>NW_026622676.1:2525000-3864460 GCF_028827165.1 Penicillium cosmopolitanum | reverse complement strand
AGCATCTTGTCGCTGGTCCAGCAGCGAAGCCTGGTCAGTGGTTTGGGGAAGAGGATACTGTGCTAGTATATCTGTGTTGAGGGTGGAGTCGGGGTGGTGTTGTTCGTGGGCCGCAAGTATGGGCACAATTCTGCCACCGTTTGCGAGAAGTGACATGGTGAGCGAGGCCCTTCCCGGGAAGAGGGCGGCATCTATGAGGGGGAGGGCAAATCCGGGGAGAGGGGAAAGTGAAGAGGAAAATCAAGTAGAAGAAGGAAAGCCCAGGGAGGAAACCAGAACAAGAACAAGGAACCCGCAGAGTGGAGGAGGCCCTGCGGGTGCCGATGGATAAAAAGGAAAACGATGTTGCTACTAGGCCACATTTGCCTGGCGAGAAAAGTTTGGGGGCGGTCCAGCTCTGTGCCTTCCCTGATTGGCTGCACGTGAGCCCTTGCCCACTATGACATCGCTCAATAGGGTACTAGACCAGATCTGGAATACAGTTTAGAGTATACTTGTACTCTAATAGCTATATTTTTTGGTCATTAACTCATTAACAATGAACAGTAGCTACTCTTTTCTCTTTCAGCACCACCCCTGAACCTCTGAAATGTGATCCATATATTCCTAGGGATACGGTGGAGCCCACTGGAGTCCGCGGGTCATTACGGAGAGGCCCTTGCTGTCGAGGCGGTGGAGGTACACTTTGAAGCACACTATTGACGGTTGCTGACAGTATTCGTAAACCTCGAAAGTTCTGAACTTACAGTTATAGTTATAGCTATCGTTATCATAGAACCTACTCACACAGACTAATTGATATATCTTCTGAAACATTATTACACCCTTCCACTTTCAATCCAATCAATCAAATACTATTTCTAAAGTTGTGACTACAGAAATTAGCCCCTCAGATGCGGAGGCGTATTCGAGTGTTGTTTTGGTATTGTATTACTCCGCGTCTCCACTGTGAAAAATTCAGCGCGTTAAACCAGATTACCCCCTCTGATTCGCTCTGAGCCACACCGCCGCCACTCGAAAATAGCAGTCGGCGCACCGGGTCGTACAGATGTGTAACTTACCCCGACCCTAAGGTGACCAGCTCCATTTCTCTTATCAAAGGGTATGCTCGATAGCGGAGATTAGCCCGACTCCTCCTCACCCCCGCTTCCTTAAGGTTCCTTGCCCCCAATGCTTCACCGTTGACTCATTATATCTGCAATCACTTCTCAAGATTCTACAGACGCCACTTTTGAAGAATAGAAAATCATCACACCGCTGCAGCTCGAATTGGACTCCTCACAAAATGCCAAACATCGTGGTTTTGGGGTAAGCTATGGAGACCCCGCTTTGAGGCTAGTGCACTTGATGCACGGCATGGAAGGCATTGAGAGCTGTGCAGGGATTGATCGTGGCTGACGTTTCTTTAAGTGCTGGCGTCTCCGGACTGACAACAGCCTACCTTCTCTCAAAGGATCCGGCGAACAAGATCACAGTTCTGGCTAAACACATGCCCGGCGACTATGATATTGAATATGCTTCTCCCTGGGCTGGTGCCAATTACATGCCGTATGCTAAACAACCCCTATGACCAAAGTTCGTTCATTGACAAATTACCTTTCCAATAGGGTGGGTAAGGAGGGTTCTGACCATGAACGTTGGGAGCGAGAGACCTGGCCCTACCTGAAGGAGATCACAGAGAAGTACCCAGAGGCCGGAATTCACTTTCTCGGTATGTGAAGTTCGGCGATTGCCATACCGCCCGCAATTCTAACGAGAATCAAGGCACTCTCATCTACAATCGTAAAAAAGATCAAGAGTCGGATACCGGTAAATGGTTCGCGGAATTGACCCAGCCAGACCCCTGGTACAAAGACGTTGTGCCTGATGTATGTCAATATCGTGCTGATGAAAATACAGACATAAGCTAACGAGTTGCATAGTTCAAACCAATTCCCGACGAGAAGCTGGCTCCAGGGGTCGATAATGCGCAGGAGTTCACGTCCGTTTGTATTAATACTGCCATCTACCTGCCCTGGCTGGTCGGCCAGTGCGTCAAAACCGGAGCGGTGTTCAAGCGAGCTGTGATCAAACATATTGCCGATGCTGCAAACGAGCACCATACCGGCCAAAAGGCTGATCTAATTGTTAACTGTACTGGTCTGTCGGCCAAGACCCTCGGAGGCGTCATGGACAGCAAGATGCACCCTGCCCGGGGTCAGATTGTAGTTGTCCGCAATAATCCCGGTCCCATGGCTTCTGTGTCCGGGACGGATGACGGAGAGACCGAATGCGTGTACATTATGACCCGTGCTGCAGGTACGAGCATTCGACCCCTCAATCTTAAAATAAAACGACTAACTTGACTACTTTAGGTGGTGGCACTATCTTGGGAGGTTCTTATCAGAAGCACAATTGGGATTCCCTACCCGACCCCAACCTCGCTAATCGAATAATGAAGCGTGCTATCGCGTTGGCTCCTTCTTTGGTCAAGCCTGGTCAGGGCATTGAGGGTCTTGATATCATCCGACATGGCGTTGGCCTACGACCTCTGCGCGAGGGTGGCACTCGCATTGAGAAAGATGAGGTCAATGGTGTCAAGGTCGTCCATAACTATGGACATGGTGGGTTTGGATACCAAGCCTCCTTTGGTTGCTCGGTAGAGACCGTGGCACTGGTCAAGGAGGCACTGCAGAGCGGACCCCGAGCCAAGCTTTGAGTATTGGACTGGGCAGAATTTGGCTGCAAATACTCTCATACTATTTGCATAGCATTCATTTGTGGATCCGTTGAATCCCATCTCATTTGGATGCGTTCATTACAAAAGGTGACGTCAGCCTTGGATTATATGATATTATATCGATATAGTAGTACATAATTGTGTTAGACGCCCCCAAACGATTATCCCAAGGTCACTTTCTTGTCCTGCATTTTTTTTTGCTCCAATCCTGTGAAGCCAGACGAGTTGAATACAGATACTAGTACCAAATGAACTATGCCACGAAAGGATTAGAACGATATGTCATCCCGAATCCAAAAGATTATCGACGAATTTGGCAATAATCCACTAGGTAAATCGCCACTAGCGAAACGACCCTTGACAGCTACACCAGAGACGATCCTTGCGATGGTAATGGATGCGATGGTCAAGTCAAAGCCCATTTCACATGAGCTTTCACAAAAGACAATCAATCATCTTATTGAAGCTGGCTATCATGACATCGACAAGCTTCACAGCAGTACATGGGAGGAAAGAACAATGGTTCTCCGCGAAGGAGGATATAATCGCTATCGAGAACAAACTGCAACGAATCTTGGCAATCTGGCCGAATTCGTGGTAAATGAGTACGGTATGTCACTATCTGTTGGTTCAAACGGGTTGCTCTCAGCCATTTATCGACCTTTGTGATCTGGACCCAAACACCTGCTGACGGAATTTTTGATCTATTTCTACGAAGATGGTGATCTCAATAATCTACTCAAGAGCGCTCATGGGCAGAGAGAGAAGACGCGAGAATTGATCAAAGAGATCAAAGGAATTGGCGATTTGGCCGTGGAATTATTCTTCGACAATGTCCAAAGTGTCTGGTCTTCCATCGCCCCATTTGTCGACTCACGAAGCCTTCAAACGGCTGAAGAGTTGGGGATTGGGGCCGATATGCATGCAATGTACAGCGCACTGCATCAAGACCCCAAGCAGATGAGTTGGTTTGTCAACGGACTGTCATCTGTGCGTCTGGAGAAGAAGCAACATGTTATAGAAAGTATGTAGGTTGAACATATCCAGAGAAGACTTCGTACATGGTAGATGAATATCCACATCACCTACGTAACAACCATAGTGCAATGCTAAGAATAGTAATAGTATTCGTACATCAATCCCCTTTTGGTTCAGCCACATCACATCACGTGACCTCCAGCCACCAGGCTTGGCGGACCCGCTGCTTGCGACAGCCAGCTCTCCATCCCCCATCTGCCGCGCCCCTGTTCTTCGTACATTATTGACAGCTGTTTCTTCTTCTTGGTCTCATTTCTCCGTCGTCAAAACCATATCCTTGGTCGCTCCTTTGGTCCCAGACAATCACAGGTACGGATGAAGATGAGCTTCGCCCCCCACGGGGTCGACTCCGTTCCCGACAACGCCAGCTGTGGCACTGTTTCAACCCCATCTTCCCGTCAGTGCTCGTCAAACTAACGACTAAACTAGCGAACCTACCGAATACCCCAGATCTTTCCCACTCATCTTATCTTCGTCATCAACAGTCTAGCGACTCGGCGACGTTGACCCTCGAACGCGGATTACCCAGACCCTGTTGACCAAGTGGAACTCGACAAGCAATACCTTCACAATGGATTTCTCTAACATCTTGTATGTTTCATTCACTCGCTTTACTTGGCGTAGTCTCCTCACCGGAGATCCAGTCCGACTTTGAAGGGATAGTGCTAATCATGTCAACAGTCGACTCGTGAACATCGCGATTGGTGTGGTTATGGTGCTAGGCGGTATTAGCCAGTTCTTCCCCATTTCCATGAGCTCCATCATCGTTGGTATCTATGTGATGATCTTTGGCGCTGGTAAGTTGACGACGATGTCGTGTTGATGAAAAGTCTATTGCATTGTTTGTTTGTTTCTTTTAGAAAGATGCTAACGTTGCCGCAGTTGTCGCCGGTCTGGAGTTCCTCCCCAACGTCCCCGACTACGCCTACCGCTACGCTTCCTTCCTGTTCTCCTTCCTGGGTCGTGGTGTCTGTAAGTTATTGCTGTCCAAACCCATTCCTACGCTCGTCGCTGATTGATTCTTCCCTTTCCAGTCTACATCTTCGTTGGCTGCATCATCCTGCACGGTCACATCCTCCGCGAGATCGCCGCCTCCATCGTAGGCATCACTGGTATCGCCTACGTGGTGCTGGAGTTCATCCCCTCCATCGAGCCTCCCTCCAACATGCGCGAGTCCGACCAGGGCTGGGGTGCTGAGCAGGTCTAAGCGTTTGCGACGCTGCGACAGCACCTGTGATGGTTGCCTACAGCCTTGGTGACGTGGCGCTCAAATCAGATGAAAGCGGCGCCCGAACTGATGCCTAGCAATCACCAGTGCGCTATATGACAGTTGATGAGGACAATGAGAGAGAGAGAGAGAGAGAGAGGGAGAGGGCTAGGGTATGTCATCATCGGTGGATACATTGGTGCAAGCGTGTGCCTAGTCAAACTTTTGGAAGAGGCTTTCCATGTGCTCTTTTTTTGTGGAGTACCGCCTCGATATTTCCTTTTCTATTCTTATTTTCGCCAGTTTTGTTTGTTCTTTTATCATGCCTTGTGTTGATACCTGAAAGGAGATACGATCCTGCCTAGAACGATTTTTCTGTACTATACAGTGTAGGCCTTGTGGCCTGCAGCCAATACTACATGGATATGAATATGAAGGGCAGGTCGTGGCCAATGGCCAGTGGCGCAATACATTAGCAATTTCCATCAAAAGTGGATAGCAAAAAGTCAAGCGAAGAAAAGTACAAACGGCGGCTCGGTTGCAATCCGACGAATGTGATTCGATGAAAAGACTCCATTTTGACGCACCTTATTAATCCCATTCGCCTCTTTGGGGGGAACCTCCTCGGCATTTTAATACGAGCAAACATAATTTGCACCCTGAAAGGCCTGAGAGCCTGAGGAACGAGGCCCGGATGGATACTTCCGTGGTGCCGGATAGCCAATCACAGCCACGAGATTGTTGCTGACGCCACCCTTCCGCCAATCAGAACACAGAGAAAGCTGATTGCCTGCGCATAGGCCCGCCCGCGTCTTACTTGGAAGGTGCGGATGTCCACTGTTGCCCCCCCTAAACTTCATCAGGCCTCGGTGGAGTCGTTTTTGGATCTGGGGGGGACTGTCAAGTCTCGATCGATAGAGATGTCTGAGGGAAAAAAAGCAAAAAGTGAAGAAACTGTCAGATGGAGGGGGGAAAGAATAGAAATAACTAAACAAGGGGAGGGGTAAGAATAAGCTGAAACGCCCAGAGACAGAGATTAGATGAGATAGGGAAATGATGCGATTAGCCTGATAGATTGATAGCCACTGCTGGGCGATCCCCCCTTCGTAGATCGATAACCTTCCCCGTCATTAGGTTCCATCTTCTTCTTCCCTGCCGATTCTTTTACTCAATTTCCCATCAGCCCACCTCTCTTCCACCTTTCATCTATCCCTCCTGCACACCATCTTCTCTGTCTCCCTCACCTCCTCCCTCTCTTCCTCCCGTTATCAGTCATTCTCCTCCGCATTGTGCATTCGCATTCGCATTCGCCTCCTCATCCTCCTCCTCCTCCACCCCCTTCACACCGGCTGTCCCGCTGGGATCACCATCCTGCAGGCCCTAACGACTTGGTCCAGTCCTAGTTTCGTTTAGCTCGCACATCGACCGGCATCCCCGAAGACATCTCCCCACAGCGCCAAATCAGACCCAAGGCGTTCTTTGCTTTGCTGTCACCTGTCGCAATCGCCCATCACCTGACCATCCCCGGCATTTTGGGACGCCACTTTCTTTGATATCGCTGCCCTCATATTTTTCCTTTTCCCCCTCAAGGCTGTGACTGTGTCGATCCCTGGTCTCGCCTCTCTCCCCAGGCTTGCTGTGCCCCTCCGCTTTCACCTCCCTTTGAGCCACCCTTCAGATCCTGTCTTCTGTGCCCTGCCCTGGCCCGCCTCCCTACAGGAACAGACATCACGGCCCGCTGACCGACATTTGGGCCCTTTGGTGCTATACTCTGTGTACGTGCAGACTGACGTGCGTGATACGGTGAAATTCGGCTCTAGACTGCAGTGCGACATACCCCTTCACCTCCCTACCGGCATCCAACATATCATCCTCTTCTCTCCGCTCCCACCGCTTTGTTCCTGGATCCGCCTCCCCCACAATACGTTCGCCTGTCCTTCCTCTCGGGTTCCGAGCAAAAATATTGGCCGACCATACCTTGGCCCTCCGGCAGTGAGGTGGTAATGTTAGCGTCCATTTCACAAATGGAAACGGTGCGCTCTTTCCCCGGCTCCTCTGGTGGCTCAATGCGACAACCCTCTGCGGAGGATTTAGACGCTGCTCAGCAGCTGATCTCTTCCGCACAGGCTGGTCGTGAACATCTAGCTCGGCAGTATGGTGAATCTACTCCGATCAAGGGCACGTCAAGTCCACCCCCAAATGGTCCACCATCAGCATCCGGATATTCGGCCGATGGGAGAGCAGACAGCCAGCCCCCGGGCAAGACTTCTCCCAAGTCTCAGAAAGACACGAGCTTTCTTGGACATTCCTGCAGGTGCGTTCCCTCCTCGATTACTGGCTCAATTGCTGAAGGGGTTTGCCAAGAAACTGACATATGTACAGCAATTGCGGAACCAAAAACACTCCACTTTGGCGTCGATCGCCAACGGGTGCGATGATTTGTAATGCATGTGGTCTCTATCTCAAGGCTCGCAATGTGGCTCGCCCGACAAAACGAAATCGTGCCCAGCAAAATTCGGAAACCGATAAGCTAAACGTCCCGCTTCCTCAAGCCGAGACGAACACACCATCAGGAGGCGGCTGCAAGGGCTCTTGCCCCGGTGGTGGAAGTTGCAATGGTACTGGAGGTGCGGAAGGGTGCGACGGCTGCCCAGCATACAACAATCGTATCTACAAGTCCTCTCAACGGGGGACTCCTGCGGTCCAGCCCCAATGGGGTCGCGCTGCTGCCCCAGAGACTGAAATTTTGCCTGCACCCCCGCAGGTTGAGACTCCTCCCAAGCTTCCATCCACTGCGGACGGAAACTCCACTCTCGTTGCTTGTCAAAACTGCGGTACGACAGTAACACCACTTTGGCGTCGGGATGAGCACGGTCATCCCATCTGCAACGCCTGTGGTAAGCATTCATTCCACCTACGATCTGAAAGCACCTCCATCTAACTCACGAACAGGATTGTATTATAAACTCCATGGCTGTTATCGCCCAACCACAATGAAGAAGTCGATCATCAAGCGCCGGAAACGTGTCGTACCAGCCCTGCGAGATCAATCTCCCACCGCCACTACCCAATCCTCGAACGGATCATCAGCATCCCCTGAAGCATCCCCCGCTGCTTTGGCTCACTCCCACGATGATCATTATCGATACATGAGTGGAGAGCCTATGGATCACATGCCCCGACCTCTACCGTTCGCACCGCCCCCGGTTGATTTTACTGGCTTCCATATCAGCTCGGCCCCCATGCAGCACCACCAATTTCCCAAGTTGCTGGAGCCAGAGAGGTTGGGCCCGTCCCCGGTGTCTTATGGACGACGATCTGCATCTCCGAACTCGATCAACCTGCCGCAGAAACGGACCCTGGCGGAAAGCACGTCAGATTCCATTCATACAACCCCTATGGAGTCAAATCAGCTCCCACCCATCATGTCCTCCGCAAATCCGTCGCCCCTAGGCCGCTTAAGCTCGATCTCATCCATTCTTAACCGCACCGAGACTCGCGATGATTCGCGGATGGAACCGCATATCAATCGGCCTCAGACACTTCAGTCTTCTTTAGGACACGCTGGGCATCAACAATCTTTGCCCGGCATCTCTTCCTTAACTGACCCGTCAGTCAAAAGACGCGCACAACTAGAGCGAGAGGCCGAGTTGATGCGCGAAGCCCTCCGACAAAAGGAGCGGGAACTGGCCGCGATTGGCCGATAGTTAATTCATACACCGACACGAGCCCAAGTCATGATGAAAGTAACGAGATTCAATTCGAAATAATTTGGTTCAGGCTGGACGTTTTTCCCAAATGATACACGGCGCAAACATGGAGATTTGCGCAATGATACCACTCAACATATTCTTTTCTTCCTTTTTTTTTCTTCTTTTACGGGATCGGATCGGCATTGATACCGTGTTACTATGTCCTTGTTTTGCCAAAAGTGTTAGCAGAGAAAATGTACTCTTATGGATTGCTTCGGGTATAGAATAATTTGAATCCTGGTAGATATCACAACAATATTACTTGTAGTACGCTTTTGTAGAGTACTAGTGTTAGAAGAGTGTGGCCCTCGCTGGGAAATCTTGTGATCTCGCTGTTTGTGGTTCGACCCGGGAATACCGATGTCATCATGACTTGATTCGGATTTTGCATCGATAATATCCCAGTTTCAACGGTGCTCATATCATAGCAAGCTTGAAGCGTATACATGAAGGATTGCAATACAGAATGACCACTCCCCGAACTTTCACCCTAACTTTTACCGGAGATGTGATGCTGGGCCGTCTAGTCGACCAACTCTTCCCGGAGCACGTCAACAACCCCCAAGACGAAGCAGTTGCAGCCAACTTCAAATCCGAACACCCATCTATCCTGGATAATGGAAACTACACCCCGTCTTCACCATGGGGCACGACGCTCTCTCTCTTCCAAAAATCCGATCTAAACATCATCAACCTCGAAACAGCAGTAACAACCACCCACGAACGCTGGCCCAATAAGTCATTCAACTATCGCATGCACCCAGCCAACCTGGCGCCTATCTTGCACGCTGCTCGAATCGATTACACCAATCTCGCTAATAATCATGTCCTCGACTTTGGCAGTGAAGGTCTCGTTGAGACGGCTTGGACGTTAAAGAATGCCCGAGTTGCATTTTCTGGCGCGGGCGAGACGACAAATGAAGCATTTAAGCCGGCAAAGTTATTTCTGCCGAGGAAAACACTGCTAAGCCATGGCTGTATTAGTATTGGTACTAGTAGTGATAGTACTGGTACTATAACTACTATTGCGCCTGAAAAAGAGAGTGGGGTTGATTACCTCCCCGTGCACATATACTCCGGATCCGATCACCCCCAATGTTGGAGTTCGGTCCCAAATTTCCATCTAATCGATTACTCCCCAAGTACACGAGTGCAATTGCGCAAATTACTTCTGTCGAATGGTACGATGGAACATCCCGACGAGACGGACTCGGAATGTGATATCTATCACCATGCAGAACGCCGTCGTCAACAACTTGAACACCACGATGGCGATAACGAGTCCAGGCAAATGAGTAGAAGCAATGTACCCGCATTGAAGATATTCTCCATCCACTGGGGTCCAAATTATACGTGGAAGCCAACGGATGAAATCCGGTCATTGGCGCATTTCCTGATCGACGAGTGTGGCGTTGATATAGTGCATGGTCATTCTTCGCATCATGTCCAGGGGGTGGAGATTTATCAGGGAAAAGTGATTATCTATGGATGTGGGGATTTTGTGGATGATTATGCCCTGAATCGGGAGTTTCGGAATAATCTCGGTGCTGTGTGGAGAGTTATTTGTCGTGAGATTGGAGGGGAAGGGGAGCAAAATACTAGTAGTAGGCCTTCGGGTTTGATTCCGGTGAGGTTGGAGATATTTCCTACGCGTATTGAGAGGTTTAGGGCTATTTTGCTGGACTCGGGGGATGTGGATCATGCTTGGGTTCAGGGGAGGGTTAGTACGCTTAGTCGGGATTTTGACACGCGGGTACGTGGGGAGCTTGGGGAGGAAGGGCAGATTATTGTTGATATAGAGTGATACGTAGTAGTAAATACCAATTGTAAAATGCTGAAAGATTCAATGTATTTGTTCAAGAAAGTAGTTGTTTGTCCATGATTATAAGATAACCGTAATGCAAAAGATTGAATATCCAGTTAACCGCCCAATAATAAACCCTGACCCCTCATATATACCAAGAAAATGAATGAAGTGTTACAGGCCGTCACAATGCTGTCGTAAAAATAGAGAAGAAAACGAAAAAGAGAGAAGTGCCTAGATAATAGAAGTGATGGGCTTCAAAGAATGTTATGGTCATGAAGGTGGAGGAGATTCGATAACCAGTCGTCGCTCGCTAACGGTCTCTCCCACCTTACTTTCTTGCGAGACCGTCATCTCGGTGGTAACTTCAATTCCACCAAATGAGCTGTGGCTAGAGCGGTTTCCGTGTTTGACGTTGATCGAATACATATCGAAATCCTTGTCCATGTTTTGGCTGAACAGGTCGGTATGTTGTCTTTGTGAGCGAGATACGGTGATGTTACGGGTGTTGGTGCGTGGGTTCGAGGTGTAGCGGTTGTAGCTGTTTGTCGAAAGCAGCTTAGGGAAAATACTGCTGATAATGGGACGAAGGAATGGCAGGCAAGCACAAATGATGGCAACATTGCACTCCGCCGCAGTCCAGTATGCGGCATCGACATTGCTGTCTATATGGAAATGGTCAGCGGAAGTTTCGATTAGGCATTGGCGAAGCCAAAACATACAAGACGTGTCGGTGCTTTGGGCAACAATTCGTAGACTGGAAAGACGTAGAATACTTGTAATAACGACACTGCATGAAATCTTATCATTAGCACATGCATATACTAGTTGTATATTGGGTTTCCATGAGCACTTACAGAATACCAATTGCAAATACTCCCATCAGTGCAATCTTTTGCGTCCGTGGTAGTTGAAGTTTCACAAGCAGCGGCATAGGAAGCACCAATAGTATCACATCGGTAAGAATGTTCATTGACGCATTGAAGAACCAAACAGCTTCAAAGTTCAGGCAGTGACCGGGTAAGTCGTGGTTCCAGAACTTGGCGACTGGGACACAGTTCACGTAGCCGCTGACGATGGCCCAAGACGAGTATGTAGCAACGATGGCCATCACAACATAGCAGGCGAGACGAAAGGAACGAGCGGGGAAAATGCGGATATATTGCAGAAGAATGGAGAATTTGGTGAAGGCCAGGCTGGCGTTGTACATGGGAATGGCGGCCCAGAGGCACTTGAGCTGCTTTTGAAGCATTTCAGACGAGAGTAATGCCGAATGAGTACCCATTTTATAATGATATTCTAAATAACAGAGTATGGTCAGTTGCTGGATCCATTAGGTACTACTTAGTAGTTATCACGGAGTAAATACGTACGGGCAGCGACCAGTGAAAGGTATATTATAGAGAATATCTGGAATCCCAGCTGTCAGCTGCTGATGTCACTTCGAGTTGTCAAGCATTAGACCAACATACCAAGGCAATAAGGACGCTCCAATCTTCACGGCCTGTGATCTTCATCAACCTCAGCCGAGCAAATAGTCGCATGCCGACGATAAGCGCAGCAATGCCAGTCAAGACCGCTGTCACAACCAGCGCTCGCTGGCCACGCTCATGGCCGTCGTCACTGGCCCGGGGAAGAATTTCGTGCAATATGTTGTCCATGTTGATTGGGTGTATAAAAGAGTGAATGGTGTGGCGAGGATGGTTATGTCAAATGAATGTCGTGGGTGAGTTCGGGCCTTCAATAATGTGGGTATATCATCCAGCCAACTCTCAGCAATGGCGGCCTACTGCATCGAAGTCGAAGAAGTTCCTGTTGCCCCGATATCCCCGGTATCAAAATCTGCAATGGAATGATAGACTGAGTGGGCAGAGAGGCGGGGGGAAGCACTTATGAGCTGGGTCCCAGGTCTCTGGCTGGAGTGGAGTGGATCTTGTGTTCATGCAAAGCATCACACAAGGAAAACCTTCTTGGCCGAACTGCGATCTCCGCAAAGTTCGCATAGTTGACTCAATAGTGCACGAATAGGCGGCGATCTCCAAGGACAAAACCAGGTCATTGGGCCCCGTCGTCCCCGGCAAGGCACCGGCTCGAGCGTGCGCCATGTGGCCCCTATGGCTTCGGATGGAGACTCCTTCCATGCAGGGAAGCCTCTGAATGCACCGAAGTCTGCTATCGAAGGCTCTAGCGTGGGCTCGGTCGCCTGTTCCCCACAGCAATCGTCACCCTTTGGTGGGCCCCGGCGCTGCAAGCCCTGGTCTCGAGCCATTTGATCTTGTGAAAAGTAACTGGGATTGGCATGTGGCCGCTTAATATCCCATGGAACAATTGACCATCAAACTTTTATTATCCTTGTCAGCCTCTCTCTTAGAGTTACGCTCGGAGTACTACCAGCATAAGGGAGCAGTCGTGAACGGGCCTTGTGTGTTATTGTCGACCCACTTTGGGAACGCGATGTTGCACTTCTCTCGGTGGCGCCGCCCTTGTTGTGTGCCTCGAGATTGAAGCTGCATCACAGTGCAGGATGCATGCATAAGGCTGTATTCCGCTTACACCGTGTTCAATTTACAGTCATAACAATTCCACAATCTACATGTATCACCGCTGTTTAGCCGACGAGCTGCATGCATCTGTGCTTCCAGACCCCCATCCCCGTGGAATGACAAAATTGCCTTGAATGTAACCTCCGGGGGTTTGACTTTGAAGATCCCGACGTCAAGAACGACAGATGACAATCCGTGATTTTCGCGTGGGTCTTGTCCCGTCGAGACTAGAACGATGCACCATCCCCTGAACCATTATGTATTTGATATGTGCTAGTATACCCTTTTTGCGGTTCGCCAAGGGTTATTTACGTCGGCAACTCTGTTCTCCAGTGATTTGTTTAATCATTGCACATCTAGCGCCGAGGGCAAGTCCACCAGAAACCCAACCCCATGGCAAATCCAGATTCAAGGCACCTGCAAAGCACTCTAAACGAACCCCACAAAATCGCCACTTTTATTCAATAATGCACGTCGCGACTCCACAGCGGAGGTCCACGACTGCTCTGTCCGCGCCGCACATCTCAATCCAATCCATTTGATTATTTGGCGCAATTGAAACTGCGATTGGTCGAAGGGCGAAGATCCCTTCCTTTCGCCCCTTGAACGTTTATGGGGCGGAACATGAGCTACTTTGATCCCTTGATGGTGCCTTCGCCCTGGAAGATATACCCCCGAGCTCAGTGATCGGCATGCATATTTCTAGGGGGCGGTTGCTGATCCCTATCCTAAGCGCCTTACCATTTCTGTCTAGCCGAGCGCCATCATCAAGACTAGGATCGAGTGGCGTTCTTCATAACTCAAATATCTTTGCTTTTGTGTGCGATGAAAGTGGATTGTCTGAGTTCTCGGAGAATCATCCGCATCCTTTGAATCGCACTACTAGCTGCTCTTTGGATGTTTATTTCCAATATAGGCTGTTTTCTTACTAATCGGCATTTATTGAAACCAGGGATCTGAGACAGGCTTAAATTGACCGGGATTGGGCTGCTACTCATCCAGAATCCCATGTGATGCACCATCACGTGTTGCTGACATCCACTAGTTATCTTCCTAGGTTTCGAGCCTTACCCCTGCCATTCTAACTTAAAGACTAATCAATTTCCGGAATTCCTTATTCCCAGGATCGTAAGTTCTGAAATAGAATTGGTAGAATCTTGAAATAATTCAAATCACAAAAAGGAGAAATTCACGCTTCGTTCCAGTCAGGTTTGCGTTCTCAAATAGACTATACAGGATACTTGAAGGTTTTCAGCTCAAAATCACCAAAATCGGCAAATTCTTCGTTTTCAACGCTAGTCGATCCGTCTGGAAGAGTTAGAATGACATGTAGTCTCCAAAGCAAAGGATACATACCGGACTCGGAAACGGCGCGGTGAATTTCATTTCGCTTATTCCATTGATTGTGAAGAGCACCATAAATTCCAATCAGAATGGCGGTTATAAGTATGAATGCGAGCATGGTATACTTTGCAGGCTATTGAATTGGATTAAATAATCAAATCGGGGCATGTGCTGCTCCAGTGTGCTCACGTAGTAATTAGGCGCATCCTTCGCCCTGTATGTCTGGGGACCTATAATGTTGCCGACGGCATATCCAAGTTGGTAGGAACACCCAAAGGTAATTTTCTTCGTAGACCCAGATATCCCAGCAGTCATAAAAGTGATGATAAACAGGACGCAAATAGGGACTGCGAGATGTTAGTAGCGCGTTCAATAATAGCGAGACTTCCTAAAAATCAGGAAGAGAGAACTAGAAAGCCCACAGAAACGAACATTGATAAATGAGCACATAACCACCGTAACGAGCACTGTTATTGGAGCTCGGAATTCCAAGCATCATGGCAGCTCCAATGCTTGCGAGGATGAGTGTGAATATACCAGCGAAAGTGCGGTTGGTACATTTTGCAACAAATAAAGCTAAGAACGTGCCAACTACCTGAGCTGCACCGGATCCAATATTCAGTAGTTGGGTGGTAGGGACGCTGTAGCCAAAGTTCTTCACGATTGTTGGACCTGCAGAAGCGGGCGTCAATTAAGCATTCCTGTGTATGATGTTTCAAAATGATGCACTGGCATACCGAAAGCAGTAAGTCCACCATTAGGCATACCAGTCGAAAGGAGCAGCAGATAAATCAGGTACAAGCGAACATCAAGAAAAGCTTCTCGAAGCTGTGACGCGTTGAATTTCCAGACCTCTGTTCCTGTTTTATTGCTCCGGACTCGTTCAAGAGCAATGACCTTCTCATCCTCACTCAACCACGTAGCGTCGGTCGGCGAAGCTGCAAGGAACAGAAACAAGAAAACACCAGTCACGAAGGTCATAGCTCCATAAAGAACAAAAAGCCCTTGCCATTGAAAGCTACTCGCATGATAGATAGCCCAGGCAATGAACCCTCCGAAAATTGATGCCCATCCGGACGTTGTGTACCAAATCGCCACCCTTGTGACTTGTTCTTCCTTGGTGTAAAAGGCTCCGGTAATAAGAATAGCCACAGGAACTGTTGAGACCTCAATAGCACCCAAGAAAAATCGGACAGCAGCCAAAGTAGCAAAGTCATGGCACACTGCATGTAATGCAACAACAATACCCCATATCATGCACATGATGCTGAAGTACTTGGATATATTGAAACGCTGCATGAGAAAGTTGGCAGGAATGTCGCCTCCTAAGTAGCCAAAACTGTCATTTTCAACTTAGTAGGTTATCTCAGATACCCTGGGCTCTAGGATTTGACTGTTTATAAGCCTGAAAAATGGAACGGTGTACTTACTACACAAGCGAACCTAGCCAGGAGTATTGTGCGGGGGTCAGATTTGCATCTTCTTTAATGCCCATGATTGCAGCATATGACAAGCTATTTTTATCCATGAGTTGGAGGCAGTAGATCACAAATATCATTGGCATGATACGCATATCAATCTTCAATCTCACTCGCTTTGCTTCCGGAGAATCTGGATCGAACGCAATATGGCGATTGGCCAGCAAATCCAAGGCTTTGTTTCGACTTGCTGTGTTGATGCAGTGACCCGAAAGTTGCTCAACGTCCCCCTCGAGATTGAAGTTCTCTGTCTACAGTGGAATGTGCTGGAATGAGTCCCATTTTCTGAATGGAATAAGGCAGGGATGTGCGTTACTCACCTTCGCAGATTTGATTTCGATATCCGCCATTTTTAATTCTGTCTCAATCCAGACAGGACAAGTATTTGAATGATTATCTCTCACTTCTAGGAAGCACTAAACGGGTTTTGCATAAATAGAGGGAGTTTGATGATGCTTGCAGTCTTTTACCAAAGACGGCGCGGGGTACGTAACCGAAGATACCATTAATACATGATAAGCTCCTGATGATAATCCGGGGTAATCTAGACTCGGAAAAAGCACCATAGATTACCAGTATCCTCGCAATCAATTGGGTAGAGTTCAGTCTACCTCCCTTTATCGAATTCGGCTTGTAGAAGAACAAAATCCAACCAGAAACATTAACCGACGTTCACCCCCTCACTCTGCTTCCTGTTATCACCTGGGCACGTTTCGAATATTGAACGTGATGCACAAATATCAGTGCGGTACATTGCCGACGTACGGATACGGTACATTGCCGATGACAGGAATGGGATTCAAGCAAGATATAAACACCGCCAATCGAAATATCCTTCCGTATCGAAGACAACAATTAAATGCAGCAAATATGGAAAAGGAAATAATGGCCAAAAGACTGGTTCCCGTTATATCGCTTAAAGGTGAGAGATTGATAGTCCCTCAAGCCGCAAAATCAACTGACAACCGTCCCAGACTTTGAGCAACGCAAAGACGAAATCACAGCACAGCTGATAGAGGCAGCCGAGTATGCTGGTTTCTTTACCTTGGTTGATCATGGTATCTCGAAGGAAGACATTGAGGCCCAATTCTCTATTTCCAAGGCTTTCTTTGATCTCCCGGCTGATGTAAAGGGCAAAACTCCCCATGATACTAAGACCAACAATGGATGGGAATATAAAGTGAGGAATTCCATCACCATCCCAGTCGGAACCCCGGTATTTATTCTCTTTTCTTAGGCCCAGCTGCGTCCTAGTACCGGCATGTACGACCAGAAAGAGTCGCTTTGGCTCCAACGCAAGTCTGACTGGCCAAGCGATGACCACGTGCCTGGGTTTCGAGATACGACGCGTGAGTTCATGGAGAAATGTGCAGAAATCTCCGACCAGCTCTGTATGTTCGCTGCCAATGTTATCTTTCTTGGAAACCTTGGTTGACATGTTCAGTGACATGCTTCGCACGTGCACTTGGCTTCGAAGAAGACTACTTTAAGATTGCGAACGATCCTTTTCAGCCGGACTGCCTAACTCAACTTCGTCTAATTCACTATCCACGGTCTGAGAAAGCTATCGGAACATGGAGGGCAGGAAGCCACACTGACATCGGATGTCTCACTCTTCTGTTCCAACGCGATGGAGAAGATGGATTGGAAATCTGCCCTGGTCGGGAAACTCATTCAAGTTTCGCAGGGGAGACGTCTTCACGCCTCTTCCGGCTGAGACAGGCCCCATTGTCGTCAATATTGGAGACATGCTCAGTGAGTGAAGAAAAGAACATGAAGCATCAGTCTGACTCTGCGGAGCTAACACTTGTGCTCGTTTCAAGTGGCGTGGTCAGATGACCGCTTGAAGTCCAACTTTCACCGAGTGCGGGCTAAGGACGATGGCATATCGCCGTCTCGATACTCGATTGCTTACTTCAATCAAGCAAGGCGCGACTTCATACTGCAGGGGCCGCAGAAAAAATAGTACGTCCCAAAACGAACTTTATACAAGAGTTGTTTTTGTCTGACCTCTGACCTCGACATGCAGTTCCCCAATAACTGTTGGAGAGTACTTTGCCCAGTCGGTCGCTAAGAACTTCAGTAAGTCGATGACAGCGGCTGTATAAGAAACATCCCCTCTTATAATACTTTTGGTGTATCTTCCTTCAATTGAGGTGTTTTGAGAAACCAACTTGAAGATTGTCCTTTTTTCATGCTGTTTCATACCTAGGTACTACAATATATATGGATCACTACTACTAGTAGCCATTATATATTATTGTTGAAACCGTGACGCTGGCTCACCACGCTAATAGTACCAGAATGATGGATCATACACCTGGCCTCGCGGACCGTAATAGTAGTATGATGCAACAATAACTCTTTACTAATTGTTGAGTACAGTAGAATTCAGAAGTTACTAGTAGGACTTTTCTCATGAGAATTTCCGAATGTTAGACAGCATTTGTAAAAACGACGCAGTATATCATTCACTCGCTGTCAAGTTTGGATTTCACAAAAGCACGAATTTGTTACCCTTCGATCACTGCTCCACGTTTCACATTGGATACTGCGCTATGATTTACTGAGAACGGGCCGAATGGTCGCGTGGACGTAACGAACCATAAAGGGCCTTGGCTCGCGGTTATCGTATTACCGAGCTATCAGTGGGGTGTTTACCTTTGTTCATCTCGTCCATTCAAAACCCGTTCCACTTGGCTCACCAGTGACCCCCGCACTTGATGGTTAGATTATTTCCTTATACATACTATCCCCACTTCCCTATCACAATTCCAGTGGCGTTTTGATTGTTAGGTGATGTGAGCCGGTCCACTCCACTTCCCCGCTCATCAGACATGGAGTTTATCAGACGTGAGTAGGCCCGCATTTGAACCCAGGTGGCCCCTTGCTGGAGCCAGCTACTCGTAACCTTCATTTCCGCCTTGTCCAAGAGACACCACCAGGTTTCATCAGATCCCCGATGCCACGTCCAAAGGTGCGCCCGGAAAATCGTCAACGATCCTGTCGAGCATGTTTGGCTTGCAAGGCTTCTAAAATTAGGTGCGACGGCAAAGACCCTTGCGGATCGTGTTTACGACGTGATCTGGGCAACTCATGCATATACTCGGGTGTTGACCGGCGACGCAAAGGTAAGGGCAAGTCGGGAGATGTTGAGCCCGTGGCAAAGGCTCCCTCGTTGCCTTTGGGCTCCTTTGCAACCACTTCTGCATCTCCCGATGCACCCGCGATTCTCATGGAGAATACAATTTCAGTGGCTCAAGTTACTCCTTCCCTGAGCCCCCAGGAAAACTCTCTAGGTTGTAATTCAATTGACCACGAAGACGTATCCTGCATTTCAGACATGGGTGGAAAAGGTGTGGCGTCTTCGTTATGTTATCGCTTAACACAGGCTAATCATAATTCATTTAGTGAATATGGGAGAGACATCTTCACTATCATTTCTTCACTTCTTGAAACGTACCATTAAAGGGTATATTGGATCGGTGCCCTTTACAGAGGAAGGAGTTCCCCATGTCACTTTGGATCCAGGAAACAGTGGCGTGGAAAATGAGATTCGAATCATCTCCTTCGACGAGAGACGCTCTCTTCTTGATTCTTATCTTGAAACCGTAAGAATCACACCCTCAATGTTAATCCATAATATCAAAAGCGCTCATTCTCGCTAGACCAGCGGTGTTCTAGATGTTCTGACCGCATATGAGCTCGAAACTCTCCTTTCCAATAGTCAGGACATTCTCCCCCAGTCTCCACGTGTTTCTGGCGACCTGAAAGCCATATTTGACCTCGTTTTTGCTATTGGAGCCCAGGCACGAGGATCTGGCAGTGATCCGCATATTTCCACTTCTCATTTCCTGCGCGCCCGTGCTACGGCCTTTCAGGGAATGTTGATGACCCAAACTTTCGATATGGTGCGGTTATTTACCCTTCTCACGTTCTATACCCTCGGCGCCTGCAACCGAAATGCTGCATCGATGTTTCTGAGTGTCGCAGCAAAAGCTGCCGTTATTTTGAGCCTCAACGCCACCGGAAATGATCAGAACTCCTCGGAAGAAGAGAGATGCGCCAGGTAAAGCTTGATCTACTGCTCATAATTTCTGATTTACTATCTGCTGAAAGACATCCCAAAGAATTAGAGTTTGGATCAGCGTGCGAAACCTCGATGTTTTGAGCAGCTTCATTTTCGGGCGACCGAAAAGCTTACCAGCTCTTGCCACCGATTGGCTTGAGTCTCCACAATATGATCTTGGACGTGGGCGAAAGTCATGCCCCCTGTTTACTGCAATGGCCAAAGCTTGCAATCTACTTGATCAGATCGTTGATACTCTAGGAATTAACGGAAATATTCTCCATGTTCCTGCTGCCGAGGACCTGCTTAGACACCTGCGACAGTGGAGTCGAGAATTGCCTCCGCATATTCGTCGGTTTCCAGTGAAATGCAATACGAATGTCATGCTGCAACCTGCCGATCGCCAAGCACTGCTTGGGAGCCTACACATATGGGGTGTGCATTACTTCGCCGTCCTGCTGATTACGCGCCCATTTCTCGTGGCATACTTGATGTCGAGATTACGTGGCAAAGCACCAGATGATCTTATCAGCGACCCCAACGAGGCATCGGACGTGAGCATCAAGAACAGCAAAGTATCAAGATTAGCGCAGGTTTGTGTCAGTTCGGCCATAGACATGGTCAATATGTGTATGAAAGCAAAAGATTGTTGTTTGACATTCTGCAATTTCTTTCTTCTTGAGTATGGTCATCCTTGTCCTTTGCATACCCTTGGACCATTTTTGCGCTACAATAACTTACTGACAACCATCTTTGGACAGGGCGTGGGTCTTCGGTGCGGGCTTGGTCCTCGGTTTCTCAGTATTCGCTGGGGATCCACGCAAAGACATCGAGAATGCCTTCCACAATGTGCACATCATTCTGGGAGATATAGCTTTAAGTAGCCCTCAAGCTCGGCTGTACCGCAACATACTCACGAGCTTTGCCGAGGCAATAAAGAGATACCAACAGCGAGTGACCGACGAAAGAGATTATACTGTACAACATTATATGGATCGGGTGTTGATTTTTGACGGATCGCTGGATGGTGAGAATACCACCGAAGAAGGCTTCAGCACCATTTCTCCAGCGTTGAGCTATGGATGGCAATCGTATCTGGCTACCGCTTCCCAGTCGCAATCGGTTGTTGATTTAACAGGTCTACCACCGTTCTCAGATGTGAACGACCGCTTTGATGTAGGAAACGATGACTGCGCAGGAGTCGGGCTTGGATTTCTGGACTGCTTGCAGCCGGAGCTTGAGTCGTTCGATCATTTGTTCTACACGGTTGAGTAAATTCTATTTTTCTTATTCCTTTCTTGGTATTATATTTTTATTTCGCGTGTACTATCGTGCTTAGTGGAGATTCTCTTTTTGTTGAAACTCAAAGCAGGTCTGGTAGCCCATTTGACCGCCAGCATGTAGAATGAAGCAATAAACAGCTCAAGAGAATATCTTGAGGGTAAATTTTCCTAAGGTGAATTCCCGAGTACACATCGCTCACCACCTAGACTGATAAGGTTCGAGCGTAATTCTGGCCCTACTCAGGCGGGATTACCTTCCTGCTGAGTTTGGATGATTTTCTTGACGTAGTAAATCATGATACCGCCTCTCGATTTTCCCGGGTCGAAAAGCGTCTGGTTAACCGGGAAAAGCACAGACGTTAGTTTGATCAACTCCCCACTAAATACGCAAAGCTACAGAATCGTAGCAGAATACGTGATTGTCACGGATGTTCATAGGAGTTTAAGTTCCGCTGCGGGCCAGTAACATTTAGACAAGCAGCCAATTAAGGACTTTACCGATAGCTATACCCGTGAAAACCCCTACTGAAAAGTTTGTAAGAAATATTCGACGAACGACGGGATGCGTGGGCGGATATGGTCCGCCCCTTTACCCGAGATAAGAGTGAGGATTCTTGCCCACAAGGGTGCTAGCCGGCGGAGTATATCTCGCGAAACTAGGATGTAGGTTAATTTATCATAGTCGAAAAGAGGCTACTAGTATTGATCAGGCTCAATGACCAGACTCTTGACAACGGCAATTGCATTGATTGAACCTACAGCCATCTCAACTTCAAATAGCATCACTATGCTGACAAGGTAATTATTCTGGCTCTTTGTCTTGTCGAGTTTCCAATTTTTAATGTCATTTCCGTCAGGTCACAAGTCCAACAACACCGTACCAGGAAGAGCTGTTGGGTAATCATAGGTCAAACAGTCTATGATATTACTGATTTCTTAGACGAGCATCCAGGAGGAGCCGGAATTCTACTTCAATATGCTGGAAGTGACGCAAGTGAAGCATTCGAGTCAATACACCAAGCCGACATTCTTACCCGATATCTCAGTCAAAAGTACGCTCGACACTAAGTGAATCATTGAACACAAAGCTGAGAACAGAGTAAGACAAATTCTAGGACCGATCTCGATGGTTCAAGATGCAAAAAAACCTGAACGTTCATCCATCGCAGAACGAAGAGTGCGACTCTCGTTCGTCATCAGCATTCTTGATTTTGAATACGCGGCATCGCAAAATATTCCACCTGCTGCCTTTGCATGTGAGCGCTGTCAATTGATGGATATCAACATGTTCTGATTTATTTCAAGTTATTAAGGCAGGCTCTGAAGACGAGCAAGCCGCCAAATGGAACCGTGACTCCTGGAAGATGCTTCGTTTCCTTCCTCGCGTACTTCGACCAATCGACAAGATTGACCTATCACAGTCTATTCTAGGAATCGAATTTTCTGCACCTTTTTTCATTTGCCCAGCTGGAGGAGCCAAGCTCGCTCATTCTGAGGCTGACTTGTGTCTTACTAGAGCTGCTGGTCGTCACCACATCTTGCACTGGGTGTGTAATAACAGCCACGTATCTCAGCAAGCAATGAGTGAGGCGCGAGCTCTTGATCAGACTACATTTTGGCAGATTTATGCAAGGTCAGATCTTGAAATTACGACTCAGGAAGTCAAACAGGCTGTCAGCCTAGGGTACAAGGGGTTTGCATTGACTGTAGATGCCGTCCGCGCTGGAAAGCGAGAGCGCGACTTAAGGGCAAGCATTGCGAAGCGTGAACTGGATGGTATGTGTGTGAATGATGATGAGGAGGATGAGGGATTTGCTGGTGAACCTTCGGTGGGACGACCGTGAGGACCATCCTTTGCCCTTTCTAGTTTTGACTGTGCTGAACAATCAATAGAGAGATGCAGCGCGGACTTGACTGGACTTCCGCTATTGAATGGCTGCGAAAGATAACTGATCTGCCCATTGCTATCAAGGGTATACAGTGCTGGGAAGATGCGGTTTTGTGCATGGAGTATGGCGCCCATCCGTGGCTTTCAAATCATGGCGGTCGTCAGCTAGATTCCGCTCCCACAGCAGTGGAAACCCTAATCTCCATGCGCCAGCACTGCCCCGAAGTTTTCGACAGGTGCGAGGTAATTGTTGATGGTGGTATCACTCGAGGTTCTGATATTGTCAAAGCGATTGCTCTCGGCGCTAAGGGCGTTGGGCTGGGCAGGCCGTTTCTCTATTCCGTAGCCTTTGGCGAGGCGGGTGCAAGTAAGGCTATACGCATCTTGAAACACGAGGTGGAGACGACAATGGCCTTGCTTGGGATAACTTCACTTGAACAGCTAAACTCTTCCTATGTTTGTGTCTCAATTATTCATCTTGACTCTGAGATAGATTCAGGCTAACTTACAGAGTTACAGACCTATATCCCCTCGGTCCCGTTTGGCACTTTGAAATCGGTGCTTTAGGCAATGACATATTGTGACAAGGTTAATTTTGACGTTTGTCATTCGATGACCAAGCGATTGGAGATTCACCTTACCTTCAAGGCGCGAATTTTTACCTTCATTGTTAATGGAAACCTCCATACGGCAGATTTCTACTCTTAAAGATCCGCCTATGAGATGCTTTCTCGTCCACTTTCCTTCATGTTGTTTTGTATTGTTTCGTGACTTCTGCGTAGACCAATTGAAACTTTTCCTGCGAAAAACTTGTATTATATCTCTAGTTGTTATGCAAGATCTCATACTGCATCCGCACATGGAGTTCCACTGAGCATCAGGTGTTCTGATCTGGGTCTCAAACTCCATTGTAGCAGGCAGAACTGACGGACATCGTCTAATTGCCTACTGGCTCCATGTTAAGCTGACCGCTTCTTTCTTTCTTCAGGAATGTAACACGAAGACTGTTGGTGTCATTCGTTCACAATCCCGAACTGGTATTCGGCACCGGCTATTCAACGTTATGTTTAATCATAAATATTCTTGAACTAGATAGCGAGCAATGTGATTCCTGATTTCACTGTCTGATATTAGGCAAGGTTTGCACGCATATTCTCGGGGCTGCATAGGTTATTTCCGCTTTTAGACCCGAGAGGAATGCTTATTTGCTAGAACAGAGTGTTCGGCCCGAGCACTAGGTATAGCCGATCTCCATAAGAGTCCAAGACTAGAAAGTCTATAAAGATATTTTCTATTCGCCTGCTCGTCTCCAAATCGGGAGTTCCATGATTATCTTAGACTTTGGTACTACTACTGCACTCCTCCAACTCAAAATGTCACTCCTCAACACCAAGCCAATCAAGTTAACCCACAAATTAACTGTCCATGCACCACTTTCACGTCGCGGACATGGACCGGGTATCATCATCATTCGGACAGCTACGACTACTAGTATGCAGAACCAAAGTGCCACACTAGATCCCGAGCCACTACAAAAGTGGGCAGAGGAGGGCTACACTGTCGTCCAAGTGACGGTTTCCTCCAACTGTCGCACAGTCAAGGAGAATCTTCGCCAAGCTATCGACGCTCTTAATGAACATGAAAAGTGCAACAAGAAAATATACGGCATAATAGGTTGGAATCCTCTTGCAATCCTTTGTGGATACATGTAGCCACGTTCTCACAGAAGTATTATAGTCTATTCGGCGTCGTTTGTCCCTGACTTGGCCGACGAAATCGACAATCTTGATGAAATAAAAGCTATAGTTTCGTATGGAAGCCTAGCGAGAACGCCAAAAAAGAAGTTCATCTATCATTTGCCCGAGCAAGGCACAAAGTCGAAACCCGAAAGGGGAGTCATCTATCGCTACCCGAATGTCTCATCGGCCTCCTTCATCATCCCCTCGCACAGGGACTTCAGCCCATCATCGGCCGCAGTCGCACATACCCGTTGTATCTCGTTCTTGAAGCAAGAGCTCGACGGACCGTGGTTTGATCTTGAAGAAATATGGGATGAGCATACCAATTTCGAGTTCAGTGAACGATCGGTCGAAAACACGATGGGCACTATGGTTCAAGAACCATATGTGAATCACACTCCAACGATGACGGGCGGCATTGGGAGAGAAGCGCTGAGCCTCTTCTATGCAAACCATTTTATCTTCAATAATCCAGAAGACACTGCTCTGGAGCTTGTGAGTCGCACTGTCGGCATTGATCGGGTCGTGGACGAGTTTATTTTGGTCTTGACTCATGACAAGGAGGTAGACTGGCTGTAAGAGCTATCTGGAACATCGTGAAAAAGACTTCTCTGCTAACATATATCAATCATTTAGTATTCCCGGAATCCCTCCTACAGGAAAAACGCTCCGAATCCCTTTCATTGCTGTGGTCAATATTCGAGGAGACAGGCTGTACCATGAACATATCACGTGGGATCAACTTACGGTACTATTTCAGCTTGGTTTAATGCCTGAATACCTTCCAATCCCATATGATCTCCCGTATGGCCCACGCCCGACTGTTGACAAGAGACTTGAATATCGTGTTCCGGGTGCTGGAGCCCGGACGGCAGAAAAGATGGTTGATGAGAGTAGCGTGGCTTCCAATGAGATGCTAACTTACGCGGTCCGAGAGACGACGATTTCATCTCCATGATTATCTCTTGCTATTGAGTAGAGTTGCTAGTGATGAATCTGAATATTTTTTTTTATCAAATTGGTTAGCCTCATGATCCTGATACTGATCTAGAGCCTAGAGCCTATCCTATGCGGGTGGGTGGTATCTGGCACATACCAGGTAGGTTTAATTTTCTATGGCCCCATCCTGCGGGAATGACCCTCCTACTAGATGCATATTGGCGCTAAATTCATTTACTCACAGTGCCTAGCAGGCACCGCCTCATATCCTGGCTCGTTATAAAGAACTTCCAGGTCACAGAGAATGCCACAGAACTGTTTTCGCATACCACTTTAAGATCCCATGATAAGTGATTGAATATATTGGCTAGGTTAACTCTTTGACTCATCTATAACAACGACTGTAGCTGATTTTTACTCACAATAACCATACTTTGGTAGATGCCAGAAACCTTGTCTTTCGATTATCATCTGGACGATCTCTTCAAAAACGGCTGTGCCGGACTGGGGCACATGGAATGGGATGCAAACGCTTTGCTTTTTGATCCACCCTTCCCACGCAAGATTTGATGAAGTCTAATAATTTTTCTGCCTGAGCAGAATCTGTAGTCCCGATAGATAGGACGTTGCTGTTCTCTATTAGAACTACATCGTAATTAGACGGATTACAGAGGATTGAAACAAACCTGACATGGTTGTGTTTGTCTTGCACATGAAAAACAGGTAGCGTTCCTTGCGGAATGCTCCGTTCACGATAGGCATTGAAGAAAGCGACAGTGGCATCTGCTGTTTCTTTCCTATATATTACTTAATATCGCCACCTATGTCAATTCCTTAATCTTCCCAGTTTGACTTACACTTCCCATTGGACGCTTCCA
Organism: Penicillium cosmopolitanum; assembly: GCF_028827165.1. Classification (NCBI taxonomy): domain Eukaryota; kingdom Fungi; phylum Ascomycota; class Eurotiomycetes; order Eurotiales; family Aspergillaceae; genus Penicillium; species Penicillium cosmopolitanum. Next base: position 3,837,779 of record NW_026622676.1, on the reverse strand, counting down.
ATGTAAATCGGTAACTGCTCATAATCTCTATTCATATTGTTAACATAAAAAAGCTAGACTTGAAGCACATGGTCCTGTGGGTCTGGAGCAAGCTTACAATAGCGGCGAGTCCTCTGGCAGAGACTTAAATAACCCGAGTGCAGAGAGAGGCTGTAGGACACATTAGACTAGTAAAAGGCCATGCGGAGTAAGTTTGACCTACACCCCATACCGCCTCAGAATCTGATCCATAGTAATGGCGAATCACCTTTTGTCGGACAGGTTTAGTTCTATCAAACCAAAAAGGTACACTCAAGTAAATAACTCCAGAAACAGGTGGGAAAACTGGCATTTTCGGTGTTCGTCCCGGATCTCCTGCTCTTCGTCAGCGAAAAAGATGATCAAACTATACAAATTAATTTCATACCTGCAGCATACAAGTTCATTGCAATATGTGCGCCACCAGAGGAGTGGCCCAAAAGTACCACCTTGTTCGGTGATCCCCGGCCGTATTTTACGGCTGCAATGTTTTGGAAAACCCATTCCCGAGCAAGCTGCATATCATCGGCTCCTCCGGGGTATTCAACGTTCGGAACTAGGCGATGATTTACGAGTACAGCGACGATACCGTGTTGAGCAAAATAAAGCCCCACATTCGCCCAGCACTTGCAGAAAATAGTCAGTCGAGAGGGTATGTCACGAGCATCCGATGGGTTAACAGCACAGCAGACAAGTCATACCTTTTCGCTCCATCCTTTATCTCCAGAGAAGAAGCCTCCACCATGAACAAAGAAAACCACCGGCTTTCCCTCAGTCTGGTCCTGAAGAGGAAAGTACACATCCAGTCGATTGCGATCAGCGGGCCCGTATTGTTGATCCTTCACAATGCCAACGCTGTCAGGAACTTCAGTGTACAATGGCTCATATAGTTTTCTCCAGACCTGTACCTTGTGAGATTTGAGACGAACTCTCTTTTCTTGGTCAATGTCACCTTACCTCTTCATCTCCGGCGTCGAATTTGGTGTTGTCTTGTGCTATCTTCCTAAATATGTTTTCCATGGTTGATTTCTGCAAGCCCCAGCTAGGACTGTCATTTGCACGGAAAGAGAACACCGGTGTTTGCGCACAATATATACCCGGAATGGCCTGACTGCTGAGTAGATAATTACCTATTCTTCTGAACTTGCTGTTATCTGCCCTTAGCCGAGCCTTGGAAATAAGCCGCATGCGATTCCCGAGGTTACAAACATGGTCGAAGAGATAATGTATTCAACTTAAGTGGGTCGTTATATATCCTCGGCAATGTACCTGAGACTCTAGTTCTTTGTAAATAGTTTTAATAAGGGGGTGTACAGGCTGTTAGGTACTTAGCCGAGCGGCGGTGGAGAATTGGCTTTGGCACGACACGACACAGCTTCTAGACTGAGTCGCCACAGGAATGCGTCATACTTGTCTGACCCGTAAATCGCATTGGAAAGGGCAAAATTGCAGCGAATGTTTCATTGACATGATTTTTGATTACACAGAGCAGGAGGTTGAAAGTAGACATAGGGCATATCAGGAGCCTACAAAATGAAAAATCTACCAATTCAGTCAACTTTGGCAGGACACCTAAGCCTTTTCCATTGTCATATGCATTAAAACAGGGTTTGAAAAGATCTGCTGAGTGAATTTTAATACAGGAGACCTTAAGATGCGTAGTTGACGTGCGTCAAATGCGCATGAACATGTGTCTGCATGCTTATTGGATCAGGCCGGATGAGCCTGGCGATACGAGTCGCCGGAGCCGATATTCATGACTTGTTTGTTAAAGCCGCCTAGGGGATACCCCACAATTTTCTCTTCCGGTTGTATTATATGCGCAATTGAAGACTTATGGTAGTTCGAAAACCTCCAAATCGATTATTGTTGGACTGAACAAGTGACTGTCGATCCATCGGAAGCGCAGAGACAAGGAAGGAAACAGGGAGCCGAAGAACATCAACGCGAAGTTGTTAGCGAAATAATGTCTATGGCGATTGAAGATCAACAAAATAAATTAGAACTCAGTTCCGCTCATTCAGGACTTCTTTAATCCGCCCGTGTTTGAAGCCTCAGCCACTCCTGAGTGATCCCCCTGTAATCATGGATGGTGTACCCTTCGAATATCTCTTTTCTTAACGTAGGTTTTCTCCAGCGGTTGAGTTCAAGATCATATAAAAGCATATCCACATATGGAATAGCGTCATAGACAAATTCTGGATACCATGCCGAGAATCCACAGGGGTAACGATGCTTTCCGTAACGACTTAGTAGAGCGGTCTGATGGTACACTTTCGTCTCGTTCAGAGTGATCTTCCCGTTAAGATACGCGTAAGCCCACAACGCCTGACACTCTGCAATAATCATGTTGCTAGTGCTGTGGACCATCTTAATATACGCAATAGAATTATCGCCCTTCGCCACGAGCGATGGAGGTGCAATGCCACGATACAGTCGAAAGGGACTAACATCCTGCTTGTAGGGGACAGCTGGTGGAGGATTGCGGAGGCATGGAAAACGACCCAATATCTCTTCATCGGCTTTGTTGTTTAGTTGTCGCCACAAAATTCTGTCTTCTTCGCTGGCATTGCTGCTCGGAATGCCGAGACTGCTGTCCAGGCCGTCAGGCTTGTACACCACCGATTGGGCGAGCTTCCACCCTGTAATGGCAACTAACGCGTCTGTTTGAATACTGGTATCATCTGAAAAGGTGACGATGCCGGGTCCGGATAGATGGTCAATGTCTTTCCGTATGATCTTCACCTGGCCAGAGCGAAGATAGTCGTGGATATCAACTGGATAATTAAGGATTCCAACTCGCGCAGACCAAAATAGACTTTTCAAACACATTAGTAACGATTATTTTGATCAATCAAAAGACTAATTCTGACCTTTCGAGGGGTTCGAGGTATCGCAAGCATTCCTCCTTCCTGTATCCGTTCAGATATATGATATCTGCCCTGATGTTCTCCCAGAATCTGTGAACAAAGTATCTCCCCAAACGAGTCTGATGCAGGATCTTTCTGATCCAGCTGAATCCGTCAAAATCACCGAAGATGCATGGGCTGAACCATGTGAAGAACCTTGTGGTCGCAAGCAACTCCAACTTTGTCTTGACTCCCGCGAATTTGGCCCATGGAGATGCCATCCAGACCCCACCGCCTCCAGACTCACGAATGACCCAGTGCACCTTCTTGTGATTTGATGCCATCATGTGCACGACGTCGTATCCTGTTTTTGAAGCCCCCATAACAGTAACAGTGTTGACATTGGGATCGTGGGCAATGCGCTCTCCCTTGCCGCGCAACTGCGCATGATTGATGACTGGTCTTTCGAACTCGTCAATGCCGCGAATATTGACTGGGTTAGGGGTTGATGACAGCCCGCTACTAATAATAAGCTTGTCACATGTATACATTATTGATGAAGAGGAGTCGCTGGTTTGGGTAGTTAGGCGCCAGCCTTGACCGAGTTTTTCGATCTCTAGAACCTGAGTATTGAAGGAGATCCGACGCCGGATGTCAAATTTGTCCGCGAAGTCATTTAGATATGAGTGCAGCGCGGCGCCAGGGATATGTCTGTCTTCTTTGACGTCATATTTTTCTCCCATGGGAAAGTCGGTGAATTCGTATGTTCCGCCGAGATTGTTTGTCTTAAGGCCCTCGTAGCAGTTTTCTTCTGACCAGACACCGCCTAGGGTTGGTCGCTAATTTCTTTGGGTTATATCACGAGCGTGGAAGGGGAAGCAGGTCTGCGACTCACCTTTTCGACGATCACGAGGTCTATCAGGGGCGACAACTCGAAATAGGTTTTTGCGGCGGCAAGGCCTCCTATTCCTGCCCCAATCACAATTACCTCAGTAGAGCGGTGTTGAGGTTGCATGTTGACGCTTGAAGTGAGAATGAGAAATTATGAATGGTTTCAGATTGTACTAAAGGGTACATATTTTGCAAGAAACGGTAGACTTATTATGTGTAATCTCTTCTCATTTATCGCATATATCAATTGTCCTGAGTTCCGGTAAAACCCCGCAACAACTCAGGCGAGGGTCACTTCTCTGGCGCAGGGTGGGCTGGATTCGATTAGATAGCGTTGTCGGCTATGTACCATGTCTTCATGAGGCGAGAATGAGGGGTCAAAGCCGAATCAGTTAAGTGAGATAGGGACAGCGTTGTATCAACCATAGCTCGGAGTTACCAAGAAATTGGTATAGGAAAGCAACAATAGTACCGTCGAAGGTCCATGTACGAATGTTTACCAAATCAATAAATTAGTATCAAGATAACTTTCTATTCATTGGGCACTAGTTACTAGTAGTACTATAGAAAAGTCCAATAGGGCTTGAAATTATTTCACTCCAGCCAAGTTTCAATCGCCTTACCCAACGCCTCTTGCAACCAATGATCGTTCAATCGAAAATTTAGATCAAACCCATGCTCTCCCTCTTGTGTGATGTACACAATACTGTCAGGAGGCGTCAATTCACGCGCACGCTTAACAAACTTCTCTGTCTCGGCGATGGGAATCACGCTATCTTGACGGCCCTGTATAATCACAACCCCACCACGAGGGACCATGCCCCCTGACTGCTCGAGGCGCGCTATCGGAGATAGCTTTTCATGCGGCGTATTCTCCGCACCACGTGCATAAAGTGCCCCGAGATGCCCATGCTGAATACAAGCGATCATAAATGCTGATCGTTCTGGTGAAACAATCGATGAGACAGGAGCCCCAATGTCGGCCGTATTCATTATGTCGTGATAAGATGACTCGGGAACATTCTGGCCCCAGACAGGTCCTCCGCGAGGCTTTGTATAGGCCGAAGTCATAAAATCGGTACATGGGTACGCGGCAGTCACGCTGCGTATCTCTGTTGGATGCGCTAGAGCTAGATAAAGACTAAGCGTGCCACCCGCAGATCCACCAATGGCCATGATACGATCAAGGTCTAGCTCTGCGGGATTGGAGTGTTTTTGCAACAGATTTGCTAGCTCTGGCGTATGGATCCAGGCCCAGAAATCGTCGACATCTTCGTGAATTTCCGTACTTGTCGCTTCGGGCATGAGCCGATAGTTTGGGCTTATGATTATCGCTCCGTGTTTCAGGGCTAGCTCAGATAACCAGACAGGCCAAATGAACATGAGGAGTGAGTCTCCGACTACCTAGAAAATCGTCAGCTTAGGTATCTGCAATTGGCCAATTATCTTCTCATGGCGATTTAGGTGGAATTCATACCAGACCGCCGCCATGGAAATTGACTATGACTGGTCTTTTCCCTTCGTGTCGTGTTTTTGGTACAAGGATATCGCAGCGAATTCCATGATCTGTGACCGTTTTATAGGAAGTTTGGAGAATGTCGAAATCATCGATTTTTGGATCAGATGGTACTACCATTTCAATCGAATGAACCTGGGAAAATGAATCTAAGAATGGTATTGCCGAGGGTGAATGTTGTGAGCTTATATGCAAAGCAATCGAGGACAAATTCGCCAAAACGTTACTAAAGTTATGCCGCATATTTTGAGTGCATTTTAGGCATCTGTCCATACGTGGGGCTTCTGCCTACTGGTAGAAGCTTCAAGTTCTTCCGAGGTTAATATGATTGGTTGGCTACTGCGTGCTATCCAAGTACATATTAGCCCCCGAAGCCACAGATCCTTCGGCCCCAAACACGAGGAATGCTGCGAAACCTGGATAGGAAAAGAGTTGCCACATCCGATCCTACTGTTTCTATTATAGTACCTTTTCCAGATTGAGATATGAAAGAGATTCGTATATGCAAGACTATCGGGTTCTCTTCTTTCAAAAAGAACAAGAATTTGAAGGATTTGTGGATACATAGAATGACTCACAAAGAACAGACACAAGGAACTGGTATTTCGTAAGAGATTGCATCGCTCCCAAGGTCCTTTTTGGGAGATGAATCTTATATAAAAATGAAGCGCATATCAAGTAACATGCTCTTTTTCTTCCTCCTTTGGTATTCTAACCCAGACAACAGTCACCAAGGCCGCTGTTAGCTGAGCTCCTAGTGCAAACCACCAAATAGCCCGAAGACCCTCAAGTCCAATTTCTCCATCAGAGCCCGTATTGACCCGTGTGCCGATTGCATCAGCGATACTGGTCATGATCGCTGATGACAAGTTCTGATTGGTGACAAGAAGACTACCTGCACTTCCTTGGTATGAGCGAGCGACATTGCTAGTAATGAAAATAGACGCCGCGGCAAAAGCCAGGTCGGGGCCAAAGGTCACTAAAGCAACACCAGGAGAGAGATAGTGCCCAGTAAGTTGTAGTTGCTGTTTGCGGGAGGAAGAAGGCCGGTCCAAGGGTGAACGCGAACATGGAACAGGCGTAGATGTAATGACCGGGCACGAGGTGGAGTGTACGGCTGACGACCCAAGTCGCGAGAACACCGACTAAAGCGTTGGGGATATGATAGAGCGCCACAGCAATAGGAGTAGCATGTTGAATTCGTAGCCAGAATTGGATGGCGTAAAACTGCCAGGCTCCAAAAAAGGATCCGAAACCAAGGAAGTAAGCAATCATCAATGGTGTAAAGCCTGGAGTACTCCAAAAGACGGTTCGGAATAAGCGGCCGGATGGCGGCACGTTCAGCGAAGAAGAGACCGACTAGAAGAAGTAGGCCTATGATGATCAAAATGTAGGTGTAGGGGGACCAGGATGCCACCGGTCCTTGCGTAAGGCCGAAAAGTAAACAAACGCATCCTCCAGCAGCACAAGCGCCGCCTATATAGTCGAACTGTCGTAGTGATGGAGCCTCAGTGCCCGCGACATCTGCCTGGGGCCGTAATGGTGGAATGGAAAAGTATGCGGCAACGGCACAAATTGCGCAGATGATGGCGTTGGTCCCAAATATCCAGGGGAGATGTTGGTACAGCCCACCACCTTGCAATGCACCGAGCGAGAAGCCGAATGGGGCCGTCGCAGCCATGGCTGAGAAAACACGATTCTTGCGAATTCCTGGCTTATAAACGCGACCAAGTATACTCATGCTTCCTGAGACGAGGACACCGATCGCGAGCCCTTGCATAGCCCTCATCACAAAGAAGAGAATATAACGAGATGGATGTAGAGAGAAGGCCCCGACGATGTTCCAGACGCCTAGCCACACGAAAGCACCAACCATGAGAAGTTTCGGCGGGGCAAGGTCTGAAAGAGACCCAGAGATAACGACGGATAAACCGTTGGCACAATTAAAGGCACCCACGACCCATGGCAGCTGGGTGTTGGAAATGCCGAGTGCCTCTTTTAACTGCTGCTGGGGAGCAAGCATATCACCCAAGAGGAATGAAAAAAGCATCAACCCCGCGGAACAAACCATGATCAAAACAATCTCCGCCGAAAAGCTTGATAACTCTGGCGGAATTCCCTGCTTTTTCTGAACCGGCGATGCCGATTCATCGGCTTCCCGAGCTCGGGATACCGAGGGCTTTCGGTTGGTGAGGCGATGGCCGAGGTTTTGGAGTTCATGGTCATCGTCAGTGGGCTGGCTGATATTGGTGATAGTATTTGTCACTCTATGGAGTGCCTGCTTGTCGAATAGGTTCTTGTTTCCCAGCAAAGGATCTGGAGTGTTTGCACCGGTCGCCGGCGTAGAACATGTTCTGCCATAAGAAAATGACGACCGACCCGAGGCTGGAACAGATTCTCCTGGGTCTTGGTTGTTTTCCCTGGTCGTCAGAATAGTATTAGGGTTCCATTCTGTTTGAATGTGCGGCGGGGCCTGTGGAGGACCGTCCGAGTTGGAATGTGGTTGCCCGTCTAGCATTGTGAGGGAACCGTGGAAGATACAGACCCCGGAGCAACGAAACCTAGAGGGTGAGAAGGATAAATTCAGCGAGGCTCCGACTAGAAAATAATTTATCGGAGAAAAGGGCACACCATTGTGGCGAAAATGGACGAAATATTTTGACGATGATCTAAGACGAGTGGAGATGGTGGAGCCAGTCCATTTGTCGCCCAAAGAAAAATAAAGCCGCGGAGAAGATAAGACTACTGTACTATGCCTTAAGGTAAGGCAGCGTAGATAATACTGTAGCCACTCGGAGTGCGAATAACTGCCACGATCACGATTAGCTCTGCATAGATGAACAGGAATCCCTTGCCGGTGCTTGCGTGTACTGTATCTCAAGCCTGTGGGCACGTATGTCTAGATAACTAGTTTGAGGAAGATCATGTCAACGCACGATTCCTGCCAGGCAAAGTGGAGCCAGGGATGCATTGCCCCTGGGAACTTATGCGTGGCTCAAGCTGCGAGTACGCAGTTCAATTGAACTATGTACTAGTCAACTTCCCTTCTTGGTGACAATCATAAATCATATGGAGCTGTCGAATCCACCAGGAAGGGTGGGTACATACGGGAATCGGTCTCCGAAGGTACAGATCACTCAAGAGTCAAGACTGTGGGCCTGGTAGTACTGGAACAACGCGATGACCATGCTGAAAATCATTACGCATCGTTCAAACAGAGCTTACTATCCCTAATCGACACGGCCCGACCCAATAGTAAAGAAGTCATGCACTCGGTCGGCCTCTCCCTAATAATGCAGGATGATCATGATGATATCCAATGGGAGGCTCGGCATCTCCGACCTCATGGCAAATCAATCCCTAAAATTGGATCAAAATGCATATGGTTTGCGTCACTCACAGGATGCATGTACTCGTCTCTACAAATATCAAGGGGTAAACTGTTTACGCGTCACCCAAGATGTCCTGAATATCTACATTGTTCATTGCTCAAATCCCTCGTCGATCTTGAAGGGAGAGCGATCATCTCCCGAATGAAGTACAAAGTCAACGCTGGCAATTTCCCCTGGAAACCCCCCCCCACTGACATGTGAAATGCTTCGATTCGTCAGACGAACTTGCTATACCATCGTACCTATGGAATGAATTCGGGACGTGACTTTCGCGAAAACTACCTCAGATTCATTATTTGTCATTTCGCGTAACTCGGCTATGTATTTCTATTAAGGGAATTATGATGCGTTCATGATACATGAAGATTGGCCAGATCTTCCACGATTGAATCTTGATTGAGAGAATCAGAAATCTCTTTCCAGCTCCCATCCACTATGATCGTTTTCTGCCAGGTGTGGGTTGGATCATAACAGGTCCCACCACTGGCAACACACTCTTGACAGATATCGAAGTTATTTCCGTCGCAGATACTGCAATGGTAGTGCATATCATATGGAGAGATAGGCTCATCGCACGTATCGCATGTTGCCTCAAATTCTTCCCATTCCTCCCCCACTGAGGTAATTTTTTCACGGTCGATTGGTCCAACCGATTCTTGCTGCAATAGATTCCAGATATTCTGCAGACTCTCGCATTTCACTCCGTGGTCTGATTTCATGTGCATTTCGACAATTGACAATGGGGTGCGGCCTGCACAGGTTGGGCTTTCTTTCGCAGAGCTCCCATAGTGCAGTATTAATTTAACAATCTCCTCCAGGCCGTAATTAGTCGCAAGAAACAGGGGGGTTCGGCCTTTTATGTCGGGCTCATCGATGAATTGCTTGCAGCTCGGGCCGACTTCATCTTGATGCGCATGCTCCAGTAAAGCAAGAACAGTTTCCGCATATCCCTTTGTGACAGCATGGAGAAGAGGTGTCTGGCCCCACGCGTTCTTTACTGATCGGTTCGCATTCCTGCCCAGCAGGAGGCGAACCGCCTCGGTAAAGCCAATTCGTGCAGCAAGCGACAGCGGGGTGTCGGCAAGTGTGTTGCTTTTATTCTCTGTGTTAACATTCTGCTGTAATAGAAGTTTGACGACTTCTGGATTCCGAGACAATCTGCGGGCCCGACATGCCCAGGCCAGTGGTGAATGTCCGGCGTTATCTACTACGTGAGGGTCGGCACCCTCCTCCAGCAGTGTCGACACGATGCGCTCATTTCCACCCTGAACCGCCCAATGTAAGAGAGTCTCATTTCCCGGAGTAGTGAAATTCGTTTTGGCCCCGGCTCGTAAGAGCCGATGAAAGATCGCTGCTTTAGAAAGCCGTGCAGCCCATGCCAAGGGAGTTCCATCCACTGCATCCTCAGTCCCGGGCTCATCAACGTCGGCGTTGTTTGCCAGTAGAATTTCGACGATATTCTCATAACTGTACTGAACGGCAGCCAAGAGCGGTGGCTCTTCATAAACTCGAAAGTCTATCGATAACCCCTTTTCAAATAATAGACTAAGAGTTTCTGCATGTCCATTGAAAACTGCCGAAGATGCGACTGAGTTGCCGAATCGTTCTGTGGCGTTGACATTCGCTCCAGCATCGATAAGGACTCTTGCGTTTTCCGTGAGGCCCGCTTCGACTGCTCTTCCTAATAGGGTCTCTTCACTCCAGAACGGATCGTTCGGGTCAAGGCCAGCATCTAGCATCTTCTTCAAGGTGGATCCTCCGCACAGGCGTACGGCCCGATTGACGCCCTCGCGACGTCCTTGTGTCACGGCCTGGCGATATAGGCGGTGGTTGAAGTTATCATAAAAGTGTCTGCAAGTTCGAGTAAAGACATCTTTCTCGGACAGTGTCTCCAGGGAGTCCCAAATCTCCAGGATCAATTCAAAGGGTAATCCGAGGAGTTCCATGAGTGGGGTCGGGCAGCTCCAGGACCAGAATGGTCATGCCACTCGGCTTGTGCAACCTCGCGAGTGCTTTTGTAGTCTGCGTGAGAAGAGAGAAGTCGATAAAATAGAGAGGATAAGGCTTCTTTCGGGTTCGGGTTGATCTCTTGTCATCGGGGACCGAATGTGGGTTCCGACCGTGGGGAGTTGTTGTTGCGGGATGTGGCGGTGCGGAAGTGAGGCAACAGCAAGAAGAGCCTTGTGAGCCGCATTTGTATGGGAGGCGTACCAAACACAGTCACTACTAGTATGTCTAGTATGATATTGGTTATAATTTCACTCGAGAATCCACTCAGACTCATTTTAACTTTAAATGCTTGCGATGTTTTATTTTGACGAACTACTCAAAAAGAAAATAGCAATATGAGAGTCAAAATATAGGTACCAATACCAGCATTTGATATAGAGCCCTGGAGTCTGCACTGGCATACACTGGCAGCTATCCAATCCACAATTAATAAGAGCAGTCTGGTCATCTATTTCTGTATCTCATCTCAAATTCGTATCTGTCCGCAAAGGACAACGTCCTCCCCAAAGGGATACCACCGGACATTCTTCAAACGCGCAGCGGAGATCGCGTTGCCTTCTCCATCAAAGCGCCGAGCGGGTGACACGATGACTCCGCCTTGTCCAAGCCACGTAGGTGCAATGGTGACGATGACTCGATCGATCAAGGACATGGACTGTGGTTCTAGTAATGAATTGATCACTTGTGCGCCACCTTCAACCATAACACTTCCAAGGCCATTGATATGAAGCGTCTTGAGAAGGTCGCACCAATCAATCCGGTGCTGGCCATCATCCAATGTCACCATTTTCAATTGAAGAAATCCTCCCCCGTATTTTTCCAGCATTTCCTTCTTTTGGACGGGCAGCTCTGGCAGCGAAGTCACAATCCAGGGTGCTAGACCGCGGCCTTGTCTGCAAAGCTGGAATAGCTTACTGTCATCGGAAAAGTCCCACCGGGCACTCGGATCGATTACAATTGGTCGCGGTTGGCCTTCTAAGCCCTCTTTTCCATAACCACCGACACCAGTAAGGCGACAATTGAGACCCGGGTCATCTGCAAGAGCAGTGCCGACCCCGATGAGGATGCCATCGTGTCGAGATCGTAGGTAGTGAGTCATGGCTTTTGATTGAGGGCCTGAAAGCACAGTCCGTGTGCCTGGAGATAGAGCCAACGAGGAATCAAGTGATGTTGCGAATGTAAGAGTCGTGAAAGGCATATCTGGACGTGGGGTTGAGCCATCTCGAGGTGGCAGTTGAGGCTCTAGAAATTCCCTGTCTGATTCAGGGAATTCCAAGGCATCTCGTGAGGCCAATGCCATTTCGTAAGTTTGAATTTTCTGATTGTTTATTATATTGTAAATCAGCCGGGCGCTTCGAGGTTAATATGATTGAAAGAAGATCGAGGGAGGAAGAAAGACGCGGTGGCGGGGAGGTTTAATTCACCGCCTGAAAATCAAGGCAATAAACAAGTTAACTAGTTAACTATGGCTTCCACTACACTTGCTGATTTAGGATTTTGGACTCAACATTGCGGATTTTGGAAGCATAAAATGAACCTTAATCTGGGTATTCGCATTAAAAATGACAGCCTTGGACAGTCTAGCTAGAAGAGATATCTTCTCAAAGTATGCTGATCACGCCGTCACCACAGTGGATGTCAGCAACCCACATCGCACGACCTTTGTCCATGTTTTCCCCGTTCTCAAAGGCATGGAAAACAATCTTGGAGCCATCTGCATTAAAATCAGAACCACCAGGTCCTCCCAGCTCGCCAACGTCACTCGAATCACCCGATACTAGCAAAGGAGCATCGGGGGCCTGCGCCTTGGTATAAGGCCCCGTGAGGGTAGGGGCCGTTGCGTAGCTCACATCGTAATCTTTTGTGCTATAAACATTGGAGGAGAAAGTGAGGTAGTATGTGCCATCCACGTTTGCCAGACTGGGAGCCTCGATCAACGGGCCATCGGCATCATCACGATCCAGAAGTTGGGTTGGATCGCTGTTAGGAGTGACGGCATCAGAATTCAGTCCTTGCAGCATCAAAGGAGTGGAGTCGGATTGGATGCTGTTACCATCCACCTTGTAAACAACATAGTAGGTGTCGCCGTCCTTGAAGCCGTCGGCATCGATCGCACCACCTTGATCTAGGGGGCAGGCCAGGGGACTGTCTTCGGGTGTATAGGGCCCAGTGATGCTGGAAGAAGTGGCCGCACCGACGCAGTGCTTGGAGTCATCGTCTGCTGATGAAGCAGAGAAGTACATGACAAAGGTACCGTCGTCCTGGAATCAGTCAGCCTCGCTACATTGAGTGAAATTCCCAATATCAATTGACTTACTCTCTGGATGACATCGGGAGCCCAGATGGCAGGAGTAGAAGCGACCCAGCTTGGGAAGGGGCCTGGCATGGCATCATTACCCGACAGGAGCTGCCAAGATGCAAAGTCAGAGGATGAAGCAATCTGAACATTCACTCCGTTCCCACTGGTCGCGAAGGCATAGTATCCATCGCCGGTCTGAATGACACATGGATCCGCGAAATCACTATCAATAACACGAGTAGGCTGTGCAACAGAAAATCCATCCATGAGAAGCGCCGAAACGACTGAAAAGAGAAGTGTCGAAGTCATTATGGCGAGTGAGGGTGTCGGTGGTCCTGACTCGGAAGTAATATTGTGCTCAGGTGCGAGTCAAGCAAGGGGTTCCCTGAAGTTTTTATGTTCACACAAAACACTCCAGATACAACGCTCGCATTCAGCTCCCCAAATTAGGCATTGGCAGCTAAATTTACCCCCATGGCTGTGTTGTGGTGTGCAACAACTCCGGCCCCCATCTTTCTCCACCCCCTGAGAGATCGGCATCAGCCACTAAACCGAGGATAAAATGGCCTTTGGCTTCTGCACGATTTACTGGGTTGCCACGATCAGATCTAAAAATCGGTCGAAAAAATGAACACAATTCGGGTAAGAGTAGATGCAAACAGTTTTCCAGTTTTGATCGAAATTATTATCGGTTCTCTTGGTCCCCAGTAATGGACCAGTATGACGCTGCTCGAGCCCCTCGATTGCAGATTCATGATACTGCCTCGCGTTTCAGGGCAGCAATGACGTTGCACTGGCGTGCAGAACCCTTGTCTGGCTCTGCACACATGGCTTGACTGAGAGCTGCTCATCAGGCCTGTCCTGGTTAGGTCTCCATTTTCGATTGGTCGACAATAGTTCCTGCGTTGACCTTATATTCGAACCCCGTTTACAATTAAATTTTCTGATTAAACCAAATCCAGGGAATTTCGATCGCTTTTTTGCAGTATTTTCATATGCATAATTCCGAATAGTATCGTGGATTCACTTGAGGATCTTCAAGTTACCTTCTGCGTTCTATGTCAATAAAATGCTCAGGTGTGCTAGTAAATGCAAGCACAATATCCCCGGATATACTCCGTCTGCCACGTTGAGAAACAGCGAAAAGCCCGTGCCTTTTTCGGCCTAATTAAAGCAGGGTTTCGTTCTTCGAAGTTTATCACGTACAATCTGCAATTTTAGGGTATCTATCCGTGACCCGAGAGGATTGCGTTAAAATTGTCGTTAACCCGACGAGATAGAGATGCACATGAATAGGGATATAGCATTCCCTACCATTTGCTCGAAGTTCGCAATATTCTAATTCGCTCCCCCGTTCTAACTCACAGCTTTGATTCATCCCAGCTAGTACCTGCAGAAGCCAAATATTCCTGCCCTTGTTTGAGAACCTGGCTATTTTTATCCCCCAGCCATTTAGGTTCCAAACTCTGAATCCCATCCTCAATCTCGTAGCTTTCACCACCTGCCACCCAAAGTATTTTCCCAGCGAAAGGAAGGCGAGCACCACCATGTGTCTTTCCACTCTGGCCTCGGTTTGCTGTGGCACAAATCAAGATTGATCGCGCAACATCTTCCGGTTCGTTCGCGGGTAATCCTTTCTCGTACCAACCCTTTTCAATGCCGCGAACCAGACGCGTCTCTATACAAACGAACAGTTATTATAGCCCGGAAAAAATCACAAATTTGATAAAGGAACACTTACTGGTCATCCAAGGACAAATCACATTAACCCTGATGTTTTCCGGGGTAGCTGTAAGATGTAGGCCCCGCATGATCCCCACGACACCATGCTTGCTTGCCGTGTACGCAACCAAGCCCCCACATTCCTTGAATCCAGCAATACTGCTAACGAGCACTAAATCCCCACCCCCGCTCCGTCGGAGGTAATGCATCCCGATACGAGCAGTGAACAGAGCCCCAATTGTATTGACCTCTACCTCTTTCATCGAGGGAGCTTCGTTGATGTCGGCATTCGGATCAAAAGGGTCTTTGTGAATGGCAATGCCTGCATTGGCAATGACTATATCCACTCTTCCGTGCTTCTGGAATGCAGTTTTGAAGAGATTGAGTTGGTCTGAATAATTTGCGGAATCACACTTGAAGAATTGTGCGTTCGGACTAAGCCTGCATTCGATTTCTCGCGATGGTGCTTCTGCAACGTCGCCAAAAATGACCTTTGCTCCATTTTCTGGCTTTCTGTTAGAGGTTTTCATATTGTTGGGCTGCATGGTTCTTACCGCAAAGTTGCTGAATGCATGAACGGCCGATACCAGTTGCGCCACCGGTCAGCACAACGACCTTGTCATTCAGTGATTCGAGTAGGGAAGGGTCAAAATGAATATGCGTCATTTTTCAGTTCGCAATTTGAAGATAGTTCTAGAATATACAGATAATATGGAAAGGATGTTCCCCAGGTCCGATCACTGCTCTTTAAATAATGCTGAAGTGGTGCACTTGACCCCACATCTCCGATCAACAGGCTTCCCTGGTACAATATTTACCACTACTAGTACTTGAGATGATTCAATGTTTGTGAAAGAATGGTTATTTTATTATGATCACTGCTCGGCTTTCTCTTTCTGCGCAAAAGTATTGGAAAATTCTTGCATATATACGGTCCTGAATCAAGCACGTCCGTACCTTGACCCTGCTATCATCGCTTCATGCTCCTAGCAGCTATATCCTCACTATCATGCACCCGGAATATTTCAACCTCAAGAATCCTATAGCACAGTCCTACTATTACCATCCTTTGGGAGGGAAAATGGTGGTCTACTCAGAAATAATTCCGGAGGGTGGGTCCCTTTCCCATGCGGGGCCCCATATTCTCCGGCCAGAGAGGAATAGGCGAACACTCTTCGTGGATCTAGGAATAAAATAGTATCAAGGTTTTCTAGTGTTTTCTAATTGGAATTTTCTAGGACTTCATGCGGTGAAATTCATTGTGTATTTCTACATACGGAGCAATATTCCGGATACCACTTGCTCAAAACGCCACCGTTCACAAGAAAGAAAAGCTGGATTAGATCCAGTATCAAATACTGAGTAAGTCTACCTAGCTCCACAGATCAAATACGACAGCGCGGACTTTGACGCCTTCCGGAGGGTACCCTTGACACCTAGTCCATGTCTCACGGGTTCTGGAAACGGCAATGAGTAGTAGGAATTTGGATCCGCGGCTTCAAGCCAATCAATATCGCCTCGGGCAAGCCGGTCATTTCTTATGACCCAGCGTCTATGAGCAGTCCTCGATGGCCATGAATGTCTGTTGAAAATTATACTGACATTTTCTGAGCTAGATGGCTCTGAATGTCTGTTAACAATCATGCTGACATTATCCGAGCTGAGGCTGGGAGCATCTTCCGGTTCAGCTGTCATGACTTGACGCAGTGGAGACAGGCGTGGTAGTCCCGTTTTGTTCCTGAGGGCTCGTTTCAGCTCTCCTTCTGTGGTTTTGACCTTATTGTAGTTAACCTTGAATTGCTTCCATGATGTAATGTAGCTCTGTGAAATGAATCCGTTTCCTACTCCGTAGTTCATGATGTAGTTAGTGACATTGCCATCATCGATTTCAGTTCTGTCATTCGCTGGTACCTGCTGTGACATCCACAGACCGTGGGGTGTGTAATACTTAACAACATGGCCCTTCATTGTATCGTCGAGATTATAACGTCGCTGAAGCTGGTTAATGAGGGCAGAGCTTTCAGGGGTATCAAAATCAATGAGAACAGGATCAAGATACAAGTAAGCTTGATGCAGGACCGTATGAATACTAAGGTTAAGATCGGGATTTGTGACTTTGGGCTTAGACATAATGATTGCGAGAGATATCTCAGGAGGAGTCGAGCTAGGGCCGTATACAGCCGTCCCGAACCAGTTGTAATGGTGGATATTGCTATCCTCCTTTGTCAGCCACTGTCGTCTATAGAACTCGGCACTCACAGCATCTTCTTCTGCTTTGCTCATTGCTAGATGAAATATATGGTCAGTTTCAAGGTCTAAAATTGCCTCATCCAATGGTTCCATATCGCTATCGGGAAACCCTAAGCGCCGTAAAAACTCACCCTCTTCGTCATCCTCATCTACTTCCGAGATTGTGGCTTGCTGTGAGAGACGCTCAAACTCGATGTCATAGATCATCTGATCCAATGGCTCCAACTCACTATATGGTATACAAGTATAGCCGTTAAGACGTCCCTTGTTTGCAAAAGAGTAGGGGGGAGTCGTGCTCGGTCGTTCGACCTCGGAAGAACAAATGCCACCTTCGGACTCAAGTTTCTCACCATCGTGGTACTTGACGTCAAAACCTGAAGAATCCATGATCCTGTGTGTGAAGGTATCGGCAGTCGAAGAGGCGAGGGTCAAGGTCGATTCTTATATGTTCCTCGTTTCTTGGCGTATGGTCGGCGAGCCTCTAGCACAATGGAATTATCAGTTCATTGTTTGTAAAAGAAAGGCTTGCCTTGTTCGTATGGGCTCATTGTGTGTAGCCTCTAGATTCAAATTCAATGAGAAAATCCTAGTCCATAAAGACAAAGACTACGAAAGAAACAGATTGATTATTTGCGCCACGACAAGGTGAGGCTATCTTCACGTGGTCGAGCTTGCCCAGGTGCTGCATCCATCCTGCTTCAAGAGTGCTTTGACACTTGGTCATTTGGAAATGGACACGGCTATGAGCTTCGCATATTCTAGTGTTCTCCGAAATTGGAGCCAGTTCCGCATCTAAATGAATGAGAGGTGTTTGGTTTCTGCTTAAAGCGATAAATTCGACTCGTCACTTGCGGCTATCGATCTGCTTGAGTACAATCTTGTTTCGAAGACAAAGGCGGTAGTGGGAAGGGGTATCATATCCGATCTCTTTGTTCATTATTCCGGGCGGTGGTCAATGGCCTCAGAAGAGACGCTTCACTTTCTCCGACCGATCTTGGCTTTCGCCCCATCTGTCCTCCCACATATTTCGCTCAACATACCGCCACCCCATGGGAGGCCCCATGCCCCATCGATTCTTCATCTCCGTCAACGTCACTGGGCGGATCAGCTCATGGAGTTCGAGCACGGGGTATCCGAACTTCGACTGCTTTAGCCCGGCGTTGAATTCCTCGTTGCCTATACCGAAGGGCTCGGTAGGCACAGAACCGGGTTCATGACGCGTGGTAAGGGGGATAACCGCGATGTGTCTGGGCATAGATCAGTATGGGGGAAAGTGGAGGGGAGTTGGAAAAACTCAGACAGAAAGTACATGTAGTTGTCTGAATGGAAGTGGAAGGGTAGTTGAAATAAACTCACGTAATAGAGGCCTGGCCCTGGCCGCCGTCGCTCGTCTCGTAGAACCATAGACGTCTCACTCCATCACGAAGTCGGTACTTGCGGAATTCGTGGTTCTTCTGCTGGCTGATGATGTTCCCAAGGTGCACCGGCCGGATGGCCATTAGCACATCGGTGAGCACTCGATCAGAGGCCTCTGGGCGGGTCGACTTGGCCTTGGACTTGGCTTAGATGGAGGTGACTTCTTGGAGACTCGAGCCGCCTTGTCGAGTTTGGGTGGGGTGACAGTAGGAGAGCCTTTGATGAAGCAATCATTCAAAGTGGTCTGGGTGAATGAAGTACCACTGGCTAGTGGAATATGCGAGGGCGCCATGTTGGTTAAGGTCGGGAAAGTATTGAAGGGTGAAATAAGTGATGGGTAGATGAAAGAGAGATAGAGAGACGCGAAGAGAATGTTTGAAGAAGTTGACGTGTTGCACGTGTTGAACGTACATGACAAACAAACTAAGGTGCACCTAAATGCGCTACAAGGAAACCACGATCCACGGGTACTGCTAGGCACCACTCCTACCGTACCTGCCCTAACTGCCCCTGCCGCCACCCAGAAGGGTCCCCGTCAACTTAAGGTTCCCAAAGTTATGCCCATGCTTGTCCTTCCATAATCACCTTTCGTAGATACTCCACTGAGAATGTTCTGAACAGCTTTCTGGGATCTTCAAGCCACCCTTGCACTTCTTCCCACAGTCTTCTCAATCCCTCCGCCCCCATCATCGCCGAAGTGAACCTTCAACTGGGCAAAGCTGCAGAGTCCCTCAGTTCCGAATAGCTCCATCGCCTGATACCCACCGTCACGGACATACAAGCTCTTGAAAAGCTTCGCGCCACTCCAATCTACAATAAGTGGCGCATAGATGATATGGGGTGTTCTTCCTGCCGCCAGCCCGGTGGCTCTCGACCAGCCCGCTAACGGACGATAGAGCAAAGCTTCCTGGTACATACCGGCATAATCCGAGCCCGTGATGCGCACATGATGTGTTCTAGTATCTGAGCATCTAGCTCATGCTACGAATGAGGTTGCGTGCTGGGGCGTTTGCTTCTAGACAGGCAATTTCGCCAGGGTCAGACGTAGAAATGGTGTGCCGGCCATGGCGTGGGCAATGAAAGGCAATCATAGAGTCTGAATTCTTGGGGGATTCAGTCTCGCTGTTAGTGTTGGTCTCCTCACTGTACAGATTGAGGCGGCCATGTTTCTCTGCCAAGCCACAGCCAAGGACAGGGCAAGCAGCACGTAGGGCAATCTTGCCATACTTTGGGGAAAGCTGGTGGCCTAGGGTCTCATAGTGAGCGATAATGTAGCGGAGGAGAGACGGCATGACAGGCTGAGAGAAGAATTCCGACTGAAAGGTGGTCTCGAACGGGATGTCAGACCAGGTAGACAGAAGCTGAATAATCTGACCATAATCTGCCATATGGGTGTTGAGGGCTTCGGGGACATCCCTGTAAGATTTCTGGTATTGTATTCCTTCGATTGAGGTTTCGTGGCCTGGGACTGGCGCGGTGTCAATGAAAGTGATCTCGACCGAGACGGCCGGCGGCTGAAGTTCTGTACCAGTTACCGTAGCTCGCATTCGATCGCGGATCGCTCGAGCAAGCGAAAAGGCATAGCAGAAAACGATGATGGTGCCGGCGTGAGGAGAGTTGTTTGGCTGCGCTCCAGCATGAAGAACAATGGGGCGAGTTGGAAGCTGAGCATCACATGGTGAATAAATCTTGGGAGGTGTTACTTTCATGCTAAGCAAAGGCTCTTTTTCACCATTCGAGAGAATCTCATCGTTCATGAGAGCAAACAGAACAGGCTCAACGACGTCTTTCTGGAAGGCATAGGAGCCACCGCCGAGCGGATCATGCACGCGGCCATCATGGAAGGTTGCAAATACCGGGCTCTCGGGTCTGAGAGTAGAGACGAGAGTCTGGACAGCATACAGTACTTCCCTGGGGCTGCTTGTTTGTAGCGGAGTCGAGGAAGACCCTGTCTCATCCGGGACCAACGGAGTAAGTAGTCCGATCAGATTTTGGGCTGCGATGGAGCAAGGGTCTGGGGAAGAAGCAGGTTGTTTCTGGATCGGACCAATCGCCATTGTGACACCTTGATCAGCAAGGTCTCGTAAGGAGGTGAAGGTGGAGGTGGGTGTAAGTTCTCAAACGATGCATCTTCGTGGCTGTTTGTTTTGATATCGCGGTGGGTGTGAAAGTGGAAGGCACGACCAAGCCCCATCTCCATCCTCACGGCAAGAGCGATGGACATCCCATCATAGTACTGACTCGGAGTACAATAGAACCATGGCAGCTACTAGTATTCAAGCTTATAGCGGTGATCTATAGAACTTGAATTCTTCGCTATTGCCAGTGGTATGACAATAGACGGTGGTCTATCATAAGGAAGGTATATCACTGTAGTAATATGTCAATGCTGAATTTCTAAACTTGCCTACCTAGGTAGACCATGTAGGAAGAGCCTTCATCAAAAGGAATGGCGAAGTCGAGTATTCGATGGCTCAGTTTGTTGGACGTCCGGAGCTTTTCGAAATTATTTTGATAAGTCGACCGTGACTGGTTGCTATATGAGCAGTCCAAGGGTTGAATATTTACTACTACTTAGGTAGTACCTGTAAATATACCTAGGTAAGGCTCCGCAAAAGTAATGGTTAGTAGTACAATAACCCGCTAACCAACTCACTTACTAGATCCACCAAATATTTACAGAAGAGAGTAGCCCACGGGTAATCCATAATTTCTGAGCTGAGATAATAAGCCTTTCAAGGTTTAATCTTCGGAAATAACCTTGGAAATCTGGATCCCAGAACGAATTTGCAATATTGGAACTTCCGAATCCGGGGAAAGACACCTCCGGCCTAGAGATCAGGATATATACTAACACTGCACTCATCACGCCCGCTCTGGCAGCATAGTACCCAACGGCCCAAATTGAAGTAATCGAGATGCCAGTCGGGCAACACTAGAATGGAGATAACTTGATATACAATGAAGTTGGACCCCACCACAAATTCCAAACACCGGTGCAATTCTAGTCCGATAGTATGTAACTTCAACCCCGGGGAGAAAGCCGAGGCGCAACTATTAACCGGTTACATAAGCCGATATGACGCCAGACATCCCCGCACACCTTGAGGGGCCTTCTTCGATTTTCTTTACAATTCGGCCGACATCCTACTTCTAATTCCCTCGATGAACCATCTCAGAGCTTGCGGTAGATCAATTCAACTTCTGCAACAACTCTCGACCCACCCGCGCGCCTCGCCACTCACAGCAACCCCCAATCCACTTACCCGTCCACTACAACCTACCATCCGACGCACCATGGCTTCCGCAATGGCCAAGCGCCTCGAAGGCAAGACAATCCTGGTGACTGGCGCCTCATCCGGCATCGGCGCCAGCACCGCGAAAGAATTTGCGCGCACGTCGCCGAAGAACCTTAAGCTTATCCTGACGGCGCGCCGCATTGATGCCCTCAATAAGGTTGCTGCTGAGATTAAGGAGGAGGTTGGTGATGGCGTGCAGGTTCTCCCTGTTAAGCTGGATATTAGCAACCCGGAGGAAATTAACAACTTTGTTCCCTCTCTGCCGGCGGAGTTTAAGGAGATTGATGTTCTGGTCAACAATGCGTGAGTCATGGAATCTATTAAGCTCCATCCCCATCCTCCCATTTACATGAATCAACCCGGTTGTATGTACTGACATTGGCTCTGTAGCGGTCTGGTCAAGGGCGTTGCCCAAGCCCCTAACATCGCGGCCGAGGATATGAAGGTCATGTTCGACACCAACGTGACCGGTCTGATCAACATGACCCAGGCGGTCCTCCCCATCTTCAAGAAGCGCGACGAGGGCGGCCGCGGCGACATTATTAACCTCGGTAGCATTGCCGGCCGGGAACCTTACCCCGGTGGCGGTATCTACTGTGCGACCAAGGCCGCTGTCAAGTCCTTCACCGAGGCCCTGCGCAAGGAACTGATTGCCACGAGAATCCGTGTCATCGAGGTCGACCCCGGTCAGGTTGAGACCGAGTTCTCTGTTGTGCGGTTCTACGGTGATAAGTCCAAGGCTGATGCCGTCTACGCGTGAGTAGTCATCCACCTGCTGCTTGGATTACCTCTGGTAAATTGGGTTGTCAGGAACAGGGCAGGCTAACGGATATATTTTTTTTCTTCAGGGGCTGCGAGCCGCTTACCGGTGAGGACATTGCTGAGGTTATTGTCTTTGCTGCTGGACGTCGTGAGAACGTGGTTATTGCTGATACGCTGGTCTTCCCCAGCCACCAGGTATGTCTAGGCAATTTCTCTGAACCCCATACACATACATCGGGACTAATTATCGGTTCAGGCTGGTGCCGGCACCATGCACCGCAAGTCTTGAGCTTGCTGTATTACAATCTGGATATAGGTGAATATGAGATAGATAGCATTTTCTAGAATGGCATGGTTTCACGATACCTAAGTCTGAATGCAATTGATAGGTGGTTGTCTTACCCCTCATGCAGCGCTGTAGAATCATGTGAGGTGGTGCCGTACGGCGTCGACGAGGACGATCAACCTGGGCGTTCCACTTCCTTGATTGTGCAATTGAGGATCTTCAGCTACGGGAAGAAGAGATGCGTGGCATATGTACATGCGATGCGATGCGATACGGAGTAATTGGTAGCTGTCCCACCTAAAAACCTTGAAGATAATCATACAAATCAAATAAACAGCCGAGCCGCACCAGCCGATATCATCTACGTAGTTCCAGTCCAGTTATGATCCATGAACTAACTAGCGCCCATAGCGCGATGTGACAGACCACACCACACAAAGTGGAAGCACCAATTGGTCTGGGCTGCTCGTTCCTCGCAGCACTCATGGAGTGCAAGTTACCCCAATCGAAGATCTCCTGCTGAAGAGCCGGGATATCATCCCACTTGAAGATGCGCTCACCACCATCAACCTGTTTCTGAAGCAGGGCTAGAACATCCAGGGCCCAGACCCGACAGGTCTGAGTCGGGTGATTTAGTCTTGCATCTAAGGAGCGAAAAGTCCGATCTAAGTGGGGGTGCTGGTGGGCTGGGACATCGGCGATGCGAAAAAGACCCACGAGCAAAAACTCCTTCATGATAGCGGCGTTGGCTCCATGATCGGGGATCCACCCGGGTCCGACAGTCTTGATGTGGTACTTTGTGCCTCCGGTGATGGGGTTTTGGTGGAGGTAGAGGCCCCAGTGGAAGTCGTTTGCTTTTGGTGGGTCGTTGCGCGTAAAGAGGAGGACATATAGACTGCCGAGTCAGAGGTCTGGTGGATCCAACTTAGGGTCGATCATATCGCTGGGGGTTGACGTGTTCGGTTTGGTTTGGGGGGTAGGAGTATGTTTGTACTCTGTAGTGTGGGTGGGGATAGGATAGACAGAACAGTAAAAACTAGACATGTGTTTGTAGTCTTTGCTGTCACTGCTTCTGCTAAGACTAGTACACGGCGATGAGGGGATAAATGCGTGGTATTTGCAGGAAACAGCTTGTCCAAACTGCCAGCGAATGTCTCACAGTTCATTCAACATGACCTGCATCACTACTGACAGCGAACAAAGAATCGCCAGTGTGGATTGAGTCAAAAAGGGCCACCTGCCGGAAAGCGACAGCTGCAGGGCTTTGATCTGCCATCGCCCGTGTGTCGGACAATTGATGGATCATATCTGCAGGAGTTCTGTATGACATTGAGTTTGTTAGTTCTCTTACAAAGTGTGTTGAGAGATTTGTACAATGATGCAGACTGCAGTACAGGGGAATTGAATTGAGTTTTGCTGGCCCATGGATGAAGTTGGTGTGGCTGACAGCAGAGGACAATGAGAGCAAGAACTTTAATCTAAGCAATATAGGTTCACACACAAAAAAAAATAGAAATTAGAGAGAAAATCTAATATGATTCTGCAGACCCGACCATAGCCAGGACCCTGGCCACGATATTCGGACAGCAAGAGATCTGCAGGTTTTGCATATGTCAACCACGATGTGGGTAAAAAGGATGGATTAGGATAGGTTTAGCGGGGCGGTAAAGGAAAGTGTGATTGATATACGAGTACATATGTGATGTGTGATGAGTGATGAGAGTATGGGGATGGGGAGGGATGGGGATAGGGTGCAATTCCCACAGATTCCCACATTTCCACATTTCCACATTCCCACCGCCGCGCCGGGATGATGTAATGAGCATGCAAGGCGGGCTCCTCCTGCAAGCCATTGTTATTCCATCCATGCTGGGTGTGGGTGTGGTGTTGGTGTGTGCTTTGGTGCCCGAACCTGCAACCGCCCTTGCATGGAAAAGAAGTCGGGAATAGAAGAGTGGGGAAGAGAAGAGAATCCTCGGTATCCTAGGCATCCTAGGCTTCATGAGGGATCCCTAAAGAAGAAGTGGTAGTGGCCAGCCCCATTGCGCCCGTCACAACATCACAGCGCTAGGCGTGTGAACTAACCCGATGCCCTAGACCCATTCTCCCTTCTGCCTTCTCCATTCTCCATTCTCCCCACCGATCCACTAGATGTCAAGGACTCGAGCTGTACCTACCTACGAGTAACTACTCGTAGGAGGGAGTCAAACTACGGAGTGCTCTCTGGCAATAAACTAAGCAAGCCAGCCAAGACATTTATATGATGGGAGGAGCCACGGTTGGTCCAGGAGATTAAAACGAACCAGACTAGACCGAAAAGAAAGCAAATAAATGAAATGAAATGAACTCCTAAGTCCAAGTTCCCAATCCTAAGTTCAAGTTCCTCCTAAGTTCCGCAGTACCAACGCCATCCCATGCCCCTGAGTCGTTATCACCAGCATAGTAGCATAGCATTAGCATTAACATGAACATTAGTATTAGCATCTTTTACTTTACTATTTTCTATTCCATCCTACCTAGAGAGATAAGTGTAAATAATTCTCATCCAATACACTACACTACACTACACTACTACTCCACTCCACAGCAGTCCAAGTCCAGCCTTTCCCTTTCTTTTCTCTTCCCGCCTTGAGAACCTCCTGATTTCCCCTTTCCCTAAAGGTTCCCCCTAAAAACACCCGCACCTTTTGGTTTACCTGGGATTATCTTGGACTCTCCCCGAGTTTTATTTTTATTTTTATTTTGCATTAATATTTATATTTATTTGGGGTTTTTTCTATTATTCCAAACCCCCTCCAACCCCGTGGTGAACCTTGGTCCTCTCGCCGCTCTCTCGCATAATTTGATCGGCCCCTTCGATCTGATCTTCCCTTTTCCGACAATCTTCTCTTCCCCCCCCCCCTGTCGCCTCTCCCCGACCTTTTGTCACCATAATTCTTCTTCCAAAATGGCTTCCAAGGTAAGTTCAATCCTGTTCCTGTCATGATATCTCGTCGGCTTCCTTCCCAGGACCTGCTGCCTCTGCCTCGACCTCTGCCTCCGCCTCCTCCGCCCCTCAGTTCCCATCCCATGCGAACCAACCAGACCTCCCCCAATGCTTGATGACCCATTCGCTAATCACGCCCTGCTTCCCATTCATAGTTCCTACGAGAGTACAAGCTAGTCGTCGTCGGCGGTGGTGGTGTCGGTAAATCATGCCTGACCATCCAGCTGATCCAGAGCCACTTCGTGGACGAGTACGACCCAACAATTGAAGGTGAGCCGCTGAGCCCAGCCCTGTTCAACACCCTGCAACGAGTTCCCAATCGCTCACCTCGTCCGCTACCCTTCCAGATTCCTACCGCAAGCAATGTGTGATCGACGATGAGGTTGCTCTGTTGGACGTCCTCGACACTGCCGGCCAGGAGAGAGTACTCCGCGATGCGAGAACAGTATATGCGAACCGGCGAGGGCTTCCTGCTCATCTACTCCATCACTTCGCGTCAATCATTCGAAGAAATCATGACCTTCCAACAGCAAATCCTGCGCGTCAAGGACAAGGACTATTTCCCCATCATCGTCGTCGGTAACAAGTGTGATTTGGAGAAGGAGCGTGTGGTCTCGGAGCAAGGTGCGTTGAATTTTCCTTCTCCCCTCTCCCTCGGTGGACGTGGATGCCCGGGGAGCAAAGCTTCCCTCCCATCAGGAGCGAGTCTGAGATAGCTAACACACTTACAGAGGGTGAGGCCCTAGCCCGCCAATTCGGCTGCAAGTTCATCGAGACCTCCGCCAAGTCCCGCATCAACGTCGAGAACGCTTTCTACGACCTCGTCCGTGAAATCCGCCGCTACAACAAGGATATGGCCTCCTACCCATCCGGCTCGGGCGCTTTCGGTGCTCGCGCCCCTGAGGGCAAGATGGATGTCAGCGAGCCCGGTGAGAGTGCTGGCTGCTGCTCCAAGTGTGTCATTATGTAAATTTTGACATGCCACGCCCAACCCCTTCGCCTATCTCAAAAGCAATGCAGACTTCCCCCATACGATACGACAGATCACCGAGTACGGGAGAATTTAACATCCGAACGAACGAGTTACAAATAAAGAACGGGCTAATGGGAATATTGTGGAATTGACGTATGTGTGTGGGATACGTCTGTTGCATGTGTTCGTGAAATAATGCATTCAGATTGAGGAGATGATGCGCTGAAGAGTCGAGGGGGGAGGAAGAAGCTTGGAAATTCAACAGCGCGAGATCACGGACCTGGGAAGGGGAAAATAATCGAACCAACAACAAACAACGAAAAACGAACGAGGCGAAACCAAAAAAAACCACCAAATTATCCCGGGAAAAGAAAAAGACAACACCCACCCTACCCAACTCCCCTTCCCTCCGAAACCCAAAAAAAGAAGAAGCAGGTGGTTGTTCGTCGCTGCCCGGATTTCAATCGCGGGTTTTATTCATCTTCCCCCGACGTTTTCTCGCGCAATGACGAGCCAACATCTTGACTTGACGCCAACCTCGTCTCACGAATTTTGATTCCCCTTTTGTTTTTGTCTTTTGTTATCCGCCTGCGGCTCTTAATTCTTTACTATTTTTTTCATTTTCCAATTTTCCTTTTCACTATCTGTTCATCTTATATTTGCGAAAGAATTGTGTGTCCACGTCATCATCCCCATTTTGTCTATCATCTTGTCTGTCTCGATTGCGAGACAGCATGGCTGTCAATATATTTTCCTCGGAGGGGTTTCTTCCCACCGATGTTTCTGGTGTGTTCTTTTGTCCATTGTCTCGTCTTTCCAGCTCGTATGATATAATATCCATGGATGCCAGATCGAAGCATCATATACTGCACCGTGCAGAAGATAATACTTCAGTATATCCGATGAATGAGATTGGCCGTGTTGAACATTCAAGGTTGTATTACTAATTTTGAGCCGATACTGTTGTACATCATGATGCTTTTCATACTTTCCCCAAGGTCTACACTCCTGCAGGGTCTTTGCTGCTTACTACTAGTAGGTATTCAAAAAGCCTGGGCCTCATGGATATCCCGAAATGTACTAGAAACCCTCAGCCCTCGGCGATGAGAACACTAACACAGTACAGTCGCTTGCAAAAGCGGAACCAACTCCAAAGCGTGTATGATATGGGACTCTGAATCTGGGATACATGATGTGGAGCAACTGGCAAGACCTCGACGATAATAAATTGCCAGAAATAAACCGCGGATTGAAACCAGAAGACCCATGAATAGAATCCACCTTTGAAACATTAACTTGAAAAAACGTACTGCCCAGGTGTACCCCCTGGCCACCTTCAGAGCCCTAAAGAACCTCAGCGCTTGCGACTAAGTACCACTGCAACCTTCTTTCCACAATCATTCTCATCGCTAGCGTTATCCTAAACCTAAGCATCCCCAACAATAGCAAGCTCTGCTTCCATTTCTCGCTCGAGTTCCGCACGCTCGTAGGCATATGCAAAGTCACGATCGTCACATTTCCTGCGATATTCTCTGCTGTTGTCCTCGCGCTCTCGGACTGATTTCACAATATTGTCCTCGCAAGATCGGGAATGCTCAAGTTCTTCATCCTCGCGCATTCGGCGGTATTTCATATCGAGCTTCTCAAGCTTCATACTGGAATCCTCGTTCCGGCGGGCACGTTTCGCAGGTCGGTCAACAATCACCTCGATCTCGGTGTTCGGGTCTTCCCTTCTGGCCGGACTTTCTTTGGTCTTGTCTTCGCTGGCAGGTTCAGATGGTAGACGCTCGAAGATACTAAAAAGAGAGACAGATAGAGAGAGTTAGTCGGTTAACGGGCGAAGGACTTGAACCCTGTAGCAAGATTCAAGGGGAAGCAGCGGCCACTCACTTATATCCTCGGGGACATGGTTCAACAGTTAACCCCGAATATGCAAGCGTGTCCTAGATCAGATGCAGCATTAGGATAAAAACGAATAAAGCCCAAGCCAAGCGTCCTGTGACGCTTCCCACTCACAATATGAACACGATTGATATGTTGCCGAATTTCACCACCCCGGTGTCTCAACCTTCTGGACTGAAACGCGCAGTACGGGCATCGTACCGCACATGATGGTATACTCTAGAGGCATGGGGATGGTGCGTAAGTATCCTTTTGGGATTCATTGTTCGGGAGCCGAAACAGAACGTACAATCTCTGCATGGGTTTTCGGCCACCAGTCGAGCAGTACGTGTTGATCTGGTGGGCAATTGCAGACAGTGTCATCTCTGTAGAGGTTAGTGAGTCCATCCCGGGATGTAAGGTAAGAGGAGCTTGATTATTGGAAAGAACTTACACCCATTCGCGTCTGGTTTGGGTTTCCTTTAGCCGGTAGTGTATAGTAGTGGAGGTTTCGGGATCCATGATGAAACTGCCTTCTTGAATGGATGGAAGAGTCCGTCTATTGTGGATAAGAGATTACTGCCAGTGAAAATGAACGTGATGTTCTGGAGGCTGGGCTGGCTGCTCCTTTTCCTTCAGGTTCTTTGTACGTGGTTGACTGCTGGATATTCAGAGTAGCGTGGAATGAAAAGGCGTAGACAGACAATTGGAATTTGAGGCAGAGAAACCTTGGAAGGTATTGAACAGAGATTTGAAATTGATTGGAAGAAGTGGATGAGGGGAAAGTGATGTGGTTGAAGAGCGAACGGAAGCAGTTACTTGGGCTGGCAACCTTGGAAGTGAGGGTCAAGGCCGACCGATTGCCTGCTGGGTAAGCCTTCAAGTTCCCTTCAGGTTCCCTAGTATATAAAAGGATGTCAAGATTGTAGTAATAAATATATATTCACATTGGAAATCTATTGCAGCCCAATGCTGCTCAATCAAACAAGCCCGGTATGATACAGATATACAAACCTACTGGCTATAAACACGATCCTCCTCATCAACAGGATCCAGCTCATCTTCCTTCGAAACACGCTTACCCTGTACAGCAGTCTCGACCTCAGCAACTAAAGATTCGAGATACTCCTTGTTCGCACCGACCAGCGTAACGGTGTTACGCTTCTTCCCCCAGCGCGGGTAACTACCGACCTTGATACCATTGGGCTCAACCTTGGCAGCAAGCTCGGTCAAGTACGGCGCGACCGCACTCTCAGGCAAAGGCGTGCTGAAGAGGAAACGGTGGGTTCCCTTGCCCTCAGGGTCAGATAGGCGGTGGGTAAGGTGCGGCTTCAGGTGGTCTAGTAGTCGCTCGAAGAGACGCGGCACGCCGGGGAGGATGTGTACGTTGCCATTGACGACAGAAATGGGGACCCATAGATCCTCGGAGACGAAGAGGGCTTGGTTCTCTGCGGGGATATTCTCGTCAAAGGGCATCTCCACCATGCGCAGCTTAGCTGTAAGGCCTGGGGATGGGGTCTCCCAGTCGAAGTTGGGCTGCATGGGGTGCGGCTTGGAGAGCTTCTTCATGCGCTCGAAGGCGGCTTGGTGTAATTGCAATTTCAGGTTGAATGCCTTGGCGATCGATGAGTAGGTGATATCATCGTGTCTGTTGGGAGTATTCGGTATTAGTTGGTGTGTAGGTAGGTGTGCGCAGAGGGCAATTCGCGATCCAGTTGGGTCGAGGCGAAATGGGCACCGGGTGTAAGGGTACTGACGTTGGACCAATGCCTCCACTGGTGACGACAAAGTCGTAACGGGCACTCATGCGGCGCACTGCCTCAATAATGTCCTCCTCATCGTCGGGGATGACCTCTACCCTCTTCAGTTGAATGCCGAGACCGAAACAAAACTTGGCCAGGTAGGGGGAATTGGTATCGATTGTCTGTGGGTGGGAGGTGGTCAGCACAACCCTTCTACAGGATACCCCATGCGCAGTTTCTTACCTTTCCACCGAGCACCTCATCACCGATGATGAGGGCAGCCGCGGTGTGGATGGGCTTGGTGAAATTCAGGGCGGCTGATGTCATAGCGGGCGGAGTTGCGGGCGAAGCCAGCGGAGAAAGGGCCGGGATGGTCGGACGAGAGGGACTGAAGGACGGGAGGTGCTGTTTCAGTAGATTTAAACGGTTCAGCATGGAGAGGGTCTTTGAGGCAAGCTGGAGTAGCGATGAAGGGCGGAGATGGAGATGGAGATGGAGATGGAGATGGAGATGGGAAGTGGGGAGGAGGGGGAACTGAACAAGGGGAAATCACTCCGCCCGCATTTTCATCCTGCGCATCCTCCTCACATCTTTCCACCTTGGTGATTCCTGGCTCAGAACTATTCGATTAAGATATTCATTGGAAGCCAGAATTTTTGGTGTTGCCCATTCCATCAGATCTATAGTTCCCCCTCTCTGTCGAACTCTTTGTTCATCATATCTCCAACATGGTAAGCCTTCCGAACCCCGCGCCGCGCGTGGGCATCGGAACCAGATCAAGATAGCTAACGCCCTCATCCACTAGACTGATTCCCGGTTATACTCATTCTCCCCCGGAGACAAAAGAGCAGCTGCGCAAGTTCCGTCTCACCACCTCTCGCGCAAAGGATGCGCAAGCTAGAATCTGTACGACCTCGTGATCTCCTTCCTAATGCCTACCTTCACCTCCACCCCGTCTACCTTGGATATATCACATCATACCATCAACTTGGATCACCGTTTCAAATTCCGCAGCAGAAGAGTCGCTGATTTGACCCTGCAGATATCATCGATGCGAAGAACCAGGAAATCCGCGCACAGGATGACGAAGTCTACACCAATATGGAGGACCTTGCCGATGACCTCCCGGAATCATCGCCTCGCTTCATTCTCCTCAGCCACCCTTTGACATTGGTGAGTCTGTCACTGTCGCTGTCACAGTCTACCCTGTTATGGTCCCTGACTAATATAATAATGTTTTGTAGGGAGATGGCCGTGTTTCCGTCCCTTACGTCATGCTCTACTACATGCCTGTGAACTGCAACCCATCCCAACGAATGATGTACGCCGGAGCCGTGGAGTTGATGCGCAATACCGCAGAGGTCAACCGGGTCATCGAAGTTCACGAGGACGAGGATATTATTTCCATCAAGTCCCAGCTGGGCGGCACCGACTAGATATATGAAGTGAGATGCAAGGCGCTTATGACCCGCCAAAGAGTCCAAGTTGATCATCCTGATCGGCAATGTCTATCAAGGATCTCTGAGCGAGAGCGAGAGCGAAGGAATTGGAGTCTTTCATACATATAGAGCAAGGCGTTGATTGAGGCCGGTTACCGTGACTGCGCTACCGGATCATATGACATGTCGACCACAACCAGAAACTTTTTTGATTTGATATACATATTTGAAATCATCATCGCGGGGGTAGCGTGGAGAAAATTCCGATTCCGGGAACTGAATTAACTGCTGTCAACGACATCGGCTCATGATGGACGTCGGGCTGCACGATACATCACAAATGATTTGCAACGGCGCCGTCTGCAGGCTCCTCCTCGAGGAGACACTATCGAGTCTAGTAACGGACTTGACAGCCCCGTTTTGGTTTTGGGGGTGGATTTATTTGCTTGAATGGGGGTTTGCAGTGTCTTGCTTTCATGCACGATCACACTAGCTCGCGAACATGATCATCACCATGCGGCAGTTGGTTCGAAGGGCCCGTTAATCATCGCTGAGAGACTCTTACCCCATCGGGAGGCATCGTGTACAGTATTTGGTAGTTCATTTGTTGTAGCTTCTCCATTTCGACTGGTTTGGTTCAGCTCTGAATCTTTCAGCTGAAGTTTCTTACCTGGATTTGTATATACTAGTAGAACCTTGGCTTGGTCCAGCGAATCCTGACTGGCACCGCATCACTCCTATTCAGGGCCTGACCTGCAATCCAGCCACCACTGGCAGTTGGACAGGACGGCTGATCGACAGTGCTTCCTCGCTGGTTCCCGGAATTAATATCCTGGAGCACTCGTCGATCCTCAGATACGCCCTTTCCCAGTTTCTCCATTCTCGAGATTCAGAATGGTGGGAGGGACTTCACTCATTGGCTCTGAACCAGTCAGATCGCCGACTCCTCAGAAGCAGCCATCCATCCTCGAAAACTTTGATCCCACTAGTTCACCCCATTCTTTGGTCCCGGGGAGAGGGGGGGAGGTTCAGCTGCCTCTCTCTGTCTCTTATCCGTATGATAGAGGCAAGTCGTTGATTTGTGGATGGAACTCCTGGGGGAGACACGGACATCGCCGGCGACGAGTGAAACTGTTTAAACCCGCCAGTGGTGTGCCCTGCCCCCCTCGTCTGAGAGGCGGGGAGAGGCTCTGGAGGGACCAGTGATAGGACATGCCGATGCTTACTCCCCCCATACTCCCTCGTATGTGTTCGCATTTGCCTTTCCATACCGAACGAGAACCCAGCAATGACAATGCAGGTGAGCACTCTATCTTCAAATCGGGACCCAGCCAGCCTCAAGCAGGCTTATTTTCGGCGCGTGGCGACTGAGTACTACAACGCAGTGGCTTGGTGCCACGATGTCAAGGAATGTGCCACATATGTAGTAGTTGAGACAGGTGTACACAGTAAATGTGGAATTGACTTCTGTACGCAGTACAGGGGCAATATGTTTTGTTTACTCGTACTTCGTAAGTTGTAGTACATACGGTTTATGACAAAATGGAATGGATTAGGGCTTCAGCTGAGAGTTGGGGGCCAGGCTATTATGTCTTACAGAACAGCACAAGCGAAGACACTTGTGTACATTACTCGATCGTAACATAGTATGAAGTACAATTGACTGACGAGCTGAAATTAAAAGCAGCAGCGATTGAATTTTGCGACTCTGATCAGAAGGATCGATGTTCCATTGGAATGGATGTGATGAAAATAGATCCATAATGCAGCCCGGTTATACTCCGGAACAAGGATGTCAAGACAATGACAATGAGTATGAAAATGACAGCATAGTCCGATTGAACCCTGCACGGGTGGTACGTTTCTGAAGATTCTTGATTATTATCCCATCCCGAGTAATGTGCACGATACGACTTAGGTCGATATTAAATCCTGGATAGTACGGAAATAGCGCCCGACAACGGTCAACGTCAGGGAACTTTGATGGCTTGATGGGCTTGACGTGGGCGCCGGTATGAGATTGGTACAGATCTGCTTCCGTACTATATCCGTACTCTAGTACATCTCCGTATATCGCATACGAATTAGGATTGGAGGGGTTTGGAGGATTTGTACCGGCTTGTACCACCTCGAACGCCCCCCCTTCTCCACCAAACTCACCCAAAATCACCCAAAATCACCCAATCCACCCAGAATCCACGAAACTCTGCTTCCGATGACCCACCCCCAGCCGGGCAATGAGCGACGGGCACGAGGCCCACCCATGAGCAACTCAGACCATCTGAGAGCGGGCATCCGAGCCCATCTGAGCGAGGTAGGCCAGAATCGACCCACGGGACCCGACGATCCTGTACGAGGACGTGGAGCCAGGCTCAGGAGGCGAAACAATGAAGGGGGGGGTGGGAGAGGAGGAGACAGAGGAGAGGTGGAGAATCCGACACTCTGGCAAGAGCATTGACCAACACAGCCGAGAACGAACTGTCCTGCCAAACACCGTGGCCTTTCTTCTTTTGCTCTGTCTCCCTCTCTCTCGATCCAGTTTTATTTTTTACAAATTTCCCAGGGGCTCGGGTCAGCCTCGCATGGCGGTGTGTAGAGACAAGCTTGTGACTGGATGGACTGGGGGAACTGGATCTAAGGCCCTCGCTTCGGTCAGCTCCCAAGAATATCCTCCGACCTTTCCCCCGGAACGGAGTAACTTGAGTACAGAGCTACGAGGATGTACGGATACTTGCGTATGTACCTATAGAATGGGAGGTACGGAGTACATCGGACGTCATACCTTGGGTAAAGTGTTTCGCCACGCGCGGACGCAGGCCCATCCCGCAGGCCTTTCGGCCGTTTTTCTTCCTTCTGGCAATACTATATGAAGAGGGGAAAAAAGCAGGCTAAGGAGTACGACGCTGCAGAGAGTTTCCACATTTTCCCGCTATCTAAAGACCAGGGGGAGCGGTGGTAGTGAGGGTGTTAAGAGGCGAGCTTTTAGCCAAAGTGCCACTGTCATCCCCGATCTTCCTACTTCGTACTGCCATGCCCACTTCCCACTGTTTCCCCCAAAGTCAAAGCTTAGATTAGGGGAGACCAGATGCAGTATCAGCCCGAGCAGGTCCGAAAGTTCCAGTCCGCAGAGGCAGCACCTGGTGGAACCGTTGGGCAACGAGGGATGGATTCAATTCGGAATGATCATCGGTCGCAACTGGAGAATTGAGGAAGAGGAGAAAGAGGAGGCGTTCTTTAGTGTGCAGTAGTGGCTACCGAAGGAGGACAAGTCGGGAGCACAGAAGGCAGAGAGAAAGACGATCGATCCCGCCCCCAATTTTCCATGGGGTGATCGTGCTGGAATGGTGCCAAAATGCAGGGTACTTGGACTTCTGATTTGCTTTTTGGCCGACATCGTTGTCGTCCTTTTGGTGTTCACCGCTAGGCCTCACTTGGGTTCGCGTGGATCGTGGACGAACTCCTCGCTGCGTCCGTCCGAGTCTTCTATGCATCATGCATGCTGGGCGTTTCGTTTATTTGTTGACACTCGCCCTTTCATGCTTCCGGATCCGTACTTTGTAGAGTTGTGTTGTCCTCTCCTGACTCTTTCCTTATTTGATTTTACTTCCATTTTTATCTTATTTTTGGTCAACTCTGCTGAAGTGGCGCGGGTGAAGTGTACCCGCGGGAGTGGTTTACTTTGCTCTAGACCACGCACTGTCCTCGACAAGCCCTTGTTCATGTTCTGCATTGGAACAATGCCGGGTTCTACTCCGCATCGTGGTTGGCCTTGTTTATGGCATGTGCCAAGTTTGAGATATGACAAGGTAGGTTTAAATATAGAGAGGCGTCCGGAGGAGGGACTCGGAGGAGGGTTACGGAGATTGTCATTTGATATCGGACGGAGACCGCATCATTGGCTACAGTATGAGGAGTGGCCTGGAGCCCGCCAGGGTCAGACAGCGGTCGACGCCTCGTGAACGGACAGAGTTTTTGGCAAAGTTAAATGGCAACTCTCGGGGATCCATGAAGAATGGGATTGTGATGGGCTCTGATGATGGGTTATGGGGCCGATGGGAAGATAGTTACCAGATAGTTACATACAGCATACAGAAGATTGAAGATCTGGAGCTGACAGGGGAGGATCGGAAATAAAAAGGAGAAAGAGTATTGAATATTAAATATGTATCGACAATTGATAATCCAAAATTGAAAGAAAAAAAGAAAAAAAAGAAAAAAAAAAAGGAAATATGGGATCGACGAGACGGGAGTGCTCCATCATCCGTCCGCTCTCCGTTTCTCTCTCCATAAAGACCAGGCGGGTCCCTCCCCCCTCCCCCCTACTCGAAAGGTCGATTCACAGATTCCAGGCAGATCCGAATCATGCAACGGGGCCTGTCATGGCACTCATGCCTCATGCTCTGTTCCACCATGAAATAGGAGTTAAACTGGATCTGGCAACGCAGCCGAGCTGGGCGGGTACATCCGTTTGGTACACCCACCATTAGTGTAGATATGAAGATACCAGATCAAGTAGGAGTCGAGTAGATTACGGTACAGAGTACTCCATAAATATTTACTATTATACTATGTATACTCATAGTATACTAGTAGTACGAGTATAGTAGATTAGACTAGACTTTATGATCATACTATGCTGTACTCTGTACACTACTCTGTACACTATCCGTACACGCACAGATGTCAGAGCTCGGGGCTGGTTCCCAGGTAAGCAGTGGGGAAAAGACTAAATGGGCCACTGTACAGTATTATACCAAGTTGAACCAATATTCTATCATATCAGAGACCCA
Source organism: Penicillium cosmopolitanum (assembly GCF_028827165.1). NCBI lineage: Eukaryota > Fungi > Ascomycota > Eurotiomycetes > Eurotiales > Aspergillaceae > Penicillium > Penicillium cosmopolitanum. The sequence continues at coordinate 3,801,258 of NW_026622676.1, read as the reverse complement.
CCTGCCATCCCAGGTATCCAGTGTACCTGGTCCTCGGTATCCTAGGATCCGTACTCGGCCGTGCAGATTATAGTGTACATAGTAGTAGTACTCTAGTACGGTAATTACTGTACCCAGGATTATCGTGACGCTGAAGAGTTACGAGTTACGAGTTACTGACTGACTGACTGACTTACCGTAATTATTCCACTTGCTTTCCTTTTATTCTTCGCGCCCTCCCCAGAGTCTTTCCTTTTAATCAACTTCAACGGGCCTGGTGTCCTATACTCGACAACTTCTCGCCTTCGCCTTATTCGACACATCACACACACCCTCGACCTGGGTGTTCCCTGTTCAATCCACATTAGAGTGACCCTTCCCGCTGGGTCTCCCAACTTGCTGGGCTCTCCGGTTCTCTGGCTTGCGGCCTGAAGACTAAACGACCCGCTTCCCATCAGCCTGGTTCCCATTCCCCATTCCCCCCCCAAACTCGATTTCCGTTTCGACTTCCACTTCGACTTCGACTTAAAACATATTCCATTTCCTTGGAATTGTGGAATGAAGTGATTGTGTGGTTTACCTTCGATCTGCGACCGAGCATTTGCCATTACATTCTTGCGCCACTCCGATTTGCACGTCAATCGCACTCTCCGCCATGGCTCCGCAAGACCCCGGTCGCCCCGAGGACAAGCCCGAAGGCTTGTCCAAGTATATCAAGCGCATGAAAACCGTCCTGCGCCCTCGCTCTGGCTCCAAACGTCAATCGGTTGCCGCTACTCCTGATGTCGCTCAATCCAGCCAGTCCGCGTACGTTGTACCTATTGCGACCAATTTTCCCTTCCCTCTTCCCTCTCTCCTCCCCCCCGGTCGCTATACTTCCAGCCACTATAGATCCGATCGCTAACCATCTACCTCTATAGTGCTCCAGCGACTGTCCCTGCCAGAAAGCCAACAGCTGCCCCCGAGCAACCCGCCATGCTCACCGACTATAGCGTCATGCAGCAGGAAAAGGCGCGCGCCCTTTTCGCCAAATACGGCCTGACTCTCGACCCCGGCGAATGGAAGGCTCCCACCGGCGACGTCGAATTGACCCGGGTCACCAAGCCTATTCGCATGCGAGTTCGTCGAACCTGCCACCGCTGCGAAACCACCTTTGGTCCCGAGAAGGTCTGCGTCAACTGCCAACACCCGCGCTGCACCAAATGCCCTCGCTTCCCACCCGCCAAAGAGAAGACTAAAGGCGAGCGCGAACTGGTCCCCAAGACCAAAATCGGTGAAATCCGCTCTCGCCAGCGCGGCGCTCTCCCTCTTGCACCGCACTTCAAGTATACCGGCAACCCGGATGTTCCTCTTACTATACCATCGCGCTCGGGCGGCCAGGATCTCGTTCGCAAGGAAGTGGTTCAGCGAGTTCGACGCACTTGTCATATCTGTAAGACGGTCTTTGTCAAGGGCTCCAAGGAATGCGCTTCTTGCAGCCATATTCGCTGCAAGAGATGTCCACGAGAACCGCCCAAGCTCGACAAGTATCCGGACGGCTATCCTGGCGATGTCGACCCGCCCAAACTGAAACCCGACCGAACGTTCAAGTCACCACAGCGTCGGGTACATTACATATGTCACGTCTGTGAAACTCAGTATAATCAAGGGGCAAATAATTGTTCGAAATGTGGACAGGCGAAATGTGCCGCCACTATACGAATTCCGTACGTCTTTACACTGTCTTCCCCCAGCCCAGAAAGAAATAAACCAAAGCTAACCCAGTCGCAGACCCAAGAAAGTCAAACGAGAACCCGACCCAGCTGTACTCGCCAGCGTCGAGGCAAAATTAAAGAGCCTAGCTATCCGTGATACCCAGGATTAACGCTTCTGTACAGGGGAATCACCGATTTCGGACCCGTGATAGCCATGTTTCCCATTGTTCATCTTGTGTTTCGTGTTTCCTAGCCAGTCGATCTTGATCGACGCTCGATCCTTTTCGTTTCGCTCGTTTCTCGCATGATCATAGCAGACAAAGAGAAGAGACATAAATGTGCCAATTGCAACTCTTGCAAGCAACACTGATTGATTCATCTTTACATAGAGGGTGGAAGTGAAAGTGTATAGAGTTTTCATGCCCTCCCTCATAACTCACATGCTGTCCTTTCCATTTTCCCCTCCGATCGTATGTGATTAGGTACTACCTTCCCTCTTCGGAACTGTACTATCGTTCCATGACGGACGGATCTGCAGTGTTCACCATGCGGTGAATATTCCCAACCAGGCGAACGGTCGCGTCTACTTCCACCCATATTGCTATCTGCACAGAGCCGAAATAGTTCCTTCGGCCGAGCAAAAGCCCAGCCACTCCAAGCCTCGGCTGTCTACGGACGAGTAAGGCCAGACAAGAGTCCAGACCAAACCGAACTAAACACTAAAGATTATCGTCACCATTCCACAGTGCGTACTACATACTCCACCTTCTAGTCCACCTTCTAGAGCAGTACATACCGCCGGTCTCCGACTCCGACTCCATCCTGGGTATGGGTGCAGGGTCTACTATCTAATGTCCGCTTCGAGACAGGAACTCGTGCCTTGATCTCGGGATGGCTACGGTGTGGGGTTACACCGGGTTTTCTAGGTGTCTCTAGTCCTTCCGATTAACCTTGGAATGCATGTGGCCAGCTGGCAGACTGCAGGCGTATAACTGGCAGAGTAAGTACAGCCGGGTACTTACTTTACTACGGGGTATGGGGTATGGTATGGGTATCGCTAGAGGAAGGATGTTATATTGCATGGCTGTGGACATGCACAACTAGCAATGGGGTATAACTAGTAATTAATAGTGAACTGAACTAGTTCAAGTTCCGAGTCGTTATGCAGTTACCTACTCGGACTTGGTGTCATTATAGGAGAAGAGAGTCTAATATCAACACGTGGGCATGGTACTATTACTAGTATGACTTGACCCCAGTCTCCGGATAAGCGGAAGTGGATCTACAAATCAATGTAGGAGTATGGTCAGATCTGAGTCGCTACCGGTTTATACAACCACAATTTGAGTACATCATGATATCGCCTCAAACAGTCTCATGGCCAGAGGGCGGAGGACGGAAGTGCTGGACGGAAGGGAAATGCTTGAACGGTCCGAGCCGAAGTGGGACACCCCCAGCCATAGACCACTCTTGATTTGACGAAAGTTCCATGGTTATTCCGTACTACGAGTATACGGAGAGTCCTCTGAATCTATACTCGTACGCAGTACTCGAGTCTGTACTCCGTACTCCGTACAACTGGACAACACTGTCGCTAACAAGCGGGGAAACATTGCGAAAAGACAAAACATACTGCAACCTCGCTTATTGGACGTACCATTCCCGAGTCCGAGGTGCGAGGTGCCGGCGCCCGGACCTTGCAAGGATTCCCTGCTACATCCAGTTTAGAGCCGTGGGGCGTGTCGCTTCTGTCGGAATTCGAATTCGGACTGGAGCGGGGCGAGTTTGTTTCCGATGTTCGCAGAGTATGCACCTCCATACGAGACTGGTACGAGTACATACTGTATGTACATGAATACGGCTGGGTTGAGGTTGTGGCTGAGTGACGAAATGGAGCATCCATCGTATCTGCATCTGTGATCTGTGCATCTGACCTATGAAGATTAAATAACGAGAACGAGGAAAAACACGCGCGAAGAAGAGAGCCACCCACGACACACTGCTTTAGCTTACGGTTGCACAACTATTTTACCCCTCCAAGGCGTACTTTATCCCGGTCGCGCTACTTCGTTGCGCTGCGCTAGATATTCCTTCCACCTGGGATGCAACGCGACTACTCCATCTCATAGGTACATGGGTCTTGGCCTCAGGCTCGCGATTAGAAAATTACCTGGCTGTTTAAAGACACTGTACTTTTGTCATGCAATGCTGGCCCTACTGGCGCTGACTCTCCAGCCATACACACTGTACACTGTACCTACTGTGTGTACTGCGTACTCCGTGCTCCGTGCTCCGTGCTCCGCACTCCATGCACCGTATAGGCTCCCGACACGGGAGAATAGAATAGAATAGGCTCGGGCCACCGAGCAAGGGTGGTGCGGCGTCATTTCGCAGCAAGGAGGTTGTCGGAACCGAACCGTTGGGAATTTCAATGCCATCCGGTTGGTGCATGTGGTGGCTGAACAGCAAAGGAGGAGGAGCCCTGGAGGAAGGAAGATACAGGGATGGCGATGGAGTCTTAAACGGTGGACTAACCATTTCCAGTAGATCCACCGGAGGATTCCGTACTGGTTTTGGGTTGGCTTGGTTTGAATTGATATGAAAATCTGAAAAATAGTAGTATCAATGGAGTATACCTTCGGAATTTCCCCACGATACTTCCAATGGAAGAGTATAGTACTACTACATAGTACATAGATATACGCCTTTGTATGTACCGAAGGGGAATATGTGTCCTCACATCAACAGATTAATCAATTGGGCATGAATTCGTGGTCCCGAGTCAATATACTTTGCCTTTGCATACTGCAATGCACGTACTTCCCCAAAACTTTGCTGCTACCATTTCGCCGAGATGCGTCCGATCGAAATCCACCCAAAAAAATAAGAAATGTGACTTTTGGATACTCCGCGGGATCTGGTGGCGGCATTTGTGGCGGACCACATACTTGAATTATGTACGGAGTTCTCCATACGGAGTATTGAATGCATGCCCACAATCCAATGCTACCCAGCACAGTGGGCAGACCGACAAGCCAAAACGGACCAGAAATCAGGCAAAAAATAATAAAATAACCAAATAACAAACAAACATCGGACATCCCGAGGCTGCGGGATTTGCGTTTCGCGGGACAGGGGGTTCTGGTTCCCCTGACGCCCTCGCAGCAAACCACAGCAGTCCAATCCACCACTTCTAGCGCTTGGCACGTCAATGCCGGTCCCTCGGTATCCACTGTGGTGAGACCAGCGGAGGCGTAGAAAAGTTGAGTATACAACTGGACTTTTGTAAAGCTGTAAAGCTGTATTTTGGTGCATACGATGTATAGGTATCCTGTCTATACCCATAAGATACTGGTAAACGCCCTGTTTGCTTCGTATGAATGTACAGTACAGACATTTCACTACATTCACGGAGGTTAGGGGGGGCTGGCATACTCGTATGTATGCTCCACTGCAAGACCTGTCTTGACCAGCCCGCCGGGTCTTGTTTTTCGAAGCTGTCAACCTCTTCACAAGCATTAACTGTCAGTTCGCAGGAGATTGTCCACTCTGACCTTTTTTTAAAGTTTAGACCCCGAAGGAGGTGGCTATTTGCCGCGACTAGTATGTCTTTCGCGGGCCATCAATGTGGACGGTGAGAAAGACAGGAGATGAGATGGTGGGTATGTGGAGCTAACGGCCGTTGCTATTTTTTTCGATTTTAGTACGGAGTACCCGTAGACGACAGCGGCGATCAACGGGGATTTGCACTGGGCTAGAATTTAACCGTACCTTTTTCATCTGCCCTGCCTTGTGAGCCACGTTGGAGAATTTTTCCAGGTCTGGCCGGTTCAGGGGCTGGCTCTGAATCAGTCTGAGATGCTAGGATCTACCGTGCAAGGATTTGCATGAATCAAGTCTGGTCTGATCTCCGTGAGGGACGCTGTTAAATCAGCCTGGGCAATGACCATTTTGAATCCTTCGACCGGGTTTTAGGCTCAGCTAAGTATACGTCATCATCCTTTGTCGGACAACATCCGTTTGAATGTTTGAGATGTGAAATTACAGGTATCAACAGGATTGTAATTGAGGTGAGGCAAGGCTGAATATTGCACCATCAATAATACCGTTAGCGCTGATAATAGCTTGGCTGTGAGAAAATTGAGTATGTTTAGCTATGTACGAAGTACATACGCATAATAATATCAGACTTTAATCCTCCGACTCAACTGCTCCGTACCGGCTGACTTCTCATAATCAATATCCTCGGGCTTAACCAAGTCCACGCGTCGCCCTAGGGCCCGCCGAATAATCCAATCTTTACTATTAATTTCCTCCTCAGCCTGACCATCTGCAAGAGGCGGGATTAAACCTGACCCATCCAGTCGCCGCAGCATAACGCTATCCTCCGGCCGTGCAAAATAGACAAGACTATATCGTGTTGAGTCTCCCTGAATACCCGGCGGTGCCGCAACACGATGAATATTCGACCGGAACAAACCATTGGTGAACTTGACCATCGCGTCACCGAGGTTCACAACTGCATGGCCAGGTAGTGGCCGCACATATACCCACTCTGCGTCCTCGCCAGGTGGTAGAACCTGCAGTCCGCCCAGCCGATTAAAGAGAACCGTGACACTGCCAAAATCGGTATGCTGGCCCAGTGCTGTGCGCCTGTCATTCATAGGCTGAGGCGGAGCTTTTATTAAGCGAACTTGATCGCCACCGACCTCCTGGAGACGATGGAGATTGGCGAGAGTATCTTTTGGCAAAGCTAGTTTGTCATTCAAAACTTGCAGGATGAGAGACACGATGGTGTGTGAGCCACTCATGAACGAGCTCAGCTTTGCTCTGCTATTGTGCAAGACATCCGGTGCTGGAAGCTGCTCCGAGATACCCATAATGTCATCCTTGGAGACCTATTCACGTCAACTGGGACTGCTTGAAGGCTTGTGGGAGCCAACAACTCTGCAAGACATGACATACGTTATAGAACTCATTTCGATCTAGGTTTCCATCCTTGTCGACTACTGACACTCCTTGGCCTTTATACCCAAAATACGAGTTCTGCTTGCTGAAATCATAGAGCACTTTCTCTTCCAGTGGGAGCTCGAACAAACTTTCTCCAATCCGGAAGAGGTCATCTGCGTCGTCGAGGAGCGATTCCCCATGTTCTGAATCTTGCAGGTCCAGGTAGAAGAATCCAATATCGACAGATGCCTCGAATAGTCGCTCGTACTCTGTTAGATCCCCGGCCAGCAACTTCCCCAGTGATAGCCGAAGCAGCGGTGCCGTGGCGACGTCGTCTGGGAAAGGAGGTATGCCGGGGAAGTTACCCAGATGTTCAGTATCTGAAGGCTGGGTCATGGCTGATAGACTAATCAAATGAATAAGGTGTAGATAATCGGACTTCTTGTCAAAGTTGCTCAGGGTGGGAAGCGCTCTCAGATGATTCAATCCACGATGGAAGTAACACATCCATGCGGGGAAGCCGAATGAACCGAGGAAGTAACCAACCATTGAAAACTCATGTTTCCGTGGTCGGACTCAAATATTGATCCGAAAAGTAATTGTTCAGCAAAGTACTCGTACAAAACTGCTGCTTGTATTGAATTCCTTGATATCGGCGTCGAGCAGGGAGGGCACTTTTTTGCTGCCATCATGCCGTGCTGTACCTTGGATGACGATAAATATCCCAAGCTTTATGACGACGGAACGTCATTGGTATCAGCAATATCTTCAAAGCACCACTGCTGCACCTGTTTAATCAAGCAATCTCCATTAACCCAAGTGGAGACATCCCCACGCCGAGGACAACAACCACCCCGCATTTTTTTTTCACCCGAAGATGCCACAACACCTTCTCAATATAAGCAGACCTCAACCATGGCAGCTGAGAAAGTCTTATGCATCGCGGACCTTCAAAAGGCAGCTTCGCAGATCTTACCAGTTGCAACTCGAGGTAATGAACCCTTCACCCAAGATATAGTGCTCAATGGCTAATGAGGGGCAACCGTGCGCCAGACTTCTTCAATTCCGGTGCAACCAACCAAGTCACCATCCATGAGAACTCCTCCTCATACCAAAAGTATCGGATATTGCCCCGTGTCTTGAAAGATGTCTCCAACGTCAGCACTGCGATCAGACTATTCGATCGAGACATTACCTTCCCACTCTGCGTCTCGCCAGCCGGCCTCCAAGGCATGGCCCATGCAGACGGCGAACTCGCGACTAGCAGAGCATGCGCCAAAGCAGGTGTCAATATGGGAGTCTCTTCGTATGCCAATCACTCTGTAGAGCAGATCATCGCTGCCGGAACCGAAGTAGGACCTATCCACCACGTCATGCAACTATACTCGATGACGGACCGCGAGAAAGAAGCGCGGATCGTGCACCGCGCTGAGAAAGCCGGCTGCAAAGCGATATTCCTCACAGCGGATAGTCCAGTCCTTGGCGTACGGTTTAACGAATGGCGGAATGGATTCATGCCCCCAGCGGGGCTGGACTATCCCATGATCGAGAAGACGTCAGAGCAGATCCAGCAGCAGTCGCATGACGATGGATTCTCATCTTTCAATTCGGCTTCGCACTCCTGGGCTGAAGAGATTCCCTGGTTGCGCAGTATAACAAAGATGGAGATTTGGATCAAGGGTGTACTCACGCCTGAGGATGTGGAGATGGCTATCCAGTATGGATGTGATGGCGTTGTGATTAGCAACCATGGTGGACGGCAGTTAGATGAGACACCAGCAACGATTGATGTTCTACCTGCCTGTGCGAAAGCTGCTCAAGGGCGCATTCGCATTCATATTGACGGGGGGATCCGGTCTGGGAGCGATATCTTCAAGGCTTTGGCGTTGGGAGCGGAGTGTTGCTGGGTTGGCCGTCCGATGCTTTGGGGGCTGGCGGTAAGATTGACTCTATCCGTATTGTGGGAGAGTATCAAAAGCTGATCACATATCTCGAATAGTATAATGGGCAGCAAGGAGTGGAGTTGATGCTCGACATTCTTTACCAGGACTTTAAACGGTGTATGCAGCTGGCGGGGTGCAAATCGATCTCTGAGATTGGGCAGTCGAGTCTTGGAATTTTTCGATCGGATGGACCATTGGCAAGATTATAGAATAAAGTAAAGTAAATAGAGTAGAATCCTGAATATATCAGTGTTGTCACAAAAAATATGAAGTAACTATACGGGGCTATGGGATCCCATAGAACTGGCTATCTTATCGGGTGACATCAACTTGACCCGCGGGAATTTTCTCAACTCCAATTCGACCTCCAACAATTTGAACTCTTCCACAACATCTCCCCTGCGCACAAAGCCACGGCCTAGCACAAAGGCCAACCCTCCAATATGACAGACTCACCAACCCCCAAACAACACATCGCCCACACCCTCCTCTCCCGCGCCCACTCCCCAGATAGCGCAACCCAACAATTCACCGAGCGCATCAAACAAAAACCACTCTACCTCCGCCCAACCTCACCCTCAGCCTCTGACAACCGATCTCGCCGCCGCCTGCACCGACTTCAAAAGAAAGAATACTTCCGGCGCCACCAGCGCCCGCAACCTTTATCTGCGCGCGAAAAGCGGTCATCCGGGCTACATGACTTGCCAAAGGACGAATGCAAGTATGCGATCTTTAAGGGCCTGCATGAGCTGTGGATTAGCTATATGCAGGAGCTTCTGGACCTTGGAGGGTCTGCAGCTAGGGGTAGGTGTTCATTGACGCCTTCGTCGCATGGTGCGAAGCTTGTTAGTGCGGATTATCATGGGGCGGAGGTGGAAGTTGTGAGGAGTCGGTCTTCGGGGAGGGTGGGGTTGAAGGGGATTGTGGTGAGAGATACGAAGTTTACGTTTGTGATTGTTACGGCGAAGGATGAGGTTAAGAGTAAGTGGTATCTTGTTACTGTTGTTGTTCTTGCGTATTGTTACTTGAAACTAACGGGTTTGAATGATTATAGCGATTCCGAAAGAACATACGGTCTTCAAATTTACTGTGCCGCTGCCAGTACCGACGAGCGAGGAGTCTGCTCATGACAAAGGGAATATGGAAATTGAAGGGGAGATACATCGAATGCGCCAAAACCGCTCGTTTTCGAGCTGCACGGGAGTCAATTTGAGAATCGACCTGTGGATCGGGCGAATAAGAAGTTCAAGTGGAGGAATATCGATTACCTATAGCTGGTCTTTTATCGACTACAGACCCCATTGGGCTTGAATGAAGTTTTGCAAGACATGCATAAGCGGTACGGTACATATTGAGCGAATATAATCTTTGTTTGAAGTGATCATTATTTGTTATTTTAGATTCATGGGTATCTTGTAAAATGTATCTCATCCACGGGTGGCAATGTTGGAATAATTTTGCTTATCAAAAGCAATCATGATTGACTCTCGCCGATTCCTAATTCTATGGTGCTGCTTCAGCGGCGCCCCAAGCGAGACAATTTCGATAGAGCATTGCATCGTTCGAGAAATGAAAGAAGCTATTATTAAGCTACTATGTGAAGATAGCCCTTTAGTATGGGAAACAATAAAGGGATATCTTCACATAATAGCTTCATAACAGCTTCTTCCCATTTTTGAACGGCAGTTGATCCGAACAACCATATCAATTTGGGGTGAACAGTGCATAGACGGTCAAGTTAGGATATCGCATGCCCGGAAACTATCATTGGCGATTCGATCGTCAAGAATTTTTTTCATCGCCGAGTGACTCCTTGGGCTTGGAATGTGGTGATTAGATACTGCATGGGAGAGCGTCTCCTGATGTATCTTTGACTGCAGCCAGAGACAAGCGACGTGCGACGACAGCCGGCAGCCGAGAAGTTTTGTGACAGCGAAAACAGAAGCAAGCCCCTTCACATGCCTGCCCACTCAATACTGAATGTTCGCACACTTTCCACTCGTTCAGCTTCAGATTCAGCCTGGGGCTTTTCTGGTCCGCCAAAAGGAAGCCCTTCTTCACACCAGTTCCCAGTCTGCCACCATTGACGATGGTCATCAAGTCAATCTCTTCATCCCATTCTGCGGACACGCAAAGGAAGTGCGCGTGGAATCGTAACGGATCACCGGGGTATGCCACATATTGGCAACCGAATCGTAGACCAGGGGAGAGGAAGTAGCCGCGCGAGGACAAATGGGCGAAGAGCGGGTAGGAAAGAGGTACATTGGGTGGCGGGAGATGTTGTGATGAGGTCGGTTGGGCTAATGGAGGATAGGATGTTGTTGGAGTGACGCCCATGGCCATTGTATGACCAGATGTGCGGTTGGAGGACCTGCTGCTCGACCGTTCTTCATCGAGCACTGAGGGCGAGGGCGTGGGCGGGGTATCTGTTTCACCCTCATTCTCCAAGGCCTTGATGGCTTTAGCCTTGGCTTTCTCATCTAGTTTCTTCAACACTTGTTCCCGTTGCTGGCCCTTGCGGTCCGACAGTTTGCGGGAGGCGTTGAGGCCCTGGGATTCTAGTTCGCGTAGGTACTGGCGGCGGTCTTCCTCGAGGAGAGATTTCATGCCATCGTGTGCCTTGGTTTCGTCTACGATGCAAGCTACACCCTTGTCCACCAAAAGCCGCGCCTCCTCAGGCATCAGTTCCAACGGCAGACCCAGGAACACATTTTGCTGTGGGATTTGTGGGAGAGTCCCGATCAACACGCCGCAGACGTGGTGCTCGCGTCGGAGGTATGTGACGGCGTCAATGGAGAAGAGCAGGTATTTGCCAGATACGTATGAGATCGGAATTGGAATGGTAGGGTTCCCCATTTTTGATTATTTTTTTCTTCTTCTTTGTTCTTCTTCAACTGTCTTTCGAGCGTGTAGCTTGACTCATAGATTCTGTAACTGTAGCGAATGTCATGTTAGCCGAAGCTCATCAAAGAAAGATGTAATAGTAAAAACATGAAGATTCAAGGCAGGTCATTTTCAATACGTTTCTCGTCACCGGTGCTCTTTTTGAGATATTTATATCGAGCTTCAGGGGATTGACAGATTTGTAGATATATAATCATGCAAAGGAAGGAAAAAGAAAAGACAGTTATGACTTACCATTAGCGAGCGGAGTCTGGAATTTGACCAGCAAAAGCCAGACGAAGTGTGAGGAAGGAGAAAGAGGGAAGAAGTCGAAGCGGGAGGGAAAGAAAGAAATTGGAAGCGAAAAAAGTGGATGTGTCATCAGTAGGCGGTCACCATTCTGCCAGAGCTATAGGTATGGCTCGCCTCGGCGATTGCAGCGCGCGGCTTCATTCCCATCTCCTGTGGTCGTCATGAACTTCCTACTTTTGATGTTCCTGGTCTTCTTTGCCCCATTGCTTCTGTTTGTTGGTTTGTACCCATCTGCTCTTGCCACTGAATATATAGCGATAGCTTGCTAACACACTCTCCAGCATGGCTGGTAGCTTCATCTTGCCTTGGAATCGTCTCCGCAATCGCACTGGAGGATTCTCGGCGCGATCAGGAATGGGCTCGTACGGCCAAAGCTACCTGCGAACAATGGCCAATTCGAGTGCCGCTATGTCTGAACAGATCGAGTTGGACGACATGCTGGCCGAGCCCGGAACCCATCGGCAATTCGAGGAAGAGGATTGAATACACGAATACGATGAAATCATCATGTTTTAAAAAATCAGAACTCGAGATCCGATTTCTTGGGCATACCGCTAGATGCAGCCGTGTCTTGCGCCTCGGTGTCTCCTTCGGCTGGGGGCAGACTAAATGGCTTAATCTCAAACCTCCGCCGACTCAGAGTAAATGCCCAATCTTCTCCGACATTCTGATCGCTTCCACCACCACGTTCGTGTAGAATTGGGAGTCGATGGGTCTTGAGCATGCCTTGCGGCGGTTCTTCCTGTGAGGTTGCGGCACCCGAAGTCGTCAAATTATCCGCGGAATGAGGGAACGGACATAATTCGATGACACCGTCGTTGAGAAGCTCGATCCAGCGGACCAAACCGGATGAACGAGGATACAGACACAATGGGAATGTTATCATTGCTGTCACACGTGCGGGGTATGCATTGAGGAGTGCTTTGAGCGAGTGCAAGAACTGCAGGACATATTCGGGGCGGCAAGACTCGGGCGGGTACAAGGTCGGGTTGAGCAAGGAGGGGATCACAATGCGATGAATTGTGTTTGCGGCACTCGAGGCAATGGCCGTCTCGAGTCGGTTGAGGATCGCTGGAAAGGGCGAGTCTTTGGCGGGCATGAAGGGAATGAATGTCATATTGGTGATGGAGGGGTGGGCGAGCCGCTTGGTGAGATCGAAAGCGTGACAAAAGGCAGGTGGTTGCTTCGCGTTGGGGTCTTTTTCTCCAGCATTGGACGGTGAAGGAGCAGCAGCTATACCATTACAATCAGTCTTATGAAACTATAAAATCAAGCTCCTCTCCATGGGTACTCACCTCGTGCGCCTGCAACACCTGCACCAAACTCGCCTAGTCGCTCATATCGCCAGGCAATTTTCATGCGCTCATCCTTACGCCTGTCAGATCTCTTCTCATCCAGAGACTCTGCGGTACCAATAAGACCGGGCAGACTGCGTCCCCATTGTTCAGGCATTGCGACCACATGGACCTTTTGTTCTTGAACAATTCCCTCCGCGGCATAATACCGTAGCAATGCACCTGCAAAATCCGTAGTTCCATTCTCCTCAATAAGTAGACTCTTTCCCATTGGGAGACCTGCATGACCCGCGAGGAGGTTGTCTAAAGACGGTGCTCCGGTCGAAGTAGTTGGTCGTCCATCATCGGGGGAGGGGCGAATGCCAGGCGTCACTTCTGGCGGGGCTGTCTGTGTGGCATTGGGAACTGCAGAGCGATCGGTTCCAAGACCGATATTGCGCTTGCGAAAGGACATTATGTCGCAAAAGAGTGTGAATTCGTTTTACACGAGAATGAAGAGGTGTTTGTGAGGCTCGGGCTGGTGCCAGTGGTTCATCCAGCGGGGGAGAGCCCAAAGGCGGTAGAAAAAAAAAAGAATCGGCAAGCTTCAGTTGCAACTCCGACCATCTCCAACTTTCACCACCGCTTCTCTCCCAACCTCACAGCCTCAATCGACCCCCGCGTTCCCTTCACCTTGTCCTACTATACTTGATCGCCACTCGCGCACATCTCTTGTGCCCTCTATAATTCTCACAACTCCGCCTTCGTGCAATCGCATTGCCCGCCATGTCCGACCCTCTCCTCTTCGAAGATACCTTCACCATCACTTCGGTCAACGCCCAAAAGTATGACCGTGTGTCGCGTCTAACTTGTAACTCCACCGATGCCTCCCTCACTTTCACTCTCGATGTGAATTCCGAGCTCTACCCATGCGCTGTCGGCGAGACACTGTCTCTGGCGCTCGCATCCACTCTGTCCCTCGACGGAAAGGAAGACACCCGCAACAGCTGGAGAGATGTCAGCAACGGCGAGCAGACCCTGGCTAATGACTACGATTACGTCTGCCACGGTAAGGTCTACCGATTTGAGGAGGGCGCAACCAAGGATACCATGTAAGTCTTTTTCGCAGATCCTTTGCTTCATACATATCATATCCCATCCTCGGAAACATCAGCTGACAAACGTCTTTAAGGGCTGTATTTGTTTCTTTCGGTGGTCTGTTGCTCTATCTGGAGGGTCCCTATAAGAAGGTTGCCCCTCTGCGAATTGACTACGTCTACCTGCTTCTGAAGAAATAGACGGGCTCCCTTTGTCCGTTGTTTGGATCTGCATGAACCTTTTATGAAGAGAGCCCATGTTTCGAAATGAGTCTGCCATGGACCGATAGAAAAAGTTAGGGGTGTCTTTGATTCCGGCGGATGTGTTCATATCTCTTTGTTGTTATTGTGCAGCGTTGGCGTTTCCCTTGCATTTCGATTTGGGTTTGGATACCGATAGATGAATGACCATTTATCAAAACCTTTACTTTTGCTCAAGCCATTTTCTGCGAAGGATGTAGGACTGGATTTTCGGGTTTTACATGTGGTCTGGTTATTCCGGTTACCTCGATTGCCCGGTTAGAGGTTGTGATGGGACCAGAATGGGACGAATAGTCGCTCGTAGCAGGATCCACCTCGTCATTAATTAGTTGTCCTAGGCATGCTTTGTGCGGTCGATGTGCCACAGGCCTGGGTGGCTTTGCTAGGGTACAATAGTATGTGACTACAAGTAGTAGGTATCGAGGAGATACGCTAGGGCTGGGATAGTCTCGAGTTGGCCAATAGAGTGGAGGCAAAGATATCTTCGCCGGCTACTAAGAGAGCGAGTCTCAGGCAACTCGCGTAACCAAAACCCTTATTATACTGGGGAGGAACAGGCATGTATTCAAGTTTTTAATTCATGAAACCAATGTCCAATAAGTTTCGTTCTCATCTGCTTGTCATTGGGAGATACCAATGATGTTTTGAGACTCAAGATGGCCCAAGCGAGATTTTCCTGTTTTTAAGTTGTTTAAAGGCTTCATCATTGATCGTATTTACTTCGGCATTATTCACTTTATGCTTCAATGCCACTCTAGAACTGCGACGGTTTGGCTGTCCATTTTCTATACACACTCAGATGAGTCTTGACAGCATTTACCGCACGCAGTGCGATGCAGTTGGGTATTCCAGACGGCGATGCAGCCGGGCCACAATATCCAAATAATCCGGCTCGTTCTCTGCTGTCAGGATGCCGTGACGAATGAAGAAATCAATCAGAATGATCGCGCAGTTAGGCTTGAACTCACCCCGCGACAGCGCATCTTGAGTTTCTGAGACCGAGAGCAGCTTGAACTCCTCGACCTCGCTATCTCCGGGCTTCGGGATCACGGATGGGTCGAGCTTCAGATCATAGACGTACTCCACTTCCGGCTGAAGAAGACCTGTCTCCCCGCCAGCACGTGGATCGCGAACATGTGTGTAGGTGACGCATCCTCGCGCAAGGATAGAGGCACGCACCACGGATTCCGGTAGAGAGGCTTCCTCCATTGCTTCGCGGACGATACACTCGAATGGCTTTTCACCGGTGCACATGCCACCCGCAACGGTGTTATCAAGCATGCTTGGATAGGTTTGCTTGTTCTTGGCTCGTCGAGGAATCCACAGCTTCACGCCGGCTGGATCCTGGACATATCCGGTCATATGGGCTCCGTAGGTGACGACGCCAAACAGACACGCCGCACTCCGCTCGATCTCGAAGATGTACTCACCACCAGGTGCAAAGACTGGATATCTTTCATTTCGCCATCCCTTGAGCACCTCAAAAGTTTCTTGTTTGACTGCTTCTCCAATGGTCTCTGCGATCAGCTTGCTGCGGAGTGCGGGGTCCGCTCCGGCGGGAGTGATGAGAGTGACGGTCTTTGCTTGAGAGTCGATCTTCCAGTATTCTTGCGGCCAGGGAAACTGGTCAACAACCGATTTAATTATATATCCCAGGGTAGCATCGTAGCCAGAGACGCGGAATGCATGGTAGTTGTTGAGATTCTCGGTGTAGGCGGCACGGTCGTCCTCGTAGTAGGGGAAGCTGGGTGGGTGAGAGGATGCGACAACTGATGGAATGGGGGGTCAGTACTTATCGCATTCCTTGATCAGATCCAGGTTGGATTTGGCCATGGTGAATGAGGAGAATAGAGAGGATCACTCAAAGGAATGGTTAAAAGGACAAGACAAAGTCAATTCAGTCAATTCAGTGTCAACATGGATGGGAAATGCCAAGCCCTTATCGCCCGATAAGGGTAGCTCCCCCGCCGACTTTCCTAATTGGGAGAGGTTATGTCACTGGCGCAAACCCGTTCAAGTTCGCCCTCAAAGAAATCAGGCTTAACCCTCTTCCTACTGTACCTCTCTTTCTACCTGTCTTTCAGCTATTCTCAATCGCCACCCCCTCTACCCGATCTTCTACCCGATCTACATTAATCCAATGTTCTCAGTCGTCGTTCCAGGCCGCCCGTGCCTAACAGATATTGTCCCCGTGGACGGCCAACCAAACGGCCAAGCTACCAAATTCGCATTCACAATCCCGTTCAACCCACCTTTCACCGACATCGTCATCTTCTTCCTTCCAGGCACAGTTCTCCCACCAAACACCGGTGCTGCGATCTATGCTCAACTTCCCGATCCAAACACTGGAGCCCCCACCGATTTCCGCTTTGTCGGCGCATTGGCAAACGAGAAGCAATCGGGCATTTTCAACATCCGCAATCCAGCACAGAATAATGGAAACGGTCGTTCAGAAGCTGAGCAGGAGGACGAGATGCTCGACGAGGGTTCAATCGCAAGCAATGGCGTCGTCACACTGGGAATTTCAATCGAGGCCGCAGAGAACATTGCGCCTCAGCTTTCTGCCCTCGAGGCCGAGCGCGCGCAAAACACATCCAACTCTACAGCCCTAGTGACCCAGTCTGGCTCAGGCTCCCCGCAAAACCCAATCTCTACCAAAGTCCTCGCTCAACGGATCATCGGCAGTGCGTTCAATTTCCTCGCCAGCTTTGCCGAATCAGATCCTTCGAATAAGGGCCATGATGTCGTACCACTTAAGAGTTTTCGCGATTGGTGGACAAAATTTGAGCGCCGCATTGAAATGGATCCGGCTTTTTTGGAGCGCGCGGATCCCAATGCCAATTGAGGGAAATCGATGAAAGGAGAAAGGGAAGAAAAACAGCCCGCCGCTATCCATGGTGTAAACTGCATCGCAGTTTGCTATTGCCAAGCGCATAAAATTTCCCGGTTTGGACGATGCTGGGGATGGGAATCACATTCCGTGGAATGGTGTTTCTATTTTTGGCATTCATTGAGCGACTGACCATTCTTTGACGTGTCACGATACAATGATCTCATTTTGGTGTATAGTTACCAAGATTTTAATAACATTCGGAGTGTACGATTTATTTTCTTCTATTTCTAGTCACGAAACCCATATCGTTACTGTTGGAGCGTGATAACACCCTCAAGCGTAATTGGGTCAAGCATCCCCGATGTGAATACTTTCAATAGTAAAGCAAGTGACTGGAACTATCTTGGAGGCCACTACCAGATCCAAAACAAAGTAATGACAGAATGAATTCGTTATCTTTTTTCAAGCTCGTGAAAGTTGACTAAAATCTCCTTCATCAATGGCAGTATTCTTTGGCGAGTGGCTAAGCCACTGGCTGGCCATAATGGATGAGAAAGAAGACCCATCAGGCCAATCCATAGAACTTGCAAGTCTAAAGATTCAATATCGACCTTTTCTAGCAGATCCAGCTCAAGGAGAAAATCAAGATTGAGCCCTAAACGGCGTTTCCAAAAGGACTCTGGAATATCGACCAAAAACACAGATAACATGTTACGCGTATCCTGCAGATCCTGCCGTGTGTATTTCAAGGGGCAAATGATTTCCATCACCATATGGCAGATTTCGAGTGGGATCCGTGTGTTGAGGTATGGGCTCTTCCATCTTTTTCCCTGCAAGCCAGCCATTTGTATTAAATCTTGCACTTCGGGTACAATCAATGGGCTACGGTAGATTTTGCAACCCCAAAAGTAATCTTGGTATTTTGTATACTCAGCCCTGTCGAGTTGATGGGCCCAAAAGAAAACATCAATATCTGAATTGGCCCATGGTCTCTCAGAACTGAGTACCTCAGATAGCCCAATTTGCCAATACTGCCTTGCAGCCTGGACAATCCTGCCAACCATCCTATCCCTCACTTCTTCTCCTAAAATTTGGACAAATAATTTCCAGCAATGAGCATGAAAAAAGTGACCAATATTATTGTTTTCATGGAGCATCGGTGGTTCAAGTTCTTCTGTCCTAGAAGCTGGGTAAAATTGCGTAGATTGTAGGTTTCTATATGGTGACCTCGAATCTCCACCACATATGAGAGCAGTATCTTTGTCTGTCGGACTGTACCAATGGTATTCTTCGTGACCAAGGCCCATCGTTCCGATTCCTGTGAGTGAGTATTCTTGGGCAGGAGATTCGACGGCTATACTGTCAGACTTGAGTCTATATTTGTAGGAGTCTAGAAGCTACTGACCTACTCGATAATAGCAAGACGCCAACCAAGGACGCTTGGCGAACTTTGCATTTTCAACTTTGGTTGATGGCACTATCAAGTGATTGGGAACAGGGTCTCTCTCGCAATGATCTTTGAACTCGTCCTCTTCGAGAATAGCCCTCAAAAACAATACACTTTGAACATTTAAACCACAAATTAGACATATCGTTGCTGCACTGTAGCCATGAACAGTGCCATCTTGAGCTTCCCAGGATCCTTGGGTCATCTTACGCTGAGGGACTGGAGGATGGTGAAGGATACAACCAAAAGTCCGGCCAAGGCTTGACAAAAGTTGACGAAATGATATGATATAAGAAACGGAAATTCCGTAAAGGGGTGCCTTCTTTTGAAAAGAAAGACGATACAGAAGCGCGGGAAATAACATAGCCAGTATGACGAAGCAATGAGCAGTCCTGTCGTACTCCGAACATGAGCACTGTCAGGTGACCTATCATCTAGTAGTAGTATAATGACCTAGTTATTTATAGTCAAGAAGCCGGGTTTTAATTGGAGATGATCAATTGTGAACCGTATCCATGGATATTATATACAACAGCTTCCAGCCACGGGTAAAAAGCGTATAGCACATGTTCAAGTTAAAAACAAAATCAGACGTCGTATAAGACCAGCCTTTTAAATTTCCGTTTCAGCGCCCTGCAGAGAAAAGAATACAACAAAAGAACATTATGATTTATTGGAGTGTCGTGATGCACGCAATGTCGAATCTGGCCGCAGGCGAATTCCCGGTGCATAGCACAGGCTGTAAAGTTCATCGACGTAGGTAGTCGGCGTAATGGCTCCATCGCCAGCCGCGATGACCGCGTCGTGAGTTCCGCGCGCATTTTGAACGGCGTTGTTCTCGTTGAGACGGGTGACATCTACCCTGACTTCCTTTTGAACGGTGATATCACCCAGTGCTGTCGCTTTGAGGTCAACCAAGGATTCTTGTGAAGTACGGCGCGATTGTAGTGAGGTGTTGTTTTTTCGTGATGGCCACATGCGGAGGATTGCAGAGCGTTTGGATGAGGCCATGTCTGATTCGGAGGCATTAGATCCCGATCGGACGTCTGTGCAGAAGAGCTCTTGGTTGAGCTCGCGGCTGAAGCCTTCGCGGTCAGCGAATGTGTCGTTGACTTGTTGCTGGACGCGGAAGAGACGGAATGGCGTAAAGGTAAAGTCGGGGTTGGGGACTTGCGTGTCGAGGGTCCCGACGACGCAGAAGGTGAGGAGGGTGCATTGTTGGGTTTGTTGAATCTCGTCTGCTGAGCGCGCTGCGCTGTGACAGGGTGCGACGAGTGGACGTGCGGAAAATGTTGCTGCGGCTCGCATGTCTTCTGGTAATGAGCTGGCGAGTGAGGTGACTCCTCGCACTAGGTATTCTCGGAATTCGTCCATTGCTTTGTCGTTTTGGATGGCTGCTTTGGACTGGAGATACTTGAGACAGGTGTTCATGGACCATCCCTCCATGTGAGAGAGGATGTCTAAATGTTGTACATTCAATCTCTTGATCGGTAAGGTAGCAGATGGGAGGGGATTTCCGGTTCCCTTGGTGGTGAGAATTTCGAAGTGATCTTGAACGGTAGGACGCATAACAAATGAGATGAGGTGAACTCCTTCCGAGAAACCGCGGTTGGATGACGCATAGTCGCGCATATCACGAAGATGATCCAGGAGATTTACCTCTGGCACATGAATACGGCGAGATAGTGTAGCCGTCACATGCTCGATGGTTGCAAATCGGAAACCGGACGATGCCAGACGATTTGCCTCATGTTTTTGGAGCTGGCGAACGCTAAACATCAGTTGACCCTTTCCAGTTCGCAAAGAAGTGCGGCCGATTGCGCGAGAGAATCTGGAAACTGGAATTGCTGTTGAGAGGACATCATCGTACAACGTTCCAAGGTCTTCCAGGGGTTGTCGCAGTTCGTTCGAGAGCTCCTGGGCACTGACGCAGAATAGCTGCTTGAATAAAGTATCAAAATTTGTCTGCAGTTCCGTGTCCTTGTCCATGACGACTCCTCGGGACAGGACGTGTTTTTGGATAGCATGTTGCTCGGATTCAAGGCGGTTTCGCATGAATGGAATGAGGTCTTTCACGACACCCCAGTTTCGACTGGCCCTAAATGCCCAAAGGAAGGTGGGGTGGGTGCGAGTGAGATCATCATCTTTGAAAGTCTGCAAATCAGAAATTAGTTAGTTGATACCTAGGGACATATTTCAAGAAATGTTGAAGTGAACGAACCCGTCCGATATAATGGTCCACGATCTTTTTGGTGGGAAGAAGAGCTTGTGGCGTGACCATAACACGTCCCGCTGGATCGAAGTATGCACAGGCGAGGACGAGCTGATGGGCGCGTGTTGTTGATCTTCTTCTGTTGCCACCGGCGACAATCGCACAGGCAGATAAAATCACACAGGAGACGCAGGCCTATGCGTTGTATCCCAAAGTTAGTCCCTCCAACCATATGGGTAATAGACGAGAGCGACTCACCAGAACGGCACAGATAATAACGACTTGACTTCGAGATAGCTGAGTTCCATGCTTCATGGAACTATCACGCTCTTTGTATATCGTACCAACAGTAGCGGTCCAATGCATTCCAGAAACCGCCGTTGCAAGTAAACATGCGCAGATTCCCCGGCGCCACCAGCTGTCGGTCCAAGTGGCTCTCCATCGGAAAAAGATTCCAAGAGCTGCAGTGCTAGAAAAAATAGCGATGATGGCAGAACCGACGACGTTTGCAACATGGTATGAACATTTATAGTTCGCAATACCCAGCTGTCCTACGTAGTGCATGCCACAGACGGAGCTTCCCGTTAGCAGTCCTCCGGTCAAAATGCGAAGATATGATGCCTTCTCTTCGACGCCGACGGAATAAAAAGCGACCAGCAATACGATTACTGGGAGCACGAAAGAGGTTCCGGTGAAAGCGACGTTGTAAAGAATTTGAATCTCCTTTTCCCCGCTTCCGAGGACAATGGCGCGATTGCCGATAAAGTGCATGCACCAAATTCCAATGCCGCCCATGGTAATCGAGGATGTGAGCAAAAGATACCTTTGCAGGAGCAAAATCAGTTTGTCTATTCTATGGTGGTGGTAAAAATGATAGCCGATCGCTAGTTTTGACTCACCAGTTATAGAAACCAGATCTTGAAGTCCTCCGATGAAGAAGCTCTAATGTTGTCGCACATCCCATCCAGCTGATCACGTATGAAAGGAAGATGTACCCCGCGAGGTAGGTGACATGGACAAGAGCCCCCGGATTGACAGACGGGCCCCCATCCTGAGTGCCTTCAGTAGGCATTTTCAAGTGAGAGGGAGTTCAGGTACAGCTACACCATCTGCTAGTCGTTCACAGTGCGTAGTTTGCGTCTGGAATGAGAGTGACGAAAGCCGATTCGTAAGGAGGGGATACTAGATCAAATAGTATGACGATAGAGAAGGAGAGAATGTCATAAAAATCACTGTGAAATAAAGTAGGCAAACCAATTGCCGCGATAGTGGTAGGCCTTGATGTTCAAGTTTAACCCCAGATCAGCTCGGCGACACCGGGGGGTCTAGAATAATATACTAGCAGGACCGGCATGATGATGCGTACTGGGCTCGCACTGGCAAGCATCGGACATATTATTCGCCCCATATGCAAGCGATATGGACCTAGAGCCGATCTGGAAGACGGAAGGTCTCCACCGAGCTACACATGGCCTGCATCTAATGATTGCTCATGGGGGCGCTTTCGCGTGGTCATACCAACATGTACCGAGGACAGTGGACCATGCTGGCTGAAAAAAAGTTTCAGATTAATCGAGGGGATCCAGCGATGGTGGGAAAAAAAACACACAAATAGGAAGACCCGTCTAGTGCCATACCCTTGTCAGGGGTGGACTTTTGAAGCGAGCATGAGCTTTTGCTATCGACGCCTCCATTCGACGGTGCTCAATCTAGATCGGATCGAGGCGGGCAGAGAACGATGGGGTCGAGCTTTGCATCTAGCGTATCAGAGCACTCGCCGAGCTGTACTAGCGTGGCCCCCAAGACAATCTGTTCAATTGAATCGCAAGACAACCATGCTGCCCTAGCCCCAGGGAGGTAAAGTAGTCCCACGCTACGGTAGGAGAGAATGTAATTGTTGCATTGCAGTTTCGCTCATACGAAACTCAAATAGAGCAGTTATTGACACCCGTGCTTTTCCTGGACTTGGGCACGCACCCATCCAAGTTTCGAGCTCTGGTAAGATCGAGGCCTGCCGAGGGGCATTCAAGATTAAGAGGGCTGATTGGGGCTAAACTAAATGTCGAGTTCAGCTGCGCCGTGTCACCTGTCACCAGTCACCAGTCACAAATGAGAAAGGTCCATTGTAAGCCCCACGCCCACCCACCTTTGGGCGGAGCAATCAACAGATCTTTCATTGAGGGAGGGGTACGAGGTACTCGTACGATAGCCCAAAAGTAGGGTTTGTGCTGTGTCTCCTACATCGTTCATCCGGGATCTGCCACCCGGCGGTTCATGCTGCTGTGGACGATCAGTCACAAACGCATCCAAGCTCTGTTAGCGTAGCCCTACACCCGAAAATAACACTGATCAACTCCATCCAAGTTCGAAGGATTCAGTTACCGAGCAAGAGGATCCTCCCCTCGGTACCCAACGATCCATGGATGGCACTAGAGCCGCAAGAAGGAGGCCCCGAAAATTCGGGCATGCCTCGGCCACGCGTGAAAAGAGACCCAACAAAATATCGCAATCAAATTAATTTATATTATCGGCCCCATTCCCACTCCCACTCACAATGTGCCAGTGGCAGTGACCTCCGAGTGCCTGGTGGCGCAGGGTTGTGAATTGTCAGTGCCAGTGCCAGTGCTCAGCCAGACCCGCACTGGCAAACCTCGCAAGATCTTGATCGATCTCGTTAGCGCCTCCCAGCGCCGTGGTGATTGTGGTGGAATTGTCTCTCGTCGCCCATGGCTTTATCTTCAGCTTCGGTCGGATTCCAGCTTCCAGCTTCCTAGTTAGATAGATAGATCGATATGATTAATCGAGCAATAAAAATGGGGAACTCTTTCTGTTCCTTTCTCTCCTTCTCGGTAACCTAGCCGAACCACAAACTCGCCGCAGCCTGTCGGCTCGTCGGACAATGTTTGCGTCCGCATGAATTCTCCGTTTCGCATGTGGGGCTTACAAAACCCTTGGTCAAACCTACATGCTCATATGCAAATGGGGAAAGTGGAATGTCAAGGTTAGTGATCTATCGAGGGTCAATCTGTCAATCGCATGGCATGGTGGGTAGGCTCCACGATATCCATTCCCCGGTGGGCACGAGGCTTTATCTTTGAAGTTGCCTGTTGCGATTGCCTACTGAATATTTGCGGTGCTTCCGTATTTCTCTCTCTCGAAGCTCTGTCTCAAAGGTCCCACGTCAGCAGCTTAAAAAAAGCCCTGGGGACATAGGTACTGTCACAGATGGCGAGAGTGGTTCGTCACATCGGGACTCGAAAACCGGTCCAGAGTCAAACCCCCATCGAGATATCTCTAGCGAAACTCTTTCGTTCTCCCTCTCTTTCACGAGCATCATTATGGTTTTAGACTTGTCAACTTGAAGTCCAAGTTTGCCTTTCAACACACCTAACTGGAGACATAGTCAAACAGCAAACATCAAAACCGTGTCTGCTTTGCCGAAGGAAAACCAGGAAATGAAGAAACACAGAGCCAAGTGGTAGTGACGGTTGACGGCGAGGTCCTAGCACCGAATAGTTAGTGATCTAGAAAGTATCTCCAAAGCACAGTTAATCTCACCTTCAGCCCAATCCCCCAAGACTCCCCTCGATATTGACAAAATAATCCACTTAAGCTGGCACCATATAACCCCGTCTTTGTTCAAGACAGGCTGAGTGATTGATTATTACATTCCAAGATTCAATAAGAAGAAGGTTCTGGAACCGTTTCCCCTCACAAGCCATGCTGGAATACGTCTGCTCCGATTCTACGATTTAGAGAGGATCGCTGCAACCCAAAACAAGCTAGAAAATCCGTAGAACAAACGGGTCACCTCCCAGGCCCTAAGTAGTTATCAAAAGTACAATCCAACATGTTAATAGACCGGAGAGGCTTGGATGTATCAGAGCTAACTCCCCTCAGTACCATGCTGCATCATCGGAGAATTATGTGGTTCTACAAGACCATCGAAGGGTCTACGAACGAATATCACGTCATCTCAGTCGGACGAATCACTTTCCATCCAAATTTAGCTTTGAGGCTATCACAATCACATATCAAGTTGGCATTTATACCCGCCTAATACAGACTATTGACCTCCCCCCTCGAGGTCGGGGTACATGGTCTCGTGCATGTTCCAACCTACACACAAACTGACAGGCCTCGGAGTTTTTCTGGAAATCCTGTGCAAGGGGTGCTAGGTGCATAATGCTGCAGGATCCACGTTGATCATGCATGTTTTGAAGATCGTTTGTGGAACTTTCCAATGTATGTCGACTTCAAGATAGATATCGTCAACACGGCCAGCATGGAACTATCTGAAAGCTCAAGTGTTCCATTACGTGGCAGGGGATCTATGATGAGGTTCTGCAACTACAAATACCCATGTCAGGTACTATTAGAATAAACAAACACGGATGAAAGATCCATAAGGCCGTACGAAAAAGGAATATTGCGAATGGATATCAAAAAGGGTCAGGGTCCCCAGACCCAAAGAATCACAATCAATTCACTCGATAATTGTAGCCGACGTGATGCGATGCAATCACTCTAAGAAACTAAAAACACACACTGAAAACAGGGCGAACCGACAAACATATCCATTTATTTTCTCGGCCTTTATGCGAGCAGCTTGGCCAGACCAGCCTGGATGCCGGGGGGGTTGGCACCACGAACGGTCTCAACGACGTTACCGTCCTTGAAGAAGAGGAAAGTGGGCATGGCGGAGATGCCGTTGTCGGCAGCGACTTCTTGAAGCTGGTCAACATCGACCTGGTAGAACTTGACGCTCTCGTGGGTCTCGCTGAGCTTCTCGATTTGAGGGGCGATGGCCTTGCAAGGGACCGCACCAGGTGGCGAAGAAGTCGACGAGGACGGGCTCGGTGGAGTTGGCGACCTTCTCGTCCCACTCTGCCTTGCTGTGGGAAGGGTTAGTGTATATGTTTTGGAAGTGTGTGTTGTTTCAGAGCAGCTGGGAGTTTGCTGCTGCTGCTGAGGATAAACGTACCTCTTGATCTCAATAACCTTACCGCCGGCCATTTTGTGGGTAGATTGCGAAAAACGCGGATTGGGGTTGAGGAGAAGGGTCGGAGGGAAGTTTGCACGGGGATGCGCTGTTGTAAGGATGAACGGAGCACGGAGGGAGTGGCTCTACAAAGAGGAAGTCGGGAAAGGCGGAGAGAAGGCTTGAACTGGAGATGGAGATGGAGGGGTGAGCTTTTAGGAAATTCCAGAGAGGGGCACTACTGAGGGGCGCCTTGGGTTTTATAGGCCGGTGACGTTGCGTGCCGGAGGTGGAGGCAGGCTTAGGTAAGGCCGCGGCTGAATAATGCGACTGGCTCTGTCCAGAGGGTTCCCCCTGGGAAATAGAGGCAGAGATGGGGTATAGGTAAGGGAGACTTACGGGACGCATGATTAGATTATGGTCTGAGGCAGCACAAGATGGGGTTGCGTGATCAATGGTCCAATTGGATTCACCAGTAGGCTGTTTGAAGGGACGAGGGAAAAGGAGTAGAGCGGTGGGAAATGGCAGAATGGTCGTCCAAAGCGGAGATGACGTGATCGCAGCTTACAAAGTTGGACCAGTCGGGCCAGGATGACTTATACTAATAGTATGACTTGTAGTAGACAGCAAGAGTCATAGTGTAGCTTACGAGTAGTATCGGTTTATAAGTATCGGTAGAATTTTATCAGATCATCAATTACATGATTATTCAACTGCCGAGATCCCGTGCCAGCAGGAACTCTCGGTCCATTCCAGCACTTTCTGGTATACTTACAGTGGCCACACCATAATCAATGTGGCGAGATGGGCGGAGGGCGAGGCATTAGTTGGTTGCATAGGCTTGGCTGGGAGGGGTTGGCTGCCATCAAGGCAATAGGGAATAGGTAATGGCAATAGAAGAGAAAGAGAATAGAAGGGTCATCTCCGGCGAGATCGATCGAAGCAGGTGTATTAAAAACAATCCCTCAATCAACGCGGGGTAATATAATCAAAATGGGGATTTGGATTTTGTCCAATATCGACACCGGGAATGACAGCATGGTATATGAAACAGGGCAAACAGATCTGGAGGGGTCAATTGACCAGTGCTATTGAAACATGGAAGAATGGAATTGATGCATCTGGGAATTTTTAAAACAAAACAACATGGGGCGAGTTGGGGTATCAACGAGGCGCAGAGGAACAACTTTGGGAAAATGACAAGCTCAACAGGTCAAACGGGAGTGAGAGCAGGGTAGGGTAGATAGGACAGGGCAGTAGGGGATGGGGGCAAGGGAAAGGGGAAGGGGAAGGGAAGGGGTCGGATGATAATTATGCGGTGGAAGGATAATAGGGAGCCTTGCATCACATCACATCGTACACATGAGAGCAATCTGACAGCGCAAGAGCATCGAGCGACCATGAACAAAGGAAAGTGACAAAAGAAAAGAAAATCTAGAAAGGAGTGTCAAGATATGTACGGAGTGCTGCCAACCGAGTCCGGAAGGCCTAGCACGCGAAGCAAAGGGCTGATGCAGTAGGCATGAAATCAGCGGGCGAACGAAATGCAAGTTTCCATCTCAGGGAAGATCACTCTTGCTCAATGTGGCCGATCTCGCCATGCATGCTAACGATACGTTGCACGCCAACGGGTGGAGCGGTCTCTTCCTCGGAGCTGTGGCCGTCCTCGGCAGAGATGGGCGAGAGTGAAGGAATGCTCTTGAGCAGCATGCCTTGGTTGGACTTGGGGCGATTGGTTGGGTTGACAATCATCGGACGTCGTCCAACTTCATGGTGCCACATCTCAGAGGGCTTCTTGGCACCGGCGGCAGCGGTATCAGTTTCCATCTCGGGTTCGCCCATCACATTGCTCATGATGCTGCGGGAGTCAACCGAGTCTCGCGCGTCGTCGTGAACATCGGCAGAACCGTCCGCTGGGGCGGCGCCGAATGAGTTCATATGAGTTCGAACTGGGCTGCCGGGCTTCTTCTGCGACATGCGACGGAAGAATTGTCCAGACATCCAAGAGCCCTCAGAATCAATCGAAGCGAGTGACTGGGAGAGTGGGACATTGTCGGATTCGGCGTCGATGCTCTCGTTCCCAGATTGGTGGCGGCGTTTGTGTGGGTTGATGATATCCATGCCGGGGGTAGGTGTTGGGCCGTGCAAGAAGGTGCCTTCATTCTCAGTCTCTAATGAAGACTCCGGTACTTGCTCGGGAATATCAGGAGACTGAAGTCGGGAGTCGGGGGCCGACATAGCGGTGTCATCCTCATCGCCAAAGTGCTCCGTGAATTTAGATTGTGAGCGCTTCACAATGCCAGTGGGTTGGACAAATGCTCGGGGAGGGATGACCACGGCGGAGTTTTGAGGTGGTGAGGATTGAGTTTGGATCTTATAGAACGATTCATGGGACGCGTTCGAGACATCGGGGCTGGATTCTTGGAAGCGTTCGCGGTAACGACGCTTGAGGCGAGAAGAACCGCGTCGGAACAACGATGTAATAGTGTTACTACCGTTGCGGTGACCGCTGGTCTCGGATGGCCGACGATCAGAGATATCAGAGGTAGATCCAATACCAAAGTTTTGCGAATGGCTACTGTTGACACCATGGCGCATGGAGGAGTGGGAAGGCGAGAGTGTGGTTCGGGACATGCCCATCTCGTGCGAAGGAGCAAAGCTGGGCCGGGGGACCAGCTTCGGCTCACGAGTGGAGCGTTCCTCGACAGGTCGAGTGACGTGAGCGCTTTCGAGGGATTCGCGTCGGGATTCTCGTCGAGATTCGCTTGCTTCGACAGCGTCGATACCCTTGGGTTCACCATGCAATCCAGAGTCGGTTTGCTCTTCAGGAGATGTACCAGCGGTTTCCTCGGGTATAGTCTCCACGACATGCTCCTTGTATACTTCCTCTGGGGTTTCGACTGGTGGCTCCTCGACTTGTGGTTGAGGCTCCTGTGTTTCGATGGGTTGTGGTTGGGATTGTTCTTGGGCTTCCACCTGTTCCTTCTCGCGCTCGGTCTCTTGAGCATCCGCTCGTTCTTGTAGCTTACGGCGCAGCTTCTCTGTGTCGTCGATCTGCTTCTTCTCGCGACGACGGCGATCACGATCGAGTAACTCGCGTAATGTGCTTGCGTCGAGCGAATCAGCCAACTCGTTGACCCGCCGTCTGGAGTAGTAGAGGTCCTCCTGCGACATGTTCATCGCTTGCATTTTATTCTTATCTTGTCGACCTGGGCCGGTGGGTTCGGTGTTGCTTCTCACCGTCGTCGGTCGGGGGGCCTCAACATATCGCACAACGGGACGAGGGGTCAACGCAGCGAACGCGTTGACCTTGTAAGTATAAGGGTCGGAGGCGTCTGACATGGAAGATGCGGCTGAATCACGGATCGAAAGGCTGATATCTGACAGGTAGCGGTCGGCGCGTCGGCCATTCGCTCTGCGGCGCCGGTGTTCCAACACATAGTCACCACCGGCCACGCCAGCGGAGCGACGCGGGATATCGATGGGGGTGGAGGATAACATTTTGATTTCTCGTTCTCGGATGGCCTCATCGGTCCTGCGCTTACTCTTGCGCAACTTGTTGGGTCCGGTATGTCCATTTTGGGGGTTCTTCTTCAGCAACGAACCGGTTCGGGAGAGTGGTCGGTGAGGACCATCGGGTCGGGCACGATCCTCTGGTTCGGCGGTACGCTGGTCCAGGAACGAGATGGGGCGAGTCACGGATAAACGTGCAGAACCGCGAAGACTTCTCGGAGCCATCGCCGTTGCGCGAGAGACGGTGAGCTTGACGGATCGATCGGCGGCGGGACGGTTTGCGGGCCAACGTGGGCTCGGCGGGAGGTTCTTCACGTTCCAAGGATGTCTGCAGGACATCTGCTTCCTCAGCGCTCACTTGAATAGTGTGGCGCTTGTTTTTACGGCCAAAGGGCCATATCGCCATGACGGTTTGGGGTGGGGGATAAACCCCGAAACGAGTCAGTGGCCAGGGTTGTAGTTGTGGTTGTGGTTATTATTGTCGCACTGGTAGTCGCAGTCGCCGTCACAGTCGCAGTCGCAGTTGTCTGGAGAAAAGGCGAGTGAGTAGCTAACGGGACTTCATTGAGTGGAGGAAAAGAGGCGAAGTCGAGTCTTGGGCTGGGCCACCGGCGTCATATGTGGGATAAAGTTTTGATTTGGGGGAGGAAAGAGGAGCAAGCCAAAGTCAAACACCGTAACGGAAATCCAAAATGAAAATGAAACTGAAAGTGAAAATACAGAAGAAGTGGGAAGGAAAAGGATACCCAACAGGGTAGAGCGATCGTGTGGGCCACAGGGCCAAAGGGGGCGAACGAATAGAGGAAGAAGAAGGGGAGGGAGAGAGAAGAGAGAAGAGAGAAGAGAAGAGAGGGAGAAGAGGAGAGGGGGAAGAAGAAAAGAGGAAGCAAGGACAGGATGAGTTACGCTCTGTAGAGAGAGTACAGTTCAATTTCAATATGTCCATCGATTCAGGCCCAGATTGTTTGGGCGTTTTGATTTTCCCTAAAAATAAACCCACTTTACATTCCTCTTTCTCACTTTCTCTTTCTGCCTACGAGTTATTCATACACTACTATTGCAATACTCCCCTCTCCCTGTTCTCCCCATTCCCCCATTCCTCCCACCTCTGGTCACACAGTCCCTGGGGGAAAAGAAAGAAAAAAAAGTCTACTTCCCCCATGCACGATGCATACCACTTTTTCAGCGGTCGATATTGGTATTCGTACTCTCTGTTCAGCTCCGTCGCACGAGTCCCTCAGGGGAGATCGGCATCAACATCGTCATTGGAAATTGCTGTCTCCATTTGTGGGGGATATCCACTTTTACCACGACACAGAAATATATGAACAAAAGCAGAGAAGAAGGGAAAAAAATACAAAAATACAAAAATACAAAAACACAATCATCAGATCAGATCATCACTACTCTGCAGATTACCTATGGTAAGGATGCATATACATCCACTACATTGATCGCGATCTGTGTTCGTCCTCGGATCCCTCCGACTATCCCTTCCTCTTTCCCCTTCAACTTTCTCCCTTTCCCTCACACCCACCACCACCACCCCAAGATTGGTGGCAGTGCCCCATCACCCATCGGAACCGCGGCAAAGAGTCAATAGGCCAAAGGATCTCGTGCACTGCGCGCGTGCCTCTCCAGTTGTAAGGCCAAGACCACCGTTGGACGCCCGGTGGGCCCCTCCCTCATCCGCCGTCGGTCCAGAAGCCTGCATTCCTTGGGTTGACACGCGGGAATGGAGACGATCTTACGCACTCGCCGTCCCCATGACTGGCCCAGAGTGCGCTTGAGTTGATGTTCCTGACTCCATTCCACGGATCCATCCCGTCCTTCTTTTTTTTTCTCCGAAATGTTTACATCTTTCCTTCCCCGATCTCTATTGCCCAAGCGAAAGATTCGTCTGAGTGGATCTGATCAGCGAAGGAATGGCCGATTTGGTCGGGACTACGGTCGGGCTAAGGACGATGGTGAGTTCTTCGTTGCACTGGGGCCGCCCTGCAGGATTGATGTGACGACATTAAACGGTGCTGTCCCCGTCGGTCGCGATATCCAACATTCAACAATTAATATCTGGAGAAATTCGACTATCACCTGTAGAGAGCCTTCGGTTAGAGGAGCCCTGTCTTGGCAAATGAGTGGCGGTGTTTGTGTCGGACGAGTTGAATTGCCTCGCCACGAAAATATTATTATTATTATTCTAGGTATTATTATAATCATAATATATTGGAGCCCAATCATTGGGCTAACGGCTTGCCGTCTCCAATCGCCGAGCTTTGCTTGGGCAATTGGGAATCAAACCGTTAAACTGGAGCCATCTGCCCGTCACATCCCAATGGATTAAGATTAATTTGCGACTAGCTCGGAATGGTGGCTCTTGGATTCCATTCTAATTTACTTTACTCTCCATATACTCCGTACCTACTCCGTACTCCGTACTAGTACCTGTCCTGCTCTTCCTGACTTTGATCCATTATTCTTAACCAGCTAGCGCCGATATTCTTGTTGCTTAGATCGTTTGGCAGCACCTGATCATCAACAAATTGGAGTCGATCATGAAAGTCCAAAGGGTCCAGACCCTGCCGCGGCCTCCCTCCACTGTCCTGCATCTCGTCCGAGATAGGAATTACCCCGAGCCATCCAGTCCCCCGCCTTACACTGAGACACCAGACATTCAAATGAGGAATGGGCCCGACGGAGAGGAAGAGACCCGTTGTAACTACTCTACCGCGTACATATAATCTATCATACACAAACCCCTCACAACTTAAACTCTGGCTTGGATCATTCAAGTTCGATACAGACAAACACACCCCTGCAACCTTGGAAGGGCACCGAAAGACATGAGTGCCGGCAGTCAAAAACCCGGGCCTGAACCCCTGCGATCCCCTGTCAATGGCGTCGATAGCGGCGGAGAGACACCGACCTTGCACCCCATTGAGCGGAGTCTAGCCCCGAGCCTGTGCAGGCGTAGAAGCCGAACGCGCCTTACTTTCTATCCGACGCACTGGTAGTTGGTCGAGTACGGCAGTTAAGTCCTTACCTGTCTATGTATCGATGTACATCCAAGCCATTTAAAGGTGGCGTTGGCCTTACTTCGACCAGTGGAGGACCGCCACGAAAAGACCATGTGGCAGCCAGGTCATCGGCTTCATTCTTCATTGTTGTCTTGCCACTAATTGTACAATCAACACGGAGGAGGAGAGTCGGTCACTGTCTCAAAGTAAGACCAACGGATCAAAAAGTAACCGATGTCTCTGCACTGGCAGTTGTCTCCGGCTAAAGGTAAAACAAACTACATACGAGTCCTCCGTTGGTCAAGTAGCCAGGCCAAGCCCCGAGACTGGGCGACGTGAATATTCAAATCCAATCCAATCCCCCCCAATCCAAGGCCCCTCTCTATGTAAAACGCCAGATAAAAATACCATGCAGTCTCGGTGTCCGCAGAGCCGAATTCCGACCGAAAAAGAGAGAGAGAGAGAGAGAAAGAGAGAGAAAAAAAAGCAAACCGATTCACAATCAAAATCAAAGTCATAACCCGGAAGCAAATCCAAATCCAAACCCAAACCCAAACGGAACCAGACCCGGCCGGGGAAAAAAAGAACAAAAAGACCCTAAGGAAAGAAGAACAAATCTGCTGGCTCTGCAAGACAAATCGGGAACCCACATCCCAATCTCTCTCAGCCATGTGCAAACCACCACCCTACCATACCCTAGGCTAGATGCATTGCTGCCCCACCAGATCCCTCTGGACTGGATACAATAGTCGGCATTAGTTAGTTATTCCATGCCATCAATGTACTCGTATGTATGTGCAGTACATAGCCAAGATCTGATACCCTCGATACTACTCCCAACTCATGAACTGAGTTTCATTTCATTTCGATTCTTCCCTTCACCAACTCCCACTTCCTCTCCATCCACCTCACTGACTGACACGTTTTCGCAGCCGATTTGGCTCACGCTCCAGGACCCGATACCGGCGACTACTGCGTCGACTGAGAAATCGCCGGATTGACCACGAGCCGGGGGTCTGGCGGGTGTCGGCGGGTGGGGAGCCGGCGCTATCGAGCGGTGTGTAGGGAGTGTTGGTGTTGTTGGACTCGGATTCGGATTGGAGGTTTGTTAATGGTTGGGCATCCATTTCCGGTTTTCGTAGCGATGGTGTGTACGAGTAGGGTATATGTGATGCGATGTGATGTGTCGGTCAGGCAAAGTTCTGTTCTGTTCTGTTCTGTACTTTACTCCGTAGCGTAGTGGGTGTACTCGTACTTGATCTGGCCCTGTGACCCGCCGAGTTGGAGAAGGACTGGAGTTGTTCGAATTGATGTGGCGAGAGTGAGGGGTGGGAGGGAAAGCTGGGATTTTTTCGGATCCTTGCGGGATTAATCGAGGTTGGATCTGGTTTCAAGGCTCTTCTGCTGCTCTTTCTTTGATGGGTGTTCTTGTCAGAGATGCTGGTTCAGGAACTGGGGAGCGGGGTTGTTGCTGTGGGGCGGGCATGACCATGTTGAATTGTGATCGTTGGGGCCGTCCTGGGGTTCATGTTGTTTTATCTGATTCTACTATTACTGCTATTTCTTGGATGGGAGGGTCAGGCGGTGCTTCTGACCATCTGCCATATCTCTTTTCTATATGCAGGCTACTTGGGGATCTTCTGGCATCTCCTGGTCATTCACTACACTGCATTCAAGCAATACGAGGTCTTCCAAGATGCCTACGCGGCGATCAGATCGATGTTGGGACAGTGTATCACTGTTTCGTCATTTCGAGGCTCGCGGGTTACCAGATACTTAAAATGCCTAGCTAGAATGTACATTTGTCCTCTGGGTCGGGGTCGCAACCATATATGTCATTTCGATCGTAATAAAGCTGACGGTAACACTGCCGCCTCGGGAAGCGATCGGTTTCCATGGCCCAACCTGAGCTATAGTCCCCCCCGCCGCCCTGAGCTGCTCCCTGAGCACAGGGGTTCTACTTGGAACAGTTGTTCTAAGTCAACGTATCATCTACTCCCTCTGATTCTCACATTATCATGTATACACTTACCCTTCTCATTCCTGTCCAAATGACACTAAAGTAGTACTTACCCATTTCTCACCCCAGCCGCACCCACCCAACTACTGACTGTGTTTAAGCCATGCCGGTCAGCTAGTAACTTTTTAGGGAGGGGGGGCTTTTTCTTTCTTTCCATTAATGTTGACACTAAGAGAACACCCAGCATGGCCTACCAGGTACGGCTACAAAAGGTTTGGGTGCCCGCTCAGCGTGGACCTCGAGAACTCCTTCACCAGTTGACAGCGGTCATTGCGGTTGGTCAATCGATATTCCAAGGTTCTCAGTAAGACGCAACACTATTCCTGAATACAATCTCAGTTTTCGATTGCTGGGAATGAAGCCAAATTTAACGAACGATGGGTAAGCAAGTATTGAATTGCCCAACATATATTTCTTAAATTGGTGGATCTTGCCATTCTGCAGCAACACTATTTAGGGTATCAAAAATATACCTCCATTCAGTAGAGGGTGCGTTGGTCCATAAACATGCCTACAGAGGCCCGTATTTGAACCGCGATGATGAATTTATTCAAAAACTACTCGACAAAGCCTGTGTGCGGAGCTCAGGTACTCACAGAGATCAGTACACGGCGCAGCGCAGCAAGCAAAGGAAGAAGTAGCGTTCGACGAAAGTAATAGCTTGAGGAGAATCAGAAGAAAGCTAAGATGGAAGGTTAGTTACACAGGCGTAGGCGTGGATGCCTAGAGCGGTGCCGTAGGCGTGAGGCATCCACGAATAACTAGTAACAACACCAGTTCGTAATACCCTGCATAAATATTATCCTTATTTGAAACTTATACACAAAGGTCCCTGGGACCTAGCAGATACAGAGCACTTTTTGTTCAAAGTCAAGTAGATGGTTGAAAGACATCATCGAATAAAAATACCTCAATAATGGCTTTACTGACTTCGATAAGTCGACTCAATAGCTTTCAATTTCCCAACGACTTGCAGTAACCGAGGGTCCAATTAATAATGCAGAAATTTAATACGGGGACGGTTAGTGGGGATTTAAGTGATAGTTATACTTGCCTACCCTAGGCGTGTATTTGTACTATGTGCTGGAGTTTTCCTGAGAGGTGGTATTAAATTCAGTTACTCATCTGCAATCAGTTACTCATCTGCAATCAGTTACTCATCTGCAATCAGTTACTCATCTGCAATAAGCTATCGCAATACTAATATACTGGACAAATAATTACTTCATGGAAACCAGACACGCAGGATATCGCGCCTTCTATTTCTAATAGCTCCTTCTATGCCTACGTTGTTCGCCCTCTTTGTTTGTTGACACCACCATTTTCATACTCTTCATCCCCCCACCCCTAGCACAACGGAGCATGACTTACATAGCACTGTTCCTCTTTTGATCTCGATGAGCAGCTTGTTCCAAGGAAAATGCGATTACGACTCTCATTGTAATTGTTGTTACAAATATTGATGAAGACGGGTGTGAAATGAGCACCGGCCGAATGAATAACAGAAGGTTAATGCCAGGTTCATCGTCGTTCTCGACCTTCCAACCAATTCTGCGAATCTCCTGAAGATATTGTCGACTTAACCGCCATTCCTCGTATAAAATTCTATTCTTTATGATCATAAATCTAGTTTCACCTGGCCACCTGCTCGCTCTCTCTGTCGTAATAATTTACATTCCTCCTCAAGCTCTGAGCAGTCACACTGTTCTTGTCGCCTTCTTGCATACAAGGCTGCGCCCCGAGCAGCTACAAAAGTAAGATCCATAGCTTTTTTTTTCCATAGGCAGATTTCGCTATTTTAGGTTCGATATAAAGTTCTGACAGCCCGGCCAAGGCGTCTTTCAAATAAGCCAGAAAAAGAGGGTTTGTTGTGCTCTTGCCAGCTAGAAGAAAATCAGTAATTCGAACAACAGAGCAACACTTATAATCTGCTTACGGAGACGAGCCTATAATAAGTCTGGATCATCTGCTTCAAGAATTTGATCTAGCCCTCGTCCGAAGTTAAGAGCTTTTATCTCATCGTATGCAAAGGGCAAAAAGGCTTGACCACCATCAGGTATAGTAATACTGATGTATAACAGATGGCGGGTAAAAGAAATGAAAAGAATTGTCGGAGGACTAGCCCTAGCCCATTCATATGAGAACTTATCTGTACACTGCTATAGATCATGATAGTATTTGCATAGTCTATAGCCGTTAGCAGCATAAACAGCATCTGCCTCTACCAGACGTTTGGGATAATATGAACAATCACCCGTCTAGGTCTGTAAATCTAGCTCTTGAAGAGCAGTATTGGTTATTTCTGGACTCAAGGTTTCTATATTGAGAGTTGTAATGGCAACCCTATTCAGATCTTAGCGTATCTGCTTCTCTGTGGCAAGCTTAAGATTCTAGAGTATTTCGCTGATAATTTTGATGTTGTCTACTTCCACTGGTTGCTCGAGCTTTTCGTTTAACCAACGCTATCCAGCCCACGCTGGAAAGGGGATATTAAAGAAAGAGTCCAAAAGAGAGAATAGCTTAAAGTATAAATTTTAGAAAATTCTACCTTAATCTTTAATTAATACAGGCTTACCTCCTTTCGTAAGGCGTATTATCACCTTAAGATACTCAGGTTTACTATAGATCTGGATAACTTCAACAACAGTTCTATTATTATATTGTATAGCGGAAGTTCTGTTAAAAATAAGGATCAGTTTAGGCTCTAATTCATCAGATCACCAAAATAGCCACACACTCACCCTTATAAAGGAGTTAGATCGAACCCGACTCCCGGGGCATCATAAATATCGGCCGGAAGGCATATTTCACACTAGGGACGGTGACAGCTATAGAAGGCATAAGCAACTGTTGAAAAGGCAACAAGAGTAAAGATCCAAGTTAAATCCATCTAGAAGAGTCAAGACAGGGTCGGTACGCATACTCGCAAGATGCAAGTTCTGGGTGACCCCCCTTGTGAGGGCCTACTGGGGGTATTTCTGATTATGTGACACGGACGAACTGTGTTGTCCGAGACTCCTGAGTTTCGTAGAGTGCTACGGGGCGTATTCAGTATTTAGGCAACATTCGTAGCCCCCGGAAGATGCCAGTATTCCCAGGCGACAGTATTGAAAGTGTAGTGATCTATTATAGTCAACAAACATTGATCAATATGGCCAAGCGTACTACAGTCATTCTCGCAATCGGCTTGACCGATACACACTCAATCTCTCTCTTCTTGCCCCACTGCCAAGACCTTAGCGCAGATGATGTATTGGGCTCCTCGATAACACGACTCTTTCGGCCATGCTTGTTTCTTTCCCCACTTTTGATGTTGACTGGCCGACGAGAAGGAAGCCGCCACATCTTAGCTATTCGAAAGATAGAATGAGCAACTGTCAGATTTTGGCGCCTAGGTCACCTGATAGCGGGGCTAACGATAGCCTTCTAAGGGTTGAGACCTTTTAGCTACCCAAAAACCCAAGCATTCCATGCATCGGGTGTTAAATATGACTTGCATATCATTTGGTAAAACAAATTCTGGCCTCCAGGCTGGTATTATCAATGGCACGGTTAATACACAGTTCTATCTGCCCACAGGTAGGTTTCACAAGGGCCTGGAAATGCGACCAAGTTGACAAATCGCTGCTTCTTGACCCAGAGCGACCGGAAACCCCACCAACTCCTCTATCGACCGTCCCGTTCGGTCGCGACCCAGACTTTGTCAGCCGCGACACACTGCTTGATCAGATACATAAAAAGATATCAGTCCCAGGGTCCAGGATAGCTCTTGTAGGCATCGGTGGTGTCGGGTCAGTGCAAAGAACTTGGGCGGGTAGATCAGTGCTGACAATCGGCAGGAAATCGCAACTTGCTATCGAATACTGTTATCGACTTCGAGATCAATCGCCCAATACATGGGTTTTCTGGGTCCATGCAAGTAACGCGGCCCGGTTCGAGCAAAGTTTCCGCGATATCGCCGAGCAGGCCAAAATTCCCGGGCGTCAGGATCCCACAGCCAATATATTCCAGCTCGTCGAAAGCTGGCTCCAGGATAGGAAGAGAGTAAAGTGGTTACTGATTCTTGATAATGTTGATGATGATGGGTTTCTTCACCAGCCATCAACGATAGGCCAGCAGGGCCTGCAGATCGGCCAAACTAATACCCCGACAAAGCCTTTATTGGAGTATATTCCCCGAAGCCCGAGCGGATCTATAATCATCACAAGTCGGAATAAAGAGGTAGCGTCAAAGATTGTCCACAACGAGGACGTTCTTGAAATAGAACCAATGGATAGGTCCGAGGCGCTAAAACTTCTCCAACAAAAGCTTGGACGGCTAGCGGAAACTCCTGATGTTCTAACGTTAATCGAAGAGCTCGAGTTTATGCCACTAGCGATTGTGCAAGCAGCC
Source organism: Penicillium cosmopolitanum (assembly GCF_028827165.1). Classification (NCBI taxonomy): domain Eukaryota; kingdom Fungi; phylum Ascomycota; class Eurotiomycetes; order Eurotiales; family Aspergillaceae; genus Penicillium; species Penicillium cosmopolitanum. Next base: position 3,762,453 of record NW_026622676.1, on the reverse strand, counting down.
GGCTATATCGTGCATCGAGCACCCCGCTGTACAGTATCGCAGTATCTCGAGAAGTTTCGAAAGAATGATCACGAAGCGACCAAGCTTCTTCATTATGAGGCGGGTTATCTTTATCGAGATTGGGAAGCGAAGAATTCGATTCTAGTCACATGGCAAATATCCTTCGACTATATTCGACGGATACGACCTTCTGCTACTGATTTACTCTCCCTCATGAGCTTTTTCGACCGACAGGGAGTTTCAGAGGACCTTCTCCAAAACTCGCACGAGATTACGTTTGATCGCCACGACGAGGATACGGACAGCACATCAGAATCTAACACGGATGATGAGTTTGATGATGATGTTACAACATTGAGAGACTTTTCATTTATTTCCGTTAGCGAGAACATAAAAGTGTTCACGATGCACCGGCTAGTGCAACTTACTGTGCGTGTATGGCTGAAAACCAATGGACAAATAGAGCGATGGAAGGAGGAATTCATCGCGAGCCTATACCAAAGGTTTCCGACCGGTGAATATGAAACTGGGCACGGTGCCGGTCGTTATTCCCACATATGAAATCAGTGGTGTCACAACGACCAGGATCACACGACTCTCTACAAAAATGGGCCACGCTACTCTACAAAGGCGCATGGTATGCTCAGGAAAGCGGCAACATTGCGGAATCAAAGGATATGGCATCTATATCAAGGAGGGAGCGAGAGTTAATATTTGGCTTAGAGGGTGAACAGACCCTTGAGAGCACTACGATGTTGGCGGGCATATACCGACTTGAGGGCCGATGGGAGGAGGCCGAGCAGCTCTTCGTGTAGGTCATGGAAACAAGTAAGACGAAGCTCGGTGCGGACCATCTCTCTACGCTGTCGAGTATGAACAACCTGGCGTTGACCTATAGGGACCAGGGCCGATCGGAGGAGGCGGAGCAGCTCTTTATATAGGTTATGGAGACAAGCAAGACGAAGCTCGGTGCAGATCATACGGACACACTGTCAAGCATGAACAATCTAGCGTTAACCTATAGGGACCAGGGCCAATGGGAAAAGGCAGAGCAGCTCTTTGTGCAGGTCATGGAGGCTCGTAAGATAAAGCTTGGCATGGACTATCCTGACACGCTGTCGAGCATGAATAATCTGGCGTTGAGCTATAAGGACCAGGGCCAATGGGAAAAGGCAGAGCAGCTCTTTGTGCAAGTTATAGAGACTCGCAAGACGAAGCTCGGCGCAGACCATTATAACACGCTAACGAGCATGAACAACCTGGCATTAACGTTGTGGAACCAGGGCCGATGGGATAAGGCGGAGCAGCTCATTTTGCAGGTTATGGAGACTCGTAAAACGAAGCTCGGTGCAGACCATCCCTCTACGCTGTCCAGCATAAACAACCTGGCGTTAATCTATAGGGACCAGGGCCGATGGGAGGAGGCGGAGCAGCTATTTGTGCGGGTCATGGAGAGGAGCAAGACGAAGCTCGGTACGGACCATCCTGACACACTGTCGAGCATGAACAACCTAGCATCGACGTTCTGGAACCAGGGCCGGTGGGAGGAGGCGGAGCAGCTCTTCGTGCAGGTCATGGAGACTCGCAAGACGAAGCTCGGCGCGGACCATCCTGACACGCTATCGAGTATGGCCAACCTGGCATCGACGTATAAGGGCCAGGGCCGATGGGAGGAGGCGGAGCAGCTCTTTGTGCAAGTCATGGAGACTCGCAAGACGAAGCTCGGCGCGGACCATCCTGACACGCTGTCGAGCATGAACAACCTTGCTCATACCCTTATGTCGTCGGGTCAATACAAAGCCGCTTTGCAGTTGATGGCCGATTGCGTTCAGCTTCGCGACCGAAAACTAGGCCCTCACCATCCGTATACTATTTCTTCCAAGTCTGCCCTAGAAGAATGGCGCGGCAAAGTTGACTCCCCATCTTCCCAACTCACTGAGCCTCCGACGGACACCAAAGAGGCCTCAATCCTGGGCAGTTCCACAGAAACCTCCGAGTGAGTTCTAGACCTGGTGGACATCCTAAGCGGACAATATTCTTTCGCCTCTTTGGCAGAAAGTAGGACTCTCCCTTTTCAATTTCTCTGGAGTGTAGCTTTGCTTGGTGATAGTTGAAAAGAGATCCATCAAATTAACAAATTCTACAATCACGATGAACGGCTCGGTTGTAACATCAACAGCTTGAACCTTGGAAGTTTCCAAACTGTTTCGACTATATCCATGAGGCCTTGGCGGTGGGACTAGAAAAGAGTTAACTAACTATGGAGAGTGTATTAGTCAAGGCGATTTTGAGAATGACTGTACGGTGGAGTCCGACGGTCAACCAAGATCGACAATGCTTTAAAAGTCCCCTCTCGCACTTACTAGTCCAGCTGGTTTCAAATTGATAGTTTCGTAAACTCTAGTTGACCAGGGCTTGATCCCCTTCCCCCACTTCATCCTACTTTGGGCAACTGACCACAAGGACAAGCCACGATCGCCATGGCGATCCATGGCCCCTATGAGATCACGAGCCCGCCCCAAAGGCTTCAACTCTGTTAAGCCCTATCCCCAAAAGAATCGGTCAGGCCATAAGACCCTTCACCGTCGCTAGTGGACCCACCAACCGCGTTGAAGAACTTGGGGCGGCCAGGAACCCCGCATCGCTCTAGTTGCTTCGCTTGGGCTCGGGACACGCTTAATGGCCGGATGTTCAATGGAAGACCGCCTCGTATTGGATGGAAAAGCTCGGATGAGACCCTGTCAGGCCTTCTTCATATGCTCGGTCTGGTTGGGCTTAAAACCCTAAGTGGTTGCTCATTGCTCATGGAGGGGTGGTCGAAGATTATTCCACGTCCACTTCGTCTTTAATCCTCCGTCGAGAAGTCTCTAGTACGACTGCGACTCTGACAAGCTGGGATTGTCCTACCTTCTACCAAAGAGATTTTGAATAAAGTATTTTACTCTTAGCCCAGCGGAATATCGGTGAACAGTTCTCTCTGTGGGCCGTTCAATATCTTCCGTGTTGTCAACCTGCTCCGTACCAGATCACGACCACGATCACGACCTCACCGACTTTTTTTCCTTCTCGAAACATTTGTGTGCCCAGTTGCCTTCATCATGGCACCACTTTGGATCTTCGTAGCTCTCGGATACCTACTTCTCTACGCTTTTGCTGCGATGCAAACGCAAGAGCTGTACGCTGTTGTCTCGAATCGGATAACGACCTGATGATGCTAGACCGTGTCTCGGACTGGTCGGTCCAATCAAGACTATACTTCATCAGACTGGAAACGAGCTTTATCCACTCATTCATGGATTATCACAACCGATGAGAGATGTCGAGAAACTCATCATTCATCCTCATTATCTATCCGCTCAACTCTTTCCCCGCAACACCCTGCCCTTGCCATGACTACCCCCTCATGATTACGACCTTTTGTGATTTCAACAATACCCAGATGGAAAAATTGCTGCTCGAGCGGAATGTTCTACCATGCACCTTATATAAGATTATGCGGCCGAGGCGGCTTATGAAGTTGTCTGGTACGACGACACACGTTTGATGATTAATGATTACGATGCCATGACTTTGGGAAAGATGATTATAAGCCAGAATTGCTTGTCTAGTTAGTTATAGCATACTTGCTAATCATCAATTTCTAAAAAAGGATCTTGCCCTCAGGCTTCTCTCCCCCTCATTCAAGTCGTAAATTGTAGATATTTTCAACTGATATGAAGACCGTTGAAAATTCAAGTCTTTGAATAATCAAATCTTAAATTTGAGTACTAGTAGATCCGCATAGCTAGCGAATGAAAATAAAAACTTCCGAAGTCATTCAAAATCATGTCATCTATTTCGTAAAGTCTTTTAACTTCAATGATACAAAAAGCGTCAGCGCCAGGCTTCTCAACAAAACTAAGCTCCCATAAAGCCGCAACCCAATGCCCGTGTACTTTTCTAGAACCAAATCTTAATCAGTTCCTCACTGACTGCACTAGGTGTGAGAACACCGCTATCGGTAATCAGAGCCGAAATGAGATGCGGAGGAGTGAAGTCCACTGAGTCACAAAGAGGCAACTCAATCGGGCGGTCGGCACTTGTATCGACCGGTTGCTCGCTTTGTTCGGTAATGTCTTCCTCGGACTTGAAGTCTATGACGTGTTGCTCGATGGGCAGGTCATATTGGCCAAGCGGGTAAAGACGAACGAACTTGTGGCTCTCGGCCACACAGTAGAACGGCTTTCCAATGGCCTTGGCCAGCAGACCGATTTGGTAGGTACCCATGCGGGATACAATACCTCCGTTCTCCACAACACCTTCAGCACCGACAATAACCATATCCGCCTTTCCAAGAGCATATGCCACTGCTGACTCCGGGATCGTCGACACCGGCACACCCTTCGCCCTCAGTGCGCGCACCGTTTCCATACCCTCCGGCTCGCCAGATGGCTCCTCGATGTTCATGCTGATGGACGACAGGACGTAGATGACTCGGAAACGGACCGCCGAAGGACCTCCCTCCTCGTCGGCTGCCTTCTGTAGCAGAGACGCGACAGCTCTGGATCCACCATTTGTGAGTACTGTGCAACCGTCACGAATGAATCCTCGTCCAAATGCAACAATCTTCTCTCGACTTTCCTTGGCACGTCTAATAAACAATCGCCCGTTCGACAGAAGATGTGTTCGGATAGCTTTGAAGTCCCCAGCGGGCCCCAGCTGCCCGGGTCTTTGTAATGTGGTAATCAGGTATCGCTGGAAGAGATCGGTTCCAGCCGACAGACCAATTGGGTTTGGGATTGCTTTTTTCAGGTGGGCGGTAGATTGGGCCAGTAGGTCAAGGGTTTCGGAGATTGTCGAGGAGGGCGAATGTGTGAGAAGCAGCACGAGAGCTTCAATAGCCGCGATGGGCATGGTAAGGTCGGGGTCGGAACGTAGGAGCTCATTGTACGTCGCAACGATGCTACAGGGAGGGTAAGTAGTGCGAAAAAGCTTCAGCAGGAAGATTAGACTTACTCAAACGGCTTTGCGCCGGCCGCGGGCGTGCTCTCAGTAGTTGTCGCCATGATGTTTGTACAAAGGAGCTCACGATGCGAAGGAAGAGTCATGATTTCTTTGAAGAGGTTTGTCGTGTTTGCACTCTGCCCCTCGGCGGTTGGGACTAACCCGATGTGGACGGGCGGGCGGATTGTTTACTTGGGACGAGAAAGCCCGCACATCATAACAACTCTCGGTCTTGAACCTCCCCAGCCCACCATTCCTGTCTGATCTTTTGAGCCAGGCTCAGACAGATCGTTTCATACGTCCGACACGATGGCGTACAACCATCGCATGAGCATGGCTGGTACCCAGCAGCCTCACAATCGGCGCAAGAAGGAAGATGATAATGACGCATTGATGCGCCTGGTCAGTTGCACCTTTTAGACCCGGGACCAGAAGACTTCGGGCCTCTGAAGAATATACCTCTAATACCATAGCAGCCCGACAAAGAAATCGCAGGATGTATCAACGACATCGGAATTCCCTTCAGTCCCTCGGATCTCGCCAAACCCAACCCCCAGCAGATCCAGATGGTCTTCGAATGGTTCGCAGAGCTCCTCATGAACACTACGCGCGAAACAGTCGAACCTGCTATGCATGTGGCAGCTGAAGATATCTGCGGCGATTATCCCGATATTGTTCCCAATGACACGCGAAACCTCATGGGTTTCTTTGTGAATGTCCGGAAGCTTCTGGCTGAGGTATGTAGCCCCTGGGCTCATCAGTGAGGGTTGAATGGTTGGTTAGCTAATTCTAACGACTTCCAGTGCGGTGTTAACGACTTTACTTTTACCGACCTGACCAAACCGACTCACGACCGACTAATCAAGATCTTCTCTTATCTCATCAACTTCGTCCGGTTCCGCGAATCCCAAGCCCCCGTCATCGATGAGCACTTCAACAAGACCGAGAAGACCAAATCAAGAATTGAGACTCTACACCTGGAAAATCAAGAAATGGAGCAGCGCCTAGCGGAGATGCGACGAGATCAACAAGCCAATGAGACGCAAGTGCGCGAAAAGGTGGCCCGAAATGACGAGCTGAAGGCTCGTCTCTTAGAGCTTCGTCGGGAGCAGACAAGAGTGGCAGACCATCTCGAAAGAGTCAAATCCGAGCGATCGCGCCGGCAGCAGCAACTAGAAGAGAAAACCGAGAAGACAGTTCGCACCCGACAAGAAGCCGAGAAACTTCGACCCTATGTCCTTGAATCTCCGGCGACATTACAATCTACGTTGACCGAGTTAGCGGAGAACTTGATGCGCGAGAAGGCACAGATTGATGCGATGGAAAAGCGAGCTAGGGCGCTCCAAACCTCCTCAGATACATTCACTGTGGTTTCGAATGATGTGCAAGCGTGTGTGAAATTGCTCGACGAAATTGCTACGGAATTGCAGAAGGAAGACGAGGAGGAATCACATGCCGCTCGGAATAAAGAGGCTATCTCGGACAGAGGCAACAGCGTACGAGAGGTAGAGCAGACCGAACATCTGCTTCAGCGGCAACTCGCTCGTTTGAACGATCGAATCGAGTCACTCCGCAGAAATGCGCAAGAAAAGGCTGAGGTTGCGCAGGCTCGCATGGAAGAGCTTCGCAACGTTCAAAAGCAGCTGCGTGAGGAGCGTGCGGAGAAGCAACGAGATATGGAAAGGAGGCGCATTCGTATTGAGCAGACAGAGAAGAAGGTACGACTTCTGTGTCCCCATTTTTGTGAGCAACTTTGCTAACTCATCCTCCAGATGGCTGATCTCAAGGAAAACATTGAGAGTGAAATCCAATCAGCCCATGACCAGTACCTCAAACTGGAGTCGCATATTAAACTCTATATCACAGAGATGGAGAAGTCGTTGTGAAAAACCAAGACTTGTAGCGTTTTTCTTTGGAACAGGAGTTCAGCGGTCGGCTCTAGGATACCCGGGCAGTGCATGTTCATTTTATGGAGTTGGATCATATTAGGATGCTTTTTGCACGAGTTTCATGTTCATCAATTCATTCATCTCATTTCTCCTATGTGTTATTCTGGTCAAATTCAAACCAGCGCTCGGCAACTTGTTTGATGGGCAAACCACGTCCGCCCCAGCCTCCGTCTTCACTGCGGATTCGTAGTGATCCATTCAATAGTGGAACTTGCGTATCCCATAGTCTTGAGCCCCAGTCGGAACTTGGAGGGTCTACCGCATTCATGCATTCACAGAGAACCAGGTCCATTCCTGCGCGGGATGCAGTCTCGACCGCAGTGGCAAGTGTTCTTGATAGCCCTTGGGCAGAGAACTCGGTCGTTGTCGCATGTAAAGCCACGAGATCTAGGATTGCAAGAACCTGCGGCTTCTCCAGACTTTCCTCTTCCTTGGTGGCACCATGTACTGAAGTAAAGACCGCAAGATATGCTCGAAGGCTCTCTAGCGAGGAACAAAACGCTAGTTGAATCTTGCTCGAGTTGGCCAGTAGTCCGATTGTCTTTGTAAGTAGATCATGACGGGTTTCAGCATTCGGGTCGGTAGATTGAGTTCGGATGGCCGCAGAGAGTTGAACGAGAAACTCGGTCCTGGTACCGCAGACAATGAGACGAGTGTTTTTGCAGGTCTTCAGCAATCGTTGAAGTAGATCTGTGACTAGGTCACAAAACGCGATGGTTGGTATTGAAACCATAATGTCATTGAAGAATCAGCTGTTCCGGGACTGCAGTTTAAATTGCATCATAGAGCTCGAAATCTGACTGTTCTGACATAAAATCATGATTCAGAATCGGCAGACATTGGGGCCTGGAGAAGAGTTGACGAATAAGTTTGGGAATAAGTTTGGAAATAAGTTTGGGACTCGGTCCAGCCAGCGCGGAAGATCGCCTCTCCCGCGGAGGTCACGCTCCTTCGCTCTCCCCCACCTATCTTCCACATCTCCCTCGGCCAATTCTCGCGCTCCTTGGACTGGGCCCCTCGGATGCTGGATTTAAGATGGAGACTATTTCAAGGATATCCTCGATGCTGGAAACAGGTAAGCCGATCTACCGGGGCCGCAAGCGCTTCTTCTTGGCACGGAAGCTGACCGTGTGACTTCACTGTGCGCATAGCTCGAGAGCTCACCCTAGAGGCTGCACAGTCCGCGGCAAGCAATCGAAGCTCGAAGACGGATTATTCCTCACGCACCTATAGCGTTCCTCATATCAAGAAGCTTCTGGATAGTCGCCATGAGAAGGAAACTCTGGATGGGCTGCGGAGGGTCATCTCGGTATGGTGATGTCGTAATGGCGAACCGCTATGAAGTGGAGAAATGTCCGCTAACAATATTGAATTTCTGTTCCAGTTGATGTACCGTTCCGAACCGTCTCTCGACTTCTTCTCGGCTGTCGTCAAGAATGCAGCCAGCGCCAACCTCGAGATCAAGAAATTGGTCTACATTTACCTGGTTCATCATGCGGAGGCCGAGCCGGATATGGCGCTGCTGTCTATCAACGCGATCCAGAAGTCCCTAACCGACCAAAATCCCCAAGTGCGAGTGATGGCTCTAAGGACCATGTCTGGAATTCGGGTGCCAGTCATCAGTCAGATTGTGTCATTGGCAATCAAGAGAGGGTGCGGTGATATGAGCCCACTTGTACGCAAGGCTGCTGCACTGGCTATTCCGAAATGCTACCGTCTAGATCCGAATACGCTGCCACAATTGACCGGGTATATCGCAACCCTCTTGGGGGATACACAATACTTCGTCGTGGGTCCGGCGGTTGCTGCGTTTCTAGAGGTTTGCCCGGAAGAGATTGATTTGGTTCATAAAAATTACCGCAGCCTCGTCAAGAAGCTCGTCGATATGGATGAATGGGGTCAACTAGCAACTCTTCGTCTGCTGACATTCTATGCACGCCAATGCTTTCCTCGTCGAACTCAAAGGGTAAAGGCGGCTGTGTCGAAGCCCTTTTATGATGACGAAACGGAGAACCAACCCGCTCAGAATGATGACGAGGGCCACGAGGTACCAGTAACTGACCCTGACCTTGAACTCCTTCTCCGGGCTTGTAAGTTGCTGCTTCAAAATCGCAACTCGGCCGTCATTGTCAGTGTGGTTCGCTGTTTCCTCTACCTTGCGCCCTCGGAATATCTCATCTCAGCCATCGGTCCCCTTGTGGCTCTACTTAGAAGTCCGCAGGACATGCAACTTATTGCGCTCTATAACATTGTTGCCGTTGCCTTGAGGGAGCCCAAGCCTTTCACGAAATATATTGCCCACTTTCTAATTCATGCCAATGATCCCCCGCATATCTGGCGCCTGAAGTTGGAGGTTCTGACGATCATCTTTCCCCATTGTGGGAAGCATTGGAAGAGTGTTATCATCAGCGAACTTGAGCACTTTTCTAAGGGTACTGACCCTGAACTTGTTCGAGAGAGTGTTCGAGCTCTTGGTCGCTGTGCCCAAGGAGACGCCACTACTGCAGCCCTGTGTCTACGGATTCTTCTCGGCCAGGTCGCTAGTCTGGATGGGAATCTTGTTTCCGAATCTCTCACTGTCATCCGCCACCTGATTCAGCAGGATCCGACCTCCCATAATCAGACAGTCATTCAACTCATCACGCATCTTGGAACCACCACCAATCCTGATGCCCGGGCTTCCATCATTTGGCTGGTTGGTGAGTTTGCGGGCGCGGACCCAGGACATAATATTGCGCCGGATGTTCTCCGCATCTTGATCAAAAGCTTTACCGATGAGCCGGAGGTTGTCAAGCAACAGATCGTACTCCTTGGTGCAAAGGTATATCTCCACCATCTCCTACAAAACCCATCACAAGAGTCAACGCAGGCCGGCTCTTCATCTGTCTCGGAACGCCCCGCGAACCTCGAACAAGAAATCCGCAACGAATGGACCGAAGAGCGAGCAGAAGAAGAGAAACGCGGCGATGACGCCATTGACGTACAAGAAAATGACAATGGAGAGATTGAGGCGAAAGAAGATGGAGAGGACCGTATTACTTTGCTGTGGCGCTATATTCTCCTTCTTGCTCGCTACGACACCTCATATGACCTACGCGATCGCGCCCGTCTCTACAAAGCGCTCCTCGCCAGCCCTTCTTCCACCCAATTAGCGAATCTGCTCCTTTTGGCACCCAAGCCAGTTCCCCACGCCCCAAGCCCTTCGGAAACTCGCAAGGATCTGCTTATTGGAACTGCAACACTTGTTGTTGGTTCTGACGCTGGCTACCATGGCCTAAGAGGTTACACCACCCTTCCCCCTTGGGTTGAGGCAGGGCAAGAGCCTGATCCAAGTCTTCGCATGGAAGAGGTCAAGGCAGAGGCGCCTTCGCTTCAAGCTTCTCTGACCGCCGGCGAGCGATTAGACAAAGCACTCCGTGAACATCAGACCACTGACCCTCGACGCCGGCAGACTGCAACAGGTGCAGCTGTTGGGAAGAAGAATCTGGATCAGTGGCTTGATGAGGAAGAAGAAGAAACAGAATCGGAGACGGAGACGGAGAGCGAGTCCGAAACGGAGTCCGAGGAAGAGACTGATTCGGAAGAAGAATCCGGTTCTGAGGATGAGGAGGATGAGACCGATTCTGAGGGCGAGGCCGTCCATAAAGAGGCGCAGCAGTTGCTTACACAACCCGGCTCGAAGCCTTGAGGTTGAATGAACTTGAAATCATCGTTGGTTGATAGCCGGTGTTGAGCCATGTGCATAAATAGGGCGCTACATCTAGATGATATGTTCAGCATATATGGGAAATCTCGGCCTTCATATAGTAGGGAGGAAATACTTGAAATGTTCATTATACATAATCGGTGATACTAGTAGAAGTTTTTCCACCAGAGGTTCAACCTTGGAATCTTCAAGTTGGCCCCCGAAAGTGGAAATCACTCGTACTAGTATGCCACGTACTAGTATGCCAGTTGGTAGGAAAATGGACTATTAGCAGCCCTGGAGTGCTGTATATATTTTCTACTACTACGGCAGACTTGGAGCCCACTGGCACGGCCCTCCGGGCTGGGAGCATTCAAGTTGACAGCCTGACGTCCTTAAAGTTTTGATAGATCGATACCAAAAAGCTTTCACTAGCTTGTTCCACTATCTACAAAGCTCAAATACCTTGAAAATCATAGTCTTACCCCAAGTACAAGGTTCAAGTTACCCTAATTAGACCCCGGTCATGTGCAAGGCACAGGGTTCCCGGGCGGCAGCTACTGGCAGAACGCGGGTGACCCCAGGCGCCCAGCTGGACCGAGCCTTCCACACTGATCTCTCTGAGTTGGGAGCGCAATTGTTGAGGTGCGGATCTGCTTCATATCATGATGCCCGCGACTCACCCGCCGTCCAAATTAATCCTTCGTTGAACCTCCTCCGTCTCTCCGATATCCTCTGTGCCGAGCTTTCTCTCCCTAAGCATTCCACAGACAACGAACCCCTCCGCATCCACATCCGCATTCACCGCAGCCTGTCTCTCAATAGCTCCGCCTTGTTTGTTTGGCACCATCCAATACACGATCGGGTGGAAGTATTCCGTTATTCTGCTTGAAGGGAATATTCAAAAGAGGTTGAACAATTATCGGCTGCCAGGGCTCTACACTACGTCACCATGCCGGGTCTTCCTAGTAAGTGCGAGGAGCGCGGCCGGGCTGAATAGAACTCGGCAGCATTTTGGGATAGGGTCGAAAGGAACCGCTAACAGTCGGATAGGAACTATCGATCTGGATGAGTGCATCGAGCGACTCTACCGTAAAGAACTCCTGGCCGAGTCGGTGATCGAGGCAATCTGTGCGAAAGCCAAGGAATTATTGATGAAGGAGAGCAATGTGGTTCACATCCAGGCACCCGTTACAGTTGTCGGAGACATCCACGGTCAATTCTTCGATTTACTCGAGATATTTCGCATTGGCGGTTTCTGTCCGAACACCAATTACCTCTTCCTTGGTTAGTTTTGACCCGCTCCGAATGCCATCGGGTATATATGGACTGGAGACCGGGGAGTCTCGCTGCTTGGAACGAAATTGATTGCTGACCTTTGCTGGTGATGCCAAACAGGAGATTATGTAGATCGCGGTTTATTCAGCGTGGAGACCATCACCTTGCTCATCTGTCTCAAGTTACGATACCCCCAACGAGTTCACCTAATCCGCGGCAACCACGAGTCCCGTGGCGTGACACAATCCTATGGCTTTTATACCGAATGTGCTCGCAAATACGGAAATGCAAACGTATGGCACTACTTCACCGACATGTTTGACTACCTTACGCTGAGCGTGGTTATCAATGACGAGATATTCTGCGTGCACGGTGGTCTTTCCCCCTCGATCCACTCCATTGATCAGATCAAGATCCTCGATCGGTACCGTGAGATTCCGCACGAGGGCCCCATGGCCGATTTAGTTTGGTCCGACCCGGACCCGGACCGCGACGAGTTCTCCCTTTCGCCCCGCGGAGCTGGTTATACATTTGGAGCGCAGGTGGTTCGGAAGTTCCTCGAGGTTAACAACATGTCTCATATTCTGCGAGCTCACCAGCTCTGTAACGAAGGCTACCAAGTCTTATTTGACGATCGACTCAGCACGGTCTGGAGCGCACCCAATTACTGTTACCGTTGCGGAAACCTCGCCAGTGTGCTCGAAGTTGGGGACAAAATGCAGCGTTACTTTAATATCTTCGACGCGGCACCCGAAAACGACGTGCATCGGAGCGAGCAGCAGGCCCAACAGAACAGGGATTCTCAGCCGACGATTGACTATTTCTTGTGATACCCCTGGAGGTGTAATATCTCATTTTTTTTTTTTTGTTTGATTTGATTTTTTTTGCAATTGCACCGTACAGGAGTTTGGGAGAAGGGTAGAAAGAAAACTATGAACTGCACATTACATCCCATCGAGCAGCGCTTCCTGCTTGCATATGAATTGAATTGGAGGAGTGGGAAAAAGACCAAAACAAACGGGCCATAGGCTGGCTTACAAAGATATATCCTCTGCCATACAGTCGGAGATGAAATAGAAATGGCAAACAAATAAAAATAAAAGACATGAAATATACCCCACGAGTTCGCCCCAAGTCGGGACCGTGGGGGATGGATGTGTATGTATGTGCGCGCGAGAAAGTCTGTTAAAACTGTGCAGTAATTGGCCCAGACTGGGGACCATCTCTACCAGGCTTTTGGTATCAAGGAAATTCGTTACGCTTGGAAACAAGAGGCCGCTCAATTCAAGTCAACACAGGGAGTCCAAGAGTATCCCCTTCGATTACCAGTCCTTGGTGATATCGAAAGACCATTCGAACTGCAAGAAAGTGTGGTCATCGTCATCAACGAAGCGGGAGGTGGCATTGTAGTGGCCACGAGCGATCATGCCGGAGGGGGCCTCCTCCTCCTGGACTGTTGGAATGGTCAGTTGTGTGTGTCATGGACTAGAACAGAGCTGGAGCTGGAGCCGGCGGGCAGTGGGTAGGGCCAATACGTACACTGCTTCTCGTAGATCGGCTTCACAGTAGTGCTGGGGGCATAGCTGCCCAGCATCTCCTCGTCCTTGCTCACGCGGATACCCTTGCGTTTCACGGCGTGGACGTACTTCAGACCACTGAGAACCTCGTGGTTGACCTGGAAGGCAACCTTGATGTGGAACTTGGCACCCTCCTTGATGGTGAAGGGCTTTTCCTTGAGGGTCTTGACGGATTCCTCGGTGGAAAGGTCGATCACGACGTCGGAACGACCGTCGACAACGAGAGCCAGGGACTTGATGACACACTTGGGGTCGTTGGGCTGACCGATAGGCTCTCCGGCATTGAGACCTAGAGAGGCCTTCCAGCGGTTCATGGCCTCATCATCCTTGTCTGTGCAGGAGAAGAGGATTGATTAGTTTGTGACTGTGTAGGGGCTGGATGGCGAGTTGTATGTAGACGGAGGTGCAGCAATGGGTGGGTTGAAATTGGATGATTGTAGTAGACGAGACAATGGAGATGGGAAGTATCACTCACCAAGCTCCTGGTACTCCTGGAGAGTCTTCTTCTCACCGACCTTGAAACCCTCGGTCTTGGTGGCAGCGAGATCGTCATTGTGTTGGTCGGCCATTGTTGATTGTTGATAGCGGGGCACACGTGGGGGGGGAAGTCGGAACCAGGGAATCAGGAGTGGGAACAGATGGAGATGAAGATGCGTCAACAGAGGAAGTTGGGCAGCAAAGAGGTAATGAGATGCAGGGAGGGGAAGAGAAGAGGGGAATCGAAATCAAGAGTAGGGAGGAAAAGGAGCTGGCACAGTCTCCTGACAAGAGAGCCTCTGGTGGGGTTAGAAAGGCGGTGGCGGAGGGGGGAGGCTATTCGGATCACCAGTGAGTTACCGTGCATGCAACGCGCAATGCGAGCTTATTTTATTTCCCTTCCGGTCATCTTGAAAATGTGAGTATATGGGAAGCATTTGGAATGTTTCATAAATAATAAAATAATAAATAGGGTACATTGGTTTCAAATGATCAAATTTCCAGAATCTAGGGACCCCGTTACTGTATATGAGACAAATGGTAACTTATGGAGTACGGAGAACGGAGTAAATGGAGTAAGTACCTCAGGTGTATGGATACACGTAGCCTTTTAGTCCAAGTTGTAAGGATGCCCGAGGGGGGTAGTCTGCCCTACAACTATACCTAGGCTCTCCAGCGATATAGTATATATACTCACAGTTATAGTATTTATACTTATACTACTAGTAGTAGTATTATAGTTAGATAAATACACATTGTATACTACAAACACATAGTAACTATACACAAACTCACCTTCACCTCATAAGAATGCAGGTCACGGGGCCAACGCCCTCCCAACAGCGGGATACGGATGTGACCGTAATGCTCCTGCATTGACCAATCATACCCCATAAATACACTACCAATACACAATACCAAACCGGTCCATCCCGGATGCGGAAAAGTGCCATACGGTGTAGGAAAGGGCCCCAATAATTCAATTCCATCCCGTCGCCTTTCTCCCCTGATCTTCGTGAATCTCACTTTTTGACTCTTTGCTGCTTTGTCAATCGGTCTCTTTTTCTCACTCGAGTCGTTTCGTTCCGATTTCGCCCCGAGTGTCTGCAGCTGTTCTCGGTTGAAAATTCCGACCCGTGACTTCATCTGCCGACGCGCCTGCTACGTGGTCGCCGTTGGCGCATCTCGTTTCCTTTTCGCATCCTCCTCTAAGACATCTTCCCTGTCTCAACCCGTCACTATTGCCCACCATGTCGCGATCTCTCCCCAAGAAGAACAACCCGCACATTCTGGCTGATGCCTCACCGACCTGTAAGTGTCACTTCACCCCATAGGCGCGTAGTCGCGCAACCGCGCATGCGCGCATTGGAGGACTCCCCTCCCCTCCCCTCCTCATTCATCTCCCCTCTCAACACATACATCAAACGACCATCGCTAATCCATGCCATTTTGCGCCCCTCCTTTACAGACGATGATCTTCTCTCGCGCCGTCGCCTTGGTAAGACCAACTTGTCTGTTAAGGCCGCGCAAATTGGTACTTCCAATGCGACCAAGCCCGAAAACCTTGGCCTCTTCGAATATGCCCACTTGCGGGCCCCTTTGCCCAAGGACCTGAAGGGCTCCGAAATCTTCCCTTCACACAACGCTGCCCAGCACCCGGAGACTTACTTCCTCATGGTAAGCTGCGCCTAGCCGTCTGATCCAAGAAACCCCGTCGCTAATCAACCACCTACGTTAAAATAGCGGAGGAGCAAGGATGGCTTCGTTAGCGCAACTGGCATGTTCAAGATTGCCTTCCCGTGGGCCAAGATCGATGAAGAGAAGACAGAGCGAGAGTATCTGAAGTCGCGCGAGTACACAAGCCAGGAAGAGGTTGCCGGCAATGTGTGGATCTCGCCTCTATTCGGTAAGCCATCTCCCCGTGCGACACCAAGCCAGCGAGTGCTGACAATACGTCTCTCAGCTCTTGAGCTTTCCAGGGAATACAAGATGTACGACTGGGTTCGTGCCCTACTGGATCCCACCGATATCGTGCAGAGCCCGTCTAGCGCGAAGAAGCATATCACCCCGCCTCCTAAGTTCGAGCTCCCCGAGGAGGAGCCTACTCCTTCTCAACGCCGTAGCCGCCGTTCCGTCTCTCCCAGCAAGAGACCCTCGTCTCCTCGCAAGTCTCGCCCAGGTCGCCCCATCAAGGATATCCTGAGCACCCCTTCGACTACCGCTGCCAACAATAGCCTTCAAGAGGCCCTGGATACCACCGTCTCCCTGGAGACCAATGAACAAAACGGTATCATTGAGACTGTGGAAGAGGTCGAGGTCAAGACGAGTGGATCACCCGAGAAGAAGTCTCGTGGTCGCAAATCTAAGAAGGCCATTGCCGAGGCCGAGGCTGCAGCTGCAGCTGAGGAAGAGGAGAAGGAAGAAAAGAAGGACGAGAAGAAGTCCGAGAAGAAAAAGAAGAAGGATACAAAGGGCAAGGAGACAGAGGTGGAGGTTACTGCTTCCGCAGAGGTTGCCGACCAAGCCACTACAACTCAGACTACCGTCTCGCTTGATGTGCCGATCAGCCTCCCGGAGGTTCCATCGGCCGCCGATACGCAAGAAATGATCGCCAAAGCCCAAGAGATGGTCGAGGAGGCCATCAAGAGCCAAGCGGGAGAGGGTGCCACAGGATCTTCAGTCGCTAAGGTGACAAAGAAGCGTAAGCCGGAGGAGGATGACGAGGAGACTGCCGCCGAGGCCGCCCAGCGAACAAAGAAGGCCAAGGTTCTAGAAGACAAGCTCAAGCGTGAGCGGGTCCGCAATCGCGCACTGTTTGGTGTCTCCGCAGCTTTTGCTCTTGCGTGAGTTTGACACTTCCCTATTTTGGTTTTTATCCAAGATCTCATACTAACCATGTCTTTAGTGCTTCCATTCCTTACTTCTTCTAGATCCTTCGACCAAATCGAAGCTGGAGTCGGTGAAGCCGACACTTCATTTCCTACTTGGATTGATTTGCTTATCTTTTGCTCCAAAGAGATATACCTTGACATTACCCTTGATACCGCCTCGCTATTGAATCTTCCGAATTGTTGCTTCTTCACGTTCAACAGCAGAGTTCCATTCATTCGCGATCCCTGATCTCTGCTCCCCCTTCCAACATTCCCCTTGTCGCTATGATAAATATATTCCTCCTCACCTATTCTTCACTGTGCTGTGTACTTGCCTCAACCAACACCATTTCTAATACCTGTTTTTACACCCTTGCGCGAGACTTGATCGTCCACGCAGCCCCCCCGACTACTAAAGAGACCATGTTGAATCTATTCACACCCAACCCCCTCCCAATCTTCTTTCCCCTTTCTCTCTCTGATACCAAATATTCAAACACCTTCTTTGTTCAAGTTTTGTCTGACTTTCTTGGACACCATGGAGTCAAAGAATGGGTTAGCCTACTGATAGCTTCCAAAGTTTTTTTTTCACCTAAAAAGACCAAAGCTTCAAGTTTTCCAATACTAGAAAGTAGAACACTATTTAAATTGGTAGAGCGTGAAAGGATGTCTAACAAATATCTCAATGTCATGAAAGAGATCTGTGTAGTACAGTATCCTATAGTTAGTTATACTGTCCTAGGTTGGCTGCCGCAATGCAAACAGTCCAAACAGGCGGAGAAGCTCCAAATGCCGCGGATCTTCTCCATGTTTCGCAACATCACTCAACACCTTCGATTTCCCCCATTCCGCCATTTTTCACCTCATCTGAACCTTCAAAACCGGTCGCAAAATGTCTCTCCCGGGCCTGGAGCTCACCCAGCCCTCAGAGGAGAGGCACCATGCTGCCGCTCCTCCCTCACAGATCAACCTGCCTCCAGGTTCCGAATGGCGATTTGAAGTCGCATTTGGACACAGCATCAAGGTGAAAGTACGCGCATTTCGCTTCCAATCTTCCTATCGTGGACCCTGAATCTTGCGAGGCTGTGCGCTTCCTGCGGTCCCATGGTCTTGTGATTTAATGCACCGAAGCTCGGAAGACTAACATGAGATATCGTAGCTTCTCACCGGCACGGCCGAGCTCTTCGGCACCGAACTCGCCGAATCGCAGACATACACATTTTGCGGAACGAAAAGCGCGATCTACACCTGGTATGGCTGTGAATTAGAAGTAAGCGCCGGCGAAACAAACACAGCGACCCTAGATGGGGTGACGCCGACAGCGGGCCACGGTGCCGGAGGATGCCAGAGTGAATACATCGCAGAGGACACGCCAATGGTAGAATATGCGAATGCGCATTTTGCGCTCGAGACAATGCGAGATGAGACTCAGGATTCGGGCAAGGACGGCCCTCGAGTTCTATTACTGGGCCCCGAAAATGCCGGCAAGACTACTGTAGCAAAGATTCTGACTGCCTACGCTACGAAGATCGGCCGACAGCCGATCGCAGTGAATCTGGACCCCAGCGAGGGAATGCTCAGTGTCCCCGGAACTCTCACAGCGGCTGCATTTCGAACAATGCTAGATGTCGAAGAGGGCTGGGGTAGCTCCCCAATGTCCGGACCTAGCTCCGTGCCAGTGAAGCTCCCTCTTGTCTACAGTTACCCCCACCCCAGCCCCCTCGATGCCGATGGATCTGTGTACAGACCGATTGTGTCACGGCTGGCTTTGTCTGTTACGGGACGCATGGCCGAGGATGAAGATTCCCGTGAGACGGGGATCATTGTCGACACACCAGGGATCCTGAGCTCTGGAAAACCAGGCACATTGGAAATCATCAACCACATCGTCACGGAATTTGCCATCACTACAATCATAGTTCTGGGATCTGAAAGACTCTACAGCAACATGGTGAAACAGTATGACGACAAGCCGAGCTCAAGCCCCTCAGCAGATGCCTTTGACGAACGCATTTCAGTCGTGAAGCTATCCAAATCAGGCGGGTGCGTTGACCGCGACGCCGCATTCCTCAAAACCACCCGCGAATATCAAATCAAGTCTTATTTCTTCGGCACATCCGTCATTTCCCCTTCTCCCACGACCGTCACACTATCGCCTCATACGTCGCAACTAGATTTCGCCGCACTTTCTGTCTACAATTACACAGTGACCTCTGCAGATGACGAAGACGAAGATGAATACGATCCTTCCCAACTCAGCATGGGCGACTCATTCGGAGCTGGCGATAATAACCACCCAGCAGAATCAGACCACGCAGCGCCTCTCCCTGGTATCGTCGGTCTCTCAGTCGATCCTGCCTCCACCCCGATCCACGCCGGCTCCAGCAATATACCACTTAAAAAGGTGCTCCCACCGGCTCCTCAAGCACTAGCCAATACCCTCTTGGCAATCACCCACGCGCCCACCACAGCCACACCTGCGCAAGTTCGCGATGCGAGCATCATCGGCTTCCTTTACGTTGCCAGTGTTGAGCCCGACAAGGGCAAGATCCACGTTCTCGCTCCCGTTGGCGGACGGGTACCGCAGCGAGCCATGATATGGGCGAAGCGCTGGCCTGATGAAGTTATCGGGCTGGTAAACTGATACCACCCGCCTCAGTATATTTACTCGCATTTACATTCACATTTTGCATACCCTGTCCTTGATCTCTATGACAAGGCTTAAGGACCGGAGTTCGGGAATTGTCTTTTCGTTGCTTATCTTTCCCCATCTTTATAGGTGACTGGCTGTTAATTCACAAGATAGTCTGGCCCAATGTTTATGACGAGCTATTCAAATAAAACCCTTTTTCGACTGTACTCTGACAATGTCATTTTTCACACTTTCCCACCTTCTCCCTCCTCGCAACGCGAGATTAAAGCCAAAAAAGTACGAAAACAAAAATAGAAAAGAAAAGCAATCCGAGAAACCGATAGAGATGCTGCACAAGGCGGCTTTGAACCTGTACCAAAGTGTCAGAAGTTTATGCAGATTGCAGCATCTACATCGAAGCCTTCAGAGTCATTTACGCCTACGTCTAACCAATCCATGGTATTTGCACTCTCAGTGATGGGTGATTATGCGATGGATATCAATGAGGAAGAACAGGAATGGTATACAGGAAGTTAGGTGGACAGTTCACGCTCGCAAGCGGAGTTCGGCCTATGGTTCTTTCACTATTATTCTGCATTTCACAAGGGCGTGAATGTCTTTTTATATGTGACGGCACTTGTTCAACAGTTACAGGGACGGCGCCGAATCACCTGGAATGGTCACCTCTTGTAGACTCAAGTAGCTAGCCAGATCATAATACGACGATCACGTTCGTCCTCCCTACCATATTTTGCCTATGTTCATAGCACTGTTGTTGTTTATGGAGTGGATTGATAGAGCTTCGAGCAACTACTTACCACATGTCACGATGGTTATCAAGTATTGTACCCAGCGGGCTGATCTTTCCACCTAACTAACATTGAAATTTTGTTTTCCTTTCTCCTTGTACGGAGAGGGGAGGGGGGGGGCATCGAGGCTGTGGTGTCTCAGGCAGCTCCAGTTCGCCTTAGGCTGCCATACCTACATTCACCTCCTGCCTTTCTCATATCAATCTACACCTTTCATCATCTCCATCTCATTTCGTCATCAAAACCAGCCACGAAAAGGCAAGACTTAGGCTTTTATCGCAACGGCCATAATCTATCTTCAGGGAACATGGATCAACCAAGTGTCGTTAGAGCCATATCACCAGAGCCTATTATTTTCAGCAACCAACCCTCGAAAATGGACAACCGAATTATCAGGAACGATGACCGTCACAGAACCACAGCACTACCAGCGTCTTCGAAGCCACAGCTGTCATACCATGCAGGGTCTACGAACGTGTCTGGACCGGGGCGTTTCCTCTGCCTTGATGCCCGAAAGAAGTGGATAACGTTTGGCTCGCCTCTTCCATTGTATACTTCACCTCTGATGACCCTAATAATCTTCACAACTTTACAAAAGAGAACCTCTAACAATCCAGAAGTCCCGTTATACACCAGCCTGAGAACAACCATATTGAACAAGATCTGGTACAAAACCAACCTTGGGCGTACAACCGATTACAACACGATTGTATCGAACTCGCAGGCAATTCGCTACGTTGAATAGGAGGGTTTCGACGCAAATATTGAAACGCTCGAAGGGAGCGGGCACTTGGAGGTGAAGACACTACGTATGCAGAATACTGTCAACTGGCGACTATGAGAGGTCGTGCGGAGGAGCTACTACCCTATCGAGGCGCAATTGCGGGAGGAACCAGGGCGTAACTGAGGTTATGCCTGTAGTTGAGCCGATTACATTCATTGCGGGGGTTTCGTTACCGTTTTGTGGGTTCTATTGCCGCTTTTTCATGTAGATTCGGTCGGCCGTCCCGGTCATGGCACCGGAAAAATCAACCAACGTTCGCGCCAAATTTTTCTCAATGATGAGGAGTCGATCAGCACGACGTGAAGCATGATATCGAGCAGTTAAGAATTCACAAATGTGCAGTTCCCAGGTCGATTTCCATTCGCTGATGCCGAATAAGATTCCACGAGTTCTTGCACTTCACGAGTTGCATATCTGGCGTTTGAATCAGACAAAGCCTCCGGCTTGCGTCCATATTACTTTGGATGAGAGAAGCCGTGCTTGACTTTGATGGACTCTTAAAGACAGTTTGGGAGTGTTTCGATACATATAGCGTTCATTCGGTGACAATTCAATCAGAGGTACAGACATCGGGAAAGAGTATCGCGAGGGAAACAAGGCACGCTCAAGGGGTTGGAAAGAGACAACCGAGCTCCGAGGAGCTACGGCAGTGCAAGGTTAGCCATGGGAACCTACGCGTGGGCCTTACCTGTTGCCAGTGAAATTAAATTCGGGAATCGACATAATATTCATACTCGCTGCGAAAAATGGAGAAGTTGGAGCAAGATCTCAATAAGATTCATCGCTATTATTCGTGTTCAATAAATCATAGTATTTTACAGAAACGCAAAGTAGCAACCATAGAATGCTGCTATTTCAAGCCATCTGCGCCAGTTTAAAGCTTAAAGACCTTGACAAATTTCTGGCGACCATAAAAGCCATGTCGGACTTCCTTCCAAGATATTGAAGAGCACAGATACAAAACTCACAATTTTGTCTGAACGAATCCGCCAGCACACTATGCTCACCCGGCAAATTTAGACTCTCGATGGAGATATGGGCCGCTTTGGCAAATGAGTGAATCAAAACCACGGTCCAAGGCTCAACCAGGAACGCCACCTCATTTAACGAATCGTGAAAATTGGCGAACATAGATGGATTCTGACCTTGAAGCGAGGCACGGGCAAGTCCGCCAACGGCAAATGCATGTTCTGTTCTTAATGTGGATACAAAATTCGTAGCCTTGCGGGCTTCGCGCTCACTCTCCGAGCCAAGTCTTCCCTTATCAATGCCCTCGATCGTATCCGCCAATAGCATAATCGAAAGATGCCAGTGGCCGTCGAGGATGACATACCATGACTGTATGCGAGATGGTAGAAGCTCATGATTCTCGACACAGTCGAGCATGAACCTTTGATATGAGTGATTCCAATGCTGGTAAACTAGAAGAGTCTTTCGAATAATTTCCTCCAGTTTCTCACAGCTGGCCCCTCTATAAACAAGAGTCTGAAGTTGTGTGACTCGACGATAAAGTAGAACTTTGACTGGAGTTGCTTCTGAAAGAACTGATGCAGCCTCTTCGTAGGAGCATGGCCATCTTACATGAATTTGACCAAGATCATCACGCTCGGCAGAAGGGTGAAGGAAAAAGTCATCCCACACATCCTTTTTTATGCGAGTTCTATTTTGCGAAATACTGCTCAGCTCAAGCTCGTTCTCGACTTCAGGCACCGCAGGCGAGCCTGAAGAAATTTGACTATCCTCATCCGATACGACAAGAGGACGCTGGTACATCGCTGCACTCAGCGTGTCGAACATAATGCCAAGCCAGAATAGAAGACCAAGGGTACTCTTATGCTCTTGGCTAGCTAGTATAGGATCAAGCTGTGTTGGCCCTGAAGCATTTAAAGATTCTGGATCATCGGCCAAAGTTGACCCGATTGACCCCCTCCTGGGCTCCGTTATTTTAGGTGGAGTTTCTCGACTGAGCCGTACGAACTTGTGGCGAAATGTATAAAGCTGACGATTAGCAGCTTCTAGGAATGTTGGTGCACCGTCATTCTCTAGGAGCTGGCTCAAGCCTATATCCTGTGAATGGTCCAGCGGGCTTTGCGTCAAAGAAAATATAATGTTGGCAAATATGACGCGGAACGAAGGAATTCTCGACGAATGCTCAAGGGCATGTCTTGCTTCGTTCCAAACATACTCTCGAATCGATCGCTCATCGCGCGAGATAGGCTCCGGTACAGAAAGCCCTGTTCCCTTCGCCGCATGCTGAGTCCACTGAGAGGCAAATGCAATAATGGCAAGATGCAGAACACGAGCTGCGGTCCTATCTTCTTCTGCACTCAAAGATCGGCCCCTGATTGATGAAGATACACGATCTAGCTGACACACTCGAATGCACATCCTGTTCGACCAATTGGGGCCCCATTCTTTCCTTTCTCCTGTAGGGAGAATAGTGCTGATAGAATCGCTATAGGGGCAGTTGTGCTCTGTCAACCAGCATGATAGCGCATTTTCCATGCTATCATGATATATGCGAATCAGATTGCGTGTCATTGTCGAGCGAGCGAATTGGTTTGCCGCCTTTTCAGAAGAGATGCAAAAGCTAGGCGGGATTCCTTGATTCGATCGTCGGTTGACATCGGGAACTGACGAATATCTTAGGCCAATCTGTTTGCACAATGGAGCAGTCGACGAAAGAGAAAGGGGACTGCTTTCATCTTGGAACTCTCTCTCATAGTCAAGTTGATCGACAAGCGAACTTGCCAGAGGGTCATAGAAGTCCGCCTGAGGTTCAACACCCGTGAATCCCTTTTGGGGCCCTCGACTCGTAATATTGGTTTGCCAGTTGACTGGGATGTCCAATCCCCAGGGGAATAAATCAGATTGATCAGGGCTTGAACTTGAGCCTTCTGATCCGTCAAAAGCCGCCCCTTGGGCAGGCGATGGGAAGGCAAAAGTGAAATTTGAGATGTCGCCAGAGGTAATTGGGTCATCGAGATCAACAGGGTCACCAGGGTGCCATTGAAAATCGTGAGGCAGCTCGTATGAATTCTCATCGCCGGGAATATCATCACCCTGAAGCTTATTCATAGTGGGAGTCTTTGCTTTACGGCGAGCTCCGAGAGAGTCCACACGCTTCGAGGAGACCCAGTCAAACGTGCATTCCTTCTTCCATCGCTGACAGTTGGAACATATACTGAACCCGCTGTCTTTTCGATTTTTCTGCATTCAAGTGTTAGGATATATTAAAACCATATAGAGCAATCTCACAAACCGGAGCATCACAGCGCCTTTTGCCTTTGCGACAGGGGTCACAGCTATGCAGTTGACGGCGGCGGGTGTCCTCCATGACGGATGGAAGATATGAGGGCGTAGTTTCAGTCGCCTAGATAAGGGCTGCTTCAGCGACGGTATTTTATATCTGTATATGCATGTAGACAGATGCAGAACTATACGTCCCCTGGCCGTCCGACATCAAGATCTGTGGGGAAGCATCAGCATCGTCGACTTTGCGGGGTTGCTGCGGGGCGGGCGTCTGGGGCGCCTCCTTCGGGCCAAAGGAACCCGTTCGAACGTTCTCATTCGTCCATTACGAAAAAGGTAACAGACTGAATGATGATCTTGGCTTGATCGGTCTTTCTGACTTGATTCTTGAAAGACTAGTTTTGCAGGGAAAAACCCGTTCGTGCCATTCCTGTATAAACCCGAGAGATGGACAGATCGACACCCTAGGGAGGGTTTGTACAAGCGGGACTGACTAGGGAAGACCCGGGAAAACTGCTCTATAGAAGCATGAACTGCCTACTTAGGTCGGTAGCATTGGGATAGACATTTACGGCAGCTTCCGATTATTTATTATTTTTTTTTCTCCAAAAAAAAACTGAACGAGACGAGTTGAATATAAAGCCACGCTCATCAAAGACTGTCTCTAATGAGCGAAAAAATGAAACAAACAAGAAATTGTAAACACGCTATGACTATGGATATAGTCCCATATCTACCTTCAACGAGGGATTCTGATGTATAGTAAGAAAAATTCGGAACAGGATGTTGCGGCTAAGTCACCAGTCCAAGGAATTGCTCAAAGAACCAGTTAACTTCATTTCAAAATGCATTTAGCACAAGTTACTACTGATAACAGTCTTCCCAAAAATTTTCATTCCGACCAAATAACTTTCAGAAGCATGATTCGATGATGTTACTGGCAACGGCACAGCTCAAGAACTGCCATAATCACCAATAACAGCAGAATCTTCCACGTCGTAGCGATCATTGCCCCTTGAAAGCTGTTAGAATAGACCAAAAACTGACAGAGCGCGAGTTTGTAGGATGAATACTGACTTGTTATTACGAGATTCCCAGAGAATTCCCAGGTCGCCAACAGGCAAGTGGAACGGAAAGCCCAATGCCTCAAAAAGCTGAACAATAAGCAGATAAAATCCAAGAAGACTGGCTACAAAAAGCGAAGCTCCCGCACCCTGCGAATATTTAAATTTTTGTTAAGCAGATGAGCCATATGCAAAAAAAGGCCAGAGCGAACATTCTACTTACCTTAACACAACGGTCGCCTACGGCAGCGTCGCCTTCAGCTAGTCTCCAATAAGCAGAAGATAGGAGAAGGAAGACCAAAAGAAGTGACAGGAAGATCAGAGTATAAACGATGTTCGTTCGTGTCGCGCAGATCATGAAGATCAACATGAGTACTGCCATGGTGATGAATAAAAAAGCTGATATAATCCGTGAGAAACTGTGACTTGGCCTTGAATTGATGATCCACACTAACCGTATGTAGTCATAAACCCAGAACTCGAGAGTCCAGCAATCGTGTCAGAAGCCGATGGTGAATAAGGTGCTTTGAGTATATGAGAAAATTGCGCATATGAGAACTGAAAATTGCTGAAAGGCTAACCTGCGGCATTGAAGGATGGAATCATGGAAGCTGCAAATGCAAACCAGAATCCTCCTATTGAATGATATCAGCGAATTGAGGGATCATGTGGAGGTAATTGGCTTCTCACCGATGGTACCAAATACGACACATGGGAATGTATTTCCTAATATGAACTCAAGAATGCTCGTGATGAGCAGCAAAAGTCCACCCAAGAACACGATAGGTCCGCTTTTTGCGTCAATCGGATTTAATCCCACAAGCATCAAGACTTGAACTCTTACATAAATGCAATTCCATTTCCGCTAGCTCCCCTCCAAGCCATCAGGCAGCACGAAAGCGGAGTTGTGGTAATGACAAAACCTCCCAATGCTCTGATGTTTGTCTTCATGTTAAAAAATGTATCAGGGTGGCAAAAGGATATAATAAAGAACTCACAGTGGAGTTGGATTTCCGACCTGCTTGGCAAATTTGGGCTGTTTGCGAGTCATTGGTGTCAGGTAAAGCCTCTCAAATTGCTCAGCTGACAAAGTCACCGACGTAGGGATTGTCGAGAGAGCATGAGTTGTATTTTCACCAATCTGTGAGGATACTTTTGTATCTCCATTTTGGCTGCGGTCATTGTTCATAATGGATATTCGGGCTACTCCTGGCGTGAAAATATAAAAGGTAAAGGCGAATTGAGAAGAGAGAACGGAATAATACTAGTAGAGTCCACTGATTGATAGAGCTTCAAAAAAATGGAGGGGAGGATAAACCTTTTAATAAATATTTTATTAGAGACTTTCTCGTCTGGAAATACATTGGAGCGGTAAAAAGGAAGCCAAGATTGGGCTAGCTTCAGTCCAAGCTTCTGTGGGTACGGAGAAACGGAGAGATATGGAGAGGTGCCTACATTCTAGTCACAAATTCAAATAAAAAAAAGATCCTAGCTTAATTGCGGGGGAAGCTTAGCGATTGCGGACTAGGTCATGAACGGCCATGAGTTAGTTGAGTTTTTTTAACTAGTGGAACATGATCCGCAAGCATACTTCTATACCCTTACAGCTGTCGAAACTCTAGACAGCCCTGGAGACGATATTTCCCCCCTGAATTCTTTTCCTTTTCACTTTAGAGCTGGAGAAAGAAAAGACCGAGTTATTGGAGCTATGGAATTTGTATTTGGATAGGATTCGGATTCGATGGATAGATTGCTCTCAAGGCCGAACTATTTCGACATCCATCATGAAGACATACGATTTAAAGGTACAATAAACTTTTCTCAACGTATGGTGCCTCGTATAATTTCAAGTTCAGATCAGCTTAATCCCTTGAAACCATGAATTGACTGCCAAGAGTCCGGGGCTCGTAAAGTTCAGGCTATGCGGATGTACTGGTCCATGCGGAGCCGCACCGCCGTACGGCCCCACAGTTGCCGGGGTGCTGATATAACTCAAATCAAAGCAAATAATGCAGTTTTAGAGCATAAATGGTGAGTTCTAGGTCTGAAAACGGAAACTAACAGGAAATCCCTGCCAATAGAGTTTCTGGTAACGACTGGGAGCCACCAGAATATACTATGTACTAATTGGACTGCGCATACATTACACATTTACTTTTTCTACCGTGGATATTACTCTCGCTTAGCACTTTAGGCATTTTTTTAACCTCAATACAGCTGAAACCAGTAATCCCGAGTCGTGATGCATGGGACCCAAACAAACCTCGGAATAATTTATCCGCATTTCCCAACCACATTAGATAGCTCCTCTTACAATGCTAGGTGGGAAGTTGAATCATATCCACTAGTACTTATATCATGTGTGATATCCGACTCGAAGAAATTAGAGTCACTCACTAGCTGGAGCATCTCCCAAGTGTCCTTCAAACGACAGCCGCGACCTGTGTCTTAAGACGAACGAATGCAACGGTTGACGACAGGTTCTCTTCATTTTCTTTTATCGTGGAAGGGCTTTTAGCGGTGAATACGAATAGCCCGTATGCAATTTTCTTCTCTGTCCTGTGCAATCCAAAATCGAATATCGAAACATAATTCTCCCAGCCAGCCTGCTATTGGGTTAGCACAAGCATGAGTCCCGAAGAGCCTATACACCGCCGGAAAAAGGCGAGGAGATCGTGTTTAAAATGTCAAAAGTCGCATAAAACATGCGGTAAGCTCGACAGTGATGTTGCTTACTTGAAGTATTCTAATTTAAAACGAAACCAGGAAACGAAAGGCCATGCAAGCCGTGCTTAAGGCGTGGAATACCTCTCAGCTGTGTTGATGGTAGTCGCAAACTTCCGAAGTACATGTGCGATTCATATGCCAATGATATTACTGGCCAACTGTATCCGACAACTCCATATCCCCAGGCGATTCAACTCCAGCAATACTTGGATATAGAAAATTTAAGTCGGTATGTGTTAAGCGGAAAAGAAATATTTCCTATTTTATACTTAAGTTGATTGGGCATAAATATAGCCATTCGGAGCCTAGTTGGAAAGAAAGCCTCCACGAAAATAGAAGACAATCGCTCGGAAACGACCCCGTGAAGTTTGTGGATCCTCAAGCGCTTCACAACAGTTTTCCGTATACAGACTTGCGTAGCTCCTGGAAGCTAGGAGCTCCTCTGGAAGCAGGATATGATGAAGCAGATCTTTCTAAAAAGCTACATAAATCCCCGCTATCTATCAGTGACACAACGAGGAGGCCTGTGGAAAACGATATCCCAGACTCTTCATCCAGGCAGATGTTTCGTGATGATTTGGGCCCATCATCTATGATGGCAGTGACTTCTACTTCAAATATTGACAGAAGTGATTATGAAGATAGCTCCGGTGGCATGAACCACAGTACTACGAATTTCGGGTTCGCTATTCAAAGTGGCTGGTCGAGTACATTTTTCATCTAGAGGGAACCGGAAAGATGAATGGCCGAGATAAACAACAAAAAAATCCTAGGATATATCAAAGTAAAATCTAAATTCTAATGCATTCCTTCTCTCCCTCAAAAAACCAACTTCCTAAAACAAGAGACCCCAAATGTAGCGTAGGGTAAGACTTTACGCAAGTCGAAAATCAATGACATCACCTTGGATATCTTGGCTATTGCCCAACAAGAAACGGAAATCAAACCTGTAATTAGCGGCTGTGATTCTCAAAGGGTCAGATTGCCCCAAATCAAAAGTTGTGGAGTTGTGGAGATCGAACTCGCATCTTTCGTTGGTGATTCATGCGGAGCCGCACGGGGCCCGTGCGCCCAGGCCCCGCAAAACGTTCCCCGCATGAAAACATCCGGCGAAGCTCCGAAAGTAATCATTTGCGAAGTCCTCTTGTGAACTTGAAACCGTGCCAAGTATACATTCTCGCATGATGGGATCCGCTTACCCGGCATATTTCGCCGAAATTACAGGCTATGCGCGAAAGGAGGCCCTGGACCGACTATCATTTTCTCCGATCACCGATGCTCTTTTCGGCGCTGTAAGCCAACTATTTAAGTATTCCTTTCACGCTGCGATGAAGATACAAAAGTCTTATTCAATTCAAGATTGATCCATCAACTTATTCTCAACGTACCTTTTCTATCGATTTATTCTAGAAACTATCATCATGTCCGTTCCCGAAATTCAATGGGCGCAAGTGGCCGAGAAGGTCGGAGGTCCACTGGTATACAAACAGATTCCGGTTCCAAAGCCTGGCCCTGATCAGATTCTGGTCAAGATCCGATATTCTGGAGTTTGCCATACCGATTTGCATGCCATGATGGGGCATTGGCCGATTCCGGTCAAAATGCCTTTGGTGGGAGGACACGAAGGTGCTGGAGTGGTTGTGGCCAAGGGTGCTTTGGTCGAAGGGTTTGAAATTGGTGACCACGCTGGCATCAAATGGTTGAATGGATCATGCAACGAGTGTGAATTTTGCCGTCAATCAGACGACCCACTGTGTGCCCATGCACAACTTTCTGGGTATACTGTGGATGGGACTTTCCAGCAGTACGCTGTTGGCAAGGCTACTCATGCCTCAAAGATCCCAGAGGGTGTCCCTCTGGATGCAGCTGCCCCAGTTCTCTGTGCCGGTATTACCGTTTACAAGGGCTTGAAGGAATCCGGAGTTCGTCCGGGTCAGACGGTGGCAATTGTTGGTGCTGGAGGTGGTCTTGGGTCCCTTGCTCAGCAGTATGCCAAGGCCATGGGAATTAGAGTAGTGGCGGTAGATGGAGGTGATGAAAAGAAAGCCATGTGTGAGCAGCTCGGTACTGAGGTAATATAACAGCCTGATACCCCAACACAGGAACAGATTGATGCTAATTGACACTAGACTTATGTTGACTTTACAAAGTCCAAGGACCTTGTTGCTGATGTAAAGGCTGCAACCCCCGATGGCCTTGGAGCCCATGCCGTTATCCTCTTGGCAGTTTCTGAGAAGCCCTTCCAGCAGGCTACCGAATACGTTCGCTCCCGTGGAACGATCATAGCTATAGGATTGCCACCAGATGCATACCTGAAAGCACCCGTTATAAACACCGTGGTGCGCATGATCAGTATTAAGGGAAGCTATGTTGGGAATAAGCAAGATGGTGTGGAAGCTCTCGACTTCTTCGCCCGAGGCTTGATCAAAGCCCCATTCAAACTGGCCCCTCTCAAGGATCTCCCAAAGATTTTCGAGCTAATGGGTATGTCTTTGACCTTTATTTTTTTGAAGCAAGTGCTAATGATTAGTAGAGCAAGGAAAGATTGCAGGTCGGTATGTTCTTGAAATGCCAGAGTAAAATGGTAAAATGGTATTTTTCGAGGGCGAAACATGGGATGTGGTGTATTGAGGGGTTGGCTTTGGGGAAGAGGGTTGTATTTGGTATTATCAAGCGCTGTTGGAAATGCATATCACCAATGCAAGAAACTTTGTATTTGATTTTCATAATTGATTGCAAGAGTCCCGTAGCTTTCAAGCTCTAATTATCCGAAGGGATAGTATGCACCACCTAACTTGCAAACTTTGGCCTTCGTACAACCACGTCCATCGTAATCAATCTGAAGACTTTCAATATAAAATAATTTGAGTGAGTTCTGTTTATCCCGCAGATATGTTCTGGATCATTTTGAAGGCTGCGGAAATTTGACAGTATAGGTACCCATTATGCAAGTAAAATCTCGGACTACACCTGCCTCCGTCTCCAGATCCTTTTGATCTCATCGTCTTTTTAGACTTTACTCCATTCATCACCAGTAAGCTCCGAGCGACCCAGAAATTAAATATTCGGGGATATGGATCATGGTCCAGACATTTGATGAACGAGGGAAGCGAGATTCCCGAATTGGTGTATCCCAAAGTTTATACTTGGCGAACCGGGTATAAGGAGATTGGAATGGGGGCAACTTTGCGGGAAAATGGATCTAGTAATGCGGAGCCGCCCTGATAAAAGTTAAACAAATAAGCGTGAAAGACTGGCAAGTAGGAGGCAAGTGTCATAAGTACCCCTTCCACGGAAGTCCCGCTTCCCCCCGCGGACTATCCTGCTTGGACGCAGTTCAAATCTTATAAATAGAGGTCACTGCCTCGATCAAATCTCTGCCATTGACCTTTATCAACAGCTCATCCACTCCCAGACGACCATACAACCACTTTTTGCTCTCCAATCTCTAGCCTTGCTCAAAATGGCCCTGTTTCAAACAATCAAGACGCCAGTTCTAACGTATGAACAGCCTTTGGGCCTGTATGTATCATCAACCATCTTCATACGGTTATGCACTAATCTAAAATATTATATAATTCAGGTTCATCAACGGCGAATTCGTCAAAGGAGCCGAAGGAAAAACATTTGAGACAATCAATCCTCATAATGAAAAGCCTATTGTTGCAGTGCACGAAGGTACTGAGGTGGACGTCGACAGAGCCGTGAAATTCGCTCGCGCAGCTTTAGATGGCGAGTGGAAGCATGTGACCCCATCTGAACGTGGTCGCCTTCTCAGTCGCCTCGCAGACTTTCTCGAACGCGATATTGAAACAGTAGCTGCGATCGAAGCTCTTGATAATGGGAAAGGAGTTACCATGGCAAAAGGAGATGTGAAAGCATCGGCGGGATGTATTCGCTATTATGGGGGCTGGGCCGACAAAATCTATGGTCAAACTATCGATACTGATACCGATAGTTTGACTTATACCCGCCATGAACCGGTGGGTGTTTGTGGTCAGATTATTCCATGGAACTTTCCACTGTTGATGTTTGCATGGAAAATTGGCCCTGCCCTTGCCACCGGAAATACTGTCGTTTTGAAGACTGCGGAGCAAACACCCCTATCGGCACTTTACGTGGCTTCTCTGATTAAGGAAGCTGGCTTTCCTGCTGGGGTTGTGAACGTTATTTCAGGGTATGGGAGGACAGCGGGAGCAGCGATCGCTGCTCATATGGGAATCGACAAAGTTGCTTTTACCGGGTCAACTTTGGTCGGTCGTCAAATCCTGCGAGAGGCTGCGAATAGCAATTTGAAGAAGGTGACCCTGGAGCTAGGGGGTAAATCTCCAAATATCATTCTGCCGGATGCCAACCTTGAAGAGGCTATTGGTTGGGTGAATTTAGGGATATTTTTCAATCATGGACAGTGCTGTTGTGCAGGTTCACGAATTCTTGTTCACGAATCTATCTACGATCAGTTTCTGGAGCTTTTCAAGAAACGAGCCGAGCAAAATAAAGTTGGTGATCCATTTCACCCCGAGACCTTCCAAGGCCCTCAGGTATCCCAAATACAATACGACAGGATCATGGGCTATATTGAAGATGGAAAGCGCTCGGGGGCAACGGTCATCACAGGAGGTGAACGGCATGGAAATGAGGGATACTACATCCAGCCTACGATTTTCGCTGATGTCGATGAAAACATGACGATTGTCAAAGAAGAGATATTTGGACCTGTTTGCACTGTACAGAAGGTCCGGGATGAAGAGGAAGCCATTCGGGTGGCCAATGAAACAAACTACGGTAAGAAATCCGACGAATTAACTACGATGAAACCCGTCTAACCCAGTATGCTGGCTCAGGTCTTGCGGCAGCTGTTCACACCACAAATATAAACACCGCAATTCGAGTCTCGAATGCTATTAAAGCAGGGTATGTTTTGATTCTGACAAATTCAACCAAAGATAACTAATCCAGATTGGCAGGACTGTTTGGGTGAATAACTATAACACTCTTCACTATCAAATGCCATTTGGTGGCTTTAAAGAATCCGGAATTGGTCGAGAGCTAGGGTCATATGCTCTCGAAAATTACACAGAAGTGAAGACAGTTCGTGTACATCTTTCTAAATAGGTGTATGGGGTAGATATTCCAGTTTGTGTTTTTAACTGCCAGTGAAATTTAACATCGCTTTCTGTACAACCGACTAGAGAAATGTGATATATATGTAGGATGGAAGGCTAGCTGAGTATTATGGCCTCCAAGGCTTCAAGTTACTAGTAATTATCACTTTTTAGATCATACATCCGTAAGAAATTTGAAAGCAATTGACAGTATAATGTACTATCTCAATCCAAAAAACTCTAAACCCGCCAGCCAACGGTCCGATTGGACCAGAAAATTTGCGAATCAACATCCATCTTGACGCTCCTCAGTCGCTGTAGGCTACGAGTACCATAGCTCTCGATCAGAGGCTAATCAGCCATGGCTTCATTCATTAGAAGAGGGAAGGTGTATGGATCTCGTGACATTTTCCGGCCAAATGTGTGTTGTTGGAATTCTCCCGGCGTTTGGTGCAAAACAGTGCGGTTTTCATACTCTCGCACATATGTATCTATCGATTCATAAAGTTCCCTGGAGAACTCTTTGACCAATATGTCATCAAAGGGCAAGCACCAGTGAAAGACAGAGCTAAGGCAAAAAGCAAGGTCAAAAGAGCGAACCTGAAGGGATAAAAGTAGAGTGCACATACGCAAACCAGACGTAGTCCCCCACATCAGGATCCATATCTAACGCATTAAGGCCCACGGACGACTGACTGCTCGGCAACCTGTCGCGTAATAGCTTGAAATGCAGAAGTGAGGCTAAGACCTAGAATTGAAGGGGCCCGTTTTGTAAATTGCTGAAATATGAGCAAGCATTGAAGAAGAAGCTCTTTGCCACCATCTCCTGGTAGTATTGGAACAGAGGAATGCTGAGCGGGTAAATTTATGCCAGGTTATCCCTTGGAACATTTGAAGAGACTTACTCGAATTGCGATACGACCACCGCGGGTATTGCCGATTCGATCATTAGTCCTGAGCTGTAGTTTCATTCGTGAGTCATTGCGACATTTATATATTTTTCGGCAAATATCGGACAAAACAATGATTTGTATGACCTTGTCTTAGTGTTTTCAAATATGGTTGATAGGTTTCCGAGTGCTCGAAAGACATTTGAGGGTGGTTTCGGCTGGTCATAGAAGAAGACTATTATGTCCCTCGATATCAATATATGATTAATCTACAGCTCGATTTTTGAATAATCACCCGCAGAGAATTTCAACAGTCCTTGGAACATGTTGTCGTATGTCAGAATAATTGAGGCGCCAGGGTCTGCCTGTTCTTCAAGAAACTTATGATATGCTTCACTCAGTGCAACAGCGTCAGAGTGGTGGTAGATACGATATCCACCCCAGACCAGAGCATATCAGCTTTAACATCCCATCGTAATGAAAGTGATTTCATAAAGATATACCTTTCCTAGGGGATATCTTCTAAGTTTGAACTTAGTGACGATCCCTTTGGTGGAAGGGCACATCAGCACTACTATTTTTGTAGCCGAATGGTGAAAGGACACTCACCGAATTTTCCACCTCCACCTTTCACTGAGATAAAAAGATCCTGATGCTCCGACGAACTGTCACTGGTAATAGTGCCATTGGGAAGGACAATTTGGAACCTCAAGACGTTATCACATATGAGACTATGAGATAGTTGAATAATTTACTGTCCTCGAATTAAGGGTTCCAGAGTACTGACCCGTATTTAACACTCAAAAAGCTAAACCCACCACCTAAGACAGAGCCACCAACCCCAACATCGCCTGCAAGTCCAACATCGCCTGCAAGTTGGCAATTAGCTCACAGGTCACGAATTTCAAAGAAAAGTTAATACTCGTTCTGCCTCCAACCACCGTGAGGTTTAATGGGTCTAAAGCCTCTTGAACCTGTCCCCATCGCGCTCCCGGTCCGATATCGACAGCACTTAGATCAGTGGATATGTCGATATATCTCATACGAGACAGAGAAATCAGTATCCCATCCTTTACGCTGTTAAAACCGACGTTATGGTTATAGCCTCCACTTTTGACCGCAAATGGAACATCTACATCACTCTGAGCGAGCCTTTGAAAGATTTTTTCAACATCAACTGCATCTTC
Source organism: Penicillium cosmopolitanum (assembly GCF_028827165.1). NCBI lineage: Eukaryota > Fungi > Ascomycota > Eurotiomycetes > Eurotiales > Aspergillaceae > Penicillium > Penicillium cosmopolitanum. Next base: position 3,727,184 of record NW_026622676.1, on the reverse strand, counting down.
TGGGTATAATATACAGCGAGGAAGAAGATCTCCACATGCCTGTGAATAGTATGCATTGATCTCCCTTTGGTACTTCAGGATGTTGCTTGGCCAGACAATCTGACCGGGCTGTAACTCCGATTGGAGTTCTTGACATGCGATTGTACTGTTACTCGTTGGGAGGCCGTTATAGTTTATTGCCGTCTTCAGTGTACTGGCGGCGAGGATCAAGGCCCTAGGGATCGTCCAAACATAGGGAATTGACATTGCAAGTTGGACGAGAGGACAATGTAGGAAATCTGAAGGTCAAGAGAAACCCCATTTGTTTGCTAGTCTTCTTGTAGCCAGAATGATGATACATACTAGGTATGATAATTTTAATATACACTACGTTTGCGACAGCTGTGGGCCACATCGAGATGGTCGCAATATAACCCCACTCGGTTGCATATGCGGGCGACTGGGCGATCTCGGTGGCTGGAATGAAATGTGATTAATCAACATGGAAGGGATTGCCAAGTCATCTGAATGCAAGATTTTCGAGTCGCAAACTTGGTGGCTTGGGAACCGGCGAGCCCCTGTTGCTCTGCATACTAGGGAACTTGGAACTCTGCACTGGGATCAGAAATTTCGACTATTTATTTTGTCGATGGGTTGATCAGGCCCAGGATGAATAATTCTCCCGACTTACTTCACTTTACTTTACTTAACGAGAAATCATCTCCAAATTAGCCAGAAGAAGTCTCCATCCCGATCTCAGATTACTTTCAGCATGACTATGGACATCCATCGGGCAAAAGTCGATCGCGTAGCCACTCGAGTACGCGAATTTTACGAACGCAAACAGTCGTACCGTATATACCATGGTTCCACAAACTGCACGCGCGAATCTACCAAAACGGCGGATAATACGGTAAACATCAGCTTTTTGAACGAGGTTCTAGCCATTGATCCTGTAAAGCAAACAATGCTAGTCGAGCCAAATGTGGCGATGGACCAGCTTGTTGCTGCGACATTGCCATCTGGCTTGATCCCTCCTGTGGTCATGGAGTTTCCTGGAATCACGGCTCGTGGGGGATTCACCGGGACCTCTGGGGAAAGCAGCTCTTTCCGCCACGGATTTTTCGATCGCACCGTGTCTCGCGTGGAGATGGTACTTGGAAATGGCGAAGTCATTGAATGCTCTCCAACCGAACATGCAGACCTGTTCTACGGCGCTGCTGCATCTTTCGGCTGCCTCGCAATCACCACCCTCTTAGAGATCCGTCTGATACCTGCAAAGGCGTATGTGCAAATGACTTATTTGCCCACTACGAAGGGTGTATCGGGCGCAATCACAATTATGGAGGAATGCATCAATGATCCAACATGCGACTATCTTGATGGTATACTTTATGATAAAAATCATGCAGTTGTCTGCAGTGGCAGGCTGACCGACTCACCTGGGCCGGAGAATGCAGTACAGACCTTTACGCGTCCCAAGGACCCGTGGTTCTACATGCACGTTCAAGAACAAGCCGAGGCCAAACAAAAAGAGGCCATCGAGTATATCCCCCTGGTTGATTATCTCTTTCGCTATGATCGTGGTGGGTTCTGGGTCGGAAAGTACGCTTTCGAATATTTCGGTATTCCTCAAAATAGCTTCACGCGCTGGTTGCTCGATGGCATCTCTCACACTCGCGTCATGTATCATGCCGTACATAAAAGCGGACTGTTCAAAGAGTACACCATCCAAGACATTGCCGTGCCGTACTCGGCTGCCAGTGACCTAGTCGACTACCTGGATGACTCGTTCCGACGATATCCTGTCTGGATGTGCCCATTACGTCAAACGACAAAAGATGCCAATGGGCAAATAATCCATGGTCTCTTAGCGGACCAATTGTCCAGTGATGACACCAGAGATCAGCCTGAAATGATGCTCTCTCTCGGCGTATGGGGGCCTGGCCCTGGCAGTGGTGAGGAGTTTGAGCAATTCAACCGGGAACTGGAACACCGGGTTGGGATCATGGGTGGTCAGAAGTGGTTGTATGGCCGAACTTACTACTCAGCAGCTGAGTTTGTCTCGAATTATTCTGTTTCTAATTTAGAGGCTCTCCGGGATCGGTATCACGCAACCCATTTACCAACGCTGTACGATCGGGTCAAAGTGCGCCCTGCGGCCTTCAATGATAGGGAAAAAGGACTTCTAATCTTCGACAAATGGCCGTTTCCTGCAGCCTATGGCCTCCTCCATACATTCCTATCGAGGGAGTATCTTTTGGCTCCTTCAAAAAGCTCTACTGTCTCTAACCCGAAGATTATGCTCTTCATATTGATGCTATCTACTGCCGCGTGGTTTGGGCTGTAATTTACATGCATGGGACTATTTTGAAAAATACGAAGAATCGAACCATTCAATTCACGAAAGAGACAGGAGTCGATAGAATATTATTTTCCCCCCAAGCAATATTGGGGCTCCTCTAAATCGTTTGCAATCTATTACAATCAGCGAGGCTAGACCAAAATGTCCTACAATTTCCCCGTCGAGCAATGGGTAGGTTTCATATTTGTATGGTATATTATGCGGATCCGCCCGATACATAGAAAACCAGAGAGGATTCGAATATGACTCAAGAGTATGTACTCTTACATGGATCCGTACATACTGTACTTCGTAAGGAAGAAATCTAATCCTGTATTCTATTATGGCTTTCTTTGGCTAGCGGGGCGGAGCTTGCATAAGTCGGTCAGATAGCGAAGACTTGAAATTTAGCAGAATTTGACGGTCATTTCCTTTTTGAAATCCAATATTTGATGCAAGAGACAAGATAATATTTATGATTGCTCTACTCCGTACCAAAATCCCCAGCTGAGCTGCAGTCTCCAAGCCACCACCAACCAGAGGGGCCATCTCTGCGCTGCATCCCCACCCAATCCATGGCAAACAAGTTCAGGGGAGATAAACATGTATCACCCTGACACTGCCTTATTTATCCCACGCGACGCGAATGAGGAACTTTCCTGACTAATGAAAATTTGCAAGAAATTTTCCTCTCCTCTTTCACTAACTCGGCGCATCGGTTGATCAAACAATCCGCAGCCATACGAGACCATGCTCCGTAACCAAACCCCGCTTGTCGCTGACGCGATTAATGAGATACACGCTAGGGGAAAAGGAAAAGGGAACGAAAGAGCCGAAAAAGTCATCTAATGTGTTGTGGGGTCGTCGAAAGCAGGTGTCAACAGTCTCTGGCCTTGTCAGTCTACTTTTCGTGCTCTTCGGTCAGCTCTACGTCCTGTTTGCTCAAATCTGTATGAGTCACTTCGGTGGCTCACTGCAAGATGGATCACGCAAACTTGTTGAAGTCTGGCCTATGGCCTTTTACAATGACTACCTCCCCGGCATCACATTAGGTCCTGTGCTCGGCTATGCGGGTTGGATTGCTTTCCAGGGATTGCTTTACTGGGTTCTTCCTGGGAGAATCGCCTATTCTCCTCCCACTCCTGGAGGAAATATTTTGCCTTATCGCATGAACGGCCTATTGTCTTTTTCTCTGACTATCGCCGTCGTCGCAGTGGCAGCTGCATGCAATGGTGCTAAGTTGATAGCTGGGCTAGCGGAGAACTGGACATCATTTCTCGTGGTCGCGAATGTCTATGGACTGTTAGTGGCCTTGCTGGCACAGATCAAGGGATATACGATGCCCACTTGTGAAAAGGATCGAAGAATGAGTGGTCAGTTTGCTAAAATGATATATCTAATCTGAGCGAATATTCTAACCGAACGATAGGATCTTTAATTCACGATTTTATGGCGGGTGTCGAATTGAACCCTCGGTTGGGCTCGTCTTGGGATTTGAAATTGTTCCATATCGGGCGACTAGCAATGAATGCCTGGATTGTCATGTAGGAAAAGCACTGCATTATTTTTGCTTCCCCAGGGCTAATCTTTGACATTTCCTCAGTGATATCTCATTTATGGCCCAGCAATATCGTCAGTTTGGAAGCGTTTCCAATTCAATCATCATTGTCACTATTCTTCATTCGATATACGTCGTTGATTTCTTCTACAATGAGGAATGGTAAGTTTTAGTTTTCCGATTGCGTTTGAGGCAAATCCTTATCATCGACACAGGTATTTGGCAACTATAGACATGGCACACGATCACTTTGGCTTTTACTTAGGATGGGGCTCAGCAGTCTGGCTACCAGTGATCTACACATCGCAGGCTCAATATCTTAGCTCACATTTTGTGCATCTCAGTCCGTTCGCTTGCGGGGCGATTCTAACAACAGGAATATTAGGTTATATCCTCTTTCGACTAGCGAATTTCCAGAAGGACATTCTGCGGCGGACGCAGGGGAAGTGCCAGATATTTGGAAGCAAACCTCGAGTTGTCCAGGCTCAGTATACCACGGCAGATGGAAAAGTTCATCAATCACTCTTACTACGCTCTGGTATGTCTTATAGTTATCGAAAGTGTGCTTATGGTAAAACTGACTGTTGACGTTGATACAGGGTGCTGGGGCTTCGTCCGTCATCCAAATTACGTCGGTGACATCGTGTTTTCTTTCGCCACCTGTGTCTGCTGTGCCTGGGCACATGTACTTCCCTACTCGTATTTCATATGGATGACATTGCTGTTGATTCACAGGTGTTATCGCGATGAGAAGCGGTGTTCCACTAAATACGGGCAGTGGTGGGACCATTACCGGAAGAGTGTACCGTGGACAATGGTTCCTGGAATCTTTTGAGATCAATTCTTATGGCGGGTATGGTGCTCCATATAGTCAATTCACCCGTTGTTTCTGCTGTCTTGTTTCAATATTGCAGTTCAAAAGCCGTATAGTCTATCGTCTTCCCGCTGAGTCTATCGGTATGGCGCTCCATAAGCGCGGAGTGGTCAGTAGTTGTATACATAGGTATTTTTTCAAAGTTTCCAAGCCCTTGTTGACCGGCCTGGTCTCCGCCTACTATGGCAGTCAAAAAGAGTGGGCAACAGGGGAGCGCCGTATATCGGTGCCTCAGGCAACCAGATCACCTCTAGGCATTCAACCACCTTCCTCTCTCCTCTCCCATCACCAAATTTCTGAGCATCCGGATCCTTCGTAGCCTTTGAATCTTCTTTCAGTTTAAGGAAGCAGCTGATCTTTCATCATGGGAACTCGAGGCCTGGAGATAGTGCGCTTCCACGGGCGTTACTACATTCGCTGGCATCAGTTCGACAGCTACCTTGAGGGTCTTGGGGCCAATATTATCGCGAGAATCCCCACAGACCCCGAAGAATACCAAAGTATGTCGTAAGAGATGATCCGTGTCTTGCGTGCGTACACTAATGATTTGCAGAATGGCTCGATTCGATGCGCGCCATCTATGCAGACAGGGAAAGTGCCCTTGAAACTAATGTCAACGAGATCCACGATGGCATTAAACCAGACTCTTCGCTTCTAAGCGAGTTCGTGGATGTCCCTTCCGAGATGCCCACCCTTGATCATTGGGTTGAGTTCATTTACATCATCAACCTCGACCAGGAAGTCCTCACAATCAACGACAGCGTACACTGGAAGTTGGGGAATATCCCGCGCCGGGATGACCTCTGGCGTCACGCCATTGTGAAAAGCATACATTCGAACGAGTTGACCATATCCCTCGACATGTGCCCGGAAGAGCATATCGCCTCGCCAGCTTTGGGAATTCCTGAGCGGAACAAGGAAACCCACTACGGCTTTCACCTCGTAATCCCGACGATGGACCTTGCGGACATGGGGAAAGCAATTCTGACACACCTGTTAACTAACACGATCGTTCGATACAAGCGGACGATCCTCAGATTTGGGATGGAGTGGAGCCCGGACTCGTTTCCCTTTCGCGAGTTGGTGTTTGCTCTCGTCTCAATTGCGTCTGGTCAGGCCAAACTCCATACGTTTCCTGCTGAGGAGTGTAATCCTCGAAATTGTGCACACCCCACATCAGTCCTCTGCCCTTCGAAGCACTTACATGAGTGGAATGGATGGCTTTCCCAAGAGTTGGCTGGCGATAACGGCCCGTTGCTTGAATTTGGCTTCCCGTTTCATCGACCGGGCGAGCCTCCAGGTGTGTCGCCAACGGGGACTATGTACTGGTTCGAGGACGTGCTTGTCAGCCTCTCACTGGTAGTTGATGATGAGGCCATCATGAAGGCCGTTACTTGGGGCATCGAACAGGGACGCGCCAACTTCCAGATTGTCATCCTATCGCTCTTTGAAGTGGCCTTTGCGGAGGTCTACTCAGGCACTGACGTGCAAACCTTTGTTAAAGCCAGTGATGCAATCAATCTTTCGCCTCTTCGTGCAGACTATTCTCTGTGCACACACCCGCGCATGCGGCCAGAGCGGAAGCCCGGAATGAAGAAATGGGAACGTCGCGGGAAAGTCATCATGTGGTCAAACTGCACGGCGTCGAGACAGAGACTCCAAAGCCATTTCCCCGGAGCCGCAGCGCTTGTCAACTTCTTCGATGTCGCCGCGAACCGTCGAGCAGCGTCTAAATCATCAGGAGCTTTCCCGACAGAGCTTTATGAACGGATTCTGGACTTTGTCGACTACGATACATGGAACAACTGCTTGCGAGTGTCAACAATCTTTCGTGCCTTATGCCTTCGCAGATATAGGTTTGATGATCGGATGAGGATTGTGGCAGGCCCCTTTGTGAGGCTACAAAGGGAGACTCGCTATGAAAGTGAGTATTTCTATCAAGATGAGTCTCGCTATAAAGAGGAGACTCGCTCTAAAAAGGAGCGTGTGGCATCCTTCGCCTTCGAAAACATGCAAACTGGCGAGATTTTCCCAATGATGCGGGCTCTGAGGGGTGAAAACAAATACACGGAGGAGTACAGGTGGATGCCAATCATTGGTAGCGACCGAAAAGCGCTCATGATGGACGTATCTTTCCAGTTTGCGCCAGCGGAAGATGTGCCAGTGGAGGCCGACAGTGATACCCCAATGGAGGAAGACGGCGATGTTTCCGTGGAGGCTGACAGTCAGCCAGGGGAGGCTTACAAATATGAGGAAGATGAAAGTGAGTCAGAGTCAGAGTCAGAGCGGGACGACGAGTATCCCCCAGGAGATGAGGAGGAAGAGGAAGAGGAAGACAGCGAGGATGGAAGTGCATGAAGTCTTCTGCCAGACGCCGCCGGCGTAGGCTGGAAGAAGCCTGACTAGATAGTAGATAAATTATGCTATCCAATCTGCCATAGGTACTGAAAGGTGAATTTCATTATCACTATTCATACAGTGGCGTTGCAAAATTTTGAAACTTCCTATTGCCCACTCTTTTTACATGTCTTCTAATGGGAGACTAGTAGCTACCTAGGATGGAATAGAAGTAGGTACCTGAGATAGAATAGATAGGCCTATCTATTCCATCCCAGGTAGCTATTAGTCCGCGATTAGAAGGCGGAGACGAGAACAGTCAACATGAGCTTTTGCAACGATACTAGTACTATTTTTCATGGAAATGATCTTCAATAAAATCACCATCACATCCCAGTGTCACGTTTATTTTCTCATGGTAAAGACTCTGTTCATAGTTTTTATATACTAAGGCTTCACAAGAGGCTTGCCAGTGGTTTTTCTTCCCTCCAGATCCTGTTTGACAACTGTCAATAAAGTTCTCCACGAAGCAAGGGTGATTAAATTACTCACATTGTGAACCTGGGCGATATCCTCCAAAGGGTAGATCTTATGGATCTTGGTCTTGAGTTGACCGGAGCTGAGCAGACTGAAGAGCTCGTTGGTGTAGAACTCGAACTCCTCACGGGTCTCAATGTAGCCGAAGAGAGTGGGACGCGCAATCTTCACACACTTGGGAGAAAGTTTGCTGCATATACCATTAGTATCGCTATGGGAAAAGATTTCAAGGAATGGAAGATACTCACGGCAGAGGAATAGGAGGAACAGGACCGCTCGCATTACCAAACCAGACAATCGTGCCCTTGCGCTTGACAGCTTCCAAGCTGCCTTCCCAGGTATCCTTGCCGACAGAGTCGTACACGACGTCAACTCCCTTACCACCCGTAGCATCCTTGACCAACTTAACCCAGTCTTTACCCTCTTCGCTACGGTAGTCAATCACCACATCCGCACCAAGAGACTTGACCAGGGCGCACTTCTCTGGGCCACCGGCAGTACCAATGACATTGGCACCGATCGTCTTCAGGATCTGGGTCATGAGGAAACCCGCACCACCGGCCGCGGCGTGCAAAAGCACCCAATCGCCCTTCTGCACTGGGTAGGTCTCCTTGACAAATGAGAGGACAGTCAATCCACTCAAGAAGGAAGCCATGACATCCTCATCGCTCAGCCCGTCGGGGATTTTCACGGTCTTAGCTGCCGGCGCGGCGGTATACTCGGCATAGCCCTGGGTGGCCAACCAAGCAACACGATCGCCGACCTTGAAGCCGGATGTATTGGGGCCGAGGGCTTGGACAGTACCGGCGCCCTCACGCCCGAGAATCTCCGGCTTGGGAGAGGCGTACAGACCAGTACGGAAATATGTGTCGATAAAGTTGACACCGGAGATGTTGTTCTTTACCAGAAGCTGGCCCTCCTGCGGGGTGGGAACTGGGTGAGAAGTCCTCAGTTCTAAGACCTCGGGGCCACCGGTCTTCTCGACCACAATGGCCTTCATGGTGGTGGGGATGGACATGTTGCGGATGGACACGAATGGCCGGACAGAAACTGGTGTGAATTGACTTTGAAGAGCAGCGAGACGAAGAGTGGTTCGAGGGAGAGCAGAGAAGAACATGGCAAGTGGGGAGGAAAAACGAGAGAGGTTGAATGAGTACTTATTACTCGTAGATGGTCATTTACTCGGAGCTTCAATTTGTCATCGCCCCTCCCCGCATTTAAGCTCCACGGCGGAATGCCGATGACGAATTATTATCCTCTCACATCTCTCACACCTCTCTCTCGCACAAACACTCACAACTTCGTGAGGCTAATCTATCGTCATGTTGCCCAAACCAAACCCAGATAGAAACCAACACACAATGGCACTCCCGACTTGAACTGCTTCTCATCCACTACTCCGTGCAATTGGCCCTTACGGATGCCGTGCCGAGTTCTCGGAGCATCCGAATGTGGGGACTTACGCCCTTCCGTCGGAGTTGGAAAGCAATCGGATCCAATGACAAGCACCCCCTAGTGCCGGCACTTGGAGTACCACTTCGACTGCATTCATTTGATGGGTGATGCCTGTCGCGTGCTATACTACATCTTGAATTATTGTGGCTGAATGATGAGCGCCCGCCAACCATCATAGCCGCTGATGATGATCTCAAACAAACACTGCAGCCATGAATCGATCATGTGGAATGCGATGGTGGCATGGTCATCTTCGTGGTCCCCTGCGAAGACCAACCTCACGATCGCACTCGCCTTTGGGTGCTTCAACTGCCCATTGGCAGCCCATCCAGAGGCGATGCAAGCCTCACCCCTGCCAGATGGAGCTGAGCCACCTCCGTCAGACTGGCTGCAGCCAAAGGTTGGCCTAGTTGGCCCAGAAAAACTAGCGCCGACTCTACAATCCATGCTCACAGTCTGAATAGTACCAAGACCTATACCCCCCGTCTTGATGCTAAGCGGCAGTTGATACAGAATGAGACACCCACCTATCCTCTCGTTGAGTCCTCACTTGGAGTATCTCAAACGTTGAACATCCCGATGCGACGCGCAGAGGGTATTTGAACATTCTTTTGGTCGCTGAACCGTTAGACTTGGGCGATAAACTGAAACGAAACCCATTGAGATGTCGACGAGGCGTCCCCCGCATGCCCTTTGTGCCCAATAGTTGGCAAGGCCTGGAGTAGCCACGAAGATTCGACTTTTGTTTAGACCAGTCGCCCTTGTGATACCCCTTGTTGACAATGATCGCTTTGCATCGCTTTGAATCACTCTGCGTGGTTTCTTTGCTTCAGCCTGATGCTATTTTGGGGGTGATTCGTCCACTTTCGCCCAATGGACACTGCGGCCCTATCAGCGATCCCCGGCCCAGTATGCTGCCCGATCCTATTTGGCCACTAATTTATATACCCCGGCCAACCCAACTACACATTTTTACTCTGACCTTTGTTTACTCGAGAAAATTTTTCACTCCCGCCCGAGCCTCATTGTGCGACGACTTTTTGTCCTCTTTCACTGCCCAACTTGTTCTTACTTAAGACTATGAGCCATTCTTCTCGACAGTCCTCATCAAACCTCATCGTACCAGGCTAGCGTATTTTACCAAAACCCACTGATCAGTCTATGATTGAAATTTATTCCTCACACAATGCGCCCTTCTCGAAGCAGTGTTCCATCTGCTCGAAACAGCGCACCGATTATCCAAGGCAACCTTCCTCGCCGTTGGCCTCCACGACCTTGTGCTGAAGAGGAGCCAGCTTCTCTCGCCAAAGAACTCCATGGCCTTTCGAAACTTGGTCAAAGGCCCGGTGTTGAAGGTATCCGTGAAAGAGGTGCTGTTGACCAGTACCCTATCATCGTCGGATTGAACACCGCTCCCGTATCGACATCGATCCCGCCCAGCATCCCCAATGTGCCTGGACTAGGCAACGTTTCTTCGGATGAGAGCTCTGGTCCAGCGACGCCCCCGCCCCAAGCTCCTCAGGTTCCTCGAGCTCCCCCAGCACCTCGAGTTTATTCGGCTCCCTCAGCTCCTGCTCCTCCAGCCCCAGCTTCTCGAGCTCCTTCAGCTCCAGGACCCCCATCTCGCGCAGCCCCGGTGCCTCGCTCTCAGTCCCCTGTTCGCTCGCGACCCCAACCGGCGTCAGCCTCATCTGCATCCAATAATTTCCGAGGTCGACCACAAGCGGAAGTCCATCAGCAACCTGCCCGCGACGCAAGTACGTATTTACCCCGTCGATCTCGCTCCCGTTCTCTCTCGCGAGCTCCAATTCCTCCCCAGGAGGATGCGCCAGTATTTATCGCTCCCCATAAGTCGCGAGGCGAGAGACCCGAGCGACCTCGATCTCCGTCTCGAGGTCCAGTCTACGAAAGGACCTCGTCGCGCCCCTCAAAATCTTCAATTGGCCGGTCCAACAGTGCACGATATAGAAGTTCAGCTCCTCGATTCGGGCCCAGTCAACGTCAACGAGAAAATTCGGGATATCTTTCTGACTCGGCCACTATACGGAGTAGAAACTCATCCTCATCTGGCTCTACAACACAAACAAAACCAACTGTTGGTCAGTTCACCGGCCTTTCGGTTGCAGAGAGACTTGAAGAGAAACTTCAGCTTCGACGAGAAATGCGAGAGCGGCAGCAAGATCACGGCGAAGCGGCATCGTTTTCGGATACAGAAATTCGCCCCAGGGTGTCCAGAGTGAAGTCTCTCGTGTCGGCTGGACCTCCCTCGGTCGTGGGACCCATACAGTACCCGCCTCCTCTTGAGCCAGATCGTGGCCCAAACTTCCGTACAAATGATCGACCTCCAGTTACACGCTCACGAACAACCTCTGTGAGTGCAGTCGGGCCGCCGCCCTCTCGATCAGCTTCCACGGCGCGCAAGGCATCGAGGTCGGGCTCGACCGATGACGGACCGCCAGCGACACGCTCACGAGCAGTCTCATCGGCTTCGGTTGCACCACCACCCGCTCGATCAGCCTCGACGGTACGCAAGGAATCGAGGTCAGCCCTCACTGACGATGGACCACCAGCCACACGCTCACGGGCAACCTCATCGGCTGCGCTTGCACCGCCGCCGTCTCGATCAGCCTCCATGACGCGCAAGGCATCGAAGTCAGTTTCATCTGAAGATGTCCCACCGAGTCTCAGAAAATCATCTCGGCCCCCAGCATCCGTCAAGTTCCAGGAGGAGCCCATTTCAAAGCCCGTCTCGTCTCAAACCATAACCACCCGTCAACCAAGTCCTCCCCAGAAGCCTCCAGCTCCCGTTGGACTATGCCTCACTCCCTGCCCTCGCTCCACCCCCGTGGCAGGCCACCAGGACTGGTATACCCTCAAAGGGCTGACACACCTAGACATCTGTCCAACTTGCATGAACCAGATCGCCCACTCTCGTTACCGCGACTTCTTCACCCCAAGCCTACCCAAGCCCTCTGCCCAAGCAGTCCGCTGCGCCTTCTCCAACGCCTGGGTCCGTCTGGCCTGGACACAAATGATCAAAAAGCAACACGACAGTCTCGAAATGCTCTACCAAATGACCCGACCACCACCAGGAACACGCCCATGCCCCGGCCGAACCATCACCGACCAAACATGGCACCGCGTCATCGACCCAGATACTGGCCTATACCTACCACGCTTCCAAGTCTGCGGAACATGCGCGCGAAAGGTCCGCATCTTGATGCCACCTCACCGAGACACATTCCACCACAATCCCGAACCATCAGAGCGAGTCTGCGACTTCGTCACGAACAGCCCACGTTTCGTCCAATTCATAGACCTACTCGATAGCGCCGCGACACGCGCAGAACTAGACCCATCCCGTCGACCCGATACGCACGAGTTCCTCTCCTACGCCCGGCGCAAGGTCGTCCTGCGTGATTGTCGACGCGATCGTCCGACGATGAGTACGTGGCATTATATCCCCGCTTTGCCGGAACTGAGTGTCTGTGAAGACTGCTATGATGAAGTTGTCTGGCCTCTTGCTAAGAATAATCATTCCATTGCGCGTATGTTCTCTACATCTATGCGTTTACTTCCGGGTGATGGGCCGAATCGGTGTCGTGAAGCGACTTGTCAGTTGTACTCGGCTCGGGTGAGGGCTCGATTTCGGGATGCGGTGTTGAAGGGGGATTTTCCGGCTTTGAAGAGTGTTTCTTTGAGGAGATTTGAGGCTGAGCAGAGGTTTAGGGATCGGAGGAGGAGTTGCTTATTGCTGAGAAGAGGGGGTATGATTGTGATGTGGAGATGAAGAAGGCTGTTGATGAGTGGCGGAGGTGGGAGTGATGGATCGATGGATGGGATCGATGGATGGGCTTCAGAATCTCGGTTGAAAAATGTATCACCTTTTGTATGCTTCAGTTGGCGGTTGTATGCTCGTCTCTTAATGTATAATGAAATTGTCATGACCTGTGAACGAATTTGTCTGGTGACAGTCATAGCCGAAAAGTACTAGTTTCTTATACCCTCTTTTCGTAACCACCAATAATAACTTGAAAGTAAGCACCCAAAGTCTTACAAGATCTTTAGATTGCGATCCGGCCGCATAATTAAGCCATTTGTTTTTACGAAATTTCACGAGGGAGAAGATAAAGATAGTTGATTAATTGAGATAGTTATCGCAGTAAGGTCTATACCTTATGGCCCCCCTTCTCTCACACACATATACACACATCATTTCACGCTGATCAAGCCTAACTGAAATCCTGTCGAGGTGGATGGGGTAAACTTAAATGAAAGCTCGGAGGACGAGGAAGTGGCCTTATAGGTAAATGTCTCCTCAATCCAGACAGCGAGCTTACTCGATGGAACCTGATATGTTTGGCTGTCGGATCCAAGGGTAACAATCAATGACGAGGTTGTAGTGCCCACTCTCCACCAAAATGACACGGTGTATGTAGTTCCCGAGGCGGTGGCCAGTGACTGAGAGAGCGTATATGTTTGCGGACTGATGCCAACATAATAGAATACAAAAGGAGTGCCAATTGATGACCCACTAGCATATGCGACTGTGCTTCCGCTACCTGCGGTCGTCCAGTCGGCCAGAGAGAAAGCGTTTCCTACGTCAAAATCTGGGTTTTGCACGAGGTTAACCCTGCTGGCCGCAGTTACGGTTGCGGTCACAGTTGTGGTGGTCGTTGTCGAAACTGTCTGGGTCTTGGTCACGTCGATGGTTGACGTGGTGAATTTAGTCTTGGTGATGTCGACTGTATTGACGACTGTGCTTTGAAGCGTGACTGGCTGAGTGGCGGTGATACCGAAGAAAGAAGTTGAAGTAATCGTTGCCACTTCCGTTACGTCGACGGTGGTCGTCGAGGTCTCTGTGATCGTTATGGACGCCGTTTCAGTGGCGGTGACATCGGCAGTTTGGGTAATTGTCTGGCTGGATGTGATATCGACTGTCTCCGTGTTGGTTTGAATCGTTGTCAGGTCAGTCGTGGCAGTGTTTGTGACGTCTGCCGTGATAGTTTCCGTTACCGAGGCAGTTTCTTCGGAGCTAATATCCAAAGTGGTCGAGACTGTCACGTCAGTCGTCACCGTGGCAGTGACGAGGTCGGTCTCGGTGGTTGCGATATCCACTGTTTTAACCAATTCTGGAGTATCGGTGGCAGTCGTAGTAGATGAGAACGTGATTGTTGATGTCTCGTGAACGGTTACCGTACTCGTGATATCGGCGGTGATGGTGTTGGTGACCGTCGTAGTCTGGAGATGGGGTGCTGTTTTAGTCACAAAGTCGGTTGTCAACGTTGTGAGGTAGACTGTATGGGTTCCAGGCACGTGTGTGTGTGTGGTAATGGTTTTAGTAACCTATTCAATAAATTAGCATACGATCTGCGAGACTCCAGCGAGATCGAGCCTACCGTAGGCTTTGCGACTGTCGTCGTAGTATACGTCGTGGACAGCCACTTCTCATCCCACAGGAAAGAGCATGCGCTTGAAAGATGACCATCGTGAATGTTTTTCAAGGCGGAAGGAGTGTGTAGTGCAGCACGTGCATTGATCTCGGCCCTTTTGACTGGTGCAATAGTTGTTACAGCAGTTGCAGTGACAGTAACACCATCAGTCTCGACGGAGGTGATTGTAGCAGTGATATAGTCAGTCTCCGTGGCAGATAGTGTGTTGGTAGAAGTTATGAAGTCGGTCTGAATAGTAGTCAGAGACTGAGTATCAGTCGTAGTCACATCCACCTCCCGAGTGGTCGTAGAAGAGATAGTATCCGTCACCGTTGCAGTGGCGGTATCAGTAAAGGAAATGGTTGTGGTCTCAGTATGAGAGTTTGTGATAGTGTCAGTTGCGATTTCTGTATGAAGGTTGGTAACATAGTTGGTTGCATGGTCGGTGATGTACGATGTAACAAAGACTGTCGCATAGTCGGTGATCGTATTTGAGAAAGTCTCAGTAGTAGTATCCGTGAAGTATTCGGAGACTGTGGCAGTCGTGTCGTCAGTGATTACCTCGGTGACCGTGTTCGTCATGAAGCTAGTCGCCGGCTTCGTGATTGTTATAAAGTCTGGCGAGGTCAGGAAGACGGTGGAAACATCCACACTTGTAGATGTGGATAGGTCTGTGATCGTCAAGGGCACAGTCTGAGTCAACGTCGATGTCACATAATGAGTTGCAGTAGCCCGTGGCTCCGTAATTATCGAGGTAATCCCCTTGGTGGTCGTTCTTGTCACCTCGCGAGAATGATCGGTGATAGTTTGAATGATCTTAACGGTAGTTGGCATTGGAGTCACCGTCTTAGTTTTGGTGGTAACTTCAGAACCGTGAATGAGTTCGCGACAGAAACCGCGTCCTTCGGGGCATCCTTCAATCAAACGAATAACTTCTTTGAAGGGCCCCTCATGCCAATTGGGTAACGGGTCATGCTTGACGGGACATGATTGGCCATGGTTCTCCGCGGGTAGGGCTACAGTAGTGGCTGCGCATGTCAATGCCAACCATAATGCCGATCTCCACATCATGATGAGTCCTCGCAATTTGACAAGGCGTAAACGAAAGTATTGCCCAGAAATCCTGTACTAATAATTGATAAGGCATGGCTTTATATGTGTATTGACGAGCGCGAGTCCTCCATGGGCCGCACGCAGCTCGAGTGGAGTAAATATGGTGGCTGAATAATATTCGAAAAATCAAGCTTCGGGGAACTCTGCCAACTTGAAACTACTCGTATACATTTCAAAACAAGCTGGTAAGCCAATACTATAGGCTCTGAACAAGGCCGTAAGCGAAAATGTGCCTGGCTCGGAGGAAGCTAGTCTCCGTCTGACCAAGCTTCAATGCTGGGACGATTGGGTGGCGGACACTATTAAAGGGGCGCTATAGAGACCCGGCTCCAGGCACTTTTCTGGTTCAGAAACCGATAGCAAACGAGAAGGAGCCTCCATTAAGGTCGCTTAGATTGGCCGAAAGACTAGAAACAAGTCACTTAGGTCTCGGGGTCTCCGAAAGGAAGACCGACCAGAAAGAAAAGCGGTTTGTTTTGCCGCTCGGCTAGATTCACCTATCTACGAATTTTTCACGATCCCGCTTAATTATAACGCGAATTGTCATCGGAAGTTTATGCCGGGTTGGCCCTAGTAGATTCTATAGTAATATTCTAATAGACAAGAATATCTACTGGCGGTAGAACAAGCTTTCAAAGAAGCCCTGGAGTGTACTCGGTTATGTACCAGGGAAGTTTGAAAACCGAATGGATAATTGAGACTCGGGCCCATGGATGTGTATTGAGATAGTCCCTTAACTACTTGAAATCTGTAACTACTACTGAGCGAGTTGCCGCTATGGAGCGCCGCAATATTGGAAATCAAGATTCATAACTTCATAACTCGTTGGACTCGACTCCACCCCCCTTTTCCCCCATCCTCACCAGATCACTCGACGAAAAGAAGGAAGGATTAGAACCCACCGAGCTAAAGATCACATTCTAGACCACTAAAGCTCATCATCCTCCGAGTCCGATCCTTCCATTCCAGTCTTTGCCTTTGGCGGACCTGCCAGCTTTAGATTGTCTATGCCAGTCAACTCCTTGCATTGCTTCAGGACCTTGTCAGAGACTCCTGCCGCTACGGTAGTGTCACTGGGGTTATTTGGATCATTAGCCTTCAGATACTGCTCCACTGCCTCCCTGGCAGATTGCTCTACGGAATCCTCCTGTTTGGTATCCTCATTTGACAGGTCCTTTGGCCATTTCCAGTGCAACATCAGGTCATTTGCCATCAAGGTATAGAACGAGGGCAATGTCGACATGATCTCGTCGAAATAGTAGACACCACAGTTGATTTCCCAGATGCCAGTCATGATCTTCAAGCCAGGGTAGCAGAACTCAAGAAGCTCAGGCTCAAGGAAGAACTCAAAATCATAAGCAGGGCCATTGCCTTTGTCCCACTCCGCACGTTCATCTGGAGACATGTCGATGTCTGGATTTGCCGGGTCGCGGTAGGACTTGGCACGGATCTTGCCCACGGGAACCAGGTCGGGTGCGGTTTGCTGGTAAAATTCGCGGGTGGCATCATCAGGCTGAATCACTTCGAGGATCTCAAAGCCGTCAATGTCCTCGAGCTTCATAGTAGAAACCGAGTTCTGATGGACCAACTCCTGGAATCGGGACGCTTGCTCGTTGGAACCGGCTCCTGCAATGGCATACTTGACCACTTTGCGAGCAATCTGGTCAGACTTCTCGTCCCCACTCTTGAGACCATCAGCTGGAGTGTTTTCCCACTCGGAAGCAAAATGATATCCGCCGAACAACATTGAGCAGCAGCGATTAAAGGCCCCTGGAGCTTTGTGAACGAGTTTCATGGTCTTCAAGAGTTCAATTCCAGCGAGGTCGCAGGTCTTTCGTGCTTGTTCGAGGTCATCTTTGTATTCAGGGCAAACGTCATGGTAGAGAAGATAGGTGTAAAAGTTTCTCAGCGTCACCGTTGCAAGTTCAATGTCCGCCTGGCGTTCTGGATTGAAGTGACTAACAAAGAACGAGCCACTTTGCTGAATTAGGACGCGGTACAAGTCGGACAGAGTAACATCGATCAAATATTGGATCACTCACAGGAAACCTTTGGCAACTTCATTGAAGCTGATATCTAGATTCAGGTTCTCTCGGGACTTTTCGACAGCGGTCTGGGTTCGAGCTTGCATGGCCTCCTCCTCGGTCATTCCTTTCACCTCTTTGGCACTCACTCCGGTGCCATAATTCGGTCCAGCACTGACACCGCCGTACTGCAGATACTTGTGAAACACGTTCAATCTGTCGGGGAAGATCCGGCGCTTGTGTTGGAATCGCATGAGAGCATCTTCGAATCGGCTGGGTTGAATGGTTAGAGGGTGTAAGTGTCAGATGGGAGTGAAAGTGCAAACTCAATAAATGAACGGCTCCTAACTGAAGTGTCAGTCTTGCTCCTACTAGGCGAGTGGGTGGGCTAGCTTACGGATTGTAAAGCTGTGACAGTTCGTCATGCTCCGCTGGAGTGATTGGACCATCAGCATTGTATTCTTCAAAACCGGTGGGCTTGTTCTGTTTGAATGGATTAATGGTATATTCTTACGATTCTCTGGAGCTTTCATATACTGACCAGTCCCCGCTGGCTCTTTGGCCGCTTATTGTTGGATTTTCCCATCTCGAGCTAGAGATCAAGGTTGCGGTAGAAGAGAGAGAGAAAGATGTTGATGAAGAATGATAGTAGATCAAAGAGAGAAGATGAGAGGAAGAAAGAAAGAGCCCTCCAGGGCTGGAGGAAGGTGTGCCCAGGTGTTGTTGTTGGTGTTGTTGATGCTGGTGAGGCAGGAGCAAACCGCGGGTGCCTGCCTGCTTCTGCTTCTGCTCCTGCTTCTGCTTCTGCTTGGGTGGTGCCTTCCTGTTTGCTTTCAAGTTGTTTACTACTAGTAATAATACTGGTATCATTACTGGTATTGATAGTTAGTAGTATGATGTTGTTGCGCTGAAGTATATTTAGAGGTGATATACCAGTGGTGACATGGTTATTTAAACTTGAATAGATACTACTAGTAGGAACTGCCAGTGACTGGTACTAATACCACTACTAGTAGTATCTATTTAAGTTGACATTTACTACTAGTAATAGTACTTATCGTGTCCTGCCTAGCCAAAGAATCGACAGCACATACTGATCTGAGTCGCACGGTGTCAGTGACACGGTCGAAATCACTAGTACTAGTATTCACTTTAGAAACCGGCTTGGTGGAAGCGCTGACATCCGATCGGCCTTTCATTTCCCATCTATCTGCTGTCCAGGTGAATACAAATATTTATTTATACCCCAGACTTCCCGTTCGTGTTCCTGTTCCTGACCCTTTACCCTGCAAATCTTCTCTCAACTTTGGTTCAACTTAATACTACTAGTACCGTTCAAGTTTGTTGAGTCATCCGGCAGACGATTGAACCAGACCCCGAATCACTTGCTTTCTCACTTCTGACTTCTGACTTCTGACCTCTCCATCACAATGCCCGCCTCAAAATTAGGCAGTCGCAAGACGCCACAGCTGGGCAGCGATGATTTGGTCCCTTTCGACCATGTTGCTGCGGGCCAGTAAGTTTCGCCTTTCCCCGACTTGTCCGATGTCCACGCGACCGCCCCGAAAGCTTGCCGCCAACGGGTCAACGGTCAACGGTCAACGGTCGTACATGGGCGATCAGGGCCAGCTACAAGCTAAGCTTCTGGCCAGAGAGATGCTGGGAAGCTTCTCAACCTTTGTTCTTTGAGCTAACGTCATCCGTTTCTTCCTCTAGTGAGGGTGTCCGCTGCACCCACTCCGGCTACATGATCGCGAAACCTTGCACGAAACAGGAGATCGAATTCTACGAATCAAGTACCCTTCACAAATCCTTCCAAGAGTTTATGCCCCTCTTCCTGGGCACCCTTTCATCTGCCGATCAGCAATCGCCAGTGGCTCTTGCTGCCGCCCAGGAAACGGGCGCTCACTTTCTTCCTGGCTCCGCTGAGGCCTCAGCTGCTCCCCCCGCCCAAGCGCAACCGGAGGGGGAGTCCGCCACGCCAAATGCCGGCAAATCCAGCCACATGCTAGAACAACACTGGGTGCCGTCCGGGGGCAAGAAGCTGGAAACGGGCCTATCTATCGTCCTGGAAAACATCGCTTGTGGGTTTCGCCGACCCAACGTCCTGGACGTCAAGCTCGGAGCTAGACTCTGGGCGGATGATGCTCCGCCGGCGAAACGCACCAAGCTGGATGCAGTGTCCAAGGAGACAACAAGCTCTCCCTTAGGATACCGTATTGCCGGGATGAAGATATGGACGGGTGAAAATGGTGGAACCGATGAGGGCGCTCATACCGACCCATATGCCACGAAATACGAGGCCTCAGAGGGTGCAAAGGGAGAAGTCATTGAGAAGGACGGGTACCGGAGATATGACAAGTGGTATGGGCGCTCATTCAACGAGGGCAATGTGAAGCAGGGGTTTGAGACCTTCCTTGCCGGAGCCAAAGCTGGCAAGGTTGACCGCTCTAAATTGATTGCTGAGCGGTTGGCCAAGGAGTTAAAAAACATCCAGGAGGTTCTTGAGGCCGAAGAGAGTCGCATGTACTCTGCCAGCGTATTGGTGATCTACGAGGGTGATCCAGAAGCCATGGAAGAGGCATTAGAAGAGGAAAAGAAGATCCCCGACCCAAATGATCAGGAAGAAGATGACGATGATGATGACGATGACGATGAAGAAATTGGCTTCGAAATATCAGAACAAGCCTTGGAGCTTGTTGATGCTAACGGAATGCCGCAAACCGCCATCAACATCAGCATCGATCCTCAGACAATGGAGATGCCCACCATAGTCGACGACGACGACGACGACGAAGACCCACCAAAAGTCCACGATCTCCGCGTGATTGATTTCGCCCATGCCAGATGGGCCCCAGGGGAAGGGCCGGATGAAAACATGTTGATGGGAATTAGAAGCTTAGTCAAGGTCTTTGAGGAACTTGCTCTTTGAACGCAGGCTCAGATAGTACATCAACCCAGCTGATTGCTGGCAACAGCTGGCGTGTGGAATTCTCTGCCTAGCCAATCGTTTCTTATATATAGACTTTCAACTCATTTAGCCAGTTTAATGCATTTACAAGCGGTCTTTCTGCATTCAATTCAAAGCAAAGTTCACTCCTCAGTTTCCACAGTCTGAAATATGCAATAAACAGCAGTGAACATCAGTAAATATGGGGTATACTTCGGGCCAATAGCCGCTGTATATATACGCTGACATAATCTCGAAATCTCCAAAAAGGTTTCAACTTCAGCGGATCACGACCACGGACAATCGCAAGTCAAAATGTTTGCCACGCGTGCTCTGCTGGGCCGCTCGGTCTGGAAAGGTATGTTCCGCTGATTCCAGTGAAAAGAAATATCAGGATATCCTGGAGGAACCCCATTGCTTACACGCTCAACAGGCCCGAACATTGTCCCGTATGTTCAACCCGTCAACCCAAGCACCACCCCCTCCGCCATTGCTCGATGAAATGCCCTGGGAGGATGATTTCACTTAACAGGGAATTGAAATACTAACCTCCGCCAATGCAGTCTCCCTCTCCCGCGCACCCTCCCCCCCTCCCCCAAACACTCCCCCATCCGCACCCAAAAGCGCGCCGCAACCATTCTTCCCAATTTCGTTGGCCTGCGCTTCGCTGTTCACAACGGAAAGACCTACCAAGAGATTCAGATCACGGAGGAGATGGTCGGCCGCAAGCTCGGAGAATATGTCGCGTACGTTTTACCAACTCAACTCCGGCCACGGATCTTCAGGCCCAGGCAGGGTATCCCGCAGACCGAAACCGAACTTACAGGAGAATCAATACAGGACCCGAAAGCGCTTCACCTACAAGCAGTCCAAGAACAAATAAGCGAATCGTCTGATTGCCGCATCGTCCCGGCTAGGAAGACTTCTTGGATCTCGAGACCAACGCCCCGTGCCAGCCGGCCCAGCTTCAATCCACTCTTCTCGCCAACAATCACCCTTCTTCGCCCAATTGCTCGAGACTGGATTTTCGAAATTGCAGAGATCAGTCGAAATCAAATTCTTATACCCTGCGGAGAAGAGCGATTCAGGCTGGAAATCGATGGCATGCTTTGTTGAAAGCACCTTGTTTCTTTTATTTGGCCGCAGTGCCCGTGTACAGATAGTTTTTATCAGTGGTATCCCTTGTGACATTACCTACTCGTGGGATGGAGTTTAGCCATGGAAAAATGCATTCACCATAATTTATATCTGATTCAAATGGTATACATCGATCGTATAGCTCAAGAGGACTAACTGATCTAGATGACAAGACGAAACTCGAAAAAGAAAGCAAGAAAGAACACCATTTCCAGGAAGGAAAAACCTCCCTCCCATCCAAAAATGCCCGGGCCGCAATGTTAGCGGCCTGCTTGACCGATTTGAACGCCAGCGCCGAAACCCATCGTAGATAGTAACATAAGAAAAGAAACCCAACCGGAGAAAATAGGCGAGGCATGAGAATCAGACAAAAGGACGAAATGCGATGCGCATTAAATGAAACGCCCTCAAAGCAACCACTATCCCAGTCTGCCCTAGCCAGACATGTAGCCAGGAAGTTCTCAACGATAGAACTCGCCGCGCTTCACAGTGACCCCATACTCTGAAACCGCCATGCCAAGATCTTCCATGGTAAGCACAGTCCGGCCCTGACCCGTACCACCCGAACCCCCACCTCCAAATCCAGCCCGCTGAATACCGAGATGCGTATTGCCCTTGTTTCCCTTGTCGCCGCCGGCAGGACCTCCCGGCGCTGGGCCCGCGGGCCCGCCGAGACCAGACGCAGCTGTCAAACTGCCCATTGGGTTGCTGGCGGAGGAACTGTTGGAAGCGCGGATGCGGGCGAACTGGTAAGAGTCGGCTGCGAGGTCCGAGACGAATTTCTGCGTCGCGAGCGCGAGGAGGCGGGCGAGGTGTGGTGGTGTTTGGTTGGGGCCTGTGCCTGGGGGTGGAAGGCCGGCTAGAGTGAGGTAGTGTGCTGTTACTGCGTCGGGGATCTAGAGAGGTGGTATGGAGGTTAGCTTCGTGTTTTTCCCGCTGTTGTTGGACTAAAGGCCCTTGTCTATGTCTTTCGCGCGGAAGTCACTCTAGATGAGAGCTGGCGTGAGAGTGAGGTGAGGTGAGGTGAGATAACGCGGGGAGTAGGTAGTGTATGTAGTCGGGAGTACGTAGTAGCTTGGCTGGCCCAGCCCAGAAGAGGAAATGGGAGGAAACGATAAGAAAAATCACGTACTATTGGCGCATAATCATCCATCTTGCCTAGGAACTCGCGCAAGCTGGTCTCCTTCTTGGAAGGCTGCGGCGCGGCGGCCATGGGATCGTCATTCGTTGGGAGAGGGGCGTTGTCGTCGCCGGTGGCCTGGGTCTGTTCTGCATTCATGTCGATATCTTGTTCGATGGAAGCGTCAAGGTCAGGTTCGGGCTTCACGGCCGAATCAGTGGTTGGCTCGACAGGAGTAGCTGATGGCGGGATGGGGTGCTCTTGTGACCCGTTTGGCGGTTGGGGGGTCTGGGAAGGTTGTTCACTCATGGTGGGCAGGTCATGGATGTTGTCACTCCCCTATAGGATCAAACAATGGGCTGCAGGGACCAGGTGTGACGAGACCAATCAATTCAGTGGTGAGCTGGGAGTGGTCAGTGGTCAGATGTTCGTCCTATCGTCGCAGAGCCAGTCACAGAGCGAGTCACGAGCGGAGGAGGTGGGTGCACGGCCCATCTCGGCGGTGGAGTCGCTTCTGATATTCACGAGTTTATACTAGGAACTATAAGAGGTTTGTAAGTTGGAATAACACTGGCACATTGAAAGGATTTAATTCAAATGTGTATTCGGTCAACTACGGTCGTGACAGATGCTCCAGAGGGCCCATATATAATTCATTGCTTTACGATATCCTAGGGGGTTGAATTGGCAAGCAAACTTGAAGCTTTAGCAAAAGTTTCGATATTGGAAAATACACCTAGGTAGCTAGCAAGAGCCATCTATCCACCCAAAAAATGACGATTGTTAACAATTATTTAATTATAAACCCTCAAAAACCTCAACCGCTGCCTGGGCAGTTGACGCCGCACTGGCAGGATTCTGGCCTGTCACTAAACGGCCATCAACGATGTGAAAGTCATCCCAAACTCCAGCGGAACGCTCATCTATAATTTGAATTAGCTTTGAATAGGGGATAAAGTCTAAATTTTAAGTAGAACTCACAAGTAGCCCCAAGACGTTTAGCAATTTCCTCGACCAGCTCAGAATTCCAACTCCGAAGTTCAGCCATGATTCCCATAGTGTCCTCGGCTTCAGAGGTAAATCCAGTAATCTTTCTGCCTTTGATAATAGGCTCCCCAGTTGCCTTATCGAGAAGATTGGCAAATATAGCAGGACCGTGGCATACCGAGGCAATAACACCACCGTTTGCCCAGGCTTCCTCGGCGATTTTCTGCAAGGACGATGCAGTGGGATAGTCGATCAGAGCGGCATGGCCAGCAGAGGCGTAAAATAGGCCATACTGAGACTTATCCAAGTCGGCAGCCTTGTGTAGATTGTCTAGCTTTCGGCGAAAGTCGCTGTTGTGATCGTTCCAGATCTTGAGATCATCGCCGTTGAGAAAGTCTGGTTGTTGCGACAGCCAGTCAGGAGTGTATTCTCCCGTCTCAGAGGCGAGATCGACTTCAAAACCCGCAGCAGTAAGAACTTTGAAAGGGTGAAGAGCTTCGCTGATGAAGAGTCCAGTCGTCTCTTTTCCTTGGAAGAGTGTGGCCTGGGCCGAAGTGATGCTGATGAGCGCCTTGCGAGGAGGAGACATTTTAATTTTGGAAAAACGTTGGAATAGTAGACTTTTCTTATATGAGAAAGATACTTTGATGAGATGTGAACATTACTTTGAAAATGTGCAGATGAGATGGGAATTTATAGGCCTTCTCATCTATAGCTAAGTTGGGCTGTCAGCCTCACTCCGCAACTCCGCGACTCCGTCATCCCGCGACTCCGCAACTCCGGCTTATTTGCAGATTGAAATTACGCAGGCCCATTTAACCGGTATCCAAACAACGGTGACTCTATCAGACCGCCATAGCATATTTGAACATTATCCAATCATATTTGCGCGAATGCTCGCCTTTTCCTCCCAAGACTTCTTGCATCCAGGCTCGCCTTGCAGAGTGAAGTAAGCGGCTGTCTGCACAACTCTGTACCTCCGACGAAAGTCCAGTCGACCTAATAGGATTGGGAACCAAATTACGATAGTAGTTAGATGCTGATTATGATCGAATTATCAATAAATGGAATCGCTCAAAGCAATATGGGGCGGTACGCGAAATGAATTCTATGTTATACTCTGAGGTGAGTACGAAAAAAGCACGCCTAGTTCACTGGAAACCTTGTTGAAACATTCTAGTCACTAATAAATCCATGGATGCAAAGTTGCTTACGGTCAAATTATTGGTACCTAGGAATACGTTTGGAGGCAGCCAGCGACTTCTAGCCGAGCTAGACCGATCAAGCTGGGACGAGGACAGTGCTCCTGCTTCCAGGGGACAACCGAATCAACGCTAATGAGTTTTCATTTAGACTTCGATGAATTACGAGAATTGTGATTGAGATTAGCTATCTTTCAATAGAGGCATTATATAATGGCATTTTCAGACAGACGGATCATTCCTGGTTCATATTTCTGGTTAGAATTGTGATATATTATCAAACTCGGGCCATAACGCCTCCACGCTATTCCAGAAATCAATGTCGACAGCCATATCAAACAGGTTGAACTCTGATGCATCGAAAGGATCATGCGATGACAGAGATTGATCAATTGACACCGACGATGAGGAGCTGGCTTCGAAGTCTTGGGGTATGATCGCAGCATTGGATGCAAGATCGCTGGGCTTTGCGAGGACCTCAATTTTGACGAATAAATCGCGAACTATTTTCGCTGCATTCGCTGCGACGGGAAACTTGGCACCGAAATTATCGAAGACCGAGATAGACAATTCAATTGCTTGCTTAGCCTGGTTGGATATTGTCGAAGACGGAAATAACATCACAAACCCAACAAGGGTCATAACTGCATTCCACTGACAGAAGAAGGCCTCGTGCCACCCGTCAAAGAGCGTTGATTCCATGAGCGCCTGGTGCGTGATCATCGTCAACATAATTGCATGAGAAGCGCATCTTATGGCGAGTTCCTCTGCAATCGAATCCGCCGGCGATTTCAAGGTGAAGGATATGAATGGTCGACAAAGGTTTATGCTGAGATGATGATATGTATGTTCGAGGAGCAAGCGCTGTCGTTGCAACCAAGGTGGAGTAAATGGCTCAAATATAATGGAGGTAAAATCTGTGGAAATGGGTTGTCCATTGTTTTGACGCTTCAATTTCAGAGATTCTGGAACACCATCAACCCATTCTTGGAAGCTCTGGGTGTGTGTGTTTAGAAGTCCCGCACTAGAGGCTTGAGCTTCGTGATCAGCCCATAGAGCCTGGCCTTCCTGCAAATAGATATACTGATCGTAAAATGCCGAGTAGGCTGTTCGAACTTTGATGTAAAGTTGGACCATGTGTAGATTATAACTCAACCATGTGACATTCTGTCCGATAGGAGCAAACATGGATCCGGAGCTCACGGCGGCGTCAAGAGTATCACTAGGTAAAGACGGCATGGCGTAGGAGTTAGACAGCATGAAGGGACGACCAAGCTTCATTCCAGCTTTACTGTCCATGAGGTAAACTGCCCACCAAAGCCGCCTGCGCATCTCGCGATCCTTTTCGGACATGGTCGGCGGGGGATCCAGATGCAGACCAAGCATATAAGCGGTGCTGACAGCGAGGCCTACCGTACTATTCATCATATTGTGGAAAGATCCGCCACATATGTAGACTGCACAGAGCAGATGACATTGTAGTGTTGATAACGATGGGTTGTCGAGTTCGTATTTAAGCAACTTTTGCCCACGCCAATAGTGCCACCGACCTGCAACTAGAGCATCTTTGCCCTCAGCAAGAACTCCTTGAATCTCTGCAGGCATTGTAGAGGTTGCATATTGCATGCACATAGCAATCATAATATCAACGAGGGCTGAGGGTCTTCGCCCCTGCCCGCCATCCACCAAGAGAGACTGATAATGATTCTTGAACTGTGTCTCATCCACAATCGGAAAAAGCGACGTATGGTAGGTTTGCCAATAAAGGTTTAAAAAGTAGTCCTCTTGTATGAGACTCAGGTAAACCCCCGCAGTAGCGACTTCTTCGCGTGGAGGTGTCCATGGACAGCTTAGGTTTGCAAGTAGGCCCGCGTCTGGTACATCCAGGAATTTGTGATAACTGGCTGAAACAGGATGCAAACGATGGACGGGATTTTCTTTTCGCAGTTGAAGGTTAAGAAACTTGCTAAGACATTGAATAAAAAAGTAAAGCGATGATGGCCCAAACCACGTCTCGTTAGAGGAGCGCGTAGGCCTGAACTGAATACCATCACGGTATCTTTTCAAGCCAAGGTCATGATCCTGTCCTGTGGATATAAAAGCCGAATGCAGTGATGGTGATGATGTTATAGGGCTTGGTAGGGTCTGTTGGTCGGAACCCTGCCGCTTGAGCTCTGTTTCTAATTGCTGAACTTTCCGCTTGAGGTGGGCAATTTCCTCGGAGGCTTCCGTGAGAGTTGAGGCCTTCGATGCACCACTATTACTGCAGTGGTTTCCACGTTCCATGCATTTTGAACATGGTACGCCATTGTCGCACTTGGCGCGGCGAAGTCGACAAGCATCGCACGCTCTAGCTACTTGGACCCGTCTCTGGCGACGCCGCGACCCCACTTGATCTTCAGGTCCTAACAAGGAATTGTCCAAACCCACAACCATAGAAGTGGCGTGACGATAGGCAACAGCCTAGGTGGAGAAAAACTAACAAGCCCAGTTAAGAGCGATATTGATCTTGGTGGTCCAGAGGAAACAGGATGGATGTCCCCCTCTTACCAATCTCACCTGGGCATATACGCAGCACGTGATGTATCATGTGATATGCGCCTTGGGACTTGATGTACATGGTCATGTGACTGCGAGTGAACAGTCGTGCTCTTTGTTGAACGAGACAGACTCGGAGGGAGGACCTTTGGAAGTGTGAGAACTTAAGGACGAATTGAATGGTCATGATTACTGAAGTGCTGGGTTTGTTCAGTTCAAATTCAGAGATAGCTATGTCTAATGTACAAGACTCATCCACCGCTTTTCATACTTCGCTTCGTAATGTGCAAACTCCAGTGGAAATTCAATAGTACAATCCCTCAAACTCCAGGCAAATAAACAGCAAGAAATAAAGTCTGCATGCCTAGAAAATAAGACTTCTGGCTTAAGATCAACTAGCAAAATGCTCGAGAGATAAGGCGTCGAAAATCGCTTATTGTCCCAATTGCATGTGAGGATCGATGTGGTCGGGGGTGGCGGCGTGGTGTTGAGGATATTGACTGCCGTGCACCTCTTGACTAAGCGTCTGCATTAAGTTCTGTTCGGCGGTCTGGTCGAACACAGATTGGCTATTAGCATCCGGGGGAAGGCTGGGCGAGGCAGACATCTCGTGTCCGTGAACGGGCGACGGGTGTGCCCCAGCCAAGGCCATCATACCCTTGATGCCCTCGACATGCGCCTTATCCTCCTCGCCTTGCTTCTTTTGACGCTCGCGGGCCTCTCTCTTGGCAGCCTGAGCAGGCGCACGAGTCTTCAGCTCACCAGTGACAAATTTCAAATAGTAAGGCACTTCAATCCCGCTCTTGAGGAAGAACAACTTCAGATTGCGAGCTTTGTCCTTGAGCTGCACCTGGTTACGGTCTTTCAGAGCTTCACTGATGGTTCCGCCAGGGCCGAACATGGCCAGGATCTGGCTCCAGTGTGGTCCTTTCACGCGATCAAGACCGGCCATCAGGGCATTTTCCTCCTCTGTAGTCCAAGGCCGTCGCTGACTGGGGAGACCGGACTTTCGACTGGTAGGTGAAGACTTTGCTGATGCGGCCATCCGAGCCCGCTCGTACAGGACTTGGGTCGGTTGCGATTGAGAGATGTGGGGTATACCTGGAAGATAACCCTGTTGTTGCGAAGACATCCCGTTGTTTCGAGCTTGCATTGCCTGCGCTGCATTCGGATTGTATTGCTGGAAATTTGCTTGCAGGGGACTTTGTTGAAAGGTTAGGCCACCAGACTGTTGTTGATGATATCCACTAGGAGGGGTGGGGCTATGGTGGAACTGCGGTTGCGGCTGCGGTTGCGACTGTTGATGCAGCTGTTGATGTTGATGCTGATGCTGCTGTTGAGCAGGCTGTTGGGGCTGCTGCGCAGCAGTATAGCCGTGAAGGTATTGGTTATCAGGCTGAGTGGGCTGCTGCGACTGCTGCGGTTGTTGCGATTGTTGTTGTTGCGGTTGTTGTTGCTGCTGCTGCTGTTGCTGTTGCGGCGGCTGGGTATGAGGTTGGGCATGAGGTTGAGGAGATTGGCTAGCTTGAGAGGGAGCTTGTTGGTATTGACTCTGTTGCTGAGATTGTTGCTGAGAGCGTCGGAGGCCATGGCCCTGTAACGCAATCTGCGCCGCACGAGCAGCACGGGCAACGAGATCGCCATGCATGTTGCGGTCTACCGGAACCTCAACCGGTTGGCTCACAGAGAACTGCCCTTGATGGGTAGTGCTGGGCGACTCTTGGGCATCGCCATTGGAGCTAGAAGGTTGGCGCCCTTTGA
Source organism: Penicillium cosmopolitanum (assembly GCF_028827165.1). Classification (NCBI taxonomy): domain Eukaryota; kingdom Fungi; phylum Ascomycota; class Eurotiomycetes; order Eurotiales; family Aspergillaceae; genus Penicillium; species Penicillium cosmopolitanum. The sequence continues at coordinate 3,697,836 of NW_026622676.1, read as the reverse complement.
TGGGTTTCTTTCCCTAGTGTAAGCATTAACATCGATGAAGTGGCCAGGAGAAGTGGTAACACACCTGTTGAGAATTAATTTGATCGAAGTTTTTGGCGATGTACGAGCTCAGATCTCGAAGGAAGTGTTCCCAATGGTATTTGTCTGGCAAAGCCTTAAGTGCATCCTCGTTGTTGATGTCATTAAGAAGAATATCACGGCGGGAGGACAGTCGATTCACAAAGTCGGTTTCGCTGGGAGCCAATTGCTTCGTACCAGGACGTCTCCCAAGTAGTCGTTGTTCCATGTCATCAGGGAATAGTTCACACAGAAGCTGTGTCCGCGTACGAGTCTTGCTGTTCATGGCTGCAATGAAAGCCTGAGTCTTGAGCTCCAGGTATAAAGCCCCTTGGACCTTCAACAGCCGGCCACCTTCTGGCACAAACACATCTAAGAAGTGTTCATTCAACTCCGAGAACCCGATTTCCTGAGAGCCGAAAATACTGGAAACAAAAGAGGCCAAATTGGCCTTGCGAATGATGTCCACTTGGGATGATTCGGTGATTTCAAGATCGGAAGTTTGGAGGAAGGAGTGTTTCACGGTGTAAACCCTCTTGGTATGATCGAATAGCGAGCGCATGGTTGCGTATGCTTGGCCGTTCTCGGATTCCGGCTCGGATACCATGGCAGTCAGGTCCTGGTAACTGTTCTTGGAGAGAAACGAGAGGATTTGGGTTGACTGGGAAGGTCAGAACCTATATCCGTTCCCAAAAAAGAGTGCGACTATCAGACTTACCAAATTATCCAGGATGGGTAAACTTTGGATTTTCAGATGAGAATTGGCTTTGAGGAACGCGAAGCCCCGCGCACCGGGGAATTCGCCGACCGGAGATATTTCTTGCGTGCCCATAGCTACCGTCTGATCTTGACGCTCCGTGTGGTCCATTATTTCGGATATGATGGACGCGACATCAGCGTTGATGTTGGGGTTGTCATTCTGGGTGACGGTTGGATCGGATTGAGATTGATCACCCGGCGGGTGATCGGTAGGCTCGAGTGAATCCACGACACTTTCACCGAGTGCAGTCGCAAGTTCTTCTTCAATCTTGTGGCCGGGGCCGTGTTGATCTAAACTGTCAAGGGATTGCTGGAAGGTGGGTTCGTCGTCCGGGCCAGCGTCCATCCGACGCTTTTTAGCGGCAGGCGGGGTACCATGATCCTCTTCCTCGAGGAGAAGGGGTGGCTTTTGGTCTATTGCAGAAAAGGAAGGAAGTAGTCAGCCAAAGAGTGAATCAGGGTAGAATGGGGAGATAGTAGGTTAAGTAAAGTAGGACAAGGCAACAGCAGGAGATAGTAGTAGTAGCAGTAGTAGGCGCCAGCTGCATGGGGCAACAAGAAACAGACAAACGCCAACGGGCAATGTAGCACTCACCCAGTTCATCGTCAGGAAATGAGGGAAGATCAGATGTGGCATCGAAAGATGGCCGATTGCCTCGAGTCTCGACCATCTGGACTATCAGTCTCTAGGGTTGGGCTGTCAACTTCCAAGAGCAGAAATGAGGGCTTAGGGTAGGGGTAGGGCGCAGCTGTAGGGCTTCCAGGAGGTCAGGTTTTTTGCCTCGGAGGGGGCTTTGTTCTAGTGCGATTGCCAGGAAGTGATATTATTGGACAATGACTTGACCGCCTCTGAATGCGGAGAAATACATTGTATGTACGGAGTACTACAGCAGTTGTAGGGCGAGTTATCGTTGTTTGTTCACTATTGTGTTTATTACTAGTTAATTATTGCACAGTGAGATATAGGGTATTCAGTATTAACATATACTAATTTCGCTCTATCTCACTCCCGGGTGTGTCTAGAAATATTAATACTACGTACCATGTATTATTATGTGCTGCCAATGGACAATGGACGAGCGGGTACTGCCAGTTGCCAAAAGTACGGAATTGACGCCTGATATCAAAGGCCACACTATTCCCCACGACCACTAGAAAGCAGAAATGATATTCTTTTCTGAGCTGGCAAGATACTAGTAGTCTTTAAAATATTCTGCAGATCTTGACTGAATTGAAATTAGTCTCAGTAATATTGTATAAATCTTTTCGTAGTCTACATTTTGTCCCTGGCGATCTGTTTCATGTCAACCCTGATTAGTGCGCGTCATCGATGCATGGGACTGGCTGGCTCTTCATCCTGGGTCTGTAACCCTCCAACCACACCTATCCTACATCTCTGGCTACGTGAATTCGCTGTGAGCCAATTTCTTTTTACCTTTTGAATCAAAATTGGCAAGAAACTTATTGTGAGGGATAAAATAAGGAAAATCAACTCCAAGAGCGTTCCGGACAAACAAAATGAACATTGCTATAAGCTGGGTCTTCGCTCTGAAATTGCTCTGACCAGTAACAGCCAAATCACCCAACCAAAGATCATTGTGTGCATCCATGGAACACTGGGTTTGAAAGCTTGAATCCTTTCTCTAGGCTAATGCTGCGAGTGGTGATCCGCCCGACGCTCCCGAAACCCTAATCATGAGGAGCTTATATGCCCCAGCGACCTTCAAGCCCATGGTTTCTCAATAACGCCCAGCAAGGTTAGTTTCCGAAAGCGGCTCTCTGGTGGCACTGATTCCTGTAATCCTCGAATCCATTCAGTATGCACCAGGGGTCTAGCCGGCCCATGCTACCTGGGCTCGTAGAACTGCCCTTCTTATTTGGAAACAGGTCCCGCGTCCTTTTTCCAACACTTGTTCGTGATAAATGCCGCCGAGGACACTAGTACTACGATAAATCGCCTTTGTCTACCTCCCATTAGCTCGAGGCTACTGCCCGCTTCAACCGCCGACATGTTCTCAGCCCATTGTTCCCTCGTGATTGCGGTATCAGTCCAGTTGGCCGCCATAGCTACGGCCCAGGACTACACAGAGACCGTTTGGGGTATCTTTGCATACACTACTTATGGAGACACTCTCCCCAATATAATGTCGCAAGTGAGGACCAGGGCGCTATCTGACTATGGAGCCAGCCAGCTTGAGGCGGCAGGGTCGGCCTTCCGTGATAGATATGTCAGGACAGGAGGAAGTGCGTACTACGCAGGATCCACGGTTCAAGGCCTTGCTCCTTTTTACCTCGACTCACAAGATGTCAGCATCCTCACAACAACTGATCAATATGTCATCGCCTCTGCACAGGCTTTCATGCAAGGCCTCTATCCACCATTGAATCAATCCGATGTCCAAGCCTCCGACTCAACACCGAATGGCACTTTCTATAGCTATCCCCTCGGCGGATACCAATATCCCAAAATCGTTAGTCTCGGGAGCTCCGACCCACAGTCTATCATGGTCGCGGGTCAGGCGCAGTGCCCCATGCATCAAGCCGCCGTGAGCGAATATCAGGACAGCAGTGAGGCCCAGGACATTACGCAGGAGAGTGCCGCTTTCTATACGAAACTCTGGAAGGAAGTATTGATGGGAGAGATGGATGAGTCACAAGCAACCTACAGTAATGCCGTTGACATTGCCGACTTCTTGGACTATGAGATTCTCCACAATACCCAAGCTCTCGAGGTTCTGGGCGATTACGATCTGCGACGCTCCCGGTGGCTTGCAGATCAATATACATATGCTACGAATAAGCAAGATGATCAGCAATCTGCAATCGGCCTCATGAATCCTGTTGCCGGACAAGGCTTGGCCGCGAGTATTCTCAACGCTTTCTCGATAAACGTTGGAACATCTGGATTGCAGCAGAAAGTGACGTTGCTGTTTGGTAGCGATGAGCCTGCCGTGGCTCTAGCCTCTCTCCTGGGGCTGGCAAAGGAGCAACAGCCAAACTTCTATTCTCGCCTTGTCCGTGGTGGATCCCTTGTCTTTGAACTTTATAGTTTCGAAGCAGACGAGATTTACCCCAGCTATCCGGGCTCTGATAATCTATTTGTGAGATTTTACCTCCACAATGGCACCGATTCCTCCGAGTTCGCTTCATATCCGCTTTTCGGAAACGGGCCAAGCCAGGAATATGTTCCATATAGCGAGTTCCAATCCGAAATCGAGACCTTCGCGATGCAGTCAACAAAGGAATGGTGTACTCAGTGCAATGCGGATTCCATTTTCTGTACTGGGTTGATGGGAGACAGCAGTTCCTCAAAGCAAAAGAAACAGATGTCTCCTGCGGTGGCCGGGGTTATTGGAGCTTTCGTGACTCTGGGTGTTGGTCTTCTCTTTGGGATGATCTTTTCTTCTGTGGCATTCGCAAACGTGGAGGCAACAAGCCTGGCATCGGGGGGTTTAAAGGCAACGACAAGAACGCCAGTGATGCAGATCTCAATTTCCGGAAGCCAATCTGGGGCAGTACCTCCAAGCCAAATGTCGGGACTGATGATGATCCATCCGCTGCTGGCATTGTGGTTCAGGGACACGAGCGACTCGGAAGCTGGGAAATGGGTCAGCGGAGAAAGGAGATTGAGGATATCGCATCTCCAACTCATGACGGCGCACCCCATGTCTCGCCATTTGATGAGGAGAATGAAGAGGAATGGAGGATTCACAGTGGGATGCAGCCGGTTAAAGTGCGGGAAAGCGTGTAGAAGTAGCCGTTATGGCAGGCAGTGGTTGATTGATGTGTTTGTTCTTGGATACCAAAAGTTGAGTTAGAGTAGTAGTAGTAGTAGTTAGAATGTTAATGTGAATGTGAATGTTAATGTGGATGTTAATGTGAACTTTCTCTCCTTCCCTCGCTCTTTCTTGCTTTCTTTCTTCCTTTCTTTATGTGTGATGCTTGTGCTTGTACTAGTAGTACTAGTAGTACTTGATCTTTTGTGCTTCACCTCGTGCCTTCCCTTGAGGGCCTCAACTTCGACCAACTAACTCCTACGAGTCTCCCCCCTTCAGCCCATCTTCATGTATGTCTCATCATCACCCCGATCAAGATGAAGTACAGTATCCCCACACTCATGGCGCTATACCAGGAGACAGAAGTTGCCTGTAACTGGACCGGTCACGTCAAAGATTGTCAGTACCTCCTCCCCATCATCGAGTTGGCAACATTCTGCAAGCCTGGGCACAGGCATCCTCCACACAATGTCTGACTATTCTCGCAGGTAAACTACTACGTCCCGGGCATCCTCGAAGGCCAGAAACCCGAGTGATTCCTCGCAAAAAGCGCACCTCGAAGACCTCTGCAGGACCACATCTTGCTCAATCATTGGGACATACACCTAAGTCGCATACGCCAAAGCTGCATACTCCTAAGCCGCATAATCGATCGACAACCAACAAAAAAAGGTTATCGCCGAAGCCGTTGACGACAACTGATGCAGGGTTTGCTCGCTTTCTCAAAGAACATTCTTCTCCAAAACATCAGCGTGTGACTGCTGGAGGCCGTATCGTTCCCATGATTATCGGAGACGATTCAATCCAAGGGGAGAAGAATTTTGAAGAATGGAAGCCGCCTCAAGCCAAACATAACACGGATTACCAAAGTTCGCCCACGAAGATAATCAACAGCAATTATCCCCAAGGCAGTGCCGCCGTGGTACACAGTCCAGCCTCATTCGTACTTGATCCAGGACAAAATGACAGCGTCTTCCACCAAATCCCAATCACCACAGCTCAGGCCTCGGTCATTATCCCAATGCCTGTTCAATCATTTCTGCCCTCCGTCTTTCCTCAGCAGTCAATGAGTGTCTACCAAGGGACCAACGCATCCCAACAACTGGACAAGAACTACTTTCCACCTTTAAATATGAATTCTGATATCGATTACCACCCCGCCGGCATCTTCAGGTCGAAGCTGGAACATGTACAAAATATCGTTAATGGAGTCGAGGATGCAAATTTCATTGACTTCAAGGCCGATCTTCGCCTCATACTCGACCTGGTGGGAAGACCGATGGACTCTCTTCAAGTTGAATATCTGATATACCTTCATAAGCAGTTGGAAGTGGCCTTGGGTGCTGCGAGTAGGCACCTTCAGTCGGTGGATGCCGAGATTGCAATGTGTCCGGCAAGCAGTCCATCACACGTTGGGCTGCGAATCAAATGGAAGCGGGTCAGAGCAGAGGTCTTTGACAGACTGGAGGAGATCAAATTACGCCTAGGTGAGGCGCTCGATCAATTCAACGGAATCCAGAGCATTACGGGTTCCATAATCCAGACCTTGTGCCCAGGGGATCTCTCACTCGAACCACTGGTGATATCTTCGGTTCCAGATACACCCTATCAATCCATGCCCCAGACCGAGGAATTCCAGGTCGATAATACACTACAGGAAGGCATCATCAATCAAGACTGCGAACCGATGAAAAAGAATCCTCCCAGTTCCCCCGATTTTGAGTTTGCTTTCGATCCCCAGTTACCTGAGCATAGTGAGGCTATAGAGCATCCTAGGCCTCAACGAGCTGGTCGCTTTGATGATATGGGATCTGATCTGTACGGCGATGGAGATACCGATAGAAGCGATGCAAGCTCGGAGGTTTTGTACAGTGGAGATGAGCAAAACAGCGAGTCTAGCAGTGACAGCAACGGTCCTGCCCACAGTGCGAGTAATTCGTCCGTTATTCTCCAGGATCCAGCCGGTGAAGATGACACTGCCTCCCTCTCCGAGCCGGCCTGCTCTGAGGTTTCACAGTATGGTGCCGGGGTGACAGACGCTCTTCATGAGTGCCGGCCTTCTGGGCAAACCGATGGCGTTGCGGACATTCGTATACCTCGTTATCTCCCACGAAACCTGCGACGTCGTGATAGTCACACCCTTCCGCGCAATTTTCCCCGTCGATTCAGTAGTACCAGCCCCCTTGCAGCCGAACGACGCCCGCGTTCACGATACTTCCCCTGGAATTGGCGGACAAGTATGGGCTCCGGATCAGGATCAGATTCAGTCTCCAGTATCGACCACGAGTATGACGAGGGCTCGCAACCTGAAGATTGTGTGAGTGATATGAAGCCGATCATCGGCAGACGATACGGATATTCGGAAGATGGGCCTGCTGCTTTGGCCAGCCAGCCAGGAGGTTTTGATCTCTCCAGTGATTACGGATCAAATCAAAGGTGAGATACAACATCATCATACGGAGTACTGAGCGAGGAATTTAAAATGGCTAATACCAGTTCAAACTTTAGTAATCCACCCACGCAAGATGACGACTACGATGCCGATATTGATCTAACACAAGACTCGCCCCGTCAAGCCATCCGTGCAGCTCACCAAAACGAACAAACTAAGGCCATCCGCGCCGAGTTTCGTGCGATGCAGGGGATTGGTCAATATGGATTGCCTATTGGGCGCCCCACGGTCGAAACATTTGCGACTACCGCCGTCGGACTCCCCGGACGATTCCAATATGAGTCTGGTTGGATGGCTTTGGCTCTCAAGAAGCTCTTCCCATAAAGGAGAGGGCAGCCTATACTCCATATGTGTACCTGATATCTGGGGATGTGGAGGAGGATGGAGAACCAATGAATCCCCCACTCTTCGGTGAATCCCATGGTCTGGACCACGCATTCGCCTTTCATCACGTGGTGGGGAGGTTTTCCAAGGCTTCCAAGAATTGATTGGTAGCTGAAGTCAGAGTCGCCACCGGAGTTTTGCTTCATCCTTCGTTTGTACCACAGTGTAGTGTTTTGCGGTTTCCCTTAGAGGATACTGGTTCGGCGCTTGTTGTAGAATCCTAACCCAGTCCCTCGTTATTTGCCCCCCGAAAAAAAAAGCCACTCTTAATTCTTATTTCCTGTTCCTCTTTTTTTTAGTGATCATGTTTGCCGCTCCAATAAGAAGAAACAGTAGAAGAATCTCCCAGTGTCAACCCTGCATTGCGATCGGGGCCCCCTGACTAATCGGGAACTCCGCGTCTCCACTCCAACTTCCAACTCCCCTTCCCTCTTTCGCCTTCTCCAATCTACCCTACTTCTACTCCTACACTGCCTTTCTTTTTTCTGTTGGATTCCTACCATGCAGTCTCATTCATGAGAACTGCTGTCCGTGGTCCTTATATTTCCGTTCTTTAGGGTGGCCCTCGTTTTCAACGACTTGGCCTGTTAACCTTCGTCCCCCCGCGGTTGTATCCTCATCCCGGCTCTCGCACCATCCCTCCCCGCCTTTTCCCTTCCTTTCGCGCAACTTTCCTTTGAGACCAATCTTTGATCTCTGGGGGACTGCCTATCGATTTCCGGCCCTGGCTACTTCCCTCTGACACCCGCAATGACACAGCTTTTCGCATCCAACCCGTCAACAATGACGAACGAAAAGCGCGGCAATTTCACCGGCCTCTCCCTGCCGACCCGAAAACACTCCAACGAATCAGGCCACTTGCCCACCAAGATCAAGAACTTTTTCCGGATCAATAGCTCAAGCAGTCATTCCTCCCATGGCGGCAGTCCCGCCAGCACCGACCGTGAACGCGAGAAGGAGTCACCGAAGAATGACAAATCCACATTCAGACAATCGCGATTCCTCCCTAATATCGGTCGTAACCGTTCCGCTACCGTCGCCAGTGAGGGCAACCCTCTAGATGATGGTGTCTCGCCCACGGCTACCGCGAATCCCTACTTTGCCCATCAAGGCCAGCCCGCATTACGGCATAGGAATGACGGCTCTCCTCCCTCTTCGCCTCCCGATACCCCCGAGTTGCAGGTCACCGGGGTCTCCGCAGTGGAACAGGCAACAACTGCCAACAAGGAGGAACTAGCACGCAAACTCCGTCGTGTCGCATCTGCCCCCAACGCCCAAGGTCTTTTTAATAGCCAAGGTGATGGACGTCCCCAGACAGCCGAGATGGGCAAGGAGCCTCTTGTGGAAATCCCTGGTGGTGACGGCAAGGTTGGTCTGTCTGATGGCAAGGGAGGAGTCCTGGCTGTGCCTCCGATAGGCATTGACAGCAAGATCACTGGCTCTGGTACCGAAGATGCTCCCTTCCGTCGCACCTACAGCTCGAACTCTATCAAGATCCGCAATGTCGAGGTTGGCCCCGCAAGTTTTGATAAGATCAAATTGATTGGAAAGGGCGACGTTGGCAAAGTTTATCTGGTTCGCGAGAAGAAGACAAGCCGCCTCTATGCCATGAAGGGTGAGTTTGATTCCTAATTTTGCTATACCACTACGGCATGAATACTGACCCTTCTCTAGTACTAAGCAAGAAGGAGATGATCAAGCGCAACAAGATCAAGCGCGCTCTTGCCGAGCAAGAAATTCTGGCGACAAGTAATCATCCATTTATTGTCACCCTATATCACTCCTTCCAGTCTGAGGACTACTTGTATCTCTGCATGGAGTACTGCAGTGGTGGCGAGTTCTTCCGAAGTATGTTTTCTATCCTCCGCTATTCTTGGAATCTCTTTATTCTAACCATGGCGTCAATCCAGCCCTTCAAACTCGCCCTGGGAAATGCATTTCTGAAGATGCTGCCAGATTCTATGCGGCCGAAGTTATTGCTGCTTTGGAGTACCTCCACCTCATGGGTTTCATCTACAGAGATCTCAAGCCAGAAAGTACGTGGTCTTGGTGGAATTAGTAGTTCTAAATCTTGAGGCTTGACATACTAACATTTGCTCCACTAGATATCCTCCTCCATCAATCCGGTCACATCATGCTTTCGGATTTCGATCTGTCTAAACAGTCAGGGCCCGGAGGTGCCCCTACTATGATTCCTGGCCGAAGTGGTGGCAACTCCTCCGCTTCCCTGCCAACCATTGATACCAAGTCTTGCATTGCTGATTTCCGAACGAATTCTTTTGTTGGAACCGAGGAGTATATCGCACCCGAGGTCATCAAGGGCTGCGGTCACACTAGCGCAGTTGATTGGTGGACTCTGGGTATCCTTGTCTATGAGATGTTGTACGGCACCACTCCCTTCAAGGGCAAGAACCGAAACGCAACCTTCGCCAGCATCTTGCGGGACGAGGTGGGCTTCCCTGAGGGCTCGGGTGCGCAACAGACCTCCACGCTTTGCAAGTCTTTGATCCGCAAGCTGCTGATCAAGGACGAGACCAAGCGCCTTGGAGCTCGTGCCGGTGCATCTGATGTCAAGACACATCCCTTCTTCCGGTCGACCCAGTGGGCTCTTATTCGCCATATGAAGCCACCCATGATCCCGCACCAGGGCCGTGCCGGTACGGACACGGTGAACTTCCGCAATGTCAAGGAGAGCGCCAGTGTTGATATTGGCGGCACTAACACTGCCAAAATGGAGGGTGTCCCTATGGACTCTGGCCTTGCAACCCCCAATGGCGAATTGAATGATCCTTTTGAGGAGTTCAACAGCGTTACGCTTCACCACGAGGGAGATCACTAAGCACAAGCACCATATTTTTCGCATTTGACGCCCACTTTGTATTTTTCTTTTCTTTTCGTCTCCCGATACTATAAAGGGAGGGCGGCCGCCTGGGCATCGGCTTGCTGACGACTATGATGCATTGACGACTGCATTTAAACTGTTACATTCCATTGCAACTTTCCGCGGATGTTTTATGGAATCGATTTACGTACGCTTCCTGCTACTCCTTGCCCTTTGTTTTGGTCATCTCGCATCTGCGTCTTTTTTGCATTCCCTTGATTACCCAAGACCTTGGTCAACTTTCGGATATCCTTCTGCGACCTCATTCTTCCCGCTCCTTCTGTTCACGATTCCATGTTGTTCGTTCGTGTTTTTTTTCCCTCGTCTGCTGGAAGCTGCGTTATACATCTTTTTTCCCCTCTTAGCAGCGGTCGGCGTTTTACTGGTCTTTTTATTTTTCTCTTCCTGGTACTCGTGACACTCGTCCAGTTTCGTTGATCTTCTTGTTGCCTTCTCTGCGATTGCCTCACTGCCTTGTCGATTTCTGGCGCGGTACTCTCTATCAACAAAGCTCGGTTCAATTTCTGCGTGTTCTCAAATTGGTTTGTTCTGGATGTGTTGACACCTTGTTTTATCTCGAGGGTTAATGTCAACTAAAAATATAACAGAGTAATATGGTTGAGAGTTCTATATTTACCTAGTCTTCCTCATTTGTAGATACAGTTTCCCTGGTTAGTACTAGTAGTTGCGTAGTAGATATCATGAATATTTTTGATCATGATACTACGTACTAGGTACACAACCAAAACCAAATCGCGGCCCGATGACCTAGCGGATCCCGATCATCAACAAACTCCCCGCGCACTCCGCCCTCCACTTCCCCTCCATCGCATTGACGACGAACGACAAACTCAACCCTTCCACATAATGTCCGCATTCGCCCAATCGGAAGATTCCGATGGTCAAGACTTCTCCTATATCTCCCCCGACCCGGCGACCACAACCCCTCCCATCCCACCAGAGCAGTCAACAAGCTCCGACGCAGAAGCTTCCCACGGCCGCAACCGCTCAAACAACCCGCTGCTGGGCAATAACCATGGCCTCGTCTCGGAGCTAGAACAAGAAGTTCTGGATGAATACTCCCGCCTCCTGCGGAATGTGAATCAGGTACGCCGAACATCCAGGGATCGACGCGTCGAGTCCCAGTCCCAGCCCACAGTGCAAATCAATCCTCAGCCAACCCAACCTCGCGGAGCTAGATAGCTCCCTGGTCTGGCTAGATGCTAAACCCTGATTGAACGTGAACTAACATTCCCATTCCACGTCGTCTAGCTCTCCGAGAAAGTTGCCGATCTCGCCGGCAACCCGGCTACCATGACTCTTGACGGAATGCGGCTTCTTGAACGCAAGACGGCGACAGTGTGCACTTTGCTCAAGGCTAGCGTCTACAGTATTGTCCTGCAACAACAGATCTGGAATGAGAGTGAGGAGCAACAGCAACAGCAGGACGGACAGGATCAGCACTTCCAGGACCAGACCTATCAGCATGGAGGTTATGAAGGCGATGGAGATGTTACCTACCAGTGATGCCTCTGTACTGTACTCTGCTCAGTCCCGAAGAGCTAGATGGGGATGTTTGATTTTTGTGAAAATATGCCGCCTGGATATCATAGGCTGGATTTTGATTGCGTATACCCTGGACTACTATCATTTGTGGAATCGGCGCGTTACTTGGATATTGTGGGTGTTGTTACGAGAAACACAAAGTGCGAACTTGAAGGAAGAAAGAAGAAAAAAAGGCTAGATAACTTGTCAATATCGAGTCCAATTGGACATGTTAATGAATTCAACGAAGAGTCAGGCGATTTTCCATTGACGAATTTGAATTCCTTTTGAACATATGACCTAACAAGTTACAAATACATGCAAAAGACAAGGAGAAGAGAAATAGAAGAACATTATATACACGCCGAGAAACAATGCACGACCTGACCGCTCGTCAGAACGCAATGCCTAGCCTAGACCTTGCCCGCGTAGTACACCTTGCGCACATCGACAATCTTCTTGCCGCGGGCCCGGGCAACTTCCTCCGGGTCGCGCTGGCTCATAAGAGCCTCGTAGGCGGCCTTGACTGTGTTCATCTTATTCCGGGATCGGTTGACTCTCGCAGCGAGGTCGTGGATACCGGCAGCGCGGCACATTTCGTAAATCAGATGCTGGGTGCGGAGACCGAAGCCTGGAAGAGCATGTTAGTATATAATTGGGAATAACGAGATGTGATTTGACATACCAGGAGGACGGTGCATCAACTGCAGCTCCACAGCTCCCACCTTTCCGGTGACATCGCCGAAGATGGTACGGTTCTCGTAACGAGGACAGGCTGCATGTTGCGGATGGCACGGTATTGCGACTGGATCTTGGCATCGGCTGCCTCCTCAGACTTACCCTCGCCAATACCCAACAAACCATTTCCGTTACCAGCGACAGACAGGCGGTAGGCACGACGGACCTTACCCAGACGGGTTTGGTTAACGACACTGTGGGAAACCAAAGTCTTGGTGCGGAGTTCTCGCACTTGACGCTCAGTGTAGCCGGTAGCCAGAAGGAGACTCTTCAGGGCATCAGTCAGTTCCTCTGCCTCGAGCGAGCGCTCCTTCTCACCCTTCTCCGCAGCGGACTTGCGCTCCTCCACACGAGGCTCGTCAATGGTCTGGCCGGGGCCAAAGAGATCAGGCACGAGAGCACTGTGCGGGTTCAGCTCGTTCTCCTCCTTGCCTTCCGTCAATCGCAGGGACTCGGCGAATCGCACAAAGTCGGCTGGCTTAATATCTTCATTTGATTCCGCGAAGAAACGACCAAAGTCCTCGATGAATTGGTCCTCGGACTTCAGCTTAAAGTTGTAATCCGAGTTCGACTCGGGGGCGCGAACATTGCGGTCGATACCCGGCTCAATCACGGAAAAATCGTCGAGATACTTGAATCGATAGGGGTCGGTACGGCGAATGGACTGCTCGGACAAATCCTTGGGGTCGATAGAGGCCTCGCCGGCCTTGATGGCTTCCATTTGGGCGGCCGAGTACTCCTTTGCCAGGTGGGCCTTCTCCTCCTCCGTGTAAGACTTGAAGTCATCGGCCTTCAATGCTGACCGGGTAGAGTTCTCGGGACTCTTGACATTGGGGAACTTGGGTTTCCGATTCGTCAATGGCGCTGGGGTTGGGTGGAATTGGCGACGAGGGACTCGCGTGCCGGGAGTCGCAGTTCGGGAGAGGCTGCAAAACAGACATCTTGCGGGCCGGGCAAGACTCATGATTAAAGAAGAGTGAAAGGCTCGTCGGCCAGCAGCACGCCAGCCACAAGCTCTAAAACACAAAAAAACGAGAGGGAGAGATAGCGGAGGACTAATTGCAATTGCAACAGGCAAATCAACCCGGCGGAAGTGCAGCCAGCGGGAGGAATTTCTTGCTCGCGGGCGGTGAGTGTCGGCCCAATCAACGACGCGGGAGATCCGTTGCTAAGCCCAAGTTAATTTTATGGAAATCGCCGCTTTTCTTTTTTGCGCTCCTCTATTGCACATGTTGGCTGTTCGCTTGTCTTTCTGGCGGTTGCCTTCTCTCGGTTCTCAGGCACTACGTTCAGCTATTCGAATCCAGCAAAACTCGACTATCGCCTACAATTATCCCCCGAAACGATCTCCTCCACCACACCACCCGCCTAAGATGAATAACCAAAGGAAATTGATCGATAGAAAGCGCAAGAAGGCCAGAGTCGAGAAGAGCAAGAGCGGTGGTCATGACGAAGTTCTTCTGGCGGATGTGAACAAGCTTCTCCGCTCTAAGTCCGCCGACGAAGAGACCAATGGTGAGAAGCCTGCGCCTACGCTCCCCGAAAAATTCACCGAAATCGATGTGACAATCTCCATGCTTTCTTCGACCGGTGATGGTCTTGCCTACGATGAAGATCTGAACCATGTATTTGTGGTCCCCTTCACGGTCCCTGGCGACAAGGCACGCGTAAAGGTGGTGCGCCATGAGTGGGAATACAATTATAGTATGACCGATTTCCTCAGTGTGATCGAGGCCGGCCCAACAAGAGACGACTCCCTGATTAAATGCGGTTACTTCAGCCAATGCTCCGGTTGTCAATTGCAAATGATGTCTTATGAGGACCAGCTCGCGCACAAGCGACGTATCGTCGAGAAAGCCTACGCCAATTTCTCGGGCTTGGTTCCCCACCTGGTTCCTGCCATTGAGGAAACATTCCCATCTCCTCTGCAATTCGGATACCGCACGAAGCTTACGCCTCATTTCGCGCAACCCAGCAAGCCGAAGACAGACGAGGCTGGAAACCAACTGCCGAGAGAGGTCCCGGCTATTGGATTTACGTACAAGAACCGGAAAATGGATATGGATATCGAAGACTGCCCGCTGGGAACCGACATTGTTCGACGCGGTCTCAAGAGCGAGAGAAAGCGCGTGGCCGAAAATATTGCTTCTTACAGGAAGGGCGCCACTCTCTTGATGCGTGAAAATACTACTCGCATCGCCAAGGATACCCCAGACGCCAAATCAAAAGTCAAATATATTCCCGGGCTGGCCCCGATCAAGGGTTCCGATTCTGGTGATTTAATCAAAATTGAAGAAGAGGACTACACCGTGGAGAAGCGCTGTGTTACTGATAACAACGCCACCTCTGTGGAGTATATCGACGACTATATTTTCAGCAACAAGGCTGGCGGCTTCTTCCAGAATAACAACTCTATTCTCTCCGGATTTACCGAGTACATTCGATCAAAGGCCTTCCCTCCCGGTAATGACCAGGCCGCCCAGCCCATCAAGTACCTCTTGGATGCGTACTCGGGTTCGGGTCTCTTTACCATCACTTTGTCTCCTCTCTTCAAGTCCAGTCTAGGTGTTGATGTCGCCGGTGATTCTATCGTCTGCGCTCGCGACAACGCCCGCGCCAATAATCTCCCTAATACCGGTTTCGCTGCAGCCGATGCAGCCGTTCTTTTCAAGGACGTTCCCTACCCGGCTGATCAGACATTGCTTGTCATTGACCCCCCCTCGCAAGGGTTGCTCCGAGGACTTCCTCCAACAGCTTCTGGACTATGGTCCTCGTCGCGTTGTGTATGTCAGCTGCAACGTTCACACCCAGGCTCGCGATGTTGCGGTCATGGTACAGGGTGATGAGAAGCGGAACATTCGGTATGAGATTGAAAGCATTCGTGGCTTTGATTTCTTCCCTCAAACTGGACATGTTGAGGGCGTTGCTATTCTCAACCGGGCTACCTTCCCCGCGAAGTCTGAGTAAAGCTAGTTGGGTTCGGACCTTTTTTTTCAAACTTCAATTTCTACCTTGATCTTCTTGTATAATGTACTATTCTGGCTTGGATTGGATTGGATTTTTGCATTCCATTGGCGTTATATTCTACAGGCAAATACGGGAACCAAAAAAAGAAGGGCAGCAGATACCACGAGATGAAGGAGAATTTTCGCATTTTCAATACGCTTCTGAACGATAATAAAAACAAGGCTGGGGACTTAGTATCTCCCTCTATCTACTCGGGAACCAGATTGGATGTAGCATACTAAGACCACAGCGCTGAGCCGCCCGCTTTGAATAATAAAAAAAGGGAAAGGGGCAAGAAGGAACAGCGTCACAAGTGGTAAAAAAGAGAGAGATGAAATAACAGACTATGAACAAAAAGCGTCCAGCGACACCAGGCTGATAAAAAAGACGATGATAAGAGGGAAATTTGGCTTTTAAGAGCTTCCCGGTCCGCCAAGCAGCGCGAATCTCCGCACGATACTGGGACCAATCTCATCATATTCGGCCTTGGTGTGGCAGTAGCTTCGGAACTCAGGCGTCTGACCCAGCAGGCTGCCGCCGAACCAGGGTCCGTGCCGCTGGCGCTTGTGCGTGACGACCGCGACATCCAGACCACCACTTCGGGCGCCGCCGCTGCGGGCCTCAGAGGCGCGGATCCGGTCGTCTACCAGATGACGGATATCACGCTGTAGACGACGGCCAAAGTCCTTATACAAGGTGGAACCACCGGACAAAACAATGTTCTTATAAAGGCCGCGACGGACATCAATAGGCGAGGATTGAATGACACCGTCAACGACGTTGGGGAGTGGGGTGAGGAAGTCGGACGAGTAGATTTCGGGGTTGAAGAAAATCTCCGGGGCGAGGAAGCGCTCGTAGCCAATGTCGATTTGCACACTACGTCCGTTGGGCGCGCTGACAGTGTGCTTCAGGAGACGATCGGGCTCGCGATCGTAGCGGGCGAATTCCTTGACGATATCGGGACTCACGTAGCAGTACTCCTCCTTGACCTTCTCGGCGGTCTTCAAGCTGCTGTCCGGCTCACCGCGGTCTCGCAGCAAACTTTGCACAAAGTATGTGATGTCTCGGCCAGCGATGGGAATGCTCTTGATGGAAGATCCAATGACGTAGCCCTCAGCTACGGGGATAACGTGGGTGACACCGTCACCGGAGTCAATGACAGTTCCGGTGAGGGATCGGTCAGTCACTTTGGATGAGGTCCAGGACGCGGCAAGGGCGAGCACGGCTTGAACGGCAATATAGAGACCAGCGCAGTTGAACGATTCGAACATGATCTCGGCGGTGTTTTCACGGTTCTCGGGGGGGTTCAGTGGCTAACGTCAGGCTCCAATATTAGTCTTTCCAGGCTCCTAAGTGGCATGCTTGCGGGGGGGTGGGGGAGTGAAGATGTATGGCTTCCTTACGGGTTCGGTGAGGAGGAAGTAGTGGTCTTCGGGCTCGACACGGAGGTACTTGAAAATCGAATTCGACCAGAATCGTTCCATGTGGTCCCAGTTCTCGATCTGGCCGTGTCGGATGGGGTAGTTGACACCATAACCGGGGCCATTTCCAGCAGCCAGAGCCTCATCGCCAATGAAGAAATCCAGGTCCTCAGTGCCGCGCTTCATAGAAAGGTGCGAGCTGGCGCCGCCACCACCGGACAAGAAAGAAGGCTTGTTTGCGACAGAAGGCCGGGCGGCGGAGCTACCAGCGCTACCAGCACCAGCCTTGGTTGCAATGGCTGTTGGAAAGACGAAGGAGGGAGAATCGTTACCGGCGAATCCTATATTCAAAGTAAACACAACTAGTCAGTCCAATGCTCCAGTAAGGAATTGCGATCTTAATGCCACCATTCCAGGCATCTAGTACCTACCGAGCTTGGAGTAACCAGTACCGCTGGAGTGTTCGTGTCAGCACGAGATCAATTCGGGAGAGGGAGAGGTAAGAACATACTTGTCCATGACAACGGCTGGTGTTTGGGAGGCCATGGCGGAGAGGGATTCTGCAGACCAATCCGAACACAAAGGAGATTGCAGGTCCGCTGTAGAAGGGGGGGGGTGGGATATGAAGTCAACCGTGGCGGAGCTTCAGGCAGAGGCGGGGAGGAACGTGGATGACTAAGAATGCCCACGTCATGTGCCTGGAACAATGGACGGGGACTCTTCATTTTTTGATTTGACCATATTATAAGGTGCATTTTAATATATCATCCAATTGGAATGATAACTGGCGATCTCAACCATCAAAGTTGATTTTAAGGAGAATTGCCGGTAGGATCTTCCACTTACTGTACAGGAAGGCCCCTAGAGAAGCCTTTGCCAAAGATAGATACGAAGGAAATAATACCTAAGGTTGGTATAATACCAGTACTAGACTACTAGTGCTGTTGAAAGGAAAGAGCGATCCGCGACGATGCTGAGGAAAGAAGGAGTGTCATTGATCTGATGCTACGAGTATGCTATGCGATGCTTCAGAACATACGGTCACACCTCTTTCTCTTCTATCTTCTTTCTTCTCTCTTCTCTCTTCTCTCTTCTCTCTTCTCTCTCCTCTCTCCTCTCTCCTCTCTATTCAACACTTACCCCACGCCTAGTCTAGGCAGCCTATCCTTTACCAAGTATTCCTTATGAGCAGTATACTGCATATCCTGAAGACCTTATTCTTATACGGTCCCCTTCGCTCTCTTTGATCGCTCGCTCAAACCTCGCTTCGCGCGTCCAGGTCAGGGTTAAACACCGGTTCCTTCACTCAAAGACACACTGGAAACCCACCCGAGAACATAATCGCCTTCACACGTCAGATCAGACCTGCCAATGAGTCTCTACTGAATTGCCGCTGGTGACCAACTGACAGCTTTGGTCGGCACCCTGGAAAACGGGGCAACGATCAAGTACTGGAATCGCGAGCTTATCAATCAATATGACCGATCCAAACCAGCCACAGGGAATGGAAGATATGTGTGCGATATTCGTCCACGCTGGCGCTGGGTTCCATTCTTTCGAAAACCAGGGGAAACATCTCCTCGCCTGCAAGCAGTAAGTTATCAATCACTCTTAGCAAGTCAAATGCTAACCCTACAACGCTACAGTGCTGTTAGAGCCGGCATGGTCTTCTTGCGAAATGGCGCAACTGCCGTCGATGCCGTCGAAATGGCCATCGCCTCCCTTGAGGACGCTCCAATCACGAATTGTGGCTATGGTAGCAATCTCAATGCCGAAGGACTTGTCGAGGCTGATGCTTCAATCGTTGATCATTTTGGGCGCAGTGGTGCTGTTGGAGCTGTACCCAGTAAGAAGAACCCTGGTGACTCTCGGATGAGCAACCGAAGCTAATGTCTACCTTGTACTTAGACGTCAAGAATCCTATCATGGCTGCCCGAAAGATCTATGACCAGTCATATAAGCTCCCAGGAATGGCCCGGGTCCCGCCCAATCTCCTCGTGGGAGAAGGAGCCGCCGATTTTGCCTGGAATAACGGCGTCGTGCTCGTTACAAACGATGCCTTGATTACCCCCTCAACACAAGAGCGCTGGCAAACCTGGAGGCAAGAGATATCTGATTGGGAGGCTACGCATCCGGAAAGCAATTCTAAAGGAGACGAGAACCCTTGGATACGCCACTGTGTTGATCCCTTACAAAATCACATCGCACGTACTTTTGGGAACGTCGATGACCAAGCCAAGGTTCGCGCCGAGCTTTCCTCCATGCATGAAGCCGTTGAGACCTCTGAGATGGATATGGATGCTGCGAGTAGTTCTACTGCAAGCCCTCGACCACGAAACGGCAAGCCACGCCAACACACCTCGGAGGCTGTCCCTACGAAAGAAGAACCACAGAACGGGAACAACCAGAAACCCGGTTCCACCCAAGAATCCAAATTCTCGAGAGATGCCATTGGAGGTGATTCGATTACAGACACCGTTGGGGCGATTGCGGTTGATCGATACGGAAATATTGCGGCAGGTTCCTCATCGGGGGGCATCGGCATGAAGCATCGTGGCAGGGTCGGTCCTGCGGCATTGATTGGAATCGGGACTCATGTCATTCCCGTTGATCCTGCTGATCCAGATCAAACGTGTGTTGCCTCGGTTACTTCGGGCACGGGTGAGCATATTGCATCGACTTTGGCAGCCAGTGTCAGCGCATACCGGATCTACTTCTGCCAAAAGGTTATTGGCAATGGTGTGTCCGAACAAGTTACCGAAGAGGAGGCGTTAGAAGCAATGATTGTCAACGAATTTAGCGGTATTTTACCCTTTCTTTTGGCCGAATTTGGTGGAATCTAACAGTGTTTTAGGTCATCCTGCCCTGCAGAACAATGCGATAAGAGGCTCGATTGGTATTATGACGGTCAAAAAGACAAAGGATGGAATCGCACTGTACTTTGCTCACAACACCGACTCTTTCGTAAGTTTTTGTTACATTCATGATGAAGGATCCCCATGCTAACACTGATCTGATTGTAGGCTGTGGCTTCTATGTCAAGTAACGACAAACTACCTAGCGCTGTAATGTCGCGCAAGACAAAACGAGACTCTAAAGTTGCGAATGGTGGTATGATGATGCGACCTCGTCAGTATATTCGAGCATCGTAAGCTCATCCCGTGTTTTGTCTCGATCGGCCGGTTATAAATCTAACATATACAGGAGAACCTCAAAATCGCCGACGGAGAAAAAAGCGAGAAAGAAAAAGCGCCACTCAAGCGAAAGCCCTTAAAAGACGCATAGCTTCTTGCTTCTAAAAGCGAGTTTAGAAAAGAACCCTGTTGGTGGTTGGTTCTTCCATCTATTCCAACGGTTCGTCTTGACAAGTTTCGAGCCCCCGATCAATTTTCCGCGGGTTACTTTTTGCACAGCGACTGGGCTCTCTTTTTGTCTTTTTGGTTCACCATGCTCTCACATGTCTCTGGTTTGATATTGGTTTTCAAAGCACAAGCAGCAACAGTCGGCTGAAGTCAATATTCCGCGGTGTCGGATGGCCAAGCGATTGTACATGTTTTTTCCAGATTCCCTAGAAGCTCTCCCTATCCAATTTTTCTATTTTTACTTTTTTTTATTTGGTTATCATCACATAGATGATTAGATAATTGATCTCGTTCTTATTTCCATGGTAAGACCCGAATCTCGAATCCAGCGAGAATGAGTAGCTTTTTGTGGGTTGAATCTAATTAAAAGAGCAAAGGGAAAGGGAAGGAAAAAGAGAAAGAAAGGACATATCAAGGACCAGGCGTAGGCGTTGACATAGGCGTCCCAGCCGCCGAAGTCCCGTTGACACGCTTCTTTTTCTTCTTCTTCCGCGGAATAAGCGCAGGCTTAGCACCGTAATCCCCAATATCCAAAATAGTCCCACAAGTCAAGCACTCGTTGTTTGGAGGCGGTTCGCAAAAGATACTCAAACAGATAGAACAGACGTACCCAACATCCACAACCCGACGATGACAGAAGCAAGCAGCGCGGAAATCAACATCAACCCGCGTAGGCAAGACCAGATGACGACGCGAGCGCTGATCCGGCAAAAATGCCATCATCAAGTACTGCAAAAGACCGCGGGGTTCGGACAGAGCCATATACACGCCCTTAGTAGCGTCGCAGGCTTGTTGGAGGAAAACCGCGTCGCCGCTGATCTTGCACACGTCAATGGGGATTTGGAGGCGTTGACAGGCGAAAATACCATTCATGACGGGGATATACTGGTGCGCGGAATCGCCGGATCCACTGACGGAAACGATGAGAATACGGCTTTGGAGCCGCTCGTCTTCATTTGCGGCGGAGTGTCGGCCTGCTCCGGACGTGGGCCCGCCGCTACCACCTCCTCCTTCCGCGGCGGCGTCTTCGAGGTCGGCGCCGCCGTGCTCTTCGGCCCAGGCGATTGTGCGCCGGTTGATGTGGCTTAGGGCCAGGGTGAGAGCGCCGGCGAGCATTGTTGATGTGTTTCCTCGCAGGTCGTCACTGCTGGTCGAATCCATGAGGTCTTTGAGGTTTTTTGTGACTTGTTCTTCGACGATGCGGAAAGGGCGGTATTTGTTCGTTTGGGCTGGTGTTGAGCCGTTCATTGCGACGTCGCCGTCACGATCGGCTGTGGTGGTGGACGGTGTGTCATGTTGGGAGGGATATAGCCATGCCGCTTTTTGGCTGTGTGAGGCGACGACTGCGACCTCGTTTGCGTAGTTGCATGCGAGGTGGGCGTTGATGAAGACGAGGAGGTTCGCGACGGCGTTGGATAGTGGGAGGGATTGGTTTAGGGCCGCCCAGGCATGGGGGTTGGTGTCGAAGACGATTGTGAGGAGAGAGGGGGCGAGGTCTTTCAATTTTCCCCCAGAGTGTTAATATTCAAGTTCAAGTCCTCGGTTTGCTTCTGTGGCTCCGGGGAAGATGGACGAACCGGTGGTTCCAAGGTCATAATGCTCGGAGGCATCAACGGAATTCATGGTGCTAGCACTGGTTGATGGGGGCGGGGGTTCATGATGAGGCTCAGGCCGAAGGTGGGGGTACTTGTTTGCGAGTCCAAGCTCTGTAGGGTAGTTGCTCTTGTGGGATCAACCCTTGGATGAGATCTTCAAGTATCAGTTCCCAGCAAATTCGATCATCTCCAAGCTTCGGTGTCGGCGGAGAAAGAGGCAGCTCCGTGATAAGCGGTCACGGGTGATAAGGAGTGGTGGATACACGTGATTGGATGGGATGCCTCATACTCGGGATCTATTTAACCATTTGTTATATAGATCGATAGCTAGTGCCAGTGCACTAGTACTTTTAAATAACAAGGGGTTGTTTATGAGTCCTATAGCTACTCATATGTCTAGGGGTGTATCGATGGATGTGATATCCGTTCCCAACAGGTCGGAAGTTAACTCCGACGACTGCCATCTATTGCCGAATATATACTTCGACGATGTACAGAAAGGTACTAGAGTGTAACACTATTCAACCATCCATACAACCGCCATGACTGGCACACTGCCAGGTACTACTGGTACGACCAGGCAGGTAGACACGGGCACCGGATCCTCATGACTCAGGCTGATCCAAAAGGTTGAGTTCTGCCGCGGCTCCTTACATGTCAACAAATTGCACTGGCAGTCGTCCTCTGGGATCCACCGGAAAAGCCCGTCGGGGGGGAAGCTGACGATCCGCGGGAGCTATGACAGCTTGTACTCCGTAAGTCGGAGACTGGAATTAAGGATAGCGCTACGCGGCGGTTCCCTCGAATGAGGAGTGGCAGGTCCCACATGCTCGGCCCCTCGCAAACCCGATGCTCGGTTGAATGTACCGCGTTGAACTCATCCCAAAGGAGCTCCTCCACGGGGACATGGAGGACCGTGTCTAAGACGGAAGGGGGGGGGGGGAAGTATGTAGTAAGACTGATGGGAGCAGCCTGAGAGAATATACTTTCTCCGCCTTGAATGTGGAATTGGCAATTCTCCGTGCAACGTGATAGAACGGACCGATGTGGTTGGTCTTATCACCGACCTTTGTAGAATGATAACCATTTGAAATGAAAAAGAGTCCAATGACTCTCAGGAAATTGAAAACCAATCGTATTGAGACGATACCGACTGGGCGCCTCCCGCGGTGCTGCGGGGGATTTTGGGGATTGGCTGCTAATAAAAGGTAATGTTTGCCTGGTAATTACCAAAACGGTATCAGTTGCACGCCTGCAGGCCTGCACGCCAAGTACATAGCCCAATGATTGTTATTCCATAGTACGGAGAACGGAGTAGATCAATCTGTCCAGATTATCTTCGACCAGGGAGCCTCCTTTCTTCCAATTTGTCTTCCAATTCTTCTTCCCAATCATTCATTCATCTATCCCCCCCCATCATCTACATTCTACTACCTTCCCATCGGACCCTTCTTCCAATCAATCTTCCTCCGCTCCGCCTCTCCGCCTTTCCGCCTTTGCCCCCCCTCCTTCAACCCCCCCCAATTTTTGGATTTGAAAAAAAAGTGCCCGCGCCTTTTCTCATTCACGTCAACAACCCACGAAACCCAAGATTTAGTTGTCGGAAATTGATCGTCACGGCCTGTTGCTCCTCAAGCAACCCTGCAATGGTCCAAGCAACTGGCGAAGAGCGCGCTGCACACCTGGCACGGGAGGCTGTTGAGTTGGTTGATGCTGGCCACCGCGAGGTACGAACTACTTCTCTTAGCTGTATTATCGCAGCATGATCACCAGTGTGATCTAAACCTACTACTACCACTGCTCCTCCCTTTTTTCCCCCAAAATTTACTAATACTAAAACCGTTCCTCTCTAGGCCGCTTCACGAAACCTCCGAGAAGCCCTTTCCATTGCCCCCGAAAACTCCGAAGTCAAAGCCGCTTTCCTCAAAATCCAACAGGAAGAGGAAAATGACCATCAGCTGCTAAACCTCTGCCGTCGTTACACCACCCGTCAAGATGACTCCGCCGGGAAGGAGGCCGCTGCTTATCTTCGCACGGACGGCCTGAAACCACCCGAGAATGTGGCGCTGGAGTCGCTGAAGCTGTTGCTGGCAGAGCCGGCACATGCCCTTACTGACATGCAGGATGAGATCATCTCCGGGCTCGTGCGACAGAGCGTCAGTGTTCGACAATACTTCTCGACTCAGCTTCAGATTTCCGTGACTACTTTTTTCGATGAGATCTACGATCGCGGTGACGGGGCCGCCGTCTGTCTGGATACTGTCGTGCTTGATCCCACCGTATGGCCGTCCGAGAGTACACGGTCCCACTGTGAGGATGAGCTGTTCCAACTGTTTCTTGCGAAACTAATGGAGTCGGGTCACGATCTGGACGGTCGTTCTTTGAAGGGAATTACAAGACTACTCGCGGTTGACGCGGAGCGACTGCAGAATCTCATCGACGACGAGGGATTCGAGGTGATCTTGACTTCACTGGACAATCGATTGCCACTAGAACTGCGCAGCCAGGCAACCCTGGCTACTGCAAAGTACCTGGAAGTTTCCCAAGATGCGGGCGCAAAGAAATTCTCCGCCTTGATTGCGGCCATGATTGCCAAGGGTCGTCTCGACGATCTCATCATTGCATTTTCGGCTGTTGCTGCCGTCTTTCCCGTGGCACCTGCCGCGGCCGCCAGTGTGTTCCTGTCCGACGAATTGATGAATGCCCTGAAACCCCTCGCGACGCGAGAGGCGAAACGCCGAAAGGTGGAGATCTCCGTTTTGGATCTCTTGAATGCAGCATGCATCAACCGCCCTTCCCGTGAGGCAATTTCCAAGAACTTTTCGGAGTGGCTCTCCCACACCCTGACAAACGGTAGCGACGAAGGCTCCGAATTGGCGGCCGTGGTGCTAGCGAAGATCCGGGCATCCGAGACAACTAAGTCCGAGGAAAACGGTAAGATCCTGGAGGAAGACAGTGTCTCTGAGTTGGTGGAACGATTCAAGGGACTGATGTCTGAATCCAAGGTCGAGAATATTTCGCACGCCATTGAGGGATTGGCCTATTCCTCCGTCAAGCCCTTTGTCAAGGAGCAATTGGCTAATGATTCGACATTCATGCGGGACCTGGTCGCAGTTTTGAAGAAGCACACCATCGATTCTTCTCTGCTTTACGGTGGTCTCATGGTCATTTTCAATCTCACAAAATTCCTTCCCAACCTCTCCGATGAACAGCAGAAAATGGGCCAGTTGAAAGACTACGCGGATGCCTCGGCGGGTAAAACTAAAGCCAAGGCCAGTACCCCCGATCCTCTAGATCAAGATGAGGCCGTGCTTAATCGCTGTGGCTTTGTTATCGATGCCGGTGCCATGTCTCTCCTAGTGGACTGTGGCCGACTTTCTACGCCCTCAATTCACGACCTGACGGCTAAAATTGTTCTGGCCCTGGCGCGGGTTCAAAAATCACGGGGTGCTCTCGCCCAACAGGGCGCAGTCAAGTTGTTGCTCAGCCTGGCAATCCCGAAACAAGGTAGTCCCGCCCTTGCAACCGAAGCAACTCAAAATGCATCTCATGCACTAGCCCGGATCCTTATCTCTATCGATCCTGCGCACGTCTTCCCTCGTCCGGCTTTCCACAAATCACATCCGCCGTACGACCTTTGCTTTCCCTTTTGTCTTCACCCGAGTCTGCCAGCTTTTCGGTGGATCAGCCTCGTGATCTGCTCCCCGTCTTCGAGAGCTTACTCGCTCTGACCAACCTGGCATCTTACCCACATGACGAATCCCCGGCCGAACTTACTGTCCGGGAAGGATGGGCCGCGGTGGAGGATCTCCTCTTATCCAGCAATTCTCGTGTGCAGCGGGCTGCGTGCGAATTGGTCTGCAACCTGATGACCTGCGAGTCCGGAATCGTGAAGTTCGCCGACGGCTCGAAGCGCGCAGCGCAGAGACTCCACATCCTCCTTGCTCTGACCGATGCCGATGATATCCCGACTCGACGAGCCGCCGGGGGCGCTATCGCTATGCTCACAGAATATGACGCGGCCGTGGCGGCTGTCCTGGATCGACAACGCGGTGTCGATCTCCTGCTTGGTCTGTGCCAGGAAGATGATGATTCCCTTGTTCACCGCGGCATTGTATGTGTGCGCAACCTGACCTTTGCGGCATCCGGTGACATTGGTACTCGTGCCAAGGCCGCTGTTCGGGCCGCTGGTGGTATCGATATCTTGACGGCGTGCCTCAAGGCGACGAAGAACCCAGCCGTGCTACAGGCTGGCGTGGAGGCATTGAAGCCATTAGTTCAAGACCAGAAGTAGCGCGAGAGTCCTTTTCCCTAGCGCATGAATTGCTTTTTGATAGCTGTTTTGTTCTTGCGTGAAGATTCACCGGCGGAGTTTAGCTTTCTTGTCTCTATCTTCTTTTTCTTTTTTTGATGCCCCCGCACTTGATCATGAGAACATCATTCGGTTTAGCGATGCTTTGCTTTTTTTTCTTTTCTTTTCTTTGATTTTCATTTTCATTTTCTCTTTCACTTTTTTTCCTTTTTCTTTTTCTTTTTTTCCGTTTTTTTTCCGGGGACTTGGATTCGGGGCGTTTGTTGCTCGAGGTGATGTACAGATTCAACACTAGCATTTGAATTATGATGATTTCAGCCGTGATAGAAAGTATGAATGAGTCTTGATGAATTATGCTTTAAAGTAGTACACTAGCATACAAGTAAAGTAACTTTATAAGTGTATTGCTATTTATGGCATGCAGGAGAGATTGCATCATCGTGCCCCGAGCATATACATGCAGTGGCAGTGGCACTTGGGCAGGAAGGTCAGGCGACAATTGACTTGCTTCTCTGGGCATCTTTTCTTTCCTTCCTCTTCTCCTCTCCTCCTCTCCTCCTCTTCTCCCCCTTTCTTGGTTTCCCCATTTCTTTCCAGATGCTCTCCCTTGCAGAAGCATAATGAGCGAAAGTCACGATGCTACCGGGATCACCAGGCCGAGAAGCCTCGGGGCATCCAATGTGGAGACCGCTAGGGCTGGGGTGTTACTCCAGAAAAACGCCCCAAAGCTAAGCTAGGTCAGCTAGTCACAAGATCGAAGAGCAGACCGCTCAGTGGACCAGGTACTCTCGGTACTCTGTATAGATGAATTGACGCACCTCTATACAGGGTACGGAGTACCTGATATACTATCCCATTATCCGGTGGCAACCTTACCCTAGGGACAACCCGACCCACGGCAAACAATTTGATGGAACCCCGCGGATCGACAAATCACCGCCAGCCACCACTGCACACCTCACAACCGCTCGCAACCGTTCGCAACCTCCCCATTCCTCCAATTCCCACCAACCTTCACGTGGCCAGGAGCTCCCGTTGATTCCTTCTCTCCCGATCCACTTGCACCTCTCCTTTTCGGGATTCTTTACCAGTCGCCTCTTTCACCTCTTTCTCCTCTTTCACCGCTTCATCATTCCTTTCCCCACCCCACACTTAAACAGGTACAGTCGGCCTTTTTGAGCCCCCGATCTTTTTTTTCTTACACCATTATCCTTCCCTTCAAAACCTCTTCCTCCCCCCCCTTTTCCCTAATGGCGCCCATAATCTCCTGTGTGCGTCCGCTCACCTGATCACTCTCTGTGACTCTCAGGCTGGACGTTTCATTCTTTATTCGACCTCTTTACCTCTCCGCGTTTGGGGCCAAACTCAAAATCAAAGGGAAGCGGTGGGATTGAAAAGAACACCCATCACCTACATCCTACATCCTCAGCGTGTGTGTATACAGAGGGCCTGGCAATAGTGCCCTATCACCGTCAACATGAAGTTTGGTCGCAATCTACCCCAATTCACCGTCCCCGAATGGAGCGCCCATTACATCAAGTACAAGGCCCTGAAAAAACTTATCAAGTCGGCCGCGGAACAAATCAAGGCGGGCCAAGAGGCGGACCTGGCCGGTAAGCGCGATGCTTTGTCGATTACGAAGCTCCCTTGCAATCCCTCGAGCACCTTCTAACCACGATGTGCCGTTTCTTCGGCTGGTTCGTTCGGTATAGGTTTCTTTTACTCTCTCGATCGAAATGTTGAGGACGTCGACTACTTTTACAACAAGAAATATGCCGAGTACGCCCGTCGCCTGAAACTGCTGGAGGATCGATATGGATATTCAATGGAGGGTAATCACCCATTGGAGGCGGAGGAGAGCCATGATCTGCGCGAAGCCCTGTTGGACCTGCGCTATCACCTGCGCCGCTTACAGTGGTACGGTGAGGTCAATCGCCGCGGTTTTGTCAAGATCACCAAGAAGCTTGACAAGAAGGTCGGGGCCCAGGCGCAAAAGCGTTATCTCGAGACCAAGGTGGACCCCGTTCCCTTTGCCTCGAACGCGCGTGCTATCAAGTCCCAGGAACGTATCAACGCCTGGATGGCTATCATCACTGACAACGCTAAAACGGAGGAGAAGCTGTTCGATGATTCCAGCTCTACTCACTCCTCTCTGTCGCTGAAACGTGGTCCTACACGTCCCTACTTGAACCTGCCCTCTACCGTGCTGACTGCAGTGGATGACTCTTTGAGAAAAGATGATACCCATGTTCTTCTGGAGCTACTTGAAACTCTCAAGAACGCCGCCGATGATGCAGGCGAGGGTGTCTTTATGAAGGTTCTCAAGACCCTCATCCAACGTGCCATTCTTCACCGTGCCAAGGCTAGTCTGACTGCTCTGCTGAGTCGCGTTGACACTCTGGAGGAGGACGATGACATCAATCGCCGTAGCTGTCTGCACCGCCTCGTTATTTCGGTCGGTCGTGAACAGTCAACGAGCGACTCCGAGCCTGCCGCATCCATGGTGCTCGACTTCCCTCCCGAGACATCTCGTTACATTACTCCTGCTGCGCCGCCGACCTTGCAACCCCCTCGATCTGTGGTCAAGGAAGAGCACATGCCACAGCAGCTTAGTCGTGATGACTCGGCGGTCGCTATCTTGCAACATCTCCTTGATAATTTGCGCCCTGATCAACGAGAGTCTTTGATGACAAAGGATCTCTCTGGACGTACCCCACTGCACTATGCCGCCCAGTATGGCTTCAAGGTGGTTTGTGAAGTCATCATTGAGCACCTGCGGGCTTGGGACATGTTTGACGTCAGAGAAGGCATCGATGGCCCTTTGTGGCAGGACGAGGATGGTTGGGCACCCCTTCATCTGAGTGTGGTTGGTGGTCACCCAAAGACCACCCGCTGCCTTCTGGATGCTGAGAACTGGAGAGAGACCCACGGTCATTCCGATCAGGTCAGGAAGCAGGTATCCAAGTCAAGCGCCGTTCTTGCTCTTGCAACAAAGGCGAATTTTGTCGACATTGTGCAGCTACTGGTGGAGGCCGGTATTGATATCAACTACCAGGATGAGCAGGGCGAGGCAGCTCTGCATGTCGCGGCCCGCTTTGGCCATGACGAATGTGCGCGAATCATCCTGGAAGGCTCCGACTACCAAAAGGCCAATACCGAGTTGCCTGAGAACACTTATGGCTGGACGCCTCTCTTCATCGCATGTGTTGATGGCCAGCTAGGTGTGGCCAAGCTGCTTGTTGCCGCTGGAGCAGACCTGGAGCGCTTTGATTCATCTGGCTGGACGGCCAAAGAACATGCCGCACTACGAGGTCACCTCGAGATCGCGCGGTGTTTAGCTGAAGTCAGCCCCGGAGCCCCGATTCCCGAACAGGAGCCTTCGCCCTCGATTCCCAGCAATACACCTTCCCCGTCGGGCTCTCCGCCCACCCTGTCTTCTCTGACTGATCGACGGTCCAATGCCCCCGGAACTACCTCTGCCGGGAGTCCTGGTTTGCGAAATACTGAACCTATTAAGACATTTGGACATCGGTATCTTACCGACGAGACCATGATTCTGGTCAGTCTGGGAACGATGGACATGCGAAAGCCCCTGGAGACCGTCAACCTTGATAGAATCCCCATGGAGAATGCGCATGCGACCCAGCTGAGACACAGCGCTGTCCCTGGTGGTTACCGCCAGTGGCGCTCATGGCGAGCCAGAGGTCATTGATCTGCCCGTGCAGGACAACATCTCCACTGAGCCAATCGTGTTCCACACCACTGATGCTAGTAAAGTGCGTCTGCTTTTCGACCTTGTACCCACCTACTCTGGATCCAAGGAGAAGGTTGTTGGTCGCGGTGTTGCACTACTTTCCAGCATCAAGCCAACCGTGGGATCGCAGCGTATCAACCTCAAGGGAGATTCCACCGTTCCCATCGTGGCGGCGAACACTCTGGACGTGATCGGGTCGGTGACCTTCAACTTCTTGGTCATTACCCCTTTCCAGCATCCCAACATGTCGATCAAGGGAAATCAGACCTACTGGCGATCCATGAGTTCGACTATGGTCATCGGTCACCGTGGTCTTGGTAAGAACATGGCTAGTCGCAATTCGCTCCAGTTGGGTGAAAATACCATTCAGTCTTTCATCGCCGCGGCTAACTTGGGCGCATCCTACGTCGAGTTTGATGTGCAACTTACCAAGGACCATGTCCCTGTCATTTACCATGATTTCTTGGTCAGCGAAACGGGCATCGATGCCCCAGTACATACTTTGACATTGGATCAATTCCTGGAGCTCGGCAAGGGAAGACACCGCAATGCCTTGCCCGAGAGCGTGGATGCCAATAGAGATTCCAGTATTCCTCCTCGACAGCGATCGATGTCCGTCGGTGGGTCCCTATACGACCCGGCTGAATTGACCGAGAAGATCAAGCACACTCGTGATTTCAAAAAGAAGGGTTTCAAGGGAAACACCCGTGGCGAGCATATCCAGGCACCTTTCGCGACACTGGAAGAACTTTTCAAGAAGATCCCTACACCTGTTGGGTTTAACATTGAGCTGAGTGAGTCCTAACTGCCATCCAAAGAACAGCTACATTTCGACGATCTAACCAAGGTCGCCAGAATATCCCATGCTCCACGAGAGTGAGGAAGAAGAGATGGACACATACGCGGTCGAACTGAACTCGTTTGTCGACACCGTCCTCACCAAAGTCTACGACATGGGCCAGAACCGCGACATTCTGTTTTCTAGCTTTAACCCCGACATCTGTCTCATCTTGTCCTTCAAGCAGCCCTCCATCCCAGTTCTCTTCTTGACTGATGCCGGTGCTTCGCCTGTCGGTGATATTCGAGCCAGCAGTCTGCAAGAGGCCGTTCGGTTCGCGTCACGCTGGAACCTCCTCGGCATCGTCTCCCAAGCGGAACCTCTAGTCCTTTGCCCCCGTCTAGTCCGCATTGTCAAGGAATCCGGTCTCGTCTGCGTCTCCTACGGCATGCTGAACAACGACGGTGTCAACGTTGACGTGAGTTCTTACCACAGTCCCCATCAGAAATGAAATCAGCGACTAACTGATATTTTTCAAATATAGTACCAAGTCGCGGAAGGCATCGATGCTGTTATCGTCGACTCCGTCCTCGGAATCACAAACGGCCTAATCCAGCGCCAAAACAAGGGCGAGCGCACCCCGGCCCCTCGCCGAACCCCACCCCTGTGGGTGACAAGGGCGGCGCCATCAGGGTTCCGGTCCTCGAGCAAGCGAAGAAAAACACCGCTGACTCGAGACTGAACCCTGCCTCTATTCTTTGAGCTTGAGCTTCATCTTCAGCTTGAACATGTCATGGTTTGCATTCCTTACATACTTGCATTCTTGTGTCCATAGTCGCATGCGGCTTTTGTCGGCTTCAACAGCAAATATCGATATCAATATCATTATTGTTTTTGTTGGTTGGATTTAGTTAGTATAGTAGTTTGTGGGGGAAATCGTTTGTTGTAACTGTTGGATGTCTATAGTTTACGATTTGGTGGTAGAAAAGAAGAAAACATACTTCGTAAATGGACAGTAAGCTGTTACAGGCTTGAGAGAACCTCAGTGACGATTGATGAGTTGAACTCTGCTATTTAGATAGCTTTCATCTCTATTTGACACTATGCAGCATTCTCGACCGCTCCCCGAGCCAGTGCTTCCCGTCTGCTCGTGCTCTTGGGGTCCAGATACGGCCGCTCGCCCAAACCAACAGCCCGATGACCCCTGCGAGGACCAATCTCTTCATAATCCCAAGTCGCTGCATGATAAACGGATCGGTTATCCCAAATAGCTAATCATGAATTAGAAAGAGTACTAACATCCAAACCATGCGGGGGCAGACGACTTACCAAGATCATTGGGATTCTGCCAACGCAGACGAACTTGCAAGTCATGATTCTCAACAATGAGATTAACAAACCAATTAAGAAGATGGTTACTTTCCTCCTCAGTCACCCCATTGACCTTCTGAACGTGCGATCCCACAGCAAAAACACTCTTCCACCCCGTGACGGGATTCGTCCGGATAACGGGGTGTTCGGCGCGTAGCTCTTCGCCGACATTCTCAGGTGCACCTCGTGGACCCGGGTGGATCTTGAAGTTATTTCTATCGGCTACTTGGTTGAATCTGGGCTGGGCGTATGTAGCTGTGAGTCCTTCTAGGAATTTCTGATAGGGCTCTGAGAGGCGGTCGTAGACCTCGTATCCGGATGCCCAGAGCGTATCTACATAATTTTGTTAGTATTTTAAGAGCAGAGCGAGCGGGTTAAAGCAAATTGAAGTCGCTTACCACCACCGGTCTTTGGGAGCTCAGTCAGACGCAGAAGTGTATAGTCACTGGGGATAGGCTCGAAGGTTATATCGCTATGCCATTCCCGTCGGGCAGTTTGTTTGCGGGCATTACGTTCAAAGTATAGCGTCTTTCGCTGCTCAGAGCTAATAACGCTAATCTCATCGTCTGCAACACTGCCATCACGACCTGAGTTGGCGACAGGGTGAATATGCAAGCCGGACGTCTTTGGCTTTCCCGAAAGCTCGCCGAGACGTTGGACGAGCTCCTTCTGCAGATTATCATCTAGACCATCTTGCTTGCGGAAGAAGACGACGCCTCTTTGGGAGACTTTTGATGGGAGTTATGTTAGTCGTTGAATACCAATATAGAAGGTTTTGTACTGTGCTCAATACTGACTGGTAGCAGAAAGGTCGCGGAGTAAATCATCCGAGTTGGGAGCTCGGAGGAAGTCTTTCAGGCTTGCGTTTGGAAATTCTCGCCCAATTACTGGGGTCACATCAAAGGACTCAAATGCATCTAGGGGCTCCGCTGAGCTTGATGGGGGCTCTTTCAAGTCCTTTCAAGGTGATTTTGCTGTCTTCCGCAATGGGAACGACGGGTGTCGTTTCGGTAAGAGAGGGAGCCATGATGGAGTATATTCGAATGGTGGAGATTACTGCACTGGATCATCACAACGCAAGAGAAATGTGCATTCTTTTTATACCAGTACACCATGAAGGCACTAGATATTCATCATTTATCTCATGCCGGTTATCTGGGCGTATGAGCATAGAACCCCGCGAAAAACCATCCGCAGATGTCGAATACTGAGGCCCAAAGCACGAATGCGAGGGCTTGAGTATATTAAATCTCCGGAACTTTTGCTACGATTTGGTAACATATGCTTGAGGATTCGCCATTCGCTTTGCGAATCGTGTCAGATTCGTCATCCAGGGTTCTCTCGAATCAGTTTGCGGGGTATGGTACTAGTAGTAAGATATCCTAAACTTGAACGTGGTGCAACATCTTGCAGTGATTACGAATAGAGACCTTATCGTCGGAAGGTTTAAATATAATATCTTTGGGATCTCATTTGTTTTCCGCTGCCGCTGAATTCTTGTTAGGGTGACAGTTGGCGGCGAGGGCCGCTACTCGGATCACGCCATGCTAGATCTAGATCTCTCAACTGCCACATGGTAACTGTAAAGTATAAGGAATTAGGCGATAGCCGTAGCCGAGAGAGCTATATATTTGCGCCTAAACTGAGTATTAGCGAATTATTTAACGTAAGGTTCACATGTCGTTTACTACAGTTACGTCAACTTTTCTTCTGGCTGAAAAAAGGCCCCCAAGACTCAGTGCATCTAGGTTATTATCGAAGTTCAATCCGAATTTATTGAATAGACAGAACTATCTATAGTAAATGCGTTACTATTCAATTCAGTACTACTCGATCAAAGAGCTTTGATAGGAAAATTTCCTATTCTCAAAGATTTGGCCTTTGTACATGGATTGGGTAACCTCCCACCTCTAGAGACTTTTGGAGGCCGCGAATTCTCTCCTCCGTAACCAGGAAAGAAGGTGGGAAATCGCTACTCGAACGGTCACCGACAACCATTGCAGCAACGGCCTGAGATGTCCTAAAGGCTTTGATCATCCCAGTAGCGTGAAAAGCACCACAAACCCACTGATGTTTACGCCCGGTAAAAGGCAGGCGACCCGCAAATGGGACACCATCCTGAGTAAATGCCACGATTCCAGACCCCTGTCGATCGATATGAGAAGATGAACCCGCAGGTGCAGATTCAAGAGCTTCTTCGGCAAATCCAC
This sequence comes from Penicillium cosmopolitanum, assembly GCF_028827165.1. NCBI lineage: Eukaryota > Fungi > Ascomycota > Eurotiomycetes > Eurotiales > Aspergillaceae > Penicillium > Penicillium cosmopolitanum. The sequence goes on along the minus strand of NW_026622676.1, from coordinate 3,663,435 downwards.
GCAGATGCTGCATCGGCGCGATGTCCGTTATGCTATCGTTAGCTGTTGTTTTGCGCCCAGTACATGCACGTCCGACGACAAGGCCTCGATCATTGCGCTGAATGAGATAATCGTAATCCTTTTCGCCGTATCGTAGCCAGAGAGAATATTTGCTATCCAAATTGAATGGCGATTTATCGACAATGCTCAAATTCGAGTCATCTGATAGAGCTCCAAAGTGCACTACATTGACTCGGACAGGGGAGACGAATGGTCGAAGTTCTGGAATGAGATGGCCAACCCATGCATTCTCGGCATGGATCACGTTTCTGGCTTTCAATTCGCCCCGGTCAGTGCGGACAACGGCATATTCAGAGGTTTCAACGTCCAGAATAGAAGTGACTGTTGTGTTTGTCTGAACGTTGATCTTTTGGGTATCGATGAGGCCTCCTAGAACGCCAGTGATCCACTTATACGGCCATACCGACGCTGATGGAACACCGATAGCCCCCACACAGCGCGAAGACAGTTTCATTTCGCTCTGTAGTAGGGTGAGATCGGTGTATACTTTGTGTTTGGCCGCCAGTCGGGGAATATGCACTCGCATCTCCTCGAGGGCCTTCACAGCTCGATCAAAGGTGGGTCGATCATAGTAAGCTTCCACCCCCTCCGTCAGGACCAAATCCGCGTCAATACCGTCTTCGATCATTGCGGCTTCCATGGCCTCCAAGTGACTGTCTTCAAACAAAGAGATTCGAATTGCTTCTTCAAGGCCGAAGATCTTCTTTCGTTCCGCCCACATCGCAAAAGTCATCGTCTTGATGTGACCACCATTTCGACCCGTGGCTCCAGCACAAAGTTGTCGTGAATCGACGAGCACGATATCGAGTCCTAAGTTTCTTTTGACAAGTGTGCGTGCGAGAGTCATGCCTGAAATACCGGACCCAATTATAACCACGTCGACGATACCCTTCGGCCAGGCCGATTGGTGATTGGCATGCTTGTGCGGCGATATATGCCAATAGGGGGAGGTATAGTTTGGCAAAGGTGTCTTGGGGTCTACGATCCCCGGCTCATAAATACCCTCGGGAGAACCAGACATGTTGTCTAGTTTGAGAAAATATGGAAGATGGTATGAAGGCTATCGAGAGGCGATTTGGGGATTGAAATGGAAGCAAGTACTGTCTTCCACTCGGAATGAAATCTCAATGGAGGGAGGACGATTTGCGGGCTGTTGAAAAGTTCTAAAAATCTTTTAAAAATCCTACTTTGAATGTTGATTAAAAATGATAGTTATACTACCACCAACGGCATGTGAACATGGCTCTCACTTGAATTTCCCAAATGGACAAATTAGCGGTGCAGGACCTTAAAAGCGACTCACGAGTTTCTAATTTATCTGTTCTCATCCTTCGTGCCCTTTTTGATCACACAAGACTATCTCCACCAATCAACTCCGCATCGTCGTATGGGGCTGCCTGCATGACACTTCAGGGATGAAGACCAAAGAGCCAATGAAGCTTGGCATCACGATGATTGCGGGGAGGGGTGTCTTGGCGTGGGACCAAACGGAGAACGCGCTCTATTGCACTTATCTTCTTCCTCACTTTCCCGGTCATGGTGGGCGTGCCTCACAGTAAGGGCTGCCAGTCATGTGTACGGCGAAGGATTAAGGTGAGGACCACTCGGGGACATCTAGATTTCTCAGCCGCTAAAACCAACCAAGTGCGACGAAAGACGACCCCTCTGCAAACGCTGCGAGATCCGCGGTCTGCAATGCCCCGGCTACGAAAAACCAACTATATTCTGCCATTTCTCCATTACGCAGGGCGACCAGAAGAGCGTTCCTCAATCTCGGCCAAGGAAAATATTACGAAATGACGACGTCGAAGGCCGTAGCTCCAGCAACAAGGAGGTTGCTTCGAGTTTCGATGAATGCATTGCACCTAGTCTTGTTCAAAGGTCGATGTGTATACAACAAAAGGAATTATTCGGTGACTTTGTCGATGTCAATTTCCCAGGTCTCTACTACTCATGGAGTACCCGCATGGAAGTAAATTTTATGGAATTCATGCGCCAGCAGAGCGATACTCCGACGAATGCCCTCGTATGGGCTGCTTCTACATTATGCACAGTGAATAGGGGTCAAAGGGACAAAGACAAGCCACAAGTCGATCTCGGGCGTGCGATGTACATTCGAGGAATAAGAACTTTGATACAGTTGATACAGAATCCAAGGACAGTCAAATCTGACCAAACTTTGGGCGTTGCGGTGTTATTGGGGATTTGTGAAATGATAGATGGATCATTTGAGCAATCCTGGCTGGCGCATTCTAGTGGAATTGCGGCTCTGTTCCAACATCGAGGACCCGAAGCGCACCGCGATGGAGTCGGCAGGACATTGCTGATATCCTTCCGAGCCTTTATTGTGGCAGACGCTCTACTTCGAGGCGAGCCATGCTTTTTGGCGGAACCTGTCTGGAGGGCTGTGATTATACAATCGATGAAACAAGATAATGAACGTGGGAAAGGGAGTGAGCTTGGTGATTTAGTGGAGTTTGCTTTCCATGAGATAACTCTTTGCCCCGGTCTGGTGGCGCGAGTACGCGACATACTTGCAGGAAAAATAATTGATACCAATCGGAAGAAGCTCTTGGTGGGAGCACTCTCGACTCAAATATCAAATCTTTCCAAGCTACACAACAAGCTTTCTATCCTGTTCTCTCATGGAATTGCACTTGAGAGTAGACCAGACCTCGTCGGTCCTATCCCTCGCCCTGTTATCCACATGCTCACCAAGTTCACCCTACAGGGGATTGATATGGCCATTGATTTGTTAAATCGACTACTAAGATCACTGGGTGCGCATCAAACAGGTATCATTTTGTACGGCAACCATCCCAAACAAAGCTTCAACCAGACCTGCTTAGCAAGTGACAGAATCATCGGAGAAAAGCTTATGGAAGGACCGGACCAACTTGCTTTATCTATGGGAATGCTGGTCCTAAAAAATGACCAGTATCTGGATAATACTTTAATAACGAAAAAGAATAATTGCATTTAAGGGCTTTTGATACAGGGTTATCCTGGCAGGCCATCTCTCTCTCTTCTCACCGAGGAAGCATGGAAAAACTGCCAGGAAAGGATTCCAACAATCCAATTACATCAAACCGGCCTCGTCCAAATTCTGGGCTAGATTCTGCTCCGTCTGCTCTTTGGATCGCACGGCTCTCGGCTTTGCATAGTAAACATAAAGAATCTCGAGAAGCAAACCCAATAGCGTCGTGAAACTGCCGTCATAATTAGCCAAACCGACATAATAGTAATAGTGTGTCTTAGGGTTGATACATACAACGCAATAAAGCTGAATGCTTCCGCGGTGTATTTCCGACTACAAACCGCTTGTCCATTCCAGCGATCAATACGGCAGCTGATTCGATTGAAATCAAGCGCCAAAAAGATAAATGAAGTGAGCCATCTAGTAAATAATCAGCAAGGCAAGAGATATACTGCTTTTATGAAGCACTCACAGATATGAAAGTGTTCCGTCGGTCACTATTAGTACCAAGGCATGCCATCTGTGATTTCTGCCCACGCAGCTTGTAAATGTAGAGCAAGCGACAGCGAATATGCTTATGACCGACTGAATGTTGTTAGAGACGTAAATGTGATATTTTGAGCAACATACAGTGACCAGAGTAAAGATGACGGTGAGTGATTTTGTATCTGTAACAGCCCAAGCCGTGATTCCCAGGACAATGATCGAACTGATCGTTTGCACGGCACGAGCGACCCAGCCGACTGCACCGAGAGGATGGCCATGGAAGCTCTGCGTTCTTTCCATGACTAAAGATAAGGCTTTGTAATAATTTATTCTTTGGTGAGAATATGGGAGATGACTTGCGAATGTTCGAAGTCAGATGGGGAATATCTACTAGTACCGAAATTTCTTGGCCCAAGTCTATGATCTCACCACAGTTGAGTGACCCAAAGTCAAGGAACAGCATTAGTCATTTGCGGTAAACATTCAATAAACCAACGTAAAGACAGATAGTATTATTAGAGCAAGATTTAATTATCCCAAATTTGTGTTTCAACTATTTGTCTATTGTTGGTTGCTATTCATTCGTTGCAATGGCATCGCCAGACACAATTCTTGGCGGTTCATTATCGGAAGCCCAACATCACCAACTTTTAGAAGAACAAGAGAGAATGATTTTTTCCTGCTAATAATTGGAACTCAACACTTGAAGCATTTATTTGACATCCATCTGTCTATCTTTACTTTAAACAATCTATTATCCACCCAGTTGGGGGCGACCGCTATTCCTGATCAGGCTTGACTGGACCCTGCCGCCATACTTTCGCCAAGATGTTTTACCCCTTGAGCCTCGTGGGAAGAAAAAACCATTCCTCGTCAAGTTTCAAGTCAGAGAAACTTTTCCAAACTGATTGCAATGGGGTTCAAGTTTTTCCTGACATTGGCGACCCTGGGACTTGCGGCGGCGGCGGAGAGTTCCGTTGTATCGCTGTTCCTGATCGGCAATGAAAATCCGCAACCCCTTGAGGGCTCAATTGTGGCAGTGGTTCGTATTGACCGAATCCATATTCTTGAGACCAATTAACAAGCTCCGGTATAGGATGAAGATACCACCACCTATAGTATCAATTGCGCTAAGACCGTTGATATCGACCACTGCGCATTCCGCGCGGGCTTGCTATATACTGCAGGACCTACATCGATTGAATACGCGTTGAATACTTCTTATGGCCGGTACGTGCTACCATAGAGAGAATCGAGCCCCAGTGGGGCCTTATGCTGACGATTTTCGCTTGAGCAGACGTGACACGGTGATTTGCTCCATGGGCACTATATCTACCGTCTGTACCGGTATGATGCCGACCACTGGCACTGCCGTGGCTGCGTACACGACGACTTTGGGCAAGGGATACTTGAGTTCAGAGGGCGTAACAATCACTGCCGGTGCTACTAGAGCCGCGACTGATTCTTCTGCTACGAAGACTACTAGTAGTGACTCGTCCAAGGCCGCCAACTCTGGGGATTCTACATCACAGACGGCTAGGGGCTCAGCCTCAACCAGCACGGGAGGCATGCCCCGTATTACCGCAGGTCCTCGGATCGCTTTGGGTGGTGCAGCTGCGGCACTTGTGGCGGCAGCTCTATAATTGGAGTTTCCTGCGTAATGCTACGGAAGGAGATGTTGATGTCAATCTCGAGCTTGATATTTGTATCCACCACAGAGAAGATAATCACTCATAAATCATCAGAATAGCATTTTCAATTTATGTGTACTACATGGGAGTTCAATTCCTCAATATTTCTCCAGGCAACCGTTAAAATAAGCAAACTGAAAACCACGGTTCTCTTCAAAGGCCCTCCTCATCCTCCTTGCTCTTCAGCTTCAGGTCGCGAATTTCCTCCAGCAAGTCACCATCACTGTTTTTCCAGTTCCAGAGTGAGCCATAGATATCACCTTCCTCGGAGGAGGTTCTAGAAGATACAGAGGAGCATTCAGATGGCCCACCATCGACATGTCGTCTGAGCGCCTGTAGTTCTCGTAGACGCATCAGTCGTAGACCAATCCGACGACACTCCCAGTCAATCTGTTCTCTCACAGCAAGTCTGTCTTTGTAGAGATTCTGGACCTCATTAATGTCATCAGGGTCGTAAATCTGACCGTAGTATCCGATTGGGTACACGAGTTTCTCGGCATTAGGTTGCAGTCCCTGATGCTGGATCTGGGGAGTGGGCAAGCCATAACAGTGGCAGCACTTGGCATGGGCTCGAATATCTTGGGCACCTGGCGCATAAAATTCGCGAAATTTTCTGCGACAGTCTCTGATAATTTATCAGATGCGCCGACAGTTGACACCTCCGCCCGCTTTCTTTTGTTTCCTTGGTAGAAAGAATTGAAGGAAGAAATATCTCCGGGGAAACCTCTGAACACCGTTGTTTTTTCCACCGTTATTTTTTTCGGAGCTATTATCTCTTGTGAAAGAGAGGCTGCTTCTGGGGCTTTGACTGTATCACTTGAACTAGATAAAATAGCCAGTGTGTCATCTTTGCGGAGAGGCAGATTTACTGGGTCAGGAGGTGGGCTACCATGTTCTTCCGTGAATGAGGCCAAAGTATCCCCATGGAGAGGACAGGAAGATTCGCACATTTTGACAAGGTCGATGGCTGGTGGATAGTACTATATTGATTCCAACATTAGTAAAGCCTCTGTATGCTTGGGTCGGAGGAGGCACGGTACAAATTAACTGGTTTTCAAGGACCGAGCAATAAATGGAAGTTGGGGAAAGGTATCGGAGGATGAAGAAAGATGGTTTCATTCAGAAATAATCTTCTATTTATGCTCCAGCGTCATATCTATTGACGTGACATGTTTTAAACAATGGAATTGTGGCGGCTTCTTCCGGGTGACTTCTACCGGATTATTCCATGAAACTGATGTTTCCACAAGCTAGCAAGCGACATTTCTGAAGATCTTATAATAAATTTTAGCATATTTCCGTCATGAGTCGAAATTCATCTGAGCCTAGTAATTACACTGGATATATGGAGATTCAGCATGGCTCCAAGGCAGTCAGGTGTCGATAGATTTGTCAACAAAACGCTATGCTTGATTTTGCGACCTCTTTACTGCTGTTTCCCAACTCAAAACATCCCAAAAGGCCAGATTCTTTGTAATTGAAGAGTGTCCTATCATATGCAGGAAAGTCCTTGTGGCTTACTGCAGCACAAGGCCGTACTCTTCTTTGGTGTATGGAGCTCCGAAATCCGATGGCATTCCCGAGACTTCTCGGGCGAGCCCCGAGCGAAACAATTCATCAGCAGTATATCTTCAACATGAATAGGACTATTTCCTTTCCGACTCAGACGTCTATTTTCATCACAGTTCTCTATTTATCTTCCTCGCAAATCAAAATTTCCGATCAATACTATGTCTCAAGTCTGGCTCATCACAGGAACCTCTTCCGGGTTAGGTCATGAGCTTGCCAGAGCTGTACTAGGTCGTGGGGATAAAGTTATTGCCACGGCGCGACAATTAGATCGAATTTCATCTCTGAAAGACCTCGGAGCCGCCACCTTACAGCTGGACGTGACCGCGCCCCAGGAGGAGCTAAACCGTAGGGCCGAGGAGGCGATCGCAATCTATGGCAGGATCGATGTTCTCGTCAACAACGCCGGATATGTGCAATTTGGCACGATTGAGGAAACCAGGTATGATATGTCTCATTTCCCCTATGTTTCTTCTTCGGATCTAAAATCAATACCCCTTTCTAGCCACGATCAATGGTTCAAGCAGTTCAACACAAATGTTTTCGGAACACTAAACACCACCCGGTCGTTCTTGCCACACATGAGAAGAAGAAAGTCTGGAGTCATCGTCTTCATTGGATCTATGGTCGCGTGGGATGGTGCTCCAACTGTCGGAGCATATGCCTCTTCCAAGGCTGCGATTCATTGTATGTGATTTGATTGAGACACCACTATGTTGCAGGGCCATCCCAATTAACATTCATATCAGATGCTGTCGATTCCCTCTCTAAAGAGGTAGCACCAATGGGATTGAAGACGCTTCTCATTGAACCGGGCACCTTCAAGACCGACTTTTTGTCTTGGCAGAACTCCAAGTCTGTCGAACAACAGATTAAGGACTATCGCGAACTATCGGAAAATATGGACAGGGCCTTTGCGGACTTGAACGGAAAACAGCTTGGGGATCCGAAGAAAGGCGTCAACATAATCATTGACGTTGTTAAGGGAAAGACTGGAGCTGTGGTGAAGACATGGCCAAGTTCATTGCCTCTGGGGTCTGATGCTATTGAAGTCATTCGCAAACAGTGCGAAAATACCCTGCAAGAAATCGATGAGTGGGAAACATTGTCAAAATCGACAGATTTCTAGTGTTATTCGTTAATCTTTCGGTTAAGTTGGTTTGGATGTACTTGTCTAGGAATGAAATTTGGTGTACTAGTTGAAGTGCGTAAATCTCTATCCCGAACATGTTCCTTTGGCACGAGCTTTATTTCAGAATTAAATTTATTTGCAACTCCTCGCAATTTTAGCTGTTCTACAGAAACCAACGGCGAACACCCTAGCTACAAAAGCTACCCCACATTATAAATCAAGTGGCAAAATCGCCCCAATAAATTGACATAACGCTCATCTATCCAACGCTCTAAGCCCAGATAGTTTGAAAAAAGAATATACAAGTGAGAAAAGTCCAACTCCGCCAAGATCCAACCCAAAATGAAGATTTCAGTTCATATAAACAGATCTCTAGGAAGAGGTCTTGTAAACGACATCCAGCTGCACGGCGTCACAGCGTTCCGGCACATCGTCTCCGGCACTGCTGTTCTCATAGAACAGACCCTGGAGATCGTCATCACCGGCACAAACTATTGAAAGTAACCGTCAGTATGCTATTCACTAACCAGGTCTTGAACAGTCATATAGAACGAAAGGATTAACATACCCAACCAACCACCGAAATCCTTGTTAGAAGTCTGCAATTCCTTCTCGCTCGTCAAGCTAAATCCCTCACTGCCAGTTGTAGGGCTAACGCTGATCTCCACATCGCCCTGAAGGCCTTCCCCGGAAACCAGAGCGATAGCGAAAGGCGCACCGTTCGGCGCATCGTAGCGGACAGTGCCGTTGACAACGTAGAAGTCAGCCGCGTCGGTCTTTTCCCGGAACACGGCCTTGCTGTTCAAGGGGTCCACGTGCTCGGTGGAAAGGTAGAGACCATTGTTGCTAGCGTCTGAAGCTCCGGAGGTGACCAGGTTGAAGATCTTTTGGACAGGGCTAGCGGAGACCGCAATGGCGGTGGCCAGGAGGGCGAGGCTGGTGACGAACTTCATTTTGGGATGGATGTAGGTTGGAAAGATGGTCAGAGTTGGATGGGGAGGGGATGAGGATTGGAAGATGAGTGTAGAGACGAGGTGAAGACTCTCGTAAGTGTGTTCTTTGAGAATGATATTTTATTTTATGAGTCCGAATGATGGGGGCATGACGTTCTATTTATGCTGGAACAATCTATAGGCTTTGGTGTCTTTGTGGATGCGCTACTTTGTGAGCGAATGCCGACCCGATTTAACCATTGAGCCTTACCCCCACGTCGATCTCCGATCCGAGCCTTGGGTCGATGGTGTTGAAAGGTTGGTTGTGCCTTGGATTGGTGCGGAGTGATATCAGGTTTGTATAGCTATCGGGATGATGGGACAATCTTAATCTTAGCTATTCAGTGTCTATCTCCGGCGGTTTTTTCACTTCACTTTTGACAACTTGAAGACTAACATTGTTTTGTCAAGAGAGACACTGCTCTGCATCTCTGATGTCAGCGTGTGAGACAAATTCGCCCCGCTGAATCACCGCAGCTGCAGGTCCTCACTAGGGTCTCAGGCTTCACCAGTCAGGGTGGATATAGACTGAAGATCTTCCCCCGCCGGCAATCGTGGAACCGAGTTGAAATCCGAGACAACGCAGGGGTTGGATGTGCTGTGCCGTCTCCCGGGTGATGTTCGATTTGATCTGTATTCGTTCAACGCTCTTACTTTTTTAAAGCCACACTTTAATTCTCTAGATCGGTGCTAGTTGTGAGGGGTAACGGCGACCAAAGCGAATCATATGACTCCAAGTTGGAGGCACATTATTTATGTAAAGAAGCCGAGAGACTTTTATTTTTTCTCAAATGCCTTATGAGAGTGTTTTTCAATCTCTCCAATTACAGCAAAAAAGGAATTTCCATGGGAACTTGAGCATCTTGGCGTGAACCCCTGAACCGTTCCAGCGATTTTGATGATAAAATATCCACAATGTTCTCATGCAACCGCTGTTCCGCCCCACTGACCCTTAGAAAAGTTCCGAGGCTGCCTTGAAATGGGCATTAAATGAGGTAGGAAACGAAGAACAGGGAAAGAATTGAGAGTCAGAGTCCACAGGGCAGATTCTGAAGAAAATCAATTCCTAATTAACCGTTTGAGACCACAGGGAAGGAAGACTGCCAGGTGGATTTTACTAGTTCGCACAACTTCTCGGGAATTGTAACACCTGGTACTGCTACTACACTGTTTAAATTTAACTGATGTACAATCTGTATCTATTTGACATGGTAGTTACTCTTGTTTTTTCGTTTATCGTAGTTCCGGTCATCACGTCATGAGTTTTCTGTATCGTACATGCATGCATTCTTTCAAGCTGCCAATCTCCGAGTCAACTTCTAAAGCTTGATTTCCAAGCCATGCAACCGAACTGAACAGTTCACCTTCTGCCAGTATTCTTGGAGAACTCTGGCTTCAAAGTCCAAACACCACGGCCGGCTCGGTCTTTGCTCAACGCAGCCACAATATTCAGCGTCTCTTGAAACTCGCGCACACGCTGATCATTCGGGCAAAAATGATTGAATTTTTCAATGATGGTCTGTGTGGGAACAGGACCGCGACGAGAGAGCAAGAAATCGCGGATCATCGGTATGAAATCCTTTCCACGGGGCATTCGGGAGGATTCTGCAGGACTGGAGCCGCCACCAACAGATGCCGCGGGGTTAAGCCTGCCGAGAAGGCTTGCAGATGAAGGACCGGCGCCTGCCGGGCGCGCTGAGCTGCCACTTGCGAAATCGGATCGACCTCCCATGCCAAACTGACCTGTCCAGGTCGGGATACCGATTGGAGTAGAACGGGCGGTCTCTTCAGCCCTGCGGAGTTCTGCTGCAGCTTCTGCAGCGACCTTGCGAGCTTCTGCTTCGATGATTTTGGGATCTGAACGTATAGCACGCTTGCCGTTCACAATATTGTCATGCTCGACGGCGGCATGAACGCCTGATCGTGAGAAAATGCCGTGCATGATGCGGTCCTCTGCAGTTTTGACATTGCCATTCTCGTCGATGTTTTCGTCTTTGGTTTTGAACTCTTCCACATTAGCAACCCCTTGAACGGTACTGACATCTTCCGTTTTGACAGAGGGTGACTTTTTCGAAACGTCGCCATTTGTTGTGGAAGTTTCTTCCTCCTGGTAGGCCACTTCAGCGTTTTTGAAGAGCTTCACTGTTTCTAATTCTTTATCGTTTTCGTCTCCCAACGTGAACAAGTCGTAGAGGTCGCTGAGCTGAAATCCCTCTCGTTGCTGTGGGTCACGAGTGATTTTATTGGTCAAAAATTGCTTAAAGATCTGCCGATGATAGATTTTTTCCTCGATCGTGCCTTTGGTCATGAGACGGAAGATGGTAACATCGCGTTTCTGGCCAAGTCGCCAAGCGCGTTCGCGAGCTTGCATATCAGTGGACGGATTCCAGTCAGGATCGTAAATAATGACACGATCGGCTCCTGTCAGATTCACACCAATGCCACCCACTCTGGTAGTGAGGAGGAAGACATGGAGATCTGGGCTTTTGTTGAATTCATCAACCATGTTTTGGCGGTCTTTGATCGGAGTACTGCCATCCATTCGGCGAAAGTTGAATCCTCCTAAGATACCAAGGAACTTTTGGATGATATCCAGCATCTGACGTGTCTGTGCGAAAAGCAATGTCTTGTGTCCAGTATCCTTCCACACCTCAAGTAGTCCTTTCAGGACCTGCATCTTTCCAGAAAGCTCTCCCCTACCATATTCTGCCTCATGAGATCGCAAAGCATGGTCAACCAGATCAGGATGGTTGCAAATCTTCCTAAGGATATCGATTCCAAAAAGTGAATTCCTCTTCCCTCTAATAATAGACTGCATATCATCGGAGCCGAGAAACCGCTTGTAGATGGTACGCTGGGTTTCGGTAAGTTTGCAGAATATGACTTGCTCGGTTTTCTGGGGAAGGTCGGCAGTCACATCGGCCTTGAAGCGTTGAAGAAGGTAAGGGCTGATAGCACTTTTCAAAGTTTCTGCACACTTGGCGGCAGTCTGGACCTGCAAATTTGTCGCCGATGCGTACCCACCTTGTCGGATGGGGATCTCAAAGGAATTCTTGAAATTGACCAGATTTCCCAGGCGCATTGGAAAAACAAAGTCAAAGAGAGACCACAGGTCAACCAAGCTGTTTTGCATGGGAGTTCCGGAGAGAATTATACGGTGGGGAGTACGAAGCTCCTTGCAACTGAAAGTGATGCCAGCATCCGGGTTGCGAATTTTGTGACCCTCGTCGAGAATGGCACAACTCCATTCGACATCCACCAGAGCATCAGCATATGACTGAAGGCCGGAGTAGGTGGTTACTAAAACATGGCCGTCCCGATTGACACGGTCGATGATTTTCTTGGCCGCTTTCTGACCCTGCGTCAATCGCTTATCACCATAGGTTCCCATCAACTGAGACGTGAGAGCATCTTCGCGACTGCTTTCCTTCCCCAAGTTGATCATGCCACTACCCGAAGAGTGCAGAATAGAGACCCGGAATGGCGGCCACCAGCGGTGAAACTCATTAACCCATTGCTTCATGAGGGTTGCGGGACACACGACAATGGCAGGCTTTGTGAGCATGTCACTGTGATGCAACGACGCGAGATATGAAATAGCCTGGATTGTCTTTCCTAGGCCCATCTCGTCTCCGATGATACCGCCAACCGCTTGTTGGTGCAGCTCCCAGAGCCACTGCACACCGGTTCGTTGATAGGAGAAGAGGAAACGACTGATATCACCAGGAACCCGCAGTCCATTTGGAAGCTCCATATCGGGCTCCGATGGATGTGGTTTGAGCCATTCGCCTCGGCCATCGTCATCATCTACATCATCATCCCCTTGAGCACGCCGGCGAGCAGCACTCCGTCGAGTCGTCCAATCCAGAAGGCGTTTTTGATAAAGCCTTTCGTTGCCATCATCTACCCCGCTCAGATCTTCTAGTTCGGTCTCTGCGTTGCCCTTCTTGCGCTTCCGGGTAGATGTGACTTCGGGGATTGTATCTGGCATGAATTCTTCCTCCTCGGAAATGGCACTATCATCTTCCGAAGCGACATAGCTCGCCGAGGAGTCTACAGAACTCGATCGGGTCTTAGATGCCTTCTTGGTTGTTTTCTTTCCCAGCTTCCTGCGCTTCCCACTGCTTTCTGTCCGGCTGCTTTCACTGGTTTGGTCGAAATCCATCCCAGGTCGATGAAGAAACCTGTGTGCCTCCGGCTCGAGCTCCGCCTTCTTTTGTTCTTCCTGCTCATCATGCTGATCCTCGACGTCGACAAGGGCATCCTGTAGTGTAGAAGGCTGGCCATCGGGACCAGCAGCAGTCATCAGCTCGAAAGGTGTGATCTTGCCGGTCCGAAGAAGATAATCGCGCCTCGTCTCGTTTGGCAACCTGCCTGGGCCATGACTGCCCGCCCCATTCTCCTTGGATTTCCGGCGTTCATCGATACGATCCGTGATATCCTTCACATCCTTGAGGAAATCTGTTCGCCGAGACTCATGTTTCCTAAGTTCGTTTTCGAGGCGATGTCGAGTGCTGGCGTTGACATGTTGGGTGAGGCGTTGGCGGGCTTGTCTAATCTGGGCGTCCACTTTTCTAAAAGATAGCAGTTAGTATGTGCCATATAATACCCAATATAGGTTTCTGGGGTATCGAGTCTCACTCTTTATCGGCCAAAACCTTCTCGAGTCTTTTTGCGTCGTTTTCCTCGGCCTTTTCCGCTAGAATCTTGTCCGCCTTTCGAAAAGTAAGCGCCTGGTGAACTGAGTGGCATTTGATAAGTCAAGGTCAGCATTACCTGTCGAGTAATATCCCTTTCCAGATCATCCTGGTTCCGAACATCTGCATTTAGCTCCTGTAGACGACTCGCCTCATCCACCACCGGCGCATCGTTTGCGCCAGGAGATGCCATGCTTGGTAAACAGGTTGAAAAGAAGCGAATGAATCTTGTCAGCCCAAAGAAAGCGTCAGACTATCGAGCCAATGATCGAGCAAACATCTCGCTCGTCGAGTCAAGCAGAATGGAACGAATTCATGTCAAGAAATGGCAAATCAACCATGGAAGCCACTGCTTATCGGAAAGGGCAGAATATCTCACCGCCCGTTTGAGCCGCTAGCTCACATGATAAGTGAGTCATCAGGATTGCTGCCTAAATTCTGGGGTTTCTGCCTGATTTGTCAAACACAGAGCGAACCACAGTCTAGAAGTCGGTGTGTTGACCACTTTAATGGCGTTGTCATAATAATCAAGCATCCGAATTTTTCATGTCCATTTCTATCTCAACCCACAATTTTAGAGATACGGGCTCGTATGTGCTTCGACGATGTCGTATAGGAGCAGAGTTAAGCCATTCAAGACGTTTGGATACACGAATTGTTCTAAGAAGTGACTTCGATGGCTATAGGTGAATTTATCCTGAACATCGAAGAGAAAATTTCGTAGAGCTCTGTGATCCAAAATCTGGGGCGTTCAATGCTCCTTCAGAATGAAGTTTGAGGATGGCGGTTCTGCAAGCATTCGACTTCTCAAGCCCGGTGCTACAATGTTTCCTCAGGATAAGGTCACGGTGCACAATAAAGTCGAAATGATTAGATATAGTATTAAACAGTATACAACGAATCCCGTGCAATTTGTTCTGCACTGGGGAACCGGAGAGGAAAACTCCAAGTTTCTCGGCCTCGGTCCTTTTATCATCATCAAATACATTAACCAGTATGATGTAAAGCATCTTACACACCAAAAGAGCGATGTCGTCGATTCTGCGGATGGCTGTCGACGTATATACTATATTTCAAGGTTATTTTTCGGAAAGCTCGCTAGGTAGGATTGATTTACACCTTCTTCCATAAATCTTGGGGCGTTTAACATCTGGTGTGCCGATCTTCGGCGCTCAAACATCCTGGTTTATAACGCCTTCAAACTGTAGGAGTTGTAAGTTTTGAGGAAGTCATCTTCTTTGAATCGTATCTGCTACCTCTGGTACTTAATTCAAAAGCGCAATTCCAGTTGCTGGAGCGAAGGATTATCCCGATGTACCTCATGAATCACTTTTCATGCGAAGAAAGCCACAGATTATCACCAGCGAATATTGGTAAGTTTTTGGATAAGAGGGATAGTGAATTAATTACCTTCAAAAATCAAGGCCGAGCTGTTGATTATGGCTTTGTTCTTCTTGTTCTCCTCGAAACTCGAAGGTAATATCCCGAACCTTTGCCATGGCCAGTCTTTTCGATCTACACTTGCATTGATTTGGCCCCAATCCAGTATAATTCAGATCGGCCCGTCGCAATACTGCTTTACTGCAGTATTTAGACCCATAAACAGTAGATTGGCTGTCAGATCTGGGCCTCTGGGCTGGCTGGGCGTACAGTAAGCATCAGGTCATATCACATGCCAATTGTAGTATGATTGAAGCTGCCCACTATAATTCTCCACATTATGGCGAAAGCTAGCAGACAGGGCAGCTTTTCTTCAAAAAACCAGGTTCTCTCATCATTGGAAGATCTTATATCTACCTGATGAAATTGCGAATTGCCACCGGAAGTGCCCATGTAGTACATACCATGTAAAATAAGGTATTCTATTGGTCAATCAATGGCTTTCGAGTAGCCAACATGACTCGCTATAAAGGCCGTGATGTAATAATTGAAGATAATATCGAGCGACACGAGCGGCATAAGCTAGTTTCATTCCTTTCATTCGTGAATATTCCGTGATTGAAGGTCAGTGCAGCCCAAGATCAGTCGAACGAATTGTGGCCGCCCACATTCGAGCTCGTACATTCTCGGGTCTGTCAGCAGCAACCAAGTGTCTAGTGTCGCTGCACTTGAATAGAATAGGGAAACGTCATGATACTAGTAGTAGTATTTGGACGAACTCGTGTCCCCGAGTCCATCCAGGGGTAGAATTAGGCATTCACGCCAAACCTAGCGGTTGGGTATGCAATGACGCGACAACGGGGGCACACGTCGAGGCGTGGACAGGAGGGAGTAATATAATATAGATAAAATTGAATAAAATTGAGTAAAAATTAACAAGAAACAGAAATAGAAATAGAATAGAAAAGGAGCACAGGATGCATCAAATCAAGTTGAAGCTGGGTAGGGTGACAAGGGACGATCGTTGCCCAGCTGCGGCAACACAACACCAGACCTCACCAGACTTCACCACACTCTCTCCACTTCCCACCACCCTCTATCCTCCCCCCCCCCCTCCTCCTCCTCCCTTTACTCCACGCCAATCTCACAGCTTCTTCCGTTGATTCTGTTCTTTCTACTTTCTACTCCCTTCTTTTTTGCTTGTCGAACCCCTCCGCGCTGACATCATTTGCGCCCATCGCTTCCCTCTGCTCACCCCGGATTTGCCCTGCTTGTGTCGTCCTGCCCACCTGATGATGCAGTGCGCTATACTTGCGAATTAACCGCTCTGCCCCCCTTCTATTCTCGACTCGTGTCGGGTTTAGTTGAGCCCCTACGTCGCCACGGTTGCGCTTCTTGTGTTGTCGTCTTCAACCGCCCACTAGCAGTTGGATCCCCACTCGTCTTCTCCCGATCGCAGTGTATTAAGGCGCACGCACTGTGGACATCGGCAACTAGTGACGACAACGACAACGACGACGGAGGTCAATTATCCCTCCCAACCCCCTTCCCTACTGCCGTTTTTTACCAAAATACCTACTTGACTCGATCGCCACGATGGATCAGGGGTGGCAACCATACCAGGATCCCCTGATGGGTCGCCCCGCGCAGTTTACTACCGGGTTGGCGTCTCATCCACAGCAGTTAGGCTCAAAGTACGGCCAGCCACCGCAGTCGTCACAGCCCCCCGTCGGATACACCTACGAGACCTTCCAAACCCCCGGCACCACCTCCAAGCCTCCTTCTTCCGGTCCCAACTCCAAAACTGTCTCTATGGCTTCATCTCCCACTGCAACGCCACGGAGTAGGGATTATGTCACTGACGCTGACACCACCATGGAGGATGCGGACCCATACAATCGGGCCAAGTATCCGTCGCGACCGAACCATCACAGCCGCCCTTCGTCTCAATTCCTCGGCCAAGCCGAGGAATCGTCGGCTGCTCGCAGATACTCCCCGATGAACGCTCTGTCGTCGCCCATGTCATCGTATCCCACCAGTCCTGGAAAGGCTCAAAGTTCGTACGGTTTTCCCCCAACGGCTCCTGGTCAGTCGCGACGATCGCCTACCCGGGCACCCGACTATGCCTCGCCGCCGCAAGGTTACCAGTCGCCGCCATGTGAGTTTCCCCCGAACTAAATGCCCCTGTTCTCTCGGCTCGCCGTGGACCGTAACTCACCATCCATAGCCGCCAACCGGCCCCCCTAGACTTCCCCCGCTCCAGGCGACCGATCTCAGCCTGGACCAATATTACCCCCCTTCCACATCCTCCCACATGAGTCCGGCATTCGGCCATGGGACTCGATCCCCTCGGTCTGGCTCCTTGCCATCGCAAGTTCCAGGTCGTGGCCCAGTCCCGAAGTTCCAAAACATTAAATCAGTGCAGGAGTTGCAGCCACGGGTTCACACCCAACCCGCATATCGGCGCGCCAACCCGGAGGGTGGATTTATCAGCGTCAGTTTTCCTCCAGCCGTTTCATTTCAATTCAATGCTCACCCCCTTCTGTCTTCTAGCCACTCCAAGCATTGACCTCTCACCTTCCGTCAACCTACCGTATCTGCAACCCGAACTTCAACTACGAGTCCTCGAGGAACCCCCAGCGCGTGTTGACCAAGCCCAGCAAGGGAGTGAAAAATGATGGCTATGATAATGAGGACAGTGACTACATCCTCTATGTCAACGATATTCTGGGTAGTGAAGAGGCCGGTCACAAGTATGTCGCTGCTACTCCCCATCCAGGTATCTCGATCTAATCTCTCTTCTGCAGGAACCGTTACCTCATTCTTGATGTCCTTGGTCAGGGTACTTTCGGTCAGGTGGTCAAATGTCAGAACCTGAAGACCCAGGAAGTTGTTGCGGTGAAGGTCATCAAGAACAAGACAGCCTACTTCAATCAGAGTATGATGGAAGTCTCAGTGTTGGACTTGGTAAGCATCTTTGATCCCGCTCGCCGTGGCACCCCACTGACAGCTTCTTCCCTCCAATAGCTCAACAGCAAGTATGACAAGAACGACGACCACCATCTCCTGCGACTCAAAGACACCTTTATCCACCGGCAACATCTTTGCTTGGCATTCGAGCTGCTCAGTGTCAACCTTTACGAACTCATCAAGCAAAATCAATTCCGGGGTTTGAGCACGACACTCGTCCGTGTCTTTGCGCAGCAGTTGCTGAATGCGTTAAGTCTTTTGAATAAAGCTCATTTGATCCATTGCGATTTGAAGCCGGAAAACATTCTCTTAAAAAAGTTAGTCAATACTGATCCCGCCATCGAGAGAAATTGCCTTACTGACCGTCGTAACCTTCAATCTAGTCTCGAGAGCCCCATTATCAAGGTTATTGACTTCGGATCTGCATGTGATGAGCGCCAAACGGTCTATACGTACATCCAATCACGATTCTATCGTTCCCGGGAAGTCCTACTTGGCTTGCCGTATGTTACCAACACTATAATTTTCGTCTCGATCGGTTACTAACTAACATTTTCTCTAGGTACTCGTCCGCAATCGACATGTGGTCACTTGGCTGTATCGTCGTCGAACTCTTCTTGGGACTGCCTCTCTTCCCCGGATCTTCCGAATACAATCAGGTCACCAGAATTGTCGAAATGTTAGGGCTTCCCCAGCAGTGGATGCTGGACATGGGCAAGCAATCCGGCGAGTTCTTCGAAAAGACACATGATGAGTACGGCCGTAAGACACATCGTCTCAAGAGTCTTGAGCAATACTCGCGAGAGCACAACACGAAGGAACAGCCCAGCAAGAAGTACTTCAATGCTTCAACACTGGAGGAGATCATTCGCAGTTACCCTATGCCACGCAAGAACATGAAGCCGGCTGAAGTTGAACGCGGTAAGGATTCATCAGGGTACAGCTTCACGAACAATTGCTAACTACTATAACAGAACTGAACAATCGAGTTGCCTTCATTGACTTTGTGCGAGGCCTCTTGGCCATCAACCCCCTCGAGCGATGGTCGCCTCAGCAAGCGAAATTGCATCCATTCATCACCCAGCAGAAGTTCACCGGTCCTTTCATGCCACCCGGGAACTTGAAGTACTCAGCTCCCAACAAGACTGTCGCACCCGGCGTTCAGCAACAGCAGCAGGCTGAGGCCGCTAGCAAGCAGAGGGCCGCTCAAGCAGCACAGGCACAGCAGTCGGCATACAACATGCAAATGAACCAGCAGTACCATGCACCGGCGCAGCCGCAACAAGCTCCTCCAGCCATGTATAATGGAATGTACCAGCAACAAGCTCCTCCTCCACCTTACCCGACGCAGCCACCGGGCTACGGCTACCAGATGAACATGGTTCCTGGGCAGGCTCAGGCTCCCCAGGGGCATTACGCACCATCCCAGAGTCTTCAAGCCCAAGCAACCACTCGGGCTGGTCGTCAGCGTGCATCGACAATGGATCCCAATGGTGGAGGCATTCCGCCCACAATCCAGCGGGTGGCCAGCCACTTGGATCCCAATGCCCCAATTCGTCTGCAACCCAGCCCCGCATACTACCCCCCACCTCCAGACGGGTATGTTGATCCAAACAATGCCAACCAACGACGCCGTGGCAGCCGCACAGGCAATAACGGCAATCAACGAAACCGAGACTTCATTCGTACCCTTGAAGACGGCGTGCTGAGCGAAGGCTACATGGCTCAGAACCAATGGCACTAGGATGGGTCGTCATAGGCATAATATGTATGATGCCTCGGAATCTGCTATTAAACTATTGATTGTCTCCTCGCCATAGTCGAGTCTCTTACGCCTGGCGCGTGTGCCTTGTTCCAGAGGGCATATTCCATTGATTCCTGCGTTATATCGTTGATACTGGAACCCATGGTCGCTGGATTCGCCCACCCTTGCCATCTGAACTGAACTGCCCCCAATCGACCCACTCCGTACCTAGCCGATGGATGTACTTTGCTTGCTATTATTTCCCTCCTTGGCATGAGTCACGGTAATGGTGGTCGGTTAGCAGTGGCCTCCGGAGGCCGACCAGTTCCGGGTCTATGGAGTTCATGGAGACAAGAATGAAAACAGATCAACAAAGGATTCGACATAAGGCTAACGTAGCTTTCATGTCGCAACTCCCTTTTTTCCCCGGTCCCTTTCCCGCCGGTAAAAAGATGCGACCCAAGAGTGGTCGATTTCTTTCCAATGCATGAATATGATATTACTGCCACTTTCTTCTCTGTTGTGTTTATTGCTGTATGTGTGGTGATGTTTATCAGGAATGATTGTTCAACGTGTCTGTTTCGCGTAACGTCTTTTTTTTTCGTTTTTCTTTCCCCTACTACGTTTGTCTACTCATCGATCGACGATGAACATGGTTGTTACGCTTTTATCTTCTGATTTCCCTCTTCTTTCGGCATAGCCTGGAGTATGAAAGAACGATCTCATTTCCCGCTGCCTGTCTTCGTAAATTTGGATCCGTTTTTCTGGTGGTGGTTTGTTTGAGATGACTCGACAAGGACCATGTAAGGTATGGCGGGTCATGGCGAATGTCCTCCTTCTCCTGTAGGAGTGGAGTGCATGTCAGTTACTATACATATATTTGCATTCACTTTTTCTCAACTTTGTTTGTCATTGTAGTAAATAAGTAAAACTATTCATAATCAAAACTTAGTATGTTTTAATTATTCTGTATCAAAATGATATTCTTTGTCCCCATGGCATAGTTCCCGCGCTAAACCCAATTGGGTTTAGTCAGCCCCTCGCTTAATTTTCGTGTGTGGCTCTCGCCCGCCATCTCCAGTCAACTTTTAGAAGGATCTGCCTTAGCCTTCGTGCAATCAATCAAATACACGATGTCGTCGCGATTCTTCTACCGTGGTGGTAGCGACAGCGAGTCCAGCTCCTCCGATGAGGAAGAGGATGTCTACGAGCGCTCTGAGGAGGAGAGCAGCGAGGAGGAGTCCAGCGAAGATGAAGATGACTCCGGCAGCGATTCCGATGACTCCGGCGAGGAGGGAGGCAAGAAGGGTGCCAACGCTTTCCTGAGGGATGCGTCCGAAAGTGAGAGCGAGGAGGAGGAGGAGAAGGTCACCCTCGTCAAGAGTGCTAAGGACAAGCGACTGGAGGGTCTCGAAAACACCATCAAATTGATCGAGAATGCGCAAAAGATTAACGACTGGGCCGTCATCTCTACTGGTGAGTGTCACTTTGGAGTTTCGAGGATGGATGCCCTGTTGGATGATAGGATACCGACAGTGGTCCCCCACCCCAAGGGGCCCTATGAAGCCATACGGAAGTCGACGCTAACAACAGACTATCACAGAGTTCGACAGCCTGAACCGCCAAATGATCAAGGTCGCCCAATCCGGTCCCACCCCCAAGCTCTACGTCAAGGCCGTTGCCGACCTCGAAGACTTCATCAACGAGGCCGCCTCCAAGCAGAAGTCCGCCAACAAGAAGATGAATGCCAGCAACCAAAAGGGATTCAACACCATCAAGCAGCGTATCAAGAAGAACAACAAGGACTATGCCGACCAGATCGAGAAGTACCGTGCCGCCAAGGATACCTACATGGACGAGGAGGAGGAGAAGGCCCCCGCCCCTGCGCCCAAGCCCAAGCCCACTGCCTCCCAGAAGGTTGAGAACTTCGCCGCTGCTGCCGCCGCCGCTTCTGCTGGCGACGACGATGGATTTGCCACCGTCGGCCGTGGTGGAAAGACCCTGCAGTACACCGCAGAGAGTATCCTCAAGCACCTGCGCTCCATTGTCGAGTCTCGAGGAAAGAAGAACACCGACCGTCTGGAGCAAATCCGCACCATGGAGAAGCTTCTGGAGGTCTCCACGACCCCCTACCAGCGAATCCGTGTTTACTTGACCCTTATTTCCACCCGTTTCGATCTCACCTCCGCCTCTGCCAACTATATGAGCCCCGAGCAGTGGAAGGCCGCCAACACCGAGTTTGGTGTTCTCCTGTCCGTTCTCGAGCAGAACAGCAACTATATTGTCACTGAGGGTGCTGATGAGTGGGAGGATGACGAGAAGCAACCCCAGCTTGCTGAGGGCGAGACTTTCCACATTCCCGGCAGCATTGTCTCCTACATCGAGCGTCTGGATGACGAGCTTACCCGCTCGCTGCAGCAGATTGACCCCCACACTGCTGAGTACATCGAGCGTTTGAGTGACGAGCAGCAGCTGTACAACAACAATGTCCGTACTCAACTCTACCTTGAGGTCCTCAACGCCGGAGCCAAGAATGATTCCCGACAAGACAGTGTCAACCGTGTGATCATCCGCCGTCTGGAGCACGTCTACTTCAAGCCCTCCCAAGTGGTCTCCATCCTCGAGGAAGCCGCCTGGAAGTCTCTCCCCGACAACCTCAAGTCCGCTATTACCCCCCCGCGCCCAGGCTGGCGATGTCGACGACCTCCTCCAAACCCTCTGCAACTACCTGTTCCAGAACAGCGATGGCATTATCCGTGCCCGCTCGATGCTCTGCCAAATCTACTTCCTTGCCCTGCACGACAAATACTACCGCTCTCGTGACCTGATGCTCATGTCCCATCTGACCGAGAACATCTCCAACTTTGACGTCAGCACCCAGATCCTCTTCAACCGCACCCTTGTCCAAATTGGTCTGTGCGCTTTCCGTGCTGGTCTCATCTACGAGGCCCAGAACACTCTCGGTGACATCTGCGGTAGCGGCCGTCAAAAGGAGCTGCTCGCCCAGGGTATTATCATGCAGCGCTACTCCACCGTTTCCCCCGAGCAAGAACGTCTGGAGCGCCAGCGCCAGCTGCCCTTCCACATGCACATCAACCTGGAGCTGCTTGAGTGCATCTACCTGACCTCCAGCATGTTCCTCGAGGTTCCCCTCATGGCGCAGACCTCTTCCGCCCCCGAGATCCGCCGCCGCATGATCTCCAAGACCTTCCGCCGCATGCTCGACTACAACGAGCGCCAGGTCTTCACCGGACCCCCGGAGAACACCCGCGACGGTGTCATCATGAGCGCCAAGTTCCTCGCCGCCGGCGACTGGAAGAAGGCCGCCGAGATGCTCGCATCCATCAAGATCTGGGACCTGATGCCGCAACCCGAGAAGATCAAGGAGATGCTGTCCGCACAGACACAAGAGGAGGGTCTGCGCACTTACCTCTTCACCTACGCCCCCTTCTACGACAGCCTGTCCATCTCCTCGCTGGCCGACATGTTCGAGCTGCCCATCAAGAAGATCACCGCCATCATCAGCCGGATGATCTCTCACGAGGAGCTGGGTGCTGCCCTGGACCAAGTCAACGACGCCATCATCTTCCGCAAGGGCGTCGAGCTCTCCCGCCTCCAGTCCCAGATTGTTACCCTCGCCGACAAGTCAATGGGTCTGCTCGAGTCCAACGAGAAGACTCTCGAGCAGCGCACTCAGGGTATGGCCAATGCCTTCCAGCGCGAGCAGGGCCCTGGAGCCCGCGGTGGTCGTGGTGGTCGCGGTGGTGGTCGCGGCGGTGGTCGCGGCGGTGCCCGTTTCCCTGGCGGCGAGCGGAGACCTGGTGGCCAGCAGTTCGGTGGTGGTGCATTGGGTGGTGCGATCAAGGCTTAAAAAGGGAGTTTGTTTTTCTTTTGATATAATGGCATGCCCTTTCACATTTTTTTGTTAAACAACTCTTCTTTTTTTCTCCTGAATCTCCTCCCCATTTTCCTTTTTTCCTTTTCCCCCCGTTGTCATGGTTGTTTTTCTTGTCTCTTTCTCATGCCGTTTTCTAGACCGAGTTAAGTTTCCCTCGTGTCTGGTCATGATTCAAAATGAAATGAATAAATGGTTAGAAAGCATTGCTTTTTTCGTAATATAGACTACATATTATAGAGAGGATAGGTATGTACTTGTTGAAAGGGAAGTAGTGGTAGAGAATCAAAGAAGACTTGAAATCATTTATTTGATCGTACCAAGTTCTCATCCTATATGAGGAATGTTCTGTGTCCAGGTCGCCTGGAATGCTCTCGGTGGCAGGAAAGCCAAGGATCGAAAAACTTCAACGCAGATGAAAAGTCGCGATATAATCATAATCATGCCTATTAAACAAAAAGACAAAATGCCCATCCAATTTATCCATGCTAGACTCGGATTCTGGGAATCTTTTTGAACACCACAATATGCCAACAAATATCGGGTATGCAATCGCTGTCACAATAGCACTTCCGTGCCAAAGAATTCGTTCGATCTCAATTGGAAATGTGAAATTCCATGCCACACAATGAATTGCCCCAAATACCACACCAGCAAGTGATCCCCCGAGCTTTCCGGACGAGGTCCTCCGCATATCATGAAAGCTGAGATTTGGAATCCATGGTGAGTTTTTGCTGACCATGAAAGTAAGGGGTCTACTTTCTGCAATTTGATCAATCTCCCATGGACTGGCGTAGCGCCTAGCGGGTATGATAACTGAGGTTTCAACGTCCTTTGGTTTTTCCAGCAGCAAGACATAAGTGAAAATTGTACATATAGCGAAAGCAAATGACAAAACTTCAAGCTGGCTGGTAGGGGGCTTTGAATAGAGCCGTTCGCTGAGTTGGATTATAACCCACAAGATCTGGCCCATGGCGACCATCTTTACAACAATGTCGCCTTTGTTTCTGTCGGATATATCGCCCTCTGTGACTGCGGGAAGCTTCTGATGCCGTACTCCCACGCTTGATATAGTTGCTTGCCATCCAGCACCCAGATGTCAGCTTTGAGGGATTTAACACTGTCGCGATAACCAGGATCGTAAGATGCTATCGAAGACTCAAGGAGGGCCGTTTCTGCTGAACTCGAGTTGATTTCATCTTCTTTCCAGTCAATCGGGCCTATCCAGCGCGAAAGACGCGAAGCTCAGATATTTACGTATGGATGATGCGCGGTCTCTCCTGTGAGTGACTTGGTTTTGCGGGTGCTGATTTGGATAAGAATACATCCCTGGATCATCCGTATCACGGTTGCCTTCGTCTTGGAGAGGTGCGGGAGCAGTGGCGTCGTCAAACTTCACAGTAAAGCCGCCCATATTTGCGAAATAAATATGGGACTGTGTCCATGGAATATCCTGTTTTTTCTTACTGTTGTCGAAATAGTTTTTCACAGCCGATACTGCGCTGTAGTCGCAGAGAGCTTTCACAAAGGCCCATTCAGGTGATAAGATATTCACCACCATCCAACAGCCCTTCCAAAACGTTCGATAGAGTGCACGGGCGCATTTCTGTTTCCAATTTCGAGGGCTCGATTGGATTGGAACATTTAAATGGAGGACCGACCAAGTGCAAATCAAAATAACTGATAAACATTCCAGATGATATCTAGAGTGCCTCGGGTATTTGGCGATTTGACAAACACCACAGCATCTCCGGGTCGTAGGGTGCAGTTGGGGGAGCAAATCGTCAGGATGTAGATGGTTTCTTCTGCGGTCTCGTTATAAAGTATGTAAAGGTCCGTTCTGGTCTGAGACCTGAAGGCTGAAAGAATTTCGGTTCAGAGCCCTAGTAGATCATCTTATAGTTTTCAGCAAATCCCGCTACGATGGAAAAAAGTGATCTGTATCAAATGCCCAAGCAGCCCGGCGCGAGCTGACTTTCTATGCAGTTTGCTCGCTCAGCCCCTAGCGCTGACCACTTGCAGTTGGCTACTAAAATAGGAGCCCCCAGAGCTGTGTTTTATCGGCCTCTTACGGCGGGCGCTACGAGATACATATGCCAAGCTCCAACATCTTACTCGTGTTTTGATTTTGTTGGCTAGAATGAAACCCTCAGCCTTAAAACTCCTGTTCGTGGCTTTGAGGTTCCTTTTCGGAATACGAGGCAGGTGCAGATACTAGTTTGATGATTGTCCTCACCTTGTATATTCACTGTCTAGTGCGCATAGCGGGCAAGCCATTCGAAGATTAGAAACTTGAACTTTACCGAATCTGACAGCCGAATTGGTATTCAATTCAACAGTCAATTGGATATGGAATACGAGATTATTCCAGTTAAAATATCTTGAATTCGACTGCAACTAGTGTACCTTCTAGTGAGTAGACCCCATGGATGCCTCGTTGCAGAGCCTCACTCAGCCTTATGCCCGCAAACTCTGGCCTGGTCAGTTTGCTCCAGAGTCCTACTACAAGTACTACTAGTAGCTACCTATGATGCGTTTGTTCAGAGAGTCCAAGTTATCTATTGGGGTTTTCAGCCTCCGACCTAGAAAGTTGACTCGGGCTCGAATTTAACCTGGAGTTACTAGTTAGTACTAGTATTTGGTAGGACCTGACTGGATTATAACTAAAAGTCTTATTGGGCTACCTGTGTTGTCGCTGTGAATTTCCTGAAATATTATGACAGCTTTTGATCTAGGTAATATATATCTATCCAGGTGGAAGGTGGACGACGTACCAGCACCGGACCGCCGTGCACTCCACTGGCAGGGCTGGAATATATTTCAAGATTGCTTTGAAAGTACTAGTATGAATTTTAAAACCAGGAAATTTGAAGAGACGGTTTGAATTCAACTGTCCTCCAAGAATCAAGATAGTACTAGTAGCGCCAAAAGAACTTCAAACATCGAAAGCAACTTGAACAAGGTTGGATCCCGCAAGAGTCCACCTGGGCAGCCAACTTGAACGAACCACAATCCTGCCTGGGGCCGCAAATATTTGGAGTCCAATTTTGTTTGCTCGCTGTGGAGACCTCGTGACTAGAGTGGGATTCGATCAAGTACGTAGACTACAATTAACTACAAGGAAGAATGCAATTCGGGTTGTCTGAAGCATTAAATTACCGGAAATCCCAGACCGTATCGCTAATTGACTAAAGAAAACACAGCCTGTGTGCCTAAACAACCCATGACAATAACGTCGTTAAAAGTAAAATTTTTATTGGTGACGAAGAGACAAGCAACCCATCCAAAGGATAGGCCTCTAGACCCAGCGCACACCGAATCCCCCGATTACCGAAGAGAAAACAATCTAGTTCATCTGGCGGATGAGACCGTTGATGTTCTCCTCACGGTTACCGGTGTCACCACCCTGGATGTAGTGCTTGAACTTGCGGGTGCGGAAACCACCGTTGGGGTTGGACAGCTTGAAGGGCCACAGGAAGTTGTTGGCCTGCTTGAAGTTGGGGCCGACGGTGTAGATCTCGTGGATCAAATCCTCCATACAGACAATGCCGTACTTGCCGAGGTTCTCCTCGATAAGCTGGTTGTCGGTCAGGGGAATGCGCATCTTGTCAACCTTTCCGTAACCGCGCTTGTACAGAAGCTCACGGACGGACTTCAGGTTGGGGTAACCGTAGGCGATGTAGGGGTTGACAATGGTCAGCATCTCCTGGGTAGCCTTGGTCAGGCGGATGAAGGTACCGCTGTTGATCTGGATCAGACGCAGCAGCTGGAGAATCTTGCGGGGCTTGGGAGCGATCTTGTTGATACTGAAGGGTGGGTTAGCCAGGTGCTTGGGAATGAGATGGAAGTAAAGATTAAGTGAGAACATACCCCTTGATACGGACAACGAAGACCAGCTTGGGCTCATCCTCAACGTAGAAGTTACCCTCCTGGCGGGCAGCGCGGCCGAGGCGGATCTTCTCGCGCTCTGCGTCACGGTACTCCTTGACGTAGGACTCAGCGCGCTTGAAGATAACACCACGCTTCTCCTTGTTGGCCTATGGGATACTGAGTCAGTAAAGAGGTTCCCAAAAAGCATGGTGATAAGACAAAGTGTATGTGTCATCAACAGGATCAGACCCGAAAGATGGTTGACATGCGACAGCATCGACCTTTTGGTCTAGTCGCGTGGTTGGTGTTGTCATCAGATAGTTGGAGAAGGGTGTGGGTGGGGAAGGAAAGATGCGAAAAATGCATGGGGAGAGGAAACCAACCTTCTTCTTCTCCTCGGCCTCAGCACGACGCTCGGCGCGGGCGGCCTCCTGGCTCTTGCGCTTCTTCAGGAGAGTCTCAGGGACGAGGACATGGTCCTGGGTAGGGACGGAGCTGGGGCAGGTTAGTACAGTCTGTCCGCACAAGTAACAATGACTTGAGACAATTCGCCGAGCGTAAGAACTGCAGCATAGCGCCACATTCTCGAACTGAAGGCAATAGGATAAAACATAACTCGACGAAATGTCTTTGATCAGTGAGGGCTATGGTATCTTGTGGGTGTTTGGTGCTAAAGGGAAGTCCCGCTACTGATGTGCATGTTCCAGCAACAAGGTTCGCAGAAAATTTTCAACCACCCGACAAAGATTTTTCCATGTCCGCCTTCATCCGACAATACCCCAAACAGATGTTCAGGAAGTATGCGTTGACGCTATTCGCTCCATGCACAATGACTGCTGTTACCGCATCGAAGTGTGGAATTGCAAAAGCTGAACAACAATGGTTTTGGAAGAGAAGGCCATCATAGCTTTCAACCTCAAGACTCCGTCGCCCTTTCCTGTCGGTTGTTCACTTGGAGTCGCACAGGCAAATCGAAGGATCGATCGAGCAGGAAGAGGGTGTAGGAAGGATCGAGCTGGTGCCCAGCAGTCATCGTCGGGAACGATGACTGTAGCATCTCCAGCGAGAAAAGGACGACTATACCGGCAACCTCACAATCTCGAAAGATTGAATCAATCAGTAAGGAAGGTAATCATACGTGGTGACGGAGGCCATTGTGAAGGTCGTCGCGAAGATGGCTGTCGGCGAGGTTGTCGGGAAGAAAAAGTTCGACTCCCTCGAACGAAGAAAAGAGAGGATTTCGCTTGTGTGGGTGGATGCCACTAACCATGAAAGGACTAGCGTAACCACCAAACAAGCTAACCAAATATGGACCACCTTACCCTTATCGACGCATATCACGTGTGATTAGGGCTGTCTCGTGCTTCGCGGTCAGATGACCTCATTCAAGTAGGAAGGACCCCGCGTGTCTCCGCAACTGGCAACAACAACACTTCTATTTGGTCATCAGCATGTCTCGTCGTGGTGTTGGGCTGGGTGCCTTTGCCAACCGAACTCAGGCAACTCAATCCTATGCCACCCATGGCGCCAACCTTCGTTCCACCCATCTGTCCTCGCTCCAAACCCAGCTCTCGGTCTTCCAATCGTTGCTCCATACCTTTGCCCTAGAGCACAGTTCAACAATCAAGTCCAACCCAACGTTTCGCGCTGAATTCGCGCGCATGTGTAATACTATAGGCGTGGATCCACTAGCCGCCAGCAATGTTAAGGGCAAGAATAGTCGCCGAGGATTAGGAGAGGGAGGCAGCTTCTGGACCCAGATTATGGGCGGGGATATGAATGACTTCTATTTCGAAGTTGCTGTGCGAGTTGTGGAACTTTGCCGGGAGACACGAGCTGAGAATGGTGGACTTATTGGCGTCGAAGAATGTCGGAACCGGGTAGGTAAGGGGAAAGCAATTGGAAGTGGGCTTGAGGTTTCAGAGTATGATCACCTTTCCCCTTTACCACACCATAGGTGTACCTGCCGAGCGCTACGGGTCACTAACAATACTCTGCTCTTATAGAGATGATATCCTTCGGGCCGTTCGTTCCCTTGAACCTTTAGCGTCGGGCTTCTCTATTGTCCGCGTTGGATCTAAACAATATATTCGATCAATTCCGAAGGAGTTAAATACTGATCAGGCCACGGTACTTGAAGCTATTCAGGTCCTGGGCTTTGTCAGCGTTTCAATGCTGCGACTTAATCTCACGTGGGAAAAGGCTCGCGCACAAACTGTGATTGACGATCTTGTGGCGGATGGTCTCGTTTGGGTGGATGCCCAGGGACCGGAGAAAGAGTACTGGTCGCCGCAGAACCTCTTGGATGACAGTGGATGAAAGGATTCCCACTAAACTGAGTATCAAGCCTCCCAACTCCAATCACGGCCAAAAGTCCTCCGCCGTTTAGACCGAGCATAAACCAGCTCCGAATTGCAAGAATGGTCGCCGGTCAACTAGGTCAACAGGTCACCGGTTCCTAAGTCCACCAATATTTACAGGAATGAAACTATTTAAACCGACGACAACCCGAAGAACACGACTTCAACTAGCCCAATCGTCTTCACCTTGGGGCTTGAAGTGGCTGACAATGTGGGAGCACAAAAATCGAGCCACCACATGTTGTCATGGCGCAGATACCTGAAACTTATTACACAGGTACCGCGGCACTACAGATTGAGCAAATGAAAGGCAGATAGATTGGAGGATTTGCCGGTGCCAAATTATCAACGATACCCATGCCCTATAAATGCGATACCTACCTAGCCTTTCAAGTTAACCTGTTGCATCTAGAACCTACCAGTACATTAATAGTCATCAAGTTCTACATATAATTTGACTGGTGTATCTTCGACTCGAAAAGCTCCAATCTTCTTTAGTAGCAGCCATCTAACATCTATAATTTAGAACCTCAAATGGTAGATCAGATCTTAATCACCTCCTGGACCCTTCTGTTCCGGTCAACCACCAGTCGGAGTTGGCGATCCTTCCACTCGGATTCGGATGTCGAGGTGTTCTGGGTAGGCTTGAAGACACCCCCGCGGAGTGTATCGGTAAAGAGTTCATAGGAGGGGTAATCTGTCGTACAATTAGTATTGTGTCCATGCAAGCTGTGGGAAAGTATAATACGAACAGCCATCCACGAAGTGGTTCACCTGATCTTCGGTCATGCCGGTGCCCTTAGTGGCACGCAGACCGCGCTCCTGCTCCTGACGCCATTCATAGACGAATCGGAGATTCTGCGCATCGCTAGTCCAGAAATTAGTATTGAACGCCGCTTCAATATACACCGTCATCAACCTACATATGAATCAAAGCGTCGAGTTTGCTTTTTAGAAGTCAGCCACATTCAATAACCACACTCAGTCATTCCCCGAAAGGGGATCAAACTCACTCAGTCAAAGCATTGTATCTCTTCAGCGACTCATTAACAGTCTTCACATCCTCAAACCGGACATGCCCCAATCTTCCCTGATAATCACCACTCTCTTTCTGCCTCACTGCATCCTCCCAGAGCGTGCGCAGGGTATTATCGTCCCGCGGCCGGAACCCAACACACCAGCCCTCAAAGATGACAACCTTGATCTTCTGCTGTCCCTCGGCATTCACGACTTCCCACTGCGACTCGGGCACTCGGTCTCCTTGACCGGCAAATGCAGACTTATCATACTGCGGGATGGCGGTTGGAAGCTCCGCAGCGAGTGAGGCGAAGACTTTCTCTCCGAGCGCTAGGTCATGGGTTGATGGCTGGCCGCGGTGTTGGAGAAGGGGATTTGTTGGGTGAGCTTGTGCGAGCGCGACTTGATCAGCGTGGGTTAGATATATATCGTCCAGAGACCAGGTCACGACGGAGAGTGAGTATGGCTCGGCACGGAGGGTATCCTGTAATGTTGACACCTGCGGGTCATTGTTAGTTGCATTGATTGCATGGCACTACGCCGAGGAGGAGTATGGAGCATAGCATGGAGACCGGGGAATCGCTCGGGACAGGTCAGGGTAGGAAGTAGACCGACTAGCCGTCCCGAGGTATCAGAGAGAGAGATAGGCCGGTCGGAGTTCAACGTACCAACACCGTCTTGCCGGCGCCCTGCACGCCATTGAGGCCTAGGAAGAATGGCGGGGTATCGGCATTGGTGTTATTTTTATGACGGTCTGCGTGGGCGCGGAGACGCTCGAGCAGAAAAGGTATACAGTGTTGTGACTTGTCGTCTATTATCGGCATTTTGTGGGGTGGTTTTGCCTTGAAGGGGGATGTTTCTATGGGGTTGACGGGCTAATGCTAGTTTTATTCTATCGGCTACAGTGGCCGGCAAGTTGTCCGATCGGGCGGAATCTGGAATCTGGGGTCGCGGGGTAGACATTAAGGGGTGTACTGCTTCTATCGGGCGAGACAATCTAGCTGTAGAGAAGACTTCACTATCCATGGTCTTTCTGGGATGCTTCCAAAAGTGTCAAATAGTCGACCTAGATATTAATTGATGATTAAATCATGCATTGATTACAGTGTTGCAAGCACATGGCGATGACGTTGCCTGTCACATGTCTGAGTCAGCGGGACTCGGTATGGATAAAACAGAACAAAATGGCATAAACGGGAGCCAAAAAGGAGATGTAAGATGGGTCAAGGGCCATGAACAGTGCATGAAATGTCCGGCATAGAAAAAAGTATCAATTACCTTCTCCTTACTAGAATACTCGACTGCGGACTCCTCCGTAGTGGTGGCCGGCAGTCGGCATGTGAAGCAACCGTGTAATGTAAGGTAATTCCCCCCATTTCTTACAGCGCAAACGAGCCGAGGTCTGTGGCTGCCCCAGCTCTCGGTTGACCGAGCTCATCCTTAAACTCCCCTCTTCCCCTTCTTCTCTTCCCTTCAGTTCGAGCTTTCTTTGAGAACTGTTTGAATCGGACTTCTCATCATACACAAATAATGTCCGATCTACGCTTTGATAACCAGACGGTCGTCGTCACCGGCGCCGGCGGCGGTCTGGGAAAGGCATATGCCCTCTTCTTCGCCTCAAGGGGCGCTAACGTCGTGGTCAACGACCTCGGTGGTTCTCACAAGGGTGACGGCAAGTCATCAAAGGTATGTAAATTTCTATGAAAGACAATATTGGTGTTCCCCAGCATCCGCTAACATCCTCAAGGCCGCAGACCTCGTTGTCGAGGAGATCCGCGCCGCTGGCGGTAAGGCGGTTGCCAACTACGACAGCGTCGAGAACGGTGAGGCCATCATTGAGACTGCCGTCAAGAATTTCGGCCGTATCGATATTCTCCTCAACAATGCTGGTATCCTCCGTGATATCAGCTTCAAGAACATGAAGGACGAGGACTGGGACCTCATCAACCGCGTTCACACCTACGGCGCATACAAGGTAAGCAAGCCATAGATGCTTAAAGAAGATTCCTCCAGAGTGCCAGTACTGATCTATTTATTCTTCAAATAGTGCGCTCGTGCCGCTTGGCCTCATTTCCGCAAACAAAAGTTTGGCCGCGTTATCAACACTGCCTCCGCTGCTGGTCTCTTCGGTAGCTTCGGCCAGGCCAACTACTCGGCCGCCAAGCTGGGTCAGGTCGGTTTCACCGAGACTCTGGCTAAGGAGGGTGCTAAGTACAACATTATCGCCAACGTCATTGCCCCCATCGCTGCTAGCCGCATGACCGCGACGGTGATGCCCCCAGATGTTCTGGACAACCTCAAGCCCGACTGGGTTGTTCCTCTTGTTGCTCGTCTGGTTCACTCCTCCAACACCACCGAGAGCGGTGGCATCTACGAGGTCGGTGGTGGCCACGTTGCTAAGCTCCGCTGGGAGCGATCCAAGGGTGCTCTGCTCAAGACCGATGACTCCCTCACCCCCGGAGCTCTGGCCGCTAAGTGGAACGATGTCAACGACTTCTCCAAGCCTGAGTACCCCTCTGGCCCCGCTGACTTCATGGCTTACCTTGAGGATGGCCTGAAGTTGTCTTCCGCCCCTAAGGCTCAGGAGCCCGACTTCAAGGGCCGTGTTGCTCTCGTTACTGGTGGTGGTGCCGGTCTGGGTCGCGCATACTGCTTGCTGTTCGCTAAGTACGGTGCCTCCGTTGTTGTGAACGATCTCGTCAACCCCGACAATGTCGTCGAGGAGATCAAGAAGGCCGGTGGTAAGGCTGTTGGCAACAAGGCCAACTGTGAGGACGGTGATGCTGTCGTCAAGTCCGCCATTGATGCCTTCGGTCGCATTGATATCCTGGTTAACAACGCCGGTATCCTGCGTGACAAGGCTTTCACCAACATGGATGACAACCTGTGGAACTCCGTTATCAACGTTCACCTGCGTGGTACCTACAAGGTCACCAAGGCCGCCTGGCCCTACTTCCTCAAGCAGAAGTACGGTCGTGTTGTCAACACTGCCAGCACCAGCGGTATCTACGGAAACTTCGGACAGGCCAACTACGCCGCCGCCAAGCTCGGTATCCTGGGTCTCTCTCGCACTCTCGCCATGGAGGGTGCCAAGTACAACATCAAGGTCAACACCATCGCTCCTAACGCCGGTACTAACATGACTCGCACCATCATGCCCGAGGAGATGGTCCAGGCTTTCAAGCCCGACTACGTTGCTCCCCTGGTTGTTCTGCTGAGCTCCGACGCTGCTCCCGAACCCTCCACCAAGGGTCTGTTCGAGTGCGGTAGCGGTTGGTTTGGCCGCACCCGCTGGCAGCGCTCTGGCGGCCACGGCTTCCCCGTGGACGTCAAGCTCACCCCCGAGGAGGTCCTTGCCAAGTGGCCTCAGATCACCAACTTCGAGGACGGCCGTGCCGACCACCCCGAGGATGGCTCTGCTGGTACTGAGAAGATCATGGCTAACATGTCCAACCGCGCCGGTGGCAGCGGTGAGAACGAGACCCTGGCCAACATCGAGAAGGCCAAGTCTCTCACCACCGAGGGCAGCGCCTTCGACTACACCGACCGTGATGTTATCCTTTACAACCTGAGCCTGGGTGCCAAGCGCACTGACCTGCCTCTGGTGTATGAGAACAGCGAGTACTTCCAGGCTCTGCCCTCATACGGTGTGATCCCCTGGTTCAACACCCAGACCCCGTGGAACATGGATGATATCGTGAAGGACTTCTCTCCCATGATGCTGCTCCACGGTGAGCAGTACATGGAGGTCCGCAAGTTCCCCATCCCTACCACTGCCAACACCCTGACCTACCCCAAGCTCATTGACGTCGTCGACAAGGGTAACGCTGCCCTGGTCGTCGCTGGCTACACTACCAAGGATGCCAAGACCGGCGAGGATCTGTTCTACAACGAGTCGACCGTCTTCATCCGTGGTAGCGGTGGTTTCGGTGGCTCTCCCAAGCCTACCGCTGTTCGCCCCAAGGGTGCCACCGCAGCCTACAAGGCTCCTCAGCGTGCCCCCGACGCTGTTGTCGAGGAGAAGACCTCCGAGGACCAGGCTGCTCTGTACCGTCTGAACGGTGACCGCAACCCTCTGCACATCGACCCCGAGTTCAGCAAGGTCGGTGGCTTCAAGACCCCTATCCTTCACGGTCTGTGCTCTCTCGGCGTTGCGGCCAAGCAGGTCTTCGCCAAGTACGGTGCCTACAAGAACCTCAAGGTCCGCTTCGCCGGTGTCGTGCTGCCCGGTCAGACTCTCAAGACTGAGATGTGGAAGGAGGGCAACACCGTGCTCTTCCAGGCTACTGTTGTCGAGACTGGCAAGCCCGCCATCACCGGCGCTGGTGCGGAGCTCCTCGAGGGCGCCAAGGCCAAGCTGTAAAATAATCATGATGTCAATCTTTGTGGATGAAGCGTTTTTGCTCTTTGAATTGACCTGGCCATTGGCACACAAGAGAGCTGGGATGAAAAAGGAATTCCAGATCGAATGTGGCTTCTTGGTTTCAAGTTGTGTATGTACATAAATTTGGATTGTTCAAGTTCTTTGTTTTATTTATCTATTCCCACCAATGAGACATCTCGGAAATTGGAATCTTGGAACTTTGTACTCCATAAGTACCGTACTAGATCTACATAATCTTGCGGAGTACGGAGTACTACTCCGTACTGTGTACAAATTGTAGGTAATCAGAGTGGATCCATTCTATCCTACGCATTCCAATGGATATCATCCATTCTCTCGTTATCGGAACTACCTTGAGGTATAGGATTCTTGGGTTATCAGCCCATGGTGGACTGATACATCGCTGGTGCAGCCGACGCGACTTCAGCGCAAGGGGTGCTCTAGAACTCCACCGGCCCGGAGATAGCCTCATTAGGACTAGATGCAGAGTAGGAGGCTTCACAGATATTGTACAGAATGCAAGCAGGGTCTTTTCAACTAGTAGCCAAGGGTCCTGTGATCCGAACTGAGTCAGTATCTCTTGGTATAGGCAGGCAACACCATATTGTAGTCATAGTGCCCGCCTTATGTAACCGGGGTTCTTAGTATTTGGGAGCGTGGCCCTTCATTCTTCCAACAAACACACACCCTCACTCCTCCTACTCCGACTCACCCTGGACCCGACCATGTAGCAGACACCCTATCGTATCTCCCACCATGGTGCTCTCGCTGTCGGTTCCCGGCTTCTCCAGATCTTCATCCTCCACCTCCACCACTCCCCCGCGCCCCGCCGACGGCAACGCGCCCGCACCGCAGCCGCAGCCGCAACAGCAACAGCAACAGCAAACACAGCCAGAACAAATACCGCAACCACAACCCCGACGCCGTGCCTCTGCAACTGGCTCCTCCTCCAGCTCCTCTTCCACTAAACGCAACTCCTGGAGACCTTCCATACTAGCAGGTTCCTCAACATCACCAAGCAACCCTTCCATCACCCTCGAAGCACTGAGAAATAACCCGTTCGGGAACACGTCACGATCTCGCTCAATTCAGGTCTCCGCCGAGGAAATAGAGGAGCAGATAAGAGAGCAGGAAGAGCTCAATGATGCACTCGAGCACCTCGCGCGGATATTCCCCGATGTAAGAATCGAGGTCTTCCGCGAGTTGTTGGTACGATTTGATGGCCAGAGCCGACTACAAGTCTGCGTGGAACAACTGCTCCGACATAAGAAAGAATGGGTATCTGGTCGTTGGAATCTCCCGAACGGAAACCGAGATGGGGGTGGAGAAGATGAGAATAAGAAAGACGATCGGGCTACCGCATTAGCAGACAACGCGGCGACAGCGGAGACTCTAGTCCCAGCCGAGGAACGCTTTCGATCCGAGGGATACAAACTTGCAGTACGGAACGCCCTCGGGAAGGAGTTCAGTAGCCTCAGCAAGAGTACAATTGATGCTGTGCTGGCTGAAGTTAACTTCAGCTACGTGCGAGCACGACCAACGCTACGGGATCTCGCCCGGCGGACCTGGCGAGCTACTTTTAATAGCATTTTCCCTTCCTTCAAACGCAAGAAAGATAAAGATGAGCACCCGCTTCTGTCATGGCAACGGCGTTCAGATGGGGAGCTGACGCCCCGATTGAAAGAAACTGGAAGTGTCGAGCTTGACGACGAATTGCATGCGTTCCTCGTGGCCCCTGTGCTTCGGCAAAGGCGGGAGGAGCAAGAATTGAGCGATTTTCGGTTCGCTTCCGATGTGAATGAAAAGGAAGCTAAGGCCGCCGATGCACTGTACGAATGTGAATGCTGCTTTGCCGACGTGACCTGGGAACAGGTCTCAACTTGCTCGACCGACGCCCATATAATCTGCTATCATTGCATCCAGCGAACAATATCCGAAGCCCTCTTTGGTCAAGGATGGGGCAAATCCGTCGACCTGGAACACACTACCTTGAAATGCATCGCACCTTTGTCTTCCGGTTCCTGTGATGGTTGTCTTCGGCCCCAAATCGTGCGGCAGGCCGTGCTGCTGGACACCGCTGGCCTAGAGACGTACCGCAAGTTCGAGGATCGACTGGCGTCCGAAACCCTTTTAAAATCGCAACTTAAGCTCATCAGATGCCCATTCTGTTCCTACGCCGAAGCTGATCCGGTGTATCACCCATCCTCGCGCGGTATTGGCTGGCGCTTTCGCCGAGATGGAGGTGTTATCTCCAGCATTTTAATGTCTCTTCTTATTCTTGACCTTATCCCTCTACTTATACCCATTCTCCTAATTCTCCTGCTCTTGGACCCGCCCTCCGCCAAGGCAATATTCAACAACGCAATCCGACACCTCTGCCTCAAAATCCGGCCCAAGAGATTCACTTGTGCCAATCCCTCTTGCAAGAAAGTCAGCTGCATGACCTGCCAAAAATCATGGCAAGACCCACACGTCTGCCACGAACCACTCCTTCTTGACCTCCGCGCAACAGTTGAAGCAGCCCGCACCGCCGCAGTAAAACGAACTTGCCCTCGCTGCGGCCTCTCCTTCGTCAAATCATCCGGCTGTAACAAGCTCACCTGCGTATGTGGGTATTCCATGTGCTATCTCTGCCGCAAAGCCCTGGGCCCTCCTATCCAACCGGCACGCCTCGCAGCTCCCATGAACCGTGCCGCAGCCCGACAGCCTGCAACCGACGGACCCGCAGAAGATGATGGCGGCGGGAACTCCGACGAGGACGAGTTTGAAGAACCGGAAGGCTATAAGCATTTCTGCGAACATTTCCGTATTAACCCCGGCTCTCGTTGCACGGAGTGTAGTAAATGTGACCTCTACCAGGCAGAAGATGAGGAAGCAGTTGCCCGACGTGCAGGTGAAAAAGCTGAACGCGAATGGCTCTCTCGTCAGGGGGAGTCAGAGTCAGCTAAAGGTACGGGTGCTAGTGCCTCCATATCTGCTATGGGGCTCCGCAATGTTAACCAGGACCTATCTGCTGGTGCGGACGGAAGTACCGGTGGCGCGAATCGGTCGTCGAATAATGCACTCTGGGACCTGGGCCCGCGTAAACCGTGGAGTTATTGGTTGGGGGATGTGTGGGTGAATGGGAGGTGGAAATTAGAGTGTCAGGTTTTTGTGGATTGGATTGTTGAGCAGGTTGTTGTTATTGACGAGTTGTGATGGAGAGAGCAAACAGAGCCCACTGTTTCTCGCCTCGCTGGCCATTTTCTAGACTCTCCTCTACTCATTTTCCCGACCCCTTTTTGTTCTTATTCTCTTTTCAGACCAGGATGTGATCTTCCCCACTAATTGGCGTTTGGATCTTACTGCGGACGACTGATGACTGATATGACAATTCGTGATTTTGTGCTAGGCTTAGCCTCACTTTCTTTAATAATTTTATTTCTGCTCTTAATGGTGATGGTTGAGTAGAAGGAATTCAAATGATATACCAGCGCTCTTCGCATAACCGCCCCGAAGTAATATCCCTGTCCCTGCATCACTCTATACCTAATCCCCTGCCCTGTACGCCTAGCGCTGGCTTCAAGTTGTGGTATAATTAAGTGCTCGAGTCAACCGAACACCTGGATCTGACTGAACACTAGTTCGAACACTAAGAAGCAATCACCTACTAGTAGTATACGGAGTGCTACGGGCGTAAGAGACAACGTGCGTAGTTCTAATACTAGCAGAACAACGATAGATACAAGCTTATGCCCCCACAGCATTACATCGGCAAAAGGTCAGACGTCGGGCCCACTCTTCCATCAATATAATTTACTAAACTTGGGCTCATAAACGGTGTGGCTGCCTCACAACCTAAACTTCCACAAGTTAAAACCAGATGTGATGAAAAATATTAGTACGGAGTATGCATAATCAATTTACCACCAGATTGGTACTGATATTATTCAACAAACCCAGCTGTATAGCCATAGTTAGAGCAGTTTCCCAAACGGGGAACGGTTTCGACAAACTCGCCCCACTCAATCCTTCACAAAACCCTTAAAGGAAAGTGGACTATCAAATGGCCCCCAAGGCTGCGGGACCCCAAACTTGAACCCATGGCCATCCCAGTCATTCTCGTCCTTCAGCTGGGTCCCCTGATGAAGATGAGTGGCGCCCGCTAGGCTCGATCTGTTGGGGGTCCCTGTAGATCATGGCGTTCCGGCATTAGATATGTCCTACTCATGGGGAGATGACTGCATATCACTGGGATGATACATTGAAGTGGGGGCTATAAACTCCGTTCTTATGTGTCAGAGACTTTTTATCATGCTCAATTTAATGTATTCTGCTTTGCCCCGTGAGCGTTACATTGTGGGTCTGTATTGAGGAGATGCATATGCCGTTAGAGTTAGCGACAACCTTGGAAGACACCACTCTCCTTGTGAGGAAGGCAATCAATCTCCTAGCAGGAGATAAATAGAAGATAATTTCAGGAGG
The DNA here is from genome assembly GCF_028827165.1 of Penicillium cosmopolitanum. Lineage (NCBI taxonomy): Eukaryota > Fungi > Ascomycota > Eurotiomycetes > Eurotiales > Aspergillaceae > Penicillium > Penicillium cosmopolitanum. The sequence goes on along the minus strand of NW_026622676.1, from coordinate 3,623,747 downwards.
AGTATCGGGATTCATACTCTTCGTTGCCACTCCTTTTACTTTGGGAGTTATCACTCCTTCGAGGTTTGACTTCTTCCTGTCGTCTTTCATTCTCATACTACTGCCATTTCCTTTCGACATTGATTCTTTGTCTATATTTTGAAGCAACATGCTTCTATCACTCGCTCTTACAGCTCTTGCTGCTCTTTCTGAGGTGCAGGGAGCCTCGGCATCTTCCGAATTCACCAACCCTCTCGTTGCCCCTCGTCGTAACTTCAAGCGTTGTGGTCAAGTCTCCAAGTACTATGGCCAACACCTTGAGGATTGGAACACCTACAAGACCGGTGATTGGCTTAATAACTGGTGGAACAACAACACCGACCTAATTGAGAAGAACTCTGCCGGTTTCGCAGGTGCCTTTGGACAATGGGCCCTGGGAAACCCGGATTGGTCCTGTCGTGACGATGGATCTAGCACGGATTGTGATCTGAACCTGTGCGATAACCGCGTTCTTAACGATCGTGGCCGTGACATTCGCCCTACCTACTACGTTCTTGAGTCCGTCAACCGTCTCCACAGTTACTTCAGCGGCCTCTCGCAGGCGTTCAACACCGCTGCTCTCAGTGCGGCTCTCGCCAAGGACTCGTGGGCTACAACTTTCTACACGGACAAAGATGATAAGAGTTCCGATAGTCTCAAGAAGGTCCTAAGCCTCGTCACCACAATTGTCGGAGTTGGCGCTGCTTTCGCCGGTATGGGTCCTGCAGCCGTTGGAGCCGCTGCCGGTGCTGGCTCAGCCATCATTTCCGGTTCAAACGGTGCTATCGGTATCGCCCTTGGAAACCACGCCGACGACACCTTCCAGAAATCCGCCGACCTAGGCGGAATTCTCAGCAAGGTGGTCGTCGAGTCGCTGGAGTCATTCACAACCGCTAACAACCAACTCATGGACGGCCAGAGCTACGGAGATGCCGATATCCGCAGCTACATCTCCGGCGGGGCTTTCGTTGATTTTCAAGGCGTCGACAAGAACGCCGTCACAGACTCCATGTCTAACATGCTGATCGGAACCTCTATCAACCAGCTGTATCGCACGCAGAAGATCTTCATCTTGGGCGGTGGTGCCTGTGGCGATAACCAGGGCATTGGCTCCGGTCCTCAGGAATCGGTCATCTGCCGCGATGGCAAGGCCTGGTACCTGTACTACTGGCAAGAGAACAGCGGTCCTTCGCTCAACTCGCACCAGTGGGGATGGGTCAACCCGCCCCCTGGCTCGGACAAGCTCGGACAGGCCGAGTACAAGGGTGTCAGTGTGGAGGATATTCTCAACTCGTCTCTCGATGCGTGGAACGTTGCTGGATACGACTACAACGCTGACACTGCGGCCTCGCGTGCGCACGATGCTATTTCCAGTGCATGGGCTAGCCCCGGCTCCAAGGGTGCGTCTTGGGAGGGTATCTTTACTGTCCCTGTTTGCGATGTCAGTGGTGCTATTGGGCAGAACTGGGATCATGGAGAGTATATTCTTCAGCCTTATGGTCATGAGAGCCGCCCTGTTTGGTGTGGTGATCTTTGCGGCGATGCGGATAAGACTAAGGCTTTTATCGAAGCTGCTCAGATGAATGGTTTCCAAAGCCCTTGGCACCTTTGCGAGTCGAAGCCTAGCTACGCATAAATCTTTGGTGTGGATAGTGTGAGACTTTATGGTGTGAGACTGAGGGACTGAGGTGATATTTTTGGGTGACTTTATTTGATTCTGCCTTTAGTAGTTATAGTATTCATATAGTGACGAAGGAGGTAAATTCTCTTGCCCTTTTTATCTACGGCTGCCTTTGCTTGGATCTTGATTCTAAACTGAAGTGACATTCTCTCCGTAATACTGGCGAAGGGACATGGCTAAGAATAAGAAGAGGAAGCGGGCGTAACTTGAAGAAAGAAGCACATCAAGGAAGCGAGGAAGAGTCCGTCAGAAAGGTAGAAATCCGGATGGTAAGCAATATGGCGTAAGAAAGGACATCAAGATAGCGAGGGAACAGGAGAGAGCGAAAAAAGGGAAAAAGAAGCAAGAAGCAAGGTCATATGGCAACGGAATCACTCCACATCCATATCGTCATCCTCCATATTATCCTCCACCGCTTCAAGGTCGAAGATCAGTCCGGATTCCCCCGATCCTTGCGCTGTGTGGCGAGACGTGTGTTTGGAGGAAACGGGTGACATTGAGGCCGCTTTCTTCATGAGGTATACTAACAGACCGAGTACCTGGCCGTAGTCGTTTCCAACAATATCGAATGTTTTGCGTGACCACTAGGAAATATTAGAATCGAGATCGCTGATGAGATTTAGATGCACTTACTTGAGACTCATTGTCAAGCTTGAGGAAGGTGAAACTCTGGGAATCGGTAGAAATCCCATAAACGGTGGTATCTGACTTTCCGAAGTCTTTCCGCTGCCTGTGTACGCAGCCTTTTGATACATCAGTATAAGAGCGCGTTCGAGGATATCGTGAAGTACTTGCCCATATAAGCCAGCGCCTGTGGAACCCCCATCGAGCCATAACTGAGTTTCTTGGCCTCCATTATTATGACGTTGACGTCGATGTCTTCCTCCTCTCCGTACCATATGCCGTAGTCAGGACGACCTGAAAGGACCCATCTCTTTCCCTTCCATTTTACAGGGGTATATGCCCATGTTCGTTCCGTCTGGATGTTCAGTGGTCGAGCGGACTTGTTTTTGGATGACGACACGAGGTCATGTGCGTAAATCAGAAGCAAGTTCAGCTTGCACCTGATACTCGCTTCATTCCGATTGCTGGAGCCGATGGCACGGTCGGTTTTCTCCAACCAAAGTTCTAGCTGATGTTAGCTCATTTTGATTTATGCGATCCATTGGGGCAACATACTTAAGACTGATGGGATGGGGATGGGTACAATGTGGTCAAACTCGTCGTCGATCACCAGAGTCAGATCAAGGATGGTCTGAACTTCATCCTGATCTAACGAAGTCACTGGGAGCGACAAGGGATTCTCAAACTCCTCCATGATTTTTTCTAGATCCTTAGAGTCAAGCTTGTTTGCCAGAATGCCGCGAATGCGGCGAAATACCTGCTTGTAATAAGCGACAGTAGGCATGGTGGAGATATGGTGTTGATGAGAAGTAAGAAAGATAAGCCCGTGAATGAAAGGAATAAAGAGTGAGAGAAAGGGCCGCGACCAGAAGCAAAAGAAGGTGAATTGGGTTTGTAGACTGCGTCGGTCTTAGTTCTTAGTTGTTGAGCCTGATTTCCAAGGCATAGATATTCCCGATTGGGCTTAGTAGTTGGTCATGAGCGGACCCATTCGTCATTCAACCGCGCTTCTCTTCATCCAGCTCCCCATTGACTCGCTTCTTAGCCTCCTCTTTCAACTGTTCATCGTCTGATCTCTTCAGCCCCACTTGAGGCATTAGCCACCAGGCCAAGAAGAAGGCCAAGGCAGATAGCGAGGCTCCAATGATGAAGACAATTCGGAAGCCCTTCTGATAGGCTGGGATCAGGACACTGCGGATATGCTCTGCGTCTTCGGGCGACTGTTTGGAAAGATAGTTTTGGGGACTTGAAAGAAGTGACCGTGACTCGGAGACGCCAAGGTTGAGGGATGAAATGGATGATCCCAAGACGTTGTTTCTGGGGTTGTCAGTATGACGGAGTAAGATATGAGGTTAAAGTGCAGGGCGAAAGTACTCACATTATTGTACCAGCAATTGCTAGGCCAAGGGTACCACCGAGATTTCGAACAAAACTGAAAGTTGTTAGATAGTGCATAGTGTTAGATGATGTTATACTTACTTGCGGAATGACGTGACGACAGCCATATCACGTCTTTCGACACCAGCTTGTACTGCAATCAGCGACCTAGTAGAATAGTTAGTGAAGAACTGGGCATACTTGGAAAATAGTATCAAAGCGTACGGCTGCAAGGTATTACCGACACCAGCGCCAGTCAGGATTCCATATCCAATTTGTTTGCCGAGCCCAGATGATTGGTCCAGTGTTGAGAAGAGACCAAGACCAACAGCCCATATAACCCAGCCGAAGAGGATACACTCTCGATAACGACCGACCCAGTGCACGACAAGGCCAGAAAGAGTACTACTGACAGCTGTGGGGTTGCAGTTAGCGTCGAAGCACACAAGTAAAAGAGAAAACAGCATTGACTTACTCTGCATCAAAGTAATTGGCAGTAGCATAGCACCAGCCTTGACTGTCGAATATCCAAAAACAAGCTGGTAGAAAGTAGGAATATAATAGACCTGGACCAGGAAGTTCCACCCATTGACGAACATAGTCAAGCAAGCTCCGTTCACAATTCGACCACGGAAGATATGCACAGGGACCAGGGGGATTCGGGCGCCCTTCCATTGCCACGCTACAAATACAAGGGAAATCACAAACCCAACAACCAGGGTCACGATGACATGGACCGAATTCCATGCATACTCACCACCACCCCAATTCAGACCGAGTAGCAAAACCGCCGTTCCACCCAAAGCCAACAGGGCACCGAAGAAATCAATCGCTTTCAACTTCAGTTTCCAGTCTCCCTCAACCTTGCGCAATGGCATGAAAAATAGCACGAAAAGGGTTGTCAGTGCAGTCAATGGCAAATTCAGTCGAAAGATCCATCGCCACGAGTCGTGTGAGATCGAAGCTAAAGCTCCGCCAACGACGGGTCCAATGCCGTTCGCAATTGCTACCACTGCACCGAGGATTCCTTGATATTTGCCTCGTTCTTGTAGAGGAACCACGTCGCTCACAATCATTTGGGCCACGGTCATTAGACCTCCACCACCGACACCGGTGAGTGCGCGGAAGACGACGAGTTGGGTGACATTTTGTGCGAGAGATGCGGCTAGCGATCCGATGAAGAAGATGCCGAGTCCGACAAATAGGACAATTTTCCGTGACCATATGTCGGATAATTTGCCGTAGAGGAGCTGGAAACAAGTTGATGTTCTGCGACATTAGCTATTTGCCTCCCAAGGGGAAAAAGCGAGAAAAACAAGCGATGTATAGAGCGGAAAAGCAGTTATGGCAAGAATGAACGAATGAATAGACTTAGAATAACGATAAGGCACTTTGTTCGTTTACTTACACAAAATAACCACCGGAAATCCAGGATGTTTGGTCACTCGCTCCCAATGAATTGCCAATGATGGACAGACTGGCCGCCAGCGTCGTCTGGTCCATCAAGGCCAACAGGTCAACGGTCGAACATGCTAGGAAGATCTAGTGGAGTCAGTCCGATCGAACATCAACTTGTTATCTGATTTAATTTAGTCGCGTTTGGCGATACTAACGGTGATGATGGTGCGCTTGGGCACATAATTTGTTTGTTCGTTGAAAAGTACCCGAGCCCCATTTTTGTCCGCCAAATCGGCATCCGAGCAGTTGGGGCTGGAGTGGCCTGATCTATTTTCTAGAACTCCGGGCATATCGTGTGCAACGGGGATAGGTTGCGATGGGTAGCCAGGTATCCTCCTAGATACTTCTAGGGATGTAGGAAGGAGTTTCTGGATGAAGCAAGATGCATTCAGGTTGATTTTACGCTTCCCCTTTTTCTTGGTCACGTAGGAAGGGACCAAAAAAATAAAAAGAATTCAAAGGAAATTATTCGATTCAAAATAATATGGATTACGGATCCATCCGATCCGAAGTAATGAGGCCATCCATCCTCAGACCCGACCAGACCGCATTTCTGAGTGCCATCGGTGCTATTCAGACGCGGTCGGACCTAAAACGACATGGATCGACACGCAAAAGCGGCAGCTGGATGACAGGCGCTGATCGGCGGCGCCCAAAGTTTTCAAACCTGCTCAAACACTCTCAAGGTACTTACGCGATCTCGCATCTTTTGTCGGAATCATATCGACATCTGGTAATTCATGGGGTTTGGCAGCAAAGTCGCCAAGTGAGAGCTGGCAGCTTGAGGACCTTTAGTATATAGTTTCTGGGCATTGTCTTGGTATTTTTGTAGTAGGGGACCTTGCTGCCCTCTATTACTGCTGATCGCAGACTAAAAAGCACATGGTAGCGTGTCATTCGTACTGACGAATGACGAATTCCACAATTTGCCTTCTAGAACGATCACTTCCCCGAATACCACGACGGGGAAGCGATGCGAGTCCCGTCGATCTCTCCGTTTTCAAATTTCCCGATCCAGTTTCCATGACAAACTAAAGGCAGGCTGACCAAGGTCCACGCCATCGGCGTCTGCACGCCATCTAGAGCTCACAATTGGGCTACAGTAGCAATTTCAATTAAACTATAATAATTCCCGAGGCAAACCTCCTAAGGTACCCAGCGCATTACCTATTTTCACTGACCCACCGCCCTCCTTCCTATTTCATCGTCGCGGGGTGTTGTTTTTTGGCGCTTGCAGCGTTCTCGGAACGAGCTGGGTCTGATTTGTCTTACCCCTCTGCTGGCTGGCCGTGGTAGCAACATACCATAGACGGGTCAAAATTGTCACAGTGGATCTGAAGATGAGCGGCTTTTGCGTCTTTTCTTTTTACACCTTTCGGGTGCCAAGCCGACGCAAAGGGAAGAGGGGGGGCCTTCAAGGGACTCTCCTCAGCGGCTTGATCGACATGAAGAAGTATATCTGGGGAGCTGGCACCCGGGTTTTTCTCTCCTTCCCTTTTTTTGTGCAACCAGCGTGAGTATCAACCTTGGAGTTCTCATCTCTCGGCCCTTTCAGTATTATGGGCGTTGGTGGAAGCAAGGTGTCAGATACTTTCGATACTACTCCTGATCATCCTGATAAAATGGCCAACATCAATGAGAAGAATGTGTACTTCGGTACGGATTCACTGAAGAAATACTTCAATCCGGACTGTCAGCCACCATTGCCTCTGGTGGAATTGCCCGAGCATCTGAATCCATATTATCATGATGGAGTTCGGATATATGCCAAAATGATGACCATGCACCCCGCCAATAATGTGAAGAGCATGCCAGGTATGACAAATGCCTGAAAATAATGCGAGTATTTATACTTACATATTGGTAGCGTTAAATATGCTCGAGTCGAGTGTGCAGGCCGATAAGACCAACACCATCATCGAGTATAGTTCCGGGTCGACGGTCATCTCCATGTCCATGATTGCTCGAGTCATGCACGGTGTGCAAGACACTCGGGCTTTCTTAAGCAACAAGACAAGTGATGCTAAATTGAAACTGATGCAATTCTTTGGACTGAACATCACACTGTTCGGTGGTCCTTCTCAGCCTGAGCCCGTGGACAGTCGCGGTGGTATTCAAAATGCCCGCCGTATGGCCATGGAATCCGAAGATATTGTCAACCCCAACCAATATGAGAACGATAAGAACTGGCAGTCTCATATTCGCTGGACTGGTCCTCAAATTTACAAACAACTGCCCGAGATCAACGTCCTCTGTGCGGGCATGGGTACTTCCGGTACTATGACAGGCCTCGGAACATACTTCAAAAGCGTCAAGCCATCCGTAACGAGGCTCGGCGTGTGCACAGCAGCTGGAGACCGGGTTCCTGGACCTCGCTCCTTCGCTCTCATGCGACCAGTGGAGTTCCCCTGGAAAGAAGCAGTGGATGTGATTGAGGAGGTCGGATCCTCCGACTCATACACTCTTTCTCTACAGCTCTGCCGCGAGGGGCTGGTATGTGGCCCGTCCTCCGGATTCAATCTTCAAGGTCTGTTTCAGATGGTATCAAAGCGCAAGGCAGCTGGCACATTATCCGATCTGGCGGGTCCAGATGGATTGACCCACTGCGTATTCCTGTGCTGCGATCTCCCATACCAGTACATCGAAGAATACTTCCAGAAGTTGGGGACCACACAATTCCCTCCTATCCGCAACGAGGTAAGCACACTTTCCAAAAGAACTGGATCCAATGCTATGACCTGTCGACGCCACAATACAAATGAAACCTCGGTGACCCCGTACTAATCCACTTTCTTCCCCGCAGCGCCTGACGAAAGTTGATCTCCACCGCTACGATGAGGCCTGGGAACGCGATGCCCTCGAAGTACTACCCGAGGTATACGGATCACCACGCTCTCTCGCAGAAACGCCGCTACGAGAAATCACGCTGAAGCCTCAGCACCGGGTGATAGATTTGCGAAAAGCAGCTGACTTCGAGGAGTGGCATTTGCCCGAGTCGATTAACCTGCCGCTGATCAGTGCTGGCCCGCACACGCCGTCGCCGTTTTCGGATCCTACGGTGCTGGAGGCGCAGTGGGTGGAGCTGGAGCAGATCTTCCATGATAGATTGGTATCGGATCTTGGATCGCATCACGTTGTGGTCGTGTGCTATGATGGGGACACGGCACGCGTGGCAACCAGCGTGCTGCGGGCCCGCAGCATCGAAGCGGATAGCGTACGTGGGGGATACCGGGCACTGAAGATATATGGGATCGGAAATGATGGGCCCATCACTGCGGATGAGAAGGTCAAGGTACCGATTGCAACAACGGTTTCGGTATCGGCAGTGACCCTTGATTGAGGAGAATGTCGGGAGTCGAGAATGTAGGGTTGGTCGAGCCATGTGAGCGGCTAGTCCCGATGCGGTAGTTCTGGGACATTTCTTGTTTTCTATTTCTTATTGTTCTGTCTTGTTCTTTTGTATATACACGGATATTATGATACTCTCAGCTTGGTATATGAAATCACAGGCTATTTTCTTTCTTATTTTCTCTTTTAATTTCTATGGTTCATGAAACCCTAGAAGTTTGTACCAAGATCGGACTGTGTGGATCCACTCTCCTGTATTATCCGGGGAGAGGGGCGTTGGGTTGCATAGTTACGTCAGTGAAGAAGATTTGATCTGAAGAGTGAACTTTAGTACTTTCAATAATCCGAAGAATCCGAATGGCTCTTTGCGTAGAGTATGTCAGTAACTTGGATAATCTGGCGACTGGTGTAGAGTCTAGACTATACCTGGCATCTCCATGCGAAGAAGTGTAGAAGGGGCCGTGCATTGTCAGGGGTCGATCACGCTCAAATCTGCTCAAATCTAAGCTCCCCACCTCTTTAGATCAAAAAAAGCCACCAACGTACTTTAGACGAGGTAATTCGCTCTAATATGAGCAGCTCCGCTTTTGGGCTGGGTGTTCCCGGGACACAAGCATTGAACTAGCAATACTATAGAAGCAAAATAGAACAATGCTGCAAAAAAAGGGGCAGTCTCCAGGGCTCAAGAATGTCTAAAAAAAATACGGTAGATTACCTGGAATGAACCAAGTTCGAGTATGGCCACAGTCACTCCCTTGGTTCGCATCCGTTGGCCCTGCAATGCGCTCCCCAAGGCTCCCTCAAGTCGATTCCCGTTTTCGGCCATGCAACCTTCTATCATTAGCGACTTTCCAGCGAACTCAGTCATGATGCGCGATTCGACACTTTAATGTTCCGATCGACTCCGTTTTCTCCGGTCGATTTCTGCCCTCCATAACCAGCGGATTGCCACATCTCGGCTTTGTTGTTGACTTGATGCTGAGCTCCGACTGTGTGTACCTGTATACGAGTGGTTCACCATGGAGATGAAGATGGACATGAAGAAGATGGCCTCTGGGGTCCCCTGGCTGGATCAGCCAGTGATGCTTCACTCCTCTCGCGCCGATAAGTGCAAGTTGTCTGCAGAGCAATGCGCTTATCGAAATAGTCGCTGGCGCTATTGGTATGTTTTGCGAGAGGCACTGCGCTGTTTCGCATGCTGTCTATACTGCACTTGTTGAGATATAAACATTAACAAAAACTTCACTACAGGTACCAAGCCGACCATGTCTACGCCCTAAATACAGTATATCTCATGTGTGCTGTCATCGCCGTCTTTGCCATATCGAATCTTCTCATGCGATATGCCCCCGAATGGGTCAAGCGCACTCGAGTCTGGCGTGCGACAACATCGACCTCTCGATATATGGCCTACCGCGGATATCGATTCCCCGTCTTGCGGTACTGGTCACCATGCCTGGGAGTTATCCTTCTTGGCCTGGCCGGTGCTGTTTTCTTTCTTGGTATGTGGGATTCCCGCCGAGCAACGGGCCGTTGCCCCTCTCCCCCATTCCCTGATTGATAATGCTGATGCGGCTATCTGCAGCCATGACACTCGGTCCGAAACCTTATTATTGGCCGACAGATGCAAATTATGGAAGCAGTCCTCCGATCGCGACGAGAGCGGGTTGGATGGCTTTGGCACTACTGCCGTTTGTGCTGTATGTTCTGACTTAGGTTTTCATATGGCCATATTGCTAATTTGTCTAGTGTGCTGAGTGCAAAGGCCAACATGGTTTCTGCCTTAACGGGGATTCCTCCTGAGAAGTTGCAGGTTTTCCATCACTGGACGAGTTACGCCATGTTCGTTTTGGCATTGGTTCATACGTTCCCATATATTATTTTTCATATTCGGAAAGGCGATATGGTCAAGCAGTGGAAAACAAGTGTTGTTTACTGGACCGGTATCCCAGCTCTCCTTTCGCAGACCTACTTAACTGTTATGTCTTTACCTCTCATTCGGTATGATCAAATCTGCCTTCTCGATGACCTGTATGACTAACCTTCCCCAGGAACCGTTTCTATGAATTCTTCAAGGCAACTCATATGTTTGCCGCTATAATCTTTGTCGTCTTCTTCTTCCTTCATTGCGACTTTCGCTTGAGCTCATGGTAAGCTACTCACTGCGCCTTTCCCAAATGACTACTAATAAAAGAAAGGGACTATTTTATTGCCTCTGGTGTGCTGTATTTAGTTTCACTTATCGTAGCTCACGTCCGAACTTATCTTATGCACGGTATTCACACAGCCACCCTCGAACTCCTTCCAAGCGGTCTCGTCCGCGTCGCCGTCCCTACAGTCGTTAAATGGACACCGGGCCAACATGTCTTCGTCCGGTTCATCACATCTGACCTCCATCTCCTCACATCCCACCCATTCACAATCTCTTCAGTCTACCGAGATCCAGACACAACTGGCCGAGTCTCAGAGCTCATATTCTACATCAAGCCCCGTCAAGGTGTAACAGCCCGTCTTGCCGCCTTAGCTCGCAAACGCCCCGGCTGCAAAAAGAAGATTCTCATCGAAGGTCCCTACGGAGGCGTCAGTGCCCACCACCTCGCCCGTTTCGACACCATTTTAGTCATTGCTGGTGGTTCGGGCGGCGGGTTCTCGCTTGCAATGGTAGACGAAGCTCTTCGTCTAACGGGACTACCAGCAGATGGCAAATCTGGACCACAAGGCCGGCGAAACTTGCAAGTCGTGTTCTCAACCCGAGATCCCGCTATGGCCGAATGGTATGTTGAAGAGGTGGAATCGCGCCTCACTCATTCTACGGAGCTTCTATCAGACGCAGAACACGGCTATGAGACCTCTGTTTCGGTTCATATCACTTCCCGGCCAATGACATCCCAATCAATGGCAACCGTTGATTCAGGCCGTGGATCCATGTCGGAGGAAAGGAAAAAGATGCCGGTTGAAAGTACCACGACAGGGATGTTCAGCTTGAATGTGCACCGTGATGCACGACCGGATGTCCCGGGTCTTATTGCCCGGACCGTCGCGGTTGCTCAGACACAAACTGCCCCCGGCGGCCAACGTAAGCGGATCGGTGTTTTAGTATGTGGCCCAGCCAGTATGTTGCATGATACGCGGAACGCGGCGGCCGTGGCCCAGGCGAGGGCAATGGAGGGAGATGTTGAGGAGCTTTACCTACACTCGGAACCTTTTGCGTGAGTCTCGTGACGATATAAAATGCGAATTCTGGAGTTATTGCTAATACTTTGCCTAGGGTGGTGAAAGCTGTCTAACTAATCTACGAAGCCATACTGATTGGTCGCTAGAGCCGACATCTGCTGGGCTGATGTTGCTCGCAAAATTGCCCTTTGTGCACCCTTTATGTATATTATTATCATCAATTGTAATAACTAGCTTTACCAAGATCGACTCTCGTCGAAATATCCTTCCAGCTTCTAGCTCTTATCACCGTTTTCTAAATTTGAGCACCATCTTCCTCCGAGACGTGACGTGAAATTATTATATGCCAAGGACTTTCGAGATTATTCGTGTTTAGAAAGGTGAGCCTCGGCTTCTTCGGTAATTTTCACAGAAAACACGAGTCAGATTGAGCCACAGATCAACGGCCACGCCACACTTCTCAACTAAAACTGAGCCATTCCAGATTCTTCATAGATAACCCGGGCAAACGACAACACTCAGCCACATGCCCAAATATAACCTTATGGCCGTTTTGATATACCCGCATAAGAGGCGCTATACGTAGTTGAAGGTGATTCGTAGAATGGCAGCTTATACCCGAAAGTCTGCCCTGGCGGGCTTGGCAAGCAGGGGGCAAGAGTCGTTCCAGCCACTGAAATAGACTACGCGTGGTTTGCTCGTGTCAATCTCATAATTCTATACGGAGCGCTATTGGGTTTATTGGGAAATGGCCCTGATTTGCGACGCCAAGGACCTAGTGTGTGCCTATACGAAATGTAGAGATAATAGGTTCGGACTCGGATATCGTTTGGCAACTCGGGCTGTGCTTTTGAGGACAGAGCCGCACAACATAACTTTTGGAATATTTAAAGTCGATGTGACTCTGAGTTGACTCTATATTTTGGCTCTCAAAGCAACTACTGGGTCATTCAATATGCCTCGAAACACGACTCGACGGACTGGAGGGCCGAATTACGAATATGGTCGGCTTGACTACGCTGAGCCTATCCGTGGAAATGGTGCGTGCTCTACCCTATTTCGAGCCAGGGAGAAGATCAACTTGGACTAATTTTTCCGTAGGCGATTATAAGAAATGCAGATATCCGCCCCCGAAGAAGCGGTCTACGAAAAAATCTAAATACATCTACCAAGGGATTTCATATGGCGGCTTTATAGTGATGGCGTGTCTAATTGCCGTCGTGGTAGCTTTCATCATCGTCTTCGCCGTTAAAAAGCATAAAGCTGGCGGAATCAGCTCGGATAGTCCAGAATATGCGCTGTACAAAAACACCCGCTTCCAAGAATGCTATAATAATGCGTCGGTATCAGCAAACACTGACTGCACTGCGGTTGAAAATCGGCTAAATAACGGGCGATCATCCGGCTTCGAAGAAAACAATGTTGCGTACATCAACACTGATACCCTTTACGATGGTGACAACTACGATATTTCCTGGGAGTGGTGCGAGATGATCAGCTGCTTTTCAGATTTTAAGATTGTCCCATCTAAGCCTCGCCCTCTAGCCATCTGGCCAACACTTCTTACGACCTGGGGCCCGGTGGCTCTTTACATTGTCGGGTCAATCTTTCAGTTTGTCAGACAGCAAAAAGGGGTCTATAGCAAGAAGAAAAAGGCTTGCAAGGGATTGAAAGAAATAAGTGTTCTCGACTGGGGTGTTCACGCCTACGATTTCGCGTCTATTGTCTGGTGGTGGTATTCGTTCAGTCGTCTAGTGGCAAATCCAAGTCATGAAAGTACACCCATTCCCGTCGGATGGGTGACTATTTGGAAATATGCGGGGATGATCAGATTCCATCCTTATTCCTGTGCATCTCGAAAGAACCCGCGCAAAATCAAGATCGCCCGTGGGTTCCTTTATTTTCTTGCCGCCGCTCAGTGGGTTGCTGCATGCTATATCCTGCATATCAATTGGCCTGTCTATGGCCGCCGTACACCGAATCCCAGCTACGATTGCGTCCTTGCCGAAATTGATGCTGCACCGGGTACTTCGTCCTGCACAGCCGAAAAGATTTGCTCGCGAAATTGGCTATTTGTTGATGAAGGATTCCGTCTTGGCTCTGAGAGAAATGATGCTTTGCTCGGTCTTCTAATACTTTTTGGTACATTGACGCTTGCAGCACTGTGGCCTCTTTTGATGGTTGCCATACTGCCAATCATGAGATCTAAGGGAGATACCGACCCAGATAGTAAAGCTAGGAGAATTTTGAGCTGGGGAGATGTGGGCCCCGTTGTCTCTATTTGTGTTTGCTCCTTCTTTGGAATTATCGTTGGAGCCATGCTCATAAGTGAATTGGTGAAAAGACTGGACGCAACGCCTGACGCAGAGGTTAATTTTGACTGGGAATGCAAGGCTGTTCATGTATCTCTGAGTTCTTGGAGATATTATGTGGATGTGGACTATGAGAAGGGATTGCGGTTCGCTAAGATGTGGTTCAATTCTTGATTTTTCTCTCTCTCATCTGTGGTCTCATATCTCATTTGTTTTAGTACCCTACGGTCTTCTAATAACCAATATTTTTTGGAAATTTCAAAGACTCCAGGATAGTCCTTTTGTCCATTCGTAAAAGGAAGTATGCTAAAATGCTGCACGGGGAAGCAATTGCTTCGCTTAGTAAAACAGTTGCTCCTTGAACGAGATAGTCTTCTGGTGTTCCATAGTATTGCTCAAGTCTACTTAGTCACGATTCTTTGCTGTGGGAAGAGGCAAGTCATAAGGTGATCTTTGATGCGCTCGCTAACGAGGAGACGTTTTTGGGTACGGCTGAGAATGTGACGCTGGAGGATTGCAGTAGAGAGGGCATGATGGCGCCCAATCTCCCGCCCGGTTCGGAGGAGCGACATGCGGAAATTATGCCTGAGCTATCTGATTATGCGTCCAGGATGCCACTGACCGGAGGTTCCGCTCTTCGAATATACAGAGCCTAAGGTTAGATGTGGTTGTTTGATGAATGTAACTTCCAAAGATCATGATAGCTTCCATTGGAGTGTCTGATAGAAGCCTGATCACAGTTCTACTTAGCCTGATATTCAACAATAGAAAAAGTTTGCCAGGGGAGAAAGACGCTAGAAGACAGATCCAGTATATCATATTTAATAGGTAGCACCTACTCAAGTATTTTCGAGTGTTTGACTGTTGGAACCTGAATCGAACCTCTACGAGACTTGACGCTATTCAAAAATAATCTGACTGTTCTTTGCATCAACTCATAAAAACATTTCACATTCTGCTTCGTTACTTTAGATGCTATGTACTTGCCTTTCCTAGTACCGGCAACCTAGTACCTGCTACTAGTAGTAGCACCTACTGGTAGGCAAATAGGCGGAGATTGGGTACTGGGTAGCTACTAGTATAGGAAAACTGAAGGACTTGATCAAATCAATACTCACAATATTACCTACTGGTAGCAAAGCTGATTTCCGAACTTGAAGAAACTTCAAAGAATCCATTAACTTTGAGTCAGATTATTCACTAAGTACTATATCACAGTCTAATCCCATGTCCTAGTCTAACAATAATATGACAATAACAAGGAAAGTGAAAAAAGGAAGAAAACCCAAAACGCCATGGCCATGAGATGCGAAAATGTCTAAAAAAGAAAGATCGAACCAGAAGAAGACAGGCCAACACCAGCCCAGTAAACGCCACATCCACACCCACACCCGTAAGCCCCGAAAAGCCAACAAAGTATGTGAGAGAAAGCAGGGAGAAAAAAAGACATAAGAACAAGAACCCGAAAGTCTAGAGTGGAGATAAAGTCATCAGATCATACCGAAAACAAACAGCACACAACAAACCCAAACACTAAGCCTTCATCTTCTCCGCCTCCTCAAGCCTGCCCATAAGCACAGCCCGAAGTCTAACATTAACAACACCACCAACACCATAAGCAGGAACGATCTTCCCCATACGCGCAAAGCATGAAGGGACATAATCCCTTCGAATCCTCGCAATACGGTCCCCGGCACTAAGTCCACCAACCGGTTGCCGGTTATACAGATCCAGACCGAGCAAGTGCATCGGCGTACTGAAGAACTGCATCAGAGCGGGACACGCGAATTGCGCGACGGCGGCTTTCATTGCGGGTGTTGATGCGATGAAATCCGGAATCGCGGGAGCGATGAGTGGGGGGACGTTAAATGAGGCGAAGATCGTTACGCTGTCGCGGAGGCAGAAGAGGGTGAAGCTTGTTATGGGGATTTTGGGTCCTGCTGCTGCGGGTTGAGGTGGAGGAGGTGGAGGAGGTGGAGGAGGGCGGAGGGATGTATGTTGTGTTGATTTCGGGAATGGATATCTTTGTATTTGTTGTTGTTGCGGCTGCGGCTGCGGCTGCGGTGGCTGCTGCTGCGCGCCGAAAATCTTCGCAAAGCGCGCATCTTTGTAGACGCAGATGGCCATGTTCACGGTTGTTGTGGAAATAAATTTAGCCGGGCCCGGGGTGACGGTGTCGTAAGGTTGATTGCGGTATGTAGAGGTTATGGTGTCGATGGCGTTGGCGGTTAGATAGGTTGAGCTGTAGAGGGTATATATGAGGAGGAAAGGGGTGCCCAGGAAGAAGGAGGAAGGCTTTGCAACCATTGATTTGAGGCAGGATTTGATTGTGTTTTGGATGGGGAAGCCTTTTGAGGCTTTTTCGATGATTGCACTGTTTTTCGCAGACGAAAAATTAGCTTAGTCTAGCACTAGTAGCCATTCTGGAAAATTGAAAGATGGGAATAGGAATATATTGAATGGATTTATAGCAGAATTGATTGTTTTTCTTTGCTTACCGGTCAATGATGGTAATGAGCGGACAAGTCAACGCGCCGGCGGCCGCAGCACTCGCGACGTCCACGCCTAGGCGTAAACCCAGGTCTTTTGTGTTCCATTGTGCCTTAGGGGGCGAAGGGGAGTCCTTTTTACTCCATGTTGTGTTCACTGGGGAGGGTGTCGGGTGCGACACTTGTTCGATTGTAGCCATATTCAACGTATCCTGCGCGATGGCATCGCGAGTCATACTCTGGTGAGCGGAGCGGAGAGCGGAGAGCGGAGATCGGGAAATCACGGGTGCATGGGATAGTTTGATACGAGCTGCTATGCTGCACCTCGTGGAATGAAAATGCAAAGGTGAAGGCAAACACAGGCTAGAGTGAGCGTGAGAGTGAAAGTAGAGTGAAGGTGAGAAACAAGTCAGATTGAAGATCGAATTGAGGGAGAAGCATTAACAAGCCGAACGGCAATTGCGCAGGAGCAGGGACCAATCAGACCAATCACAGCGGAGAAAGAAGCACGGAGGTCATCTCGGGTATCGGGCGAGAACCACCCGGCTCCGATGCCGGGGGCCGCCGGATAAACGATATCTACTAGTAGTTCTCCGTAGTAGTACTATACGTGATACTCTCCCTTCTGTCGTGAAAAGATATGTTATACTTCATTGTGGTATGTTTAATCCGAAACGCCATGTAACTAATCATCTCCATCATATACCTACTCGACCTGAGTCTGAGCCTGGAATCCATCCAGTGTCACATTCACCGCACCCGCCTGCACAAGCTGTTATCACAATTAGAGTTAGCAGAGGGATTTCTAACACCAAACCACCCAAACCATGGGTCGGACATAAGAGAGGGGAAAGAAACACTCACAGCACGTTGCAAATCATCAATCAAATCATCAACATCCTCAATACCCACACACAACCGAATCAAATCCTCCGGAAGCGCCCGTTCCGCCCTCGTCTTCGCATCAATACTAGCATGACTCATGCGGCAGGGCATACTAATCAAACTATTCACACACCCAAAGGAAACACTAATAGCCCAGATCTTCGCGCTCTCCACAATCCGCTCGCTGACATTGACATCGCCGGTCTCGAAGGAAAGCACGGCGCCCGCGCCACGCGCCATCGAATTATGCAACTCATACTGCGGGTGCGAGCGAAGTCCAGGGTATCGCACCTTGAATCCGTGCCCTTCGAGGAACTCTGCAATACGCTGCGCATTGCTCTGCTGCTGGTCCATGCGGACCTTGAGCGTTTTCACGCCGCGGAGAAGGAGCCAAGAGTCGAAGGGTGAGAGACCGCATCCTGACGCGTTGATGGGGAAGTACAGACGTTCGCCGAGGGCGAGGTCGTTGACCGCGAGGACACCGGCCATCAGGTCGTGGTGGCCGGAGAGGTACTTGGTACCGGATTCGTAGACGATGTCAGCGCCTAGTTCGAGAGGGTTGAGGAGGAGGGGCGACATCATGGTGTTATCGACAGAGACGATGCAGGATGGGTTTGCTTCGTGGGCTGCGGAAGCGATGGTGCCGATGTCGACGATTTTGATGAGAGGGTTGGTTGGGGTTTCGAGGAGGACCATGGCGGTCTTGTCGTTCAGGACTTCAGTCACCTTTTCCGGCTGTGTGGTGTCGACGTGGTGCACTTTGATGCCCCCGTTGTCGGAGAGGTATTTCAGTAGACGGTTTGTGCCGCCGTAGATGTCGTCGCCGGCGACGACTTCGTCACCGGGACGCAGGAGGCGGGTGATGACGTCCAGCGCCGCCATGCCGGATGATACCACTAGAGCGCGCTGTGCGGACATGATCTTCGCTAGGTGTCGCTCCAGGTGGGTGCGGGTCGGGTTACCGGACCGTGTGTAGTCATACTCTCCACCTCCGCCGCCGGAGGTCTGCTTGAAGGTGGCGCTCTGTGAGGGTGTGTGGGTTAGCCTTTTTGGTTTTGTTGCAGATGAATTGGGAGGATGGGTGGGGGAATGGAGGGGGATGCATGTTGCACACAATATCCTTACCTGGTAGATCGGCACGCTGCTGGCATTGTACTGGTCGTTTCCCTCGGTGAAGACCAGCTCGGTGGCAATGTTGTAGCGGCGGCCACCGTGAGGGCTGGAGGGCGCGGGGGAAGGCGGGAGGTCGTTGCCTTGGAGGTCAACGGAAGGAAACGCCTTCTTCAAGGAGTTCAAGGAACCCGATGGCGCGTTGGACCCGGATCCTGATCCTGAGGCCGACATCGCTGAGGCGGGGTAGTGAAAGTTTGACAATGGCAATGGCACGGATGCGAGATGGGAGGAGATGGATGGAGGCAATTGAAATCAAGTCAAGGGTAAGAAAGGTCGTAGAAATCAGATGCAAAGATATGTGGGAAAGGGAGAAATGAGTCGAAGTCGACAAAAATGTAAGTAGTCAACCCCGGACAGGCCAAATGACTCCGCCATTGGTGGCCCTTGGCGAATCGCGGGCCTTTGCGATTTCGTCATCCACTAGGCCCGATTGGGAGAGTTGCGGTGGAAAATGTAGCCATACTATACTCGTACACTAGGGGAATACTGTAAATAGGGAGGATTACCAGGAATACTCGGCTGCTATAATTGACGTGATTGCATTTGGTACTCGTAGCAACTGCTATTGTCCATCGCTAGCTCCACCCCAGTAAACGCCATCCATTTTGAATAGCCAAGCCAAACAGACCCAAACAAACTATACACCACAACATTACATTATGAATAAAAAAAACAAAACAAAAAACAACAGTATTGAATCAGGCAGCGAGATCGCCAAAGCCGCCGTTAATACCAAAGAATTGAAACCTGTAAGTAAGCATTGATTAGCATTGATACAGAATTGCAAGCAGCTGCAAAGATGTGATGGGCTGCCCGAGGGATACATACCAGTCTTCCACGTTTAAGGTCGTCGGCGCAGTAGGTCCACTGCGCGAGCTGCTACTCCAATTATCATTATCCTGGCTGGCAGCGTCCAGCGCCGCTCCGCTCATTGTCCCGTCCAGGCCTTGCATCGGCCACGTTTGACCCTCCATGCCAAACACCTGCGGACCTTGGGATGCCTGCATCCCCATGCCACCTGGTACGCCTGACATCATCTGCGGGCTACCCTGGGAAACAGACATGCTCCGGCCGCCAGGCATCTGCTGCGGGTGTGCACCCATCATAGGCCGTTGGGCCATGTTCGGGGGTTGCAGATTTGCCGGCATTTGAAGCGCTGGATCCACTGTGGCTGGAGGGGGAGAGGTCAACTCGGGGAAGATGGCCGTGCCATCAGGGAATAGCTGGTCTGGCTGGAAGTTCTCCCAGAGCGAGGGCGAGAGGTTCGGTGAGGTACGGGTCACGAGGAAGAAGTCAGGAGGCGTAGCAGGCAGAGAGAACTGGGCGTTGAAGGGAGTCGTTGGTCGAGTGTTACTGCGCGAGTTGGAAGGTCCGGAGATTGGATCTTGAGGTCCACGGTGGGCATTGGGTGATTGATGGCCCAGAGGCTGATGGATTTCCCGGGATGGGGTGACCGCAGGAGTCTGTGGGCGAGAGCGTTCATAGGAGACGGGAGGCGTAGGCCCACCATTGGGCAATGGCAGATCCATGTCGTCGAATTTGCGCTTTGGCGGATCGGGCTTCTTAGATTGGCCTGTGTTGTTGTTGTTCTCGTGTGGTCGACGATGATGTCTCCGGCCAGCGGCCTTCTGCAGTCGTTCCTCAAGAACCTTGTTCCCAAGGATAGAGTCGAACAGTGTGTGAACCATCTTTGCCACAAGCCAAACTTTGGATACATCCTTCAAAGCCGACATACACACGTGGATTCTTTCCTGGCAAGTTGCCACAATAGATGGAACGGATGACCGCATCTGGTACACGTGCATGATCAGAGCGGAGAAGAGACTGTAGACAATAAATGCAGGCGTGAAGCGGAGCTCATTGTGAGCCTGTAAGTTCTCGACGATCGATGTCATCATGCCTGCAGCCTGGAAGGCAATTGTCCTGGACGGGTAAGCCATCTCCTCAACCCGATAGCTATTCGGCGCCGAGGAAGCCGGAGGCATGTGAGCTCTGTGGAGAAGACACAGCGTGGTGTAGTAGTTGGAGTGAAGAAGTGCGGCCCAGAAGTGGTGTCGAGATCGTTGCCAGCACACCTCCTTCGGGCAGTTCTGAAGCCAATCGGCCAGAGCCATATCCGAGTGGGTGAGGTCCATCGCGTTCATACGGCGGGACTTGGAAGCCACAGAGTACTGTTGGGATAGAACCAGCCCCATGATCTCACACAGCTTCACGTATTGCAAAAAGAACTGCACATGCACTGGATCGGCTGGGTACTCGGCTGGGGTGTCGAGTTCGTCCTCAATGAAGTCGTCCTCGGTAACCATCGGAACATCCGAGTCGTCTGTGTTGATTCCAATCGGTCGACCCAACGCAACAGCCACTGAGCGGTCCCGAGTAAATAGTGTCCACCAAATCCGTTTCCAGAGCCTTTTGTCGGGTTTGTTGAGCTGTGATGATTCCACGCTACGGTGCATACCCGAGCCCTGTGCAACAACCATCGCCACGCGAGTCCAGTAGAATACATTCTTGGTAACATCTAGAGAATTATGTTAGAATCAGGAGAGAGGGAGAGGAGGAGAAACACGGCCATGTGCCATGGTTAAAGACTTACCCTCTGGTCCTTCCCAATACCAGCCTAGCAATACCAAGGCCTGCACAATGGTGACACGGTCATCTTCATAATTGGCATCGTATAAGGCTTTAGCCCGCTTGTAGAAGGTCATTGCTGCAGGAGTCGTCGATCCATTCGCGTCCATCAGTTGCGGGTTGGTGCAGACACGGGATCCGGCCAACAAGATGGCTTGCAGCAAAAGCAAGGACGGTGGGTTCTTGGGATCACGATAGTGACGCATGAACCGACTGCGATTGATGATGGGGACCACCGGGGCAACCCACTTAAAGTAGGCATCGACGAGCTCATCACAGAGCGGCTTTGGGGGTAACAGGAATGCACCACGTTGGTGGAGAATATCGATTTCCAGGTTATCCAGATCGGTCAAGCGGGCTCGAGATCCTCTGATGTTCGGCGGGAGTGGGTAGTGCACAACGTCTGTAGTTCCATGGCGGTCCTGGACGAGAAGCGATAGATTTGACGATTCACCGAGATAGGCCACGCGGCCGGCCTCTTTGATCGGGGCGCGGGCAAACTTAGGCTTCATGAATTGAGCATAGGTATTGTCTTCCGTTGTCTGCTGGGCCGCTTCGGCATCGGTCAGGGAGGTAATGGGCATTCCGTCAACGGCCATACGACTCTTCCGGTATCCAAAGGCATCATCCTTTTCATCGGAGCTCGATTGTCCACGAGGATCTTCTGAGGAGCCGGTGCCAGCGGGTTCATCGGCGTTGTCGGGTCGGAAGTGGGCGACGGCAGCGTCGACGAGGGAGGAAGCGGTATGGGGCGGGCTGTCAGCGTAGCGACCGTCGTCTTTGGACTTGGAGGAATTCTTCTTGCGTTTAGGAGAAGGGATTTTGCATTCGATAGAAAAGGCGACGCAGTTTGTGCAGGGAACGCCTAGGCTAGCGGCGTCGCATCGGACCTGGAGGAGAGGATGGGGTTAGCGAAATGCCAGAAGTCTGCAAAGATCCGAAATATTATTATACATACCTTGCGTGAATGACATGTCTGCAATCATGAGGGAAATGAAATGATTAGCTATCTGTTCGCAACGTAGTAATGGTGGTGGTGGTGGGGGAGGTGGTTTGATGCATCCCATCGCGATACGATAAGAAGGAAAGGGACCGAGGCACAAGGGCAGCCTCGGCTCTAACCACCTCGCGTTCCCCCTCGAAGCAAAAAAGGACGTACCTCGCACGCGCGTGATGCACGTTGTCTAGAATTAGATAAAACGAATCAGCATGCCATCCACTACGTTTCTTCCTTTCTGTTTTCGCCCACAGGGATGATCTGGGGGCTGGAGGCGGGTGAAAACCCTGCGAAACGCTTCCTCCTTTTCCCCTCTCGAGGAAGAGCGCACACAATCTAGCAGATCGCACATCGCATATCGCACACATCGTGCTAGATATAAATCCAGATCCCCAGATCCGCAGATCCCCGCGAACTGCCATCACCTTCCCCTTCCACCCTTTCCCCTTCCTTCCATGGTATAATCGACAAGGCTCACCTTCTGAAACTGACGCCCTGGCCTTGGGGCCCGCCGCGCACTGTGATGCCGGAGGTTCCAGTTGAACCGGCAGCGCTGGGAGCCGGACTGGGGTGGGTGACCGAGTTGGTATCTTGAGAGTCAATCGTAGAATCCATGGCCGCGTCCCCCATAAAGCGCAAGGGTGAGGGTTAAGCGGGGGTCGCGATGGAACCGGGTCGAGCAGAGTAATATAGTAAAGTCGGGTGGTGTGTGGGCTGGGGAAAAGGGGGGGGGGGGGAGTCAAACGGGGACGCCACGCGATCCGAAGAAAAAGTACCGGAGGGATCAGATCAGATCAGATCAAATGAGAGGGGATCTAAAGGAGTAGAGGAGCAGGGGAGAGTGAGAAGCAATGAGACAGCGAGACAGGCAGAGAGACAGAGAGGGATCAGAGCGATCCGGGGCAGGTGGAGTGTGGCAATAACCAGTGGAGTAACCACACACACACTCTACTCTGCAGGGTACTCTACTGGGTACTCTCGACTGACTTGCCCTAATTACTGACTTGTATGTGTATACCCTCAGATAATCTGCATTTAATCTATTCTCTGTCTATCTTTTTACATTTCGGGATCTGTGCATTTGAATTGCCATCTTCCTCAATTAAATTCATAGTCATAACCTGCACCCTGTTCTATCACCGCCTCTTCCTCCTCTAGTTACCCTCCACTACACCCTCCCACGGTTAAACTGGCTCTGGTTCACTGCCAGGTCATATCCAGTCCCATTTACCCCAATTCAAGTCACTCGGGGCAGTCACTACACCGGGAATCCGACCCGTTCGGAGTGATCGACGAAGGGGAGAAAGTGGAGGTACAGTACCCAAAACTAGGCCGCTGGAATCCCCGAAGAGGCTCCGTTGATCAAAGAGCTGGGGCATACCTACAGTTATATCGTACCATTCACATATTAACCATCTATTGTAGGATCAATTTACTGTCACTCATACTAGGAATCCGTACCGAGAAGTCGATCTGAATATATTCAAGTCTATATTCACTATATTGTGGTTCCTGCCACCGTATACCCTCGCGTGGAAATACCACAGTCCCGATGCGGAAGAAAGGTGCCGGGACTGTCAGGCCATTGCACAAGGCCGATGTAGAATGAGAGAGTGACAGAAGAGAATAGAAGTAAGAGTAGCCTGGGATCAAGGCAGAGGGTGAGATCCCTGCAGGTCCGGCACTGCTGTAAGTGTGGCTTACAGTGTCTACTAACTAGTGGTACTAGCGACTTGGTAGTAGTTCGTCGAACAAACTCAAGTATACTAGTACATCGGAAGAGACGGAAGAGAAGATTCTCATCTATCAGAATGCTAGACTTGTACTTGTACTTGAGTCTATAAATTGCGAACACTAGCTCAAACTATGAGGTACATCGACTCCATGCACTCCGGACATATGCCGTGTCACCAGCATGTACAGAGTAGAAGCTAAAGCATACTACCTCAGCGAAGCACCCAGTAACTAGTACCAGTTGTCAGATGATATCTCGATACAATCAATGAATCTCCTACACTCCCCTCCCATTCATCTCTTACCCATAACCAACGACACTACAGCCACCAATTGCGGGGACCAATGTCGGGGATGGACGAAATTGCGGGGGTAAGACGGGGCAGACAAAGGAGGGGCCAAGATCAAATTCAAATCAAATCAACGACGTCTGGCTGGAGAAATGACATCCATCCCACGCTTCCCCTCCGTATTTATTTCGTCGAGAACCGGGGAAAGAAACAATCGCATTCTCGTCCTTGCGCAATGAACGTTGTGGCGGTGGAGACGGCAGCTTGTGATGCCGAGGCATTTTTAAGTCGACCCTTCCCCACTTGCCTAACAACCAATCAGACATCTCGGAAATCCAACAACTTGTCCACTCCGCCACTCACGTCGCTCCCAGCTTTGGATATCCCGTACTAACTACAACTATACAAGGTACATCCGTCCAGAGGACATACACTGGAAATGACACCCTTACACCGATATCCTCCACATTCATACCCACATCCACGCCCCGGCTGACACTAGCGCTAACGTTCACGCTAGACGGACTCGGTCCTGTCAGGCACGAAGGATGCGGCTGTGGTCTGTTCGCTGGTTGGTTTGGGCATTGGGGTTGGTTTGATCGGCTGGGCTAGCTAGTCGGGCCGTGGACTGGGCTCAACTCGAGCGGGCTAAAGCTGGGGCTGATGCTGGGACTAGTAGTAGGCTGGCTAGGCTCCCAGCCTAGTCTCTGTGCTTTTAAATCACCACGGACGCAATCGGAGCTCTGTAGCCTCCGGTATGAGATTGAGGCTGGATTGCGTCTGTGTTCGGCACTAGGGTGCGATCTTGGCCTTGGTAGTGGCGATTAATTAAGGCGAAGGTGGGTGATCGTGATCATCCGTCCTCTTGGCCCCTAGTTAGCTGCCAGTGTGGACATCACGTAGTATCCTTAGTGGGACGTTGGAAATACAAGGTTTGGGCTTGTTTCAGGGCTGGCTTTGGCCCGTGACTCGGTATGGCTCGACGATTTAACGAGGACCATCGTAGTAGTAGTACGGTGTACCTAGTACCTAGCGGTGATGCCTTGTAACTAGTCTAGGTCAATGGCACATTAGTACTCTGACATCTACTCCTCCGTACTCATACAAGAAGTCCTAGAAAGCGGTCGATCTATTCTATTCGGCAAGTGGCGAGAAAGCTCTATATTAACATGCCCAGACCGTGATAAAGAACATGACAAATGGCAAATTATTAAAATAAAAGTATCTTGAACCATACCTGCGGCGAACTTGCTCACTGGCCCTTTTTGCCCTTAGCCCGCGCCCGGCTTTTCTTGCCCGTCTTGACGGGTGCTGGCGCTGGCGTGGACTCCTTTTCTTGCTCTTGCTCCTGCTCTTGCTCCTGCTCTTGCTCTTGCTCCTGCGCGCGCTCGTGGCCACACTCCGCGGCCTCGTTTACGGCCTGTGCCACGGCAGACCCAAGCGCGTTGGCAGCCGGACCAAAGTCGACACCGCTAACAAAGAGCTCGCTAAGGAATTCCAGACCCGCAACGAAAGTGCAGAGTAAGCTAGCGATGAAGAAATGGCTGATGGTCATGCCAATGTCGAGCCAGGATCCCTCGTCGCGGACCATGTAGAAGAAGTTCAGTGTCATCACGTCGGAGATAGACATCACGACCATGAAGAGTGCACTAGGGGCAACTTCTAGGCGTCGGTTCAAGATGCCCAGGTTGGCACTGATGATGGCGAAGGGAATTAGGATTTGGAAGATCAACAGCGCACCTTGGCTGAATGGATCGAAGACCGGGACGAGGCGGCGAACACTGTCCAGGGCGAAGGTTGAAATTGAGGCAACATTGCCCGTGCTGAAAAACGCAGATTGAAGGAGGAAGAAAAAGAATAGGGCTACGCGGGTGTCGGAGAGGGTAAGTGCGCGGTAGTGGTATGTGAGGCCGTCGACGGTTGTGGAGCCGGTTGGGGCGGGTTTGGAGGGTGTGACAGAGCCATTGCGGGATGTCTCTTTAGCATTGGCTGCGTTGGCCCCGGCTGTGTGCACGTAGATGGCGTGTTCGAGGCGCACCCATGTCACAAGGGTCATGCAAAACACCAGGTAGAATAGACCCTCCCAGGAGATCGCAAGGATAATGAAGGTCGGCGAGAAGGTCAAAAAGATGATCATTAGTCGATGGAGGTAATGGCTGTCCGGGTACAGTCGGTGGACAAATGGCAAAGTGACAGAAGCGGCCATAACGACGAACCCGACCACTTGGTTGCCGAGCGGTAGACCTTCACGAGCCTGGAGAGAGGCTATGCTTGATCGAGTAATGATCACTGAAAGAAGAACCATCCCAACCTGACATCCCATAATTATCCGCGATCCAACATTGTTGATTCGAGATTTGGAACTGTCCCGGCCGAGGATTGCATCCTCGAACAGTAGATACAGGATGCCGGTCAAGAACATGAGAAGACCCCCGTATGTGACAGTAGAGATTTCCTCTACTTTGGTGACCGGCAACAGAGTAAAGATACTCATCAGAAGACAACCAAGCGCCCAGGTCACGTTCAAATATACATGCGTGCGAACGAATTTGAAGCCGTAGGCGAAGGGCCAAAAAGCGGCCAGAGTGAATCCGACGGTGAAGATTTCGCGGTGGAAATAAGATTGAACCTACAAAATATTATTAGCACGGGTCCAACAAAAGAGAGAGAGGAAGAATGAACCACATACCAGGGCCTCCAATACACCAACGAATGCCACCAATTGCAATCCAAAGCTCGCATATCCCGAGAAAGAGCGAACATGGCCGAGAATGATCTCGCGGCCAGCGATCAAAGCCTTACGGCGCGCGAAGACCTCTTCCCAGAAAAATATGGGGAAGAACCCATAAAAGTAGTACCGCCACGACGATCCTTGGTAAAGGAGAACAGAAAATAGCGCCACCAGAATAGATGAGAAGAACGAGATGCTAGCTGTAGTTCGATGGGCATCAGACGTCCCGTGTAAGACGTGGAGATCAATGACCGTGGTCAGGGAATAGGCAATCCAGCCTAGATAGCCAAGAGATACGATTGTTCGCAAGAACAGCCAATCATAGGTCTGTAGATAGCGCAGACCCTCCAGACCGACAATCAGCAGCTCATGGGATAGTGCAATGGAATCTTCGTACGCTCCATTGGAGATTAGTGCCTCGAGATTCGCGATTCGTCCTTCGATGGATGTCTCTCCATCACCAGAAAGATACTGGAAGGGTACATATCTGAGCACCGACGATCTCTTCTGCTCTTCTTTGACACGGTACATTTCCAAAATTCCCTGAGTGTTTGCCAGGGCAGCCAATGCCTTTTCCTTGGGGCTCGCATCGAGATAATCCAGTGGTAATTGACCGACCGAATTGACAGGGTAATCGACGCCAACAAGGTACGCCATCAAGGCAGCAACATCGGCCTGCTCAACATCATTTCTTTGGACGTGGTCAAATCCCCAATCTGATGAGAAGCCGTCTTCGTGTCCCGACGCAGTGCCTATTGTGCTAGTAACGGGTTTCGCGACGCCAGAGCCCCAGGCAACAAGGGGTGTTCTTGTATTGTCGGGGTGGCCGTCGCCGTGGCTTCCCAGATCACTCATTCCATGATCGGCAGTGAAGATAAAAGAGGTCTTGTCATCTCCGTAGAAGTCTTCGACCAGCTTGGTGACTGCTTGCACACCTTTGTCCACCACCTTGATGTTGTGGAGGTATTCCTTCGAGTAGGGTCGGTAGCCGTGGCCAGTGGTGTCCAAGCCCAGCAGATGGAGGAAGAAAACCAACTTGTCTTGCCGCAGCTTACGGTCCAGCTCTGGGTCCATCTTGGCAGACTCAAAGAGCTCATGAACTTTGTCAAAAACCCAGGTATCAAGGTAGGTCGCATCGGCATTGAAGTCCTCCAATTCTTCGCCGTAAGAGTCCGCATCCACTCGGCCGGGCTCCGCGCCCTCCTTAAACATGGGTAGAATATCGGGACTGCCCCAGCTCCATGTGTGACGACTGCGGTTAAACACGCTGTCAAAATTGACCGGATTGAGCTGCCAGCCGGTCGTCACAGCTGAGACATCTTCATACAGACCCGCAATGAGAGCAACATGGCCGGGCCGCGACTCGGTGGGGACCCGGGTATGCGAAACACCAAAGGTTCCCTGCGAGAGGACCTTGGAGCGTATGAACGGCGACAGACGGATAAGCTCGTCGGATTGTTGTTCGGATTGGGAGTCGAATTCGGGGGAGGGATCGGGGAAGGCCTGGAAGGCCTTGTCGGCGCGTAGGCCATCTGCAACGAAGAGGACGAGACGTTGGGACGGAGCTGTTGATCCGGTGGGACGGTCGACACCAAATGAGCGCATGCCACTCACAATTGGGCTCACGAAGTAGATGTCGAAAATGGAATATGTATAGATCAGGTGGAAGATCACCGCGAGGGCGAGGAACCCAACGCGGCCGACACGTGCCATGATCTATCTTCTTCTCGCCGGGAGGGGGTCCAGCTTGGAAGGATGTGAAGGAAGGAGCGGGATTGAGGACTCCTGCGCAGGAGAAACGAGGGAAACAGGTCAAAAGGAGGTCGACATCTCGTGGTTGACACTTTGCACTTTTGGTTGTCCGCGCGGACAGCCACCTTGCGGGGGCGGTGAGGACCAATCACGAGCCGCCAATTGGACACGGCAGAACCAACTTTGTTTACTTCAAGTTTTACTTTGAGCACATCGACACCGAGTACTAGTGAAATGGCAGGTCTATAGACTTGAATATAACTTATCATTTATAAACCATGTTACATGTACAGTGTACTCAAAGAAACCCCATTTTTTATATCTTATATACCTGTATATATACCTGTATATCAGGCGTTTATCCGACTCGTTCAAGTTGACCCTCACACGGTCACCACGACGAGGGTAGTGCCTGCCGTATGATACTATGCACTTCCTTGCAGCGTACCTTCCAAGGTTAGCATAGCTAATAGTACTACTACTACTACTAGAGTATCAAACACACTCGCGGCACTCGCGGCACTCGCGCTTTCCGTGAGAGCAGCAACCACTGGCAGATATCTCCAGGGCTCGCTGGAGATCTTAACGGACCTGACATTCTTCATTGATTTCCAACTCAGATATCAAGGTCAGCGACTCTCGTCAGAAGCCGAGGGGCCGTCTAGAACACTACAATAACTCGCAACTGCAGTACCTTGCCGAAAATTCATTGACGGATTTTACCAACCGATTTTTCTTGCTCCATACCTTCCTCTGATCCGACTTGACGAGGTTTTTTGTACTTCCCAAATGTCAGAAGTACTATACATTGTAGTATTGAGATGCCTAACGGGAAGTGGCTAGCTGCCAGTATCGCTTACATTATCGCCATTGCGTGCCTAGGGTTTCCTGGTAGCCAGCCCTGGAGTATGCCTGCGCCTAGCAACGCCAACTAGCAATCCTGTAAAGCTCCATAAATAGGTGTGAAATACTAGTAGGAGAACCAGACGACTGCTGATTCTTAGAGAAGCCACGTCACTGCTCGGTTGCTTCAACTTGGTCCGCCGTGGGCAACCGGCGACGGACGGCGCCGCTGTCAGGGCCTGAGACAATCCAGGTGCCGTCCCCTAGGGGCTCGAAGTCATATTTATCACGAGAGTATGCCTCGAAGCGCCCGCGCGGTGTACCTGTGCGTAGGTCGATGATGTAGTGGCGGTGCCACTCTTTGTCGTCCTTCTCACCCGCGATCGTGACGACCGCGTTGTCGGCATTGAGGAAGCCGCCGTTCCACTCCATGCCTGCTTCATCATCCCCAAAATACTCATAGCCAAATGTTTCGACTGGTACCTGCAGTACCACCTTGCCACTTGGAAAGACATGAAAGGTGACATCATACCGGCCCTGGTCGACCGTCATGAACCACTGGCCATCGGGCGCCAGGTCGATCAAGCAGCGATCGTTCCACCCATAAGAGTGTAAGTCGATGTCATCGCCAGTGAATGCTGCTCGGTATAATTTCACACCGTCCTGGCCCTCGCCTACATCTAGCAGGATATGCTGCCCGTCGGGATGTAGGGCGAGCTCGGCTCCCTCTCCAACGCTATCCAGCTCCGTCCTAGCCACTTCCTCGCCTGTGTCGGCGCGCAGCACGACCAGTAGATCAGGGCCACGACCGCACATCGCGTCAGGGCGATACACCCACACCCAAGCTCCGTCCAGGGAGAACAAGCATCTGGGATCACGCAAGTGGCGCTGGGTGGAGCGAGGTTCTAGGTCATAGTGCCATAGCAGGTCATTGTTCTGGCTGATGCACACCACACTGTGGGAGGTAGTGTAAACAGCCTGATCCAGGTTCGGCGCCACCGCGTGGCTCAATTGCTCGTCAGAGCACTCGACCTATAGGTCGCCGCCGGCTCGAGAGGCCCGTACACACTACCTGAAGCATGGTAGGCACGTATCTCCCCATGTAGATAGCGCGTGGTTGTCAGCTTCATGTCTGCTAATTATCCCTAGCGTGGGCCAATTCGAGAGTAGCGGCCGACCTTGGATGGCCAGTGAGTCTAGTACACCCGAAATTCCGAGTGGAATAGACCGTTTTTACAAAAAATATCTGTTCGCTAATGGACAGTGTCAAGATGCCTGGTTTACTACCTACCCCTGAATATTGGCAAATTGATACGAGTAACGTAATCCACTAGCGAGCCAGCCACCCAGCTAAAGTCTTAATTTTGATTTGCATATACCACCACCTCGAAGCCATTAAATTTTAATCATTATCACTTCGTACATCTATTTATCTTATAACTATCTCCCAGAACCCCTCTATCTTAGTGGAGCCCGATTTCGTTGAGTACTGGCCTAATTTGTGATCTTCACCGAAGCTGATGCTTTAGGTTGAATAGGGCGTCAGGCGGCTTATATCAACATACCTGCCTCTTTAATCAAGACCTGAACCGAAGCCATACTACTAGTAGTACTATGTGATGAAATAAATCACACCATAAATTTGCATGGACTATGCAAGCATTATTTTAGTGTATTCGGTCAGACGCCATTAAATCATTGCCCACTACCACATATCACCCATCATAGTCAATACGTCCCCCTCCTCCCCGGGCCGGATACCAAGCAGACGCTAACCGTCTCTCCCCACGAAAAACGCTCTCCATATTCTCCTCCGCCCAGGATTTACACGCCTTCCAGTACACAGCCTCGTGCTCTTCGCACAGGTCATAGAACCCCATATTGCTCACCATTAAATTAACATAAGCCAACACGGCATAATCGGCTGTCGTCCGTTGGTAGCCATAACCGGCGTGAACCAGAGCGTGGCTACGGTCTATATCATCACTGATCCAGAAGCGTGTGCCTTCATGAGATGCGATGATTACCTCAGGTGCCTGGTATCGTTTGTCGACTGGAGTGTTGGCCACTTCTAGGGTCTTGCGGTCAACGGCAATAAAAAACTTTGGGCTCTTTTGTCGTTTAGTTTCAAAATATGCGAGTAGGCCTTCCATATCAGGAGATTCCAGTTTGCTTGACACGTTGATCCAGTGGAAGTCTTTAGAATTCAAGAATAACTCTGTCTTGATCTTCTCTAGCTCCTCTTCGGTCATAGATTCTAGGATAATGACGATATAATCCTTATTAGAGGAATATGGCTCCTCCTGATTTTGAATTACTTCAGTCTCCTGGGCTTTAGTTAGTTTGGTCGTAAGGAAGCTACCTTGGCACTTTGATAAACAACATACTTCCGAATCATGACTGTCTGCGACTGGAGACCCTTCAAGAGTGGCTTTCCCCCCAGTCACAGCACTAAGAAGCAAATTCGCTCCATTGATAGGCACCCTGACAGCCTTAAGCTCAGGTTCATAGAGCAGAACAATAGCTGTATCATCTTGTCGCGATTGCTCATCGATGAAGATTAGTGAGTCCGGGTGGTACAGTCGATCGAAGATATCGTAGATAATGGACGGCGACGGGGTGGAGTCAAATACCCACGGCAGTTCAATCATCCGGCGCATTTTTCCCTCTGGATGACTAGAACACAGTTCATCGCCATTAATCAACTTATGCATGTAAATATCCCTTTCATTGTCGTTCATCGAACATAAGAACACGACCATCCATGTTGGCGGCATCGCCGGGTGCATATAGGGTTGGAGATCCGGTAGTTGCCATAATTGGATATTCGCCATTTGTTTCGAATGCTGTTGAAAAACGTGAGAAATATTGGAGTGGTCCCTTATCCGTGCTGTTGCGTTTTGCAATTTTTCCTCTTGTGGGGGCCACAGATGATCATCCGTGGGGCGGGCTGCGGGCTAGAGGGACCTGTGGACAAAATCCAATGTTATTTAGAAAAGGATGATAAATCTGCCACACGAGACTCGCCATGTGGTACATTGCTCAAAATTACTCATTAGGACCCGAGTCCGTGTATGCTGGGAGCTTGGCACATCAACGGTACGCTTGCGACTTGGAGTCAATACTAAAGGATCACCGTGTGGTTCTACCCAGCAAGCAAAGTACGTTCACCAACTGATCAACCACTCACTGTGACCAGTGAGCAACTCATGTGTAACACGATGCTTGCCGCTCTACTATTGATGTTCCTAGGAGCCTCCGCGATTTGAGCTTGAGATGATGTTTGGAATAGTTGGATACCCAATTGACCAACGGGCTGACCGTCGCGCTTCCGTAATGGAATATTTGCCATATCCCTAACCATTGATGGTGTAGGAACATCTTCGCGTTGATTCATATATAAAATCTACTGTAGGAGTGATTGACCTTCCTCAGTAGTCAATCTATGACCATTTGCGCGCGTAACTTGGCGTTCTGTTGTGCAATGTCGACGCGCTGAAAAAAATGTATAGCGAGTTCCAAATACGCATGTAATTTCGCGAATACAATGGGAATTCTCCATTTTTTAGGCTTTTATTGCAAACTGAACCCGACCCTCTTGAGCCTAGGAGTCTTCGGGTTTTTGACTGCCGATTGGGGGCATAGTGGGTAGTTAAAAGGGGGAAAGGGACCATCGGGACGCGATTGTGATTAGCTTGTTCTACACCGATTCACATATAGACCGTGGGGCGCCAAGAGAGATCAAGTGGGCCAAGCAATTGTAGGCCGGAATAAAATCTCCACACCGAGATTTTCCTTCCTGGATATCAATATGCGAATTCCTTCTAATCAAGATATAGCTTGGTACTAAATAATACTTCAAGCCTCCACTCTTGCCAGAAGGACGGCTGGATTGGTGCGGACGACATAATGAATCAAGCTCAGGCAAAGGGGATAGCAGGGATGATAGTATAAGGCAAGAGGCGGCACACACGATTAATAGTTAGTATTACCCACGAGGAAGAATAGAGGATCTCACGGGGGAGTGATCGACAATTAAGTGATCCATAATGTAGCTCCACGCCGTCAGCCCAGCGCTGTGGATACGATTACTTGGCGTCCAGCCCCCCCGTAAGAGACGGCAACAATAAAAAGCACAACATGTCTTCCAGAGGGTACGGAGTAAGCTAAAATATCACGGAAAATATCTGCTAGATCCCGGGGCATACTCCACGTCCGGCTACATGTTCCAACTGACAGGGGCACGAGTATCTTGGTCGTCCAGGAGACAGGGGAAAAGTACCACATCTAGATCCAATTTTGACTGTACTCAGTAATCCAGACCCAGCTGATAAACAATAAAGACCCATAGTTGATCGGGGGTTCGTGTGAGTCCCCACTTTTAGTGCATTATCATATCGCATCCCTTCCTAAGATAGCTAAGCTATGGGTAAAATTTACGTAATGTCTTACTGTGACCAATGAAAATTGGTTTAAAATCAAATATGTACGGTGCATATAGGGCAGGAAAGATTTGCTTTCATTCGAACTATTGGGAATTCAAACGAAGAAAAAATCCACGAAGGGACGTGATTGGCGATGCAAAACCACGTGTGTGTATATAAGCCCTTGGGAATCAGACTCGGAAGATCACCATCAACAGTTTTATGTTAATCAGGTCACATACAGACTTGCTCTCTCATCCAGGTTCTCTGAAACCCAACACATAACAAACAAATAAAATTATGGTAAGTCGATTTATAATATCCTAAAACACATAGCAAAATCCTTACTGACCTTATCCCAGTCTCGACCATTGAAAGACTTTCCGAAGCGAACGGTTCCCATGGAAGTTCTCAACCTATCTATGCCCCGTACAGGATCTCTATGTCAGTCATATCTCCCACCAGCGGCGCTGCTCCTTCTGTTGCCCCTAGTGCCTTCTCCTATCCCTTTCTTCCCTTTGAGTAAACGTTTTTCCTGACTGTATGTCTACATTTAGCTATCAAGCATGCTTTAAGTGTCTTGGGTATCAACTGTTACCACGGTGTCAATTTAGCCGACAATAACACCGACAAGTGGTTTTTTCTAGAAGCGGCGCGAGCGAAGGTTCAACAAAAAAGCCTTAAATACAGTCATCGAGAATGGGACCAAGTCCTTGCTAATTTTGGTGGAGTGAGCGATAACCCTTGTATTGCATTCACTGATGAGCTTATTGCGGCTTATCCCGATGCCAAAGTCATCCTAGTCAAACGTGATGTCGAATCATGGGCTGAAAGCTTTTTGGAAATTCTGAAAGACTGGAGGGGAGACTGGAAATTTACATGCCTTTCGCGGTAACTATGAAATCCTGACATTTGGTGACAAATAAGAGAAAACTAAAGATTTGTCAGGTATGACCGCTGGGTCTTTGGACCGCTAGATGAGCTCCTGACGCTATCACTTCAAATACTATTTGGGGGCTCTTCGACCGAGTACCTTGAAAAAACAGCAACATTGAAGTACAAGGAGCATTACCAGCATGTCAAAGCAATCACACCTCCAGAGCAACTGTTAGAGTATAGGTTGGGAAGCGGCTGGGAACCCCTATGCACATTTTTGGGCAAGCCAGTGCCGAAGGAACCTTTTCCACGAGTGAACGATCGCCAGTCATTTCTGAAATCTACTCGGTGGATTCGGTGGTTATATGTGGCTCTATTGACAAGTACTGGTGCGCTGGCCGCTTCCATTCCAATTCTATTCGGTTGGTGGATGTATTAGACAGTCTCTGCTTTGGGATTTTACAGATGTAGTTCTTCTGATGGACTGTTGGCAACTTTGGAAAGTTCCGAGAGGGCAATCTTCCATCTCTTTATTGGAAAAGCGAAAGCGCAGTCATCATCAGACGTATTGGTCGAGGGCAGTTGTGGAAATAAAACAATGGAAATTTACTAGAATGCTAAAGTCTTGAGTTTTTGATTTGAGAGAAACAATGTCATTTAAGATGCCCTGTGTAGTGTGTGCGGTACTGCTCTGTCTTTAACCAATAGGAAGCACGTTAGGTTCCATGAAATAGAGAGAGACAGTAGTGACGCCGAAAATTAGCCATCGAGGTAGTAAGGAAATGCCGCATGCAAAACTCTGTTCACGTGATTGCCAAAGGCTCGTAAGTTCCGATTTATCTAGTCCAAATGTGTACACTAAATCGATTGGGCGCTACACGGGATATGGGAGAAACTCTAAGTGGAAATACTATTATATGGGATTCTGATAACATTGTAGTTTTACTAGTGGAATAAAACTTTGAGCATTGAAGTCTGAAACATACTATTTAAAACCAAGATTGAAACCTAAAGAGTGTTCGGATATCAACTTCCAAGGTTGGACATCTGGATGGAATAACAGACTACTAATAACCTTAGCACAAAGCGCTCCACATACCATAGTTCTAGTACTAGCACTAGTACTGAGTATGTAATGGTTAGAAAAACCTCAAAGATAATCATAATGACTTCAGGGGTACCCAGCACAAAGCTTCATCGTTTTTTAATTTGAAGGTGCGTCATCATCCGGGCTTTGCATTGCTGCCATTGACTGAAACCTTCGGCTAACCGGTGCTCCATCCAAAGCAATCCGACATATCAATCCATCTATATGCGGAACGTCGGAAATCAATTTGGTCTCTGACCTGCTTCACAAATTCTTTATATTCAGGCTCCGCTTTTTCGTTGAAATCGGAGCGGCTTGGAAGCACCTCAATGATCCTCCATTTCACTTCCGGAACTTGTTCCATATAGAGAAGGGCATTATCAAATTGATATTGAGGGCTGCCCGAACAAAAGCAGGTTAATGGACCAATCGTCTTGAGTTGCTGGAACTTGATGACGAGCTGGTAGAAATCGGCAACAACCTCCCTACGGATCGAAGATTGAATATGGAGAAGTTCAAGGTAGCTGGTATCCACCAATTCATTATCTTGCGGATTCACAAGAGGCTCAATCCCTTGATTGTCGCTGTAAAAGTTTCCCACAGTTCCCTCAAAAGGAGTGTCTATAAGAATGATACCGGCGATGTTCGCCGCGATTCTGAGATAGCGAGGATCGGCACTCAGATCTTGAAACATAAGCATTGCCTTCTGGATGATGATTCCACCTAGATCATGCCCAACCAAAACAATTGGGAAACTCTTATGTTTCTGGCGCAATACATTATCCGCCAAGCTACTCAATGTCTTGATGAAACTGCCAGCCAAATCATGCATGGTATTTGGAACAGTCCAATCCCACCCACAAGTATAGATATTTGCATTGAAATCGTTTGGCAGAAGCTTCGAAACCCATAAGGCCGGTTCGTTGTCATCTTCGCTGGGAACTTCGTTAGGAGGGCTCGGAGCTTCCCAGGTAGTCTTGCTATCACCGGTGATGCCATGGAGAAAGACCAAAATCTGAGCTGGGTTTTCCTCGACTTGATGAACCGCTTCGAGGGCCATAAGCTCTGAATTTTGTTAGTCACGAGTTTCTTGCTAGAGGGGGGGAGGGGCTTACTTACTCTCGTCAAACTGATCGAAATCCATTTTTTCGGGCCGATGCTGCTATCGTCTGAAATGACTTGTTGATGGGTGTTAGGCATAGAAGTGGAACCATCGAGAAATTTATAGACTTTTTATGCCATATAATACAACTCGATTCTTTGGTAGGAATTGATTTCTTCTGAAGCGTCATAAACTTGGAGGAGAAAGAATCGAGGCCCCTTTCATAAACAAAAGAGATGTTGCGCGATTCCCGATGCAGAAAGCCCTATGGTCAAGTTCATTTTCTTTTATTACAAAGCCTTTTACGTGCAGCAGATCGTCTTTGTAAGGTTTCTATATTGAGATATGGCCAGCTCCAGTGGCGGCTTTGGATGTGCCCTCTAGCGTTAGGTCAAAGGCTTCTGGAATTTTGATGATCAGCCACGAAAATGATCTCCCATGGCTCATGCCAATCGAAATCACTATGTGAAAGAAATGACAAAGCGTTCTAAGCATGGTATGTAGATATTGCAGGGTGCTGCTCAATGAAGAACCTGTCGCCATCCCGCATTTGTCGTACATAGTTTGCCGACATGAATTTCTTTGTGAGTTTCGGAGCCCCTAGGATGATGTAACCAGTCAGATACCTCAGTAGATAATTAGCTCTGCGGGTCTATTACGCAACTCATAATACTACTAGTGAATACCAGTTAGGGTCTCAGCTGAAAAGTAACTCTGGTAGTACTCAGAAGGTGTTGTCCAAGAATAGTTGAAGGATGGCCACGAAGTGGTTTCTTACTGTTATACAGCTCGGGGGAATGTCAAAAGGGAATAACGCTCAAAGCAAGATGGTGATATCCAGATTATATAGCAATTACTATGTAGAGCTGATCCGTCGCTTGGTCAGAGCATCGATGACACGCGAGTAGAACTTCGTCACAGCTTGTCGCTCAAAAGTGATGTGATCCATCAAAAAGTCAGGCAAAATGTCCACTAATTCGCGGTCACGGTTGGCGTCTAGAAGCGGCATATACTGGTAGGTTGCTTTCTCCCATGCCCCGCTTGTTGTTTTGGGGATGACCAACTTGAAATGAAGCGCTGTAGAATAGTGAGTCAGCAAAGGTTGGATGCCTCGAAAGGTGACATGGGTACTTACTTCCGTTGACTCCAGTCTGGATGCAATCATACAGGTGATCCTCATCTCTTGATTTGACATCGCGGATGATGAGGCCTGTCAGGTCACTGTACAAGTCTTCCCTCAGCTGGGCCAGTTGGGCGGACTGGACTGCTTCGGCATTTGCAGCTGCAGCTGCGCGGTTTGCGGCACCTCCCTTGATGGCGCTTCCAGGGACCTTGACCGCGGATTCCAAACCGGCAGCTGTGTTCCGGGCAGCAGCAAGTTTTGTTTGCAAGGCTTTGATCTCGGATTGCGCCGAAGACAGCTGAGCTTCGGCCCCCTCGGCTTGGGTCTTGAGCCGAGCCACCTCGGCGTCACGCTCCTTCAATTGTTTTTGGAGACCTCGACTCTGTTGTCCCAATGCTTTCTGGGCCTCCAATTCAGTTTTGAGGGAAGAAACGAGTTTGTCAGAAGCTGAAGCTGGCATTAGCATAGCCGACCCAGAGATACACGTAAAATAGCAAGGAACATACCCATCGTGATGCTTTCACACTGCTTCCGCAGCTTGTCTATATTTGTTTTCGCCTCTTCAACACCAATCTCTCGAAGATCACGATATTTAGATTCCAACGCATCATTTTTCCTTGTAAGATCCCCAATGCGACGTCTCAGCTCCGGATCTGCCTGTTCAGTAGCAACACCAGACTTGCGCTTTCGCGGAGAGGCGTCCTGACTGTTGCGCGCTGCGGCCGCGCGGGCCTTTGCATTCTTGGTGATAGTCGACTGTGCATAGTTCGCAGATGGCTCGGGCATGATCGACTCCTCCACTTCGTGTCCCGTCGCATGAGCGTCATTCATTTGCGTGTCGGGGATTTCCACCTCCTTCTGTGATGATTGCGCGCGCGTGGGTGTATATTCGAAATCGCCATCTGTTACCGATGGCCTGGCGACACTGGCCGTACGACCTCGGCCTCGACCTCGACCACGGGTCGCAGTAGATCTTGCCGTCCTTGTCGTTCGCGTCGCCTTAGGATTTTCTTGCTCCTGTATTTCTTCCTGAGGCTCAACCGGTTGTTTTGCTACCGATGCGCGCGAAGGTTCCGCGGTGTCGGAAGTGCCACGAGGCCTTCCTCGCCGAGTAGCCTTCGCGGGCGCTTCTTCCTCTGGCGCCTGTGATGACCCTTGCCTCTTCGATCTGGCAGTAGTTTTCGCATCGGCAGCAATCTCGTTCGACGTGCGTGGTCGGCCTCTTCGCTTCTTGGCCGGAGGTTCGTCATGCGGTTCTGGTTCATGTTCCTGGCCCTGAGGTATAGTTTCGTGTTCAGTAAATCCCATCAGATCGTCATCGTCGGATCCGACAAAGCCAGATAGCTTGGCCTGGGCCTTTCGCTTGGGCATAACGCTATTGGGCGGAGAGTCAATTTGTGGAGGGCGTGGAGAAGTTCAACTCTCTCGGGGAAGACGCGCCGCGCCAGTCCAAACAAGCGGGGAACATGTGACATTCCTCGAGCCACAGCGCCACAGCAGAGCCGATCCGTCGG
The DNA here is from genome assembly GCF_028827165.1 of Penicillium cosmopolitanum. Taxonomy (NCBI): domain Eukaryota; kingdom Fungi; phylum Ascomycota; class Eurotiomycetes; order Eurotiales; family Aspergillaceae; genus Penicillium; species Penicillium cosmopolitanum. Next base: position 3,584,107 of record NW_026622676.1, on the reverse strand, counting down.
ACATCACTCTTTGCACTTGCGGTACACTCAGACTCCCACTTAGACTTGGCCTTGGGCACTTGCGCATCTTCTCAGCTTGAGCCCTTTCTTCTGCTTTCGCTTTTTCAAGCTCGATCTTTATTTCGATACAACCCCCGATCGACTCGCCATCCCGTCCTTCGTTACTCTCCCCTAATCCTAATCCCCCACACCACTGTCGTCATGGCTTCAACGGGCCGACGATGGCAGCAGTTCTTGCAGGAGATGTTCATGGTTGCTGGAACAGTGAGTATCTCGCAAAGGATCTATCTGAATATGAGTTGACTCCATCCTAACCCGTCATATAGTCCGCCTCCGCATACTTCCTCATCAGATACCTCCTATCACGTATCGACTTCGACCCTGAGAGTCAGAAAAAGGAGGAACAAAAGCGAAAGTCCACGGCCATTCTGCGAAGATTAGATGCGGGAGATGAATCAGACGACGAATCACCAAGAGGAGGAGATTCGAAGCGTGGGAAACCGAAACGAGCGGAGCTCACTCTCAACCAATACGAACAAGCCGTTGCGATGGATGTTGTCGCACCGGAGGATATTTCGGTCACATTTGAAGATATTGGTGGCCTGGATCATATCATCAAAGAGCTGAAACAATCCGTCATCTACCCGTTGACTATGCCACACCTTTACGCCTCCACATCATCCCTCCTGACCGCTCCCTCCGGTGTCCTTCTCTATGGCCCACCTGGATGTGGAAAGACCATGATGGCCAAAGCACTTGCCCACGAGAGCGGTGCCTGTTTCATTAATTTGCGCATCTCCACCTTGACTGAGAAATGGTACGGTGACTCGAACAAGCTTGTCAATGCTGTATTCTCTCTTGCGCGCAAGCTTCAACCCTCAATTGTGTTTATTGACGAGATTGATGCCATCCTTGGCACCCGACGAAGTGGCGAGCATGAAGCGAGCGGAATGGTGAAGGCGGAATTCATGACACACTGGGATGGTCTTACTTCTGCCAACTCGAGGGGTGAGCCGCAGCGCATTGTTGTTCTGGGTGCCACCAACCGAATTAATGATATCGACGAGGCGATCCTCCGACGTATGCCTAAGAAGTTCCCCGTCGGTCTTCCTTCAGACGTCCAGCGCCTCCGCATCCTCAGCTTGGTTCTTAAGGATACCAAGGTTGACCGGGAGGATATCGATGTGGACTGGCTGGTCAAGAAGATGGCCGGTCTGTCCGGTAGTGACATTAAGGAGCAATGCCGCAGCGCAGCCATTGGCCCTCTCAACGAGCAAATCGAAAAGATGGAGAAAGCCGGTCTGCCATTGACCACCTTGGACCCTAGTCAGGTTCGAGGCCTGAGTATGGATGACTTCCCATACGGCCGGCGTCCTAAGAAGGCGGGGAGCCAAGGCAAGGCTAGCACGGCGAATGAGGAAGAGGGCTGGCAGACTGAGTCTGAGGCCGAGGGTGCTTCCGAAGCCGAAGCCCGTTATTCTGTGATGGCCGAGCCTCCAGAGTAATAGCGATATATCACTCTATTTCTATTCTAATTTAGATGGGCTATGCTTTTTTTTGTTTTCTTCTAACACCAGGCAGTACGGAGGAACGGGCGTTATTTCACGGACAATGCCGGGTCTTGGATCTTCTCCATTCTAGTCGGATTGCTTGTTTTCTTTCTATCTCGTCTCATCTTATTTGGCTGCAGGGTTTGCAGCCCTGGCTGGGCCGGGTTGTCCATAGAACTGATTTGATGCGTTTGTATCTTGTACAATGATTAAGATTTGGGCTTCAATACAATATCTACTTTATCTCCAGGGCTATACGGGACAGCTTCCTGGTAACCTCACAGCATTTGCAGTTGCTTCGTAGCCATCTAGGGGGAATTAGTAGACCGATCATATGTACATACTGATAGTATTAGCACCTACTCATGAACAACCTTATCACCAAATAAATTCCCCGAACTTCCAACTATAAACCACGCGAGTTCTGCAAGGCAATGCAGGTAGAAGTATCTGCTACTTATGGCAAGGTGGCCACTACATAGTAACATGAAGTACCCGCAACTTTTGGCCGAGCGGCGAAGTCACCTGCCGATCCGGCCAAACCTCCCTTCCTGTTCTTGTTCTTCTTTTGGAGACTTCGGCTTGCTCGCATTTCGCTTTCGCTCCTTGAAAATAGCTCCCCACTGTCGATTGTTAGCTCCGCGCTCGCTGGCAGGGCGTCTGTGGGTCATCTTCATCAGCTCCTTCTATCTTCTCCCTATCGCCATTTAGCATCATCATTCCCCCCCCCACCACTAACCGCCAACCATCCACTACCAACCACCTCTCCATTCCCTGGAGCTCTCAATCCGTCTTATAAAAACCCAAACAACGTGTCCGGTCGCAGCCTCGGATTACTTTCTCCCAGGGCGGATACCTCGAATGCGAAACACTGAGTGGATGACGAATGGATCTCTCCTAGGAGACTCCTGATGGCAACCAGTGCCTTGGCAATACATCCACCTCTTCCCAAGGGAATTCTCGACCCTGTGTCCTTAAATAAACCGATCTTCGGACTCGCTGTCGGGAATGAGTTCCCACAATAGCTTCACCAATGCTTCCTTGAGCTCCTCCAACCCAGTCGGTACAGCCGCCACGTCTACCTCCGCGGTCCGGTCGCGGCCGCGCCGCCTGGTCTCCTTCATGGACGATGAAGATGACACCACCGTCACTAAGGCCTCCAACTACGCCTACAATGACACGCAACCTTCCACGACGGGACTCTCCACCACCCTTTCAACAATGGACATTGGAACGACGCGCTCTCGTGGCGCCACCCCTTCGCCGCTGTCGTCCCGCGGAGCTTCGCCGCTGCCAATGAAACACCCATCCCGCGTCACCGAACGTGGCCTCCGTGGTCGCCATGAGACAACATCGCTTGGTTGGAATGGATCTTCGAAGGCCTCATCGTCTCAAGGAGCACCGGATTTTTTGGAATCCCCGTGGTCTTCATTACAGAACTTGGCATCCTCGGTACTAGGGAGTGACATTGGACGGAACTCAGCGAATAATGCGACGAAGACACACACCCGGAGAAAACCATCAAAATCCGACGTATATACTCGAAGCATCCCAAGGTCTTTGCCTTCAGCGTGGGGCCCCTCCGCACCCACAACCCCAGAAATTGGAACCGGAACCAAGGAGGAACGCCATGCGCTAGTACAAGCGAAGAAACGGGAGGCGCTTCTACTAGCAGAATGCGACCCGGTCATGAATAGCAACTCCCGTCACAAACGGCGGGACTCCGGTGACTATTTCGATCAACAGCCAATTGAGTCTGATCAGGAGGAGGAGGCGCTTGCCTACATTCATCCCGTGGCGGCAACAGACAGCATCACAGGTGTCACGATCAAATACGGTTGCCAGGCCGCTATCTTCCGGAAAGCAAATGGCTTCTGGCCCAACGATAATATTCAAAGTCGCAAGACAGTTCTTCTTCCAGTGGATGCATGCACGGTCAAGGGAAGACCAATTCAACCTCCCGACAATGTTGATCTACTCAGCAATGATACCGAGTACCCATCTGATGGCTCCATTGACCCCGCGACTGCGAATCAACCATCCACAGATGACAATCCGCCCAATCCCTCCGATACTGATCGGAATCAGATTTGGAAACACGAGTCCTGGGTACAAATAGACGGATTTCCAGCGCCGATCGAGATCGGTCGTGTCTCTCGAAGATCATTGGGTTTCTTCCCACGGACCCGTCGAAAATCCGTTTCATATACAGATTCCGAACCACCTTCGACTTATTCGCGAGATTTGACGCGAACTCCATCGCCAGCTGCATCGCCGCAACTTGGTCCTTCGCAGGGTATATTACCTAAGATTAGAAAGACCAAAGACCAGTCCCGGCCTAGTGGAGGACCTCCTGTTCGGTCACACCGCCGCCAGCGCAGCAGCATACACCTCTCAGGAACCGGTGTCGGTTCTCTCGACCGCACCTCAACCGCACCTGGGCCAGCTATGGATGGTCTCAGCAAGTTCTTCTCCCAGCATATGCCTTATCTCGCACCACCAGCCCTTCCACAAAATCAGCGGCGGTCGTCCTTTGGCTCCGAGTCGACCGTCACATCTAATGCATCGGGCCTTGAGAATATCGGTGGTGCCCTCGAAGGCTGGGTTCGAAAAGTCGCGGCACGCACCAAGGCCGGCATCACCGAATTACAGCAAACACCTCCAAACCAGCACACAGCCGACCGAGGTCGCAGCGGAGGATTATGGGGTGTGGGTGATTTGATCGAAATGGACGATGCCTCTGAAGGCCGGCGGTCTCCCAGCCTCCTGGGCACGCGACGCCTCGACCAGACCACCAGCTCCTCTTCCTCGTCATTCCGACCAGCTGCCACATCCGCATCCGCGACGAGCAGGTCTCGCGCGACAGGTCTGGGCTCGGGCTCGAATGGGTATGGCGAGCGCGTAAAGGATGATTAATGTGTGATTGTTTGACCACGGAAATCTGCGAAAGCGTACATAATAGAGTCCCTTGGCGATTATTGCGTAAATTCCTCTGAGGCGAATTTACAAATTCTGCATTTTCCTTTCTTGTCTCTCTCCCTTTTCCCTTTTTCTGTACGTTTTCAAATCTTCTTCTTCCTTCCTTTTCTTCTATCATGAGCGGCTTGGTGTTCTTTTCTTTCTCATTCCCCACACGAATGTTTTCTTTCTTTGCTGAGCCTCCAGGCGAAGTCTACTGGATAATCAAATGTACGACAGGATAGGAATGGGCAAGGGTATGCCTCCCTCCGCATTTCGCTGTTGGCATTTGACATCTTTGTTTTTCAATTAGATATCAATCAATGGAGCTTATATTGACGGTTCATTTCATTTTGAACCGACTGAATCACCTCAGAACCTTTTATCTTACCTACCAAGGCACTGTCCCATATCGATCGAATGATTATATTGCTGCCTTGTACTAGCAGAATTATAGTCAGCTGCAGATCCTAAAATTTCAATCTAGCAGGCAAAGTCCTGGTCAACGACGCGAAGTTTGAGTACGTATGTTTGTGGCTTAGCAGTGATCAACTGCCGAGTGCATTAAGCTAAACTCACAAAGGGAAGTATACGGGGTAACTATCAAAACTATTCCGAAGCAACTACTACGGCTCTTCTTTCTTCTTGTAAAATTCGCGAACATAGGGCACGTCATTATAACACTATGCTGGAACACATTCCTTGAAAGAATTTGTTATACTTTGGGATTCCGTCCCTTTTTCGCCAAATACGCCTATCTGGCAAATTTCGGCAACTAACTATAAAGAGTCCCTCTATGTCTCTTTCGAAGGAAATAGCCCCGAGAATGTGTAAATCGAAGAAACCGTATGGAGATACCTAAGCGCAGCTGATTAGACATTGGAAAAATTTCAATCCTTTGGAACTGGCAACCTACGCTGCAAAGACAAGTACGAAAGTTGTATACCCAGCAGCATCAAACTTTGTCAACAATGGCAGCTGCCAGAGAAGTGAAATTGCCGACAAGAGGTCAAAAAGTGACCTCATAAACAAAGCAATGCGCTTGGCGCCTTTGAATGTCCCATATAATAGCATGGCGAATTCGGCCAAAGACCAGCCACATGGGATGAGAAACTAAGACCATATCAGTTGTGCTAAGACTTCTTTAGGCATGATGATGATCTTACGTATATTTTCGAAACATCGAAATCCAAATAAAACAGTGAATAAATTCCCAAGGCCTCGCTCAAAAGACAAATTTGTCTCAGTGTTCGACAATGCTGCAGATACCCGGAAACATGGCTCTTCGCAGGTGCGATTGTGACGTTCGTCATGGTTGAGATGATTATAAGAAACAAAAAATAACCAGTTCAACGACTACGCATTTACTTAAATACCTTTTCAAGCTTGAAAACGGCCTATGAAAAGCTCACAGGCAGCAATAATTCGGTGATACTTCATAGCCTCGCTGCCAAGCACCGACCCTCAAACTGCTGATAATGCATGGATTGCCCTTGAAAAAGCGGGAGGTACGTCACCTACTAGTAGTAGTATCAAAACTAATAATCTCACTACGGCATTATGATATTTGGTCTCCTTGTTCTTATTGCATCTCGAGCATCAGGCTGTTTGTTATTCGCAGCGTCCGCCTTTACCTACATGATGCGAACAAGTTCTTGGCGAAGGAATAAATCTCCACCTGGGGGCCAGAGGCTATGGTTCGGCATTAGTATACGGACTCGAAAACTGCACAGCCTGTTTTCTCAAGTGAAGCTCGGGCCAAGGGTCGGGTTGACCATGCTATAACTATTGGGCAATGCAAGTATCGGTGCAGTCAAGAGGCTTCCAGCCGCTAGCATTGGGACCACTTTGAAGTGGAAAAACCTAGTTAATCAATTGCAGGCTTTGCAGCAAAAATGGATATGTTAACGAGGTTATGGAGCATGCTTTTTATACTTTTGATTGACTCTCAGAGAAGCTGGTTGTCCCCGGGCCTGATTAGCCCAAAATGACTGATAGAAAGTGTGTAAACGCATTAATTATTTGATAGTAGAATCTGACCTCGCGGATCAAAAAGATTTCATCTCTTTACGGGAAAATTTTCTCAAAAAAAATGCTTCCCCGCAGATTCAAGCTTCGGATTGAATTCAGAATGGGGACTTAGCGCGGGGCAAGAAATCCCATAGGTGGGAAATTAATCATGGGGAAATTCCGGGGTAAACATGGAACAATCTAACTCCCAAGCCCAGGTGGTTATACATTGTGCCGGTCAGACTCCAAACTCTTTATTTTGATTGAATAAGTTGAGAAATCTGCTGTATTCATATCCCAGTATCCACAAAGCCACCGAGATAATACTCGATAATCACGATGCTAGGCTTGTCTCTTGGGCTACTTCTAGCCTCAGGGTCGCTTTCGAGCGGTCTCTCGAACCAGAGGAACATACACGGCACGATTACCGGCCGCAACAATCTCAAACAAGGCTAATGGAGGTTCTAAAACCGTTTTTGTCGGCCGTACGCTTTCTGAATTCGACCAAGATGTCTTCCTGGGTATCAAATATGCCGATGAACCCACTCGCTTCACGCCATCGGAACTGAAGACTAAATATGCGTCCAATGACAGCAATTCGGGACCATTGAGCTTAAATAGGGTCGGGCTTACTTCAAGCTCAGGATCTGTCTTTTACAATGCTACGCAATATGGATACGACTGCCCCGCTTACGGGTCCGACACGACCAAACTAGTGAACATGGGCCTTGCAAAGTTGAATGAAGATTGTCTGAATCTGAACATCATTCGACCTAAGACTGAGAGTGAGGAGCTGCTACCTGTTATGTTGTGGATCTTTGGTGGTGGGTGGCAGCAGGGGGCAACCGCAGACCCTCGGTATGTTAACCCTGTCCTCCGAAGTTATTACTACAGCTTCTTACGTCTGGCTATAATTTAAGGTACAATATGAGCTACATAGCTCAGCAAGGAGCCTTGAATGGGAATCCTGTCATTGGAGTCTCCATCAATTATCGACTGGCAGCTTTTGGATTTTTGGATTCCGAAGAAGTGAGGGTAAGTTACCCTCGAACATTCAACCTGAGAAAGCCTAGTTAATTCACACCACACAGGCAGAAGGAAATACAAATCTAGCTCTCCGTGATCAGAGAATTGCCATGCGCTGGGTAAAACAAAATATCCAAGCTTTCGGTGGTGGAGACCCCGAGAAGATAACCATATGGGGTGAATCTGCGTGAGTTGAAGTTGCTGCGCAGCCTGCGCATTCTTGGATGAAATTCTGACGAGGCTGGTTCCAGGGGTGCTTACAGCGTCGGAGCTCATTTAGTGACAAACGATGGAAATAACGAGGGACTTTTCAGAGCTGGTATGAGAGGAATATTCGATAATAGGCATAGCTGACCAGACTTGCAGCCATCATGGAGTCCGGTAATGCCGTTGGACCACCTTACAACGGCACTGAGTGGCACCAGCCAATGTATGACCGAATTGTTGATAGAGCCGGGTATGTTCATAGGATTCGAGTCAACTGGATACATAAAGCTGATTTATTACTAGATGCACAAATTCGTCGAACACACTCCAGTGCCTGCGCGATCTCCCGTACGAAACATTCTACGCTGCTGCTTACGAGGGACTTGAGTGGTTTGCCACGATTGATGGGAAATTCATCACTCAATTTCCTCAAATCAGCTACAAAGAGAATAAAGTCGCCAAAGTTCCCATTCTTCTAGGCACGAATACAGATGAAGGTACAAGTTTTGGTACTACGGGCACGGACACTGCTGAGCAGTGCATTGAGCAGCTGATATGTCTGTCTTTCGTCTCAATCACATCTCTCCTCAATTAACCTTGGAATGCAATGCTAATCCTAACGTATTATAGCTTCCAAGCGGTGGGTGATTACTCGTGAACAAGCAGTCAATATCCTACCACATTATCCAAATATTCCAGCTCTTGGCTGTCCCTATGGTTGGGGTAATGTCACCTGGCCAGAGCTGGGACTCCAATATAAGCGATATGAGTCTATAGCCGGAGATATTTCAATGGTAGCACCGCGTCGCATGCTTGCACATCTCATGTCCAACTCGATCGACAATGTATATTCTTACCGCTGGGATGTCGCGGCGCTAAATACATCCACAACAATTGGAGTGCAACATTTCGCCGAGGTGAGCCCCATTTGAAAATTGAAACTTGATATTTGAGATCAATGCTAATATTTAAACTTAGATTCCTTTTGTATTTGCCAATCCGGTACAGACCATGACACCGCTCGGAACTGACCCTGCCCGCCTGGAGCTTGGGCAGATGGCAGCTCGAATGTGGACATCCTTTGTCACACACCTGAATCCAAACGGACATGGATGTAGGTTGAAAGCTAATTCCATTCAATAAATGACTCAATCTTTTCCAAAATTAGAAACTGACATATTACAGTGAACAAAATTCCTCAATGGCCCCGCTATTCTTCCAAAGCGACAAACTTTGTGTTCCGTCTCCCACGAAATGAGAGTTATATTGAAGCCGATTCCTATCGTGCATCTGGAATTTCTGTTATAAACAACATCGCTCGGTAGAGAGTTTCCTAGATACCAGCAATGCTACTATTCCATTATGGCTTATTGTCTTAATTACACAACTACGGAGCAAAGATCTATATTCAGAAATTGGGAGATATGATCCATTTGTTATATTTGATTATATCCGCTGCCCCCGGGGTGAGGATTTGTGGATAAATCTGAAATTCACTTCATAAAAGGCTTTCGCTTCTCACATTGCGAGCAGTAGCAGCCATCGACAGGCCAGTTGAGACGCAGCCAAAAGGAGTCCAAATCGCATACAACGGACGTGAGTCTATCAACATTCTCCGCGTGTTGTGGTTGTCTCTCGAATCTTCTTTCCATGGCCTTTTCATCATTTTCTTCTGCATATTGATCACGACCACTATAACTAAGTGTCAGTCTTCCGACAGCAAGAGCATACATTTCCATGAGTCTTGGAGCGCTAGGCGAAATGTCCTCGCCAATCTTGAATATGAAGCTCTGTGTCTTGATTTCTGTTATAATGCGGTCGCATCGAACCAGGAAGCAATCCGTGTGTTTTCTTGATTTTGCAATACTTTTCAAGTTAATAAGCTCATCTGCGCGGTTAGCTAGGAATCTGGAAATCCATTTATACGTTACAGGGTGTCTACTCGCGCGGTCGCCTGTGGCCCGAAGGGTTTCTGCGAGATTGTCGCGATGGGCGGAAAAGCTCAACTGAGAAGAGCTAGCCATGTTTAAGTAAAAGCGAAGGGTGATTTTGTTGCTATACAGTATTAGCTTTTATAGGGGGGGTGGCGTTGAGAATTGAATAATAGTAGTGGCGTGAGCGGAATGCATAGTACTTTAGCCCTGGAGTGGGATTTGCCTAGCTTTTATACCCACTGGCTTTATCCATCTGCGACCAAGCTCAATGAATTCAATTTCTATGTTAGAGCTCAATGAAACCATGAACGACTTCAAACAATGACTTAAAAAATTACCAGTTTACATAGAGGATTCTTTGTTCCGCTTTTTCCCTGGAGGTAAAAGGGAAAAAAAAACATTTCAATTAGAAGTTACTCAATGCTGCGCTAAATCAACAAGTGCCCAGGTGTTTTCCTGCATCGCTAACAATCATGGCACGAATAATAATCGAGATGTATACTGCCGGACACTGGCCAATAGGATTGGTACGGAGAACAGGCCCCCCACGAATTTACGAAATGCCCGTTCCAAAAAGGATGCCAAGAACTATTCGTATTCGGCAGATCTACAGAGTACGAAAATTCCATATGAGGAAGGTCTCGTATAATATCTCCTTTTGGTATGCGGAGAACTGAAATATAAAAGGTGGTGGCAGTCTCATCGCAAATTCGGGGGAATTGCATTACGGATAGGAATACTCATTCCTTCCAGTTGTCAACCGTCATCTTTTTTTGATATCTCCGTAATCCACCGAGGCATGTTCGTCCAATCCACTCTTACAGCCCTCAGCCTCCTCTCCCCAGCAGTGGGTTTGCAGAGCGAATCTCGCCATCGATGTGCTTATGGTGACGATTGCTGGCCAAGTGATAACACTTGGAAGTTATTCAACGATACTGTCGGTGGAAGATTGATTCGATCTGTGCCGTCTGCTGCCGTCTGCCATGCCGAAAGGTACAATGCAAATCAATGTGCTATTGCAAAGAGTAGCTGGTTGGACAGCTTCTGGAAAACAAACCAGACTGGGGGCTATGCCGCAATGCTATGGGAAATGGGTGAAAGTGGGAAGTGTTTCGTTGACACGTCCGTCCGAGCTCCCTGTGATCAAGGAATTGGTACGAAGTCTTACAAGAGGACTTGAGGAGAATACTACTCAACTACTGACTTTATTGATAGTACCATATTATTCAGTCAGTGTCCAAAATTTAGAGGACATCCAGGCCTCAGTGAAATTTGCAAACGAGAAGGATTTGTATTTAGTGACAAAGAATACGGGGCATGATCAGTGAGTACTAATATGTCCCAAGGGTCCCGATCTAACTGGAGACAGTCTTGGCCGCTCGAGTGGGAAAGGAGCGTTTTCAATCTGGACACACAATCTGAAGGGTATCGAATGGCACGACTCGTTTGTCCCTCAAGGGGCACCTGTCGATGCCAGTGGAATGCCGGCCGTGACACTACAGGCTGGAGAGCAATGGTTCGGTGCGTGCCTACTTCATTTATACTCTATTTTCAAACAAAATTTCGGCTTACATCATTGGGCACAGATGTGTATCAGGCAGCAGCTAAAAAGGAAGTTTTGGTTGTGGGAGGATCTGCTCGCACGGTGGGCGCAGCAGGAGGATATCTACTTGGAGGAGGACATTCACCATTCGCACATGACTATGGCCTTGCCGCAGACAGTGAGTGATTGATACTAGTGGACATTTCAATCTCATGTCTAACGAAATGCAGATCTCCTGGAAATGAGCATCGTTTCTGCGGATGGAGAACACCGCGTGATCAATCCCCATTCAGACCCGGAATATTTCTGGGCCGTTCGAGGGGGTGGCGGCAGTGCCTGGGGTGTATGTGAAGTGAGCTCGATTCCAGTCCAATTCTGTGACTGACAAATGATGATCCTCAGGTCGTGACATCTGTCACCTACAAAACCCATCCGGTCCCCCAAACACTGCTGATAGGCGTTGTGCAGCTAAATGCGTCCGACAGTTCCAGCTTGACAGACTTACTTGCAGGCTCTATGAAGCTTCTCCCCAAGGTGACAGATGCTGGGTATACCGGATATGGAAACATGGACCAGAGGTTTGAGGCGATATTCCTCAAACCAAATGGGACCGTAGGATCCTTTAATCAAACTTTTGCCGGGTTCTTCAATCTGTCCAAAGCTCCTGGCATACAAGGTGCAGTTGGGGCCTATCCGTCAACTTGGAATGCATATTTGAAAACATTCCTCCAGGATCCCAACATTGGCACCAATGTCCAAGATACTTCACGACTATTGACCGCAAACGTCATCGATGAAAAAGCAGAGGATTTAGCCAAGCTCATTGTCGATAATGGTGGCAAAGGGGGTTTTAATTTTAGTAAGTATTCAGAATATTGTCAGAGCTTGCATGGCGCTCACCTCGACGCAGTTGGAAAAGTCAATAATGACGAACGTGACAACACGGCAGTCAACAATATCTGGAAGCACAGTCATGCCCTAATGAGTATATCTATTGATTGGGCTGATAATGCGACGAAGTCTGAGAAGCACAAGAAGCGGCTACACGCCGTAATGATGAGCAAGAATTTTACAAAAATTGTGGGCGCTGAAGGAGGAACTTACATTAACGAAGCCAATCCGTAAGTATCTCTCACATTCCATTGGATTAAAGCTTATCAGCAAACTTTTAGTTACGAACCAGACTGGCAGACAGTATTCTGGGGAGACAAATATGAGAAATTAGTTGAGATCAAGCGACGGGTAGATCCGACAAATTTGTTTGTGTGTAATCGGTGTGTTGGGGGTGGTCTGGTATTACAGCCCTAGATGTGATTGATTTTGTATCTCGATAGATGAAATATTATCAAATCATGCATATAGTGGCGCCGCAAAAGCTTCCAGCCCCTTGTTAACTTTCCTAGCCTTCCATTAGAAAGCGGTAAATAATGGTGGTCGAGAGGGGGCTGGGAACTTTTGCGGCACCACTGTGTAGATAATCTATTGCTTAGGACTCTCTTCAAGAAAAATGGTGGAAAGGTCGTGCTCAACCCAATACATCTCAGGCCGGACACCCGCCAGCTTCCATGAGCCACCAATCTTTTTGTACCAATGCTTTGCATTTCCATGACCATGGCCACGCCCGGATACCGTGGTCAATTCAGCATCCGAATAACGCTGGTGTGCAGCACGCACCTGGTGAATAGTAGAGATCTCGGCCTCAGATACCCACTCGTAACTACCGGCACCAATAAGGTGTTGAGTGCGAACAAGGGGATCTCCTACAAAACTAGGAGAGCTCATCATAGAGATGAAGTCATCGGCGCTCATTTCGGGAAAGCAATTTTGGCCAACGATGCTGTAATCCACCTGTGAAGGTATTATGAGTCGGAATTTCGGTCTTTTAACCTGTGAATGATGAACGATACCAAGAGGCTTGGTGCCAGAATCTTGCGAAGTCTATCCCAGTCCTATCGAGAACCAGTCAGAAACTTGAATCCGAACAGTACGAGTAGCTGGATATCTAACCTTTTTGTCAATACTATCCGCCCATTCGAACACTATTTGGTTGATGGCGAGGTAATCTAAACGCGCAGGGATTACATGTCAGCTCAATAGTAATAAATAAAATAGGCCATGGATCTTATACCTTGGAACTGTATGTTTTCCATTCCTGCTTCAGATTAAGCAATAAAAAATAATATAGAGCTTGAAAGTTCTATGTTGCTATGCTATAAATGAAGGATGCTCATGTCGAAAGCGGGGAAGAAACTCAAGTAAAAAAAAAAAAAACCTTGATGTGTTCCGTGTTGCGATCGCAAGTCGCGGGAGGCCTGAGCTAGCACAGTTTGAGAGATGGGTATGAGAATCCCAGGTAAAGGCCAATGATATTTCGTGTTTCAAAAGGCGGGATCAAAGTTAGTTCTCATCGATGGGGATCCACGATCCCGATGGCGCTGATCAGTGTCACGACGAATCATGGAAGGTTAAAAAATAATCTAGAATCCGTATGTAAATATCAAAATAGTGAAGCCATCTATAGGGAACTGGATTCGATGATTATCTACACGATGCCGCGGATTGGAAGATCGATCGGAATGCCTAAGCGTATTGAAACACCATACTTTTGGAAGAAATTAATATGTTCTTGAATGCTTACTACTAGTAGAGGTTGAATGTATTCTTTATAGCGGGTGAATTATATTGAGTTGTTAAAGTGCTGGATTTTATTAGACTAAAAGCAAAATTGAGAAAGAAATATCTTAGAGGATCTATGATAACCTAACAGAAACGGCTTAATCTAAGACATGAGTGACAACTGCAACCTTCAACTGGCGAGTAGAGACGCGACCAGATTGAATAAACATCAAGGTAGGGAGTGCTCTTGCGCGTTGTCGCAGTCGTGTTTTGGTAATATAGTTGCTTCGAGTCTGCCGTCTTGTTCATTATATCGACAGAAGAGCCAGGGGGAAACCAGTTCTGACGAATTATTAGCATGCCCACATGTACGCTAAATATATCTAGTATCTCGGATAATCGATATTTCTTAAAATATGCTTCCAATTTCTTCGGGGCAGAGGACTTTTGTATATCGTTGATTTCTAGGACTTGAAGTTGCATTTCGTTTCTCAGGCGATCGCATTTTGGCTCAAAGCAGGGAGGAGACTCCCTCAAGGGCCATTCATTCTCCGCCTTATTTCTCCATTCCTCTATCTTCTTCCTATAGCAATTGAGGGATCCTGCAATATTCTTATAAGCTTCTAGTCGGTCACCAGAATCGAGCTTTTCTGACGCCTCGGCCTTTCGAAAGTCCGACGAAAGGCACTGGACCATCTCATCGCGCTCCCACTCAAAACCACCGCAGAAGAATACAGCCATAACTCAGGAATATAGTAGGCAATATAGTTTGACTGTAAATGTAAATTGACCAACTCGATGTATGAATATGTCGAAGGAACGCTCCTCAGTTTGAAATTGCCTTACGGGGAGATGTGTGTTGCTAATTCTTCTCTGCTGGGACCGTTGAGGATTTTAAATATTCAGAATGAGGTCCTATATTCCTAATCAGTTAATTTGTCATAATTCTCGAGTCTAAAAAAGAAAGAGCATTATTGTGAGTTCCCCATAGGAAACATAGTGAAGCTGTCTTTATTTTAGACCTTGAAAGGAATGCTGTCACAAAGCTATTAAGAAAATACAGCCCATTATTTAATGAAAGAAAGCACGGGCCTCGAGCGCTTGGAGGGTAAATTCTTTGTTCATATAAGTCTTTCAACTCAACTTCTTTGACTTTCTCTCGTCCTCATCTTTCGCATATTCTGCGCCCTCTAGATAACTGTCATCCTGCTCCTGTAGCTCCTCCACTTCGGTATTTTATTTCCCTGTCTGCTTGACCTCCTGCCTCTTGTTTGATCCATTTGCCTGTTTCGCACTCCTTTTAGTTCCAGCCTTCTGCTTTCCCTTTTCTCTTCCTTGTCTCGGGCCCTTTTTTCCATTTTTTCCCTTTCCCTCGCTATCATCCTCTCCATCTTCATCCTCTCCATCTTCATCCTCTCCATCTTCATCCTCTCCATCTTCATCCTCTCCATCTTCATCCTCTCCATCTTCATCCTCTCCATCTTCGTCATTGTCTGCATTCTTGTCCTCATCCTCGTCTCCTTCCTTGTCACCTTCCTTGTCTCCTTCCTTGTCTTCTTCACCCCTCTCATCGTGCTTCCTAGCATTACGACCCGCTTCCTTTGCACCCCCTGTATTCCCAACAAACTGCTTCCCCTTCTTTGATTCGCTTAACTTCTTCTTATCCGTTTTCTCTTTCTCCTTATCGCTCAATTTCTCCCATGCTTCCTTCGGGAGGTATCTCTGTCTTGAGCCATCACTCTTTTTTGCAGTGCCACTTCCCTCTTTGGTCTGCCAGTCTTCCTTTGTCCAGTCATCCAAATGCTTTTGACTCTCATCCTGCCCTTCTTCCTTGCTTTGGTTGTAGCCACCGCCACGCTTTTTGTACTCCGAGGCCATTAGTTGAGCCTACCGTGGTTAGTATTCATCTATAAATGCTTGTAGAGTGGACGGAAGAAATCACCTTGCGTGCTGACCATTGTCCGGGCTTTCCGCCTTTATCACTTTGGTGGATCTCTTCTTTCACCTCATCGCGAAGCTTGGGATCGGTATATTTTTCTTTGGGGGGCATTGCGGCGCGTCGGTGGGTATGACAGGGGTTGAAGACTCAACATAAAATAGCGTGAAAATCAAATTCGGTAGACATATAAGTGATTTCTAAATGCTTTTGACTGACTAGGCGGATCTTATATTCCCGAATCCTTGATGACATCTCAATTGCCGTAGGTGACATCATGAGCTGTTGTGCCTGAACCAAACGTTGCAGCACCGTGCTACTAACTAACAGAGGTGAGCCTGTTTTTAGAGACTTCCCAACGAACCCTGATTTGTGGAATGTTTCTGGGGAAATGTGGGTAGCATACCTTGCTTTGAAGATCTGGTTAGCTCGATCGATCGACGATCGGATCGGACCATTTAACCTCAGACGAGGAAGAAATCAAGATTCGAGACCCTTTCGTCACTCCGCCGTCAATGACTTTAATCTAGCTTAATAGGATAACGGGAAATTATGAGATATTTTACTTCAGTTGTCTACTGAGCTAAACTATAATAAGAGCCAAACGAAGAGAACACTGCCTGCATGAGCAGTTTGGAACCGGCCGATCAAGAAGACCCCACAACTCATTAACTTCATCCCACATTTTTGCTTCATCCCCAAGAGTCCCAAAGCTACATCTGTAATTCGTTTTTTTCTTCATTCATAGTTCGATAATCCCTAATGAAGGCCAGTACATCTTGAAATTCCTCATCGTTACTAAGACTCAAACGACCAACTTGCATAGAGAGAAAATCCCAACAGACTTTCGTAGCTGCTTGTATAAGTATGGGTTTCTCTGCAGCTTTTCACGTACTAGACCTAGCTGTTCTTGAAACCGTTTGCTGTGCCATTCCCGTGCAATAGCGTCATCTGACGTATTCGAAGTAGCTGGCCTGGGGATAAATTGCAGAAGATTCGCTATGCGGTGCATATTGCTCTCTATAAGACGGTATCTGATTAGCACACAAGGGGGCGCGGGGGATTTAGCTGATATATTCGACTCAAGCTGGATACGATAAAACTTCATTCCATCCGCTATACAGGGTAGCCGGTCAACGACGGACTGAAAAGCCGTGGTCCTTGAGCCTTCATTTGGAGTGTCCAATTGACTAGCCATCTTTTCAAGCTCGCTGATCATAATCTCGCGGAATCGAGAAAATTTGCCCACTGTGTCCGATTCGAATTCGTAGGTAGGGGGGCTTTCGCCAAAGTTAACTTTGGCCATTTGGAGAAATCTAGGAAACTATTCCGATTATGGGTAGTGTTCTGCTGAAAGATTATCTTGAGTTGGAGGAAATTCAAGTTTGGGGAGTTAAATCTATTTTATAGTATTTCCGGCGACGTGTGCCTGTCTCGGCTCGAATTGGTCATTGTGCCTCGTAGCATTGATTAACGTGGGAAACATCGGGATAGAAAAAAGGGGCATTGTGCGAAAAGAGGCTACTCCTTGAAAGTAAGCCATTTCTTCGTGGTTACGAGAACTTGAACAATGGAATCAACTTCCCCTGGGGCAGTCCAACGACAAAGAATTTGTGGACGTAGCTGAACCTTGGAACAAAGATCCTTTCAGAACCCCCAGTAATGATTGGTGAAACTTGAAGTGATCATTGTTTGATTTAACAACGAAACCCTGCCCAGGAATAGCCCTGATGATAACATATCTTTCTACGTGTTGATGAGGTTTACCAGTGGTGAGGCACTACATCCACCGTGGTCTATCGTTTACAATATAATGTCAGATGTGAGGTTCCCAAGCAGAACAAGCCGCCATCGAAATCTTCATTGGCATTTCTTCGGTTTCAATGAACTCAATGCCCACGAGAGGAGGTAGTCTCCTGGGGAAGAAAATGTACTCGCAGATAACGAAACACTAATCTTATATCTAGACAGACTTGTTGTTGATCTTGAGGAGCTCGACCTCGCTATGGGGAATTAGCTCAAGCTTTTCCTGGTATGAGATGAGTTTAATACTTACAAGACCAGCTGGGAGTTAGCGGGGATCAGGCCGGGGAAGCCCCTAGAAAAGAAATCAGTATTGTTGTCATTCAATGCAGCGACTCGCAAAGTCGGTCGGAATGGAGTTCATATTGGATTGATATGCCGGGGAACATACTGGGAACCGTAACCGAAGTCACTAAAAAAGAAAAAGAGAAGGGTTAGCAGTGTGTCGTGAAGCTTCACAGACGAGTGCGAATGACTTACGGGCTGATGGTGAGGATGGCCTTCTCGCCGAGGCTCATCTGAGGAACACCCTGGTCCCAACCTATAGAGCAGGTGATTAGCAATGCGAGATCCCAATATGCCCATGTGCCACATCTGCCTATTCAATTGTGCGCATAATAAAGCTATTCGTGGACGCGACGTACCGGGGATCAGACGGCCGACACCGATGGGAGTGGCGAGGGGACCGCGGCCGGGGTTGTGGGAGCTGTCGAACCTGATTATCGCGCATGATTAGTAACCCTACCTACAATAATGGGTTTCAGAGATGCTGAGGGGAAGGTTGTTGCTCACTTGTTGCCCATGAAGTAGTTGTCGGCCTTGGAGGCATCGTACAAGCAGCCGGTGTAGTGGAGAGCGACGTTGTCACCCTTCTTGGGGAAGTCAACACCGTTTCCGGGGACCAGAGTCTGCTTTTCAACGCCCATTGTGAATGTAGATGTGGATGTGGATGTAAAGGGAGTGTAGTTGGAGGAGCTTGCAGTGTTGGAGATGGAAGTTTTGAGGTTGGAGAGAAAAACAAGGGGCAGCCACAGTGGAGCCCACAATTCCCCGAGGGAGTGGGGTATTCAACGTAATCACCTCTGCCCTCAGCCCAGTGGAAAAAGGGAACGGTGGGAATTCAACTCAAAAATACTCCGCAATGGGATAAATCGGGCTTGACTCGGATGCTGCCAGCTGGATTAGGAATCTACTTCCCGAGATGGCTGGGTATATCGTTGATATCACCTCAACTCTATACCGAGGATGGTGAAACAGCCATCCCAAAATCACCCGCGTTCAGGCCACCTTGACGGAATAACCTTTTGCTTTCAGGGACTGCCTCGCACGCTTATTCGATGGAGCTTCACCCTTTCAATGCCCCGGCAGGGATATCGGGATCTAGCGGTGACTACTCTTGGATTTGTCTGGCATAAGCAGAGAGCACGAGTACAGTCTACGGAGTACCGAGTAATGAATGCATCACGGTCTATAAATAATAATAATAAACTCCACGTCCGGGAAACAGGTGGCAGTAACATACAATTAGTCCCTCCAGCATGAGAATCATCACCTTCGGTATGGATCCGATCGGTCATAGTTTCAAGACATTTCCGTGAAGTCGTGAACAGTGGACTGGATCATAAGTATATCTACATTCATTCATTTAAATTCATTATGAAAAAGGCCAATTGATAGTTTACGAGGATTACTTGGTCAATATCTTTGGGTAATCGGTTCCTGCACGATCTATGCATCGCGTCATCGAGGCATCCATCAACGCAACCATCAATCAGCAAAGCTCAGTTATCCGATGCGCAGTATTGAAGTATTTATTTAAGCTGCTTAGTACCATTGATCTTTAATAAAAATGCGAGGTCAAGCTATCTCTCGCAGACCAACGACCATTTAAATCTGGATGCTGAGAGTATAAGAGCATCGGCAAATTACAAGTTCCCACCCAATCCCTCACTCTGGACCATAAAGCACATTTTGGCACGTCAATCCATCAAGGCCGGCTGGCCCAATGGCAAGGCGCTTGACTACGAATCAAGAGATTGCAGGTTCGACCCCTGCGTCGGTCAACTTTTTGGTTAACGATGAACTCGTTCACTGGATCCACTTTTTTTGAATGTGTCTTTTTGCCGGCATTTTTCGGTCGGGTATAGGCAAGAAAAACTGAAAGGGTTTTAAAGCGCTATCTGTGGCAATTATTTTGTCAAAGTCATGAACCAGCGGCTTGCGGACCGATGCCGGGGTCGTTCTAGACCGCTTTACTATTGCATATCTGTCCAGCCTTGCCCTAATGTGATAGCATGGATTGAGCGGATCGAGGGACTACCTCCACTTTTTCCTTTAGAAAGACCCGGTGATATTTACGGTGCTAGGTACGCATGGAGGTGATTGCAATGGCAGTAACTTGTGCATGTGAGTAATAGAGAGGAAATGAGAGAGAAACTAATCTACTATCCCTAAACCCTGAAAACTCCACCAGCCTGTCAACGTAGATATCAGACAAAGAAAGAAACTATTAGTACATGAGGTCTCTCGTCATGCCACTTTTGCGAGGATGGCCGCCATAGGAAAAGATGGCCGGTGTAGTCGATAATGACGACCTCGTCGTTGATAGTGAAAGATGTGTAGGGTCAACGACGGGGAGTACGAGCGGGGTTTTGAACACGGTTGCACTCGTAATCGAGAAAGGATTGGATTGTATCCTTGAGAAGCGTGGCAGAGTCCATGTTTGGGTTATGATTGGTAATCCAATGCAGCATGTCGCCATGAGCCCGAACAGCGCGGATGAATTGACCATAAAGGTCCCATTGTGTAGTGAGGTGATAGGGACCAGTGTAATTGTGCTTGTTCATAACCAAGTCCCAAAACTTCTTGACGAAGTTCTGAGGTTTGGTGCCAGGACGGTAGGTGCAGTCGGCCAAGGCATCAAACTTCAACTGGAACACATCTTTGTTGGGCCTTCCATACATCTGGGTCAATCGGTCGAAAAGTCTTGCCGCAGATTTCTCTTCCACCGTGCCCAGAGCGATGCCGGGAGCAAGTGTCGAACAAAGGAGGTTCATTGCGGTCGAGTTTAGCTTGGTCCATTCGGCAAGCTCTTCGTTTGGAGTGGTGACAAACATGCGGACGAATCTTTGAATTTGGTCGTCTGTGATCTTCGCAGCAGGCATGCGCATGTAGGTGGCAGCACGAGTACGGATCTCTGCCTTGCTCCAGGCAATCGGATGATTGTTCTTAGGCTGGAATTCGCCAATGATAAGCTTCCAGAGTTTCACACTGTGAGTTTGTGATGCCTGCTTGAGATGAAAGGCCCATTGCTGGAAGTTATCCATCCCCTTGAGAATAGGGAGCTTCTCGGTAGAAATATTCTCGGAGGCCATAGTGAACACTTCGCGGTGTGGAGTGTGTAGATTAAAGATGACTTGATACCAGAGAATTGAAGATAAAAACTGGCTTGCGATGGGTGAGCGAGTAAAAATGGCACACAATAAGCTGGGTGTGTTGGAGATGTCTCCCGATGAGAACTGAGGGGTGAATACTGGTACAAGAAGGATGACACGCCGCACACGCGGGGATGAATCGAAGGAGTAGCTGTACACGTTAACGTCGCTGATGACAAAAGAAGTGCTTTGTTCTCTGGAAATAGCTTTTCGAATTTGATCGACACAGGTTGAGTACTGCAATCGGCAGTAGGACGGCTCTGGGAGCGACGTTGCTGGTGGGGGAGGAAGCCTAAAACCGAAGTGTGTGAAGTGAATCGAAACTGAGTATTTGAACCAGGAAGGGCCCAAGCCCCATATGTAGGATGCTATGTGCGAATGGAGATGGTAATGATGGCAGTTATGTGTGTGAGGTAGAGAGGTGAAAGGGAAAGGTGAACCAAGTGGGTGCCTAACAGCAAACGGCAAACGGCCACAAATTGAAGGCAGCTGAGTTTGGTGTTTTTGCATACTAGCTACACATACTATTCACTGTCTACATTAGCTCGCCATTCTATACAATTCAGCGCGACAAGACTATCCCGACTCCCGAGTAGCTCTCCATCTTTCTCTATCAGTCTGAGGTGTCCAGATGAGATACCACTCAATACTATCAAGTGAGTTGGACATCTCAATATCGCTCGACCAGGTGCATTTCAAAATCGGAATACAATCCAAATCCGTAGCTAGGTCTCTGTAGATAGTTAGGCAGAGAATTGGCGTATGCTTCAAACAGAAAAGAGACCCAGAGAATCGGTAGTAGACTGGGAGCATTCCTCTAAATTGTATCATGATGTACATCAACAACCTCTCAAGCCGCTTGCCAAATCTCCAACTTCTTCAATTCCTCCACAGAAATCGAACCGATCTCTGTGCGGGGGAACCTGGCATCAGGCGCAGAAGCCTGTACCTCGGTCTCGGCTACCTGCAAATAATGAACCGTCGAGATGCCAGTGCTATCAAGGAAGTCCACCACACGTTGGAAATTCAGGCTGATCTGATCCACGCCGTGGCTATCATCGGACAGGCAGAAGCGACCGCCGCGGGCAAGGAACTCCTATAAAGGTGAAAAAGTCAGCCTTCCAAGTCAAAGTGTACTACAGCCGCCTGGGCCAAAAAGTAAAACTTACCTTGCAAATCTCTGCCTTGGGATAAGGCTCACTCATCCCTTTCCTCAAAGCCGCCCCATTAAGCTCAAGGATACCGCCGTACGACGCCACAAAATCCAAATTCCTCAACACCTTACTCCAAACACCCGGCCAGGTAGTGAAGCTTCGCTCGGGATCGTCGCTCTTCAACCGAATAAGATCAAAGTGGCCCACAACCAGTGGGCGCAACTGTTGCAGCATATCCAACTGCTCATCGAAATATGCCTCGAAGAGCTTCTCCTGTGAGCCACCCGCGCGTTCACGAGCTTCGTCGTACATGGGTCTGTCGTAGTCGATTGGAATGGTTAGGGTGTGATGGAGTGATCCGATGAAGAATTCGAATGGGAAACGAGTTAGAGAGCGGTTGATTAGGGATAAGGATTCGGGTCTGATCCAGTCACATTCGAAGCCGATTATTAGGTTGATTTGGGAGGCGTATTTGGTGCGTAGGCGGGTGGCTTCGATCCAGTAGGCTTCTTCGTTGCTGGCGTGCCATTCTTCTGTTTGGCCGGATTCGATCTGGGGAGAAGAGTTAGCTTTTGCTCTTTGGGTCTTGTGTTATACATTTGCTTTTGCGGTCTGAGTGGTGTACCTCTTCGGGGTAGAAATCTTCTTTGTGGCGGGGCATGTGCTCGGTCAGACAGAAGACTTTCATCTTTTTGCTGATGGCGGTCTGGATGACATCCTCTAGGGAGTCCTTTGCGTGGCCAGGGCAGAATTGGCCCGAATGGCTGTGGTGAGAGAAGGGCATCTTGATATGTTCCTGGTTTATCGTCAGCGTGTGGTCGAGAGTGGGAGAGGTGTTGTTGGGCGTACCTTGTTGTCTGTATGTTCTCTATTATCTGCTCTCCGTTCTTTACCTGGAGGCTGCTCGTCAGTAGAGGACTTCCCAGGAACGAGTCAGTTCAATACTGATTGTGGCAAAGAAGAGATGTAATTGAGAGAGCTGGGATGGGTGGGATGCAGCAACTTTTAAGGTAGCTCCGCGGAAGATAACTCGCGCCGATAAGATTGTCCCGCATTCGGGGCCCGCAGTTAACGGTGGCCAACCATTGAAAACGTGGTAGCAATTGCAACCGAATAGGACTGAAAGCTAGACAATTGAACCGTCGGCATATTTCGAATGTCCTAAATTAGTTCTAGTTGATGACCATCTAAGCCAGAAGCTAATTTATCTAGACCTTCTCGCATATTCTACAAACCCAACGCGAACAGATTGCCTCGGCATTGGAATCTCTATACAAAATCGCTATGGTAGCAATCTCAATCCAATTCGCGATTGAGAAAGTGTTCCAACTAATATCAACATATGACACTGAGTATGCCACAGAATAGATGTATGTAGTCGCGCCGCCGTATTCGAGTCCGCGAGCGCACGCGGTATCCATAGACAAACCAGTCATCCATAGAGAGCCCCGTCGACAGTATCATGCAAGATGAATCAGAGCGGAGATCCAAATGCGACGAATATGTATGGTCAATTCGGCACCATCGAAGTGTAGCTGGGAGGAGAAAAGATAGGTATAGCTTCCACAGCTTCTCACCTCCAACTTTCAAAGCTTTAACGGGCCAAAAGACCTCAGGAAGCTCCCTCCAGGTTCCATCAAATCAAAAAGTAACCCTATTCCCTCTCCTCTTCACCCCGCCGCAAGAACAGTAGCAACCACATAATCCCCATCATGTGAAATAGACAGTCTAGCAACCCTCTCCTCGCCACCACCGACATAAACGATCTCCGGCCTCCGACTCGTCCCATCCACCGCAGTGTGCCCATCAACAGCACCACCCATTGAAGCAGTCGACTTTCTCACATCCTCCTCAACCCTAACGATAACATCCTTCCACCCAATCGATGCCGCGCCGGCCGGCGACGCTTTGCGCGCGGCTTCTTTGGCGGCGAAGCGGCCGGCGAGCCAGCGCGTTATTTCGGGGGTTATGGGTGCGGAGCGCGTGGACGTGGACGTGGACGTGGACGTGGACATGGAGGCGGAGGTAGAGGCAGAGGCAAATGCAGATGCAGATGGGGATGCAGGTTCGGAAGTATTTTGGGAGGAGGGTTGGGTGATTCCCTTGAAGCGTCTGTGGAAGTCGCGTTGTTCGGCGTCGCTGAGAATGCGCTGCGTGAAGCGGGAGAGGTAGTTCGGGCGTGAGGTTAGGAGGCGGGTTATGCGGGGCAGGTGGACGATGTCTGTGCCGATGTTCAGGGCATAGGGGAAGGGTATTTGTTTCATTTTGCTTGTGGTGGGTTGTGTGGTGTGGACTCGGAGTGGTGAGGCGAAGTGTAGTGTAGTGTAGTGAGGGAGATGGGAAGCGGAGGGTGGGTTGGAGTTACGATTATGGGCCTTTACCTTACCCTCCCACGCGAATATACGCAGGTGATAAGGATAGCCATATGATAAAATCCCCGCGGGATTTGGCTGTTCTCTACGCTACTGATTTACTATCGGGATTTGTTCACGGAACTTTCTGTGCTACGATTCCCAGGCTCCGGCCAGCTAACAGCTACCAGCTTCGAGATACTGGAGCTCGACGGATACGCCACCGCGGTGATACAACGCAAGTGAGTTAGCCGGCGCACCAATTGATCGCTCCGGGGACAACCGTAACAGCTGGACACAGCCTCCAGATGCCCGAATTTGGCAAGTACTACTAGAACCAGAACCAAGAGTTCGGCTAGCAATCCGGCCAGAACAAGGTGAAAAGAAGTGGTAGAAGGAACAGTTCTTCTATGCAACGTACACGCCTCTTATGTACAGATCCACAAAATCCACCCGCCGCAGGGATCCCAGCTATAATAACCCAGCTTCCACTCTGACCGGGTCAAGACATATGCCTAGCCGAGATGTATCGATTGCACCGATGCGACAGAAAGCGACAGGCGTACGGGACGAGCTCGAGTGGCGTCGCGCGCTGGTTCACGGCCGGTCGATTCCGTCGATATATTCCGCGGAGAGGGCGATTTAGTGCTTCTCGGACTTGCCGCCATCAACTTCCTTCAGGAATTGTCTATATGGGTAGTTGGTGTTAGTCATTGCGCGGTATTAGGGTACACAAGGCTCTTTCAAAGCTTTCCCCTCTCTTCCGTAGAAGTAGAAGCAATGGCAGAGAAATTGCAGGTCACGTACTGGACGAAGTCACCCTCCTCCTTGGAAGAAGCGTTGATGGGGGGGACCGGCGGCGGTCTTGGGCTTCTCGCCACCGGACATGGCAGCCCAGGAACCGGCGAAGATGGAGCCGAGAACGGCCATGGAGAGCTATAGCGCGCAAAAAAAGAAACCTGGTTAGCCTTTGTGTTGCGGTGCTCGTGCTTCCGGGTCATGCCAGGATGCAAAAAGGGATGAGGCGGGGGCGCGCGGGCGGATTGGTGGAGCGGGTCGGTCACTTACGACGTGGGAGCCGACCTTCTTGCCGGCGATCTGGTAGTAGACGACCATCTTGAGGGAGTGAGGTGGGGGATGAGTTGGAGGTTAAAGGCAACGATGTGGAAAGCGGAATCCTCTCTGGCCGAGCCTGACGAGGTCGGACCGGACCATACATATGCGGTTAGCGTGATTGGTGAGTCAGCAGACAGCAGCAGGTGACTTGAGATCACGTGGTGCTCGTGTATTCCGGGAAGGCCCGAAATCATGTGATTTCGGGAAGCAGCAGGAAAACAAAGCCGATCAAAGGAAGCAGGAGATGGGAATAATACTAATGTTGAATATTTTATCTTTTATCATGAGAGTCCAGAGAATCAGAGGGATAAACTATTATTCTTATGAATATGACCTCATAACTATATGTGAGAAATGACCCAGCAACCAGGAACACAACGGGCAGCATTACACTAAACCACGGACCAGGCACCGAGAGTTATAGTTCCCCGGCTATGTCACAGCCCGCTGCCGTGGCTGATGCCGTATCTCCGAGGATATTGACAGAACCAAGTAATTTTACTTTGACTCTTCTTAATTAAGTCTGCTTACTCGACTAATATTAGCATTCTACTATTCTCATTCCAACTTTTTAACTTTCCTTCCACTCCCACTCCCACTCACACTCCCACTCCCCCTTGCTTCCCGACTTCTCTACTTCCCCATTCGGAGTCTACCCTCGTGCCTTGTGCCTCCTGCCTCCCCTCTTTCTCCTCACTCTTTCCCCCTCTTTCTTTTTCTCTTTCAACCTCATATCCAAACTACTCTCACAATTCACAATGGTTTGGGGCCGCAAACCGGAAGCCTCGGCGCCCGCAGAAACAGAAACAGACAACTCCCCGCTTCCTCCGCGGCAAAACCTGCCCCGGAAACTGCAACACATTGTCGACCGTGAAGATGACTTCTACGATGACCTCTACTCCCCCTAGTACGTGCGATACGAGTATACCCCAATCCATCTCAATCACATCACAACCTCTGCACAATCCTCGCCGAGAAATGCATAAAAACAACAACAATGCAAGCTCCGCAAAGACCGCATCCCACCCAGCCCAGCCTGGCCTTCTCCACACATTCATCCATACTCCACCATATGATATCAGCTTACCAGCACAATCAACAAACCCCTCTACCTCTTTCTATGATTCCCATCCCAACCTCTATCCCAATTATAGCTATACCATCCACCTCAACCAAAGCAAACTAACATGCCAACCTCAACCCCCAGCTCCGTCGACTCAACAGACACCCCATACCGATACGCCGCCTACGCAAACCGAATCCGAACAATCCTCCTCTCAGCCCACCGCTACGTAGCCTACACCTCAGACATAGGCGAATCCTTCCGACCAGTCGCCCACCCAATCCTCGTCCGCTCCGCATACGCCGTTTCCTGGGCCTACCTCCTCGGCGATGTCAGCCATGAAGGATACAAAGCATACCTGCGTAACCGGCGCGCATTAACCGCTCCGGGACAAGAATACCGCGATGCAAGCGTTAGCGTTGGCCAGGAAATTCGCGGTATGGCCATGGGCAATTTGGCAAAGCCTCTTGATGAAAGCCTCACCGCGGCTGGAGGACAGCAGGAATCTGAACTCACGCCCTGGCCGACGAATACGATTTCCCTTGCTGAGGATTATCGGATGGTTATGGTGAAGCGTGCTGTTTTTCAGAGTCTGGCTAGTATGGGTCTGCCGGCTTTTACTATTCATTCTGTTGTGAAGTATTCTGGGAAAATGGTGCGCGGGTCTAAGGTTGCGTTTGTGAGAACTTGGGTTCCTATTGGTGTATGTTTTCTTTCCTTCCTCCTTCCTTCCTATTCCTCGATTTGTTTCTTTTTCAAGTTCCTCGTTTTCTTGGGGACTGCTTTGGCTAATGCATTCGATCTTGTTTACAGCTCGGTCTCACCGTTGTCCCGTTCCTCCCGTACATATTCGATCACCCTGTTGAAGAAGCAGTGGACTGGGCATTCGGTACCGCGTTGCGCGTTTACGGCGGTGAGGATGCAGTTCGTCCTTTGCCTGCGCATGCGTTGAAGGGTCGTGAGAGTGGTCACTCTGCTGCTTCTTCTGGTGAGGGTCAAGGTGTGGCTGGTGCGGCGGCGCAGCTTTCTTGGGAGGAGTACAAGAGTGAGAGGCACGCGGCTAGGGAAGAGAGGAAGGAGAGTGGTGGTGGTTGGACGAGCTTGAGTTCTTATTTTGGTGGTGGCGGCAAGGAGAAGAAGGAGTGAGTACTACCTAGCATGTGGTGATGTGCTAAAGTATGAGGTGAAAGTATATTTTCTTTTTTTTTCTATCCATGGATATCCTTCTCACAGGACTCTTCTCTTTTGTATATATGGTTTTTTCCCCACTTTGCATCCATTGATATCCCATTTCCATTTCTTGGAACTCGACTTTTATCTGCTTTTTTATACGTAGTTTGGAAATGACTATTCGGGTGAGATGCTGCTCTACTAATTGGGACCCGAAGTATCACCGGCAGCTAGGGTTGTGATTGTTGACATTGACCAGGCCCATTTACCTCTGACAACTACCTATGGCCAGGTTTACTGTAGTTTTCATCCCATTTTAGTTGAGGGGAAAGCCGCAGCTCAGTCCCTCGTTCTGTTGTCCAGACAATAGTTACTACTAGTTACCAGGCTGTAGTACAGCTACACGATTACAAAGTACTAAACAAGGAGCACAAGGGAAAGAATCTACTTCATTCTTCACAACTCTACTGTCCATGGGACAAACAACTGTACAAAAAAGCAAACAAAAACAAGGAACAATCAGACAGTATAAAAAAGGGGCAGGGATACTAGCGTCAGCTCATAAGAATCCTGGCCACCCAAACCATTAGATGGGATGTGCATAGCATAAGAGAGGGAGGGAAGGAGTGGGGGATGAAAAGGAAAAAAAGGAAAGAGACATAGATATGACCAGTTAAAAAAAGTAAATTTTCCAGATGGCACACACAGAGCTGAAGCAGGAATCAACGTTTTCGTTCTCATTCAGTTTATCACAATTCTTCACAGGAGGCCAGGGGTGGAAAATGTAAAATGGAGAATGGTAGGGTAAGGTAGAGGTGGTAGTGGTGTTGTGGAGGATAGTTGAACACAAGGGGGAATATTCCAGAAAGAAAAAAGGGAAAAAAAATAGACACAACGCAGCTTCCCAGAGGAGCTCGGAGTATCATAAAAATGAAAGGTGAAAAAAAGAATAAAAGGGTGGGAAAAATGGCCGGTCAAAGATTTCACAGGTGAAAAGATACGTGATATATGACATATATCCTGGGAGGGGATGATGAACAATGAAATGAAGTTTTGTGCAGTCTGGCTTGTTTCTGTCAGCTCCAGCCAGATATCCCTGTGAGTATCCCAAGAGTCTCACAGGTACACTGGCACGGGAGACGCCTGGGGGCGCCAACCTGTCAAGGAATTGGCAAAGGAAGCATGACGAGGCCAATCAGCCAGTCTATCCGTCTTGATAACTTGAATCGAACGTCTAGTTCCAGCCCAGCGAGTTCTCAGCCATGACGGGAGCACTGATCATCTGGGAGCGGCCGGTGCGCTGGCTACCAGACATACGGGCACCAGCAGCAAACAGAGAGCCAGCGCCGGAGCCCTGGCTCATCTGCTCGGCAGTGGAGCTGGAACGCTGGTGCAGCTGCTTTCTCTTGCGGTAACGGCGGGCAACCCAGAACATACCGGCACCGTAGGCGGCGGCACCAGCGCAGACACCGACACCGATGCCGACGGAGCTGGCCTTGGCCTTGGAGCTGCTGGAGGAGCCAGCGTCACCGTTGTTGTTGCCGTTGCCGCCATTGTTGTTGCCGTTGCCGTTGTCGTTGCCGTTGAAGCCGGAGGTCGAATCCGAGTCGCCAGTGGGGAAGTTACCGTTGAACTCGATGGGGATGGACGGGTCAATCATGCTCATGATGGTCTTGGCGGCCTCGTTCTGCTGTTGGTACAGAGCAGAGTTGGGGTTGAGCTTCAGGCTCTTCAGGGCATCAACCTTGTCACGGGGGAAGTAGAAGATGGCGAGGGTGGCGTTGTAGCCAGTGGTCTTCCAGGAGTAGTAAGGCTCCAGGGCGAACATGGACATCTCATCGGCACCGGAAACAGCACCCTTCACAGCCTGGGGAATGTACTCGAAGATCTGAGACGAAGAGAGCGGGGTGGTGGCAACGAAAGACCAGGGCAGGTGGCTGTCGAATCCAAGCTGGAGCAGAATTCCATCGGCAGGAGCCTCAGAGCCAGCGTTGGATGGAGTGATTGAGCCAGGGAGCGAGGTCGGGCCGCTGGTTTGCTGAGTGTTGGTACCAGTGTGGGTGTTGGTCTCAGAGGGAACAACGGTAGGCTGAACAAGAATGGTCGACGGCATCCAGTTGCTAGTCTCAGACTCAGTCGGGGTCTCGGTAGGCTTGGGCTTGGGCTGGACAGTCTCGGTAGGGGTGGTCTCAGTAACAGGGGTGGGAGTAGCAGTGGAAGTAGGCACGGCAGAGTTGGTCTCGTGAGCACCGCCAGTAGGAGTAGGGACGCCCGAGGCAGAGCCAGTAGGCTTTCCAGACTCGGAGCCAGAGCCGGTGCCAGGCTGGTGAGGAGTGGGAACAGGGCCCATCGAGTTGGACACACCAGGAGTGTTGCTACCGCTGCCAGTGCTACCGGTGCCAGTGGGGACCACACTACCGCTGGGACCAGCGGATGGAGGGTGAGGGATGAGACCACCGGAGGGGGTGGGAATGGCGGGAAGGCCACTGGTAAGGCTGTCGGTAGAATTGGTTCCATTGCCACCACCATTGAGGAGGCCGGTGATGCCAGAAGCGACAGGGCTCACAATGGATCCGAGGAGATCACCACCTGAAGTAGTGGCAGAGTCCGTAGGGGAAGCACTTGGGGAGGCAGTGGCGGAGGCAGGGACGCTGGCGGGGAGAGTCGTGGGGGAGGAAGTAGTACCGCCAAGGCCATCAATCCAACTCTGAATCCAGTTCTCGGAGCCAGTGGTGGTGGTAGCAGAGTCGGTGCCCTTCGTACCGCTCGATTTTCCATCAGCACTCTTGAGGGATGAAGCAGTGCCATTAGTAGCAGCACCAGTACCAGCAGCTGCGGAAGAAGAGGTCTTGGTGGAACCAGTAGCACCATCAACAAGGGAGTCGACTCCGCTAACAACAGTGTTCACTCCAGAGCCGACCCCGCTAACAACAGAGTTCACACCGCCAAGGGCGCCAGAAACGATGTCTCCGAGACCGCCGGAGCTGGAAGTGGTAGCACTCGCCGAGGCGGACTTGATAGCAGTGGCAGAGTCGGTGTTGGCGCTGGCGGCTGTGGCCGAGTCCTTGCTAGCGGCGGAGTCAGTGTTGGTATCGGAAGCCTTGTTGCTGTGATTGGTGTTAGCAACAGGAGTCTCGCTCTTGGTGGTCACGGTGGACGCAGTGGTGGTTGTCGGAGCGGCGACATCACGGGTGATGGTGCTGGTGACACGGGTTCCATCGGGGTTCTCAGTGATCACGACAACGATCTCCTTGCCAGACTGGGTGGCAGACTGGGTGGGGGTCGCAGTTTCGGAAGTGGTGGTGTCGGAAGCGCCGTTAGCCACCTTGGAGATGAGCTGGTCGACACCGGCCAAGATTCCTCCATCGTTCGAGTCCTGGGTATCGGCGGCCTTGCGGGTACCATTCTTGATGTTACGCTTCACCTCGCGAGGGAAGTAGAAGCGCGGGCGTTCGACATTGGTGATCTCTGGTTGTTCCACAGCACTGTTGTCGGATTCCTGGGAAGCGACCACTCCAAGGGCGCAGGCCGCGAGGAGAGAAAGAGTTCCGGGGCGCATATTAATCGTCGGATCTGTGTTGGCAGTTCAGATGATAGAGCGTCCGGTCCGGAGAGGGTACAGTACGAGATCGGATGGTCTCGTCTGTCAACACCTCAGGTGTGCGCGTAAAGTAACGATTCGAATGGATCGATGGTTCCTGATGGAGTTGATAGGGAGTTGAGAGGATGTTGGGACACAGTCTCGACACCTTCAACTTTCAAGCTTGTTCCTTTGGAAACTGGACGTCTCGAGGGCAACGGGATGCGAGTGAAACACAACCGAGTCAATGGCAATCGATCTAGACGGACAAACGAATGGAAGGGGGATCGTAACTGAGACGAGCCGGGAAAAAAACGACGAAGAAGCGAGTGTGGGCTTGAACAGCAGTAAGGAGCGAGTGGACGGCCCTGAGGCGGAGCGAGTTGAAAGAGAATCGAAAACGAAAACAAGCGAAGAGCGCGACCGTGGGATAAGCAAGGGGAGATCTCAAATTGGCTGAGTCCCAGGTCAAAGGCGCCAAAAGTCGTTGACGCAGCAAAGAGAGCGAAAGGAATGAATTAAGGTGAATAATGAAGAGGGAGTGAGGCTTGTTAGGGGGCGAAGGGGAAAATGGGGGAGTTTGCCAAGGTGGAGTGGGACTGGATGTGTGTATTGGTAAGTGACGGTAAATTAGGGGGTGAATATTACCGCCACGCACTAGACAGCAGAGCAACTACGAGTATTATGTGCCTTGCAGTTACTCTAGGTGAGAGTATAGTATAGCATATATTCTACAGAGTACTCTAAATTATTCTATCTTAACTGCATCACTACATACATGTAGCATACTACCTAGTATACCATATAGTGTGTGGTATAGACAGTACTGTATCGGAATATTCCACATGGCAGGTGCTCCCAGGTGCTCCCAGGTGTACTGCACCTCCCTCCCGCTCCTGCAGCACTGGCAGCCAGGGGAGAAAAACAAAGCATGCAGCATACAGAGGAACTACCGAGTATAACAAAGATCCTTCGCTACTGAATTTTCAGTCCGATGGAGCAGATAAGAATGGAGCACTCCGTGCTCCATCCTCCGTCCTCCCCTCCTTACAGTGTAAACACAATCACGATCAGATCAGATCGAGTCCAGTTCAGTCCACCTGGCAGTCCAACCCACTACTTTGCGCGGTAGGTCAACTGCACATCGTAATCAGCCCGCGTCAGGTACTCCCGCACATCCAACACTATGCGTGTCGCCGTGGCAATAGTGGCACTAACCCACCCTCCACGAGCAATACGCAACTATACACGGGCATTTCGTCAAGCCCACTTGGCCCGTTGTGGCGTGGCCTCGTTTTAGTCGCGCTCGCCTGGCCTTTTCGGGTAAGCGATCAACAAAGAGGTCGAATCAGCGTAGCGCCGGTCAATGGCCAAGCTGGTTAGACTTTGAATCGTTCGGGGACAGCCCCTAGGGAGTCTTGGAGTGTGGACACCATCATGGTGGTGGCACTGGCGGGCACTGGCACTGGTAGTGGTACATAGTGGCACTGGCACACTCCGGCACTATCTTGCCCACGAGTCAATAGTCTCGAAATCCTCCGAGACGTCATTTCCGTTCTTGTCCATTGGTCCGCGGCGCCAGGTCAATACATAGTTGGTTGTTGGTTTGTAGGGCTAAAGTACAGTATGTATTATTGATCCTGTGAATAAACTATCTACTCCAAGACTCCACGATTAATTTGCAATTCTCTACCCTGAGCACGTCGAGTCTGTTCTCTGTACGGAGTACATACTCCATAGTTACCATTGATTGCCCGTGGTGTCACAACTTATGCTATAGTACCAGCTACTTCATTTCTAAAAGTCCAATTATATTCGTGCTTTGCGCGAGGTCCTTGTCGATCGAACCCGGTCGGACCTTGAACCTTTATCTGGCTCTCTTTGACTCCCTTTAGTGTAGTATTTGAGTATACCCGTACTCCGTACGAAGGAAAATATACTACTACTAGTACTAGTATCCCACGTGCACGACAGGTCGGAATGAAGGGTCATCACGCTCCCCTCATCGACATAATAGCACCCAACCCCCGTCATCCCGACATTCCTGACGCGTTTCGGAGTGTTGTGGAGAGCCAGCCCTGTGAGGGGTCGGCTATGTAACAGTCTCGCAGATGTTCGCTTCTCTGTTTCAGACTGCCACTCTCCCCACTGGGCGGTGGCTGAGGCATGTTTCTGGTATGAGTGATATTTTCACCGTCAAGGTAGAGATTGCCGCGGCAATAGTATCCACGCGTGGACAACGGTGGTAGATTCTGGAAGCAGTGCCGAATAACCAGTGCTGGACAAAGACGGACAAAGGACAAAGAAGTCGCTGGTGGCCGGGAGTGTTGTTAATTATAGAAACGCGAGTCTGTGCTAAGAATATTCTGCCTTTGTTCAATCTTCATTTATAGAATTTGTACTAGATAGTAGTATATCTTTTCAGTTCCAGATGATCTCAATGGTGTCTAAATATCTACATGCTTGTATACTCATCCCCAGGATTGCTAATGGATGCCCAGGCGTAATGAAATACGTGTATGTAAACATGTTCCGTACCACCGTCTGCCGTAAATAGGATCATCGGGCGTACCAAGGACCGCGCCCGCACTAGGCGTGCGCTAGGCCTGTTCCTGGACCAGCTTCGGCCCCACTGACAGGTCCATGCGCGACAGGTACTTTCAGGTACCTAGTCAGGTGACCCAGAATACCGCCCAACATGATTAGCTCAGCCGGGTTACATCTCAGTGTCATGTGACTCTATGTGACTACACGTGACTGGGTCTGGCCACCATCGAAGAGTCCAGACTTCATCGACTGGGGCAGCTTGCTTTCATCTGCTGGAAAGGTGGGTTTCGGCTTCGCAATGGTCTCCACGGGGTAGGTCTGGCCAGTGTGGATTGTTGGGCAGAAACGTCATTTCTGATGAACTCTGTCAATTTGAAGATTGGTCGAGTTGCAGTGTGCGGCATATATATTTTCGGGCGGTAACCAACTTAAACCCATGAGTCTGCAGTCTGCGTCATCAACCTTGGAATCGGGCGTCAGCGAGCTGATGTTGAGATTTCCGGAGCCAAGAAGAGGAAAGAAAGGCGTATTGGCTGCCCAGGTGTCGAATTCCCGTTTTCGTGAACTGTTAATCTTGCCCAGGTGGACTCGGTTTTCTTTTTTCACTGCGCGGACGGGAGCCAATTAACCGCAACTCTATTCGTAGTAGGGTTGCGGCTGTGGCTGTCGGCGATACTTTCCCACCGGAAAAACTCGAAGTGCAAAAAATCAACTACCACGACTACTGGGAAATAGCAGCATCATGACCGCTGCCGGGTCCCAGTGCTCCAAGTTGGACAACTTGAAATCCTCCAGGGTTACTCGGTGGACACATGATTCCATTTTCAGTTTTGGAGGGCTCCTCAAAATCGACCTCGGGATACGACTCCTGCGCTATTGAGTTGCCGAGCCCCGGGGCTTTTCCTAACGATACTGTTAGACTTACATGCCACAGTTGGTCGATACCTAGTTAACTCCGAGTCTTATAAGGTTTCGAATCTCGTTGGACTTCCAAAGGTTCCGAGGTCCCTCTAAATTCCTCTCCGAGGAGAAAGCATCACGTTGAAACTTTCTCTTTTTCAGGCTCAGCTGCAAGTCTTGCTGGAGATGATTGAACTAGTTGAACACATGGCTGGCGAGTATTTTGTTCGTAGAGGAGCCTGAGGTACCAAAGCACTTGCTTCAGCCTCAGCACAATGACCAATCGTCTCACAGTTCTCCAAACCTTCATGTAAAATGGCTAGCAGACGTGGAAAATAGGCTAGTATATATAGCAAGAAGATCGTCAAGCGCGGACTACTATTTTCAATATAATATAGATCTCTCCAAGGCTGGCAACTGAAAATATGGTATCTCTCCAGTATTTGGTTGAGCTCACCGCCTTGCGGGTGTCAGCTGTCAAGTATAAACCCTAACTGGCAGTATCATATTTTCACGCAAATGTAGATGATCAAGATGAATTATTTGACTAGAGTGTATAATACCTTGCTACAATTATTTTTGCACCCCATTTCAACCATAAATGAGTTCTGTTATGGTTGGTGCAGCGGCTTCACGGATCACCACCCTTGGACCGCGGAGATTTTCGGCCATTTGCTTTAATTTTTCCAATGAACGAAACTGACGGAGATGCTATATTGATTCAAGTTGTCCTTTATTAAACAGAACACATATGGTTCCAAAGAGGATGTCATTCCTGACTCCTGATTGGCCGGAGGCAAAGAGGCATTTCCGATATAGAGGTACTTAATGAATGTGAGTTCACAAAGAAGAGTATATAAAATTGTGATTTTTCACATTATATTAACCGGTTTTTGCCATGTATGATAAATATTACACTATGGAATTCTTCTATGGGGATAAGAGTATCTAGTTGGGGAATCTCCACTTCATCTCGCCGTCGCGCTGAACAAAACTTGCACAACTGAATAAACGAAGAATACGTAAACGCCCAGCAACATCTAAATCCGGATGAATAAATGAACCAGATTATTGTTGTGATCGTGTATTTCACGTTAGTTACCTCTAATAGCCATAGAGCCCAGGCTGCGATGCCCCTCGCACCTGATGCGACAGTACTGACCGTATCGTCGCGTCGCATCGTATCATCGTATCATCAGAGAGGCCTTCCCCCTTCTCTCTCTCAGCATCTTCACACTCTTTTCACTCTTCTCACTCTTACCTTCATCGTTCTTCTTCCCCAAGCCACCCACTCTACTACTCTTAATTTGATCGTGCCTTTTGATTGAATGAACCATGGATTCAAGCAAAGCTGTGCGTCCGCCCCCGGTGCAGGCAACTTCATCGGAGAAGGACACAGCAAGTTCAGATCACAAGCCCCCATCTACCATCGAGTTAAAGCACCACAGTTCTGTCGTGCCTGTCAATGTTAACAATATCCCTGTGGTCTTTTACTAGAACCGCCCGGCCGAAGAATTCATGCCGAGTCGATTCTTCCGCATGGCGCGAGACTGCCGTAAGTCAATCCCGACCGGAAGCCCTCGTACTTCCATCCCATTACGTCTTATCCAATCCTCTTCAGAATCGACGATACATAAGACGAGAATTGGATTTGCCGACCAGATTCCAGCGATTTGGCGCAACCCGCCATTCGTTTTCAGATATTCCAAACGCGCCCGTAGAGGTCGCTGGCCGCGATATGACAGAGCCTTCGATTCTGTGTTCGCATGTCTTAGACAGACTCCTCCCTTCGATAAGGGGATTTGGGAAGGTGGAATCCAGTCTATCGCTGATAAATTGGTGACTGAGTGGCCATATGCACAGGAGTGGGCTATCCATCCATGGATTGCTGGTGCAGATACAGTTGAAACTGGATCTGAACATACGGGATTCAAGAGGCCAGGTAGTATTTTACCCTATGTGAGTGATTTTTTTTGACATGTGAAATACCAGCGAGAGCAGATGTCGGGCTGCGTTTTATCTCAAGATGCTGGCTGTTTCGATCCCATCTCGAAAGGGCAGCCAACCCAGCTAACAACGAGGCATCCAAACAGTTCGCGACTAAATCTATATCTAACGCACAAATCCTTGACCGGAAGCCATCAACAGTACCGTGGCGCTCCTCCCTTCAGCGGGGTTTTTGAGGTCGGGCATAAAGGAATGAACGGCTACGAAACTCTTTCAATCTTCAACTTCTCGTCGGTACGTTAAAATAAATGGCACTCTCAATCCCTTCCACCGAGCCTTGTAACCAGAAGCACTATTTGGATTGAAGAAAAAAAGCTAATTGAGGCATAGATAGTCGAAGAGAACACCCTCGAAGGAACGCTCAAGGGCAAATCCATACAAATCCTCCGTCAACTCCGCCGTCACCTGCATAGTACCAACCCCGGAGAGAAGGTTCCCGACCAAGAGGTCTTCCAGATCGGCATCCATGGGACTAAAATTCATATCATTCGTGCGTTCTTCCCGGGGAAAAGACTCTCCACTGGGAACAGGGAAGTGATGGACAGCCAAATAACAGGCGTGGAGACATCACCCCGCAGAACACAGAGGTTGGTCCCGAGGAGCTTGCGATGCTGGATGAGGAGCTGTATGAAATCGAGGCTGAGACTCATTTTGCAATGAACGAGATCGGATCCCCGGCCCTACCAAACGAAGAAGTTGGGGGTCGGGAGATTGAATGGGGGCTGTTCATCGAGCACGAAGACCTGGATACGGAGCCAGGGAACGAAGTGGAGGTCGATTTAGATGATGATTTATGAGGATGATGAGAACGATGAGGACTATGAGCACAATGATGACAGTGGGAATGATCAGGACGATGAGGAATATGAGGACTGTGAGGACGATGAAGACGATGAGGAATTTGATGAATATGAGGACAGTGAGGATAATGAGGAAATCACTGCGCCAAGCCCAGGAGATGGGTTTTATGATCCTCTATCCTGGAGTTGATTTCGGATTTCGGGTTTCTTTGAGGCTTGACGGAAAGATTGTGTGATTGAAGGGTCCTGTGCTTGAGGAGTTATGTGAATGAAGTAATGTGTGAATGAAGTAATGTGTGGATGAGGTAATGTGTGGATGAGGTAATGTGTCATTGTTGCAGCGAGATGATCTTCATGGAGACAGTCTAATATCTAGCCTTTTGCCCTTTTCGCTCGAAGATACATCGGACATTAAGCCATGGAGGATTTATGCAGATAAAGGAACATACAGAAAAGAAAGCTACGTCAGCTAATCCTAATTAATGATAGCCAGTGTCAGTCCCTTTATCTCAGAAAGGATCGGCAAACTGTAAAAATGAGTCTTCCGGATACACGCCCCCTTGCATAATTTTGGAACTCGGTGATCGAGTAGATGGAGAAGGGTTACGGCGATCATGGTCCAAAATCCATTGATCGAGGGTCATAGGCTACAAGTACGATGAAAGCCTTCGATGGTCGTTGAAATATTGAAGGTAAGTAGAACCTGATCTCTTAACAAGGGCTCATCTTCATATTCAGCGTTCCATCGTCAACCCGGCTTAATCTTGTCCTGTGAATGTCAATCTAAAACTATTTTATTGAAACATATGAGGACCACAGCCTCGAATTGCCGCCTGGGCATGTTTCAGCGTAGGAAAAAAAAAATTCATAACCACAGTCCTTTGGACTCTTCAGATGTCAATTTTAAGTATTAAACCTGACGAGACTATTTGCACAACCTTTTCCCTGTTTCCCATCAAATACAATTCACATTAATTTATCTATTTCATATCCACAACGCAACGAATACAGCCTCCCTCCTTCATCAGAGCAAAAGCCTCGTTGAGGCGTTCGATCGGCAGACGGTGAGTGATGAATTCATCCACCTTTAGCTGACCATTAAGATAGTCATCAACAAGGCTTGGTAGCTGTGTACGGCCCTTCACGCCACCAAAGGCGCAGCCTCGCCAAGTTCGGCCAGTAACGAGTTGGAAAGCTGTAAAATCCTTAGAAAGGGTCTACAAAAGTTCGAAAGGGAGACTTACGTCGTGTGGTGATTTCTTGGCCAGCAGCCGCAACACCAATAACGATGCTCTCACCCCATCCCTTATGACAGGCTTCGAGGGCAGTTCGCATCACAGTGACATTACCAGTACAATCAAAAGTATAGTCACACCCTCCATCCGTAATATCCACCAAATGCTCTTGGAGAAGCTTGTTTCGCGGCACCTTTGTGGGATTGATGAACTCCGTAGCTCCGAATTTTCGCGCCCAAGACTCCTTTCCATCGTTCAGATCGATCGCAATGATTCTGCTTGCCTTTTGCCTAACGGCACCTTGAATGATTGATAATCCAACACAGCCTACGCCAAAGACAGCTATCGTAGAGCCTTCCTCGACCTTGGCGGAGAAAACTGCTGCACCGTATCCGGTAGTGATTCCGCAGCCGAGAAGGCAAGACCGGTCGGTTCCAATTCGATCGGTGACAGCAACGACGGAAATATCTGCCAGAACGGTGTATTGGGAGAATGTTGAGCAGCCCATGAAGTGTAGGATATCCTTGCCGCGTGCTCGGAAACGCGATGTTCCATCGGGCATCACACCTTTGCCTTGGGTATCACGGATCTTTCCGCACAGATTTGTCTTTCCAGATCGGCAAAATTTGCATTCGCCGCATTCGGGGGTGCTATTATG
The DNA here is from genome assembly GCF_028827165.1 of Penicillium cosmopolitanum. Classification (NCBI taxonomy): domain Eukaryota; kingdom Fungi; phylum Ascomycota; class Eurotiomycetes; order Eurotiales; family Aspergillaceae; genus Penicillium; species Penicillium cosmopolitanum. Next base: position 3,544,509 of record NW_026622676.1, on the reverse strand, counting down.
ATCAGCATATAAGGCGACAAATATTGTCGAACGTCTGTGTTGACTCACTATAGTGCGATGACAAAATCTCCAGGCTTCACGTTAGTCACTCCGGCTCCAACAGATTCCACAATACCAGCCCCCTCGTGGCCGAGAATGGAGGGAAATGCGCCTTCCGGGTCTGCGCCAGAGAGTGTATATTGGTCTAGTAGTACATTTAGTAAGCTTCATTCGGTTTCTGTGTGGGCGATAATACCTGTGTGACACACTCCAGTGTGCAGGACTTTCATGCGCACTTCGTGTGCTTTTGGTGGCGCCACTTCCACATCTTCCAAGGATAGAGGCTCCTTTGCATTCCAAGCAATTGCTGCCTTTTTTTGATGCGATCAGTATACCTCATGCTCGCTCATCTTTCTCCGTGAAATCGATGTCGATTGTGCCGCATCCTTTCGTACCTTGCAAGTAATTGTCTATTTCCTGCAAGTTAGCTACCAATGGACGGAATTAAGAGACGTAATGAAAAGTCGTGACATACCTTTCCGACTGTGCTCGCCATGATAATAATTTTGCGCTGTCTATGATCGGAATCGAGGGCTACTATTCACAAATTCAGGTTCGAATTGACAAAAAGCCACCAAAATATTGGACATATGAAAAAGACAAAATTCTCAATGTGCATGATTTTTTTCCGGGATCTGTTGACAGGTGTTTCTGAGTGGGGAGAATCCCCCGCATGTGAGGGGATATTTGGAGGGAGCGGGGAATGAGGAGTATCACGCAAGTTCGCCGCGGATACATGTCCGTTTTGTCCCGTCCCTCGATCTTTTCGGCATGCTTTCCCGTTATCAATCATTTCTGATAGTGATATCAACGGAAGATTGAACCGAAGTGGGTTAGGTAATCCTGGCTTCAGCTTCTTCGTCTCCCACATGTCGCAATTCTAAGGTCGTATTTCAGTTGTGATCAACAGCTCACACTGGCTTACTCCAAATGGGACGCGATCAGTCTTTCCACTTTGCATTCTTTCTTTTAACGGGCCATTACTTAATGCTCTCTTTCTCTGAAGGATAAGCGGGAGATCAGTTCGGATTAATCGATCCAGATTTTGTTGACTGCGTTGCCAGAGCGGCTTCGAAGCTTAGAACCAGGGGAGTAACTTCCTCTTAATTGTATTTGAGAAATAGCGAAAATGAGAATAAAATATGATCTCGTTCTTCGTCTAAATCTCTATGCACAGCACAGATATGATGGGGATATAGGTATATCACAAGAATGAAAAAGAACCAGGCGCCGACATCTGTATTCCCCCTCAACAAAATAAACCAAAGGTATACAAGGTATACCAGGGAAGAATCATAAAAAGTCTTAAGGCCAGCTCGTGATCAGGAAAATAGATGGGATGGAGTCAAGGCCAGACCATCAAGAATAACCGATCATGTCTAATGGCTCAGTTGATAGTCCGCTTGTCTCACCGATGACGCCTATCGGACTCAAATACGGTGAACCCGTCAATGCCATATCCGTCTTTTCCGCCTGTGCGGAAGTACTCAGTCACCACTCCAAAGGCATAGCACGATGCACCGACAATGGTACCGGTGATGAAAATTCGGCGAACTGCTTTGGAAAATGTGGACCGGGCTTTTGGTTTCGGGTTTGTAGAGGATCCAGAAGCCTGCGATTCCTCCGCACGAGTGTGCTTATTGGCGTTCGGCTTTGACTTTGACTTTGAAGAAGGCTATGTCGACCCGATGAGTTACTACGATCCGGGCGAGGAGTTTTACTGCCAACTCACCTTAGAGGTGGAAGGGCGAGAGGAGGACTCCGATGAATTGTAGGAGTCATGGTGGATGGACTTCGCAATGTCGGCATGGATATCTTCCTGTCGCGCAGCGACTTCAGGGGACATGATTGGGTTGACTGAGCCGTTGGAGGATTTCCTGAAGACGATGATGTCACCGCCACCTGTGGCTATCTCATATCCGTCTTGTTGCATTTGTTCGAAGTAGGGTACGAATTTCGCGGGGTTGTGAAGGCGGGAGAGAACCTCGTGCGGTGCTACGGGCTCATTGGCACCGAAGAATGAGTCTGCCTCGGAGCTGGCAACCTTTGAAGCGGCGGCATCGTAGGCTAGGATACGGAAGGGGGCGGATCCAGTGTTCGCAGCCTTGGGGTTCAATGCTAGGAAATCACCGACACGGTCTTCGACACCGTCGTATTGGACATCTGAGATGCGGCCAGCTCGAATGTCGCTGGCTTGCAGTGGGCTCACATTCTCGACTTTGCCATATGCTCCAGTAGCGGCGGCCTCGGAAGCGAACATCGCCTCTAACTCGTTTCCAGGGGCACAATCCATGGTGAGAGGAGCCTTCTGGGTGCTCCTCGAATCGGCGAGTTTAGCTGGGCGGGTTATTGTCTCAGCAGAGGCGGGATCCGCAGTGAACAGTGCTTCCAGCTCACTACCAGGTGCGTAGTCAATGCTTTCAGTGCGATCAACACTCGGGGTAGGTCGCTCCGGGGCTTGAGAGAGGTTGATGCCAGACTCGGCAACCATCTTTGCCTCAACCTCACTTCCAGGGGCACAATCAATGTTTGGTACATCGGTGGGGGCGGTGTAGTGCTCTCCCAGGCTGAGCTGGGTAGCAAATTTCGCTTCCAGCTCACCTCCAGGGGGGCAGTCAACAGACACAGTGGTGTGAGTTTCGCTTGACTCGGGGTTAAATGCATTCAAAGGGCGGCTTCGGTCCTCGCGAGCGGCGGGGTTGGAGGAAAACATGGCCTCGAGCTCGCTGCCGGGGGCACATTCGACATTTCCACTGGTGTTTAAGCCTGCATCGGGCCTATAATGTTTGGCACTTTTCTTGACGTTGAAAGTCTCGGCATGTGGTTGCTCTGTGTGTATCGACTCGGAGATAAAAAGCGCTTCTAACTCACTGCCTGGAGCACAGGAAATGTTAACATTGGGTTTTTGAGTGGACTCTTCGCCATGCTTCACACCGGTAACCTTGGCATCCTTAAGGGCGGCTGGATCGGTCTTGTAGAGGGCGTCTAGTTCAGAGCCAGGCGGACAGTCGATGGTCTGGGAATGGGCAATGGCCGAGGTCTTGCGGAACTTGCTATCCTCGGGAACAGCAGGGATTGAAGTGAATTTTGCCTCAACTTCGCTGCCGGGAGGACAGTCCACAGAGGCTTTAGTACCTTTGATTTTGGATTCGACGGGGGGTGCTGGCACCATGCGGCCACTAATCGGGTCATATTGAAGGGCATCTGGGTTTCCAAGAGAGCTGGACGAGGGGGAACGAGTGAAGTTGAAGTCTTGGAGGTGTGCTTTGGAGGGTTCAGCGTACGCAGGCTTCTCGTTGACGAAAGTCCAAAGAAAGCTCGGCCAGCGAGCATTGTTCTGTTCCATGTAGGAGGCGCCCAGTTTACGTCCAAAAAGTGCATCGTAGGGGTCATCCGAGGCGAGCTTTTTCATCGAGGATATTTGCCGAGCCATCTGCTCATTCTCAGCATCCCAAAAGGTCGTCTCTCGACCAGATGAGAGTTCAGAAAAGCTGGAACGCGAGCGACGCCAGCTTCCAAGCGTCCACCCGGCGATGCGGTGGCTCGTGGCAGGCCAGTCTTCACGAGCTTCTGCCTTACGGCAACAGTTGGCTTCGGGATGACGATGGTACTTGTCGATACGGCGGGAAATTCGCTCAAACTTGTCTTTGTTTCCGGTATGGTAGCTACGGGCACAGCCCAAGATGCTTCGACTGTGAGTGGTGCGTGAGGCCACTAGTTGAGAGAGGGCAGGGCGTGTAACGCCAACCCCGGCAGCGCGGGGTATCGTTATGGAGGAGCTCATGGCAGAGGTTGATTGGGATGGGGTAAGGGATAATCTGATTGTATTCTTGATATATCCGGCAATCGAAAATAGTGAGTAGTTCGAATCACAAGATAATTCGCGTGGGGATCGAGAGGACACTAAGGCAGTCGATCATATCCACCCGAAATCACGAAGAGGAAGCGAATTGCGGGGAAGTGGGCACCAGGTCCACTTGGGCGCAATCGCCGATATATACTCGTACTGTGTGAAGCGTTTGATTCTCTGAAAATGCAAATGCAAAACAGAATGAAACATAAAATTAATGGGAGACAGCAGTTCAAGTAACTCCCTGGCTGAATGCCTCAAGGAGGAGAGTCTTCCGGCTGTGGTGGAGACCCGACAAGGGCACACACGGGGTTGACCAATCACAGCGCAAACCCCGCAGCCCTGTGGTGCGTATGTAAGCAGAGCACAAGCCAATTTGGAGTGTGACGTCACAGTATCACCCCGGGTTGCGGACTGTGATTCGTCGCCTGCAGAGTTTCTGCTCCCTTTGGACCAGACTGGCACGCTAGCGTGGAATCCATCGTCATCGCCCAATGCCTTCACGCTGCACCCGGCGGATCCCCTCTCTTTTGGGGTTAGCTTCGTTGATCGATGATGTCGGATGCTGCCGGCACTAAGCAACTAAGCCTAGATCCTAGTTACTAGGAATGACGATGTAATTGCCCCAGAACCGGAGCCCTTCGATGCCTTCCTCCCGACAGAGTACGCCTCGGTCCTCTGCCATCTCTAATTCCTCCGTAGCCACGCCGACACTCCATTTAAAGCGCTGCGCCGTCTCCTGCGCCGTCACGGCCCGACCGAAGATCAGCCAGTCCCATGGTACCGGTTCTTCTGGTGGAATTTGACGCAATTCTTCCATCCATTCCTGCAATTGCCGTACCGTCTTATCATCGCTCCAGTCATATCTCTGAACCACCAGCAGTCCACTCTTGAACCGGCGCAGGCGAACCGGGAGCTTCAACTTCTCCCAAAGTTCCGCCGCTCGCTGGAAATCAGACGGACTGACAAGCTCAACACCATTTCTAGACCGGTTGAATACCGCCCAGAGATCGATCAAGCTCATAATTCCTCCTTCCCGCTGTAGAATGCCTTGGCGGTCATCCGTTAGATACTCTGCTAGGTTGCGTGATAACTCCGAGAGATAGAGTGTCTCGGAACCTGAACTCAGCATATCCTTCGTAGTTACCATCCCGAGGGCTGCCACGGACTCAGATAACACAGCATTAGTCTCCGCGGAGCCTTCATTCGTAGCCATTCCGGATTCTCGCGCCAAGGTCTCTGCGAGTGCAACAATTTGCTTAGCTGATGCCATCAATGCCTCCAAATCCTCAAACGCATTGCCAATCACCAACTGGTTGTTCATGCGAGCCTCTAGCCCTCGTTGCTCGAGGCCTGCGATGCCTACAGCTGAGACACGGGGGGCTGCGGGCTGCGGGCTCTCGAGGGCTGTGGCAGCGGGAGTACCTGGTGACGAGGTGACCTGCGCCGGGGGAGGTACCGGAGGGGCGTTCTGGAGCAGCCATTTCCTTTGCACCAGGGCATCCTTAAGTCTTTCGTGAAAAGTCTTTTCGCCGCCATCCCGAAACGATAATTTGATACTCTCGCTCACTTCTGTGTTGACTATCCGTGCTTGCTGGAAGAATGGAGCCGGCGAATCTGCACGGCTTCCCCCACTGTCCAGCTGTGAAGCAGCACCTTTTGGCATTAATGGTGCCCCACATATCTCACACTCGATCAGTGATGGGTGGTTGACAAAGGTGCATCGAGGGCAGGATACCGATCCAGCGGTAGTCGCGTCGCGTCTCCCTTTGCTGGTAAGCGTACTATCCTCTGGTGCCAATGAGCTAGCATCGGGTAAGGGGGGATCTCGATTAGCCGCAGCCGTGATCGCTGCTTTCAATATCGTTGTAAAGGGCGGTTTGATACCGCATGCGAGACACGGCGGTAGGTTGGTCGTAGCCGTCGCCGTCGCCGGGTCAAAGTTGGAGGGAACAGGATTGGAGAAGGTGCATATCGGGCAAATCCAAGTCGCATTGATTGGCTTTGGTGAGGGTGACTTTGATGGGCCCGTGTGGGGGAGTGGATGAAGAGTCGATTGCTGAGGGATAGCGGGGCTGGATGTTGTGCTTCTAGACTTGTCGTTCTTGGTATTCTGTGGCTTAGGGTAGATGGTAACTTTAGGCGACGAGGTTAAGAATCGAGCCTGGTAACAAAGTTGGGTTAGCTGCAGTGTCTTCCCCCTCCCCCTCCCCCGCATCCTGGGAACGAGAGCTTCCCACCTGGTATTCTGCCCGGTCAATTTCCTTTAAATCAATTCCAACACAATATTTGCGTGGATCCTCTGTCGCAACGTAGCATACTCGGTGGGAGGTTAAGTAGGCGTGGCCATTTTGATAGTTGGGGATCTTATATTTCCTATTCCTTTATATTAGTAGATGTCGGGGCATAACATTGGATCCGATGCCAAGCATGGTATTTCACTCACCCCTCGTATAACCCGACCGCATCCTGTACAAAGAGAAGAGTCTCGTCAGGTAATAGCAAAGGGCGTAGTGCCGTGGTCAGGTCCAGAGACTTGAAGAACATCTAGCAGGTTCGTGCATCACGCAGCTTCCCAAAGGGACCGGGGCCAGCATAAGGTGGCCCGGGACGGCCTGCATGCCACGATAAGGCGATAACAACGGAATGTCGGGGAAATAGAAAGTCCGGGGAGTAAGCGAAGGGAAGTTCCCAGACACACTCTGGAGGCAGGCGCGACGCAGGACAACGCAGACTCGCAGTTTCCCACACTTGCTCCTGCTCTTGCTGTCACTGTTGCTGCATTTACAACTCCTCCTCCTCTTCTGCTTCAACTTCTCCTCTACATCTCCCACCCATCGTAGCCCTCTTCTCTATCTTTCTTCTTTTCTCTCCATCTTTTTTTTTGCCACTTCCGCCCTGTCATCTTCACCCTTCCCTTTAGACATCATCCGCCATGAACTCGAGTGTCCCATGGCGGGAATCCCGCTGGCCAGCTCCAGCACCCTCTGCTGCGCCTGTCCCTTTTCCAACTGGTAAGCCCTCTCCCGCGGTTGAACCCCTTTCAGTTCCGGCTCCAGTTCGAGTTCCAGTCGATTCTTTGTTCTGCGCTAACGGTTTGACTCCAGCGACCCCTGCCTGTATCCCAGTACAAGCACGCCGTAGTCTGGCACATAACAAAGCAACCCAGCCTGCCACAAATGGATACCCTCCCCAACCCGCCATGCCATCTACCGAGTCGGATCCGCGACCTCGAATGGAGTTTCCACCGGCTGTCCGCAGCTACGTACAACGGTGTTTTGCCCCCGAGAACCAGGTCGCCAGCGTCGACACCAAGGAGATGCAAGAAAAACTCCGCTTTGTCATCACCGACGCCGCTGAAAACCACAAACTGGAGATGATAGACTGGGAGCGTCTCGCTCTGCCGCAAGTCATGATCCAGAATGAACGCAATAAGATCCTGGCCAACCCGAGTGTCTCCCACTGGGGCATGTCCAGTCAACCATCCTCCCCAGGGGATGCTTCGCGCAAGCGAAAGTCGACCGATATCCATCAAACCGAGAACTCCCCACCATGGAGAAAAGCTAACAATAATCGCAATCGTTTTGAAGACAGAGTCACTCACCCTTCCACAGAGAAGCGCCCCCGCATGACCACAGATGACTCGAGTAAGTCAAAAGCTAATTTGGAGATGAGGAGGAAGCGTTTTGAAGGTGCCGGCGCCACCTACGGAAATTCGGGCACCTCTTCCCTGTCGACTCTCCGGCGCGCAGTGAACCCGACCAAGGACCCGTGATTGGCCGATGCCAGAAATTGGAGAAGAACTACTTCCGCTTAACATCTGCCCCGAACCCGGATACTGTTCGCCCACTGCCCGTTCTCCGAAAGGCCTTGGATCTTCTAAAGAAGAAATGGAAGCAAGAGAGCAACTACACCTACATCTGTGATCAGTTCAAATCCCTTCGCCAGGATCTGACGGTCCAGCACATCCGGACCGACTTCACAGTGACCGTATATGAGATTCACGCACGTATCGCCTTGGAGAAAGGGGATCTTGGTGAGTATAATCAGTGCCAGACCCAACTCCGGGTACTTTACGCGCAATCGCTAGGCGGGAATCCGACGGAGTTCAAGGCGTATCGTATTCTCTATTTCATTTACACCCGCAACTGGACGGCCATGAACGATGCTCTAGCCGACGTGACTGCTGCAGACAAGAAGAACGAGGCTGTTAAGCACGCCCTCGATGTGCGCTCCGCGTTGGCACTCGGCAACTACCATCGCTTCTTCCAGTTGTACCTGGAGACGCCCAACATGGGTGCCTATCTCATGGACATGTTTGTCGACCGCGAGCGCTTGTCTGCCCTGGCCGCCATGTGCAAAGCGTAAGTCTTTCGTCTCAAACCTTTCAAAAGGCTATTTTCTAACAGAATCATAGGTACAAACCCGATGTGAACATCCGTTTCATTACGGAGGAACTCGGCTTCGAGTCGGATGAGCAGACAGCCCGTTTCGTCTTGGAACATGCCCCGGCAGAACTCCTCGAAGAGCGAAACGGGTCCGTCAGACTCTTGACCGGCAAGGCCGGGCTCGTCTTCGAACAAGCCAAATCCGAAGCGCACCGCGTCGTCGACATCAAAGGACAAATCTAACCTGGACCCCTCTCAGTCCGCTTATTCCTTCTGTCCCGGAAAACAGTTTTCAATTAATTACCCCTAGGCTGGTCCCTGGATCCCGTCTACTCTGCGCCACTACCCTGCTACTACCTCGCCTTGGTAGATTCGGCCCTTTTTCAACCCTATTTCCACCTCTAGCGACAGGCGTTTGGTCGACCAAAATTTCTTTTCCACGTCATATCACCCGGAGTTACGTTGCGTTAGCACTTGGTCTCCTTTTTCTTCTTTTATTCCCGTTCATCCCCCGGTCCTATTTGTGTTTTGAAGCACGGTACAACATACTAGTTGCAGCCAGCGCTACAAGAACCAGCACGACTGATCGTCGAGGTACTGTTGCGCTGTGCTGGTTGTATTGGTGCGACGGTGTCGCTGGCGCACCTCAGTAGATATTTACCCATCTTGAGTACATTTAAGCAATGCAATTCTTTGTCAGTGTTTTATTTCCACAGTACTAGTATTATGGGACGAGCAATTATGATCTTAATCTTCAAGTTGAGACTCCTTATTCGATCTACCTAGCAATTGGCGAGTCTAATAGTATTATATCTTTGCCTTCTCTCCTCATAAGACAAGCTGAGTTCACAGGTTGCAAGAAATACATCTCAAGCGCCTTGCTGAGAGTCTCATCATCCGGGGCTTGGTATAGGGGACTTCCATCAGTGATCCTGTTACTTCGATAACCCAGTTCGAAACCACTCCAGTCCCCTGCCCAGTCTTGGTTTGCCTGGTTTCTCGTTCAATACGCACATGGCACTCTATCCACTTATCCCTACCGAACTTAATATGGGGAGGTTCGAAGGTACAGTTATCTGGCACAAGGCACAATGTTGGCAAACTCGCGACACACTCGACAACTTGAATTATTGGTGTAAAGCTTGGTACTTTCGATCAGTTTTACCCTGTTTCTTATCTCGGTGGCTTGTATGTATTCTGGTCAGCCATGGAGGTCTCATGGTATAGGCGTAGGGATTATCTTTATCCCTCCGACCTTACTAACCTGATGCACCAAGCTGTCCGCTGCTGGGGTTGATGAGACCGTTTGCTTCCATGTTTGTCTTGTGAATTATATGCCTATAGAAGACTTGGAGTCTTTTTTGTAAAAGAATTTCTGTAGAAGTATCTCTGCAGACGTATCTCTGTAGAAGTGGAGGTATTACTGAGGAAATGGAAGGAAGGAAGTATTCCTTTATTCTCTGCCTTTCTAGCTTCAAGTTGAAAGGATTCAGATTTTGCCCTCATGATGTCAGGCTTTACAAAGAATTAGGTTGGTGACAAAGAATTGGCGGGATCTTCCTTTGTACTGTAACTACAGCTGAGCATACAATACGGAAACTGCGCTCTGCGCTGCCCATGGCATTCCTTTCTGCGGCTGGGTTGGTCTATACCCACAGTGTTGACAACTCGGTGTGGAAGGAAGTCTGGGAATGGCTCGATCAGCGGATGCAGTTTGGGTAGCGCCTGCGTATCACTGAGCTTGGTGCTTCAAGTTCGCTTGGCGAAGCGCAGAACCATACCAGTACCTGGAAAGGTCATGGCCAGTCTTGATACTAGTTAATATGATTTAATTTCAAGCCTGGTGTATTGGAGAACAATTTTATTATAACATGAGTAATTCAATTCTTGTCCGTATTTCATTTCCAGCATTGTGGAGTAAGAAGTGGCGATGTTAATTTGCGGTTTGTGTGATCTTTTGCCTCCATGTTTGTCTTGCGAAGTGTGCTGTAGAAGGGAGGTATGCTGGTAGGAGAGTTATGAGTTGGTGGAATAGAAGAAAGAAAAGTATCGCTATCTTTCTACTTTTATAACTTGAAAAGACTCGGAATCTGCCGTTAATGCTCCCTCGTTATGCCAGGCTTTGCAAACGCCTTGACCTCGACAAATAGAAATTTGGCGTGTTTGATATTCATTGGCGGCACTTCCTTGTATTGTACCTGCGGCTGCAGCGAAGCGCGGCACATACATGCATATCGGTGCCTGGAAATGCAGAGGCCAGTCTTGATACCGATTAATCATACGTAACGTACTCCAAACATGTTTCAACGATACTAGCCAAGAAAAGTCGCTTGATTTCCGGTCTAGTATCTTGGAGAATAACTCTATTACAACGTGAGTCTATCAATATGTTGTAAATACTATCGAAGCGAGATCGAAGAGATGGACCCTTCATTTCCTGCTGCGCTAGATTTTGCAGCTACTAGTACTGAAAAGGATTATCCCCTTGTGCATATTTGGGTGCGGTCGGAATAGACCGAGTAATTGTTCCAGGTGCACCCCGAGTCGTCATTAATCATGATTTCAAATATTGAAGAAAATGTCGAGGTTTTGGCAATCGCGTTATATTATGGCTCTTTTGTCATTCTGGACACAGCCTGGCAGGCACGTTGAAATCATCCATTTTCATCATTTTCAATCCTTCAAATCAGGCACCTAAATATTAATGATGGCAGTGACCATAAATCGGACGTTATTGATTTGAGATAATTAATCCACTAATAAACTTTAGGCTAGTACACTTACCCAAAGAGGAGAATGATACCCAAATGCGGCCAGGAGACTAAGGCACCAACTCCGATCTCACTGAGAAACGGGTGGCTGAGCCTCGTTGCTTATACCCAAGGTTTACCATGGCTGCAGATCGGGAGTATACTTCCCCTGGACTGATCACAATGCACGAAGAATAAGCGCTAGCAGAGATGTTCTCTTGAACCAGGCTGAAGAAAATATTATTTAAGAGTATGAGTTGCACCTAGTTAAATAGAAAAAAAAGGAATCAATCCAATCCAATCACTCACCACCATGCCACGACTTTTCTCAAGGACCTTTGTTGGTCTCCTCGCATTATACAGTCTATCCCTCACAACTATAGCTACACCAACAGCAACAGAAACCCCCTCCCCCCTCCTCGACCTCATCATCAAAATCCCTACCAATTCTCTCCCCAGTGCACCATGCCAAAACCCCCACCCTCTCAATTGAATACTTCGACTCAGACCCAAACAACGCCACCGCCCCAGTTGCCATTCTGATCCACGGCTTCCCATACTCAATCGACACCTACATCGACGTAGTCCCAGGCCTAGTAGACGAAGGCTACCGCGTAATCGTACCCTCACTCCGCGGCTTCGGCGGCACAACCTTCCTCTCACCAAGCACACCACGCAGCGCCGAACAAGCCGCCCTAGGCAAAGACGTAATCGACCTAATGGACGCGCTACACATCGAAAAAGCCATCTTCGCCGGTTACGACTGGGGCACCGTCGTCGTCAACGTCGCCGCCGCACTCTGGCCACACCGCTGCACCGGCATGGTCGCAGCAAACTCCTACCTAATCCAAAACCGCGAGACAGCCTGGTCCGTCGCGCCGGCTACCTCGTTCCCAGTGAAATGGTACTATTACGTCTTCCTCACGCCATTCGGATACAGTTCGCTGGCAAACGACACGAAGGGCTGGGCGGAGATTCTGTGGTCGAGAAATAGTCCCAATTGGACATTTACAGAGGCTACACTTGATGCTGCGGCGCAAGCATTACGGAATCCAGATTATGTCGACATTGCAACGGACTTTTATCGGAATCGGTTGCTTTATTCGAAGGGGGATCCGGCTTATGCGGATTTAGCGGCCAAATTGGATAGTCAGCCTGTTATTGTGGTTCCGGCTGTTACGCTGGATCCGGATCAGGCTGTTGTTTTTCCGGCGACGGATGGGAGTGCGACGGCGAAGTATTTTGCTGGGAAGAGGGTGCATCGGATTGTTGAGGGGTGTGGGGAGGCGATTCCTTTGGAGAAACCGCGGGTTTTTGTGGATTCTATTTTAGAGGTTGCAGGGTTGAGTGGGAAGTAGATGGGATTTTGAACTTGAAGTTATGCATTTATTCAGTACCTGGGCACGGAGTGGGTAGAATAGTGGCATTTAATATGAGATTTGCATAACCTCGTCCATGCTTTTAGATAGTAGCACTATTAGTGGACTCGAAGCATATGCCTGACGCGGCTCAGCCCTATATTTAGTTAACTTGAACTCCATACTCGTACTCCATACTGCCAGCGCTGAAGAAGTCCAAGCTCCTAGACAAGTCGAATTCGAAGATATACCAAGTCTAGACCTAAGACCACCACATCCCCACCCGCGGTGGAGCAGCCGCGGTCCACCCCAAATTGCTGCCCGATCTTCGAGGCCCTCGCCACCCAACCCAACCAGTGCACCCAAATTACAGAGTATGTACATACTGTACTCTGTAAAATCACCACGGTTGAAGTTCACGGAGTCCGCCGCTGAACAACTACCGTGTGACCGGGGTTCCTGGGGTTTTCCCTCAGTTGCATCCGCCACAGTACCATTCTCCAATCCAAATCCAAGGACTCGCCCCCGCCACGGTGGGTCGCAGCGCGTGGCAGCCGTGGGTGGAAATGGGTCCGACAAGATCTCACTGGTCGAGGGATGTTCCGCTGGCTTCGAGAAATCGCTTCTGCGTCGTGTCCTTGGTTCTGGCCGCATTGCCCCTGTGATTCCCCCGGTCGGTTGTGGTGCCTGTGCGGTTCCTTTAATTAGATTGATGCATGGTACGGGGACAGGGTACAGGTACAGGGTACAGAGCACGAGGGCAGTGTATGTAGTGAGAACTCTGCAGTACTGGTTCTCTGTCGTTGATTAGTTGTCGCTCTGCATATGAGGATATGCAGAGTGCAGAGTGTAGTGCAGAAAGGACAAAGACTGGCTAGGACTGACATCATGGGATCGACACCAGTCAGCTGGAGCTGAACCATATGGTTGGTGGTGATGGTTGATAGATCACAGTAACCATGGAAGAAGGTTTCGATAGATATTTGAGTATGGTACGTACATAGATAGGTATACAGGAAGTGTTGCAGTGACGTGTATGCGCAGTACTGGTCAAGGCTATTATTCAAGGAGTATATGCTGATACTGACACTATTTCATTCATTCATTGTAAATCTATATAGACTAAGTGTATGTAAAGTATAGCATAGTATAACGAGTATACTTGTACACTGGCAGTTAGACAAAGAGTATGATCCATGGACCCGGGGTAGTTGTTCCACGGACGGAGAGCCGGTTCCGTTCTTTGTTCCCTGTGTGATCTGCAATAGCATCCTCCTGTACTACTACTGCTAGTGTTAAATGTTCATCGTAGCCTCATGACAGGCTGACAGGCTGACAGCGCGGACCAGTATGTGTATTACCAGGATACCCTGGTGGTTGGCGCGTAGCAAGCGAATGGCAAAGGCAGATGGAGTGCCCGAATAATTAGCATTAAAATACTACTAATATTCCGCGCTCTATAATTCTACAAGTAACTCTAGTACTACTAGTACTACTAGTACTACTACCATTCATTCCCTGTGGTGGACCAGACCAGTTGGAACGGCAATCACTCTGGACTCTCTGGACTCTTGCGCAACTCACCACTTCCACTTCCACTTCCTCTCCTTCCCCCCTTATAATCCCCCCCTCAATCCTTCCCCTCTGTCGCGATGAAGGTGAGAACCCCTTGCTGTTTGGAATCTCCCCGTGCTGGGGGGTGCTCGGACTGAACTAACCTTAACTCTGATCCAGGCTATCCGACGGTCCTTGAAGGGGAGAAAGAACCCAAACACCACCACAACCACCATCACCACATTTCCATCACCCCCCAAGTCCGCCCTTGCGATTCTACCTCCTAAGAAGGTATGCTATGAGCCACCCCTTTCTGTGATCTGTGATTTGTTGCCTGTGGACTACTGCCTACTGTCTACTCTCCCCTCGTGCCTGGTGGCTGTCCCTGTCCCTGCTCCCTGTCCCACTGCGCTCACTCGCCCCCGCTGAATATTCTGCCCCTCCAAAGTGGCTCCTCCCACGCCAACTCCGATCGCGCTGACCGCATCTCCTCCAGGTGATCAAAGCTCTTTACGACTACACACCCGAACCAAACTCCCAGGAATTGGCCTTCAGCAAGGGCGACTTCTTCCACGTGATCAGTAGGGAGGACGACTCCGACTGGTACGAGGCTTGCAATCCTCTCATCCCTGACGCCCGCGGCCTCGTCCCCGTCTCCTTCTTCGAAGTCATCGGTAAAAACGAAAGGGATAGTGGGGGCTCTTCCGATCTGCAGAAAAACGACCATCACGACTCGGGCTTCTCCGATCGCACTCCCGTTCCCGACGCTTCTCCTACCAAATTCGCCCCCTTCAGAATGTCCGCCCTCGGCAAAGGCCAGGGCGCCATGGTCTACGGCATCGTTCAGTATGATTTCCAGGCCGAGCGCCCTGACGAGCTGGACGCTCGCGCCGGCGAAGCCATTATCGTCATCGCTCAATCCAATCCCGAATGGTTTGTCGCCAAACCCATCGGCCGTCTCGGTGGCCCCGGTCTGATTCCCGTCTCTTTTATCGAACTGCGCGACATGCAATCTGGCCAGGCTGTCACCGATCCCCTCGAGGCTGTGCGCCGCGCCGGTGTTCCCAAGGTTGAGGAGTGGAAGAAGATGACCGCCGAATATAAGAACAGCAGCATCACCCTTGGGAAGATCGAAGCGGGTGGAGGAGGTGGTGGTGGCGGCGGTGTTGTAGCCGTCACCACCGGTATGGATCAAATGGCTATGGGCCAACAAGGCCATATGAGTCAAAATGGTGATCCCTACGTAAGTTGATTGCCGGACTTGCGACCTGCTGTTTTTGTTTGGAATTTTTAAAGCTGATCTGTGTGTGCGCATGTTTTCTAGGGATATCACCAGCGCAACGCTAGCAAAGGAACTCTCGCATCGCAAGCCCCCATGTCCCAACAAGCACCCCAGCAACCCTACCAGCCACCCCTTCTCGCGCCAGTTGCGGCTTCAATCCCTCGATACTGCTTCGACAACGACAAGTACTGGTACATCATTGAGGCCAAGATGGAAGACGGTCGATGCTGGGAATTGTCACGCTACTATCACGACTTTTACGACTTCCAGATCGCCCTGCTAACGCAGTTCGAAGACGAAGCTGGCAACCGAGGACGCCCACGCACACTCCCCTTCATGCCGGGCCCCGTCACCCACGTCACAGATGCTATCTCCAACGGCCGTCGCCAAAACCTCGACGAGTATATCAAGAAGCTCCTCTCCATGCCCCCGCATATCGCCCGCTGCCAGCTCGTCCGCCAGCTCTTCGGGCCGCGCCAAGGCGATTTCGAAATTGACCCAAGTGCCTTTGGTGAAGAGGCCCGCTACTCTGGCGACTCCCATCACTCCTCCTCCGGCGTGGATCCCTCGCAAAGCGTTTCGCGACAGTCATCCCAAGTCCCAATGAACTCGTCGCAAGACCGCGTCTCTCAGCAGCGTGCCCCAGGCCCTGCATCTCTCTCTAATGGTGGCCCACCAGCCATGAACCGCCAGCCCAGTTCCCTTACCCAGGCCTCGGGAACGTCCAATTCGAGTGCCATGAAGGTGAAGGTCTTTTTCCAGGATGACTTGATTGCCATTCGGATTCCCTCGGGCGTTACCTTGCAGCATTTGAAAGATAAGCTTTCAGACCGTCTGAAGATTCAAGAGGATATCATCGTGCAGTACCGCGATGAGAGTTCCGGGACATATGTCGATCTGATATCGGATGCGGACCTGGAGAATGCCATGCAGCGCAACACCAAGTTGACCCTCTTTGTGAGCATCGTATGACAGAGCAAAAAAAACAAAAACAAAAAACAGCTGTTTTGATCTTGTACTCTTGAGATAGACATGTTTTGCTGGGTTGTTGTGGCGATGCGCTGGTATCTTCTCTTGGTTTTCTTCCCCCATTGGCTTTTTTCTCTTTTTTTCCCTTGGTTTATTCTTCTGGCTATTCTTTAACCCCCTTCGCAATGGGCATCGGTGCATAGGCGTTTCTGTATTGGGCTTTTTCTTCTCAAAGTTTCCCTGTGCTCTGTCGGCCCTTTCAGCGCTTGCACCCGGAATTTTTTCAAGAGGGTGGATGATCGTGGTGTTACGAATATGATGCGAGATATGTGGCATGGCTGAATATTTTCTTCCCCTTCTTCTCCCATTCTGCGTTAACGTTAACGTTAATGCTTACGCTCTGCAATGTCCTTGGTCTCTTCATGCTTTTATCCCGGTCAGCCGAACCTTTTTGTTTTTCTTGATACGGCTCTGTCTTGTTCTTTCTTTCTTTCTCCTTTTCTATGTCTCTCTTCCTACACCGGACCTACTGTTTCCTTCTGTTTTATCTATATTCTCCCGTTTGATGTTTTGGGTTTTATACCCTGGTCTGTTTTGACTTGTACATATGCTGCGCTCTGCATATACAGAAGGATTTCTATCTAGGTTAGCTGCATCACGCTCGGTAATCGAATAATATGAAGCACTAGCTATTTGTATACTCCTTGTTTTATGACTAGTTATAACATACTTCTGGCATGCACCTAATGTAGTTCCCTCTTCCGACTAACCGGGTCACATGACTCGGTCATCGGCCCGCACTTTTCGCCCGGCAACCGCAACGGCGCCAGACTCACTCCGATTAGTCTTTCTCGTCTTTACCTCTGCTGATATACTTGGGTTCGAGCCCAGTCCTCTCACTTCTCTCTCTCGTTCCAAAGTTGCCTAGAGTTGATCTTCCTTCTAGGCACAGGCACTATATCCAACTCCCGACAAACGGTCCCGCCCGACGAAAACAATTCCTGGATAGAACCTCGGCTACAACAGTCACAAACCGCAACTGCATTTTGTACAGTATTCCTCTGCGGCAGCGAGCGAGCGAGCGAGCGAGTGTCTTTCTTTCTTTTCTTTCACAAAATCGCACATCACATCCGTCCCGCCATGAGTAGACCATCTGCGAAGCTCTGCGCAAGTTGCTCCCCGGCATTACGGCCCCGCGGCCGGGCATTGCGGTCTGCGACTCCCACACCGCTGCGCGTGAGATCTCTTTCATACACGACTGCCCCTACGACTGCCACTATCCATTCCTCGCCTCTGTTCTGCTCTCATCCTCGTGTCCCACATGCTGCCCGGGCCACCGGGCTGCCGGTGAATGGGCTCCGACTACAGCGCCGCGCGCGCGGATTGGCGACTGCTACCAGTGAGGGGGCTGCGGGGGTAGATTCGAAGGCCGGGCCTGTAGATGGCCCTATGAAGGAGTACGATGTGCGTGTTGAGGAGGGTCGGTTACGGGATGATCCTTATCAGCGAGGTGAGTTAAGATGAAATTCAATACATGTGGATCCTGCCACGGAATATCCCAGTCGAAGTTGAAGACCGATGGATGGAATAATTGAAGCTAACAATATCAACCCGCTACCCCCAGGTATAATCCAAAATCTACAAGACCTCTTCGAAGCGCTCAAATCCTACCACCCACCAACCGTCGTCCACCCCACCCCCGAATCCCTCGACCTGCAACCAAAGCAGTCCTTCTTTGGCTCTCTCTTCGGCGGCGGCGCAAAGGCAGCGCAGATCTCTGTCGTACCGGATAATCTGCCAAAGGGTTTGTATATGTTTGGAGATGTTGGTTGCGGGAAGACCATGCTTATGGATCTGTTCTTCGATACGTTGCCGGACAATATCAAGACCAAGACGCGAATTCATTTCCACAACTTCATGCAAGATGTACATAAACGCATGCATGTCGTGAAGATGAAGTACGGCAACGACTTTGATGCGCTGCCTATGGTTGCTGCGGATATTGCGGAGAAGGCTAGCGTATTGTGTTTCGACGAGTTCCAGTGTACAGATGTGGCCGATGCAATGATTTTGCGAAGGTATTTATCTCGCCCTTCCCCTCCTCCTCAGGTCGCCAGAGATATGCTCCCAGAGACACATATACTAACCCATCTGTTCACCTAGACTCCTCGAAGTCCTCATGTCCCACGGTGTCGTCCTAGTTACAACTTCCAACCGTCACCCAGACGACCTCTACAAAAACGGCATCCAACGCGAATCCTTCATTCCATGCATCAACCTTCTCAAAACCGACCTCAACGTCATAAACCTCAACTCACCCACAGACTACCGCAAGATCCCCCGCCCCCCCTGCAGCAGTCTACCACCACCCACTCGGCGAAAGCGCAGAGCAGCACGCGCAGCGCTGGTTCGATGTTCTCGGCGACCCGATAAACGACCCACCCCACCCAGCCTCCCAAATAGTCTGGGGCCGCACAATCAACGTCCCGCGCGCCAGCGGCAAAGCAGCCCAATTTACCTTCAACCAGCTCATCGGCACTGCAACCGGCGCAGCCGATTACCTCGAATTAGTCCGTCATTACGACGCTTTCATCGTAACCGATGTGCCTGGGATGAATCTGAACCAGCGCGATCTAGCGCGCCGATTCATCACCTTCATTGATGCGGTTTACGAGAGTCGGGCGAAGCTGGTTCTTACGACGGAGGTGCCGTTGGCGAATCTCTTTCTCTCGGCGGATGATGTGAAGGGTGCGGGTGTCGGTGGTGGGGATCATTCTGATCTATCGGACGCAATGCGCAATTTGATGGATGATTTGGGAATGTCTGTTGCTGCGCTGAAGAATACTTCTATCTTCAGTGGGGATGAGGAGCGGTTTGCGTTTGCGAGAGCTTTGTCGAGACTTTCTGAGATGGGGAGTAAGGAGTGGGTTGAGAGGGGATTGGATATTGAGGGTAAGTCGAGTGAGCAGAGTAAAGAGGAGGAGGCTGCTTGGAAGAAGACTAGGAGTCATTGGAGTGAGGATAATATGTGATTTGCCACCGTTTAATGTGTGGTGATTACTTTTATTCTTCTCCTCTCAGGATGTTCCTTTTCCTTTACGTGTTACTAGTAGATAGATGATGGTGATGGTGGCCTTGTATAGATGATCCGATCGGGAAATAGCATTCAATCAATACCCATGTACTTTTTTCCTAGGATATACCCGATTATTAAGCCCAGCCAGCCAGATCTACTGCAGTACTAACTCAATACTATGGCTTAGGTGATTCAATTGCTGTTCAAGACCGGTTAGCACATGTTGGTTCGAGCGAGATATTTCCGACTGCAGAATGGCATGACGTCAGATAGCAGCATCAGCATCAGCATCAGCGTTGGTCTGGCCAGCAACTACGAGTACAATCTCAACCCCGTCTGAACGGAGGGGGTAGTATTATTAATTGAATAGGCATTAAGCTAAAATTGCTTACATGTAGTTATTGTTCTAGACTAATATGTTGATCAGGGACTAGTCAAGCCTGTTCTGATTGTTCGATGCTCTGCCGCAAACCCCGAAGGAAACGAACCCACGAATGGGAGACGCGTTATTCGCAATCAGGTTTCAAATGTGGTTTTAAAGTCATGGGAAGCTTGATTTTTGGGGGTGGACTTGACTTGACTTGACTGCTCTCATTATTGGCGCGTTATCCTATGACCGCAAAACTGGGTCATGACTTGCTCATTCCCCGAATCCAGTTTTCCGCTACGGAACTACACGGTTAACCGCATGGGTTCGGATTGGCGGTGTCGGTTTTACTCCTATGGGTCTTTACATATGCCGGATCGGGTTTGTTGGACTGGGTGATTGCTTGATTAATTGTGTTTTGTCGATTGGTTGGTCGGTGGGTTACATCATTCATGATCAATCGTCGATGCTGCTTTTCCCTGTGATATATAGGCCATTCCTCTTGTACGTAGCTGGCTTTCGAATTCTTCTTACTTCTCTAATGCTTGCTTCTTCCAGTATTTTATCCTAATATCCACCATTTACTTTTGTCCCGAATTTCTCGAGAACAACAAAATCATCATGGCAACTACAGCTGCGGCAGAAGCAGCCGCCGAGGCCAAAGCTAACTCCATCTCAGCTGATGGAAAGTTCGCAGACATGCAGAAAGATACCATCGAAATCAATGGCAAACAACATATGACCACCGACTATGGAATCAAAATCTCAGACCCGGATCACTCGCTCCGTGTTGCGAGTGACTCGAGTACCGGACCATCACTCCTAGAAGATCAAATCGCTCGTGAGAAAGTGCGTTTTACCAAACATTCGAAGACCCATGCAATAGCCAGCCTCATACTAACCCCCGTCTGCAGATTATGCGCTTCGACCACGAGCGTATCCCCGAGCGAGTCGTACACGCCCGCGGCACAGGAGCATTCGGAACTTTCAAGCTCTTCGAGAGCGCCGAGGACGTAACGACTGCGGGTGTTTTGACGGATACTTCCCGCGAGACGCCACTTTTTGTTCGCTTCTCGACCGTACAGGGGAGTAAAGGTAGTGCGGATACGGTGCGCGATGTACGCGGCTTCGCGGTGAAAATGTATACGGCCGAGGGAAATTGGGATATTGTGGGCAATAATATCCCTGTGTTCTTCATACAGGACGCGATTAAGTTCCCAGATGTTATTCACTCTGTTAAGCCGGAGCCGCATAATGAAGTTCCCCAGGGCCAGAGTGCGCATAATAACTTTTGGGATTTCATTTACATGCATTCTGAGACTACGCATATGAATTATTGGGTGAGTTTGTGCACTTGACATTTATCTGTTGGATCGTTCGGCTCAGATCTACTACGATTATGAGAGGATGGCGTTGCTAACGAGATGCAATTCAATGCAGCAAATGTCTGATCGAGCTATTCCACGCTCGTACCGCATGATGCAGGGCTTCGGTGTCAATACCTACTCTCTCGTCAACAAGCAAGGCAAGCGTCACTTTGTCAAGTTCCACTTCACACCCGAACTTGGCGTCCACTCGCTCGTCTGGGACGAGGCTTTGAAAATCTGTGGTCAGGATCCAGATTTCCATCGCAAGGACTTAATTTCCGCCATTGAGGCAGGCCAGTTTCCTCGTTGGAAGTTCGGTCTACAGCTTCTTCCCGAGGAGAAGCTTGATGATTTCGAATTCGACCCGCTGGATGCGACAAAGGTCTGGCCTGAAGAGCTAATTCCAATTCGATATATCGGCCAGCTTGAACTGAACCGCAACGTGGATGAATTTTTCCCACAAACCGAGCAAGCCGCGTTCTGCACCAGCCACATCGTCCCTGGAATTGACTTCTCCAATGACCCCCTGCTGCAAGGACGAAACTTCTCATACTTCGATACGCAGATCTCGCGACTCGGCGCTAATTGGGAGGAATTGCCTGTGAACCGGCCCGTCTGTCCGTATATGAGCTTGGTCAATCGGGATGGGGCCTCGAGGCATCGCATCTCAAAGGGCACGGTCAATTACTGGCCCAATCGTTACGAAGCGAATCCTCCCGCTACGCCAGCCCAAGGGGGTTTCACTTCATTCCCGGAGAAGCAGCAGGGTATCAAGACGCGCGCGCTGTCAGAGAAGTTCAAAGAGCACTATAATCAGGCCCAAGTCTTCTACAACTCTCTTTCCGAGATCGAGAAGATGCACCTGGCCAAGGCATTCTCCTTCGAACTAGATCATTGCGACGACCCGGTCGTCTACAAGCGCATGAGCGAGCGCGTCGCAGCCATCAGTCTCGATCTAGCAAAGACAGTCGCTAAGAACGTCGGCGGCGAGACGCCGACCAAGGAGCTTAGAACGAATAAGGGCACTAAGGCAAAGGGTCTCAGTCAACTGGAGTATATGCCAAAGAAGCCCACCATCGCGACGCGCCGAATCGCAATTCTAATCGCAGACGGCTTCGATTACAACGCGTACAACACCATGAAAACAAGTCTCGAGGCGCAGAACGCTTTCGTATTCACAATCGGTTCCCAGCGCCAGGGCGTCATCGCTGACTCGGGCCAAAAAGTCGTGCCGGATAATTTCTTCTCAGGGATGCGCTCGTCGTTGTTTGACGCGGTCTTCGTTCCTGGCGGTAGTCATGTGGAAAAGAGCCTTGCGAAGAACGGCGTTGCGAAGTTCTGGATTACTGAGTCCTTTGCTCATCTGAAGGCTATTTCTGGCGTTAATGAGGCTGTGCCGTTCATTGCGCGCCAGATTGGGTTGGATGAGGTGCAGACTTCGAAGAGTGGGGAGTCTTTGACGGATTCTTATGGCGTTGTTACTGGGTATGGTGATGCGTCGGGCTTGAAGGTTTCAGATATTGGGCCTCAGGCGAAGGGGCTGGCGGAACGCTTTGTTTGGCATGTCTCGCAGCATCGGAACTGGAATCGTGAGTTGGACGGTTTGGCTGATCAGGTTGCTGCGTGAGTGTCTACAGGGATAGCATCCACATATGGGTGTATTTCTGAAAATTTAGTTATATGATTCTACGAATAAATTGTATGAAATTAATGATTGGGTTTCTTTTTTTCGGGATTTCCCCCTCTTTCATCGATTGTGGCTTTGGACTTCGTGCGGAATCTTGCATTACTGCTGTGAACCATGGTGCCTGAGTTGTCTCCGTGGGTACCCGTGTCGTGGTAATCATCACATTCCTTTCATTGTGGATCAACGCGACGGTCAAATCTACATGTCGCGTTAAGACCAGGGGGGATTTTTAAGTAAATCTATTCCCCACACCTTTGAATTCTCCGGCAATGGTTGCTACTTACTGTTGGACCGGATCAGCGGGGTTCCAGTGACACGGGAGGAGAGAAGATGTGAATCATGCGATACGTGGATATTCTAGCTTAAACAAGGCAGGGAAATTGTCATTGTCACTTTGAAATAATACTTTATTCCAGAAAGAGAAGTAAATGTTTTGTATATACATAAAAAGAAGCAACTTGTCTTAAAACTCCATCTCAAAGACCACGCGCATACTTCGCGGTGTCAGGGCATGCTTGACATGCTTGCCAATGGCCGGCGTTCCCTCATCAATAGTTACACGCGATCATCGCACCGAAATTTCCAGCCATTGATTTCTGAACCAACTCGAGGCAGAAGTGAAAGTGTAGGTTCCTTTTCTGTGGACTTTTCCGCCCCGGGACCTGGAGTTCGATCACATATCTCTCACCACTTCCCTCGGAGCTTGCGACAACTCTACTACCTCAACCCGTCGCGCTTTCCAGATTTCCAAGTCGAACTGCACATTTGATTTATTCGACTTTCCTATCTTTACTGCTCTTCAATAATCCATCTTCCCCACGGTGGTATCGGTGAGACCTGGAATCACCTGAACGCTACGATCGGGCGGCTACTTTGAACATGCCATTCCGGATCTCGCGTTCGACGCGATTAATTGCGGTCATTGCGATATCAACATGCTTCTTTCTAGGGGAAATATCATGTCAGTGGAGCTAGGTCCAGCTTTCGTGGGCGCGCTTACTGACAGACGACAGTGGGATTCTACACACATTCGCTTGCGCTGATCGCGGATGCATTCCATTATGTGTGTTAAAAAAAATTGAATACCTCAGTTTCCAGTATCGTTACTAATTCGTGTTTCAGCTGAGCGATTTGCTGAGTTTCGTGGTGGCTTTGGTGGCATTGAAGGTATGTCTTGTTACAGGGTAGTAAGTGCAGGAAATATATATTGATCAAAATGTAGGTTTCCGAAAATAGCGATTCGCCACAAGACCTCTCCTTTGGCTGGCAACGAGCTCAATTGCTAGGAGCTTTTTTCAACGGAGTTCTCCTATTCGGACTGGGAATCAGCATCCTATTACAATCCATTGAGCGATTCATTGCGTTGCATCGTGAGTCTTTCCGCTCGGTTCGACATTGCACACACTGACAAGAGCCTAGGTGTTGAGAATCCAAAACTGGTTTTCATTGTTGGGTGCATTGGGCTAGGATTGAACATTATCAGCGCATTATTCCTCCATGGTAAGTATGCTTCCTCGAAGAGCCAGAGTTGTTGAATTAATGGAATATAGAACATGCGCATGATCATGGTCCACCACCATCTCTCGAAGCGGGTCCATCACCCATCAGCGAAGACGGTCGTGAATCGATCTCAAAGGTATCCCTCCAGTACGAAAGTCCAGAGCGTTATAGTTATTGACAAAACCAGCATCACAACCACAAGCATTCGCATCTCGAAAAGGGCCAGGGAGCAGATTCGGGCCATTGCCATGAACACACCCATGGGCAGAGTCATGGTCATAGCCACGGCCACGGCCATGGACACGACCATGGTGACTTGGGAATGATGGGGGTGCTACTGCATGTCCTGTGCGATGCTGCCAATAACCTTGGTGTCATTGCTTCCGCACTAGTGATCTGGTTGGCTAAATATGACGGCCGATACTATGCGGACCCGGGAGTCAGCATAGGAATTGCCATCATGATTATGATCTCCTCTATCCCTCTGAGTTAGTTTTTCTTTCCCATCAATCTTGAACGATGCTAATGCAACAATAGTCCGAAGAAGCGGTCATATCTTGTTGGAAAGCGCCCCAATAGGCCTTGACCTAAACGACGTACAGCATGACCTAGAAAAGGTAGCACTCCCGCATACCGATTTTTTACAAGATTTTGCTGATCACGATATAAGGTCCCTGGCGTCCACTCCATTCACGAATTGCACATCTGGCGCCTTAACCAGCAAAAGACCCTCGCATCAGTGCACGTTGTTGTTTCCGATCCCTCTGTGAGCGGATTTTTGAAAACTGCTAAGACGATTAACGAATGCTTTCACGCTTATGGAATACACTCTGCGACCCTACAGCCGGAAGTTTTAGCCGAAGGAGACGCTGTGTCGCCTGTCGATAGTGAGAAGAACCCCCGATGCCAAGTGGTTTGTGGCACACTGTGTGAGACCCTGACCTGCTGTGGGTAATCATAATGGCAAAAATGGCACCGATTGACATCAACCACCCCCAAGTGGTCGAGCAGTAACTCGACTATTTCATCTTCCTTGGTCTAGTGGTCATGATTTCCGCTTGTCATTAAAACCGATAAGCGCGGGAGACCGGGGTTCGATTCCCCGAGGGAGAGTTTCTTTTTAGATATACATTTTTCTTTACCTTTACAGTACATAGCATGATTAATAGAGCCAAATCTGGCGGCGGTCTTCGTCAACCACCCAAGTGGTCGAGCTGTAACTCGACTATCACATCTTCCTTGGTCTAGTGGTCATGATTTCCGCTTGTCATTAACACTGATAAGCGCGGGAGACCGGGGTTCGATTCCCCAGGGAGAGTCTTTTTTTAGTCTTGTTGCTATTTTGTGGAGTTTGCATTATCTCCTAGAACTGTTGGTTGATGAGGAGTTGTGAAAAAAGACTAGGAAGAAAGAATCTAGCTAAAAAGTTGGCAATCTTAAAAATCATATCAATATTTCCTGCAAACCTTATCATCGCTGATGTGCTCCTAATTTCTTGTTACCTTTGATAGCCTTGTCTTTCTGTGAAACTCAGAGGTCCATATGGTAAGAGGCACATCTTGACCAAACAGGTCGCCAGACGGAACTGCTCCGCAGGTGATCATTGCCTTTAAGGTTTTTACAGGAGTCTCAGGCGCAGCTCAATAAGATGATAGTCAAATAAGAACTGTTGCATAGCTCCACACCTACCCTGAGGCGCGGGGGGGCTCCGCCATGGAAGTGCCTATCAGTTACTTTTCTTTCATTCCGATTCCGCATCGACGGTTCCACGAAAAGCCCCTCATGCGGGGGCCAACGGGGCACAAGGAGGGGAGCAAACGCTCTGTCTTTCCCTTTTCCTTTTCATCTCCTTGATCCAGCTTTCCTTTCTCAAACCACCCCCGAACTATACTGCAGCTTCCCATCTTCTTTCCAACATGACCATCCAAAATTGGCAAATCCAAGCGCAAAAAGGCAAAGACCTTTTGGAGAGCTCAGTACCTAAACAATGGCTTGCACCTGCTGACCAACTGCCGCCTGTTACACAGAAAAATGTAACCGACTTTCCGAGGAAGAGCGGACTTTTGACCGATCGGGAGCTCGGAATCACGGAGCTATCGGCAACCGAATTGACAAGCGGAATGGGAAAGGGGGAATTGACAGCCGAGGAAGTTGTTGTGGCTTTTCTCAAGCGCTCTGTCTTGGGACATCAGCTGGTGAGAAGTGCTATACTGTTGGGCTAGGTGATGACATACTAAGTGCATATAGCTGAACTTCGCAACGGAGTTCCTGGCCGAGGAGGCAATCGCTCGAGCCAAGGAACTGGATGAATTCTATAAGGCAAATGGAAGACTTATTGGGCCTCTTGTGGGTAGAACTCAAGGAAGTGCGTGGATGTATCGGTGTGCTAATAAAGCGGCATGCAGCATGGTGTGCCTATCAGTGTGAAAGAGCATATCGGTTTCAAAAATAAGACCTGTCATACTGGCTACGTCGCATGGTTGGTGCAGAATAAGCCATCCATAGAGCAAATTACTGATGATCATGCAATAGGGTTGATAGAGTCACAACTAAAGATGCACACCTTCTCCAATTGCTCTCTAAGGCTGGTGCAGTCTTTCATGTTCGCACCAATCAACCACAAGCACTAATGGTACGTCTACAAGTTTTAGACTTGTATCTTTACTGACAAATTATGTTAGCATCTTTGCTCTGAGAATAATATCACCGGGAAAACCTTCAACCCCCACAATCGTACATTAACGCCCGGTGGCTCCTCCGGCGGCGAAGGTGCCGCCGTAGGTTTCCGTTGCTCACCACTGGGAATCGGCACTGATATCGGTGGCTCGATTCGAGGCCCAGCTGCGTTTTGCGGTGGCTATGGCTTCAAGCCTACGTCAATGCGTAACCCTATGGTGGGAATTGAAGTTGCTGCTGTCGGACAAGAATCAATCCATGGGGTTGTGGGCCCAATGGGTCCAGCTTCAATCGAAGATTTGGAACTTTTCCAAAAGGCCATAATTGACCAGGAGCCCTGGAACGATGAGACATCGTTGGTCCCTCTGCCCTGGAAGACTGTCACTCCGACCCGAGATATTACCGTTGGTATTATGTGGGATGATGGGTATGTTAGAACCCAAGTCGAATATCTGACGAACCGCTGCTAAAAATATTATATAGTGTTGTTCGTCCTCATCCTCCTGTCACTCGTGCTCTTCAACTTGCGAAGGAGAAGCTGGTTGCAGCTGGGATCAAAGTTGTCGACTGGGAGCCCTATAAGCATTCTTATGCGTGGGATGTCATTGTAAGTCTAGTATCTACCAAGCCAATACCCCAATGCCTGCTGACAACTCAAAGTCCGCACTATATTACCCGGATGCCGCTGGCCTGCAGCGCGAGATGCTTCGCAAATCTGGCGAGCCAGCGCTCCCGCTGAGTGAGTGGGCCTTTTCATACGGACGTCCCAACCCGCTCACTCATCATGAAACCTGGAAACTGCAATTGGAGCGCGACATATACCGTGACGAATACAATGCGCTTCTAAAGAGCCGTGGTGTTGACTTCATCATCTCCCCTAACTACCCCGGAGTCGCTGCTGTGATGGGCGAGTCACACTACTGGAACTACACCGCAATCTGGAACTTGCTGGATCTTCCGGCTGTTACTCTACCTTCAGGCTTGAAGGTTGACCCGAAGCTGGATGCCTTGAAAGAAGACCACAAAAACTACGCTCCTCGTAATGAGGCAGATGAGCGGGAGTGGAAGAAGTACGAAGGCCCGGAGAGATATGAGGGTGCGCCTATTGCGCTGCAGATTGCTGGACGACACTTCAAGGATGAGGAGACATTGGCTGCCTCGAAGATTCTGGAAGAAATAATCAGGGATGGAAAGAAGGGAGTTGTTGTTTGATAAGATTTTACTGGATTGAGGAATATATGAACTGGGAAGTTGGTTTCTTCAAATTTCAGAATGAAAAATCCCCTATACCATGCCATCGCACTCCGGGTTCCCGTTAACTAGTTCACAGTCACGGTACTTGCAATATTAATTTGGCGATGGTTTGAGTTCCCGATGGTTTGTTGATGTCCTAACCGACTTTTTTATGGATAATTATCTGGTATCATCCAAACAGCTTATCCTTGTGATACATGTAGTCCAACTCTGGAATATCTCATATATTATTTTGGCTTTTGCGATATTCAGGCAAGGCCAATTTCACCATCCATTCTGATTTGAGTATTTGATTGGTAGTAGGGCGATTAGCAGGTCTGAATGAGAGCATCAGTCGTAGCACATTAAATAATGCTTCCTCTTTTTCGTTAAATGGCGATATTCCACTATCTTGCCTGGGCTGCTGCACGCTATCCTCAAAACGATCGTCCCAGGATCGGAAAGACTTGCGATTCCTTGGCTCACCGTCTCCGTCAAATTTCTGTCTTAGCGCGTCCCATTTCTCCCACCAATCCAATGGCAAAATGCTAAGAGTGTCTTGACAAACGTGCTCACATGTCATATCGTCTTCTGTTGCGAGAAATCCTTCAAGCAATTGCCGCTGACCGATGATAGTCCATATGGTACAGGTGAGAGTCCAAATATCAGATGAAAAAGATAGTGGCTCGTTAGGTTCAAACCGGGCTTCAGGGGGGCGGATCACAAGGGGGGTGCAAGATTCAAATTTCCGTTCCTTTGAGAGGATAAAGAGGATAAAGGCCTCGCCAAAATCTGCAAGCAAGATCCTGGTTTCTAGCAATACTATTTCTTCACTGGCCTTCCCCAACCATATGGGCGGAACTCCATGAGTTGGGACGCCAGGCGGAAGAGGTTTACCATTTAGGCGAGAGACTGGTTCCAATTCCGGGGCTCCATATTTCTCATGTAATCGTTCCGGTGAAAGCTGATCAAAATTTAACGGAACCTTAAGAAGAATATTACCAAGGTACATGTCACCGTGGACAATACCTTGGGCATGCACATAGTCTAAAGCAAGCATGAGTTGTGCAGCTAATGACCGGGCTACGTCGGGCTGGAATAAACGGATCCATGAACCATCTTTCAGGTCGGAGAGGCTAGCGCTCACCGGTGCTGTAACGTAGCAAGCATGATTACCATTCAAACCATTAAGTGTGAATCTGTCTAGTATAGATGGCAGCATCATTCTTCCTGGGTGGCTGGCTGGAGGAGAGGAAGGATGAGTGAGAGTGGATATAATGTCCACTTCCCTTGGATTCGCGTTCGCCGTGCAAACTTTCACTGCAACGTATTTTCTGGCCATTTAATCCCTGGCTAGCCATGTAGTTGAATAAGAGCCATGTCCCAGCTTGTGGATCACTTGATATCGATCGTGGAGGGTATCCTAAATTTGAATGACGTGGTAACCCCCCGGTCGATAGTTCTCAAATCTTTCGATTCCTTCAAGGGGCTCGTAGAGGGGATATATATTCAACAGATAGTTATTCGTTGATCTTCATTGTATTGGCTGCAGTATGAGTCAAGGCGTAACGGGAATGCTGGTGATGAAGCAGTGGCATATATGCCGGGCGGGGGGCAATGGCTAGGGAAGGCGGGCGCAACAGCCGTGAGGCCAATGACAACGGTTGATTATCGCTTTAACACATGAATCTCTTGAGCCAGAGAAAGTCCGACAAAGAGGACGAGATTATGTCACACTGGTATCTATGAAGGTTTAATGAGGAAATGAGGAAACTCAACGCGATACGCTTCAAGGGTTAGGTGGAGTGGCAGAAAGTGCCGCCGCCCCTGCTGAAACATCCCATGCCCGAATTCCACAATCGCGTTATATGCGTGTTGCGGGTTTGATAAAGAGAAACATGAATTGAATTTTGACAAGGCCCTCATTCAGAGGATGAAATATGCTCACTCCTCCACACCCAGACCTTCATAAACTAGACATAAGCATCGCGCAGAAACTATCGATGCTCTGGATACATTTTGCGAATTTCTTTCGTCCACTGTTGTAGAGTAATATCCTCATCTCCCCAGGCAACGTGACCCTTTGGCATATTTCTCATTCTGTCCGAATCAAATCTTGGCACGTAGAAATGGTCATGGCTTGGATGACAAGCATTCTGACAATAATCTCCTGCCTTCATTTTCTTAAGACATTCACTCGTAAGCGTGGTACTAATGCAGTCTTTGCAAAACCACATATCCCCGGGCTCAGTCCAGAGATGACCACAACCATCATCGCATTCCATGTCCAGAGATGTGGCGGGGCCTTCATCCTCTTCAGTAGGCCAGACATTTAATGAGACTGCTATGATTGCAAGAGCAGCAGCTGTATTCTTCTCATCACCGAAAGCAACAGATGAAAACAGAATCTGATTGAAAGCAAAAATATCATTGCCTTCGTCATCGTCCGAAAGAAGCTCCAAGGCCACCTGTCGTGATGGACGGGCTTCATGCTCGGCCAGTTCGTCGTCGCCTTCAATATGGTAGAAGCGAGCAGCAAACAAGCGAGGTGGAATGGGGAATTGCCATTCCGGTAGCTGCTCAGGTACAATGTCTCCCAGCTTTTGTAGATAGCTCATGGCCAGATCCCGGTCACCCAATTCATTGGCTTCTTTCGCTCTGGTGTAATAGATCTTCCCAAGTCTGGCACTCATAAGGGAAACCATTCCAAAAATCTGCGAGGTCATTTGGGGCAGATCATTTTTAAAAGCAGTTTCCAGATACTCCATGACCCTGTTCGTTGGAGGGTTGGGGATTCTGGACAAGTAATAGGCAAAATACCCCCGAAGAAGATAGGCCTCCTCGTGGAATTGACCCCTTGAAGCAGTTTCAATTGCATCTGGATATATCTGATCCAAAATCTCGGACCGCCCCGTTTCAATCGCAGTCTTTCTGATGGTTTCATGGAACTCTTCATTGGATGCCTGGTCAATGGCTAGACCTGTCAGATGGGAGCTATCAATGTTTCGGATCTTATCAAGAAGGTCGACAATATCGCTCCATCTGGCACTGGCGCTGTACTTGTAAAGTATATGCTGTGTGTTCTGATGGTATGTGGGATTGTGTTCAATGCACTTTGACCAAGCTTTGACCGCATCGCCAAGTTTGCCGACATTCCAATACCGGAAGCCTAGGTCGAATGCTATTTCAGCAAAATGCCGTCGATTGACTTCCAGCCATTTTGAATCGTTTTC
This sequence comes from Penicillium cosmopolitanum, assembly GCF_028827165.1. Classification (NCBI taxonomy): domain Eukaryota; kingdom Fungi; phylum Ascomycota; class Eurotiomycetes; order Eurotiales; family Aspergillaceae; genus Penicillium; species Penicillium cosmopolitanum. The sequence continues at coordinate 3,513,180 of NW_026622676.1, read as the reverse complement.
ATAGCGCTCCATGAGTTCGTCTAGGGTTTGGATAGCCTCTTGATCAGAAGAAACATGTCGGGCCAGAGTCTGTGAGGCTCTCCAATTTGAAGGATCCATATGTAGAGCGTGACGGCATCGAAGCTCGGCCGCCGAGTCCATCGCAAAGCCTCCCAGGATATATGCCATTTGAACTTCCCAGAGCGAATCTGGCGTTTTAAAGTCAAGAGTGGCCTGAGACCACTTCTCAACCTCGTAAATTTGGTCTAAAGAGGGTTCCTCGATTGAATCTGTTTTGACATCCGTGGTACCGTTCGATTTGACCTAGATTAGTGCCATCAGTAAAGCTTCGAAACAAGACAAATTTAACTCAAGGGCTTACCTTCGAAAGGAACTTGAGCACGAATTGAAACATCTGCTTTGTTAATTCAGGGCTTGAAGGAGTTCTAAACGCAAGTTCTGCCATTCGATGCGCAGAAGGCGATAGAAGCACTTCAAATGGGTTGCTCCCACTATCAAGCAGCCTGGAGATCCACTCTTTCGCATGCCCATCAAGATTTGACGTTACGGCGGAGTTTCCGAGCCATCTCTTTATTTCTTCTATTCCCTTATCTTCCAGTATCCAAGGTGGGAATGCTGGGATAGATTTTGTCGACCAGAAAAGATTTTCGATCGGGGCTGAAAAGCAGAAAAGCTTGACTAGATCAGGACCAAGATCGCTTTTCAAATCACGATCCACTAGTGCAAGATCCACCTTGGATAGGTGGTGGACAAGTTGCCGAGCAGCATAGCCTTGTAAAACGGTCAACCTTGCATCTGCTTTTCGGGAAAGTACCCGAAGAGAGCTAGCAGCAATCCGTATATGAGCAGTGTCCTTTTCTTCCTGATGAATCTGGACTTTGTGTCCAGTCAACTTTTGCTGAAAATATTGCTCTAGTTCCAGTTTCCTTAGAAGGTCTGGTGGACAAACGGTGTTCAAGAAATGCTGTACAACATTGATTTCGCTTGGGTGGATGATCTCTCCATTCTCCCCATTCTGCGCAGTAATCTGATGTCGTTCTGGAATGGCTCGCAGGGTCTTGGAGGATCGGAAATCCACATATCCATCACTGTCGACTTCAAACAGGAGGAACTTGGTCCTGAAGCGCACTTCCAATGGGCGAAGAGGAACTGCGGCGCTTCTTAGTTGTAATACGGCGGTCATCTTCTCAACAGACATTCGCTCCTCGGCATAGGTGATCCAAAGAATAATCTCATTGATCTCCACCAGCTCATCTTGTGTGCGAATCCGATTGAGTTTCTGGACATCTGCCTTGATATGATCAGTCAGTTCTTTCCCGGCATTCTTCAAGACCAACTCGATTCCATCCATATAGTCCAACGCGTCAATTTCGTTTAACGCCGAGTCAATTTTCAGATAGTTGCCCCCAGTCTGGTGAGACAGCCTGTCAATGATATTCTCTCTCAACTTTGGTACTCCAACCTGTTTGATGTCCGAGAGAGAGTCAATGCGATCCATTCGTGCCGTAATGAATCTGCGAAGATCATCTTCACCCTTTTCGCCGATTGCTATTCTTGGACACAGGATGCCCTTTGCAGCCAAATGATCCATAACGCCCGGTGTGCTGGTGATGAGAATTCGAACGGACGGACTCTTCAACTGCCAGGCTTTTTGTAGAAACTCGAGGACAGAACGATCAACTTTGTCGTCTTTATCGCCCAACTTATTAATGACAATATAGAAAGTGGCATCTATAAAATTCAATCCTTCATTCTGAAGAAGAAGCCGCGGTAAAATATCCTTCGGATCGAGAACACCGTAACTGCGGCAAACATTTGCTGCCGCCTGCATGTAAGATGTATCGCTGTTGGCAAACTGCCAGATTAATGAATTTGCAAAAGCATCAACTCCTGCATTCTCATTTCTGTGCAGAAAAGAGAACCCGACTAGCTTCCGCGAGTCGGTATCTTGCAAATTACCCTGCCTTCGCAAGTGCTGAATGACCGTGGAAGCTAAAAAGGTCTTTCCAGTTGCTTCTCCACCCACGATTCCAAGAATTGGAATATCGTCATGTTTCTCTGCCCAGGATTGAAACGTAGGCTCTGAAAGAAGCCATTTCCCAGTCCCTGGCACAACGGTCTTTCGAATGCCATGGTATCGAGTCTCCCAGGTTGCAATGGGCCGCTGTCGCGTGCTGTCCCAGGTCTCAGTCGTTCTATTGAAAGCCAAAACTCCGAGAAGGGCATTTTGGTCATCTTCCGCTTGGCGCCTCTCTTGTCTCTCAGTTTTGCCCTCGGTTAGAAGACCCAAGGCGTTCTTCGAGTTCCTGTTTGCCTCTGACGCTTGGCGAAAAGTCTGGGCAGCAACAAGAAGCTCTTCTTTGTTGACAAGGCCCTTCATTTTTGCCAAAAGATCATCCGCATCGTTCTCGGAAATAAAGGTAATTTTCAAGAATGTCTTGATCTTACTTCGATGACTCTTGAGCTCCAGGGCGCGATCGCAAATAGCCACAAATAGCTCAAGATGCTGGCAGGCTACCAAGCTTAACTTGGGGTTCATTCCACCATGGCTATACTCTTCCAGTCGATCCAGGAAGTTGGCGCATTTCTCAAAAAGTCCCGTCAGCGTCTCAAAGGAGCTTTGGTAGTCTTGGTAGGCATTTATGACAAAACTGATCGCATTGTAGCATTGCCCAGCTGGAGGAAATACCTAGAAGTATATTAAACTAAAAATCCACGAAAAGAAGACAGTAGGAACTTACCTGAGATGCACCATCAGAAACTATACCTCCGACCGTTTTGATCACCCCCAGGGTTCTGGAGAATGTCTCCTTAACATAGGCTGACGCCTTGGAGCCTTTCCTGCGGGGGTTTTGGGCAGCATCTAGGTTTGCCAAAACATCGTCAATCTCTAAGCCTGGGTTCACTTTGTTCCCGGACAGCTCTGCGAGTTTCTGGACTCGCTGTCGAATTTCGATCCATGCAGCGCTGATTTGCTCATTTATGGCGGGATCCGTCCCAGCAGGGACATTGATGACTGCGGCGACTTGCATGGTGTCACCTTAGGTGGGGCGAGGACCTGGCAAGCATCGAAATCTGGGGAGAAAAACAATCAAGAAAAAGCGCGGAGGGGACTGGAGCAAAATGGCGATAATCTTTTGGTTGTGTTTGTTTATGTCGATCGCTGTGACAGGGCCCAATCCGATCTCGTACTTGCCCCAGGCTGGGCTTTCAATGGCCCCTGAGTCTTAGTGAATCTAAGATACCCCACTTGAACACGAACTGCCTCCAAGTCGATAACTAATGATGTCATGCAGAATCCTAGGCTGCTGGCGTATGCCATATTGGCCTATATAGAGTGAATGAATACCAACTCGCCAACTTTCGTTGTATGAGCTAACAATCAATAGACGCTTCACCTTCAAGCTATGTCCAGGTATCCTGCAAGCGGCTGAATTTATCTATAAAATACCAGCTCGCCTTGAATCTCCGAAGCCGGCCATCCAAGTCTTTCAACGTTGAAGACTCTTCGGCGATACTCTTATTTGGACGACATTCACGATTTCCTTTTCGGGCCGCAAAACCAAACGACAATTTGCCGCGGTTGGACACGGCAATCTCTGCACCGCCTTCGCACGGTCCGCTCATCTAAACAAATGGACATCGACAACCAAGAAAATGACTGAATCTACGGAGTAGCGGGTTCTTGCATAAGGAAAATATCACCAAGATACTATGGGTCACACAAAACCAAACGACTTCGTGACGGTGAAGACCTCCCTCCCGACCTCTCCACTCCCCACAAATCATGCACGGTCCCCATTGACAACAGGCCGATTGCTCCTCCGGCCCCTTGCAGCAAACGATCTCGAGGCAATGTATGTCTTGCGCACCCAAGAAGATGTCATGAGATGGACATCGGCTGGCTGCATCGACCCGAATATCGAGATGACCAGAGACAAATTGAACAATTTCTTGCCACCAAATGACACTAAGACATTCAATTACGCTATTTGCCTCAAAGAGACGGGGGATTTTATCGGCATGGGTGGATGTCACCTCTTTCCTGCGGAACATGGCTGGCCCGAGGTCGGGTACATGCTTAAAAAGGAATTCTGGGGCCAAGGCCTGGCATCGGAGTTTTTGAATGCCTGGCTACGGGCATGGAAGGAGCTACCACGGTCAGAGCGGGAGTCCAATGTTGCGAAGGAAATGGTGAATAGCGAGGGATTGGTGCAGGAGCATCTCATTGCTATCACAGAGGAGGCGAATTCTGGGAGTCAAAGAGTTCTACTGAAGGCTGGTTTTGAGAAGTTCCGGGAATTTAATGAGGAGGACGTCTCACAGCCTAATGGGATCATAAAGCTCATCGCTTTCCGTTACTTCCCATCGAGAGAGGATCTTTGAGGTATGGGAAGTGCTGATTATGGATTTTATTGATAGACACTTTTTGAGCGCAAGAAGCAAGATAAAAATAAAGAAACGGCCACTGCTTGGTATATGTATACAGTAGTAGATAATCTCAATTGCAAACCACCAAAGAGCCCTGGAGGTAATAATTCCGGAGATCCGGATATTATTCTAATCAGCCTCAGAAGTACCATTTGCTGGCAGCTGATCACAAAGATGAACTGAAACAGATCGCCACTTTGGCATATCCACATATGTTGTCTTGATGAGAACCTCTGTCACTGTGACGGCCTTTTCAAATATATCAATCTTCTTGTGACCAATGCTAGTTCCATTAGAGACGCGAGTGAACGGCACAGACAGGGTGCCATTAGCGTCCTGGCTGTCAACAACCTTCGCCTGCACTTGGTACGATCGAATAACCTGGCCATTACTTTGATCTTCCATCAAAACAATGCGGTCAATGGCAGTTGGGTAGTCAAATTTAATAGAGTATTCTCCTTTATCGGTCTGAGAATGCGCTGCATTTAGTGCGATGGGATCACCATAGCATGAGCTGATGAAATCGCCAAGTTGTTTGTAACGGGCTGCATAACTGGCTGGAATCAGTCCACTTCGGTCGGGTGTGAGGTCTAATTCGAGAAGACAGTTGCGGCCGACTGTTTTATGATAAACGTCGATCATTTCTTCGATGGATCGCAGTGGCTGGTCGACGCCGAAAAACCAGCGGTCTTCAGTTTGTAGGGTGGTGTCGCATTCGGCTGGGCAGAAATAGGGACTTTTAGAGTCTCCCCCGTCATTTGTCACGCCACTAAACAATCAGCATTTCAGAAATCTTGCAGTTTCCATGTCCTTAATCTCAGAGCTCGAGAGTACGTACGTTGACCAGTTCTCTTCCGGCGCCTGCCCTTCTTCTGTGCCGATCCATCGAACTAGAGCTAATGTCAGTAGAATTCTGGTCTGACAACACGAAATTCACGAACTAGAGTTTGAGGACAGGCAATTGCCATCAGTATCACATCCATTGAATATAACAGCCTGGGGCTGGGTTTCCTCCAATAAAGCTTCAATTTTGTCTTGTTGCGAGCTGCTATACCCGCCATCAAACCAGATCTGCGTGAAATATGATCAGTTAAAAAGCCAAGAACAATTGGAGTAATTTGTCATTAACCCTCACCTCGGTTAGACTCCCATAATTCTTCCATAGCTCACCCAGTTGGTCAAAAACAACCTGGTCATAAGTGCTATTGGTGACATTAACCTGACCAGGTGCCCAAGAGCCAGCTCTTACCTCTGAATTCTGCACATTCAGAAAGTTATTCACAACAACGCTGTAATAGAACCCATGGCCAATGTTGTACTTCTGGGCCGACTCGACGAAGCTCTTCACAACATCTTTTCCATGTACCGGAGACTGTGCGATGGTATAATTATAAGGCACGGTCTCATTATCCCGATTTTTGAAAGTCACTTGACTCGGCCATGTGGTGAATCCACAGTTATGCTTCGCGACGAGCGTGGCATACTTCGCACCGAGGGCGGCTGTTGTATCCATCCATGCATCGGTATTGATCAAAGTAGGGTCGAATAGATCTACATTGGGCACTAAGTTTGGGACATTGTTGCAGCCGTCAATGCTTAGGTATGTGGCTATTTCGAAATGAATGAGCACGCCGATTTCTTTGTCCTGGAAATCGAGCTGTTCTTTTCGTTGGAAGTGCAATCTTTGATCCGTCAATCGGCGAGATACGGTATTTGGGCTTGTAGGTTCCAGCGACGGCACTAGTAGCGGCGCATATGCTAATGAGAACATTGAGAGGGAGTTTCATCGTGGCCAGCTATAATCACGAATCGCGCTTGAATTATTTCACGCTCATAAGATAAAACCGGCTATATCTATAAGAATATTTTGCGACTACAGCTTCGCTATATAGAATAACTAGCTAGCGATGTAACGTAACTAATCAGATTCCTACGGTAGTATGTCGGTTGGGGATTGGAGCGGGGAAGGTCCTAATTAATACTGAGGATCGACATTGATAGCGCGGTTTTTCATGAATGCAGTTACATCCATCTGCCGAAACGACTCCCTTGAAGAAGATGAATTACCCGCCAATCGGCAAATAGCATCGGAAAATACAAAAATTGGGAGCTCGACGGGTATTTAGATCCAAGATGTTGAAACTAAATATGGGACCATACGTCAAAAAGTACACCATCACTCCTGCTTTTGAGCGTTAAGTAGACAACCTTAGAAGTAAGAAGCAGGAAGTAAATGACAGGCCTGACTTTCTTTGGTGAATGTAAACAAAACAGGTCATGTGTACAAACAACTTGAACACAATTACCTTCCTTGAAGGTAGGACCACTAGTAAATTCAACCTAAATGGTCTGTTAGACATTGATACCCACTTCAGGAAACGCCAAAAGTGTGCTTAGCCTAACAACACTGAAGAATTTGAATTGAACTCAGTTGCGACTGTCAGCCTATGGTAATATTCCAGACATTGCTCCAAAAAAAAGCCATTTTGATTAAGATTGAGAAGCCCATTTTAGCATCTAAACGTCCGGGGTTGCTTGTGGAGATGCGGGGAAACTACAGCGTTTCCCCAAGCAGATGGAAGTTACCGGGAATGACATTTAGATATTTGAATTGAAGATAAAACACCCCTTGAGCAAAACATAAAATCGCGCCCCGGAATGGAAATTCACCCTTCAAAAGTAAATATTCTCTATAGTTCGTGCTCTCCGCATGGGGTGCTTGACTCATTTAAACTCGGGCAAAGCGCCCCCGCTCCTCGGCTACTCAAAGCCGAATTCCGCCCTCAAAGCGCGTACAAGCAAAATGCAATCTCCTCCTTTCCAGACCACAAAGATAGAGACTGAGAACATCAAAATCATGACCTGCACCATGGCATCAGACACACGTACATACCCGCTACGACAACCCGCAAAGCATAACCCACCACCACGATTACACCTCGTCTTCCCAGAGGCACAGAAGCAAGTCTTCACAGCTTACATCGGGATCGAACTACACAGTCAAAAATGCAAAACCACCAAGGACGCCTTGTCTATCCTCTCAGAGCCCAGGTCAAAGATTCAAAACTGGCTTGAGGAGGTCACCCCAATCTCAACAGAGCAGTTCTTCGTCTTAGACGACACGCCAAACCATAGACAGACTTCTATCCCAACACAAGCTCAAGCTCAAGATCCAAGCTCCATTAAAAAATCCACCACTTTAATCTGGGCCTGCTACTGGCCGACCAAAGACTCCTACCAAAAAGCACTCGCAAACTTGAATCTTTCCTCGCTGCATACCTCCCTACCCGAATCCCTGCGCCCAGCAATCGGGTTCTGGGCAGAATGTTTTACTTCGGACATCGCCCGCCTGGAAACAGTCTACTCGGCAACAGATTATATGCCCGGCCTAGCGCGGTTACCAGGAACATCTACGACAAAGCATCTGCACACGGGATACTGGGGAGCAGCGCGGGATCGGATCCCGGGGTCTGGGGAGGATCTTTTTACTGGGGATGGAGCAGTGCGTAATTATGGAAATGGAGAATCTGCTGCTCCTGCAGAAGAAGGGGAAAGCGAAGATGTGGATTTTCAATCTTCTCTGAATTCATCTATAAAAGGCACAAACCCCTCAGACATGGTCCATATTCGTTCCGGTCAGTTCTGGGGAAATTGTAACGAAGAAGAAGCAAGTGCCTATCTGGATAATCTGGAACCAAAGCTACGTGGTGGATTGTTATATCTATGGAACTCCCCGGAAGAGAGCGGGTCTCTTGGGGTACGATATTTGCGCAATACCAATACCACTAGTCTCGAGGGCAAGAATTCTGAAAAGGGAGGAGAGGAAGACGCCGATGCCGTTTACGGTGCCGATACGGACCCATCCATCGCCGATTTCCTGGATACATGTCCGAAGGAAACGTGCGTGACAGCATTCTTCAGAAACATGGCAGATCTGGAGAAATGGGCGTCGAAACACCCGTCTCATCTGGCTATTCATGCGGGAGCTGTCAGTCATGGTCGACGATTTGGTGACGCGCGACGGTTTAGGACTTGGCATGAGGTTTCTGTGATTCGGGGCGGGGAGGCGAGGTTTGAATATGTGAATTGCGTCGATGGGAGGGGGTTTGGTAGAGGGATGGTGTCTGTTCAGCGGAGTGAGTTGCTCTGATTGAGATAGTTAGATGGGGGCACTTCATGTTAAATTACGGGAAGTGAGAGAAGAATATTGCTAGAGAATATCCATGTAATTCATTCAAAAACGCATAAGTATATCCATAAGAACCATGAACACATCGCTTCTCGCATGAGAGCGCAGAGCAGAGTAGAGCAGAGCGAACATAAGCCTCAAACCCGATATCGTGACAATATTTCCATCGAAGATCATAAAGTATTAAACTCCCCCAGAATTGTAAGAAATAGAAACCAGAAGAGTAAACGCCAGAGATGGTTCCGTAAAAGAAAAGAAGAAAGGGAAAAAAAAGCATGCTTCAAACAAGATCGGTGCAAGGATCTACTTGCGCCAGAACATCATCTTACCAGCACCTCGACTAACAGCCCACTTCGCCTCGGAAAGTCTGTCCTTCACGCTAGGCCCACCGCTATACCGAATGGGATTTGGTTTAGAAGAGCCACCTTCAGAAGATCCACCGGTGGAACTACCGCCGAAGGAACTGGGCGCGAAGTTGGAGATGTTGCCGGCCTGGAACTTGGTCTTTCCTTCCACAATCTTGTGGATTAGGTGCAACAGAGCGTAGGCAGTTGAGCCAACGGCACGAATTGCAGCGAGGATGGCAACAGACCACAGGATAATAGCAAGGTAGATGTTTGTGCCGCCTGAGTCGACACCGTAAACTTCGGAGACAGACATGGCGAGGATGAGATTAGCGACCATCCATATGGACACCATGTAGGTACGGACGGCGCGGTAGTAGTCCTCTTGCATCTGGGAATCGGACAGGGGAGGCTCGGGGACTTCGAGGCGGTCACGGAGGTTGCGCAGGGCAGCATCATAGCCGCTATCGATATCGAGTTGCTCAGACGGCATTTCCATGAGGACGGTGCTGCCGTTGATGACCTTTGCCGTTCCCAGATCTGTGTTAATCACGTTGTCTCCCTTCGTACCCCACGTCACATCGTGGGTGTTACAGAAGGCATAAACCTGAAGGGTGCAAATGTAACTGGGCATCAGGAGGAAGTATTGGATCGAAGATGTGAACATGTGCCACGGGTCGAGGTAAAGGAAGGAGGTGTAGAAGTACAGGCCGACGGTTGAAAGCATGGACAAGACGATGTTCATCATCAGTGTGCTGGACACGGTGATCTCCTTGCCAGAATCGATACCAGCGCGCGACATCAACTCCAAAACCACGAGGTATAAGGTACAGAAGATTGTATAGAACATGATCACACTGTACACGATGATACCCATAAGGTACATGTTTTTGGCACTGAAGGAAGTTAGCTTAGGATCTGATACTTAGCGGAGATCTAGCTTACCCTTGTGGTCGATTACCGAGAGATATGATGAATTGCAAGCACATGATCAAGACACAGGCATATCGAAGTACGATGAAGATATACTTGCCCATATTGTGACCAAATGGATCCAGCTTCTCGTCAGTCAAAGAGCCAGCGATGAAGTAGAAAGCGAGGTAGAAGTTAGCCTGCGATAGGTTAGTGGAGATTCAGGCACGATGCAAATGGCTAGACTTACCAGTCCGAAGTAAGTGAAAACAAGGTTGAGAGTCTGGTAAACGAATTCAATGTGCAATAAAATCTTCCGCGCAAGCGTGTGATCCGTTTTCCAGATCTGCCTCGCATTGATTGTCGAATACACAGCGGCGAAGAAAGCACCGTTCAGCCAACGACGACGCTGGGAGATAAACTCGGGCACCGTGTCAGGAACATCAGTCTCACCGACCGCACTCTTAACGAACTTCAAGACCCATCTTTCTTCTCGTTTCGCAACAAGCTCCCAGCAGAGAATACGATCCTCAGCCAGGTACATGTTGGCAGTGAAGACATCAGCATCTTGACCGTGCAAGGTTTCACCCTTGAAGTACTGGTTTAGTGGGCCGTGACCGTCGGCGTCGTTTTGCAAAGCGAAGAAGCGATAGGCACTCAGCGCACCGGGCAACACCGTAATGTATCCGAAAACAGACTCGAGAGGTTTGTCGAGAATGTTGGACATCTTGTATTCGAAGTTCTGACTGGCAACCAGAGGGTTGAGCAGACCCAGCATACCCTTACCCTTACCGGCCTTGATCTCTCCGGCAGCACCAGCGACGTTCGAGTCTTGGTCGAATGCCTTCCAAAGGTGGTACACGGCGCTGGGTTCGGGCTTGGTACCAACATCCAGTAGCACACAGATATTCGGCTGCAGAGCGCGACCGAAGGCGTTGAAGAACCAACGGTGGGAGTTCAGTTTCTTTTGGTTCTGCTCCTTCAGACAGAAAATAACCTGGCAAGGAACAATGCCCTTCTCAGCACCCTTGAACTTCAGGTCCGAATCAAGTGACACTTGGGTTGTGTACTCGTAGACGTGGGCTGTGACTGGTTTCTGATTGACAATGTTCTTGGCGATACCCTCCTGGTAAACACCAAGAGCGGCTAGAGCATTGAGAGTGCGAGGATGGACCTTCTTGCGACCATCGGAAATGATACAGACGACAATCTTCTTCCATCCGTCCTTACCCCATGTACGAGACTTGGTGCGGGAACAGAGATGGCTGATGTTGCGCATGACACCGTGCATGGTGCGTGTGAAGCCAATCTCATCTTCGTTGTACATGGTGATACAAATAAACAGTTCCGTTTCACGAGTCGTGCTTCCGATCTGCTGACGAAGCTTATATCCGCGGCTCGTGAAGTCGTCGGGGTCTGAGGTGACGGCCGTGTATCGCATGTGGGTAAACTCACGCTCGTCACGTCGAGGAAGGAAACTGTGCAAAATAGTTGGGATTTTGCACTCAAGGATCAGCTCACCGTTGATGAGCTGAACCTCCTTCTTGACCATCTGAGTCGAGCGGACACCTCGACGGCCTTGCTTATCGGGCGCGGGTCCATAGTGGAGGTTTGGATCAATCATGCTGGCGGCGTCTTCCTCGTCCTCTTCTTCTTCCAGATCGACCTTGGACATCGCATCTTTCTCGTCTCCCAATATGGTAGACTCGCTCATGAATGATCTGACACTGCCGCGAGAGTTGTGATTAATGGTCCGGCCACCACCACCGAAGGGATCCTCGCCATGATCATCAATATCGATGCTACTGTCCGCTCCTGCTGAAGCGGCGGCGCCAGAGAAAAGAGGCGCAGGAGGTAGTGGTCGGCGAGGGCTGCCACTGTACCTGGAGCTGGCTGTACCTGGTCGAGGACTGCCGTTGATATCGGCGCGTTCATATCCAACACTCGACACAGAGGGAGGACGAACATGTCCCGGACTCCATGGGCGTGTGGGAGAGCCCACTCGGGGTGGAATTGAAGGGTAAACTGATGTATCTGCTAGACTGGCAGTCGGTGGCGGCATGGTAGGTGCGGTCCCTAAGCTGGATGGCGGGCGTGAAGGCGAAGTTGCCGTGGGTACCTGGTAGAAGCGACTGTCGTAGCTAGGCACTGCTTCGGTTCTATTGCGCATGCGAACGTTAGTCCTCGGTCGCGTCAAATCCATGATGATCGAAATGTGACCAGGGAATTGCCAAATGGAGATGGCGCGGTACACTGGAGATAAACAAGTATATGGCAGTGTTTATGGTCAGACAGCATTGATTGAGCCACCAGCGGAAAGAGTCCCTCATCATCCGACAGGGTCCATTCTTTGGTAGCCCACCAAGCACTGGTCTGTGCCATACGCTTCTGTCAAGGGAGGGGTAGGAAGGGGACCGGAGTGGATATGACTGTGTTGTAGCGGGCAACGACTGGAATGTGTCGGGGAATAAACTCGAATTGCAAGCCATTGCGTTGCAACTGGATGGAAAGATAGAAGATGGGTTGATACGTACGGACTAGTTGTTTCGGCATATTCTGATGGATAGTGGGAGTATTGCGAAGGCGAAACAGGTCTGTAACTTCCGCTTAAATCGCTATCGACATTGCTGCTCGTCGGTAACAGGCGCATCGATGGGCCATTGTGTCTCGAGGGCGCGGTGGGCGAATCATCGTGGGATAGGAATGAAGCCGCCTCGTTGTCGTATGCGGGCGGCTCTTCGCCGAAGCTGGATGGCGGGTGACGGTTCATGACGTGAACTATGGAATGTGTACTTTGCTCAAGTCCTCATAGTAGAGCACCTCTGCGGTGGACTGACAGGCGTTGCGTTAGTGAATAGTTTGGTAGGAATGTGGATCGGAGAATGCCTACCAGCAGGTTGAAGAGCTTATTCAGAATTGAGCTTGCAGCAGTACCAGACGCGACACAACGAACAAAGTGATAATTGATCAAGAGGGAACTTGGATCAGTGGATGTAAGTGTAAGAACAGAAGTCTGGGGAGGAGCAAATGAGAAGAACGGTTCGAGTTGGAGTTGGAGTTGGAGTGCAGTCCAGTCCGACGTATCCGCCATCAACAACGGAGAGCCGCGCGGTTGCCCTGACAACGCGCGGATCTGCTTGCGCCTGCACGGGACTGAAACCGCCCTTGTTCTCTCTCCTTCGATTATTAGGGGTAATAGGGGTATTAGGAAGAGCTATAATTATATTCTTCATTATTAGCACCTACTATCTCTTATCCTTGCATGTTCTTGGTCTACTCTACTTCATGGTGCATCGTACAGCACCATGTTCGGTTCGAGCACGGTTCATCAGGCCCACTCGGTGGGTCAATCGCGATGCATAAACAGGTTGTACTAATTATCGGATCATCGTAAATAGGCAGTAGGATCGTGGTTATCGTACTTCAATATCAGACCAACGCCCAGTGGTATTATGAATGAAATAAAGCGAGAGGGGGGGATGTTAATTATTGCGCAACGAGCAAATAAACTGCAAGCCTCCAAATCCAAATTTCCACCACGTTTCCCTTCCATTTCCAGAATGGCAATCTCTGTAGCCCCGCGGGGGCAGTCCTGGCAACCTCTTTCTCTCCATTCCCTTAGCGGGTCGGACATATGCGATATTTGTATTGGTACTCGGTACTGGCACTTTGCTTGTCAATTTCGCCTGCTGGCCCGGCCCGGTGCTGACAGCACTTAAACCTCGTCGTTGAGCAAGGGCTGTCTTTCGCGATCGGCAGACTCCGGGTGTGCAACGCGACGGAAGAGAGTGTCGCGTCCGTAGTACTTGGTGCTGGAGATGTAGATCGAGGTCACGGTGAAAAGACCGAAGATGACAAAAGCGAAGATCCACTGCAGGGCAATGATCTTGACGGCAAATTGGCGCAGTGCGAGAGCTAGAATGTGTTAGCTTTGGAACTACTGGATGTATATACCTGTAGCTGTATAGTTCGCGATGATACCACTTACAAAGAGTGAGAAAACTGAAGCAGTACCCCAGGATATAATCCTGTCGAACAGAGATATGGAACAAGCCCACAGCAGCAATCACCCAGATGAAGATATTGGCGACAATTCGGCCGGGCAGGTTATGGCTGTGTGTCGCAACCGCGCCATTCCAGAAGAGCGCCGTCACCGTCCAGGCCAGCGGACCCGCGATAGTCGAGAGATGCACGAAAGCGGGGAGTCCCTGGTGTCGCCAGTAGGCCACCAGCTGGTTGAACAGGTGGGCAATCAGGATCACCTCGGCGCCCCAGAAGTGGTTGCGAGTCCAGAGGAGGATCCAGGAGAAGACGAAGAGGTTGTTCAGGATGAAGTGGGTCGCGACGTTGGCAGCGGGAGCGACGATCGCGACATCCTTGGAGAACAGGTGCCAGACGTAGCTAAGCTGTGAGAGGAGGAGCAGGATCCTGTGAGAGGTTAATATATATTCTTGTTCAAGTTCATCCCCACAGCTTGATCTCGGAGTATATATCCGAGTCCGTGCAGATATAGGGTAGGTAGAAGAGACACCCACCAGTAGATACCGGTGACAGTCGTATTCTGACTGAAAGGTGTCTTGTGCTTATCCGCCTGCTTCCAGATCTTCTTGCTCTTCTTCACATCATCTGGGGAGTGGATGGAGTAGTAGATGCCAACGATGACGACCAGCGCCCAGGTGAGGGGCACGAGAATGCGATACGCATTCAGCGCCTGAGCACTATGTGTCTCGCGCCGAGCAAAGGGATTAAAGTTGACCATTTCGACCAAAGCAAAGAGAAGGTGATGGTGATGGTGATGGTGATGAGGATGAGGATGAGAAAGAAACGGAATCAAAATCCGAGCTGGCCCAAGAAAAATAAAATAAAAGCAGGAAGAAATTAGCTCTTGAAAGCGGGGGAAGGCGTGGTTAACATTCCAATCCAGCGAATCCAGCGAATCCAGCGAGCCCCCGCATGGTCTGATGACCCCAGCATCCAACCATTCAGCACTCGTGCAGGGGAGACGCAGCCTACATGAGGTCAGATCCTTGACATCACGGTTTGGCCTCGAACCTGATGTGGATCTACCCATTCCGGCGGCTAGTGGGGGGATGTGCCGTCATTCGCGGTTTCAACTCTTGGGTTTCTTGATTTCAGGTGGGACCCATATGTCTGTTACTGTATGTAGCTGAGTGGCACTGGTACATTTTCTTTTGCGCTAACTAGTATTTCCCGGCATTGACCATGGCTCTGACTGCCTGACTGAAGACAAGGTGGAGCAGGGGTGAAATGGCAGTGATGGCACCTTGATGGCGCCACTCGTCGATCGGGTGCACGGCCCTAATCCGGGAAAGTACATCTATAGTTAGCCCATTCATGTTCTTTTACTAAAAGTACGTGACAGACATAAATCTGAAAATGATTCGATATTTATGAACACAGAAAACTTGATACTTGATACTGTCCATGACCTCTTCGAATGTACTCGTACTTGTACTAGTACCGCTGACGTAGACTGAGTGGTGAGTGGTGAGTGGTGAGTGGTGAGTACCCCGGACTCCGAGTCTGCGGGGCAAGGGGCCACTGCTTCAACAAAATGATCATGTGAGTTACTCCTTCTGGCTAGTCTGGCCATTTAGGATTTGATGCTGGCAACTATGAATGCTGTCATAGGTGCTCCTATGCAAGGCAGAAATTCAATTTTGTGGTTGAGAAATTGAAAATTTCCCGATCGGGTAGGTGTCTTCTTGATATACTATTGAATTCTCATAGGCACTTTGCTCTACTTCGAAGCCCTATTAGGATATTTGAGTAATTATAAAATATTGAAAAAAGACATTGTAAATTACACAGTACGGGTCCGATTATGCTGCTATCCACGGGAGCAGAGAGGTGTTAATCACATACACTCATGTCGGTCATGTCTGAATCGGATCCATCCCCTTCAGCTTCTTCGGAAAGTGCCTCCAAATATTCACAGACCTCCTCATATTCCGCATCCCAGCCTTCAAGAAATGCCAAGCATTTAAAGCAGTAGTATTCGAGTCGCTCGTACTCATTCCTCCATCCCCCGTACTTCTTATAGCAATGCTCTGCCCAATACTGAAAAGGGATAACGTCACCCCACCTATGAATATCACGTTGATCTGGAGGACTGGCCTCTCTCATCAGAGTATCTGAGATGTCTGGATCACTAGCTGACTCTTCAAAAGTGTCCTTGTTCGTATCGAAATTTGGTTGCGATCCCATCTCCTGTGTTTGCGGTGGCCGGGTATCTGAAAAGTCCTCAAATTCGCCAAAAGGTTGACCAGGCTGGGAGCCGCTATCTGAGCCGCTGTCTTCGAAGCGACATGATTTGTGTATGATTTTGTTTCCATCCCGGTAGTCTTGCACCACGTCATTCATTGAACAGAGACACTCGCGGTTTTTGACTGAGTGTTTCAACTCTTCCCACCATGGCTCCATAATGAATCCGTCATGAGTTCCGTTAGCGTAATCGAGAAATTCGCTGTTGCCACATTCTAGACACTCTATCTTGGGAAAACGCGCCGAATAGAGAATAGACCTCACAAAACTTTCCTCCTTTAGATTGGTGAATAGATCCAATGAAAAGAGGTCATATAAGAAATCAAAACACCACCCTCGTAGTCGTGGTGCGCGTTCCTCGGATATTTCGCGGTTGATGAGTCGATCGATGTCCGGAAAAAGTACCCTTGCATCATCACGCCAAAAGAAGAACATGTCGGAAAATTCTAAACACCTTGAAGTAGGTGTCTCCCCACGGAGACTGGCTTTAATATCAATCCCTTTCTCGGCAAGGAATTGTAAGACTAGCCAATGGGGGCAGTACTCCAGAACAGGGCACTCTCTTTGAAGGGAAAGGCTATTAATCACTTTCTGAGTGTCAAGTTCAAGGATCAAATCCATACTGCCAACATCTCCCCTCTCCGCTGCAAAAGCCAGGGCGTATTCTATTGCATGACGATCGGTGCCGACTATGACTTCCTCTTGAAGTCGTTTGATTAAGAATAAAATCACGCCTTGGCAACGTTGATTATAGGCTTGAGGATATCCAATGGAATTTTCAAGACCACATAAGATATTCCAACCAGCTGCGCCTGGCTCGCAGAAATCAATACAATCCCTGAAAAGGTAAAGCCATTCCAGACAGGTTTCATAACTTGAGTAGGGCCTGATAAATGAAGCCGGTGTACTGTATATAATTAGATTCAATTTCATATCTTGCGAGCAGACAAACAAACAAATGGTCAGTCATAGCGGGCTTATACAGATAAGCTTGTTTATCTGCATTTTGCAAGATCAAAAATTTTGCAAGGTCCAGGTGTTTATAGAATGCGGCAAACTATATTTTTCATATTAGTTTTGATTTCCTTAGATGTTCAAGTATCTAAGCCATGAATAAAAAGTATATGGATAGAACCTCCTTATCTCAACACTAAAACGTTTATTCGAACTCACATGTAGGAGACTCATTCCATTTGAGTTGACGTCATATACTGTTGCTTGTTGTCTTTCAAACAGCTCGCGCACAGCTTCCATATTTCCCATTTCACAAAAACAAAAAATGAGCGAGTCATCTGGTCTAACATTTACCGGCGAAATGCTATACTGCCACGTTTTGTGATGATTGACAGCCATGGCTTTCAATCCGTATCTGATCCCGAGTCTCAAGAGCCAAGGAGCAGGATGGAAAGTAAATGAGGTCTGAGTCTCGGATTGAACAGAGGATTCATCACCCACGGATATGGTGCGTTCAATGACCTGGGTTCGAAAGATTATTTTCCCGAATACACTCGTATGGGGCACGGACTGAAAGACTTGGTTTTTGGAAATCTTCCTCATCTCAGTCCTGCTGCTATGAATAGCTTGACTAGCAGCTGATATCAAGGTGCGTCGCAGTAAAGGGCTCGGAATTCCATCAGCTATGCGGCGTAGTCCTTCATCCACGGATTCAGTGTGTTGATCAACATTGGCAATATGTGAAGATATGGGTGATATCTGCCATTCCCGACAGATTGACTTGTTACGCTGCTCGTCCTGCTGCCTATCTGCAAAGTCTTGCAATAAACAAAAGACCCAACTGTTCACCCAGTCAGCGATGAAAATCCTTATCCAGAGGATATCTTCCACGACACTCACACTTTTTCGTCGCCAGAAACTCCAGAAAGGACTTAGTAGCACATGCAGCTGATGCCGCAGCATAGTCTTGCCAAACCTTAGTCTTGTGACTATCCGCGTAATCACAAACTCCCTTGATAATGATGCATGAAAGATTGTTGCAGACACCGGACCCCTCCATCTCGAATCCAACAAGCTGTGACCCTTGAGCCAGATCATCGCGGTGCTTTGCAGATTTCATGACTGTATCTGTAGAGCCGATAGGACCGAAATGTAGTCGAGGCTTGGGATTATCACCCGTTAAGCGATGCCGTTGGACGAGATCATCTATGGATTCTGCAGCATTTGAGGTGTCTTTTAGATCGGAAGACGATGGAAATAGTCGATCTTGGTCCACACCCGGGTATTGCCAAATAGATCCCTTTTCTCCAACGTCCTGCAAGTACCGGGTATGCATTTTCTGAAACTCAATTCGGGACGATTTGATCTGGAGACCGGATATGAGCGATCGAAGGGAGCGGTTAGATCGATCAAGAGTATCCTGTACACCACCCCTCTGCTCGAACCGATCAGGATATTGTCTTCCAAAGTCGAACTTCAGAACCTGATGGCTGATAACCACATCCCCCAAGATCAACTCAGTACCCGGCGCCGGGAAAGGAACCCCACCGCATATCCCGACTACCAGCGTCAAGCTGATACTGGGGAAACTGATCTGGAGACTGGATGCCGCGCTGGCGGCACTCTCCTTCCCATCTCTGGTAGGCAAGCTAGGACAATATTGAAAGGCCCGATGCGGCCTGTTTTATAGAAATTTGGATCGTTCGCATTTTGGACTGGTGTCTGGTCATTGTAGATTTCGTCAAGGGAGGCTTCGACCGCATCGAACTCTCGAGGCAGGGCGCAAATAATGGCGAACTCGTAGTGGTCCAACTTCACAGCGTATCCAGTGGACGGCCAGGCCCGTACCACTTGGTCGGCCATGAGGGTCGACGATAATCAAAGAAGCGGATTTGGTAACACTGCCTCTATACAGATATACGGTCGTTGTAGGTTCTCTGCCAGTGCAGGGTGCATCGGCGCAGTCCCATATGTTGTTGAGCGCAAGATTGTATCGACGTTCTCAACCTCCATGGCTGCGCCTTCTCCAGGCGCTTAGTTTCGTTTTCCGCCCCCATCTCAGCAGCCAACCAGAGTTAGTGTCAGCTAGTCAATAGTTATACGTTTGATACAGTGGTGTTGTAAAAGTTTGAAACCCTGGCTGACTTGCTCTCGTCTACGCTCCGCCTTCTAGTCGCGAACAAGTAGCTAGCCAAGATGGAATAGGTTGGCCAATTTATTCCATCTTAGGTAGCTAGTTACTAGGATTCCATAAGAAGGCGGTCGATAAAAGTGTGCAATAGGTTTCAAACCTTTGCAACGCCGCTGTATAGCCCTACGAGCGCAGAAACAGAAAGAGAAAAAAGCCGAATAGATGCTCTCTCATTTTGGGGTATCATAGAAAAGGGTAGATGACAAAAACATTCTCCATCCCAGTAATCCCAATCATCCTGTCCATATCACCACATTGCACTGCACTGCACTGCACTGCACCATTCTCCGAGATAGAATCATACATAGCCTAAGCCTTCGCAGCTCTAGCCTTCCCCACAGCCTCCAAAATAATCCCATGCACACTCTCAGGCGCAACAACCATCCCATAACACCCCTCAAGCGTCCTACCCCGTCCACAATCAACCTCACCACCCGCCATATCCGTAACCTTACACCCCAATTCCTGAACAAGCAACATACCACCCGAATGATCCCAGATCTTCGACCGATACGTCTCCTTCTTCGGAACCTTGACGAATGCATTACAAGCACCCATGGCAATAGCCACGTATCTCATCTGCGCAGACCAGATATCAACAGTAGCCGGCCAAGGCGCACCCAAAGACCCCGCAACAGCAGCGTGAACATCCAGACGTCCGGACGGCGAGAAACTCGTATCGACGAAGCGGAGCTCGTTGCCCGTGCTGATTTGCTGGACGCGGGATAGATTGCGCGAGGGGAGGAGCGCCCCTGTTCCGAGGGGTTGAATGCGTGCGCCGTGACCTGATACCGCTGTGAGGAGGTGGCCGTGGCCGGGATCGATGTTATCTTCGTGAACATTCGTTGTGTCGGGGAGATTGGGACAGGCGAGGAGGCCGAGGACTTGTTTTCCGTTCTCGATTAGGGAGAGGCAGACGGCGTATTGTTGACCGTTTATGAATGTAGCTGTGCCGTCGACTGGGTCTAGGGTCCAGACTCGGTGGGGAGGTTTGTCGGTGGGGAAGGGTTGTGCGCCTAGATCGATCAAGTCGAGCATTTCTTCCTTTGTGGTTGGTGTGTGGAGGTGGGATTCGCTTGTCGGGTCGTCGAGGTGAGTGCTTGTTGCTAGGTCCCAGGTTCGGTTGAAGAGGGCTGCATTTTCGCGGAGGGCGGTGCTGTCTTCTTCGCCGATTATCGAGTCGGAGGGGAATGCGTTGTGGATTGCGGCGATGATCGAGGCTTGTGCGGCGAAGTCGGCGATTGTTACTGGTGTGTCGTCGCTTTTGTCTAGGTGGCCCTTGTCGACTGCGGATAGTAGCTTCTTTGTGAGGACGGCGGCTCGTTGGACAGCGAGACTTCCTATGAGGAGCTCTTTGCTGTAGGGGTGTGTCGTCATAGTTGTGGATTTGGGTTGGCAAGTTGAGTCAACAGATTGAGAGGATGCGCCAGTGAGTCGATGTGGAGAGGATGCAAAGGAGAGAGGCTGCCAGTGCCAGTAGGATTGAGGAATTGAGTAAAAGAGAATTCGGGCTTGCTGAATGCAAAATAGGATGCAATGTAGGTAGCCTGACTGAAAAGAAATATATTCGCGACGATCTCACCGGTAGATCACGTGTGGGTACGTTTGCGTCATGGCGGGAGAATTCTGGTTTATTTTGGGTTATTTTGGGAAAACTATTTACATCCTAATTCAGTAGTAGTTACTGGGTTTAAACAAAGGATTAGAAGCCCAGGATAATACTACCAGTATTCCAATACTCATCTCATTGTATTCATTTGGGTTTCAAATCTTTGGCTAACCGAGTATCTTCACTGGTAGCTTCCAAGGTTCCTATTGTCAGGTTCCCTTTACAATGCTAACTTGGTATTATTTGGCCTTATCCCTAATTTATTCAAGAGGTTTCTCGAAGGCCGGATAGTATACAATTACTAGTAGCATAATTGTTTGTTATATACAAAGCTTGGAAGTCTACAGGTATAGGCGGCCGCTGGGACGGTCAGCCTAAATTGCCTTGGCAGACCTACTGGTTGCCACTAGTTATGTCGTAGATAGTAGGAATTGCAGCAAAACCCTAGAAATAATATGCATTAAATAAATTATGTCGATAATTTCCGAGAGTAAGGATAAAGTACAAAAGTCGTTATGTTAATTTAGCAGGGTGTACCTCTTGGGCAACCCCAGCCGACTGTCGGGCAAGGCTTGCCGGAGTCGTCTCAATGCTAAGAAAAATGAATGCCTATAGGTATATCTCTCCGAACGCCAGTATAAAAAAAAGACAGATAACATCGTAATCAAGATCCAGGGGATCATGATTGGAATCAGAAGGGCGCAAACGCCAGCTCGTATGCAAATGCCAAGCTCATCTTCGCGTGCTGCAGCATGTGGTCGAAGCTTAGATATTGGATCTTATCCTCAGTGGTGTGGATCTTCTTATCCGAGTTCTCGAACTGAGATTCGATGACGAAAGCCGATGGGTAACCGAATCGGCTGGCGGAGGCGTGGTCGGAGCAGGCGTAACCGCACTTGGTCTCGACGTAGGGGACATCGCAGTACTGGAGTTAGAATGTTAGTAATGATCAGAGAAAAGGAGCAATGCGCCTCGGAATGAGAGAGAAGAAACTTACTGTGGTAATGACATTCTTGATGAAGTTGGTCAGTCCCTGGTCAACATAATCGATGATAACGCCGACCGACTCCTCGAGTCCAGCATCCAGGGTACCCTGCACGTAGCCGGTCATGTCTTGCTGCAGCATAGCCTTGACATTACGCTGGTCCTTCTTATACTGGGAGTAAACAGCCTGGGAGCCGAGAAGACCACCTTCTTCCGCAGAGTACCAGTGGAACTCGATTGTGTTCTCTGCCTGACCCTGGGAGATAGTCTCCGACCGCAGCAGGGCCCGGAGAGTCTCGAGAATAGTGACAGTTCCACTTCCATCATCGTCTGCGCCAGGCGCAGCCAGAAGAGAGGGAAGGAAAAGGTTGATGCTGTCCTGGTGAGCGCCCAGAACAACGGTGTTGTTGGTCTGGCCCGGAATGCGCGCAATGATGCTGAACTGGCCCCAGGCGTGGTCGAAACGTTCGACAGTTGCGCCGTACTTGCTGGCGCCAGACTCGTGGACCACGTCGGAGACTTGGCCGTAGAGCCACTCGGCAGACTCGATGCCGTACTGTGATTTGTAATACCGGGTGTGGAAGGAGGTGAAGTGCTCTAGGTTCTCTCGCATGTTGGATTTGGACAAGTCGGCGGCCAACGGGGTGATCTCCTCTTCATGCTTCATCTGTCCCGGATAATGGACAACGCGCATGGTGTGGAGAGTTCCATATTCGCCGGCCTTGTACTCGTCTGTGACATCGATGAAGTTGACGCCGTCCTGATCGTCGTTAGCAAGGGATATGGAAAAGCGGGGAAAGAGGGAAACAAGGAAACAAGGAAAAGAGGAAAAGAAAAGAGGAGATAAAGCATACCAATTTCAAAGCCCACTTCTCTTCTTCGGTGACCCAGCGAGTTTGATACGGGCTCAGTTCGATCAGCCACCGGGTGGTCTGAGTATTCTGCACAATTGAGGGGATTGTCTGAGCGAGCGGTTCCTGTTGGGGGATGACACCCGCAAGGGCTACCGAGGCGGTTGCGCTGAGCGCAAAGAGGAACTTCATGATGGGAGTTCAACCGACAAACGAATCGAAATCGGAGAAAAAAAAGAGAGAAAAAAAAAGGATAGGAATACGACAAGGGTCTCGTTAGGCGGAAGCGTCGGGTTTTGTAGGTTGCCAGGAACAGGCGCAGGGTTTGGGGCCAGGCTGATCAAGGCTCAATCACGCGCCCTTGGTAAGAGTGCCAAGCCTATTTTGGACCCCGCGCTAACTGTTAGCAGGTTGTTATTAATAGGCAGGCATGCTAAGTATGTGATGGGTATGTTTTGATTTCTGAGCTCAGCTTTCGATGATACATAGTCCTTTTTGCTGCATTTTTGACTATAGTAATTTAGAAGCTACTTGGGTACATACCTTCCTGGATGCGTGATCAACATCTCGATTCATCTTCTCTGCGCGGGGGCGAGCGGAGACCCGAGGTTCCAGTACATACGGAGTACCCACTTTCCGGCTGTTCGGAAGTGACTCACAGCCTTGCGGATGGGGCCAAAAGACACAGCCGCAGTGGAATACAGAGTTAGTATAGTGTATAGTGTGACTATACGAGGAGTGAAGTGCATAATGTCTGCTCATGCTCATGCATAGTGTATAGCACACTGCTTTCAGTATCTTTCCCGGTCTCCCCAATCATGATACTGGCTACTTCCTACTTCCCCCCTCGTATTCCCAAAAAGGAAAGAAGGGTTAGGGTTGATGAGTCACCGTGACTCTCCACTCTCCCAATCATCGACGCGCGCGAATCCCGTGCCGACGTGACTGGCGTCTTTATCTGCTATCTCCGCAGTCCAGTGCGCCCGCCTCACTCTTATACTCAGGGTCCTCGCTTCATCTCCCTTCCCCCTCACACCCCATCTATATTCCCTACTTGATATCTTTACTTCCCCTATATTATCTGCTGATCCCTTCCACCTCACAATGGCCATCCATCCAAGACTCCGCCCGCAGGGTTCCCAAGCCAGTCTATCCCCCCCAGCAAACCCTCGCCATCTCCGCATGGACCGAACAAGCCGCATCCTCCCTGCAGGACCTCTCCCTCTCCGAATCAACCCCAGATGCTGCATCCCAATCGCCTACCCCAGTCCGCTCCACCTTGCGCGGAGCCACCACAACCCTGTCCATCCCGCTGGACGATCAACCCCCGACCCCATCCCCGAGAGTGAAGATCGCCTCTGAAGAATCCCGCCCACCAACAGTCAGTTTCCGTCGTCGCGAACCACTGCGCCGAGACAGTCTTAAGAGCCGAGAGGCCCTGCTCAAAGGAAAGGACGGGAGTCGTCGACGCCAGCGCTGGGAGAACGGTATGCGCCATACCCGAAACCATTGACCAGGCCAAAGAAAGAAAAAGCAAAAAGGCCAAAGAAACCTGAAAGCTGACTGTGTCCACAAAGATCGCCTGTTGCACAACCCATGGGCTGAACCGCCCTCGTCCAAAGATTGGGAAATCCGCCCAACATACACCCGCCATGATCCCATGCCGTACTACCTTGCCCCGCTGTGGGATGTGCACTATGCTCATATGGCAGATACCCACCCCCGGAAGAATGCCCCTGTCGAAGAGAAACACCGAGTGCCGAAGGAGTTGCGATTGAGACTGAAGCACGCGCGTGCGGCGCGAGGCATGTTGCAGGACCTGGAAGATGAGATCCGTCTCTTTATCCGGAAGTGGAATGAGAAGCAGACACTCCTCCGTAGTGACGGCTTGCAGGATGCACCCAGTGACTCGGAGGACGAGATTGTTTTTGTTGGGCGGAATGGACAGATGCACGATTCGCCTGAGCGGAAGGAGGCATTGCAACGGCTGCGCGATGAGATGAGTCTTCATGATGAGCGGGATGGGGAGAAGATGGTCTTTGAGAGTTTGGTCGACGACCGTGCTGCGGGCTTTGGGTAAGTTTCTCAGAGATCCATATACCACCTGCCGCGGGGGGGGGTTGAACCCCCTCCCCCTTCCCTGCGACTAATCGCTTGCGCTGAGGCTGACATCGTATAAAGTCGCTGGCTAGTGCATTCTATCGCTTCATACTATGGCCTGCACACCTGGTCCGTTACCGTGGGTGAGCCTGCTCGTCGCGAGGCATATGTCGGATTCCGTCCGCCGGTCCCCGGGACTCGCGCTGGACTGGTCAATCACCCAACCTGCCGCACAGAGGATGAGATCCAGTTGGGCGAGGACCTCCCACGGCCGCTCTATGCGCAGGTCTAAGTGACGAGATTATCTTGTACTACCACCCGGTGGATCGGACTTGGTAAAGATACACATACACACCTTATCTGTTTGCCTATTAGACTGCCAGATTGGATATAGGCTGAGGCGGCGGAGTTAATACGTTTGGTTTCGGTTGTAAAGAAAAGGGCAAGATACATTTCCTTTGGTTGTTCTGTTCGTTCATTCGGTTATATTACCAGATGTCTTCATTTCATTCGAGTCCCCGAGATGGGCCTAAGGGCATATATAGAAGATTTCAAGGTTGACTTCTGCCATTCCTTCAAAGTTTCTTTGGAATAGCCCTCGGTGCTCTGCGAACCATGATACTACTTGGTTCCCCATTGGATGGGTAGCGTCTAGTCCGAGTTACATTTACATATCGCGGCTAGCCAGAATTCCAGGTCATCGGCTTGAATAGCCGTTTCATCCCTTGAGGCGTAGACCATTCGCTTGACTATGGAATTCTTCAACCCCCCACAGATATTCCTCCACACGGGCATAGTGGTACATGCCCATTCCAGCCCTGCATTATGTCGTCATTTGCGACCACCGTGGACGAGAATATCTCGGCCAAGTCCAGACAGTTCCCAGTTCTTGGCCTGCAGCCCCTACCTTGGAATACGAGTGCACTGTGACATATGTACGTCGTCAGAACACCAATTCTAGCAATTCTTCCAGACTGGAGATGAATTGCAACTAGAGACTAGAAAGGAGAACGCACTGGCAGTTTCCAAGCATCGCCGAGACGAATATTCAGAAACCAGGGCAGGACTTGGAATCGGTCCAAGCCAAGTCGGTCCCATCCGATAGTAATACAATTCCATGAAACCAAACCAGGCGATGATCAAGCCATCTCACATCTCGGGTACTACAAGTATTACTTGGAGCCTTGGAGACTATTCGAATCCGACCCCCAACTTGAAGTCCAAACAAGTCCCATTCAGCCCAAACAGTCGATACTGTAGATCGCACAAACCCCCATTTCCACCCCCCTCCCCGCCATATGCAGCTAATCCAAAACTAACCTTGACTAGTGTAACTGTGACGAGGAGGCCCATGGAAACGTGCTCTATGATGAACGAGTAGAGTACTAGACTCAAAACGGCATGGGTATCGAGGAGTACTAGACTTAAACGGTAGGATTGGAATCAAAATGGCATCGGCATCAAAGAGCCCGAGAACCATGGGTCCAGGAATTCTCCAGTTGTGTCCTTCACAGGTGATATACATGATCGGATGGGTTTTAGAGTATATACTAGTAGCACATGAAGAGATCGGCCATAGCAGAACTTGAAGTTCAAGTTACTAGTTGTAGTTCTAAATCGCAAATCTATGATGGAAGATCGAAGAAGTCCAAGTCCCACAGGCGAATTTCCCCAATTTCGGAGCTTTGTAGGAGAATAGTGTCCTCATCGCAAGAGGTCGGGATCTTCTTACATGGTCAACACTACGAGGAGAAAAGAAGAAGGAAGAAATGTTCAAGGTATTGGAAACTGGAATGACATTGGAAGAGATCTAACTACGAGGAGATGTGCTTGATTGGCTTCATTCGAATAAACGAATTACTAGTCAGCAGTGCCACGAAGAGGCTCAAGCGATACTGCTGGCTCCCACCCAAGAGACAGGACAGGGGTCAAATGGGCAGGAGTTGGTTCAAAAGATTATGTTGGTAGCCAGCGACCAGGTCGCAGCACCGGAAATTTTTGGTTCAAAAAAGTTGGTTTTGAAAGCCCGAACGATTTGGGGGTCGAAGGGGCGATCAAGAAAAAAAAGCTGGTCAAACGGGCAGACCAGAGAGAGCGTGGGGTTCAAGTCAATGTTTAGCCCATGATCGGACATGTCCGAGTCAGTGAACTGCACACCATGCAAGATAGATTCCATACGCCGGGGAAATCACCAAAATAGATGGGTTGTCAGGACGTTGCGTAGTCTGCGTTGTCGCTGCATCTTGCCGAAGCGTGGCATGGTGGATCCTGAACGACGCGGTTTTCACCCAGGAAAGGGTACAGTCGACATTTTGCACCCAGGGGGCTCAGTCCGGAACCTCATTTCCTTTGCCTCTGTGCGGAACCTGTAGAAAGTGGTCAGTATTGGGGAGCCTCGACGAAGGTTGGGATGGGGATGAAAGTGAGTCGAAGGCCGGTTGCTGGAATCAGTTCAACGACCCGAGAGATGACTCGAGATCGAAGCCCTTGATTCAACGACCGTGACAAGGAAGAAAGAGGCGTACCGAGAGACCCTCAGCATCCTACACCATAGAGGTGCGTCGGAGTGAGTTGCTTTGGGGAGGAAGAAAGAGAGAGAGAGAGAGAGAGAAAGGAGAAGAAAACGAAGAGGGAGGAGGGAGGAGGAGGGGAGAGAGGGGAATGTGTGAGTCACCAGTTCCCAAAGCAGCAGCGGACCTTCGTACTTTCTTAAAATGCCGACGGCGTGGTTCTCCCAGTGAATGTTCCGGCATCCGCTTGGATTTGGACGCGGACATGGACATTATTACAGCATTCTAATTAAGGATTTCAGAGAAGTAAATTGGTAGTAGGAGTAGTATCAGGAGTAGAAATGCTTAATTTAGACTTCTGAACAACTAGGGGAAGGAATTGATGAAAATATGGGAAGAACGGAAGTTGGTGATATTTGAAGCTATACAGACGGAAGGACGACCCACATGGCGGGTTGGGTGTCTCACTGCCTTACTGCCTGAGGCCATCATATCTGCGGCGCCACGCCTCAACTGTATGAAGATCGAGGCAAGTGTAAATCAGAATAATTACGGCTGGTAGTGGGATCGAGGCCGGTAGAATTGATTCCCTGGTTTCTTTCATTGTCTTTATACGGTGTGTGCGGTAATTCGCCAGATTTTGGACGATTTCCCTCATGACAGTATACACCAACGCATGGGGATGTCGGATTTGGATGCACTTCTCTGTCCGTCTCTGCAAGCTAACGAGACCGAGCACATATCATTCTTCTATGTACGCTATATTCAGATCTCCGGCAATTGGCGTGGTGAGGCCTGCAACCGGCATCAAAAGACCTCGAACAGGCACTCTGCGGCACAGCTCCAGTCCCCCATGCCCGCTCCAAAGATCGGATCTGACGTCGAATCGGAAAGTGAAGAGGAGAACGAACTGCTAATAAACAGCAATCTACGATGGCGTGGCAGACAACACAACGTTTCTTCCTAGAGATACAACTAACCAAGCAATCGGCGACATCGCGCGAACGACAACCTTTTCGCACTCCAACCGAGCCTCGCGCCCGCCTCGTCCCCGAACACTACAAGATCCCGATGAGCAGCAGCCGATACTGGAAAATCGGTACCCGATAGCCAGCAGGGCATCTACCGCCGCACAAAGGGAAAGGAGAAGGAGCACTCATCGGCGGGGACGGCGTGGCGTGGCAGCAATGGCAATACAGACAGTCGAATTTTATGTGGAAAGACAGGTTATGGGCTACTGGCGAGTTTGGAAGGTTTGACGACATTTCATGTACACAGCACTCCGCGGCGAAGTTTTGGCGGGCGTTAGCGACTCTGGAAAGTCCCTTTGCGGAGCTGGTAACCAGAGTACAAACCAACTCTCTCTCTCTCCGGCTTTGGATTTGGCTCTCTAGTATGTGGTGTACTGAATATAGAATTATGAAAAGCCACGGTCTTCTCACGCGAGAATGTACCGCCTGTATTCCATCATCAAGAAGAATTATTTGGCTCAGCGAGATAGTTCTTATTTCAAGTCTGATACTACCTTGGTCAATACTAGTAATCTTCACGATAAATGTAGGAACTTGAATATTGTCACCACTCCAGTTCCGATGTATATTTGAGCTTTACTAATAGTTTCCATAGAAGCCAATGGGTACTAGTAGTCCCTTCAAGTTGAACCTTTAGTCTTTAATCTTGAATAAATAATCAGTAGAATAGTACAATGCCAACTTCAAATCGAACCAGGACCCAGCCACCTTCCAGTGTTTGAAGCTAGCTTTGATGCCAAGGTTAGATCGGATCGGATCGGATTGGATCAAGATCAAATCGTCTTTCCCCCTATACTCGTACATCTTAATTCAACTTCTATGACGTACTATGTAGTAGGGAAAAGCGCTCGATCCTCAAACACTCCACGATGCGTTGTCAGGGCCCGTTGCGTCTCCACCCGAGCGTTCGCGGTCGCATTCGCATCATCCGAACTGAGCCCCCTGCCAGAACCGCATGGATGGGCCAGGCACGGGGTGTATTATGGCGAACCTTGGAACCTATGCTATAATAGCTTTAGCATAGGCATGACAAACCGGGTGACTTTACTCCGTGGGGTTTTAGTTGCAATTGCAGTACTCGCAGTATGCCCCGCCCTGATAATGTCCACGGGTAGCAGTAGGAGAAAAACTGCGAGGGCGCAGAACAGAAGATTGGAACCGGATCGGTCCGCCCCCACTGTCTCCATTATGACGTTGATTTATTCTCCAGAGTGAAACATACATATATACTGCTAGTGTCTGATGGAACTTGAAGTGAAGAAAATATCCGAGTACTGAGTCAACGAAGATCTCAGGCAACGAGAGACAATAGCTATATCGATACCGATACTACTGAGATCGCTGAATGGCTTGGCTCTGGCGACACTGGCGATCAGACCTAAAGCCATGACCTGAACACAATGACATCGTTTCTCACCAGGCCCAAGTCCCACCTCACCCGCGACCGCGACCGTGACCGTGATAGTCGAAGCTAGAGCGCACAAGCCCCCATGGCCAGACTCTTCTATGCAGCCCCTCGCCCCACTCTGACCAGTCAGACCGGTGTCACGGATCGGAGGGGGGTCGCAATCCCATTTTACTAGATGGAAGTTGCACCAGGTTGGTGGGTTGGTGGGTTTGTGGGCTGGTGGTTTGGCAACGAATGGCAGTTCGACACGGACGTGCAGAACACATCACGCTCCTCACTTCTACATCCGAGGCTACAGTCCCATAAGTATGTCCTGTATCTGGGTGGTGTGGTTCGTCCGTGTTTTGAGACGTGATAGAATTGCTCGCCTAAGCCTCTAGCTTGTCACTAGATACTTGTTCTCCGTTTGTAGGACCTACTGGATGAGGCGAGGGGCTTAGAAGGTGGAGGAGGAGGTGATACCTACCTGATTCGATGGTTTGGCCGGGTCGCGGCCTGAAGCTCTGTGCTGTACGACGGCTGTGTGAACTCTATGCCGATGGCTTTGCCTGTGGAAGGGGGAATGTGAGATTAAATGCTGCTGCTGTTGGTGGGTGGTTAGCATTGAAACGGAGCTGCACGCCTCACCATTTGACTGTTCCGTTTTGTTTCGCGAGCTTGGCGAGGCAGTTGAAATCGTATTCCAGGTTGAATTTGATTTTATTAGACTCGACTGCTGCTAGCTACAGCTGCGACTTGCTGCTCCCATCGAATTGATGACGGAGTACGACCTAGCATTTTCCCATTTCAAGTTCTATTTACATTCATACCTACATTCTCAACTGCTTTTAATTATAATTACACCTTGAACCAGCAGCACGGCGCCTGTGCCAGTCCGATTTTCACCATTTCTCATTTTACTCGGGGCATTTCTTTTCTTTTTCCTCTCTTGCTTCACCCCTCCCTAGCTTTGGCTTCGGAATTTTGCTCTATTTCTTTTTTTTCTTTTCGTCGTCTAGGGGGGTTTGGGCACTGCCCCTCTATTTTGTTGTTCACTCTCCACTTTTATTTTCCCTCTCCCATTCTTGGGGGTTTGCCCAACGACCTAACCTAACCTAACCCCTCCTTGGGGAACAAAACGAACACCTGGGAATCACCAAACGAACACCCCCCTTCCCTCCTGGATTATAGCAAATTTTGGGAATCCCTGATTTTTATTTCTCTCTGATATCACTATCACCTGTGCCAATACCCCCACCTTCTCTTCCAGAAATACTTTTGGTATTCATTCATCTTGTACTTCTACTATCGAAAGCGGGAATTCCCTCGAACCCTGGCTGCCGACGCCCCATCATATGATTCTCGATCGGACCTTACCCCAGCCTAATCTCTCCGATATACCCCTGGTGCGTTCGGAAATTGCGTGGTGAGAACAAAAATTTACTACGCAGGAGCACGCGGTAAAAGTGCGGAGCCGAAGATTCGATCGGGAGATTCTCGAGTTTTGAGTTGATCCCTTGTCGGATGCTTGCTCCTTCTATCTCCTTCATACCGGATGATTTAGGGCCACTTTCACACTGCGTCATGGGAATTTGACTTGACTACTTCATTTCACTACACTCTCAAGATTTGTTCCTATTACTATTCTATCCACACTGTTGGATATCTTACCTTCCGATCGCGTGAACCCACCTCAACTCTATTGAACTCACGGATCTCGACTTGATAATTTCCTTCTCCACAAGGCTGAACAGGAGAAAACCATACGACAGAACCAGTCACCAGAACTTCTTTCATCTCTTTTAATTTTTCCAGCCTTTGACATATAATTCCCCAAATCTTATGCAGGTTCCTAAGATGGGTTCGTACAAGTCATCACAAGCACCCGGAAATGGAGGCAGTTGCAGCTCCACAGAAACCGATGCCTCGGACCACTCAAAAAGCACCGTGCCTACAATAATCAGCGACAGACCAACGCCAAAGGAGCGAGCTCAAACAGAATGGCCCGCATTTGACGACGACGAAATCGAAGTCCGACTCATTGAACCAAAAGAGCACCACCACGCCGATGACCATGAGCCCGCCCCCAACGCCTCAGTATCAACATATGCCTCCACGACCCGCTCAACAGCAGAGCTCCAAGAAGAAGCAGAGCAGCAACAACAGCAACAGCAACAAATCAAAACAGAAGAACAACTTTACGAAGTCGACGACAGACAAGAAAACTTCCCAACAGATGCCCTAGCCTCAACCCCCTCCTCCTTCGCAGGCCTCTTCCCTTCTTCAAGAAGATTACTCATTCGCCATGACGACGCAACGATAGATGGTAATATGAATCTGCGCGTCGACACGGTTGTGCCTTGTCGCGCTGGATATCAGCAGGATGTCATCCTCTTTCATCTGCGCATGTACGACCTCTTCTCGCGCAAGTTTTCCTTCCGGAGATATTGTCGTGACTCTGGCCGCGAGGTGTGCCACTCTGCGCGCAAAGAAGCCGTCTCGCACCACGCCGATCAGCAGCGTCGTCGTCGCTCGCTGAGTAGTGTCCTTGCCAGTCTCCGTCCAGGATCGAGCTCGAACGGAGGTCATCATCCAGCAAACTCGCCCCAAGATTTGAAGCGGCAGGATTCGGGGTACGAGGCTGGGATGGATTCGTTTAATCTGGATGATCCTGATTATGACCACGGCGTGGAGAATGGGCATGGAGATGGCCGTGGAGGACAACCACCACTTACCGAGACGATTCTGTTGGAATTCTCTAATTACGCGCATGTTGAGCTTAGACGGCGTGGGACGGGTGCGACGAAGAAATACGAATATGAGTACTGGTCGACGAAGTATCAGTGGCGCCGGGAATTCAGGAGAGAAGGGGATCTTCGGGAAGTTTCATACTACCTTGTTGATATGCGTTCGTCGAAGACGATTGCACATATGGTTCCGGAAATCATGACACCGCTTGAGGCGGTAGAGGAGGAGAGTAAGGGTGGCTGGGTGCCGCCTTGTTCGATGTGGATTAACGATTCTTCGGTTTATGAGAGGATGCCTGACGTTGCCGAGTAAGTCCGCTCCCCTTTTTCTGTTTTGATCTTGATCTGCGTTTGCGAGGCGTTCATGCGTTGGGCGGTTTGCTGCCCTGCCCTGGCATGAGTTAGTGTGATGATTTGTTGTCACTTTCGTCCTTCTCCTTCCTAATTTCTTCGTCGTTTTTGCTTTTGCTTTATTTCCCTTATTGCGTGCATAGACGAAGAAGACTAACGGTGATTAGTGTGATTGTCGCGACAGGACTAGTGGCTCTCGTGGATGATTGCATACGCCGTCGCTGGCACCAACAGCATCGACCTACATGGTCCCTCCCCGCACGCTCCTTGACCAGAGGGCTCGAACTCATAGGCCCACGCAGATTGATCGGCGAGGTACTTCAACGGAGGGGTTCTGCTTAGTTGCCACGACAAGGGTACCTTGGTCCAACGGAGACTAGTCTGTGATCCGAGAGGATAACTCGAGAAGAGGATGAAATTTGAGGAGAAAATCATGAGACCCATGTGTTGGCGTCGAGATCTACCTGCATCTTGCATTTCCTTCCGCTGTTCTGGATGCATGGATTGTGCCGATGCCCATGATTAATGACTTGGCGACGAACTTCACGGCTTTTTATTTTTTATTTTCTGGATTCCTTTTCAGCCTTCCGTTTTCTGTTAGCATCATTGCTGGCTAGTTCATGTTATATTTGGAAGCTCCCCACTTGTGTGGCGTGTGTTCATGCCGGGTTGAGCGCATATCGGCGATCTACCCGACGTTGTCCGAGCTGAACGATTGGACAAGAAAGCTTCGGAGGCTCGGGGGCGGTTTGGCGTTTCATTTGCATTCGAGGATTGGACAGGATATGTGTATCTACACAGCGTATCTGCGATTACTTGCTTTTTGCTTCGAACTGCTCTGTTGTCTGCTTTGCTTCTTTTCAGCTTCATTCAAGGACCTGCGTGTACATGGTTACCTCGTCCTGTGTTGCTCTGTTGTCGATGCATATTTCACTATTCAACGGTCTGACCGCTGCTTCATTTCACGAGCTTCCTATTCATCTTCAGGGGTATCGTGCATCGCCTTCCAAGCCTCCCGGTATCTGCATCGTGTGCAAAGTACGGGAGATACCCACTTATAATGGAGTACACACCGACTCTATTCATGGGTTGAACTATCCTGTACTCGTATGACGGTAGGTCTGACTAAAGGGTGAGGAATGCCGATCGACACTATCAGCACGAGCATGAACCTGAGCATGAATCTGAGCATGAACCCCGCTAGCGGTGTCACAGTGAAGAATAACACATGTCTATATGCCAGTCATGACGGAGAAGCAAATCGATTGGCTACGAATGAATCTTTTTAGATTTAATATTTTTTTAATTAATTTTCTATCGCGCCCAAGAACCACTGAACCTTGCCTTGCTGCCTTAATCCAGTGCGGGGCCCAAGGCGCTTACGGCTGAGGCCCAGATCTTCCTAGCCAGCCCCAGCCCCGGCCCCGGCTTCGGTAGGGCATGGACGTGAGCATGGACATGAGCATAGACACCCCCGTGGCTATAGCTTTTGCCCGCCTCTTGCATCTGTTTAGCCGCATGCATTGATGAGAACCATGGATCCATGGAACAAGAATGGATGAAAATGCATGAATACCCAATAAAATTAGGGCAGCAAATCACGGCAGTTTCGTCCGATTGAGATCCATTCATCTGTTATTCCCCCCCTGGGCTTCATGAAGCGAGCTTCACGCGAAGACATGAGGCGGTTAGCTCGATTATGAGGCGAAGATACAGTGTGTAGGGCCAGGGCGGAGGAGGCATGTAGTTCCTGAGAGATGCGGGCAATATCTCATACACCATACTGAAGGCCATTGTTGTTTATTGACAAGCCTCGAACTCATCTAGACGAGTATTCAAATCCCAGTATGAGTTCCTGCAATGCGGCCCGGTTCGTCCCAGGATGGTCGGGGCTAGTTGCTACAACCACAATCATCGCAGGCAGCGACGAACGAACCATCTGAAATTACTATCCGTAGTCTCAGCTATTATCGACACTGCTCAGGTGCAGGAAGTTGACCAGGGTTAGCGTAGAGCCTCGGATAGGAATGTACAATATAGCTTTTGGGACAATTATGATCTCATCCACTGGGACTTGATGTGCTGGCACGCTGGCCTCTTCATCTCAACTCTTTTCTTTTTTTTCTACCTAGCAGCCCAACCCGAGCCGTTCGACTTCGTTGGTGATGCCTTGATGATACTATTTTTTGTCGTCGCATCAAGTACTTTTGGGCATCCGCCCTCGTCGTGTCTAGGGTCGGAGCTATGACGCCCTCCCCAGTAGCTCCACTTTTGGGCAATTTGGGCAACCATCTTCTCATCACTCACAGAAGACGTTCCTTTCACGGCCACGCATGCAATTCATACCTTGAGGTTTATTCTGGAAGGGATCCCGCCGATTTGGTTCGAGCCTATGCGCACTAGCGGTTGATATGCCTGGTGGATGAGGCAGCCCCGGGGCGCTCCTCAGTTATTGACGTGGAGCATTGTGAGTTGTTCTTTTTTCCCATCTAATCCGCGACCCTAGTGGCCCCGACGTTATTTTGTATTTTGTGTTTTTTTTCTATTTCTCGCTTTATGCATCGATATTAATTTAAGGGGGGGAGAGGAGGAAGAGGGAGAAAACGGACATTTTGTATGATTATTAGTTGCATTAATCAATATTCTTCGGAAGCTCTCCCCCGGCTGCCAAAAAGAAAGATATGTTCTACTTGTAATTGTTTTTCGCTTCCCCTTGCCTAGTGGAAAATTTGTGTCTGTCACATCTGGGAAATTCGATAGTGGGACCTTCAACCGCGACCCCTTAGCCCTTACGGCTCTACCTCGTCTAGCGTTTCTTCAAAGGTTTTTTGCTCTGGTCGGCGTGCGCCGGGCCGTTCCAGCTTGCAGCCTCATGAATGATCCGCATATCTCCCGCACCCATCCTTCACTGGCGGATCAGGCAGGAAGGGAGGGGGAATTTCGCTGACGCTGGGTCTGTCCACTCGCGTGCATAAGCTCGTCCTTTTTGGTCGTCCATTGGGTTCCAGACAGACGTTAGGCTCCGTCTGCTTGTCCCCGCCAGGAGAAATAGTACAGAGAAAAAAAAAATTCATCATGACCCCCTCCTCCCGAGAACGGTCTCTTGCTGTTTGGTCTTTTTGGGTCTTTTTTGGTTTTTATTTTTTTGGGGGTTTTCTATTTTCTTAATTTTTTAATAATATTATTTTTCTCGGGTCCTTGAAGATATGGCCCACTGTATATAGGACTCCCCGCTTCCCATGTTAATCACCGTTCGTGACTTTAAAAACGGTCACGCAAGTTTTCTGAATTCATTGAGATCTAGTGAATTATTCTTCTTCTTTATATTTACTTGATTGCCCCGGAGTCCTTTCCCCTTCAACTCGTCCCCGAAGTTTCTTCTCTCCCCCACACGCCAACGTTGCCACATCACACCCTATCGACAACCTTTTCTACCTTTACTCTCTTTTGCAATTGAGTCTCAGAAATACCTTTCAATTACTGAGAAATTTACCTTTTTCACGACCGACAATGTCACTGCCCAATAGCCCCCAAGGAAGCGCTGCCGCAAGCCGGCCGAGTTGGCAAGACCAGCTTTCAGGTAAGCAAGCCATTGGGGCACGATTGTCACGCTAAACGTCTTGCAACCTTCCTCAACCCCCCCCTCGAGTTCTTTCACTAACATCACGAAGAGCACTGTAGACGCACAAAGCTACCAACTCCGATCTTTAACATTGTCTCCGATCGACGAGGTACCTACCCGATTCCGCTATTTTTCTCCTTCACACCCTCTACCCTCCACCGTCTTTTCACCCCTCCTAAAAATACCCCGTTTCCATTCCCTGTGCTTTTCTTCCGGTTCACGCGTCTTGCCTTGCCTGCAACACGCTGTGTGTCTCGGCATTGCAGGTGTGGAGCTGCAGAAAGAACCGTGTACACCGACTTTTAGTCCGAACCTTGACAGCGGGATACTAATTGCCCTTGCGTCGGAAATGTAGGAGGTCGTACCGCTTGGTCAAGCACCGTCAGCATCAATACCCAGAACTTCTCCGCCCGCTACTGGTATGATGGTCAGTACATCAACAATGCCAAAGAGGATGCTGCCGAAGTCGCCCTGAAGCTCCTCAATCAACAGCCGCGTGCCTCGACCATCTATCCTGGTCAGATTGATTCGCGACAGACCACAGGCTATGGCCGTGGTGCTGGCGGAGTCTGATACTTTCTATCTTTATATGGACTAACTATTTTCTTTTGTGTGGGTGGCTATCTTCTTTATTTTCCTGTGTTTTATCCCTTCTTCACCTGCATGTGCACGTGGAGTGTTTATGAAAAAGAAAGAAGGAAAGCAAAAAAGAGGGAAGTGGTATCTCCTTTTCTCTGTCTTTCTCTATCTCTTTTTCTGCATGTGTCTCCCTTTTGCGGACCCACTGCAACTCAACTCACACGTCCTTGCTGTTGCTCTCATTTGTTATTTCTGCGTCTGCAGGAAAAAAATATCCATCCACGCACTGCTCTACATACCTTCCGCGTCACATCGTCGTCCACTCGCCCTCCTCCTCGGAGACCCGGAACGCACACTTCATTCTCCCAAGCCGGTGAAATCTTGACAGCACATACTTTCAAGCACGTTGCAGGGGTGCCTTAACCGTGTTGCCGCGTGGGATGAGGTGTTCCGGAACAAGGTGCAGGGAAGTGTATGGG
The DNA here is from genome assembly GCF_028827165.1 of Penicillium cosmopolitanum. NCBI lineage: Eukaryota > Fungi > Ascomycota > Eurotiomycetes > Eurotiales > Aspergillaceae > Penicillium > Penicillium cosmopolitanum. Next base: position 3,475,624 of record NW_026622676.1, on the reverse strand, counting down.
ATTTCGAGAACTGGACATTTTTCGGAGTGACTATCCGTCAATAATGCTTTCGAAGATCCGTCACTACCTTGTACTTGGGCATTGGTGTTTGTGTGACCCGTCAACAGCCATCGTGATACCCAACCCTTTCAGCAGCTCCAGGGACGGCGCTTTCCTAATTCTCCGGCTCGCATGAGTGACGAAAACAAGCATAAAAATTCTTTCGAAATTGCTGGCACAGGAGAGAAATACTGTGGCAAATTTACTACTTGCACTTATACATCTGATCAACGACTCGACTTGTTTCGCGAGATGAAAATGTCTTCATTTTACCGCCTTCGTGACTTCAGACATTGCCTTGCCTCTGCCGTGAATCGGTGAAGCTTGAGTGGGGCATTTCTCCTTTGGTCGACTTGTTATTGCATATATGCACGATCTTCCGAGACAGCTTTACCTGTTCTCTCCTATACTACACGGGTTGGTGCACACGGAAAGATTAGCACCTGGCCAGGACCTTACTTGATGCCTTGTGACATAAGTGGTACCTTCTGATGGTGTACATACTGGGTACTACTACAGCGCGCATCCAAAAGAATCACCGCAATCGGGCCCTAGCATTGTTATTGCCTCTTGTCTTGGGACTGGGGGCCTGTCGACATTCCTGTGTTACCAGGAACGGCCCGGCAGCCCAAACCTAAATTTCCCACAGGACCAGGGCAGAGTTCGACATCAAGCAGCGGTCAATGTGTGCGAGGAAATACAGGGTTCTCTCTTTTCCTCGGACTGGGCACTGGTGTCATCTCTTTTGTTTTTCATTTTCTGCTATCTCTTTGTACTCGTTTCTTTATCTCACGAGAAGAGTCTTTATACGGGAGTTTTTTTTTTCTTTTTTTCCCCCTTTCTTTCTTGGTATGGGTATCGAATGGGGCTATGGGAATGATAATTGGACTGGAACAGGTCGTTATAGTGTTGACTTTGCTTTGTTCTCTGATGATCACTGGGATTGGGGTTGGATTAGGGTCTTCTTTTATCAGATTGTTTTGACCTCTCTTTGGCATAAGACTTATCGACAGAATATCACAAAACCAGAAATATAAAATTTTCTTCTTTTTATTTTTCTTTCATAATGCTTCAATGATAAATCTTTAAGCCGTGGCTTCTATATTTTGATTGCGAAATTTGAGCTGAGAAGGAACGCTGTCTCACATTGAAAGACTCATTAGGAGGGCCTAGACAAAAATTAGTGCCTCAGATCATCCCCCCTCAGTCTCAAGCTTAGTGGTACTTGTTAGGTTCTTCGGGGTAGAATCACATGTGGAGCCTCGAATCAGTAGCAGTTGCGCCAAAAGTTACAAAGGTCTGTAGCAATTTCTTCCCTTATACAAAGCCACGAGTAAAAAAGATGTTTTTATAACGGTCAAATTCCCATGTAGTATTCATGCTAACTTTAAAATGCGTTCCAGCTTTTATCATACTCGGAGAGAGGAGCTCAATATGAGAACGTCTTTCCCCATATGGAACTCGCAGAAACCCGCAGTTTAAATTGATTTTTGAGTCGATTATATTAACTAGTGGAGAGATTGAGGATAGAAAGCCCCCATAGAACGCTTAGATGGGCAGGCCTGTAACACAATCTCCTCCAAGGAGATGAAACGCAATTATTTGCATGCATCCCCTGCGTTCCGGGCCGGATCATATAGATCATAACTAAATATGGATAGTTCCGAGGTCCGGCTTCTCTATGCATCAACTGACCCACCAGTAGTAAGTAGTACGATGTGAGCTATCTAATATGCAAACATCTTTCCACTTCCATCACCATTACGTCGTTTGTTCCTCCACGCATAGTAGAATCTCAGCAAAATACACCCCGTCGTTACGAATAGAAGTAACGCGGCATTTGTCCAATGGCCCGTCGGATAGCCCCTTTTTGCCTCGTCGCTCTTGTAGATCCAAACACCCACAATCTGGCCTGGTGCTCCAAAAGATACATTCAACGCGATAGCCAGTCCAGCCCCTGCGGTCGAGTGGAGATTTGAAGAAAGCCATCCTAGGAGTGGAGGGATACAAGCAAAGGCCCCACTTGTCGCGACAATGAGACAGCCATATCGATGCTAATTTCTTAGTATTAGCTTCTGTCAATTGGCACAGTAGAAATCAATACAAAATCTTACCAAGTAGGCTTCAGCAGGAAGGACCGCGGATGCTAAAAATCCCATTGCGCCGACAAAGGAAAATATGGCGGAATGAAGCCCACGGCTAGGCGAGTTAGCTATTTTCAAACATCAATATATATTACTTCAAATTACCTATTAAAGTGGTCCGCGGACCAGGCCACAGAAACTGTCACAACATACGCAACGGCATATGGAGGAACTGTCATCAATTGAGCCCGAAGATTGGAGTATCCAAGACCCGCAGTGATGGCAGGCGTGAAGAGAGAGAGACTAGAGAAAGGGGTAGAAATGCCAAAGTAGACCTATCAACTTGTCAGCAATTGGTCTTTGCAGGGGGGCTTAAAGCCAAACAAACCGCATAATGGGCATACAACCGCCAATCCACAAGTACAGCTTTGGCGTCCTCCCATGACATGGCATGGGAAGAGCCCTTTGAACCCTCAGTTGCTAAACGTCGCGCCGCAAAATCTTTCTCCTCAGCGGAAAGCCAGTGGGCGGACTCTGGATAGTCTGGCAGGAAAAACCAGACTAGAACAGCCGAGGCACAAGAAGGTGCTCCTTCAATTATGAACAGCCATCTCCAAGCAGATAAGCCCTGAGCCCCATTCATGTGGCCAACTCCAAATGCAATAGCACCACCAAAGGCACCTGCCAGAGTTGCTGACGCTAGGATCAAAGCGACGCGCATCGAACGCTCAGAGTTTCGATACCAAAAGGTTAGATAGTAAACAAAACCGGGGAAAAGCCCTGCTTCCATGACGCCAAGTAGAAAGCGCAGACCAGTAACTTGGGCATAGTTGTGAACTCCCCCAAGACCCATGGTAGTTGCACCCCACGAGAGCATAAGAAAAGCAATCCATCTCTAGAAGGCTGTCAGTCAAATCTCGGTTCTCATTTTTGTATTGATGGGGAAGAAGTACACTTGGCCTCAACTTTTTCAAAAAGTAATTAGATGGAACTTCAAAAAGTGCATATGCAATCAAAAAAACCATAAGCGCAATTCTGCTGTTCTTAGTACCAGACTGATAAAATAATAGATTGGCTGATTTACTCACGTGAACTGAAAGGAGGTCATATTCGTCTCAGAAAGAAGGTCATTGTGAGTATCCTGATTAAGAATTTTGGCATTTCCTCCATGGGGTCAGCGTAACCAAGGACCTTGTCAGTGAAACATAGTTAACATACCGATATTAGATCGATCTAGATAACACAAAAGGTAGATAGCAGCACAAAGCGGAACGATCCGTAGATCCTGCTTCCAGACCAAAGCTTTCTCATCGGCATCGCCGTCCAGGACTGGTGAATCGGTGTCGGTGTCGGGACCTGGATACTTTCCCCGCTATTCTTAGTGGTTATAAAATTTGAACCGAATGAAAGGGAAACTCACGCCCGAGACATTTTCGATGTCTTGCGCCCTCTTCTCTTCCATCATATTCTAGGGGGACTGGCGATCCCTCAACGCACACAAATATGCCAGGAGAGCAAAATCCGAGAACTCTTCGCCCCCCTTTTTAGTTTGCTTTTTTTTTTCTCACTCGGCATTGAGCTAATGCCCCGGGATTGTCCCCGCATTCCCGAGCCCGCACTGACCAGGTCGGCCATTCTCCGACCCAGCGTGCTCCACTGCATTTTGACCGACTTTGGGCCATCTTGCTACCTTACGGTCTTAGATTAAGGTTTAGCAGCGAAGTGATATAACACTTTGTCCTTACGATCTTGAATTCGATTTATGAGGTCTTATATCTTTTAAATTTTTTTAGAATTCCATTCAGTCTCAGACAGGAATCTTAAAAATGATAGAATTGATTTGTTGGGATGTCACATTCCAACAAAGTGAAATGGATGTCCTGCAACTTAATCCGTCTTGCTCTTTGCAAATCGACCCGTGAACTGCCGGATCTGCTTGCCCCAGATGTAAACCGGCACACCCAAAAGGCCGAGAGCGCCAGTTAGCCCCCCGAAGATACCGAAGGCACCATCATACCCGTGACTTGCCACAAATGCCGATGTACCATAGCTCGTACCAAAAGAAATAAAACCACGGAAAGCACAGATAATCACGAGTAATGGCCCTGTGCGGGCTGGATAACTATCCAGTAGATATGTGATAGCCACGATATTGGCTCCCACGAAGCAAAAGTAGTAGGCCGCGACAACATACACATATACAAACCAATGATACCTTTCTGGAAAGGCTGCACCCTGTCCATAAAGAACAGAAGTAAATGTTCCAACAATCACCGGAAATATCAGAGGCCAGAGTCGTGTCTCAGGCTCGTGCATGCCACCATTGCGTCGAGCAAACCAGCGAATTAGCTTATCAGAGCCGGTTCCTAAAAGTGGAAGTGCGGCAACGGCGACAACGATTTGCCCACAGTTCACGTAGCTTGTGCTTGAGTCAGGCCAGTGGTACGGAGCTCCGGTAAGAATTGAACCGTATGTCGTTCCAATAGCAATATTGACGCCGATAGTGAGCCCATTGAGACATAACGCCCAAAGGACATTGGGGAAGAAAAGAAGCTCCACGGTTTGCTTTGTGAAGTGTGAGCTGGGTCCTGTGTGAATAATAACGAAGTCTATGGACATACCCTGAGAACCTCGACAGCTTTGTACCACTCCGGCTTGCCTACCCAAAGACGCATATCCGATCTCCAGGTTCGTGGCGCATAGTTGACAAAATCAAGAGGCGGCCTTTCTTTGCAAATCGTGACTTTGGTCTTGTCAGGGATATCGGCCTCAAGATCGACTGCATCTGTGGAATCATCACTTGAGACATCTTGCTGATATGCAGAAAGATTCCGATCATATTTAGTCTCTGGTAGCCAAAGTAGAGCCACAACAAATTGAAGAGCAGCCATTCCAGCTCCAAGGTAATACCAGCCCTGTGGAGTAATGGCGCCTGCAATGGGGCTAGCAAAAAGAACCCAGATGGTTGTCAATAACACCTGAATGGCTTGTTGGACCATGAGACATTTGCCCCTTTCGTGGAGAAAAAAAAATTTCCTATTGGCGGAAAATTATTTTAGTATGATTTCGAGGAGAATGGGCCTGATAAATGAGATGACTTACCTGTGTGATCATCGGAACCAATGCTTCGCTTTGTCCCGCGCTCAACCCAAGCACCATGCGAGCTGCTAAATGCCACTCGTATGTCTGGGCCACAGCACAGAGAACAGCACCAAGTATAAGGACTAGAGTAAATAGGAGGAGGACGCTTCGACGGCCAACGGCAATGGCCAAAGGCATTCCGACAAGATTTCCGATTCCCCTATTAGATCCGACAAGCTCTGGTCAGTATACCAATCCCCTCAGTTCCAGGGAGAGAATATTACATGAATAAAGTTGGGTACGTCATCAGTGCCGTTATATCTGCATAATCCTTGCCTACTGCCACATATTCCGGTATATAGAAGGTCAACAACCCTCCAAACCCGGAAACAAGAGACATGCCAATAGTTGAGACTGGTAGAAAGTCAGAATATGAGACTGGAGAAAATCGTGATTGTAACTTAAGTCAATTGACTCACAGGTAGATATAACGATCAGCACGACTATCTTCTGCCAAAGAGGCATGTTGAGAGGATCTTTTCGATTTCATTAATATTTTTCGTACCTTCCGGGAAAAATTGCAATGCGATATCATACCTTGCGGGTCTGCTGTTGGAGTTGGGATATAGATAATTGAGCCTTCGGTCAACTTGACTGTTCCCATAGCCTTAATCGCTTCACCATCAAGTTTTGGTGACTCGGATATTTCATCGTGTACCATCTCAACATGTTGGCCAGTGGCTTTTTCAGTATCCTTCATGTTTGCAAAGAAGGAGGACGACCCAGGAATCGTTCTGAGCTCTTGAGCTGGATGATGCAGTGTGTCCTGGAGTCCAGAGGGAAAGAATCAGAAGCTCACAGCAGCCTCGACCATTTAATAGATCAAGTTCATTATCGCTATCCAACCAGGAAGACTGGGTGATCGTCGGGACCACTCTAGCTGTCACCCCCACAAACCCAGGACATCCAGCCACTTGGCCCGATAGCTCTCGGCTACTACTGCAACTTATTATTCTACATCTTGACACTAACCAGTTATGGGGGTCCTTTTAGAAAGCACGCTCGAATAAAGCCTGATGATAGGGATCCACAGTGATACCCCGCTTCCCCAGACTCGCCCGGGATTGGATTCGTAATCTAGATTCATAAATTTGTGGATGGTGGCTGGAAAGAGAGTTAAAAAAGAGCCGAGCGGGGGTGTGCCGGCAGTTGCTCTCGTCTGCCCACCGGGAAGAGATGTCAATCCCGAAAATAGCAAGTGGGCGTGAATATCTATCTTGTCGCAAAAGTCTGGAATAAGGTAAATGGGGTCGGCAATTAGCTTGTTGAAGATCGGTAAATGCCAGCAAGAACCCCAAGCCATGATTTTTCATTTGATCGAACGAAGGATGAATATGGAATAGACCTCTCAACAAACGTGTAGATGAAAGCGAAATGATTTTTAAAATCACCCCAAGTTCACCCGTCGGAGGTTTCCACGCTTCGCTACGTGTCTTTCTGTCCGAGGTGCCGTGTCTCTAATTCAAATTCCATTCCAAGGCTCCCATTTATTATTGATTATGCCCAAGATACCACCACGTAGAGCAACGTATGAGATCAAAACGAAAAAAAATGACTCCGGTGGATTTTCGTGTTGGTGTATGAATCCTAGGTCTGTAGTATCACTGAAAATGAATATTGTAAAGAGTAACCTGTTCATTCCACTAGCTGTCATATATCTAGATAGTATATCACCCTCTCATTTAAAGCCTAATAGCCCTTGACACCAGCCAATCTCAGAACAGTGTCCGTAAGTTCGGGCTTCTCGAACGGCTCATTGCGATCCTTAGGGCAAACATTTCCATCACGCATAGGCTTCTCCTTAGCCGGGCGCACATTGCTGGAGAAGATAATTAGCATTCTCTCTTAAGCAATGAAATTCTGCGGAAGCTTACCAGTGAGGCCAGTGTGTGGTACCAGTGAAGTTCTCGAAACACTCCTTCTTCAACTCTAGCGTCTCGGGGGTCGCAAATCGTCGCGGTGTCATGCAGATGTACTGTACATGGCGGATCTGATCACCCTCTGGTAGGCAGGCGTAGTGCATAGTGCGCGAGTCCCAGAGGACAAAATCACCAGGTTCCATGTTAATTTTGACCAGCTCACAGCCGCGCTCTTGGAACCATTTGACGTCCTTCTCGCTGAACAAGAAGAGGTCCATAAATTTGATCTCAGGGGTGGCGCATCCTCATGGTCGAAAGATTCGCGCTTATAGGCAAAGAACTCATCGAAGAGCTTGGCGGATCCCTTCATCAACATGAGACCACCGTCCTTAGGACCGTTGGGGGCATAGTTGAGAAGACCCTGGACTGCTTGCATCCTGTTGACAGTCAGCCTGATCCAACAAATGGAGAATACCGGTTTGAGATCTCACCCTTTACGTTCGGGGTTCTGATCGCAGTGAGGCCATGGACTCCAGCGAACATCCTTTCGTCGCGGCATCGAGATGTTCATTCCATCGAACGAGCAGATAAGCTCCTTGGTCTCCCAAAGTGTCTCAAAGATGTCGATGACGGTAGGCTCAGTGCGAGCTTCCCATGACATCTTCTCATGAGGCGAGCCATATGCGAAGTACATTCTACTTCAAGTTAGCGCACGTCTGGGGATCTGAGGATCGGGTCAACTTACCCTCCCTTGAAGCTAACGGGCAAATGATCCGCAGTCCAAGTGCTCTCGTCATTTTCGTCAAATCCGAGCTCAAAGTTCTTAAGCCACTGGATCTGCTTCTCTTGATAGTATTTAGCTCGCTCCGGGCTGATAACATTCTTGATCACGACACAACCGTTCTTGTGGAACTCGTCGCGCCAGTCACCATAGTGTCGGGGAGTGAATGTGACCAGGTCGGGACAGCTAAAGTCTGGAGCTTGGGCTTCTTCAGCGTTCGTGACTTCGGTGGTGGACATCATAGTGGCTTGTTGTAGGAGTGATGATCGCACTCATTTACTCTGCAAAAATAATTCTCAATAGAAAGGATCAATTTCTGGGAGCAATAAATATCACTTAACGGCTCTCCAATGCGTTTCTCTTTTTCCAGAGACCATGCGAGTGATCCTGCAACGCTACATTGCCCCAGATGTCCCCCACCTCCACTCGGCGGATCGTCAAGTGGGCGAAGTGGTTGCCAGCCTCACAGCAGGGACAGTTGAGTGCCAGCCAGGTCCCCCACTTCCCCGGATTCATGAGGGTGGGGAAGGTTGCGCGGGGGGCCTTGGTCCAGATGATCGATGTCCATCGGAAAAGCGGGGAGGTAGGTGGACGATGCGCAGAATAGGTGATGTGGGCGAAAAAAAAGATGCCGCGGTACTGTTTATTGGAGTTGAAGCTCGGGGCTATAATTGTACAAACGTCCAGGTTCATAACCATTGGCAACACAGAAAATCCATTCATTTCCCAAAGGTGACCATTTTATTTCCATTCATCAATTGAACCAACCAATTTCCAATCATGCCTCCTCCAGTCCAATCGGCGTACAAGCGCGTCGCTCAACCCGTCACCGATGAGAATGGGTATAAACCATGCCAGTCTGGAAAATCCGAAGTTCTACCTAAGGGCTGGAAAGGGTTCAACGCGAAGCCCTTGGAAAGCGACATTCAAATTGACCACGACGTCGAGATCGTGGTTCGCGATGGTGTTCGCCTTTACGCCGACGTTTATCGACCAGCAAATTCAACCGAGAAGGTCCCCGCTGTGTTGAGCTGGTCATTCTATGGGAAAAAGTATAGCGCCCTCGACATGCTCCCTATGTGTGTTTGGAATTGCTGCGTCGGGCATTCTGACCTGAGTGGGTTGGAAAAGTTCGAAGGTCTGGACCCGCAAGCTTGGTGTCCGCGTGGATATGCGATCGTCAGTGTTGATACTCGTGGAGCTGGACACAGCGATGGACAAATATGTGTTATGGGAACGCAAGATGCGGAGGATGGTTACGACGTTGTCGAGGCCATTGCGAAGATGGACTGGTGCAATGGAAACATCGGTATGGCAGGAAACTCTGCTCTTGCTATTTCACAATGGTTCATCGCTGCCCAACAACCTCCTTCTCTAAAAGCCATTGCGCCGTGGGAGGGTTCCGGTGATATTTATCGAGAGCAGTTCTGCCGCGGTGGTTGGTTCTCTATGAGCAACTTTGACCTTATCGCCAATGCCATCGTCCGTGGAACCGAGAAATCCGGTCTCGAGGACTTCGAAGAGATGTACCGACGCTCCAATGTTTCCAGTGCCTTCTGGGAAGATAAGAGAGCCGACCTCACGCGGGTTCAGTGCCCTGTGTATATCCGAGGATCAGATGTGAGCTCTATTCACACTATGGGCTCTATTCGTGGTTGGTTGGAGGTCCCTCATGATAACAAATGGATTCAATGGGGGAGCAAACAGGAATGGTATGAGCTATATAGCGTTCCCGAGTCCAACGAAGAGCTAGGGTCATTCTTTGATCGGTATCTCAGGGGCAAGAAGAATGACTGGGAAAAGACGCCTAAGGTCCGTTGGTCAGCCCTTCAATTTGGGGACCGGGAGGCGATCGACGATATCGTTCTCGAGGACTTCCCTGCTCCTTCAACTGAATATCGAGAGTTCTTCTTCAACGAGAACAAGCAGCTGTCCGCAAGCGTTCCATCAAAGGCATTTAATATCTCATATGACTCCGAGGATCGTCACAGTGTCGCTGAATTTACCTACACATTCGAGAAGAAGGGTCGTCTTATTGGGCTGCCCAAAGCAGTGCTATACATGTCTTGCGAAGAGCGCGATGACTTCACAGCCTTTGTTATCCTCCGCAAGAAGGATAAGAATGGCAAAGAATTAATGCATCTTAATTTCCCATTCCATGCAACCCCGGTCAATTCCATCGATGAGATCCCAGAAGCTCAGCAAGCAAGTCTCAATCTACATCTAGGATCCGTTGGAATCCTGCGTGCCTCGCATCGCGAGATTGACTCTTCCAAGAGCATTCATCCTCAATTTCCCTTCCATCCACACAAGCGGCAGGACAAGGTCGCACCGGGCACAATTGTGAAGCTCGAGATTGGTATTTGGGCAATGGGAGTGGACTTTGAAGAAGGGGAATCCATCAGCGTGAAGGTAAGATGCAATAATCTCTGTGACAAGGATCTTTCACTAATTCGGTTGAAATTCATAGATCGGTGGCCAATACCCAAGCATTGCCGAATACAAGACCTTTTCCCGTCCGAGACCCGAGCACGAATTAAATCGTGGGGCTCACACTATTCATTGCAGCGAGGAGTATCCCAGTTCTGTCATTTTGCCTTTTATTTAGAGGCGGATAGAGCGTGGTGCCTTCCAAAGTTTAGAAGTGTTGTTCTACGATGTTTCACGTTAGCTGTTATAACACTACTATATCCACTAAATATATCTTCGTCAGAAGATACCCTGGGCTCTGAACTCATTCCATCAATCTTAATATTTTTCTCATCAAAGAAAAATTGACTTTCGACTCCAGGGCTTCTAGTAGTATTATATCATACTGCGGTGTTCCATAGCAGAAACCGGCCTAGTAGTATTTACTGATTTCAAGCAAAAGTTTTGCGCCCTAGGGTAGTATTATCCCAATTCACATCCCATTGGAATATATCCGGTTTTCACATCTTCCCTGGTACCGAGCCGAGGACTTGAAGAATAGCATAGTACTTCCAACACATTGGAACCTTAGATGCAGCCTATAAGAGCCCACTACTGAGTAACCTTTTAACGACATTTTCTATAGGCAAATAGCGAAAGATATCAAACTAAACATCTGTCGATGAATTCTGATTATAATGCCTCTGATGGTACCCAAATGGTGTTTGATCTCCGATTGGCTGGAGGGGTTTATATGGATTCACGTGATACCGTGTCGCGTCGACGCGATGGCCGACCCGCATCGACGGGGAGACTCTTTCCAGCTTGCAAGTGCCACAACTTCAATCCTCAAATAAAAGGAACAAAAGTCTGTCTCCTTTATTACCGCCACAATGACCCAAGAACAAGTCGCCCCTGCTGCTCCAGCAGCCCCCAACCCAACCCACGAGGAGCACCAATATCTCAACTTGATCCGCACGATTCTAGCTGAGGGCGAATTTCGTCCTGATCGAACCGGAACCGGCACAAGGGCCATCGCTTTCCCAAACCAATTGCGTTTCTCTCTCTCCAAACCAAACCCCGAAGGTGGTGCACCGATCCCCGTTCTACCCCTCCTGACGACAAAGCGAGTTTTCCTACGCGCAGTGGTCGCCGAGCTTCTGTGGTTCATCTCCGGCTGCACATCATCCCTACCCCTCTCCGAGGCCGGCATCAAAATCTGGGACGGCAATGGAAGCCGCGAGTTCCTCGACAAGGTCGGACTGGGTCACCGCGAGGAAGGTGACCTGGGTCCCGTCTATGGATTCCAGTGGCGGCATTTTGGCGCCGAGTACGTTGACGCGAAGACGGATTATACAGGCCAGGGTGTTGATCAGTTGAAGGAGGTCGTGAACAAGATCATGAACTCGCCTTTTGATCGCCGCATTATCATGTCTGCTTGGAACCCTGCGGATCTCCGCAAGATGGCTCTCCCCCCTTGCCACATGTTCGCGCAGTTCTACGTTTCCTTCCCACCCACCATGAAGATTGACGAGAAGACTGGCCGCCCGGACCAGAAGGGAACCCTGTCTTGCCTTCTTTACCAGCGCTCCTGTGATATGGGCCTGGGTGTCCCCTTCAACATCGCATCTTACGCTCTCCTCACTCATATTCTCGCCCACGCTGCCGATCTTAACCCTGGACAGCTAGTTCACACTATGGGCGATGCCCATATTTACCTGGATCATATTGATGCTCTGAATGAGCAATTGACTCGTGACCCTACTGAGTTCCCGGAACTCCGCATCAAACGTGACGACCGTGGCAGTGCTGTCGTTGACGGCTGGAAGGAGGATGAGTTTGAAGTTGTTGGATACAAGCCACACAAGATCATCAAGATGAAGATGAGTGCTTGATTTGTCACGGATTGAGCCGAACTTATTGAATCATGCCCCGCGTTGTAATGTTTTTTTATAGGTTTTTTTTTTTTTAGAAGATACCATTACTAAGATAGACTATCAAACGATTGTCACTGTGGAAACTTGCATTCATTACTGTATTCCATTAGGTATCATTGATGACAGAAACGCTTCAAGGTATCTAAATGGCTCCAAAAGCTAGAATCGAAGAAAGATGCAAATGCTAATGCTAATGCAGATATAGCTGTAGGTGTATCATGAATTGGCCAGCACCACTCCAGCACCGCGAAGCAGCACAATCGTATCACCCGACTTGATCTTCCCATCTCCAATGGTTTCCGAGAACTCCAAAAAGTCCCCAGATTCCACATGGAAGATCCGCAGCCGCGCCTCCTCCCCTCCAACCTGATTATTCTTATTCACCACAGCCAGTCTCCGCGCCGCATCGTCCAGCACCCGCCCAACCTTCCACTTAGAATCGAAGTAGAAATCTCCAGCCGGTGGCTCCGTAGCCTGTGTATCTGCCGTTCCAACCGTATGCAAGTATATCCTTCTATCAGCCGGAACATTGGCCTCTCCCTTAGCGGAGCGCTTCATCGCATTCACGCTCGCGATACGCGCGGCAGGGCTATTCGGCTTAACCTTAGGCTTGGGAATGAGATTGGCAGTGGCGGTTTGTTTCTCTTTTCCCCAACCGCGCACCTTCGCGAACATCGACTTGATCGTATCCTGCGGCGAGGCATTGTTGCCTTGGCGTGCGCCCAGCGGGGTAAGCTTGGCGCAATCGTGTTCTTCGCGCAGGCGGTGTTTGAGGCAATATTGGCGGTTGCAGTTGGGACAACGGACGGCGGGGTCTTTGAGGGTATTAATGAGGGTTTTGCAAGCGACGTGCGCGCATTGATCGGTGTTGTAGATGTTGGGTTTCTCGGGTGCCGTGCGGTTCTCTTGTTGGGTAGTGTTGTTGCCATTGCGCCGGCGAGCCCATTCGCCTGCGTGGGAGCATTTGTGGGCTGTTTCGCTTCGGTGCTCGAGACAGAAGGTGCTGCGGCAGGATTCACATCGGAATGGGAGGAAATCGAGTTGGCCGCAGTATTCTAATTGGCAGTGGCGTCCGATTGATTCGAGATCTGTGTCGGCCATTTGGGTGAAGGACTCTGGTTGTCCGGTGTGGTTGTTTTTGGACATGCTGATGGGGATGTGGGCGTGACAGATAACAGAGAGTGTTTAAAATGGTGCCTTAGAATGCAAAAAAGGAATGCGACTAGAAATTCAGAGGAGAAATAAGAGATCGTGAGAGTGAAGAGCGAAGAGAGTAGAAGGCTGTTGACTAATGCGGAGAAGCTTCCAGTGCCACAGAAGTGGCTTAGCTCATCGTCGGCGATCGGAGTTACGCCACCCGAACTATACGCCTTACCATCGACTTTAGACCAGGCAAATTATGCAGAGATCTAGTGATTTGGGTCGGTGTGCCTTGATTTCCAAATTGTCTCCAAGAGCTGGCCTTGGCTCCAAACTTCGTCAAAGATATACCACGGGTGGCGACTCTGTCCATGCTACTTCCCGAGTAAGTTCCATAATCCGACCTGAAAGAGCGAACTTCAAACATCGTGTAATGAGCAAAATAAAAATGAAGAATGAAAGCCTGCAAGAAATTAATCCAAGAAAAAAAAACCGAAAAGGATTATGGGGCTCATCGATGACTTACCCGTGGGGAGGTTCACATAAGATGTACACACCACTCCCGTCAAAGCCGTCTCAAAGAACTTCAAGTTCAAATAGAACATGTGGTTTCACTTGCCAGTGCCTCTCTCGGAAACAGATAAGACCTCCTTTTATTTAACAGGAGCAATGAATCTCCCCATTTATCAATATTCTCCAGCTGTGCCTGCTTTTCTGATTTCGAGCTTGAGCTTTCGCAAGCCCGGGACTCATATTTTCTTTATCAGTGATGCCATCAAAAGTATCCAAGAGGGCGCCTGAGTTATCCAAGTCCGATTCCGCTCCACTTCAAGACTCTCAACAAGCAGGTCGAGATACGATCTATAACCTTATTGCTAAGTATGTAATGCAAGCAAGCAGGCTCCATCAGATAACTGTTCTACATCACAAAACAAAGTCTAATAACGAGCTAGCATGCATCTTCAATGCGAGTACAGCGACCTCACAATTATCTGCAAAGGCCGCAAATGCGAACGCCAATTTGAAGCCCACAAGGTCGTTGTTTGTCAGCGCTCAGAATACTTGGCTAGGATGTGCAAAGACCAGGAGAACTCAACGGTAGCGTACCATCCTTACGCAGAGGGAGGCAGTATAGAGAGACTAATGTATAAATCGCATTTAGGACTCATCCAAGCCACTGGTTAGCACCCGGGAACCGATCTTATTCGAAAAGGTTTTGGAATTTCTATACAAATCCGACTACACCGTTCCCAGCAAGCCTAGCGTTACGCCCGACAACCCTTCTGGGGGCCGGGCTTTCAGGAAAGCACAGCTGGCCAAGATTGATGCGGATAAAACCAGGGCCATTCAGTCTACCGAACGAGAGTTTGAAGCGACAGAAGACAAAGAAAGCCTTGGGGATTTCGAACAGCTCGGCAATGAGTTAGTGGATCTATCACCAAAACAAGAAATGGAGGAAGAAGTTGAAGGGAATATCCTCCACGATGATGACACCTTCCTTGAGCAATGCCACCCATGCTATTTCCACGCACGCATGTACATCGAAGCAAGCTGGTGGAAGATCCCAGACCTCAAGGTGAAAGCGAAAGCCCACTTCACGAAAGCATTCATGGATAACCCAGATCCAAAGTCCTTCGCCAAAACAATTGAGGCAATCTACGCCATCAACACTACCTGCCATGAGCTCAAGGATGAAGTGATCAGGTTTATTGTGCCAAATATGATGATGTTCTGGAAAGGAGCAGGAGTTTCCACGACACCACCGGTTCTCACCCGCGAGCTTATGGAGCTTGTGCCTCAGTTCACGTTTGAGTTGTTTCCGAAATTTCTCGATATATGTTGTGATAAGGGCCTTTTCCAGCAACTGGCGGATAAGAGACCTACGGATGCCGGAGCAGTAAGAAAAAGATATTAGCTGGAAGCTTCGAAATAGGCCCGTGGTTGAGTATACGAGGGGACTTATATCTGGGTGGTACATAGTCTGGTATTAGAATGCGATCCATTTATCATGCTAGAAATTGATATCTATATAGAATCTGTTGACCAAGCTTTGACCAGTCGCTCATAAGTCCTACTAGTACTATACATATCTTAACTCGGATTCAAGGTCAAGTTGGCGTGTCAGACCTTGGCGGCATGACTTTGATACTACCGATTGAAGCCTCCACGTCTACTGCTAATAGTAAATTCAAAATTTGTAGATTTAAATTGAAATTGGATTTGAACATGGTATATTTAGTACATCGAATAGCAACGTTCGTTTAATCTTGTCAATCAGCTCGTAGCGGATTTGTAAATTTTCCCAACTCGCCAGAGAACGATCAGGTCGTCCATGGAATCTGGGGCCGGTAGTTTTGGCATACAATGTCGATTTTAATGTGCCCCGATCTGTCTTCCCTATTTCGAGAAGAGCAGAGAACATTGGAGAATGCCAGAGATAGTGCGCCATTCACCTATACTGCCCTATTTGTCTATCCCCTCAGTGCACCGCTGAGCCCCGGACACTCTTACAGGCGCGATGAAAGCTTCATGTGACGGTTAACGTCCTTGTATAGCAAGTATCGGAATCTGCCAGGACCACCGGCGTAGCAAGCCTGAGGGCAGAAAGCGCGCAGCCACATGAAATCACCTGCCTCAACCTCAACCCAGTCCTGGTTAAGGCGATAGACAGCCTTACCCTCCAGAACATAGAGACCGTGCTCCATAACGTGGGTCTCGGCAAAGGGGATAGTGCCACCAGGCTCGAAAGTAACAACAGTAACGTGCATATCGTGGCGCAGATCAGTAGGATCCACGAATCGGGTCGTGGCCCAAGCACCATTGCAATCGGGCATCTCGGTGGGGGTAACATCCTTATCGTTCAAGAAAATTGGCTCAGGGGCATCCAGTCCCTCGACAGCCTCGTAGGCCTTGCGAATCCAGTGGAAGCTGGCAGTGGAGCTGCCCTTGTTGCGAAGAGTCCATCCGCAGGCTGGTGGGAGGAACGCATATCCGCCCTCTGTGAGCTTGTGTTCGGTTCCGGCGACGGTAACGGTGACTTCGCCCTCGACGACGAAGAGGACTCCCTCAGCACCGGCGTCGAGCTCGGCCTTATCGCTTCCACCACCTGGTTGCACCTCCATAATATATTGCGAGAAAGTCTCGGCGAATCCGGAGAGAGGTCGGGCGATGACCCACAGGCGGGTCTGCTCCCAGAATGGCAGGAAGGATGTCACAATGTCACGGAAAGTTCCCTTGGGGATAACGGTGTAGGCCTCCGTGAACATAGCCCGGTCGGTCAGAAGCTCCGATTGCGAGGGCAGACCGCCCTTTGGCGCATAGTAGGCGCCAACGGCCTTGCTGTTGTTGCCCATGGTGGAGATATCAAGGTCGAGGATCGGAATTGGGCCAATTGGGCTTATCGGGGGGGGATTAGAGGGGTAAGTAAAAAAGGAATAAAGGAAGAGAAGTGAATTGAGGGGGAAGATAAAGGTGAGCCTCTCTAGTTTCCCGGGGTTCGCCGCGTGCATTGAAGTCGCCTTCAACCGAAGTTCGGGCCTCGCCGTGCGGGGAATCTCCGGGAAAAGTGCGTGTTGATTGGTCGGCGCAACTCCGAGGCCGCAGCGGGGAAAAGTGCTTATCGTGGGCATTTCAATTGGATCAGGTAATCTATATCTGTAGCCAAAGACTGGCTCTGGAAAAGTTCCTCTGTATTTTAGACTTATTTTCATGTCATTTAGGTAGGACAGAGCCAGTCAAGTTGGGAGACCATCAGTGCTTGCCCCGCTTAAACTTATGCTTAATCCACAGAGACTCAGGACCCCGGAGACCTAAGATAATTCGAGAGCATTATATTTGACCCTAAACAGAAGGAAGTATATCAAGAGATAAGTGTGTATGAAATTGCGAATTCGAATGTTGAATCACACTTGTCATCATGCTTGTATGCGTTTAGCAAGACGAGCACCTTGTTATTAAGTAGCCAAGCGCGCATAAAAGTCCTTCATCCCTTCAAACTCACGCTGAATGATAGCTGCATGAGCCTCACTCCTTGCCGTGATCTTGAGAGGAAATTTCTTAGGACAAATCAAGAATCCGCCTTCATAACCCGTGTCGACAGATATGTCTGGCGAAGTCGCAGATACATCTCGCTCGATATCAAACGCCCAGACTAGCTTTGCAATATTGATTTTCAACGAAGTCTCTGCCAGTTTCTGACCAGGGCAAATTCTTCGTCCTGCGCCCCAGCCATAAGCCGTTTTACGCTGTTCATTTGGTGCCATCTTGATACTGGCTTTAGTTCCGTATGTGTTTCCTCCGAGCCAACGATCGGGATTGAAAGTACCCGGGTTGTCATATTCGTTCTCATCGTGGTGAATGGCCCAGGTATTAGCGAAGAAAATGGTTCCTGCGGGGAACTGATAGCCTTTATAAGAGTCTTCTTGCGTGAGCATGTGTGGAATTCCACCTGCTGCGACGGGCCTCCAGCGAAGAATCTAGAATTCTCAGTCAGTGTCAAGATTCTAAAACCAGAGAAAAAAGTGCTTACCTCATGCATGCAGCTCTCAATATACGGTAGATTTTCCAGATCATCCAAAGTGGGTGAACGTTCCACGCCGCAGACTCGATCCACATCTTCCTGGGCGCGCTTCAGTGCGACTGGATTTTCAACCATACCAAGCAGAAACGACAAGAGCGTAGACGACGTTGTATCTGATCCAGCTTCCATAAAAACTCCACCAAGATATGCCGTGTGTTCGTCATCCATGTTGTTTTTCACCTGGTCATCGATGAGCCTTTCCATGAAACAACCGACCCTAATCCCTCGACCCATCCGCTCTTTAGTTCCGTTGTAAAGTCTGAAGTATATCTCGCGTTGATCACGTCTTATCTTCCTCGCCCTCTGCTTCCACGGAGCCAAGAACTCGGGAATATGCTTCAAGAAAGTAATCCCGTCAACTGGCGGGGCAGCGCCAGGCTCCAAGAGCGCCGTGAACCGATTCTGAACATCGTAGAGAGCTTGAATGTTTGGGGAATCGAAAGTCTCGCCTCTTTGACCATAAACAGACGCTAGGATCACTGCAGTGGTATATCGCTGGATGTGCTCGTAATACTGGCCTGGTTCGCGGAGAATATCGTATGCGGTCTGCGCGGCCTCTGCTTGTTGAACAGGGAGCACAGCTGCGAGCTCACGAGGTGCGAAAAGGCCCTGGGTGGATTTGCGGAGAGCTTTGAATTCGCTTCCGTAGGGAGTGAAGAGGATGTGTGTTTGTCTTTTGCAGATGAGCTCGTTGGCAATGTAGTTCGGGGGTCGGGATGAGTAGATTGCGCTTCGCTTCTCGAGAAGCCTATTAACCGGGGTTGATGTTAGTATTAAACCCAACGCAAAGGGAGGCTCGACTTGCTCCTGAGCATCCTTCCAATGATTCAAAACTACAACGTTTGCTGGCCCGAATTTGAGACCAATTATAGGGCCGTACTTCTGTGTCCACTGGTGAAAGCTGTATTCAAATACATCATTAGTCGCGTGGGACAGCGACAAACGGGCATCGGGAACGAAAGATGGTAACTGACAGTGAAAATGACTTTGAAGCAGGAATCAGATTTAGATTTCCTAGAAAGGGAATTGGCTTGGGACCTGGTGGGAAATTCTTCGGTCGGAAGCTGGCCCAGGAATACGGAGCAATTGCGATGATGAGCGCAGCAAGGATTCCCACACCAGACGATACAAGTAGCAAACAGAGCTTCGTTGTCCAAGCGAGTTCTTCATTGCCAGAAGTTAGTGCCATGATTGAAATCAGCGGCTTGTCCTGCCAGAAGTGTAATGTACTAGTAGCTCCCAGGACATCGAGAAGCGGACGAGAAAGAAAAGGTTCTAGCTACAACCACTGGCAGTGTGCCTCAAGTCTGTATTTATGAAGGGCGTTACTGCATGGACCCCCTTGTAATATCGCCCTATTTGTATTCGCCCCAAGAGAACATGACTCCTCCGGCCAGTTATTGTTCATTTATTTTCAAACACCTTACTGATCGGCAGAGCCCCGCACCTTAACTCGCATGGCTAATGCGTTGTTTGCGCATCATCACTGCAGTAAAACACGAACGAGTCCCGCATAGAGCGACTAGTCCCACACGGAGTCGTCCCACGCCATTTTTGCTTCTTCTGAGAAAATGGAAATGGGCTAGTGACCTGCATGGATGTGCTATGTGATAGCAATCAGAATACGAAGTATCCTAGTCCCACAATGGCTACTCCTTGTGGTCCAGGTAGATTTCGTGTGCGGGGTTTACGTTGAGGATTTTGGCCCCTTCAGCTTCAAGTTGAGCCGCCCCCGCAGCTGAACTTGTTCGGCGAACGGATAGCCACAGTGATATTTACCTTTGGGGTGGGGTCCCAGTGGACCTTGGGGAGTGCGGCCCGATATCTGACAGCGTAACTCTATTTTAGAGACGGGGCATAACACTTACTAGGTTCATAAAAATGAAATATTAAGACACTAGCGGCGATGTCAGGAGTGAAACATCATCTCCTGGCGGAGGGCGAGAGGGACGATCACGAAGAGAGGTGTGCAGGATGAAAGACCAGTTGAGGCTCAAGAGTACGGATATAGCGGTGTGAGCTGACAGCCTTGTGTAACCTGAGGCATCTAGTCTCAGAAAAATCAATCATTCAAGTCTTGATATTAGGATATCCTCGCAGGAACCATGTGCTTTCTAATATGGAATATAATTGTAAATCCAACAAAATGATATTATCCAGAATAACACTCCATACCAGACCATCCATACATAAGGGGTATATTGACACGAAAAAAAGACCAGAAAAAAGGGCCACACCCCGCCAGAATTAAGAACTCCCAACAATATCAGAAAAGTGGATTTATTAGACAACCACGAAAAAACCCCTGGTGATCAATCGAAATCACTGCGAATAAAACCGCCGATTCTGTTGGAAATTGTAAGGAACAGGCGGTGGCCCGAGGGGACTATCTTCATCACTGAGGATATGCTGATTAGGATCGTGGTGCGGGTGTGAAGTCTGCAAAGCCTGAGCCTGAGCCTGGGCTTTGGCTTTAGCATTAGCATTATGGGCAGCTTGCTGCTGTAGCTGATTTGGATTTGGATTTTGAGAAAACTCCGTTGCAAAGGGGATAGGACTCGTTGAAGTGAAAACAGGTAGTCCCTGCTTCGTCTGTGCCGCCGTCGTTGTTGCCGGAGAGAATGTATTCGAGACCGATCTTCCGTGCGAAATGGATCTTGCATGTGAGACCGACCTCCTACCCGAAGAACCTGGTGGGATCATTGTGGATTCAGGCGTGTGTGGTGACGGAATACCGGCTGGGATGGAGTTTGGTTCTGTGGCGGGCATGGATGTGGGTCGCATTGAGGGTGTTAGAACTTCTGTTGGTTTTGAGGCTGGGCAGATTGGGTCTGCGATGCTTGTTTCTGTTTCCATTTTGGCCCCTTCCCATGGCGATGAGATTGCCCGCGCTGGAAGAGGTCTCGATTCCCCTACACTGACAGGCCCTACGCCAACAGCCCCTGCCCCGACAGCCCCGACACTGACTACCGCTGCGCTGGTCGTTATGATATTTTCTTGCATGCCTAGTCCGATCGTTGGAACGGGGAGAGGTGGCGGTGACATGCTGGATGAAGGTTCAATGCGGGCACCTCTACCACGTGCTGTCCTGGTGCTGCTGCTCTTGCGGGGAGAGCGTGGAGATTTAGGGGTGCGACTTCCACGGGACAACTTGCTTTCTTCAGCGGCTTTCTTTTCGCGCGCTGCTTGTTCTTCTGGCGAGGGCATGACTAGCTTTATCTTCCTTAGACCCGATGTAAGATTCTCCACATCATCGGAAGGTGGGACCTCGTCCGACAGCTTGGATGGGAGGAACGCAGTTGGGACCTTGGGAACAGGTGGAGCCTTGCGGGGGCTTGTAGAGCGTTTGGGTGTTGCGGGTCGGGTGCTGTTTGATTTTCGAAGGCCGGTGACCGTTCCTGTGGCGGATTTCATTGATGCAGCTGATGATGCTCTCCTGGTTGGATTGGCAGAGCTCTCCAGATTGCCTATCTCGATAGGCGCCACTCCACTGACACTCTTCCTACGGCTCGCATCCGCGGATGGTGACTCTCCCGAAGGACTGGGTAGGTCGTTGCCATCGATTGTTGTACGTCGATTCTTCCGCATGGCTTGTTGGCGAGGGGTAGCAGGCCGGGGTGAGTAGGGAGTCGGGGATTTGGTTTTTCGTACACGCAGCTGGCGCTTTTCATCAATGGGTGCTGGAGGCGGCGGTGGAACAATTGCAGGATTGACACCGCCATCCAGCGCAATCTGACGGTCACGTCGCTGTCGGGATGCCTCGGCGTTGAGCTCTTCAGCTCGATAGCTGGTCGTTTGTCGATTCTCCGGAATCAGGACCTTCGACAGCTCATGGGCTGCTGTTGCCCATCCGACTTCTGGGAGAGGAGGCAACTGGTGGGGTTCAATGGCCGTGGATGATCCGAAAGATTTGCGCGGGTTAGAAACTTTCTTCGCAGAAAATGACCGAGTATCCTTCCAATAGCCCTTCTCCCTTTCATCCTTGGCCGGTGGCAGATTTAGCATCTCCAGTTCACTAAGCATGCTTGGAGACCACCACTCCTTGTCGTATCCCTCTTGAATAGAAAGCTGATCGAGAGCCGACAGAACATCCTCGCTAGCTCTTTCAGACTTGACGTATTCAGACTGCAATCCATGTGTCGCACTTCCTAGTCCAGATATATGGCTAAGGACACCACTGCTCAAGGCGCGGTCACTGTAACCTCCTTCTAGAACACTGATCACACGCCCGTCAACTCCAAGGCCTTCCTCTTCGGACATACGCACAACGTCGGCAGTAAATCGTGCATAAAATTCTGTCGGTACATTGACTTTGTGCCGCTGCATACCCGACCCTTCCCATTCGCTCGCATCGAAACCCGCAGAAATGAAGATAGCCGCCTTAGGCGGCGGTCCATAGGGGATTTCAGAAAGGCGCTGGGTATGGGCACGAAGGAATGCCCGTGCCTTGTGTATCAAAGTCATGTATTGTGTTTCGTACAAATTCCAGAATTCGCCCTCGGTCACCCAGGTCTGCAGATGCACGTTCCAGATAGACTGATTATGCGCTCCATCAACACACACGCTCGCATTACGCACTTTCTCCGGATTGCCGTCTTCGCAGGGGTAAGAGTTGATATCGTGCAGACTGTAGTACCCAATCGCTGTTTTCTCGTACGCAGACTGGTTTCGTGACGGCGTCAATGCTTTGTGGTTATGATCGAATGCAATCTCCTGTGAACCATCGCCGTGGTGGAGATCGAAGTCGAGGATAGCGGCATGCGTGAGTCCATGGTGTGTAGCCGCATACGATATTCCAACATGGACATTGTTGATCCAACAAAAGCCGGAAGGGAAATCAGATGAACAGTGGTGGCCAGGTGGTCGTATACAGACGAAAGCCCGTGTCGTTGGGCCGGGACCGAGAACCGTGTCAATCCCATCACAAACCCCACCCAGAGCACCTTGGAATGCATTCAATGATTCGGAGCAGAGGTACAGGTCTCCCTCATGAAGAGAAGGAGGGGGTTTCTGACCAGACGCTCCATCTCCACCTGCAGCGGGTGGCCGAACCAGCTCCTTTCCAGTCAAGGCAAGGCGAGACTCCGCAACATCACACATACTATTCAAATCAGACATCCATTGCGTACCATGAACGTTAGCCACAGCATTATCTGAAAGCAAGAGGGTCCGGCCCGTCTTGCGAATTTGGAATGGTGGCGGCAGAGAAAGTATATCCAGATGAGGATGCGGCGCATATGGTCCCCCGGCATGACGACGGCCGAGCCGAACATACGCCGCAGCGATACCAACAACACAAGCACGCATGCGCTCCGGTCTCTCGACTATAGCGGCGAGGTGGTTTCTAGTTGTTCGGGGGCGCGAGAATCGGTGACCGTAGCAGGCATCATGAACGATAACGACCGTCTTGGACTGTAGATCCTCCATTTGGTGTAGATCGACTTCTTTCTGGAAATGCTCCGCCGCGATCGAAGCTGCTGTGGGTCCCTGGGGAAGGAGGCGCGGTGGCAACATTGCGGGCGACGCGGCGGTGGTCGGGGACCCCGCCAAGTTGGCAGAGGAGCGGCGCGAATCGAAGAGCGGGGAAGAAGGGCCTGTGTGGTTTGAGACAGAGCGTAGTGAGGCGGTTGATGTGCGTTTCTGCAGGACTGGCGTCGACTTGACTGGGGTGGACTTGCGGCGTTCGTCGCGTAGAGAGTTGGAACTGGGACTGCGCCGAGGGGTGCGCTGGTAGGGCACTGGAGAGCGTGATGCGGGATCGCGGGGGAGAGGAGAGCTGGTGACGCGGGGAGAGGAGTCGCGGTAGCATTGACGAGTGATAGACGGTTTAAGGAGTCTGTCAGATCATTATGGGAGTGGTCTATGTTGGTCAGATCGCGCGGGCGTCCTGAGCGATCAATAGATCGCGGACGCGCATCATCCTGCAAGTTGAAGGGTTCCATCATGCAGGATCATAGGGGGAACATGCAATCCGGATAGCAGCAGAGAAGCAAAGCAACAAAGTAATAATAGTAATAGTTGTAATGTTGCAATGTGCAGTAAACTTGAGAAAGGGAAAAGGAGTTGAAGTTGCGGGATGAAGAGGAAGTCAGTCTTGAATGGGGGAAGGGGCCAGTCGATCATTCCGCAGGGCATTCTTCATCTTGGAGTCGTGCCGTGTTTCACTAGAACATGTGAACCATGATTATCTATAGTATACTATAGTATAGTACATAGCTTGGAAAATAGTAGATTCGATCTTTCTATTTGAAAACTTGCTCTAGCTTCTAGAGGCGACAGGCATGAGACATCAACATAACCCCATAAACTCCAGCGCAAACCCGCAAACTTGACTCCATCTTAGAAACGCCTATCCCACCCAAGAACACCGAAGCTGGAAATATTTCAACAAGGAAAAAAAAAGGAGAAAAAATGACAGAAGAAAGAAACATCAAAGAATGACACAGAGAAAGAATTTGTCATGGAAAAAAAAAGGAGAAGGAGAGGGAGGTAGAAGACAATGATCGTCATCTAGCGCGACAGCAAACCCCGCCATTGATACCATTGATAGAATCGACGACCGAGCGACGACTTCTCGTCCAAAGATCCAGATGAAGAGGAGGCCTGAGACTGTTGCGACCGGCGTCGCCATTTGTCTTCTTGCTTGCGACTCTTCTTCTCGGTCTTGAAGCCACGAGAGGCATGCGAGTTGCAGAAGCAGTGCATGTGGACGGTCTCGATGCTTACACCAGGGCAGCTATCGCGCCGAGCACCACCGCAAACGCTGTAGCCAGCATCGGCTTCGCAGTGGCACCATTCATAGACGGTAAAATTTTGGCGACACATGGTGGGAGGTGTAATTGGTGTGAGTTGCGATAAAATATGATTTCACAGAGGATCGTCGCGGTGATGTCAGTGGAGAAGAGCTGGCTGATGCCGATCAATCGCGGTATGATGAATTTTGTCTCTTGGACAGCAACGCAACTTTGAACACGCAAGCTGGAGGACAGAAATTGGGAGCAAATGTGGTCAACACAGAATGAGGCCTTTCTTCTCCTTTTATTCGGTCTCCTTTTTTTCAATTGCGCGGGCTTCCGGTTGAATCGGAGTTTCGGTGCCGAGAGGGAAGTATGCGGATGGGCCGGATGTGGGTCGGCACGAAGAAGAAAAAGGAGGATAAAAGGGGGTTGTAGAAGATTTTGAGATGTTCAGGAGGTGGATGAAGAGGAAAGAAGAGAAATAGTCAGGCCAGCTGAGCAGGAGGTTGGAGGTTGGAAGAGGGAGGAAGGTGGAGGTGAAAGAAGAAGCTGGGCAGCAGGTTCTAGATCTACTCCCAAGAGGGGCAGTGAATACAAGGAAAAGCAAGCCGGTCTGACGTCAAAGACACAGCAGAAACGGCCGAGTTCGACACGCAATACCCCTCTACGGCCGCCCAGACAGATAAAATCCTCGGCGTTGCTGGTTCGCAGTGGAGAATTAGGGTAGTTGGCCTACCCCATCCGTCCGGCGGTTACATCTTCGCGCACCGTTTGGGATTGCAGTTCTCTGGTCCTGGCCCTGGACCGGGTTTTGCCCAGCCGCCACAAAATGGAGTTCGCCGGTCCTGGGCAGTCCTGGGCAGTCCTACGCAGTCCATTGACTAGTAGACAATAATAGAATTAGTGAATGGAAGGTCGTTAAACAAAGAAAAAGCCCGCCCGTCAGCCCATTGTTAGCTTTCAGCGCCTACGGCAAGGTTAAAAATAGGCTGAATCTGAATCGCAGGCCGAAACTCAACGGTAAGTCAGATCGAACAACGGTGTAGGGATGAACGGTGATCCGCAGTCGCCCGGGGTTGGGAGCTAGTTCAGGTTCGGTTGACAGCTTCGTCTCATTGGATGGAGATCGTGTCTGGGTTGCCGCCAGGACCCGGTGACGCCGGGTTGGTGTGTCAGTTGGCGCTGAAGGCCGGTCTAGAGGGATGAACATACATTCCTAGCGTCGCATGGAAGAAAGAGTGGCTCGCAGGGATCGTCGATCATGGACGCAAACGGCTCGATGGAGGATTATCGATCCATTGGACGTTCTTTGGAGGTTGGGGCGCAAGGGATTAATCAGTGCCTGGTGGCCTTGTAGCCTGGGTGCCTGAGAATCACGTGCTGCTCCCGCCAGTGACAGGTCACATGACGCGGGAATCTCCGCGGAATGCGGTGTGCTGCCTGAGGCAGCCATATTATCACCGCGGCCATCAAAGTTCAAGTTCCATGAACAAACAATTGGAGCTTCACTCATTTTGCCACACCAATTGACTAGGCATACCTACTGATCTGGCTCCTCCTCAACACCAAAGCTGTCACAGCATTACCCCTACCACCACCATCAACCATTCACCACACCCCCCAGAACAACCTGCAATGACAGAACCCAACATGACCGCCACCCCCGCGCGAGCTTCAACCCTACTAGCAAACCTAAACGCTGTAGCAGCACGCGTCGCCAATGCCTCAGCTCAGAGCACCGCAAAGAAAAACGTCCGCTTAATCGCCGTATCAAAACTAAAACCCGCCTCCGACGCCCTAGCTCTCCACACATCCCCCGCCGCACACACGCACTTCGGCGAAAACTACCTCCAAGAACTCCTCGAAAAGTCCCGGCTATTGCCAAGGTCAATTAAATGGCACTTCATCGGCGGACTGCAGTCAAATAAATGCGTCACACTGGCGCGGGATGTACGTGGCCTCTGGGCCGTTGAGAGCGTGGATTCGGAGAAGAAGGCTGCATTGTTAGATCGGGGTGGGGGGAACGCCCCGAGGAGGAAGTTTCCGCCAGCAAGACGAGAGCAAATGAATACGACGAAGCTGGTGATGCACGACTCCGCATTTACGTGCAAGTCAACACTTCCGGCGAAGAAAATAAATCCGGCATCGCGCCGGAACAAGCACCCGCGCTGGCCCGATATATTCGCGAAAAGTGTCCCCGACTCAAGCTTCAGGGTGTTATGACTATTGGAGCGATTGCGCGGTCTCGGGCTACGACCGCTGAGAATGAGAATGAGGATTTTGTGGCGTTGCGTGAGGCAAGGGATCGGATTGTGACTGAGTTGGGTCTTGAAGGGGAGGATGCTAAGTTGGAACTTAGTATGGGGATGTCTTCGGATTTTGAGGGGGCGATTGCTCTTGGCAGTGACCAGGTTCGAGTTGGAACTACCATTTTTGGAGATCGGCCGCCTAAGAATGAGGCGAAGGTTGTTTGAAAGAACGCAGATCCGTTGTTGGGGGAAAGGTCGAGGATAATAAGAAGATGCTTAGAAGTACCTAATAAAAAATAGGTTAGAGCGGAGGAAAAAAGAAAAACTCCAAGTTTTTTCGAGTGGCCTGGTAGGTTTGGACCTAAATCTAAGTTGTTGAAGAGCCACGGCACCGAAACCTAAAGCTATAACAGTACTACTGGGATTCCAAGGTTGAAAACTGACCCCACAATCATACTGGTACTACTAGTACTTTTAGTATTTCAACCAATATTTACCAGGAAGTATTTTTCTACAATTTTTGATAAAATTACAATATTTCTATAGCCATTTTAGTTGTATTCAATACCTCCCAAGAAAAGAAAGCATGAGAGGTTTGTAATGGCTAGAAGGAAAGCAGGCGAGAAGAGAGACCATTAGATGGCTCGATTGTCTAGATTGTAACAGTTGGTCGGTACGAGGCTCTTGTGGCAGTGATTATTCATGTGGTCAAGGACTCTGTTGAGAGGTGAGGGGCATGGAGATGCATGGAAGTGTAGAGGGATATTGATAGATGGTTGTTGCAACAGCTCAGGATAGTGAAGATGATCAAGCCTCAGAATGTAGCAGTCAAACAAGATATTTAGAATGAGGAGAGAAGGAAAGGAAAAATGACAAAGAAAGTACCTAAATACTTTTGCACGAATGCCTAAGGAAGGTAACGTGTTACAGTCGTAGTGATAGACGAGGAGATGGTGGAAGGCTACGCGTGCTACCATGGAATGAACGTGATGGTGCAATAGATAGATGATCGGATGAAGCTATCTAGTGGTGCTATCTACTACTAATTGGTGTTCTGCGGAATGATTAAGACGTGGGTGGCCCAGGCTCAAACAAGAAAGAAGACACAGAAGGAAATATTTTGACAAAAGGAAAAGCATCCTGTTTGCCTGAGACATGTCAGCCTCAACAGAGTTTCTAGGCCGTCTACACCAACAGTCCCTCGGCATAACACCTCCCATAAAGCGACGAGAGAAACGAAGATCCGACCATACCTTGAGCTCCGAATGCGCACAAAGGGAGCATATTGCACATGAAAAAGAAAGGCCACCCACCATACTGTTGTTGCGAAATTTGTTGACATAAGGAAAAGATATCGGTTTCATTTTCCAAGCAGACGGCCTTGAGAGCAGGAATCATGCGTTATTGTTAGCGAAACGGCAGTGCATGATCTCGTCGGCAAGATCATAATATCCAAGGTCGTTGGCCAGGGACTCTGTTTCTTCAAGACAAGATTGTAAGCAGCGGCAGACCCGGTGCCTCAGGATGCTGCGGACAATCCTATGTTGCCCACGGGCAACACAGAGATGGAATAGAAACCGAAAGTGACGCGCCCGCTCCGACTCGGGGCGCCAGGTGGGATTCTGAGCGAGAGCACGCCTCACCACGCCTTCGTTCTCATGATTCATGCCCCAGATGAGGGCAGAGGAGCCTTGGCGGATACGGTTATGACAGTACAAGTAATTCAGGAAGACGCGTGAAAATCGGCGATTGACCAGCAGCAAAGCGTAGATGTCCCTTTCCTCCAGTCGGTCACCTATAGCAAGAAGAAGCTCTGGTGGAAGAGTCTGGAGCGACGGCATAATCAGAGATGATTGAAACGGGCTTAGTTTGTAAGCGATCAAAGGCTAAGAGAAAATCAGAAGTTTCAGTATAAATAAGACGACAGCTCCGAGTGAGGAAGAGGAAGCAGTGACCAAACTGACAAAATGGCCGTTAAAGACCCAGAATCGGTGAGATTCGTATGAAACAGAGATGGAAAAGAGATGAAAGTCGTGGAAAGAAAGGCGGTTAAGGGCCATGCGCGCAAGGATACTCCGCTCGAATCCCTCGAAGCGTGTATTGAGGTAAGAAATCAGCTATTGCCCCAATGCCACTTCAGAGGCAGTGTTGAGTCCCCTGGGGACCGGGGAAGCACCAGAGTCTCGGAAAGTATCCTCAAGCGAATTGAGTCGGCGTTGGAAGTTCACTAGCAAGTTGGGATAGCAGAATCGAAGGCGAAGAGGGTGGGTGTAAAGGGCAAGTTTGGTGTCTGGCAAAGTGGGAAGTGAGAAAAGCACCTGCCAGTAGGCAACGACGTTGAGATGGTCGTTGGGATGGTCTTTGGTGCCGTCGTTGATGCCGTCGTTGGCGCCTGTCCCCACTGTCCCCATCTATTCTTCACTTACACCACAGCCAGCTGTAGCCTATAGGTAGGAGGCAGCAAGCTCGGAATGTGGTCAGTTTGACAAAAGTGCCTAGGTAGGTATTAAGGAAGTCAACATCACTAACTTATACTCCAGGCTGATCCTATATATATGCCCCTTATACTCTCGGAGATTATGGACACTCAACAAGATCCCGGAAAATGGAGTAGTAATACCAGAAATTGCTATCTTAGAACTATCTATCTGTCTATAATCTTGCTACCCTACCTTCAGCTACATTGCTACCTTAGCTAGTATAAATATATACTAGTCCACCATAGTAGCTAGTATAGCGCCACAGCGCCACCGCGGATCAAAGATAATCCAGCACCGCCACAGCGGAACGCGGGCGATCGACAGCGGAAGTGGCCTCAGGCCAAAGCCAAGACTCCCAAGACCAAGCATCAGCATCTCCTGGCCCTGCTTCCAAACGTTAATTCCTCCTTCCCGTCGTCTTTGGCTGGCCATTGCACATTCATCTTCAACCGATCAGGGATATGGTTGTGTAATCGATCGCAATCCACTGAGGTGTTCTCCGCGTGGCATGAGAGACCCTGAACTTCAGAACCCCACAGCCGACAACCCCCGTTGACCCAACACCTCCCTTGCGCGTGAGATCGAAACATTACCGAGTCGTCGTTGCACACAACCTTCATCATGTCATCCATGCGTGGACTGGTCCAGTTCATCGCCGACCTGCGAAATGCGCGAGCGCGAGAGCTAGAAGAGAAGCGCGTCAATAAGGAGTTGGCCAATATCCGACAGAAGTTCAAGGGCGGCAGTCTCAACGGTTACCAGAAGAAAAAATACGTCTGCAAGCTGCTATACGTTTATATACAAGGTTACGATGTCGATTTCGGTCATCTCGAGGCGGTGAATCTTATCTCTTCCAGCAAATACTCCGAGAAGCAGATCGGTTATCTGGCCGTCACCCTGTTCCTACACGAGGAGCACGAGTTGTTGCACCTGGTTGTGAACAGTATCCGGAAGGACTTACTCGATCATAATGAGTTGAATAATTGCTTGGCCCTACATGCTGTGGCCAATGTTGGTGGTCGGGAGCTCGGCGAAGCGCTTGCCACTGAAGTCCACCGGCTATTGATCTCCCCGTTAGTATACCCCTATACACCCACCCGGCCGAGGAACCTACGAGTCTAACTCTGTACAGTACATCGAAGGCCTTCGTGAAGAAGAAAGCCGCCCTGACCCTCCTCCGTCTTTACCGCAAATACCCTGGCATCGTTCGCAGAGAATGGGCCGAGCGAATTATCTCGATCATGGACGATCCCGACATGGGCGTCACCCTCTCGGTGACTTCGTTGGTTATGGCACTGGCACAGGACATGCCCGAAGAATACAAGGGCAGCTATGTGAAGGCCGCGCAACGCCTGAAGAAGATTGTGGTGGACAACGACATCGCGCCGGACTACCTTTACTACCGGGTACCATGTCCATGGATCCAGGTCAAGCTGCTTCGTCTGTTGCAGTACTACCCACCTTCCGAAGATAGCCATGTACGCCAAATCATCCGCGAATCCCTTGCCCAGATGATGGCATCTGCTATGGAAACCCCGAAGAACGTTCAACAGAACAACGCCCAAAACGCCATTCTCTTCGAAGCCATTAACCTCCTCATTCATCTCGATTCAGAGCACAACCTAATGCTTCAAATCTCCTCTCGCCTGGGCAAATACATCCAATCCCGCGAGACTAATGTCCGTTACCTCGGCCTTGATGCACTGACACATTTCGCCGCCCGAGCCGAAACCCTCGACCCGATCAAGAAACACCAAAATATCATTCTGGGCTCCCTCCGAGACCGTGATATCAGTGTTCGCCGCAAGGGACTGGACCTTCTCTATAGTATGTGCGATACAACGAACGCGGGGCCAATCGTGAACGAACTTTTGCGTTATCTACAGACGGCGGACTACGCAATTCGTGAAGAAATGGTACTCAAGGTTGCCATTCTTACAGAGAAGTACGCCACCGATGCCCAATGGTACATCGATATGACCCTGAAGCTACTCTCCTTGGCCGGTGATCATGTCAACGACGAAGTGTGGCAACGAGTTATTCAAATCGTGACAAACAACGAGGAATTGCAGGCGTATGCGGCCCACACCCTTCTTGGGTATATGAAGAATGACTGCCACGAGAGCTTGGTCAAGATTGGCTGTTATGTCCTGGGCGAGTTTGGCCATCTGATTGCAGACAACCCGGGGTCCAGTCCCATTGAACAATTCCTAGCACTACAGGCCAAGATGTTCACAGGATCTGATAACGCCCGAGCTATGATCCTATCTTCGTTTGTCAAGTTTGTTAACTTGTTCCCCGAGATCAAGCCCCAACTCTTGCAGATCTTCCGGCTCTACAGCCACTCCCCCGATTCCGAGTTACAACAGCGAGCCTTTGAATATCTGTCCCTGGCAACACTCCCGTCAGACGATCTTATCCGAACTGTCTGCGATGAAATGCCTCCCTTCTCGGAGCGAACCTCGATTCTGTTGTCGCGCCTGCACCAAAAGACAGCTGGTACGACTGAACGAAAGACATGGGTGGTTGGTGGAAAGGATGCCAATGCGGATAAGAAAGAGGTCCTCATGGCCCAGACGACCGGTCTTAAGCGTTCCTTCACAACGATTGTTAATGGCACTCGAACGGGAACGAATGGAACTCCAACCCCGACCAGTGCTACGAGCGCCTCCGGTGACTTGGCCGGTCTTGACTTCTCCAGTGGACCCGCACTGCCTGCTCCGAACCTGGCCAGCGCAGCTCACCTGACCCCAGACTGGGATATCGGCTTCAACCGTCTTTATTACACATCGGAAGGCGTTCTTTTCGAAGATGCACAGATCCAGGTTGGCTTGCGATCGGAGTACCGTGGCCACATGGGTGTTGTCAAGCTCTACATTTCTAACAAGTCCTCTTACCCAATTACCTCTTTGACAACAACCATCGACAACCCAGCCACGCCAAATCTTAAGATCGACACCAAGAACCTCCCTGACTCTACAGTCAATGCAGCCGCCCAGACCCAGCAAACACTATTCTGTGCCGTCCACGGGCCATTCAGCGATGCCCCTACCATTCGAATCTCCTATCTGGCTGGTGCGCTTCAGGCATACACTCTTCAACTACCTGTCCTGATGCATCGCTACATGGAGCCATCGTCATTGTCGGCGGAGGACTTCTTCAAGCGCTGGCGACAAATCGGCGGCGACGCGCTGGAGGGCCAGAAGACGTTCGGCGTGACTGCTAAGAACAAGACCGCCACGGAAGGGTTCACTCGACGAACTGTGGAAGGATTTGGATGGAAGATCCTTGACGGCGTCGACCCCAATGCGAAGAATATTGTTGGCTGTGCCGTGTTCCAATTCGAGGCTGGTAAAACAGGGTGCCTTATGCGGTTGGAGCCTAACTACGAGAAATCGGTATGTCCCCCTTCCAATACCCATTTACTCTCTGGGCATAAGTTCCGTGCTAATATGTTATTATAGATGTACCGCGTTACCGTACGCGCTACGCAGGAAGGTGTCCCACAGGCATTGGTCAAGCAGATGGAGCAGAAGATGTCCCAGGAACGGCTGCGGATGGACCTTCATATGATTAATTAATCTGGTGGAGATGATTATGCATGTATATCTTAAATTCTAGCCAATATCAGCGAGGATTCACGGATCTCTCGATTGTACATTCAAAGTGTGTGTCGCTTCATTTTTACCACATCCGACCGAGGTCCTGCGCCACGGTATGGTAGGGTTGGTTTGTTGTCGGAGGTGTCAGTACTTCTACATTGTTTCCAATTCTTACCCCGCATCTTCACCGATAATTCTACACATGCTATCCTATTATGGTCGTACCCGACGTAAAGGATAATTTAAAGTAATGATATCTCATGTCTCGTTATCAATTACCACAATCGCAACTTGAACTTCAAGTTGGCAAATGGGATGAATAGTATACAAAAAAGCAATCAGTCTCCAGTCTCTCCAACGCCGCCCATGAACTATAACAGAAAAGTGTGTTCAAATGGGAAATGCATAACCATCAAAGCAAATCATAGGATGGAATGAACAATTTAAGAGCGGGTGGTGAAGTCAACCTCCAGGGCAGACTCGATACCCTCGGCCTTCTCGCAGGTGCAGGATGCTAGAAAGATTGTTAGTTTTGAACTTTTGAAAAAAAAATTTGAGTAGATGGATATTCGACTTACCAGAGGGACGGCTGCCACAGGCGCAAGCATCACCCTGAACGGGCGAGTTCTCGGTGACGGAGCGCTCGCAGGTGCATTGGCCAGCGGGGCGAGAGCCTGTCAATTATGTTAGTTTTGATTCAATATTGACAATGCTCATTTTGGAAGTTAAGAGTTAAGACATACGGCATGAGCAGCGGGGACCGGCGGTGGCGTTCTCAGTGGCAGACTTGTTGCAAGAGCAGTGGAGAGCGCTCTCCTTGCCGCAGGAGCACTTGGCCTGGGCGGCGCAGACGCAGCCAGCGCCGGCGTTGGTCTTGCAGCAGGTGGAAGCGGGGTGGACCATTTTGAAGATTGGTGGTGGTGGTGGTGGTTTGTGGTTGGTTGTTTGGTTGGTTGGTGGTGGAGATGTAGATCGGATAAGCTTGGAGCTCAAGATTGCAAATCGACGAGATAGAAGAGTGGTTTTGTGTGTTATAAAGTTTTCAGAGAAGACTGTTTAGACAAGATGAGGATGAAGAAAGAAAATAATCTCGAGCAAAGCATTTGGTCTTATAGCCCTTGGGTGTTCGTCCGTCTGCGTCACCGCGAGTGGCATGATTGCCAATGGGCGATCGCTGATTGGTCAATTGCCACTAGATAAAGTGGGGTCATGTGACTCTTGCTGGTTTGGTAGTGCAAATGCGCCTCCTTTCACTGGCTGAGCTTGTTCCTGTCTGTTCCTGTCCTGCAAGGATGACCTTTGCTGACTTTTGGCTGCTTTGTGATTCGACAGAATGCATAGCATGATTGCCAATCAGCCCCGCAGAGTAACTGAGGCCACCAGCCAAGTATGCAGGGACTCGAAAGTTCAAGAACTTCCCAATAGCACTCGGGCCGAAAGGACTCCGTACTATATCTTGTGTAGAAACACAAGGACCCAATCGACTGGGAATGCCCCATACCATGGGTTCGTGAGGTTATGTCATAAACATCACGACTTTGTTGACTTTCCCCCCAAACCTTTGCTTTTGCCCTCTGAACCTTGGAACACAGTTTGCTCCAGGCCCAAACTGTCCGCGGCGATGGTCATGACCACCACCACCATTCTGATTTCAAGTTCTCTTTCTTTTTCCTTTTCGCACCGTACCTGAGATCTTTCATCCAACCATAGTCTCATCATGGATTTCTAACTTTACACGATGTTCAAGTTACTTATCCCTATTTTTAGGGGCCTCGCTATCTTCATTCTAGTATTGCTAGCAAGGGGATTATTCGAGCTTTGTGTGGAATGGATTTGCTACTGGCGATCACAACGACAAAAGAAGGCCGCTCTAAAACAGGCGCTTGAATCACCCTCAGGCTTCTATCGGCTGCTTGTGGCGAATGTAGCAGGGAATGCAGCGGTGGAGATATCCCAAGATCCTCTCAAATTCAATGAATATTTCGATATCAGGGGCTGGGAGTGCTACTGTTCACAAGGCCGAGGAACGGATGCTCTCATAGCCTACATTCTACCGGCTATGTTGAATGTAACAGAGAAGAAGTTGCAAAATCTCTCTCAAAACAAGGACCTCCTTGATGTTGTTCCGGACGAGAAGTTCCGCCAGGCCCTTGGGATAATATTGAATACGGACCCCCGGATTAAGGCGAGCCTTCAGGATACCCCGGATGCTTCTTAGGACATTGGAGAACAATTTTAAATTGCTGTATTGCTGTATTTTTATTGCTACTTTCATTTTCATATCTCGAGGAAGTTCCTACAATGTTGTTCGGCATCACTGTGCTGCCTCAGGCATCAAGGATCGCCTTCCCGTTGCTGCCTTAATTTCTAGTAGTCAATCCCATCTCACATTCATTACCACTTCCAAGCTTCGCTCATACACCATGCCTCCACCAGTACTGACAGTCTGACACCGGTTAACGCCTCAAATCCCAGTAAGCTTATACCTGTGCCGACTAGTGCTAATTACTGGACCAGCTAGAACAACTCACATACGCCGAGCATTTGACTATCACTGCCCAATACGCAAAGCCATTCATTCCCATTTTCACTACTACCGCTACAGCCACTCCCCTGCCATTATCATCTAACCTGATACCACTGTCGTGGAGTAATTGGTACCCACGGAGCCTGGTCCCTGGGTCAACGTGAAAGCTGAGACAAAAATCAACACAGCCGAGGATGCACAACACATACCAATGCCTCGAGTACGTGTTTGGTTAATCCCACATCTCGCCTGGTTATGAGTGCGATGCCACATTTTTCAGTCTCCTCTCGAGGATGAAGTTCCTTGAGACTTCGTTATCCACTGACGTACTGTTCCGTACGAAACATAGCCTTCCAGTACTCTGCTCAGCTACCACAACCTTGGAGCGTCTACTTGTTACTGTCAACTGCACCAAGTACAGAACAAATAATTCGCTTCCATCGAAAAACGTACGAGACAGGTCGACGGTAGAACCCCATTTTTCGTAACATGGCC
Organism: Penicillium cosmopolitanum; assembly: GCF_028827165.1. Classification (NCBI taxonomy): domain Eukaryota; kingdom Fungi; phylum Ascomycota; class Eurotiomycetes; order Eurotiales; family Aspergillaceae; genus Penicillium; species Penicillium cosmopolitanum. The sequence continues at coordinate 3,439,565 of NW_026622676.1, read as the reverse complement.
TCCAGGATACCAGGGTGACAGATATGAGGGCGGCCGCTCATTGCATCGGTGGATACTGCAGACGAGCAGGTGTTTCTATGCCTGTTACGAGGTTCAACATGCAATACACAAGAGGACTGTCAGAAGCCAGGTGGTAAACCGTGGAAATGTTGAAGTTAAGTGTCTGATCAGCACAGCTTATGTAAGGTCAAATGGAACCTCAAGAAGTTTAATAGCCAATGATATAGAATCTTGTACACATGGTTTCCCCCTTTTTCTTCCCTGTTTACACTGGGCACATGCGAGTAGATCGCTTCGCTTCGCCTAGTTCGCATAAATATCGTGCTGCTTGACCTTTTTGACGCAGGTTAACGAATAGCAGTGACATACTGTACCAAACGGCAGCATTACTTGAAGGAGAGGCCCAATCGGGAGTCAAAGGAGACCACCCATGGATTTAAGGACACAATTATCACCGAAATCACAGATTTCTTTATCGTGTTGAACATAGGCAGGCAGAAACGCTATTGGACTTTGGGCATCAGGTGTTGTTGCTGAGAGAGAATCTCCAGCGAGACTGACAAAGTCTTTAATGCACTAGTGAGTCGCGATTTTTATTTCTCTACTTTAGCAAATAGAAGTTCTCAATTGATCCACCACCCTGAATTAATATAATACATCTGACACTTTAGAGCCAGGAAGTTCATGATAGACTGGCTTGATCTGAGTATTGTGGCCGTCCAGCTCATTCTCACCAGAGCTATTCTCATGACGCCCACTGTCACCACTGCTCCCATTGTTACCACTAGTAGTCATGCCACTGCTACCATTGAGCGTTTCTGGAGACCAGAATGTTGATTGTGGGAGAGAGTTGTGTTCATCATGCAATGAAGACTCGGGAGGGCCGCCGTTATGTACAGGCCCAGACAGGACAGATACGTTTGGCTTAGGATCGATAGCCTTATTTCTGGATTTTTGTCGCTGCCGGCGAATGTAGAAGAATATTATACCCAGAAGAAGGAAGAATCCAACTACTGCACCCACTGCAATACCGGCAACGGCCCCTCGGCTCAGGTTTGAAGAACTTCCAGAGCTGCTGCCACCAGAAGAACATCCGCTTCCAGAGCAGCTGGAAGTACTGGCATCTTTGGATATTATTGCAACAATATCCTCTTCGGAATCCTCTTCCCAGGAGCAAGCTGATACATTGAAGACACCGCGCTCATAATCGGTCGATAAATACCTAAATATACACTTAGCAAATGTGTCTTACGATGAGAATTGTTCACTCACGCTTCCTGCAAAAATACACGACCCAAAGTGTATTGGCTGGAATTGGCTGCACGCTTTAATGGGAAGTAGTAGCTGCTATTATCGACCAGCGGAGGCTTTGCAGTTAGAGCAAACGCTTCGTATGGGAGAGTGATTGCGACAGCTTCTCCCCCAGATCCCACGTCAGATAGCCGAAAGGTCACTTCAGCATCTGAGTTGAGCAATTCAGTATTCTGCGTCTCATTCACCAGATATAAGCCAGAGTCGTTATCCATAGTTAAACCAAAGGCCTTCTCAAATTCATTGCACACGCTATCGGGTAGCCAGAGATTCGGGTCGGTCGAATCAATGAATATGTCAATTGGGTTGGATAGTAATATCGAAGAGGTGGATCCGCTGTAGCTAATTGACTGTAGGTAAACGACGAGGTCGCGCGTGATGTCGTCTGCCATTGTAAATGAGACAGAGTTCGAGGTAAATCGCGATTGGTCATAGCCAGAGAAGATGAGTTGGCCGTACACCTGCTTGAGCCCTAAAGAGGAAAAAGAATCCCAATATATAAGTCATAAAGTTCCAATTTTGACCAGAGACCTGCCAGGGATGCTCACGATATTTAGCGCCCGCGGTGTAGCTCCAACTCAAGCTTGGGATTTTGCCTTGATCCTTGAGAGTTGTGAAGAACGAAGGCGAAGAAGCGTTTCCTAGGGTGCTGAGGTTGACTTGTTGAGGATTGAGACCGAATATTCCCCTGTGATCAGACACATTAACAAAACTCCATCCAAATCCGGATTCAAGGCGATTCTTACAGATAGAAGGGCTCAGGAGTTGCGATCCCTGCAAGAGTCTGATTCTCGAGCTTCGGTCCATTTAAGCTGAGACCTATGTCATCCGTCGCGAACTCCGATCTTTGAGAATATCCCAGGTTGGCCTCCAGACCAACGCCGTTGTTGTTGATGTTGAAGATGCCCAGCTCATTCCAACTAGACGATTTGTTCAAGTTAAACAAATCGCCTCTTGAGGATGCGCAATTAGATGGTGCATTGGCGAAAACCGAGTCAGAGCACCCATATTCAGATAACACCACCATGGACTCCGGAGAGGCCGTCGAAACTAGCACTCTAACATATTGTTCTGGAGTACCTACTCGAAGAAAGAAACTACTCCATGGTCCATCGTTGCCATCACTAGACATGAAATCAGTAATAGTACAGCCACTGCAAGGCTTTGGGTGAAGAATTACAAATATTGACTGGGAGAAACGACGATAGGAGACGAGGAGCGTGCAGAAAGAGGTGACGCCCAGCGTTGCGGTATCCAAGAAAGTATCAAAGCCAGCAGAGCGACCAAAATGACCGAATACATGTTGGCAAACCGCGGAAAGATACTTTAAAAAAGATGTTTCGTTTCCGCAGGCAGTGAGTATGTGGCTAGTGAATGGAGATAGGGGGCCCTCGTGCGCCTTTTCTCCGGGAAAACAAGACAAAAAATCGTCATGATCCTGCAGGTCCCTTGTGGATATTTTTGGGAGAAATTCAATAGCAATTGACTTGATGCGATCGCTGCCAGGTCACAAATGCCGGTGGAAGCATATTCGCTCTCGCTCTCGCACGGACAGGACATAAACAAAAACCTGTTGACTGCCGTTTAAAAACCTGCTCCACAGCAAGCACTCGATCTAATCAGGGACCGCGACCGGGATTTATGCAGATCCAAGCGACCACGTTACTCTCGGTCCTTACTGTTCCTGGGTAAGCCGTTGTCTGTCATTGCCTTTTTGAGAAAGACTTCCGTCTAGCTCAGCTATCATGACCACATCGAAAGGTAATTACTCGTTGGCAACGAGGCGCAAGCTATCCCCAAGACGTCATTCTTGTGTGATTATTTTCATGCGCATCTTAATCTTGTTGTTCAGAAGCAAATATTCAAAACTTCTAGCAGGGCGAAAAATATTCTATTTGTTTGCTGTTTTCCTTCTCGTTCGCGCGTCACAGAGCCTTGAATCTACCTGATCTAGCCCGAGTCGGCCGTTCCTTAATTCAAGTTGCCATATTCGAGTGCATTATCACAAAGTCAAAGCCATGCGATCATTCAAATTCTGGTCCTTTCTCGGGCTGCTGAGTACTGAAATAAGCTCAGTCAGCGCTGCTCCTGGCTCAAGTGCGAAATTGGACCGGGGTGAACACGATGGAGAAATCCACAGTCCTAGTTTCTGGTCTGGCGACCCAAAGACCCATGCTTATACCTGGGGGTCGGAACGGACATCCTTCTCGCCTGCGACCAGCGTTTGGTATACGGACACCACGGTCGCGCACACGACTACAATTTGTCCCCCGTCGCCTGGAAATAGCACAGTAATCGTCTCTGACGTTTCGACGATCTCCTGGAAACTTACAAGCACGACGACCTACTCAACAACTTTGACCTATGAGGAGTCATCTATCACAACATCTCCCCCTCCTAATCCGTGTCCAACATCATGCAAAGTGTAAGCTAGCTGGATACATAGCCCCATATGATTCACCGACGTACACAATGCTGACTGTCTTCACAGCTCGGCCGGCACGGTCAATTTGTTTTACTGGCCAACGGATCAGCCATACGACTACCCAACAACATACTTCGATAAGCACCTCGATTATACCTTGTAAGACCTACCCTGAACCTGCTCTCACATTTGACTGACTCATTATTTCTACGATATATAGTACTTCCCCATCGGTCTACATGATTGTTGATAAAATTTATGGTACAAACACCGCTGGTGACATCGTCGGCCCCTCTGGTACCAGCGTGATTTTCCCACTTGACCTCGACGAAGTATCGACCATTGTGCCCAACATCTCAGCGACCCATCAACTTACGCTGAACGATCTTCACACCGACTGCCCACAAACAGAAGAAGCTTCTGTTATCGCAACAAAAGTGGCAGGTGGTCCTTGCGACCCAATTCTCGCAGCCCCAAAGAAGGTCAAATCATGGGCTTCTCCTTGTGGCGCATGTCAGAACTTCGGATTGTTTGATCCCCCATATGCCGTTGCTCCCCTTACTGGAGGACTGGTGCCAGTTACTACCACGACTGTGGAGCCCGCCCCCCAGACTACAACCACAATTGCATCTGCTACTGAAACTACCATTCCTGATGAGACCGCCGCATCTACGACATCGCAATCCACTGCTGCTGGCGTGGCGGTGACACTGACCGAATCATCTGGCTCGTTTGTGGCCACCATCCCGGTGACAATTCCGACATCATCTAATCAACCTTCATCTGAATCCTCAGTTGCTGCAGAGACTGCCACGGAGCCTTCTATGCAGACTTCAACCTCTAGCACCACCTCTCTCGCATCATCGTCTTCATCCTCATCTATGGGTGCGAGCCCGAGTTCCAGCATACCCGCGGCCCCCGCAGCCGCCCCCAAGCTCTCTGGTGGACTTGGTTGGATCATGAGTCTGTTCTTGGGAATGTACTTCTTGTGAGATAATGTTTGCTTCGAGTAGACATGGCATCTATTACGTCGATAATACTAGTATTGGCTAATATTTGGTCTAAAATGATATCCACGAGATATATGGATGTTAGGTCAACTCAATTGGAAGATAATGATACCTGCCCACTAATAATAAATTCGGTTTATGGACGACATAGTAGTTAACCACTTCCAGTATCTTACCGTAAAAAGGAATTATGTTTCCTCAGACAGGCCTCGAAAAGTATCCTCCTCGTCTGGTAAACAGTTTGTGGTGGGGAATAGATATCTCCCTGGTGCTTGGTGATAATCTCCGAGTCACGGGGACGACACACTATCTCAGGGCGGATCAATTCTTCTTTGCGGGACACCAAGAAGCCCTGACAAACTATCGCAGCACGCTTGTTTACGCACTTGGCCTCTGTTTTAGAAATTCTGCAGTTCTTTACTTCAAGGTCTGTATGATGAGGATGGGGCCCCAAGTCCCAGCCAGCCCGTGCCCGGAGATAACCTTGGCTTTATTCCCCACCTATCCATCTGTTTGTCTGCCCTCCTCCCCCTCCTCCTGCACCACCATCCATCCGTGTACTACGTTATGCTTCTAGCATATCCCCTCGTTTGAGCCTGAGCTCGTCACACGCCTCAGCGGTATGTGACCCACCTATTCTTCACTTAACGACCCAGACTTGATGACGCCCCACTGTCATCAAGCCCCACTCCTGCGGAGTTAAGAGCTTCAACAATGCCTTTTCGCAATCAGATGCTCGGAAGGAAGTACTCGTAATAGCAGTCATACGGCCGTGAAATACAGAGCATGATAAATCCAATGGCTACTAATATCTCTCCCAAAGTCTTAGTCAATGCCTTCCTCTTCACGGGAAACAGATTGATGATCACGTAATGGGATCTATAGATTGTAATTTGTGCAGATCCATGGATTCTTTCGGGTATTTGAGTTAGGTGACAAGATGGCCAAGAGTTAACTCCGCATACTCCGGGCATACATACTTCGAGATATGCTACTTAAAGGCCCAAGTCCGCTTCTTCCCACAACTTACTGTTTTCACAGCACGCAAAAGCAAAGTCTACAATCGAAAATATGGTCAAAACACTTCCCTTCGGCGATATTCAGGTTCCTACGCCCGGATTTGGTGCAATGGGCCTAAGCTTTGGCTTGGGCAGTAAGCTAAGTTTGGAAGAAGCCGAACCAGTCCTGCTGAAAGCAATTGAGCTAGGATGTACATTCTGGGACACTGCTGTAGGTCGAAATACCCGACCTTGAAAAATTGCTACATTATCTAATGATGATCACAGGTTGTCTATGCGGCTGGCATCAACGAGCAGCTTCTCGGTGAATTCATCAGAAAGCACAATGTCCGCGATAAGGTGTTTAGTAAGTTTTTGCAACTCAGTGAGCAAGCTTCCATGGCGCTAATTATTATACTTTACAGTCGCATCAAAGTGTGGCTTTGACGTCTTTGGACAGGGCTTCGCCGTCACAAACTCTGCTTCACATATCAAGGAGTACATTGAGGGTACCATAGAGCGACTCGGCTTTGCCCCTGACCTGTACTACTTGCATCGAATTGATCCGAGTGAGTCGGCTATTCTTTTCTCTCTTTATTGGGACATGGTTGCTTACTTTGAATAGATACGCCTCTTACAGAGTCCATTCCAGCACTAGATGAGATTCGAAAGGCCGGCAAGACCAAGTATATTGGTCTCTCGGAGTGCTCAGCTGAGACACTACGCGAGGCTAATAAAAGTGAGCTTCCTCCTCATTTTGTGCTTTGTGATATACCCGCTAACGCCTATTAGTCGCGAAAATCGATGCAGTCCAAGCCGAGTATTCGGCATTTGAAACACTGCATGAAACAGACGGGCTTATCGATACGGCTAAAGAGCTAGGTGTCGCATATGTCGCCTATAGCCCGTTAGGACACGGCTGGCTCGTGGATGACTTTGATTATAAGTCACCAGACGACTTTGCGCCCGATGATTTCCGTCGTAGCTGTAAGTGATACTATACTTGAGCATTTCTTTCTTTGGCGGCATTAACGTTTTTGGTAGCTCCCAAATTTCAAGGCGAGAATTTCTACAAGAACCAGAAAATTGTCGAGGAGATCAAGAAGCTCGCAACTCGCAAGGGGTGCAAGATCAGCCAAATTGCAATTGCCTGGGTTGTCAGCCAGGGGTTGATTCCGATCCCCGGAACCACAAAGCCAAGCCGACTTGAAGAAAACTGGAAGTCTCGGGATATTGAAATTACAGAGGAAGAAGCGCAAGACATGCGTCGCATCATTGATGCTGCCAAGCCTCATGGAAACAGGTACAGTGCCGCCCACCAAGCCATGGTTGGCCACTAGATCAGCGGATCCAGAATAATGGCTTCATTGAACGGAACTATCAGTATCAATCAATAGAACCTTTGGAAACACCCAGGGAGAATCGAAGGCAAGAAAGTTAGAAAGAGAGGAAACGGTCCCAAATATGACAACACTGTTGATCCGTTGTGGCCAAGATAAATACAAAAATCACATATTCGACAAACTTTTACTCTTCCTTTTCAGTTGTGACCTCATCATCGACAGGGTTGGAGAATGGCCTGTATCCTTCTTCGCTGATCTTGGCGAGAATGGACTCGCAGGTTTTCTTGCGCCCCAGCCCGTACAGCTCCTGAAAGCTCATGATCAAGGGGTGCCATTTGTCGGGATCGATTCGGTTTGCATGCCCTGACATGCGAATATTTTCATGGACGTGTGTCCGAAGGACTTTAACCTCGAGCGCGATGAACCCTTTCATCTCCGCGTCTTGCATCATTTCATTTACGCCCTTCAATTCGGCCTCCATCTGAGCAGGGCACTCAGCAATGCGGGGAGGTCGAATCAGATCGGAATCCGCAGGTGTCAAGCCTGAATGTCCAAACTTATCTGGCACGTACTTGTAACCGTTCATGCGTTTGAAGTATAGGTATCCTGTTCCCTCGGATGCGGTGATCATCTCCTTCGACCCAGTTGTCCTTGCTAGAGCATTCACTGCCCCTGCCATGTTGTCGGATGCGAGGTTCAGAACGCATTGCTTGGTTCGAATCAAATTGATCGTTGTTTGCGATATGGCCCCTAGGCCTAGCATACATCGATTTCCAAGCCACCATGCAGATGACATTGGCGCGATGTTGGATGTGCCATCTTCGTTTTCCGTCGTTATCAACACAACCGGCGTACCCAGTAAAAAATGGACGGGGAAATCGTCTGGGATGGCTCGGTAGGCTCGATAGGCATGGGTGCCATGTTGTTCTTGGATTCGAAGCTTAGGATGTCGGTGATACTTGTCTGTTGTTGAATTCATGTACTCTCGATTTACTTCCCTATTTATGTTCGAACAACCTCTCCTCTATAGTAGTGCAAATCAGCCTCGTCGGATGTGGTACTTGATATAAAAGTAGCCAATGACCGTATTACAAACCATAGTCTTTCCCTTGGCATTTCAAAAATCCGTCTTTCATTCGCCTCGGTGCAGCAGAAGTGGCCAATTATCGTATTCCAATACTAATTATGATTGACTAGTCTGAATACATACATTGCTCATACGAAATTACACACCGTCTCCGATCATATTGCTCCATAAGTAGCCAATAATATCGGTCTGGTAACTTAGTTTACCTATCTTTTAATTTGCCACTGCCGAGCGACCCGGTTAATATGTATAATCCACGATAGAAGTGGCCACCTGGGCAATCACGACAATGTCACCTTTATTTTCTAATTGGCCAGTTCGAAGACATATTTGCATCATGATTGAAGGTAAGCCTGATTGATCTCGACCCGCCCATGGCTTCGACCTGGGCTAGGCCTCGCTAAAATAGCCAACATATTCTCAGGTGGATATTTAAAACATTGTAACAAACCTTGGAAGGTTACAGCCCTTGGTACTACCCAGGTGCCTTCCAAGGTTGCCTCTACGGAAGGCTAGGGCCATTTTAGCCCGACTATGCTCATTCTTAGTGGGGATCCAGGAGGCAAAGTCACTGCTACATAAGTAGCCAATAGGCACTAATATTCGGGGAATCTCTTAAATTACTTACGGGTAGAAATGAAACAAAGTGGCTCTGGAAGGTGGACTTGTTTGTGAGGCTTTCTGCTACATTATTGTAGTCCTTTTACAGCTCGCAGCGTTTGATAGGTGGAGGGTCATTGAGAACCAAGTCTCCGCCTGAATATTACCGTAAATATTTTCATCGTACCTTGCTACTGTTATTCATAAACCTAAACAGACCTCGGCCAGAAATAATCTTCACCACTGCCACTACCTAAGTGACTGAAGCAGCGAGCAACTTTGTAAGAGTGAGCGAAGACAACCTATCCTATGTATACACGGTTCTCCGCCATTTTATAAAGAAATCTCACTTCCCCGCACAACTGCTCTTATCACAATCTGGACCCCCCTCAAAGTATCTGTCAGTCTGCATTTGAAATTTGCTGCTAGTCCTATATGAACCGTATCACTGGCGATGATAAGTTCAAAGCGCTGCAGGCACTTGAGGCTCCTCAGTCCTATCCCCACCCATTCAGCTTCGGTATCCAGAAGCTTCAAACCACTTTCTATTAATTGACCTTCAATAGTCAGGCTCAATTGCCGTATCCCGGTAAAGTTTGGCCCTATCACAGCCCCCAAAATAGTGCACATATCAACCCATTCAGAGGTAAGTCGACAACTGCCAGATCCGTTGATAAGACTGCTCTCAACGGCCCGTAAACTCAGCTTTTGAATTGAGCACAACTGCCATTGACACAGACGCCGGAGAAAAATTCCACAGAAATGAACTCCAGTCCCACACCACCTGTGGAAGTCGAATTTGTGAAGTTGAAAAGCCAGAACACGGGATTCCGCATACGTTTGACGGTTGACGAGTAGGATGTTCAATGGAATCCGATGCTTGAGTGTATGAAAGGCGTGAGGATTTTGACATGGGCATGTCCCGAATGCTAGTAGGTATACTTTTAAACGCAGCTCGATTGGGAGATAACACAACATTCTGGCTCGCATATGTACCAGCGGAGTGAATGCGATTTCGATATCTGAATCAAGTGCAAGGGGTTGACTCTTGGAAGCTATCTTTTAATGAAATAAGTTGGGCGCTTTCAAGTTAAATGTATCCTCTTTAAATCCCGATCCAGCGTTTTCTCAAACGAGGGATCCCTCGATCTTGCTATCAAACTGACCAATAACAGGCCCTCAAATTTAAGGAGTCGAAAATCTAGGCAGAATCACCTTCATCCGTACTATGAATTATTTCCTAGAGCCTACTAGAGGAGGTTATAATAATATTTATTCTACACTAATTTAATTAAACTTACATCAGAATAATTAATTAGAAGACAAAATATTTAATTCAAAGTTCTCTTAAAAAACCCCAGAATAACAGTAAATATTTACTTAACCTATTCTACTAATACTATCTCGATACCTCTATATATCCATGGATCTAAGGTTAGTTATTCCTAGCTATAGGTTAGCTGCCGCTATAACTTTACTAGTGCTTTACAGAATCCGAGAATAAGAAAAATAAAGCATTTGCATACTTAAGTTCCTTACTTACCTTCTAATATATTTTCTTTTCTATTTATGCTTAGTATATACGACTATAGGGTATGGAGAATAGGGCTTCTTGTCTGCTCAGCTGTACTTAAGCTATACGCTAACCTTGGAAATAGCCAGGCTTGCTAATTAATCAGCCTAGCCTAATAGGAAAACAGCTGATCGCTGCTTTTTGTTGTATGACTTGAGGTGAAAAGGGTGAGTAGTTAATAAGAAACTTAGAACCTGGGTAAGAATTATTATCCTTGGTCTTATGACTACTGTACGGGCTACTTTAGCTAGACATCAACTGAAGATTATTTAGCCTATAATACCTCTGCTATAGATTTGTCAATCTGAATTTCCTCTTACCCTCTCTTTCACATTCCAAGATTTGAACCTCTGGCATTTTGTCCCTATAGCCTTGTGTCTTCTATGTACAGGTACTTCCCAACAGCTCTGGGACTTCAAATAGTGTATGGGGGGCCTCGGCTTCCACCCTCATGGTACGCAGGACCAATTTCACCAAAAGCGTAGGAAAGTTATCTTTCCAAAGACGTTCAAAGCAGGCGCCATCATAATTATCTTCTGATCCATCATTTTGCACCCGCCACTGTCTCACCACATTTCCACAATCATCTAAGAACACATGCAATACACCTCCACCGTCAATCGCCACCTCATCCTCCACATAGATATGAGTAACAACACACTCGGCATGATATAGACCATACCTTGAAAGAGGCTTCTCGTCTCATTCTGTCTTTTCTCGTGCCAATTCTTACTTGAGCTCATCAGACTAATTTTCTGAACTAGGACTTGGATTTTCTCGCTAAGCAGCTAATATCTCTCGGAGTACGTTGTCCCTGCGCTCAATATCGAGAGCCTCAGTCGTGACACGCTCAGGAAAGATTTCCAGAGCGCCTTGCAAATCCAGACCACCAAAGATACTTTCGTCGTCGAGTACTACCCCATCGTAAGTAACCCATTCTGCTGCGTCTTCATTGTCGGCCCATAGAGAGTTATGCGCCTCTTCATTAGTGTAGCAAAGACGTAGCCAAAGACCCTTTCCGGCGCAAGTATTACAAGCGTAGGTGCGTAGTGCTTCGGGGCGTATCGGCCGAAGAATCTCGTCTATTTCGGCTTCAGTGGGAATCGGTGGTGAAATTCATGGCCAGTAGGGCTAAAAAGTTAATATATGGTTAGTTGAGGGTCGCGGTTCTCATATTGAGTATGATAGGAGGTCTACCTCTCTGCTTTCGGATCCCAATACGAGGAACTGACGTAAAAGTCGTTTGCGACGGTTTGCGGGGGTTCCTTTGGGTTGCGAGGGGTCCGGGTGGGGGTTTTCCCACTCGGAGAGGAAGTAGACTTCCAATAGAAGTTCTCCCCAAGCAACTGTTTCGGGATAATCATTGTCAATGATATGGAGAGGCATTTTGTGAGGGTTCGCCCCTTAACTTGGGAGATGAAGAAAGATGTAGGGACAAGGAAGACTGGTGTGTACACGCAGTGTATTTTTCTCATGCTTGCTATGTAAATTTATATGGTAGGCAGGAGAAATATGGACTCTGAGTTATCGGAGCTAGACCTAGATAGGAAACAGAGGCTGGTTTATGTTTTATTGCATTTTTGAGAGATTCAGCGTATTGTGGTAGTGTTGAATAGCTACGAGATTCAAGTGGTGGTGGTGGTCGATATGCGACCGTGGCCAACGCGACCATAGCCAACATATGGCCGTAGAGGTTATTCAAGCTAGTCCTGAGATAGGAAACAGAGGCTATTTTAATTTTCTTTTGCGTTTTTGAGCGACTCAGCGAGTTGTAGCAATCTTAAATAGCCTTTAAAGTGGTGATCATTGCGAATATGCGAGCGTAGCCGATGCGACTGTGGCCGACATGCCAGTACTATGTGACGATATCGTTTTATTGTGCAATATCGTCAATATCGTCAATATCGTATTGCAAGGTGTTAGAAAAAAAGATACGATATACGATAAATATCGCAAGAATTTCGCGATGACGATATACGATACCTAGGTAACGATAGGCCAAAATCCAGCGATATCGTATCGTGAGCAAGCCTATCAATAATGATGGGCAACAGGGTGTTTCAAACTTTTGGGACGCCACTGTACTTACTGATTTTTAACCATTATAAGTACTCTAAGAATATTTACGCAATACTATTTGGGGAATACTGGCCTTTAGGAAGCCGCCACCTTGGCAGAAACACTGTGTTGATAAGGCTATGGGGCGGCGTAGAAATAAAACATACAAGCCTACAAACAAACATAGTAGTACGATTCGGTACATACGAACATGCGAAAATAATCTTGAAAAGGGCAGCAAGGGCCTAGGGGAACCCCTACTGGCGCCAGGCATCTCCGATGGACTGCGATCGCCAAACCTGAGCTGCAATTTGGCGAAGATCTTTTTGACTCATATCGAAGTCGGTCTCACCTGCAGTAGGTTGACGAAGAAGGAGTCGGTCGAAAGGTACTGTGAACGATCCAGTTATAATAGGATCACCATGAGATCGTGGCTTTTCAATCGACATAAATTGGATACGTTCGGCGGTATAACGTGGTTGTTCCTGAGTCCCTGCTCGGGTCCGTACCTTCCACTCTTCGATAGAAATCGTCTTAGATCGTGCGGTTATGAAGGCTGCCATGGCAAATCTGATTTCGCTCTGCGAGTTTTGAAGCCAAAGTCGCAAGTCCTCTCCTATCTTAGCCCGCGATTCAGAATAAGAAACCTCGAGGACTAGCGACGGCCATTTCATGGACCTTGGTGCTTGAACCGTGAACGGGTGAACGGTTTGATCAGCTCGTTTGCGGATGATTTCTGGGTTTCCGACATCATTTAGGACTCTCTGACCGGCCCTATTCAAGACGAATAGCGTATGATTGGCTGTTCCCGTGAAAATTGCTTCATGATTCAATCCCATTGTCGTAAGCTTTCCGTCCAACCATCGCGTAATGGCCATTGCCAATGTTCCGTGAAAAAAGCTTTCCATTTTTGTAGAGATTGTGTAGTCGACAGGGTTGTAGAGTATGGACCATAAATCTAGTAGTTCATGGTGAGAGTCCTGGATACATTTGAAGGCCTGTTCATCCACAGAGGTAACAAGAATCCACGGCCCATTGGCACGTTGTTCATCAGTGAAGCTGGTGCCTATTGATCTCAATTGCGCAAAGAAAGCATCAACATTCACGTAGTCAAATTGAGTTCCATCGATAGGCCATGGATCTATTAATTGCCCCCTTGTTGAAGAACTGAATAGTGGTGAATCGGCCATTATAGCGATCGTTGATAGCTAGATAAAATACTTCAAGCTATACTGAAAACAATGGCCTTAGCTTCGAGATAATGAAAAGAAAACAGTAGGGGAACGGAAGATAGCGAGCTAACTTATAGCCACCCCTTTCCAATAGAATTCACTAGGGGAAGTAATTGTAATAATGACGGAGTTTTGAGGGTAAGTAATGGAATGCTCTCCGGGTGTACGGGGCTACAAACATTTCCAACCGCATAGTTATTGCCGATCACTATTTACCGCCTTCTAATGGCAGAGACCAGGCCGGCCATCAAAGTGCGCCACTGTAGCGGCAACCAGCTCAGAGAACAAATCGATACGCAGCTGAGGTACTGCAAAAGTGCATCCCGGACCCCCTGGTTTGTTTTCGGTTTCAATGGCCAAGGGCCCCACCGCACTGCTAACTGTGTTTTAGCCACACGCCGGCAGGTTAGTAGTATGGTGGATGACCACATGCGAATCCCTGCTGTTGTATGTCCCCGTTCACCCATTTCTTTTTGATCCGTCAGGCAAAGTGTCCTTGCCGCCCTACCCCTTCAAGCCGTCAGCTGAACGCCCTGAATGCCCTGAACAGATGACGTGGCCCTTTGGCTAAACCTGCCGTGCTTCATAATGCCATTGCAAACCACCCCCAACTTCACGTTTGCCATCTTTTGGGGGCCTAAAACATGGCCATTGCTAATGCTGTACAAACCAGATACATTGTCGCAATCACCACTGTTTGGTCTGGTCTTGGCTACCTTTTTTCGAGGGATGCAGTGATTGTCTTGAACTGGTTTGTGGGACGTGGTGTAGGCATGGGCACCTCCGATGGTGTTCAAGACGTGAGGGTAGAGCAACTTTTGAAGTGCACTGGGCGCAGGAGGAGGTTCGGATTCGCTTTCCAAAGAGCATCGGGCCTGTAAAGCAGGCCGCTCAAAGCCTTTGCAGCGCAGATCCCAGATGTTCACATTGCCATCTCTGCTGCATGTTGCAAACACCTTGTTGTTGGATGCCGGTTGGAATTGGACGCGCTTCACAGAAGGAAAGTGGTTTGACAAACAGTAGATGGGTTTCTGTGTCGTCATATCAATTACAAGAGATGTCTGGTCTCCAGATGCGGTGGCCAGTAACATGTCGTCGGACGAGAATTCGAGGTCCATAATGGAGTTCACATGCGGACGGAATCCGAGGTACGCATTGGTGAACCCAGCATCCTCGTCGATCGATGAATCTAGCAGTCGGATTCCACCCTCTTCATCACCAATAGCAATGATTGAGTTTGCTGATTTGGATATTAGCACAAGGAAAATAGAAAATTATGGTCAGTGTCGCTTACTGTTGCATGAAGCGTTGCAGAAAGGCAGAGCGGGGGACCCTTCTGTTGCATATCTAGAGCAGGCGTGAAGGTCTGCTGGTTGTGAGTAGAATTCAGAGGTGAGATCTTGCCAGCCTATTGAGGAATTAGTGGTGTTCAGTAAGATGTAAGGTTCAGCACATACCAACTCCGGAGTTGGCTCGTAGAGTCACTTTATTGCGCTGCGAGCCAAGTATACCCCGCATGAATAATGCACCTGAGGTTTCCAATGCCCGAGACCGACGCACAGGAGCTACGGCAGGGGTTTTTTCGGCACCACTGGAGCCTCCGCGGCCTGCAGACGGAGGTCGACGTCGCGAATTCTAATCTCATGATCGACATTACTCGTTGGGGAGCGGACCCGAACTCTCTTCAGAGGGGATGACTGTAGTGGAGATGCGACAGAAGAGAACAAGTTCCCTCGTTTCCGGCTCGGAGTCCGGATGAAGTCCTCTGGGAGGCCATCGTGAGGGCTTCGAATGCCGGCCTTGGAGGTCCGCGAAAATGTCGGTCCCAGACGATTGACGGCAGGCGAGATGAGAGCCCGTAAAGCCTGTCGACTCGTTGTCGGAGTGGCCGAGCTATCGGCAGTGGGTAGTAGGGAGCGTGGCGTGAAGAATCGACGAAATGACCGCGGCGTCACGGACGGTGGCTTTCGGGCTCTGCGGCCATCAGACGCAATGGACGGAGGGGAAGAAGGCGGTTGAGGAAGGATGGGCTCTGAATGGGGGAACTCAGGTGAATCAAAAGGAGCCATTGTCTAAAGAAAGGCAAAGGCAAAGAAAGCGATGCATTGAGGTGGGCCGAAAAGGGCTAAAGGGGATTTTGGGGGAGGTGGTTTTTTTTTCGTGATGCGAGACGTGACGCGCCGCATTTCATCCCCTCCAACCCTTCTCTCTTCTACTGGAAGGCTCCCTCTTTTGTAAGGGAGATATACACGGTCGCTATACATTTGCTCTCTCTGCTCAACTTGTTTCTGGGCATTTCCCAGCACTCTATGGCTCTCTGCGCGCTCTGAACGCGTAAAATTACCATTACGGGGGCGGTTTTAATGTCAACACCGCCAATTCCAGCATCTAGTCGAGTATACCGCCACATCTCATAGTTATTTTCAGGGTATATTATGGGGTAAATTGACCTGAGCTTCCATCTATTCAGATTGACATACCAGAGACTCGAGTTTGGGTCGAAGAAGTCGGCTAGAGGGGTGAACGGCTCTCGGCAACGAGATATGAAGCAACAAGCCCGACTGGAGATTTGGAGATTGCCTATTATTCATGATTTCCTGATACTGGCGAGGTTCTCGATTGATACAACCTTGAAAGTGCCACATAGAGAGACAGTAACATTGACTCTCTACTCTCTACTCCGTATTCCGTACTCCGTCCATGGCCCTAATTCGAATGCGAACATGCCAAGATAATGTGGGAATGATGCCAAGGAACTAACGGTAATTTATGCTGGAGACACTGGATTGACCAGGGACCAGTACAAGTAGGGTATTGTAAGGGGGGGCAGAAAGTTTGATATAAACCTGCTCACAGCCCTGCGGGGGACTATAAAGCGGTCCTTCCAAGGTTCCAATGAGGCTGGACTTTTCTCCGTCCACAACTCCCCTCTAAACCACCGCAACATCCAAAGTCGACCCATTATGTCGCTACTTCGAAAGCCGATGAAGCAATGCCACTGGCTTCCAGGTTCCATTCGTAACATCTATGAATGGCTCCATTACTCTGAGCCCACCTGGGGCTACACCATCTACCGGACGACCTACACTCCCCAATCCACTGCCGCTTTCCCGCGTATGGTCGACCTCACCACGAAGTACATGAAAGACGGATTCTACAATTATTACGAATCTTCCCGTCAGTACAACTCCAGGGCAAATGAGTTCAACATCACTCCCTGGGATGAAATCTGGCCCAATTACCAGCCACGGGTCATTGAAGATGCTTCCCAGTTCGATGGAGCATCGATAGACCAACTCCGCAAGCATTTCAGGGCCGAGGCAACTGAGCGTGATGTGCTCAATGAGTTTCCTGGCTATCGCATGTTTATTGTCATTGACGAAGAAAGTTTTCAAACATTACAAAACGCTCCCCTTCCAGAGGACTCGAAATACGAAGAGAAGAGACGTCATTATGTGAAACTCGTCGAGGCGTTGGAGGTAGATCCATATGAGTCATTTCCAGGGTGGATGAAGTGTTCCCTGCCCTCGTTGTTCGAGGTGTGGTCGGATATGCAGGACGGGGCTTATATGAAGGACAGTTATTCGATGAGACCCGACGGTACTGATGTTTTATAAATTTGTCATGTCATGTGGAATTTGAATACTACAGTAACTAGACCCAAGATTCAATAGCTGCATATTGTCGGTTCTGTGACCGAAATTGTTTATTGCATTGGACCGCCTGGGCAATCAACGACCCAAGATACGGTTGACACAATGTCTAAAAGATCACCATCGTGGTCCATTCTCTAAGTCCTCCATAACAGCCCGAATTGCTTTGTCATCAAAGCTCATTGCCCTTCAAGCAAAATTTAAAAGACATCTTGTATGAACTATATACATGTATCTATCAATTCGCATGGTTACCTACTCAGCTTCAGTCCAGATCATCCGTGTCAATCTTCATATCCGACGCATCCGCGTTCAACTTATCCAGAGCCTCGATAGTAGGTGTGACATTGGATCCCGTCCTCACTGCCCATAGTCGTCTCATGTCAGCTATCTGGCCCGTGGCCCAGTTGGTATTTGTTGTTCCAATATGCTGAAGCCGGTTTCGGAACCACTGATCCCACCAATCTTGGACATAGACTGCCTCATTTCCATCGGCGACCCACTGCTGGTCTACTAGGCCAAACTCCCGGCGTACTTCATTTGAAGTTTCAACCATATGAGGACGTACTCGATCATCATTCAGATAGTTCATGACAGTGATGACAGATCTGATGCTTCGTAGGGCTTCGTTCGGATTATCGGCCTCTATTTGAGCGGACATGTTCGCGAATCTTGTCTCATCACGCCACATCTGGAAAATGAATCAGTAAAAGAAGCCCCCAAGATTGAAACAAGATACGCGATTTCAATGTCTCACCCGACTTTTCAGCGAATTCAGGCCATCAAGGAGAACCATGAAACGCTGGTCATTTCGTCTGCTTCCAAGAGCATTCATGACTCTTACAAGCGGGGTTGACGATGCCCGACCACCTGCCATTGGAGGTGCAACGCGCAACATGGGAGTGTTGAGTGCTTCCAGGAATGGACGAGGCAGGGCAGAATTTCTGGGTCGTGCTCCAGTTGACAAGGTTCCTGCGTAACCGTCGGTGAGGAACCCTTGAATCGTGTTCAGTTCAACGTAATGTTCCACTGCATTTGGTCAGTCAACTCATGACAGGATAATGAAGAAATGAGAGATGTCAAAAAAAAAAACTGGAGAGAACACAGCCATATTCAAAGCTACAAAGGGGAACATTACCATCATAGTTATCTCTGCCCGCCTCAGTAGTGATCATTTGAGTCCCAAGGGCCGAATACAGACATTCGTCCTCGTTTCGATATGTAAATGCCTGTCTCCAAATACGGTGACCTATAGCCCATTCACTCCTGCTTCTGTACTGTGACGTTCGTGATTTAGTCTGGAGTCAAATCGGAGGGGAGTCTCTTAACATACCGAAAAAGATTCCCAGCGCATGCGGTCCCCCTCGCGAAAACGTAATCTGAAGGTCCGGGGACCCGCTCTCTTTTCCAAAGTCCGTGCCTCGAGGCTGCCTGTATCCTCGTCGCCATCTAAATCCTCCCCGCCACATGTGGCGTCTCCGTCTGGACAGCAGGTTGAATATGGGCATTTGCAGCTGATCTCACTGTCTTCACCTCCAATATTGTCGTCGAATATGCCCATATTGCAGACCATCAAGGCGGAATAATCGACCATTCCATCTTCCTTCCATTCGGGATTCTCCTCCAGCCATAACTGGAGTTTATTGACCGCGAAATTCTTGTAGACAGAAGCAACGTGTTTGTTCCAAATTTCGATGGCTGCTTGGCCTGCCACAAGTGTGAAGCCAATCTCGAGCATCAGGCCGCGTATAGACTCATACGGCTTGGTATCAAAACGACGATGTAAAACCGATGTGTGGTTGTATTCCTCTGAGGAGAGGCCCACAAAGTCCATGCCTCCCAGATCGCGCTTGAGGTTGTTATAGGCATCGCTGCCGCATGCCGCAGTCTGGGTTTTTCATGAATGCTTTCACATCAGACTCAAGTCGACTTTCGGAATCAGTGTAGGATCGCTTCGTCTTCGTGACATAGTTTGCGCTGCAGCACATGGATTTTCCACCGTCGCCTTTGCAGCCGTCTCGGTGTTGATCCATGGCGATGCGGACTTTGTCATTGGGACAGCCGCTGAAGTAGTAATCTTTGACAGTACCATCAGCAAGCGCGAGACCAATGTCGTCTCTCCCATTCGCAGTCGTCCCATTTGGTCTTGTCGTCGTCATCGCAGCAGTATTTTCGTGTCTCCCAGGAAGTACCTTCATTGCCGTTCCAGGTATATTTGAACGTTTTTGGGTTGCAGTAGTTTCCACCACTGCCAGTGGTTGAATTCAGGAAATATGCCATGTTGCTTGGGCACTCTCCGTCGTCACAATTTGGCGCACTGCCAGCCCAGTCACACTGAGAGTAAAGCTTCATGCTGTTCGTGTCTGTTGTACAGCATGCAGCCTGGTAGTCGTTATCGTTGTTACTGCAATGCTGGAAATTCGATCCAACTTCCACATACCCTGACGGGCATTGTGATTTGCAGTGGCCGTTGTTGTGCGTATACCAACCGCACTTGGGCTGCTCAGAGTCGGGCGGACAGCAGAAGGTATGCTGTGCATCACCACCACATCCGGTGTTATCCCACATTCTCTCGTCCCCGCGATCACCTTTGTCAGTGCGAGCAACACTTGTCCATCCACTGGGACAACCCTCGAAGCAGTTAGTCCATCGACATTGGAGGTGGGTCTTCTGGATTTGCATTGAATCTTTCCGCTTGTCAAAGGCTAGTGAGGTGCCTTTTCGGCCGGTCTTTTTAGCCAACGCAGTAGACAAGTTGCCAGATGGATGATCATGAGAAACTGCCCAAAACATGACACCACCAAGACACTGGGACTTAGCAAAATCGGTCTTCATCTGGAGAGTTTCTTCGTCGTCATATGTGAGCCACTGATTCGTGTCGAACTTCAGTATCTTGACGGCAGCGTCTTTGTCGAGTTTCGATGTGAGACTTTTCTCGCTCATGATATCTTTGACTTCGGAGCTGAGTAGGATGCTAACTTCATCACTGCAGGGACCTGGATTACCGCCCGATACGAAGGGGCATCCAGGGTCCATACAGGCAGGGTCCGAAGCAGAGAAAACACGAGCGTAGAATGCCAATCCAAGAACCACCTTGTCGGAGGGGACGTCGTTACGCCAGATGAGATCCATGGCATTTTTTATCTCGGTCAGATTGGTGTGAGAGTTGAGAACAGGATCAAGCCACTAATTCCCAAATCCCATTTTCCGTAAAGATCGTAGGGCATAATGTTGAAAAAGCCTACATTTTTGTACAAGTTTTCGAGATCAAAGTGTTACAGATACCAGTATAAAGCAGGGAGGGTTATGCTAACCCCATCACGGCCAGCTGTTTCTTTAAGAGGGCTCTTAAGGTTAGCGAGGAACTTAGGGGGGTTTTTGAAGTCCTCTTCACGTCCACCACGATCATCTGCAGTTGAATATTCCCAATCAAGATCAACGCCATCAAAGTTGTAATCAGTCAATAATGTTTTCAACGAGGTAATGAAGTTCTTCTGGTTTGCTTCTGAGCGCTTATAGAGCTTAACCTTACTAATACCGAACTATAGGAGATTATTACTGAGCTCTGTTAATAGCAAAAGTACACTTAAACGGCATAAGATAAGTTGGCGAACACTAAGGCTCAGCTCAATGCAGTAGAGTAGGCAGCTGAATATTTAAAGGTCGTTATAGCTGAAGCTGTCTATATTCTACAAGTATATGACTAAGTAGATGACCAGGGACTGAGTAACTATACGACATTGTAAGAAATAGATATATAGCCTCCAGAGTCTAGCCTATTAAAGTTATTGAATGTTATTCCTGGGAAGATCAAGGAGAACCATTAATCACTCAGGCTTATTCAAATATAGTAGAATTTAGTTCTCAGACCCGAAATGTGTTGTACAGGATGGATCGAAATCAGTTTCACCAACCATGTTTGCATAAACTCTTTCTCAAAACTCTCTTCGAAACACGCTAGTCTCTATACTGCTTAGCTATCTTTCAAAGTTCGAATCTTAACGAAATCTCAAATCAGGTGATGTGATGTCCGCAATATTACCTGTAAAACTCTTACTAAGAGAAAATTGTTGCCCTTCGGAGATCTACTGCATATACATGCTTACATCATGACCATCCTCACTCTTGCTATACGCTGTCCAGGGTTTCAGATAAAGGATTTTTTTACTAGCTTTCAGACACATTTAGACTTTCAATGATACCAAATGTCCTTTCAGGCGGGCGCTGGACGAATACTGCATGATTCAATTTCCATTATATAAAATACCAATCTAGGATTTGAGCAAAGACTTGTTCGGCCAATTCCAGTAGCCAATCTAATATGTCTTCGGATCTCATCCCCGAATGACATCGCTTGGCCATTCCACCAAGGAGATGAGTTTCTTATCAGCCAGACCAACAACAAGAGTTTTGATCTTCCGAATTTCTGCATCCCATCTCTTCCCACAATACCAGAGCTCGTCCAAAATAGCGATAGGCAAGTACAGATGTGCTAGGATCACCAAGCTCACGCCCTGTATCGTGTCGAAATTCCTGTGCGAATCTAGACAAGACATGAATTCCTCAGAAAGAAGATAAGGCCAGCCTGTGACTGCTGCGTCTTCAAGATCCTTCTGGAGCTCGAGGTCGGATGATGAGTGAGATGCAAGTGGTTTCATTTGCATAACATAAATGATTCTCATGTAGAGATCCTCTACCACACCTATGGCTTGTTCGTACGTCTCCAGATAAGCCTCACTCCCATTGCTACTTTCATCAGAGCGAGGGGTTGCGCTCAATGGCGAGCCCTCAGCTACTTCTTGGAGGTCACTGCGTAAACGGAGCCCTGCAAGTACGTCCCGTAAGTGTGAGACGGCACGATTGGCACCCGTAGCGAACTTCTGAAGTCTCTTTGATCGTATGTGCCAACTAGGCATTATGTTCGAGTGCATCTGTGCTTCACACATTTTCCAGTCTTCATTGGCATTCTTGTAAAGTAACAGCGCCCTGAGGCGACATTTCCCCAAGGTTGGCGAAAATTGGTCCAGGATAGATGTGATACCACGAACAAGGTGGAGCCATTGCATGTCGAGTATAGTCAGATCAAAAGGAGGAGATAAAGCACCAAGACTGGAATCTGACGTATGCTGATCTGTAGATATTGATGGATCTAAAACTTTGATCCCCAAAGATGCAAACGCAAAGCCCACCAACAGCATGGACCCGGCTAGCAAAGATTCCGCATCTGATTCACTGGTGGCGCAAAGCGCTTCCTGTAGTCCGGCCAGCCCCTGTTGATGATGTTCCATGATGGACTCAAAATCAGGGGCACTTGCAGGCATGGAAGCACTAGATGAACCTTGAGTATTCTGGACACAAGCGTCTCCAGTAGTCAAAACATCCAGGCCAGCCAGGGCCAAGACAAGGTGCATCAAAAATTCATTGGCTGCTGCCATCTCAGGAATGACACGCTCCCAGACCACCGTTTTTATCTTGTGCAGGGACATCTTTTTCGAGGTGTGCAAGATAAAGTGTTGGAGTAAATTGAGATCATTCATGTTAAGGCTGGATTTCGGTTGACCTCCAAGATTTCGGGATTCCTCGGAAGGTGGCACCTCGAAATTCAATGAGCGAAACGGTACTTCCCGTGCTTTTCCACGCGCTCGGAGATGAACACTTTCAGACAATAGTCTCTGTCGAGAGAAGGGTGGTTGTCGCCTTCTCTGGTCACCTGTGTCTCCTGGATTGGGGAAGACGCAGTCTTCCTCCCGAATGAGACAGGCGCCACATGTTGGCCGTTCCTCATCACACTGATTGTATCAGTCATACTGAGCGATACTTTTGTGTCGAGTAAGTGTACTCACCTTTACGTGACGCTGCTTACAAGTGTAGCAACCATTTCGGGACTTGGTGTGACTGATTCGTTGCTTGGGGCAAAACCGCGACTTGGCTGCGCTTTGGGACGTGTCCTCGACTTGCATCGGGTGTAGCGGCATCGTTATTCGGGAAGTGGGCGGGTAATGATGAGCTCACATAGTCACGGAAAACTACGGCTGGTTCGATAAGTAGATTACACAATGGTGGGTAAATAATAGTGCAAGTCACGGATGAGAAGTGGACGGGGAATTTAAGATTTCACATGCGGCTAGACATTCGGTAAAGTACAGTACGGTCAAAAAGTTTACTCTAAATATAGAACAGAATTAAAAACCCTCATCTAGCCCACTCCTAATTGAATTTCTGGCCTACTTTATTTACTAGACTAAAGAGACAAAGAAATGTAGTGAATGCATTCTATGCGATACATATAAGTCTATAATTTCGCCCGACGCCATATGTCGCCACTATACCAATATGGAAGCTTATGACCTAAGCCTCATAAGCCTTTGATCTGTCTTCCACAGTACTCATCTATATAGACATAAGCTGGAGTTCGCTATCCCGCTTGCTCCCGTTGTGACTAATATATGAACCAGGGTATATGACGACCAGCACAATTCCACTCAAAGCCATGAGACAAGCATCGAAGATGTACAAGAGGTATTCTCTTCTCATGATAAAGCCATCATTTCCTCTCGACAAATTCGGCCACGCGGAAGATGGATCGAACTAGAATCAGGAAGCAAGCAACGTAGAGAGCCCACATTATGGGTTCCCACTTCTTGCTTCGCTCCGAGGAATCCGAAATATTTGGCGAGTTTCTTCTAACCCGCCAGTGGAAAACAGCGGATACGATAACGAAGAACCCAAAGAAAAGAAGCTGGATAGCAAGACCTCCAATGACGATATTTGCACCGATATTCGTGGCGGAAGCTGTTCCAGCGGACATATAGCCACCACCTGGGGAAATCTTAGTGCCAACGGAAAAGGAAGGTTCTAGGACCGGCACATACCTGCACACTGGAGAAGAAACGAGATCACGTCTCCGACCACAAATATTTTTGTAAGGTATCGAACCGGTACGATCGAGAGTTCGTGACAGTTGAGTGCAACAATGACTCTACCTAGAGTCATGTAGATAGAGGCAGCGAAAAGTGGCGGCGCGACCAAGATCAGCATGGTCTGAACAATGTATGGACCGAGGGCTTCGTTGTCGAAGTGTGAAAAGATTCGAGCGGTGTAGCCAGCGCATTCAACTATTGCATATGGAGTATTCGTATTAGTCTTCCTCGCCGACTCTAAGATACTTTGGAAATCTGGGCAACACTCACAGAGTAGACCAATGATGAAGGGAACGAAGAAATAAGTACGATATCGCCATAGCTGGATACAGTGCAGAATTGTAGCAATCAGGAAAACCGCTATAAAAACAACTGCTGCCGGAATTGAAGGGTTATAGCGGTAAAGAACGAAGTCGGTGCCTCCATCACTGCTATTGGTGCTCATAATAGGCAGGATGGCAAAGTGAGTACAAACTAAGCAAAGCTGGCAATTTCGAATGAAGTTACTCTAGAGTGCGAAGGAAGGCCTGCTTTATATCGAATCTATATTCAAGACAACGTCAATATCAAGCCGAAAATAGTTCCCTTGGCCATCTAAATGAAATTCCTCTCCTCCCAAACTTGGATCCGGACATCTGAGGGGATGCGAAACCGGGAATCCGGGAATGCGAGAATGCGAGCGAAGGAATACGAGAATACGAGCGGGGCGAACGGCAAACTAGAACTCCAGTTTCTAGAATGGCGATGGCCTCGGGACTTCTCCGAGGTCGATAAGATATTCTATGGTATCTATAATTTCATCGAAACGAAGTTCAAGACTTCTTTGATAGTATTGATGACTTGGTGAAATGAGGCGGTTGGACTCACCCTGAAACGTGTAAGTTCGTCGCGTACGGTTCACATCTTTGTGACCCTCTCAAATCCCACTTTTCTCCACATGAGTGATCAGGCACAAGAATCCACCTTCTGTTTGCCTTGTTTGCATGATCAACGCTCGACGAGACCATACAAGCTTATTACGGATGCTATTTTTACGCTGTCAGTTACAACCACACTGGAATACTGCGAAGAAGGGGTTCGGTGGGAAATTAACCACAATAGGTATAGCGCAGTTCAAAAGAGGGTTCAAGAAGAAAATCTCTGTGTGTAGGTGGTGAATCTGATTTCGATCCACCCTGTAAAGAAAGGGTATGGCTATGAATCCCTTTCTATACTGTACTTGGTATTTTGACTGTTTTCGGTCCTTATACTTAGGGATCTTATTATGGTTGGCTAGGTTATAGAGACTTCCTTACAGTATACTATAGTGCTAGTATAAACCTAGAAGACGTAGGTATTGTGAAGGGCTGTAGCGACAACTGTTCAATTAGGGTTAGGCCTGCATGCTGTTTACAATAATCTTGAAGAAGGGTTATCTATATAGGCTTCCACCTTGTTTTTCTGCAGGAAAAAGGTTACGTGCCATCACGTAATATCTCATCGGGCCTAGGCCCGTTACAGTACCCTCCTCCTCGCCTTATCTTTCGGCTGAAAGCCAAAGCATTGGTACTGTTACGCTCTTA
The DNA here is from genome assembly GCF_028827165.1 of Penicillium cosmopolitanum. Lineage (NCBI taxonomy): Eukaryota > Fungi > Ascomycota > Eurotiomycetes > Eurotiales > Aspergillaceae > Penicillium > Penicillium cosmopolitanum. Next base: position 3,413,793 of record NW_026622676.1, on the reverse strand, counting down.
TCGGCAGCAGTTCGTAGTCAAAAAGACCTTATAATCTGGCCGAATCGTCTCTCATATATGTCTATAGCCGTATAATCCTCTATCTTATCTACTAGTTCCTATATTATCTCTGTATACTCAGTCCAATTTACTAAGACTTTAGTTCATATACTCCTGCTAATATATCTCTCTCAGTAGGTAATATTTCTTTAACTTTATTCTCTATTTCATTGTTGATTTCTATAGAAGGCTATATATTATTAATAAATTATAAGAGAAGTAGATTAGTGGCTGCTAGCTGTACTAATTTAACATTAAACACTGGGTATACACTAGTTAGTATATTCAGTTATACTATATATAGTATAGGTATCTTTACTACTTTATACTGTATATATATTTAGTCTAACTTCTTAGAAGATTATTGTAAATAAATATAGCGTGTAATGGTTACTAAGTTATCAGGCTAGAGACCTGTGACTAGGCAAGAATATCAGACAGTAGAGATCAGATTAGACAGTTGATATACAGACTGATTCTTGAAGAGATCAAGAATTCTGAATACTTATGGGATCTCAAATACACTATAGTTCAGGTGGGCCTCGATATGCAGGCGACTCGAAGAGGATTCGGCTCCCCATCAGCGTCGAGTGCGTGGGGTGTTGTATACTCGGAATCCCGTGAAATTTGTATTCCGGTCTATATAGATAGACAATCAGAGGAACGTGTCCTTTTTTGTGTCCGGCTGCCTTCCAAAATTGGCGAAGAGACTTTCCCTAGGAATACTAATAAGAAACTACGCTACGAAGTCGCTATATATATTTGGATACTATATACGCATTAACCAGATATTTCAATACCTTCTCTCTATAGGTTCTCCTTTTCTAATTGATGAGCTATAAGTAAGCCTGCTCTATTGACTTGCCTTACGGACTATAACTAACCTAGCAGGTGGTGAGCCTACATGATTGATGGCACTGGGGGTTTGACTTTTGTAAATCGCATAGCTGCAGAGATTCGACTAGAGTCACAATATGTGCATCGTCTAGGCACGGGCCGCCAGGCAATACGGCAGTTCCTTTGGGAGGAAGATGGCGCGCTCATGATTGGCCGTCACTCTCTCCCTAACCCACCATCGCTAGCTCAGGCTTTCCAATCGCCGATTTATTGCTAGGCCTCTGAGGTCACATAGGCCGCATGAGAGCTCGAGTATCCAGCAGCGCATGCTGTGATCCGCTCTTGGGGGTATCTGGCTTCCCCTCAACAAGCCATCTCCGAGTGCGTCTTTCCTTAATTTTGCTCCAAACTACTGACATGCAAAAACGCTCGTGTACGTACCGATCAAGTCTCAAGGAGGGGTGGGGCTTGGCTTCCCTGATACACTATTTCCTAGCAGTAGTGGGGGCTGGGGTATTGAAACATAATAAGTCCCCCATGCAATTTGGCTTATCAAGGTTAGAAATCCTATCATATATCCAATGTCACTGCTCTAGTGAGAGATAGTGATATTGAAGAAGTGAACTTCCGTGGGACCATTGCCCTGGTTGTAGTTGCCGGCCTTGAAGTAGCTAGCAGGGCTATTGAGATCAAACGTGTTGAGCTTCTGGAAATCCTGGCCATTGATGCTAACGGATAGAGCATCGCTCTCGTATCGGATTTCGTAGGTGAATCTCTGCCCAACAGGGATTTGGTCGATACTGAATGTATCCTGGCCACAAGTGCGGCACCGGTTTACGCCCATCGTGAGATTACCGGTGGTACTATAGTAAAGCTCGCAAACGGGCTTCGTGGAGATCGAGCCATCGATATGGATCTGACCAACCACAACTCGGTCGTTCTCGATTTGCTTCACGATTACGTCGCCAAATAGTCGGTTGGTAGTATCAGAGGGGCTCCACGTAGAAGGGTCTTCCTCACGGAGCTCTGTGCGGCAGTGTTTGCTGTTGGGCGTAGTGACACAACCAGAGGTTGAGGAGTCACCTGGTACCTTCATAACGAGGGAGCTATCGCCAGAGCTGGCAAAAAAGTATTCAGACTGATATCCATCGCAACCCCGGAGCTTGGAAGCAGAGACCGAGTCCGGTGATCCATCCGAGCCAGTCGGAAGCTGCAGTTCCCACTTAGATAGATCAAAGGTACCACCAGGAGCGCAAGCTGAGGCTTGCGACAATGTCGTTGGTAGGTAGCTAACAAGAGCCATAAAAGCGATAGGAAGAAGGCTCTTAATCGTCATAGTGTCGGATTTAGGGATTTTTGAGAGAGAAAAAGATAAGTAGTTTGTATGGGTCTTAGAGGATTAGTACAAGAAGACAAGCAATGGGTGCAGTGCTCAATAAATACCCTTTCAAAGAGTCAGGCTATATATAGGCTTTGATTAGAAACAACCTTGCCCATCATTTGTGATTAAAGGAGTCCATCCTGAGGCAGCATTATCCTAAAAGGGAATGATCGTTGGTCCTTCAGGGTCCACAGAGTTACTCCATAGCCATAGAACCTGAAGAGAGCGGGAGATTGATATATCACTGGTGGAACAATAACTTTGGATGGGTTAGCTTATTTACTCCAATGAATAGAGCACAGGTGTCCTGTTAGTTACGTAATGACATCTTTCAGTTAGCTAAATAAACGATTTGCGATCAGATTTGAGTTCTCACCCGGATGATATGTTTCCCTCCAATATCACCAAGCTGAATCTACTAGGCTCCTGTAGGCTTTGCGTTAGGATGAGCTACTTGCTTGCGGGGTATGGGCGATCTCTACAACAGGGTGGGGTGGGCTCGTTGTGCGAGGTGTATGCCAGCATGAAACAGCACCACTCATCCACAGCTGTTTCATTTTGGCGTTACATATTTTGGAAAACGCTTGGTGGTTCAACTCTATATCTCTTTACACTGTACGGCATCTTACCTAGTGAGTAGTTCTCAGTTTCGGCGGGCGACTCTATTCAATAGTAGCTTGTTTCATAAGGTCTAGTATGCGCAGTCCGTAGTAGACCCCTACCATCCTGGTAAGGAAGTGTCCATCGTGACTCCTTTAATGGTGAGATATCCACAAGGCTATGGCATCACTGTATAGATGCTGCTGTTTACTTGTGTCAAGCGATAGTGTTGCTTCCTTCCTACCAAGTATGTGTCAGGGAACTAATCGTTGGATCCAGAAAAAGAAGCTAAGGTTACATCTGCCCCGCTGCCCCACACAAAACCCAGCTTCTTTATACAAGAGGTAGGTAGGACCCGAAGCTAGCCTCTAGAGCGATACTAATTAGACCACCCTTTTTGATAATTGAACCACCACCCCCTGTCACATTTTTCATAATTAGACCATGGCAATTTCTGATCTAGGATTAGTATGTATTACCATACATTCTTTTAGTTATACTTCCCCCAAATCCCTTGTACCCCTAATGCCCAGCCACAGTCGTCTTGATCCTATATCCCACTACTACAAACTAGTAGGTCTTTGCCTCTCTGCTAAGTAGTAGGTCCTATAGTCTAATTAAAGCCTTAGAATAATCATTATTTATTTCTTTTTAAGTAACTCCTAGTTAAATAAAAGATTAAGATCCTAAAACTAATCGCTAATTGACTAAAGAATAGTGAGCTCTCATAGTTATAAAAAGGAGCTTTCAGACTCGAGATATTAGCAGGCCTGAGGTACATACAATGCGGCGGGAATTGTGACCAATATTTGTGTGGCAATTACATACTAATCTAGGGTTGGAAATTTCCATGTTCAAATTATCAGAAAGGGTGGTCCAATTAGTACTGCTCAGCCTCTAAGACATAATCCAAAAAAGCGCAGATTTGCTCAATTAGTACCTAGTTTTCTGCCCAGAGCGTGCTTTATTGAGTATAGCGCAACATCCTAACATATGCGATTCTCACGCCCATATCTAGTTAGGGCTCTGCCGTAATATAAGTCGTGGAAAATATATTTCCATTCTCTTCCACCACCAGTAAGCCTGTTCGGAACGAGCGAGGGAATGATGTAGGTTTATAAGATGCTTCAGAAGCAAGATTTACTGAAACTTTATGTCAGGAAAATCTAGAGACTAAGACGTAACTCATCGTTTCTTCCGATTCACTTGTTGGCTTATCTACTCCTTGCCATCCATTTAAGATGAAGCTCCTTTCAATCTCCTGTCTCAGCCTCTTCGTGTCGCTATCTACTTCCCTCGACCTTCTCAATGGCGGCAACACTCGCGTGGGTGTCATCCCAAACACTGTTGTAATAGACGGGTTCCGCCTGGTTGAGAATAAACAGCGCATCCGAGCTGGTCACACATCATATATATCGGCTCTTAATCATCTCATCGCTCAAGCGGATAGCTGGCTAGGCAAGGGCCCGTGGACTGTGACCAACAAGACGCAGCCGCCACCCAACGGCACGATGCACGATTACGCATCCCAAGCGCCATACTGGTTTCCTAGCAATACTACTAACGGCTGTCCCTACGTACAAAGAGATGGCGAACGCAACCCTGAAGTCGATAAATACCCCGATCACAACGCGCGTGCGCAGATGTTTAATTCAAGCTATATACTGTCACTCGCATGGTACTATACAGGCGAAGCCAGATACGCCAAACATGCCTCACTTATTCTGCAGACCTGGTTCATCGACCCCGCCACGGCTATGACGCCTCATCTAAGTCACGCGCAGATCATCCCTTGCCGCAATGACGGCCGCGCAATCGGTATCATCGACTTCAGCATGGAGTATACCAACGTTCTGGATGCAGCCGCCATACTTGCCTCAACTAATGCTCCAGGCTGGACGAAAGCAAGCCAGCGAGCATTCATGGACTGGAACAAGAAGTTTCTAGACTGGCTAGTCAACTCGGCATTTGGCAAGGAAGAGGCTGGCCAAGAGAATAACCACGGGACCTTCGCCAACATGCAGATTGCATCCCTCGCTCTCTTCACAGGCGATACGGCTCTTTCACAAGAGACATGCCAAGTAGCTAAATCTCTAATTAATAGCCAGATTAGGCCTAATGGCTCCCAGCCAATGGAACTGGCGAGGACACGCAGCTGGCACTACTCCAATTTCAATCTTGGCGCACATCTGCGCTTCGCACTTGTGGCCAAGAAGGTTGGCCTAGATCTGTTCAGTTATGAGGGGCCTGTCGGACAGAGTCTGTTTAGAGCAACAGAATTCTTGTTGGCAGCTGCGGGAGAAGGGCAAAGCGCGTGGAACTTCCAGGAACTGGATTTTCAGCCGTATGCGGCGACGGATAATGTACAGGCAGCAGCTGATGCAGGAAACCGCAGAGCGCAGGCTGTTGTGTATCGGCTTCCCCCGCCCCCGGGTGGGAATATTTATATGCTTAGACCGGCTGCCGAACAGTTGGATAATATTGCCGGGTAGATCGCCCATGGAGATTGAAGCAAGTTTCTGGTTGGACTTGATGGCCACTTTAATTTTGTTGCATGATCTCTTAACCAGGCTGCCAGAAAGAATGTTGAGGTTGATGGAGCATTGCGCATGCCACCTGATCTTTCAAGCATCAACCATGTGTCAATCTCTAGATTGTTAGTTAGCAATTCTCACATTGTATCCAACAAATTGGAGATGTCAATGACTCAGTATTGTATTGCTCCTATTTCTCGCTATTTATGGGCCCATTATAGTTTTATAAGCTATGCAGTCGGATCACCTATAGATCCGGTCTCAAGAAGTATTCGTAAGATATTGCCGACACTATGTGGTCAGCATTGCACCTGTCTATTGACCTATCCATTTTACATGTTCTATCTGACTCTCCATGAAGGAGGTCTGATACGCTTCGATCTACCTGACAATAATAGTAGTGGATATAGATAAAGCGGTTCAAAGGGATTCTTATGGCTACGAATAGGAACAGGAATAACGGCTGTGTTCATGTTCATGGGTTTTCGCGTTGAAAAAAAGGGTGCTGCACTCCAGAAGCCGTGGCCTTTAGAGTTCATGGTCAACGAATACCTGAAACGGTCCCCTAGCAAGTGATGAAATCACAGCAGGCAACGATTTTTGCGTTGAAAGCCACGGCCAAAGGTGATCGAGGAAACCGCACTTTAGAAACTGCGGGTTTTCGAGTTCATGACCAGCAAAACTCCAAAACGGTCACTCCAGGATGTGATGAACGTAAAATGCGCCTAGCGAGTTTTATTGCCAAATTTATTTTGGCACCTGGCGCACGGAAGGGAAGGGGCTTAGTTCTTTCAAAACAATTAATAGTGTCCGAGGAACGGATCATGTCGATACCTGCTTATAACACGGAAGTTCTGATTTTGAGGGCCAATTGTAAACAATGAATTTCTGCTTGGAAAATTCGGTCATCCATACAGTTCTGGCCTCTAGGGCCTTTTTTATAAATATATTCTTATTTGTCTTAATAATAAATGGGTAAGAATTTAGATTTCTATTAACACACAGTTATAGAATTACCTAGTCAAAATCTACATTCTAATTCCAAATGATTTAGGCTTCTTAAAATATAGTAGTATACTTTATATTGAAGATAAAATCTTTTAATTTCCTCATTCTTGCCTAGAAGTCTTGATAGAACCTTTATAGCATTTCTAAAGCAGGCGTCTTTCTAATCTAACTATATTTATTTAGGGCTATCTAGAGCAGGAATCCTTTATTTATTTGAAGGTTTAAAAGATTTTGAGACATAGGGTATAATTCAATAAAACTAGGTTGTTCGCCAGAAATAGAATTAATGAGAAATGTATATCTTATATACTAAATAGATTCAAAGCCTTTTTATAGACCATTTCTAATTATACCTAGGTAGTAATACTATGTCTACTTTTACCTTACTATTAATATTGTCAAGATTGATCAACAGATAATTACTTTTTGTTCTTTATAATAGAGATTAATAAAGAGGTAACTAAGTAAAAAATCAATAATAAAGATGACCCAGTAAATAAGAGCAAAAAATTCGTTTTATTTCCTCACCTTCATTCTAGGATCTCATCAAATCTTTCCCTGTTGGAATTTACAAAGGCGACTTTTGCATATCATTTCCGGTCCTTTAGGTGAAGAGCCAAAGGGGCGCCTTGCTAGAGCGGCGAACCGCCTAGGACGAACTTGCGGGCGCTAGGTGACCACCGACATACAATATCTGCTGTATGTTTTTTGTATTTTTTTGGTTTTATTCGATTGAACAAATTAAACACAGGAAAATCCAGGTCTTTACTCATCGACTCGGATTCTGGATTCCTGCTAGCTAACGATAGGTCCAGAATCCAAGGAGTCGAGGACCTGCGAAAATTCACCTTTGTCTATATATTACGACACAAATTACGAATTGTTTCCTAGGGCCAACAATAGATCATAATAGTTGAATAAAAGACAAAGAATCAAATAAGGGTTTCTGGTGAAGGACCTCCAGCATGACAGCATGTATTCGCTTGGAAACCTATTCTATCCGACACCACCTCCATACCCCTTATACGTCTTTGACCAGTTGTTCCTGGCCGTGGGACAGCCACTTCTGCAGCTTTACTAGCGCCTTGTGCCCATGGGAGACCAAGTTCTGATTGAAATATATCAGTATACGACTGTCCGCGATGTTACCCGTAAAAACATGAACTAGCTAGGGTACAACATCTTACCTTCTCCTCTTGTGTCATCTCAGCAAATGTGACTTTTCCATCATACTCAAAGATAGGGTCCCAGCCTGGAAAAGGAGAATTATACGTCGTAAATCACGACCCGACTCGGTAAGCAAAAGTTAGAGATCAACGTACCAAAGTTGACTGGACCTCGTGGCCGCACAATGGTACCCTGGATAAAGACAGTCAGATTTGAGTTAAGGATACACTGCCGTATGATTCTCGCCTTCGTTCTTCCTTGGAATAGGATAGGCTTAGCCCCGGGTCCCTGGCAGAACGCAAACGTACATACAGCCTCGGCTGTCCTATCCTCAAATCCATCGAGCATTTTATTTAAGCCCTCGAGACCTAAAGCATTGAGGAAATATTTTCTTGTCATTTGTTAGGACCGAGGTCGTTTGGATCAGAGGGGAGAAGTATATCTAGTGGGAGACATACATATAGGGTCCAGGGAGACCATTAAGCGCACTGAATTCGAGCGCACTGTCTTCCACTAGGACAGGTCCATTTATCTATTCCGTCGTGAGCTAACTCATGACTACATTCAACACTCAAACAGGGGCAATTTAGGGAGAGTTTACCACTTCAGCTGCCCACCTGGCTTTTTCTTCAGCGACCTCTTCGATTGTTCCCTGGATCTCAGGAATATCGGCTGTCTGGCTGTCCACCTCAATAACGTCACCAAGGATTGACCGGACTTCGGCGAGCTTATTTTTGTTTCCAGTAATGAAGTCGAGTATTGTCAAGGCCATTGCATCTCTAGCGTCAGACTATATCACAAATGGAGTATGGCATTCAATGTAATGATCTTGGTGTCGAAGCTGGGCGGAAACCTTCTGGCTCCCCGTTGGCAATTTTCGAGAGTTCTTGTCGATGGTGGATCTAGTGTTGATCCTTAGACCCGGAGATTGAAATGCAAAAGAATGGTTTACGACTTGCCGAACTACAGAGGGAAGTCTCGAATACTGGCCAAGAAACAAAGCGTGCAAGTAACTATTGGGGAACTTTGTTGTTTTCGAATACGAATACACCCAATAATCAGATTCTCACCGCTCTCGCATCGCACACTAAAGCATGTGTAAATTGATTCGCCCATTCCATTGATATTTGGGTTAAATGACAGATAAGAAAGCCCCTTGAAACCAACCGAATGGCAATTTCATGATATTGGTACATTGCGCATCCACTATGCTCTCTACTAGGAGGCATGTCTAGCCATTCCTTTCACGAGCTTGAAACAGACACGGTCATGCGGCACGAGCAACTAGAAACCCCCTAAAACCCTGTACTTTCCCTTCAACAAGCAACTTCATTTATTCGATCATGTCGATATCGTCATCCGCATGGGCCGGCGCAGCAGCAGCAGGCGCAGGTGCAGTCTCAGCAGGAGCTGACTGAGCCACCGCTTGTTCAGGCTGTGCTGCGGCAGTCTCGGCAGAGGCATCGTTACCGTTACCGCCCCAATAGTCCTCCATCTCTTGATCCAGTTCCTCCTGTGTCTTGCGGGGACGGGCATTGGAACGACGACCGCCATTCTCGGCATTTCGGGGCTTGTTGTCGCGGCCTCCGCGTCGTCCTTCGCCGCGTTGGTTGGAAGAGCGTTGTCCGGGGACGTATCGGTCAATGCCATCGGGAGTGGGCCCGGTGACGTCGCTGCGGCGAGCACGAGGTCCACCGCGACGGCGGCGTGATCTGTCTCCCTCGTTGTCACTGGAAGGACTCAAGCTGCGGGCATTGCGTGCTGGGCGCTCCACGCGGTCGAAAAGAGAACTGCCACCAGAACGATCGCCTCCGCGATCACCGCGGCGGCCGGGGATGAGAGACAGACGAATGGGTTGGCCCTTGGCATTGGCGCCGTCGAACTCTTGGATCGAGGTGTGTGCGTCCTTGAGATGGGTGTATGTGACGTAGGCAACTCCCTCGGAGCGTCCAGCGCGGTCGTATGCGAGGGTTAGGGTAGAGACGGGGCCGATTTGGCCGAAGAGGTCCTGATTACGGTTTGTTAGGAGAGAACCAAGTCAATTATGTTGGGACAAGGAGTTCGTACTTCAAGATCACTCTCAGTAATGTCGTAGTGGAGGTTTTCAACGCGAACCTTTGTGAGGGCGGAGCCGCTACTAAGGCCAGTTAGTATATATTATTGAAGCTTCACTTCATCTAGCACAAAACATATCACATACCGGTCGGGGGAATGGCGACGGCGGGGTCCGCGGGGGCGTGCTGGTAAATTGTCAGGAGAAGGATCTGTCACGCTTGATTAAGACTAACATACAGTCTCTGTCGTTGTCATTGAACTTGTCGTGTACCCAGTCGCTGAGTTTTGTTAACGTCACGTTCAGTCCAAACAATCTGATGTCTGAGGTCTCAACTCACAGGTTTAGGTCGACGCGATCTTGCTGGTATGGCTGTTGCAATTGTAATAAGAGAGAGAGTTAGCTCCAAGTAAGGTGAAGAAGTGTGCACACGGTGCTTTTTCTGAGTCTTCGCCGCGGCCTCCTCGTTGGCGAGTCTCCGAACTTCCAGAGGACTGGCAACGATTGTGTCACGGCGCAACATAATTCGATTGAGGAATAGGAGGGCGGACCTAGATAGAGAGCTTTGGGTTAGCCAATGAAGTTCTGTAGCTGAGCGACAGCAATTGTTGTTCAATTCCATGGGAACCGAGCTGGTTGATAGATACCTTTCTGACGCCATCGCGTTCGCCGCGACGGCGGCCTTGGCTTTGGCCTTGGCTGCGCCGGCCACCCGAGGGACGGGTCGGCTTGCGCTGAGTAAAGAAAGCGTGTCAATTGTTGGATATCACCATTGGGGTGTCGAGTTCAGCTGGAAGCTTACGGTGTCTTCGGCGATGATTTCGTCTAGGCTTCGATCCATCGTGTATGTGTGAGGGTAGGGAGGACGGGTAGTTGAGAGGTAGTCGGAGAGAGAATGAAATAGGATGAAACGTGAATTTGCGGCAGGGACCAGTCGATTAATGGTCTGCGGGCACTTGGAGAAGGGACGAGGTCGGGATGATCGCCACCTCCGAGGAACGCGCGACCAAGATGGGGCCCAATCACGTGAGTACATCAACGGGACAACATGCAGACACAGCCCTGTGCAAATTCGCAGATTCAAAAAAGCAATTGATTTAACGTTGTGTATATATAGAATACTAATTAGTAAGAGGAAGTTGTTTGCTTTAAATATTTTTGATGTCATTCAATGGTATCTGAATTGTTACAAACAGAACACAACAAATACGATGTAAGAGGAAATACCACCTAACCCCAGCGATGCAGGATGAATATGAAAAGGCAAAAAAAAAGTGAGAAAAAAGACAGAAGCCAAAGGCTACAAGGAACACCAGAAATCACAACACCTAATCAAAGCAAGACCTCCCAGTATGACCATGACCGGCGACGCTGTGCAAGAGACCACTAAAATCATACTGTTTCACTCTTCACTCTTCACTCTTTTCCGTTCCTTTTGTTCTCCTCTATCATCTTCTCCATGAAGCTGATATAGTCGAACTTGGCGAGATCCCGGTCTTCGAGCATGTCGGGACCTTCATGCTGGGGCATGGTCTTGACAAGGTGCTCGATAACTTCATCTGGGATGAGCGAGTGTCGGAGGTCAAGCTCGGTGACATAAGGCTATATTGATCATCAGTATGGGAACACGGCCGGTAATTTAAGCACGGAAAGAAAGAAAGAAAGAGACATACCTTGCCATCAGCAACTTCCTTGAAACTTTGGAAGACTTGTTCGGCAGTGTTCTGATCCTCTGTCACACTGACCATAAAGCGAATGAACTGCTCAAAGCTAACACCCGCATTTTGGGCCAGTCGGTTGGGTCCACAGACTTCCACGTAGACCTGGTGCATTTCGTCTTCATCATACACCAGTCCCAAACTAGCCAACGCCGCTGAAAACTCTAATTCGTGCAGGGTATTTGAGGCATCGCGGTCGAAGTGGCGGAAGACGGATTCGAATTCTTCCAGTTGGATAGGGGTCAAGTTGGTCATATTGCGAGCCACCATCTGGTTCTCCAAGAAGGCCAGCTTCTTGGAGATGCTGGATTTGACCAGGCTCAGCTCATAAGAGAGCTCGTCAAGGGTGTAGGTTGTAAAGTCGTTTTCTTCAATATTGGCTTCGGCACATTGCTCGTCAAGTTCGGCAATGGTATCTAGGAAAGCGTCAAGAGGAGGTAGGTTGTCGTTGAGTTTTTTAACGTGGTCCAATTGATCTTCAACATCGCCATCCAGGCCGGAGATGGCTAGTGACAAGGTCTTGAGCGTTAAAGCAAAGTCGTTAGCTTTATCAGCGAATGATCGACGCAGTGAGTTCTTGATGTCACGAATCGTCTCGTTAATCAGTTGACTACGCTGGTGCTCATCTCGCGTCAGCAACTCCCACTCCAAGTCACAAGTCTCCAGGCTGAGTTCCTTTGGTGGATCGTAGGAACGTAGTCGATATGTGCCAAGCTTTGTTTTAATGTTTCCAAGTAGGGCAGCCAGGTCTGACTTCTCGGCAACCCATTCACGCTTTTGATTCCGTTTATACAAAGAGAATTGGTGCGCCTGCTCCTTGACATCCTTGTACGTCCCTTCAAAAGAAGAGTTCTGCCATGAATCGCGCTGGGAGCGGATCGTCGCAAGGAGTGCTCTCATGCGGCGCTCGTAACCCGATTGCATATCCCACGCCCCATGCATATTATTAACAAACTTCTCGACACGTCGACCGGCATTCTCAACCCTTTCCAATTGCGAGAAGGCGTGGAACCAGTACGCGATATAAGTCATCAGGGAGCGCTCATCGGGTCGAGGCACATCGCAGACGTCGTCCACATCCAACAAGTCGGGGATTCCAATCTCATTCGAAGCAATATCAAATGCTAGCTTCATGTTCCCCCGATGGTCGCTCTTATCCAAGGAGTCGTAGTCGATCAGATCCGGGCGGTGGATATCGAGTAAAGCGCAAAAGGCGAGTCCGTTGTTCCAGCTTGATGAGAAGTCGCGGACTTCTACATCCTCATAGCAGGCCGTCTTGCGTTGACACCATAACAGCAATCCCTCCTTGGCCGACATACCCGCCTCGTTGATGTCGCTAATGGTGAATCGCAGAATCAGGGTCCAGATGAGACCCAAGATGATCTTCCGGTTGCCATCGACGATATCCTCTGCTCCGATATTGGTCATCTGAATCTTCCTCCCCTTGATGAAATCGAGACTCTTGTTCACATTTTCGAATCGTTGGACCCGCAGCTTGGGCTTCGAGGCGTATCGACCGAGCGACTCGTTGCCCAGGATCTCGAGGAGGTGAATGAGCACAACCTATAGGCATCATGGATTAGTATGCGTCGCATCGCAAGAGTGGCTGGCTGGCTTTGCCATGAGGGGCAATGTAAGGGAGAGGTATTCAGATGGTAACTCACTCCATCAGAGAGATCGGTGACCAGGTCCTCGATGGCCAAGGCCCGGGCCTTGAGCTTGTCATTTAGCCTAGAGCATCACGCGGTCAGTTCAGGTCCAAGTCCAAGTCCGAGTCCAAGTTCAAGTTCAAGTTCAAGGTCGAGGCTGTCTTTCGACAGTTCCCTCGCGACATGCAGGGGAGGGGAGGGAGCAAGATAGGAATACCATTTTGTAAAGGTCTTTTGTTGCACGTTAATCCATTGCTTTTCGACGGTCAACATGTTGACGACATTCAGGGCTGATTGGGACGAAAGATAGCGGTGGGGGGAGGGGAAGGGCGGCAGAAGATTGCAATTTGAGCGGGGGAGGAACAATGAAGGATCAGCGACTAATTTCCAGAGGAGAGAGAGACTAAGTCAAAGGGACAAAGGAGGTGCGTTTGGCAATAAAATCCCGGTCGATCGAGTCCAGTCGAATCGAGTAAATCAAGGGGGAAGCGGGGGGGATGGTCTTTCCCGCCGATCACCCCAGCAACCACTACACAGCTGGACACAGAGCACAGCTGAGTATAGTGGTACCTAGATATTGTAGCTGGGTATAGCTGAGGATAGCTGAATGGCTGGTCTGGTCTGGCTAGTTCAGTTAGCCTCTACCAGCCAGCCATGACACATACTGTACTCACACCCTCACAATGCTATTCTTATTACTACTAGATCCACACCAAGATGATGTGATCGCCTAATCCCAAATTAGCTTATTCGCAATCCCTTTGTTAGGGCAAGAAACTGACAAATTCCAACTAGTATAGTAAAAGAAGAAAGAAGAAGAAAAAGAAGCAGAAAAAAAAGTGAGTAATCGAATGATATCATCCCTCTCCAATGGCGTGGGCCGGCAAGAAGCGGGGCGCGAGGGGATTCATCGAGCTGCCTCTTCAACTTCTCTTCAATTTCTCTCTTCTTCAAGCTCCTCTCCTCTCCCACCACCTCACCACCTTCTCGACTCCCTTCCCCAGTTCCTCGTATAGGAGATAATATACATCATGCCGATCAATAGCATCACCGATACCCTCTCCCTCCCCAACTCCCAGCGCGTCCCGCGCCTCGGCTTCGGCGTCTATCGCTCCCCGCAAGACCAATGCGTTCAGTCTTGCCTCAAGGCATTGGACGTGGGATATCGTCACATAGACACCGCACAATTCTACGCCAACGAAGCTGAAGTCGGTGAAGCTCTGCGTTCCTCCGGTCTACCCCGCGATCAGGTCTTCGTCACCACCAAGATCCTCAGCCCCGCCGGTTCGACCGACGCAACCTACAAGAAGCTGCTGGACAGCGTGGAGAAGATCGGCGGCCCTGACGGATACGTGGATCTATTCCTCATTCACAGCTCCAGCTCTGGTCCTTCGGGGCGCAAGCAGCTCTGGCAAGCACTAGAGCGCTTGCACCAAGAGGGCCATGCGAAGAGCATCGGTGTGAGTAACTTTGGCGTCAAGCATATCGAGGAACTGCGCTCCTTCGCCAAGGTGTGGCCGCCACATGTGAATCAGATTGAGGTAAATTTACATTCCTTTTATGTGCCTTTCGCCTTTCGCAAGGAATGGCACTTTTATACACTAGAACTTGAATACTAACATGCTCTCAGCTCCACCCTTGGTGTCAGCAGCGGACGATCGAGGCATACTGCAAGCAGAACGGCATCATCGTCGAGGCCTACTCCCCCATCGTGCGCAACTACAAGGCCAACGACCCCACACTCGTCGAAGTGGCTCAGAGATACAACAAGTCCACACAACAGGTTCTGATCCGATATGCACTGCAGAAGGATTGGGTGCCATTGCCCAAGACAGACAGCCCCGAACGGATCGCCGCCAACGCCGACGTTTTCGACTTTGTTCTCAGTGCCGATGATCTGGATCTGCTAGACTCGCTTGATCAAGGGAGCGCAGGAGCTATCGTCGAGGCTGTTGAAAACGAGTGAGCGCTTGGGCGTGCAAGTAGAAATACCGGCCACTCTGCCAGACCCAGACCCCCACCATGAAGATGCGGTCTCTTCCATTTCTGGAATCCGCATCCACATCCGCATCGTATCATGACATGAGAAACGCGTTGACCGATTGAAGCGTCGAGCGGGACGGGTTCACGTCGTGCTTCGATGACACAATCCAGGCAAGACGCTGTCGGATGTATTGTTTGCCGACACTGCGCTCGCCCTGTGAGATGTCAAATTCCCCTAGAACACACTAGTTAGTCTCTCTTTGGTTTCTGTTTCTGTCTTTTGATTCCCTTTTCCCGTTCAAGTTCCCATCTAGCGATTGAAATCCATCCAGCAATCCATCACCCTGGATTCTTGACCGCATGCAATGCAAATACATACCTTGATCATTGTAAAAGAGGCAAATAATCGCAAGCAAAGTCCCTGCCGAAAGATCCTTCCCATTCTCACAAGTCACCAACAAAGACCGCGAAGAGTCCTCCGCAAACTCCCTCGCAACGAACTCTCGCACTCGATCCAACGACTTTCGTAGATCTCGACTTCCCAGCTTCCCTGACGCACAGCCCAGATTCAATTTCTTGCAGGTGGACTTGGAACACCCTTCCCCGCCCTCGCCCTCACCTTCGCCCGTACCATTATCATTACAATCAATGACAAGATCATACGAACCCGCCTCACCCATCACACCAATAAACAAATTCTTCGTCGGCGCGATACGCGCCGCAGCACCCTGGCCCTTTCCACCCGATCCAGAAGAAACAATCAACTCCCCAATAAGCGCAGGCAAATCCTCCTCAGACGTCCCCTTCAGTCGCGCACGATGCTCCCAAAAGACCGGCGGCGTCAGCCCATGAGCCCAGCCCTCAGCATCATCACCCGCACCCTGGATATATCCACCCTCAGACATTTCGGCGCCCTGCACGCGCCGCGACGCGGAGCATAGCACGAGCAGATTATACCCGTCGCCCTTGTGCAGATCGGTTGGGTGGAAGTAGCTCCGATTGGCCCATGCTATGCGGATTGGTTTGCCTAGTTGTTCGCGTAGATGGTTGAGGTCGAGCTTTAGATTCTGGTTTTGGGTTAGCTTTCATTTTGTTGTTCTCTGTGTGTGTGTGTGTGTGTGTGTGTGTGTGGTCTGGTGCCCGACGTTGCTTTCACCCGGGTGAAGGAGGGGCTGGAGTAGGGTGCTGACACTGCTTTTTTGGGTTGCCGACTAACTATTGGATGGGATGTTTACCTTGAGTGAGGCGACGAAACTATCGATGCGGGATTTGATCTGGGCTTCTTCTGATGCGCCGAGGTAATTTGGTGGGAGATGGACGGGGTGATATGCTGTTTCGGTGGGGAAGAGTGTGCGGTTTAAGACGGCGGTCCAGATGGGGATTGTTTTGGATAATGCGTCTGGCATCACTTTGGATATGGATATTAGTTAGCGGTATGCCCTTTTCTGGAACTCCGGACTAAGAAAGTCATGATTTGTGACTGAATGGTTGGTGGCTTGGGTCAGGATGCTCAACTCTCACGTACATTTTCCTCGGCGGGTCGAGTCAACGATAACACATCTGTCATTAGAAGTATAGATGTTAGCTTGGGCGATTCCATACATAGACAAGGCATGGCGTTTTCAATATGGCACAAAGTATGGTCGTGAGAATGACTATGGACGAAAGCCAACCATAGAACCAAGGCATGACCATACGTCAAAGTAACCACAAGAACAACAACAATCACCCCCTTGAAAAGAAGAACGAAACTAACCCCCCCATTCTCTCTAGCCAGAGGAAGAAGCTGCAAATTCAGCCTACGAAAGCTAAAATCCCACTGTCCACTGTGACCATCCGTGCTCTTAAAATAAGCACTACCACCCTTGGTCTCGGGGTCAATATACCAGCTTCCACAGCGTTCATTCGCAACAAGCGGCAGTCCATAATGTTCTGCGACCTCACGCACAAATGCCGCATCTGTTTCAATAGACTGCAGCCGATTGGAAACAGATAGTGCAGACCTGCGCAAGGAAGCGAGAGTCTGTGAAATGGAGGTTTGTGCGGACGGGAAAAGAAGAGAGTCCAGTGTCGGAAGTGCGCCTGGCGTCTCTGCTGATTCTTGACTGGTCATTATACAGTCCAGGATTTATGATATACTTAGATTGGACTTGGTAGTATATAGGGTGAACTTGAAACGGGCCCGCGTCACGCTGCTGTGGCAGATGGGAGTTGAGACCGTGCCCGGAATTGGCCCCGCGTTAATGTTGATAGACAGTGATATTTTTGGCTGTGTTGTGATTTGGGTGGTATTGGGCGGATCGGTATATAGCTGTAGATTATACCGTCTCATGCAGGGGTGTTGCGAATAGTATAGCCGCTGAGGAAAATCTGTCAATTGCGAAATGCAGATTGGATGCGTTGGTGATGATGTCCCGCCAATCGGGCGGTGGGGTTTCGGGTGCTGTGGGGGCGCACCTTCCATGATCACTTCACCGGGTTATTGTCGGCCGCTGGAAAGATATGAATATTAATGAACGATTCAAACGTGTATTGATTTGATGGGTTTTTTTCGGCTCTTTATCGGTGATATACATCAGCTTGTCTACCCGGGTTGTTCGGAATAGCCAGCAAGATTTTTAAAATCCCTTCATCAATATATCGGTTATATAGTAGCGTACTATTAATTTAGCTTAAATGAAATACTACTAGATAATCTTTTGAGGCTTACTAGGACTACTAGTAGGTAGATGATGATTGTACTATTATTCAGATACAGGTATAGTCCGCTGCTATGAATCCATGACCGGGCTGGCGTCTTTAATATCGTTGTATAAATGTGGGAAGCCCTTTCAATTCTCTTTCTTCCGCGAGAAAGAATAATCTGAGAACCGATAGTGATTCCCTGCAAGATTTGTAGACTTATAACCAAAGTATCATGGGCTTCAACAATAGCCTTGGAGATCTATATATATAGAGATGCTACGTACTCCAAGATTGAGGCGGGCGGAGATGAAGATGACTTGGAATGGATGGTTGGATATGAACGAAGGATACTTACCTGGCAAGACAAGGTATTATACCTAGGCATAGAAGGTGTAGTCAAAGGACTGCAGCATTCCGACAGATGGCAAACAGGATTAATCATGGATATCATTTCACATTTCACATTGCATTTTCTCATGGGCAATTCCAATACCCGACGAATTTGGTCTGAAGCGGAATGTACATATTGGCCAGCAATTCAATATATTCGATCAAGAGGAGTTATCGGTTTTCAACACAACCTCAGAACTTGAAGGCTACCAAATATTTAGATTACAATAGAATGGCCATTTCTTACAAGATTGGAAGAGCCAATGCCTAGGGTAGTAGTCAACAGTTCCCGTCCCTGTATTCCTTCTATAGTACCGGTAAGTGCCTTGTAGCGCAGACCGGGTGATATCGAAACCCAGCGGGCCAGAGATCAGAGCCAAGACGAATGTCCGAACGGGGTGAGAACGGGCCTTGGGACTTAGAAATAGAAGAGCCAGTAAGAAAGTGAATGAATGCACGTTCCTCGACTGCAGAGTTGTCACCTTGTCACCTAGTCACCCTATCCCGTATAGAACACGGGCATGGAATCTCAACCACGCGAAAGTAGCTTGAGTAAAAGAAACGACAGGGTATGCAAGTAGGTAAGCCCTTTAGGAAATATTTAAAATAACTTCCCTTGTCTTGATGGCCGGTGTTGTGAAACCAGTGACCTTCTGCGACTTTCCATGAGTGCCAGGGCGAGCGCTAAGCCGTGAATAGACTCAAGGTGGGCGGTTTGATTGGTGGGAAGTCAGTTGGTGGGGAAAGATGAAGTACTTGGTACATAGAAGTGTATTCAAAGTACCATACAAACAGAAGTATAGGTACCTCCAGCATGACCTCACCCGGTTCCTTCCTCAACGGGCGTCACCGTTGGTGGTACGAGAGGGTCGTGGCTGCTGTTTAAAAGCATCCGGGCACTTCCTTCCTTGCTTCCTTCCTCTCCTGCTTTGTATTTGTTGTTGCTGTACTCCGTACTCACTCTGTACCCCGCTCCCGAGGTCTACCTTTTATTCTTCACCCTCTTCACTCTCTCTTCTTTCTTCTCAACCTTTCCCCAACTCTCTTCTTACCAACTTCCAACCCCACTACCGCATTACTCTCTCCCTCAATTCCTACCCCAACTTTGGAACCCCTTCTCGGACACTTTCTCCTGCTTCCCCGCCATGCCTAAAGTCCGGTGATCCCATTACCCCTCGCCCGCTGACACACCGACGCTAACCGATATGACCTGCAGATCACCGAGATCTTCTTCGATTGTGACAATACTCTTGTCCTCTCGGAAGAGTTGGCCTTCGAGGCCTGCGCCGACCTGGCCAATGAAATCCTCGAATCACGCAACATCGATGTCCGCTATACCGGCGATCAGCTCATCAAGGACTTTGTCGGCCAGAACTTCCGCGGCATGATGGTCTCCTTGCAATCCAAGTTCAATTTCGAGCTGGAAAAGGATGAGTTGGAGGCTTACGTCAAGAAGGAAGAGGACAAGGTCATTGCGAAGCTCGAGGCCAAGGCAAAGCCATGTGTCGGCGCCAGCGAGGTCCTAGAGCGACTCTATGCTGCCAAGAAGTACGGTTTCGCCGTCGTCTCCTCGTCGGCCCTCCGTCGCGTTGTGGCCTCCATCAAGAAGGTTGACCAGGACAAGTACTTTGACGCGGATAAGGTATACAGCGCGGCTACCTCTCTTCCAAAGCCTACCTCAAAACCCGACCCGGCTATCTATCTCTACGCCCTCCAGCAAGTCGGCAAGACAGCCGCGGAGACGGTCACGGTCGAGGATAGCAAGTCTGGTGCACTCTCTGCAATCCGTGCCGGTATCCATACCATTGCCTATGTCGGAAGCTACAATGGCAAGGAGACACAAGACGAAATGGCCAAAGTCCTGACTGATCTCGGAGCAAAGGTCGTCATGTACGACTGGGCCGAGTTCGACAAATGTCTCGAATTCATAGAGAACTCCCCCGCCGAGGTTCCTCAGTCCAGCCTGTGATCGACCCTAGCCAATTTTCTCACGCGCATGAATCATGAAAGCAAGCGAATGGTCGTTTTGGAGCTTTTCTTTTCTTTTCTTTTCTTTTGTTGGGTTTACCTGTATTCTGCATGGACCTAGATGGCGCCGTCTGTCCTGCATTTAATTATTCTGCCATCGCAATGATAAGCTTTCATTGCTCATTACAACGCTAGAAAGAGGGTGGCACCTGAGACTCTGGGAACATCACCCGGCCTGCCTGGCCTAGCTGTTGCCGACTCTTTGCTCTTTGTATTGCTAGGTAGTATCGTGAATCTTCACATAAACAACTTGAAGTTTCATGGACAACAAACTGTTGAACAAACACGCTCTCTAGCTCCAGTATAAAATTCCCATTGGAAACGATTGGGGAAGCAATAAGCTCACTAAATAAGTATACCGAGCACACTTGAAGTGACTCAGAAACTCCAATTCTAATGTTTCCCAGCACTGAGACTGAGTAGAGCGATAGAGGATAGCTTGAAGCTCAGTGCATTGTAGTGATTCGGAATTTATCGGAAGATTACTGCCATTCGAAAGGGCCTATAATCCAAAAAGTCCCGTACCCACATGAAGAAAACATTGTTTTGTTTCAAGCTCACCGAATTGAATGTTGTATGGATTGGTACTTGTTCCCATGGGATGTTTAGATCCCAGGATATTGCCTCGTCACATTCTCATCCCGCGCCAAACACCAATATCAAATCCCGACATTCACCTCCCCTGTAGTCCGTGCTTCGTATTCATAACAAACATTGGATTAATGTGAGACGATATTCTCAAAGAAACCAGGTTATCAACCTTACTCTAGGGTAGGGTAACCTTCCACCGTGGTAAATGATTAGATAAGGTCTTTAGGGTAAACCCCACCAGCAGTAGCCCCGCGAACCCGGGCTTCGTGCCCCTCTCCTCCACTTCTGCAACATTTGGGAGTACCTAGCTTGAACTTACCTTTGCGGCCCAAGGCATTCTTCTAGGCGTACTCGACCTCGAGTCTAGAACCTTCGATAAAGAGCAAACGTACCTCCTATCCGTCCAGCTGCATACACACACTCATTCACAATTTGACAACACCATGTCAGTGCCCACGCAAGCCAAATCCACCATTATTTCACGGGGTCCACTGGTATGTTTTCTTTGATCCGTTTGGTTCTGATCTCCTGGAAACTTCACCCTGGGGAGGGCAGTGCAGTAGTGCAATCACAGCGGGTGAAGCAGGCAAAGATGCCCATCCCGGGGGACTCCCGCTCTCCCCGCCCGGTCCATGCATTTATTCATTTTATCTGACGAAGTATGTACGATTGATAGGACCCGGCGGAAGCACGATGGACAAGATTGGTCAAGACTACATACACTGATCCGCTCGGAGTTGAGAGAACATGGGAATCGGGTGAGCGACAGGTAAGATCTTGCCATCTGTTGATTTTTCGTTCTGTGCATTCTGCATTCTGCGTCGTGATTGCTGCCCTGGGCCGAATGCCTCGCTGCACTGCCCCAAGAGAAGATGATTGATAATTCTTTTCTTTTGTCTTTGAATATCTTCTCTTGTTTCTGAGGTCCCGAGCAGGCGCCCCCTCACTTTATGTCCACATGAGTTCAGCCGCATCGTGAGACGTGCCTTGTGACAGGTGTTTCCATGATCAATGGACTGGTTCCCCTTGAGCATATAATCTTACAAGTGGAACTGATCTTGGATGTTGTCGTATCAGTGGGGGTGTCCGATTGTTCTCCACTGTCATTATTGGTGGCCTCAAATCTGACATGAGACCGTTTCATGATCCCTAATCTCCCTTGTCTCATTTGATATCCATATTCTGGATCAGGGCAATAGTCGTCGACGTCACCTTTGCCTTCTTTGAACATTTCTTTTAACTGGACATTTACTAGACCCGCCCGGCCAATTGCGAAATCGATGGTGTTGGCATCGTTACCATCCTCACCAAATCCACGGGGCCTGAGCTGCTCCTCCAAAAGCAATACAGGCCCCCTATCGACAAGGTCGTCATTGAGATACCCGCTGGCCTTATTGACGCTGGCGAGACTCCCGAGCAATGCGCCGTCCGTGAACTCAAAGAGGAGACCGGCTACGTCGGTGTGGCTGAGCAGACTAGCCCGATCATGTACAATGGTATGTCAATCCCCCATGTATAGACTTTTGATGGAGTATCTCAAGGCAACGAAGCTAGGGCTAAATAGCTCATTTTTTTTATTTCTTTCCAGATCCTGGATTTTGTAATACTAATCTCAATATGGTCCACGTGCGCGTTGATATGACGCTGCCTGAGAACCAAAATCCGAAGCCGGAGCTCGAGGACAATGAATTCATTGAATGCTTTTCTGTTCCTATGGCTTCCCTTTTTGCAGAGACGCAAAGGCTTGAGCAGGAGGGCTATGCTATTGATGCTCGGGTTGGTACACTTGCTGAGGGTATCGAGTTGGCGAAGAAGCTGAAGCTGTAACCTTGCTATATTTCACTAAGGGAATACATGAACAGTTTCTTACGAAGAATATACACTGCAAAACAAATTCCGTCGCTGCTGGATACAAATTAGCGAGATAAGTTCAAATGAGAACTTAAACGGTCCTTGTTTTCAGATTCGTCTATACTACTTTTCTCTACGGCCCCTTGGCTCAAATTTTCCCATCCTCCTTTAACCCTTTATAGAGAGCCCAGGCGGCCAGAGTCTTGCCATCTCTTAGTCCCTCCTTCCACAGACTCTCAAGGGGTACCACCTTCAGCGTAATCTTCTCTCCATGGTCCCGTAGACCGGTCAACTTTCCTTGTAACTCCTCAATCTCCCTGCGAGGCATACGCTTCTGGCATAAGAAAAGGGGAATAAACTCATCACTTCCCCAGCGGACGGATACACCGCTTTCTGCAGAGTCTCGCCTGAGGCTTCCTGGGTAGAGTCTAGAGCCAGCGAGGTCAAATCAATCAACTCATCCTGTTGAACAGATAAACCAGTCTCTTCTTGAATCTCTTTCGCCGCACCCCCAGCAAATGTCCCGCTATCATCGAGCATTCCCGCGGGAATCTCGGCAAAAGCTAAGGATCCAGCTGGGATTCGAGGCTGGATAGTGAGTATTGCTTGTTTCCCTTGCTCTTGTGAAGCAGGAATATCATCAGGCTGAAGGATGAGCTAGAAAAGAATGATAAGTGGTCAGGTGAGAGTCCAGCAGAAGCCTAAGCCACGTAGTAGCTATAAAAAGAAAAGAAAAATACAGTAGGCGAAGAGTGATAACTTACAAGCATCCCGACACTGCCACCACGTAAGAATACACTACCGGGTAAATGCTCACCAGCACCATTCGATACATCAGCCTTCAACTTGACGAACCCCAACCGACTCCCGCCAAATCGGTCAACAGACTGAATATCAATCTGACGCAGGATATACGGATCATGATGAAATTCGTGTCCCGGATTCTTTTGTTGCGCCAAAGAGGCCTGCAGCGTCGATATCCACGTATTGAATGCAGGAAATGACAGCAGGTCATCCTGGGAGAGGTCAGACGTGGAATTCACGCGCGTACTGTGGGACGACCCGGGTAGGGTGAATGAAGACATGGTTCGGATTGGTGTGCTGAATCGAGATGATGTTTGTCCCGATTTCGTCGGGGCCAGTAGTAGTAGTCTTGCTAGCACTGGCCGGTGGAGGTTCGTGTGTTTGGCGGTAGCTTGCAGTCTCCAGTATCCGGGCATGGATCTGTTGAGTTTGGAATGGAATGGTTGATCTCAGGCGGTGAGTTGTGGTGACTTTCCTTTCTTTTGATTTCTGTATTTGTTTTTTGAGCGGATATGGCGATCTTGCGAGCCAGGACCTTTGAATCGGGAATTTTATTTTGAGGTGGTCGGGTGGAGCGGGTGTGGATGTGGATGTGTGATCTGAGGTTGATGAGAGGTGGTTGGTTTGGCAGTTGGCGGTGCTTGCTTGCTCGGCCCCCCGTTATGACGTGGTGGTTTTTGCGGCCACGATTGGATGAAGCATGCCTCACCAGCTGTCGATATTTTCTTTCTTGAATTATTAATGACATGAATAATTGTTCGATAAATACAATTCTTTACTATTCTACTATTTTGCCATTTTTGAAAAAAGAACTTTTCAAAAGGTTGGTATGCCTAAGGTACAAATTCACCCTAGAAGTTTTACATTTTACTACATAATCCACGGCTTACGACTGTATACATATTAACAAAAGGGGCTAGTATACTTAGGCTATCATCTTGCCATGGATTTGAAGGCTCGGGGCTTCCTTTGAATCACATTCGGCTCCAAGGCTTGGAATTTTCTTTCATTCCTAATCAAGGGAGGCAAACGAATTCCCAGTGGCCATTCCGGTCAGCTTAGTCGAATCCACACGGATGCAACTTGGACAAATTTCACGATATCGTAGGCACAAGGCTACGATGGCTAGAGGCATACAGCCCCGCTCCCAGCCTCGGGGCTCCTCATCTGACCGTTTCTAATGGCCCTATCGTTCCGTGATCATGCGCGTGGCTCGGCCGCGATACTCCTAGCCCTCTAAATGAAACCCATTCCCCTCATCTGTGATCAAAAGGAGCTATCAAGTGCCTGTCTCTGCCGCTGTACCCTAGAAACGGGATCCGTTGGAATAGAGCAGTTTCAAGGATAGCCAATGAGGATCTTCTGAAGCTAGCGGGCAGCTACTAGTCTGCATATGCATGAGCACAGCTGTACGGATTATTCTCGTTGTCATCTAGAATCCGCGCTAGTGACAAGTCCCACATTAACCCGGGTGAACCACGAGGAATAAGCTCGATCCTTTGGCCCCCTTTCTCCGCACAGAACAGGATTTCGCCCCCAACTCCTCCGTACTTTTTTATTTTGCTTGCCATGGCTTATGAGATTATCACGGTGATCATCTTAGGAAAAGCACCAGTCGGCGAATCACGGCTAATTTTCTTTAGTTTGAGGGCCAGGAGATACTGCCTGTCACATATTTGGCTTGGTCTTCACCCGGGCGAGAACAAACAAAAACAAAAAAAAAAACACGGTACCACCACATCATTTTCTTTCCTTCATCCCTGTCTTCCTTACTTGTCATAGCCGAGAAAATGATCCAACGCAGGGGTATCTAGGCCTCGGCGAGTTACAACCCTGGGGGAAGGGGTTATCAACCGGTTGGTTGCCTTTTGCGAACCACAGGGCGAATTTAGATTTGTATGTAGAATCGTGGGATGATGATGAAAACGACAGCTCAAATATGGCTAGCGTACAGATATATTGATGTTTTGTATTGGATATTATTTTCCGATCATCTTCTCATTCGTTTTCATAAAAATTTTTAGTTTCCACATAAGAATTCTGCTTGGACGTTGCCCGAAAACTCTCTCAGGTTGTAGGGTGTCATGGGAAGCAAGCTGCGCCATAGCGTCTAGAAGTAAATCTACCCCTGTCGCATGATGCATAACCATAGACAGGAAGTTCTATAATTGAGGTTTCTTGACTGGAGATTTCTACTACAAGCTAGCTATTCCGGTATGGTAAATATAATTGATATCCCCGGTCCAATTTACGTGCTATTATACATCAACGAGCTAATTTCGTGATTCTGGGGCGCCGAGGCGACCCCCCCATTGAACCTTAGCCGAGACGACGATTGTAATGCAATAAAATCCCGGCCAAGAGGTCACCAGGACAGGATGGGAAGTATTGCCGGCGTCTCATCGCAGGCTGACGCATGGAAAGAGGGAGCTGTAGCCTTTCCGACATAGAGCTAGCTTGTTATGGCAGGCTCAGAACTCGAAGAATTACGAGCGAAAAGCATGATTTGACCGGACTTACAATAAGCCCCGTGCAGAAGTGCGAATCAGCATGTGTAATTTTGCGGAGGGACTGCAAATTGATTTAGGTACCCCGAGGCGTAGTCGAAGATACTCAAAGCCAGGGCATAATAATAGCATGCCGACGTGTTCATGAGCACTCGCATTCGGCATCTTTGAAAGCCATGTGTTCTCACAATATTGGGGTTCGATACGCTCATAAGACGCGATCATCAGACAGTATATTGGACCCCAAATAATGACATCGTTGGAGAAACCCTTGGGCGCCGGATACGATGATCAGACCATCTATGGTTAGATGACTTGGAGTTGACCGAGGGAATGGTTAGGGCATCCTAGCCCCAAAAATGGGGCCTGATGAACTTTGGGTCTCTATTTCAGAGCCCGAAATTGAGGTATTAAATCAAATGCGGGAATTGAAGACGCTCATTATCCTTCATGAGGGGGAAGGGGCCCGGAGAAAGAGGAGCAACGCCCGAGTCGCAGCCTGATTACCTTGGTTTCGGTGGACTTCCAGTGCTTTGGGGCCCAGTCTTGTGGTCAGTGCAGTGGGAAAACGTTCCATTGAAAGTCGGTGAAGACTTGCCTCTGCTCCCAACGGGATTAAGCGCGAAGCGGTGACTGATCGGAGATCATTAGAACGCAAGGGCGTACGGAGTACTGACGGAATACCTCAAATTCTAGAGGCTCTGACAGACGCTCGGGGAGATTGGAGATGAAGTTTGGCCACTGAAAGTTGATGGCTGGTTTAACCCTGGAAATGCTGCCCACTGCAGATGCGATGTAGGTATACATAGCTGGGGCTTCCCCAGCAACTTGGTTCCCCGAATGCTTCCACGCATATGCACCGCGCCTTGAGATCAATCATGCTGTATGCATCGAGAGTAAGGCGTAAAATAGGGCATATCTTCAGGTCCAAATCTAACCAGAAGAAAGACCGATCAGTCGTGAAAGAATTGGTTGCCTGTAGCACTCCAGCCTTGGGAAGTGCGACTCCATTTGTTTCAGTTCGCCTCTTCCCAGCCCCTTGGGCAGCCCTCATGGGGTATGCGAACAGGTTAGCATAGAATTCATCAGCAACCACCATCATAACAACCATCTCCAAAAAGAAATTATAACCCTGGGCAAGGGCGATTGCGATGGGAGCAAAAATGAGGTTGAAGAATGGTCTATCATGTTTATCATCAAATGGAATAAATCGGGTACTAGTAATGTAGTGTTTAGTTATCGACTAGGATCAGCGGGTTGGCGCATGATATGAGCCAGAAGCTGCAGTCGCCTAGGTGAATTCTGGGCTGCAGGCAACCGCTAACAACACGACACGCGATTCGATTCAAGAGTGATCCTTGCGCGGGCCCATTTTAGTGGCCTCCACACTTTGCTTTTTTGCTACGCTACGAGCTAAGGAGGCGCGCAGCCAACTCGGTGCCTTGGAACCAGTCAAGTGCGAGTACATATTTTGAACGGCAGATAATCACTTGAAACAAACTCGATATAAACCCCTTGGGCCCAGTCCCGAGGATAGTCCAGTTCCCACCTGGGCACTAGTCGAAGAAACCTCCGGATTCCCCGGATGCTTAAGTAGTAGTTTGCCAGTGAACTTGAACGTCAGTACTTCTCACCTTTCCAAGTCCCCATTTGCTGCCATTTCATGTTTTCACAAGTTGGTCTTCCCCACATGCGCAATCGATCGCGCCCAGATTCACTTCGCCACCCCCCCTCTAAACTCTCGCATTATGCCCCCCCTTTCTAGACCTTTTTTTTTTGAAAGCCACAAAAATACGATCATAGAGAAGGAGTTTATTAGCTAATGCTCAACCACAAAATTCCAGATCATGCCCAGCCAATAAAGTACTGCTGTGACTATGGCACGACCGCCCTCCTTACAGCAGTCAGGTTGCATGAAAAACGAGCCCCGATTGGGTCAAACTTGGTTGAAAGCTGCAAAGGCGACATTTTATTACAATTCGTCAGGGCCAGGGTAAGTTGGTTCGATGACTGAACCTTGCCCCCTCCTCCTCTCCACTTCTCACATACTATTTTAGGCGACCGATCACTGGCAGTCGTGTCCTTCCTAGTGATTACATCTCGGAGTTGTCAATGGCCAATCCCGTGCATGCATCGACAAACCCCAATTTCCCCAGTGGCCGGCCACAATCGGGGAATCTTGACGAGGGTACTCTTGATACTATCAGCAGTCGTGGTGGGCGAGTGACCAAACCATCATCGCCTCGCACAAGTGTTGCGCGCACGGACAGACTGCGCCGCAAACATCATTCTCAAACGCCGCGGGGTCGGCGAACACCGTCAAGTCAGCTAGTTCACTATGAAGAATCAGCAGGATTCTCAATATCAGGGGATCCAAATTATTCATACAGTCAGGGAAGCCCCCGGATAGAATTGAAGAGAATCCATTCGAGCCCAGTGGTGTTACCGAACCCGAATGGGAGGCCGGATGGTGATGTCAACATGGTCATAAATGAGTTTCTACCACTAGTGGAAGACAAAAGGCATTCTTTGGGGTATGGATTTCCTGTGCCGAATCAATTTAAGGACAGTCAACCGAAGGGTGAGACGCATTATGACATGGTGAAACAATTGAAGACTAACCCAATCACCCATGAGCAATTGGTCCCTGAGGTGCGGGGCATCTATAGAGGCCTTGCAATGGTCGAAGAAAAGTGCATCAAATTAGACAAGGAGCAATCTGAGTCAAAGGAGGATCTGACGCCGGTTCAATGGCAGGCTCTGATCTCTATACATAGCACGTTACTTCATGAGCATCACGACTTTTTTCTCTCCTCGCAACATCCTGTCGCTAAAAGTGAGCTTACGGAGCTCGCCGAAAAATACTCAATGCCAGCTCGCATGTGGCGATATGGAATCCATTCTCTACTCGAATTACTACGACATAAGCTCCCCGGGTCTTTGGAATACATGCTGCATTTCATATACATCGCCTATAGCATGGTCACCTTGTTATTGGAGAACATCCCATATTTCAGGGAGACGTGGATTGAATGCCTAGGGGACTTGGCACGGTATCGTATGGCTATTGAAGAATCGGACATGAGGGATCGGGAGGTCTGGGCAACAGTTTCACAATATTGGTACAATCAAGAAGCAGACCTAAGTCATGATGTTGGGCGCGTTCAGCATCATCTTGCAGTGCTTGCTCGTCCTGATGCTCTGGCGCAGCTTTTCTACTACACCAAGGCTTTGCTCTGTCGTCGCCCATTTCACAATGCTCGTGAAAGTATCGCGCTTCTCTTCAATTCCACCCGCGAGCAACAACGACAAGAATCAATGCCTGCGGCCCTAATCGCTACACACGGCGTTCTATTCCATAAAAACGCTTCTGCAGAATTCACAGTCCTCGCAAACAACTATCTGTCTCTTCTGCGAAAAGAGATCCCTCAGCTTGATACACAGGGACAGGGAGGCGCCTTCGTGATGTCCAGTAACTTTGCGGCGGTTTTTCAATATGGCGAACCGGAGAATGACCTAGCGTTAGAATTCCCACAGCAGAAGACTCAGGCCACAGCCGAGGAAGCATATCAATTGGCGCTTCGATGGACCACTCCCGCGTCTTTTGACGACGCTAGCTCCGAATTGATACCCAACCCGGTCGAAATCACGTCTAAGATATCCTCTCCAGTTGCTTTCAATGGAAGTGCTCTCACTTTCCATTCCATGGCTGTCTTTCTGGATCATTTAGGAGACCCCAATTCCTACGCAGGCATTCACACTGGCTTATCGTTTGTTTGGTCTTTAGCCATCCATCCACTTGCGATGGAAAAGCTTGAACCAATGATTCCATGGTTAAAAATCATCAGATTTCTGAACATACTACTCCGTCTGGAGACAAATTTTGAAATGATTGAAGGACCATCCCATCCCAGATTTTCTAGGGAAAACGAGAACATAAGGAGACGAAATAGTATTAGGATAGAGAGGGAAAGTACGACTGAGAAAGGCAGTGAGAAACAGGATGAAAGGTTGGAGCCAGAGATTCCAGATCACCTGCCTGAGGATTTCTTAATCCGCGGTCAGGTGTGGAGTGAATTATATTATTCTGAGGGATTTTTTGAAGGAGGACCTTTAGAGCATGACAGATCTTTCGTTGAACCACAGCTGCTGGAATTCGTGAGACAGCATCGATGTCTTTGGCTAGGTGTCCGACTATCAACGGTTTGTCGCAATTCTCTATGCTCACTATTTGACGGTAAAAGAACAACAATGAGCTGACAAATCTTGACCATATAGTTTAATCGTTGGATCACGTATGACCGTTTTAGGCCAGACGTTTTTGAAGCCACGCCACTCACAAAGGGATATGCGCCATTTGCGGAAACGTGTGGCGGACTCGACAGCAGCCCTCCACAAAGGGAGACTAGAAAGTTTCCCCAGGAAACAGCTGACAAATCCTCTGGTATGGATTTTGAAATGGGGGGAGCGTGAAGGGGGAAAAGAAAAGAAAAAGAAAAAGAAAAAAGACTCGGATGCAACAGGTGTTTTCTCCGAAAGAGCAACGGGACAGCGAATGCTGTTCCTCGGTGGGGAATAGCTGCTGGAGGACTTTCATTCGCCTAGATGGGCTTCTTAGACTCAGCAACTCTGGCAACATCATAGGACCGCGGACCTTTCTTTTGTGATATTTCCTTATATACACGGACTCTTTCAATGGATCAGTCAGCCGACTACTCGACAGATCAGACAAACAGAGTCTATGACCACACGGATGGATCCCCAGCTCCAGGAATTACACGTCTCCGAACCAGAACTTTTCTCTCTCCGGATGATTGCTGCAAACTTCGTGAGGTCCCACGCAAGTCAAGGCCGGCCGGCCTCCTTTGCAGTCCCACTTCAGGTATGATGCCTACTTGGATACCCAGGAACTTTAAGCCCATGGAGCCGGCCTTAGATTTGTTCAGAACTTCAATTTGGACAATCGGACTTCCAGAACGGTCTACCTGATCGCTTGGACCTCTTACCACTGCCATTGCCTTGGAGGTGCTCGTCTTGGAGGTGCAGGTATCAAGATTGGGCTGGTGAGGGGACTGCGAACAGGTAACGATGCCCCTCAATGGATGTGAAATGAGGGAGCATACTGACAATCAAGAAAGCTAGCAAGATATATGACAAAGTTAGTGATAGAATGGCTTGCACTCGAAGCGATTGTTTTGTTTTGTTTTGGGTTGGTTTTGATTGATTAATTTCTGTTTTGCCTTTTGCCCTTGTTTAAGCTATTTTGGCCATTGCATTTGAGATATCCAACTTTGTATACCGTCTAACCACGAAAGATCTCCACATTCAAGAAAGAGTATACCACTCTTTAGAAGTGCGGAAACCATCGAGGTATGTGAGGGAACCATCCGGCTGGTCCACCTGCACACTTTGCACTCCCACCCCCTTGTTTTGAAAAGTAAGACCGTAAGTATAGACCGATCCTGTCAGCCCTTGCAACTCATCCCGATTGCAGCTTAAAGCTCGAATACCCATCAGCACCTTTTGGAATATTTGTTTGCCTCAAAACAGAATCTTGGTACTCGAGTTTGAAATCTGAAACGTTGTCTCCATCAATCATGGATATCATACTTTACCAGATCAGCAAACAATAAGTATATCGAACGGTAATAGCCTTCAAGTTCCATATGTATAAAGTTCACCTGGGCAGCTGTCCTCACCAACATGGTTTTTATCACTGTGGAAATAGAACGCGGAGGTAAAGTGAGTGCCCTGGAGAAAGTTATGTGCTCAGTTCCATTATTTACCCAGTTCTTTAAGGTAACGCATGGGTATAAATGTGCCGGGCTCCAAGGTTTGTATTTACAAGGTCGAGCCTTTGATGAGGATTTCGCCTTGTATTAGTAGTAGAACGATTTGCCGAATTGTCTGTTATACACACCTGTCTTGAAACGAGACAGATTTTACATTTGATCGCCTCGCGGCCTATTCTATTTTTCGAATTTTAGTTTACTTCATTTAAGGCCTGAGCCGATAGTCTCACTGCCATAGACGCGAATCAAAATAATTTCCCGGTGACATAGATATTCACCGAAAATGAGGCTATGCTAAAGTATGACTATAAGTACTACCATCGAGCTTACCTGGATAACTGCACTAGCTCGCCCAAATTTGTGCAAAACATGCCAATCTAAGTAAAGACGAATTATTTCAAGAAAACATCATTCAATTGGAAACATTAACTGTGAATAAAATAAAATTATACAGGCAGCCCTGCAGATTGTGGTGACATTCCCCGCAGCGGAGTTTATTTGCGGCGCGGCCAGCTTGCGCGTTGCCCGAAAGGCCAAGCTGGCGACTTGCGACAACATCTCCTCTTCATTTCCAAGTTCTCTCTAGCCTCCGAGGCCCTCCCCCCCACCTCGACTGTTTTCTTTTCGTATGCGTTGACCTTCCTGAAATTCCCCATCGCATGGCCAAGTGATCGCTTTCTCCAATTCCAGGGTATCCCTCGCGTCTCCTGGCTCGCATTTCTCCCCGTTGCTTGTCGCCTATCTCCGACTACCAACTCGCCAGCCTCCACCATGGCGGATTCATGGAGCGATATCTGCCGCCAATGCGTGAGCACAGTAGCTGAAGTTCCAGTTTATATCTTGCTCGGTTCTCTCCTCGCAACTTCCCTCGGCGTGTTTGTTCTGGTGAGTAGCTCCTCTCTCCTCCCCGCCGGTTTCCTAATTGCGACCTGCGCAAACGGAGGGCTGGCCGTATTACCTGCCATTGAAGCCTCGCCCACATGACCCAACAATCTCTGACTCTCAATCTCCTGTCTTTTAGTTCTACCTCTTCCTCTCATTTGTCGCGCCGGTCCCGCGGAAACCCTATCCCGAAGAAAAGAAGTATAGGACTCTATCGAAAGACGGAACCATTACAACCCCCGAACAGCTCCCATGCTGGTACGACGCGCTCGAATCCAAAAAGCAAGCTCGCCCCAATGAAAAGCATACTTCCATCCAACCGGCTGAGCTATTCATGTCGGTCGTAGTGCCCGCCTACAATGAGGAGGATCGACTCTCGGGCATGCTGGAAGAAGCGGTTGATTATCTGGAACATATGTACGGCACATTAAGCAATGATGAGGCCTCAGCAGTGAAAACCCGGTCGATGCGACAGCGCAAGCCGAACACAGACGTGGTGAACGGCCACACTACGGATTCAGGATCGGACCGAGGATGGGAGATTCTCATTGTCTCGGATGGCTCGACTGATCGGACCGAAGAGGTGGCTTTTCGATTTGCAAAAGACCACCAGCTCTCCCTACATCCGAAAGGAACAGCGGGGCCCTGGACGCCTCAGGTTCACGAGGGCGTGCATATCCCGCCCGGTACTATCCGTGTCGTGAACTTGACTCACAATCGTGGAAAGGGTGGCGCTGTGACGCATGGTATGCGCCATGCTCGGGGCCGTTATGTGGTCTTTGCCGATGCGGATGGGGCGAGCAAATTTGGTGATCTTGGAAAACTTGTTACTGCTTGTCAGGAAATTGAGGACTCGGAGGGTCGGGGTGTAGCTGTTGGGTCGCGAGCGCATATGGTGGGCAGCGAGGCTGTTGTCAAGGTGAGTGGAAAGAAATGAGCTCACAAGAGCTGAGTATGGATGGAGTTCTAAAATACTAACAAACTTCGGTACAGCGATCCAAGTTGCGCAATTTCCTCATGCATTCGTTCCACTTGATTCTGTGGCTTATGACTCCGCCCAAGACCGCTACTGTTAAAGATACGCAGTGCGGATTCAAACTCTTCTCCCGCACTGCGCTACCTTATATCGTGCCATACATGCATTCCGAAGGCTGGATCTTCGATGTTGAAATGCTCATGCTAGCTGAATTCGCTCACATCCCCGTGGCCGAGGTGCCAGTTGGGTGGAGGGAAGTTATGGGCAGCAAGCTGAATGTCATCTATGACAGTATTGGTATGGCTTGGGGCTTGGCTGTCTTACGAGCTGCTTGGTCGCTTGGCGTGTATAGACAGAAGTGAACCTGAAACATCGAGCCGTGCTGCCCAGTCTACCTGCGGCATCATGTCGCCATGGCAAGTTTGTGAGTTTTTTTTGGGGAGGGGCGTTCCGGTCTCATTTACAAATAGGGCTTTCTTGGCCCATTGTGTGGTTTCAAGGACAATATCATCTAGGTCCTTGTGATCGTGTATACCCACCTGGTTGGGTGCGTCAGTTGCTTGTCTAGACACAAATGTACATATCAATACCATATGGGTATTCTTCCGAAGGAGCTTTCTACAATATATCGTATGGCATTTATTTTTCATTGACTTGGGTATCTTAATTTCTTAAATAAGTCCTTTTGGCCCGGCAAAGAGCCGGGCTTGGCTCGGGAAATCATTGCAGGGGTGGAACCACCAGGATCAGCCCAGATGCCGATGATCGCCTGTTCTTCCTCGATTCCTCCGATCAAAGGAGCCTTGCCATGTAGAATGAGCTCCATATTGAGATATTCTGAGATCATGCCCTACAGAACTTCTTCAACTGTTCGGTCTTCTCTCATATTAGTCGCGATGACGAAACTGTGTAACCCTAACCCGCATACCTAGTCGTAATACTACGACATCATGTATGTAAATAGATCATCGCTCGAGGGTTCAGGCCGCCTGCTGAATGGTTTAGTATGCATTAGATACCCTGAAGAATATTTGCCATGTGCCGATTCTCTATACCCTGGCATGTTGGAAGTGGGTGAGATGCAAGTTTATCCATCAATCCAAACAACCGGGTCTTTCTACCCCGATTGCTGTTCAACCCTCCATTTCGCCCTATCTACCTCGATCCGGGACCGATCATCCTTGTCAGGAGGATCGAGGCAGTCTTAGTACAACGCGGTTCGTTGACATCCTGGGAATAAATCTCCGTATGTACGCTTACCCTTTGAGTACTGCCTCACTGCGACGAATGCATCGAACCTCCCATTGCCGATTCCCTCAAACGCGATCACGCATGATAAAACACAGTGCTCTGACGAACGGTAGTTGCCACCGTGGGATTGTCCTTATGGTGGAAGGGGTTGACCGACCAGATGCTTTTGCTACCAGACCGGTATTTCTTTGTATTTTTGACAGTTCTAGTGTCTTGGCCCCGGGCGCAATGTCAGCCCACGATTTTATGGGAAGTTACCGTCGGCTTGCCGGATAGATAAGTGGATCATCTAATGCGATAGTATCGGGTTTTGAGAGCACCCTGAGTTCTGTGTGAGGAGATCGTTACACTCTTATAAACATCGCTATCGGGATATTCATCTCTGCACAAGAAAATTTCCCCTGTCAGGCGTCGATACCAAAACCCAACGAATAAAGGGCTTAAGCTCAATCGACATATCCGCAGATTTTAATCTCTTTTGGATCTGCATCACACAGATCCGGGAACATATCGACAAGGGTCTTGAAAAGAGAAGCTGTTCTGCCTTGCTCGATTACTTCTGGCTCCACCTACCTAGGTACCAGCTCCAAAAACGCCCTCGACGCTCCTCGACTGGAGAAGATACTATACTCTCGGGCTGAGATCTTTCCAATTTAGTGGCAACAAGGCTGCTCTTTCTTACCGTAGCAAGATCTACTATTCATTCCAATCGAAATGGAACAAAAACGAACCAGAAATCTCTCTATGAGAACATCATTCTTACATCTACCACCAGAGCTCCGTCTCAAAATCTACGAAGAAGCACTCGTTTCTCCAAACGATTACACGGATATACCAATGATCGTCGTTCAAAATCGAGGCAATGTCTTCACCACACGAGGCAGATATAGAGCAATGTCAATATGTCCAAGCTGGGAAGGAAACGACGGCACAGCACGCAAACTACTAGGCCTGAATCACCAAATCCACGACGAGGCCGAAGACTTCCTCTATTCAAAGCACACATTATTCTTCCGCAATTCATTCGACCTCGATCGAATAGGTCAGTTCCTCGATACCCTGAGCAGTACCGCCCGGGATCAAGTTCGCAGCGTCGGATTTGAAGTCTTCTTCTTCGTTCACGCCGAAGCAGACGTACCCAAGCGTACAATGAAAGAATATGAACACGCTGGTAAACTTCTCGCGGAGAAACTCCCACGCTGGGAAAGTGTTCTGTTCTATCTTGATCCGCGATTCTATTACCCCTCCACATTGGCCGGGGCACCAAAGCAGCTACTCAAGGTGTTCTCGAGCTCGCGACTCGATTTGCGTCATTATGCAAGGATATCGCTTTCTCTCCAGTACCGGATGGTGACCATCATCTCCTTAAAGAGGCGCAGCAGATTGTTTGGCGAAGCAGCTCGCCGAAACGACGTGATTTAGGGGAAGGTCGGCGGTCGGTGAAGTATTCCTCTTCTTCACGGGATGCGAAGTGGCGTGGTCTTGCAGATTATGACTCTTCTGCACTGATTAGTGCACAATGAGCATTGGTCGATTGCATCCATGAGTTGGTAATTGGGTTGCGATTGGTGGATTTGAAGGGTTTACTGCAAGTGTGTTTTGATCATCGCAAAGAAAGAGCATGAGGGAGGCGTGGGAACGGCTATTGAGTTGTGAGAATTGGATGGGTTTTGGGACTTCTATAGTTTAGTAGAGGCCTTTGCATCTGCAGTGTGACATCTGAGTGTTGGTTCTTCATACTAGAGCCTTCAAGTTCAAGTTTGGTAAACCCAGATGAATGAGCCAAAAATATACTAGTGCATGGATCTAAACGAAATGTTTGGCTAGGTACTGTTCTAAAGAAAGCGATATATGTTTTTTTCAGATTTTAGGTATACAGAACACTACATACTATAC
Source organism: Penicillium cosmopolitanum (assembly GCF_028827165.1). NCBI lineage: Eukaryota > Fungi > Ascomycota > Eurotiomycetes > Eurotiales > Aspergillaceae > Penicillium > Penicillium cosmopolitanum. Next base: position 3,377,171 of record NW_026622676.1, on the reverse strand, counting down.
AGTGTTGGCTCGCATTCATTCATTCTACAGAAATGAGTAGTAGTACTACTGCATGTCGGCTATAATCTGGCCTCTAAAGTTCCTTCAATAAAGTTCCCCTAGAATACTATTAGTATCTATACAAAATAATTTCAATTCGGATGAATCCAAGTTCAAAACAAACTGAATGTATAGATCCAACCAATCAGAAGACCCCTTCATGCCAGGTGACCACCCATGACATCATACGGCATCCAATTCACCAAACAGCTTCCCCAGCTCGGCATCTGAAGCTCTTTTCCTTGTTCATAGTATATTCCCATCTCCAAATATCTTACAAGTCCGACACAACTCCAACCCCAATCGATTGCACAGCATCACATCACACAAAATGGCATTCCAACTCTTCTCAACTCCTTCAATTCTCCGCCTCGGCCTGGGTGTAGGCCTCGGCATCTCCGCCGCAACCCTGCACCCCTTCTCACCCTTCCACGTCGCCCCAATGCAATGCCAATATAACGCGCCCTTCTCGCAGAGCAATGCCGACACACCTTGGGCGGTTAAGCCGGAGGAATCTCTCCTACAGAAAAAGGGACGGACGACGGGTCTGACCCAGGAGCGTGGGGGGGTTCTTGACGAAGGAGAATATGCGTCAAGTTAGTCTGGGTAGTGTGTTGGGACTTGTTGCTGGGGTGGGATTGAGGGCGTTTTCGAAGGCTTTGGTTGTACTTTTGGGTATGGGGGTTGTTCTTGTTGAGGTATGCTATTCCCACACACAGCACACACACTTTCCCTCTGGGGAACTGACTGGTCGATGCTAATCAATCGAAATAGTACGCTGCATCCAAGGGCTACAATATCCTTCCTCTCGATCGATTGCAGAAGTATGTGAAGAACGTTAATCTGCGCCAGGCCATGTCCGAGCACCGTCCATTCAAGATGAGTTTCGGCGTAACGATGGCGCTGGCGGCATTTGCGCACTTCTGAGATGCGTGAGATGAGAAGAAAAGAGTTCAGCTAGGCTATTCCTTGTATATAGAGTTTACTAGAGAGGTCTTGGGTCAATGACATTGAGACTCCTTTCATCGGTGCTTAAATGCACTGCCAATGCAAATTGGTTGATAGTATTTCGTACAGGGGTATCATGAGTTCTGTTTCACACCGAGTCTCGCTAGAGATAGAAGTAGTATTATATTATCCCAACACCAGATCCTCCAGGACGCCCTCCATTTCATCGCGGGATAGAGGCACGCCGAGGATTTCCATGCCGCTGGGATCCATGCGCGAGGTGATCATTTGATGATCGTGGAATTCCTTCAACAGGGTGCGGAACATCATCTCGGAAGATGCAATAAATTCCTCCGTGGCCTTTTGGTACAATAAGCGGAACTCGATGCCGTTATTCTCGCCAGTTTTGTCGCCAGCGCCACCCTCAGCGGCTTCGTCGTCGGATTGGTGGCCATCGTCCATCACGGTTATTACTTCTGTCAACAAGAGACGGTACAGGTTCCGGGCATTTTCGGGAAGACTCTTCAACACGAAGCCTACACCTTCCTTTCCGCCAACACGACGGCCCTTCCGGCCTAGAAGTTCGTGGACCTCTTCCACGATATCCGATTCGACGGCAAAGGGAAAGAATGTCGTGCTATCGTGGAATACCAAGTTGAATTGATCTCGTAGACTGATATCCCACATCACAGGGAAGTTGGGGGTATCAGCTGTGAGGAGAAGGCGAATTCTCGGCGTTGCAGCGAGTCGACCGAGAAGTGCTTGATTGGCAGCACGACGGAGAGACGGGGCATCAACAGAGTTAATCAGAACAGTAATTGGGTGGTGCTCCGGGCGAGACTTGAGTGCTGATTGTAAAAGTTCGAGCACTTCGGTTGGTTGTGAGCCTAGCTTCGAGGGCAATTCATCACCAAGGATCGCCGAGGCAATGGTCGCGAAGATCGAACGAATGGTGATACCGGGCGCATAACCATTGACGATGATGATGGCTGGAGGGTTCGCGGATGCGGACATGGACCGACTATATATCCAATCTGCAAACTGTTGTACAAGTCTTCGCTTCGAGCCATATCCAAATAAGCAGATATTGAACCCTTCCTCGAATTCAAAAAACCACTGCGGGAATGATCGGTGATGTAGTGATAGCAGATACTCCTTTTCATCCTTGCAAGGATCAACATACTGTCCCAATTTCTCAAAGTACTCCTCGTGTGTCAACAACGAGACCTTATTCAAGTTCTTGTTGGATGTCTTGGCCGTTCCCGCGCGATTCTGAAAGAAATATCGTTCATGTGCGGGTAACTCGCCCTCTGGTGTAGGTGAACGCTTGTTCGCTGCACCCTTTGGCCTACCAGCGCGACGCTTCGCTGGCTTTGGGTCATTCCCTGCCGGCTTTGTAGCCTCGCCCTCCTCCACGGTCTCCATCACCGTGTCGCCAGCCTTGTCGACTTGGGGGTCATCGTCCTGAAGGATCTCCGCGGCCAACTGTTCGGATCCATCCCATTCGCGATCTTCATTTTGTTCGAACAAGACACGGGCACTCTTCTTCTTCGCCGATCGATCTGCATTCTTCAGGCGGGACGGGGTCGCCGCGGCGGTCGCGGACTTGGGTTTTCGTCGGGGTCGCGAACAGGTTTCGTGCTTTCGATCTATGAGTTGGGGTCTTCAATCCAGATTCCTTCAACGGGGTTGCGGTGACCCCATTGGCCTTTTTGGGAGTTGATTGGCCATTTGGGGCGGAAGGGAGTTCGTAGGTAGCATCGTCGGCGGCAGGTGGATGGTTCGGCGCGTGGCCGTTTTTTAGGACGCCTTTGGGCTGTACGCGGGGTCTCTTCGGGGTTGAGACGGCCGGATGCTCATTTTCCAGGCCGGAATCTGACAGCTTGCGCTTCATGACGGGCAATGTTAGGGGAAGGGTCGAGAACGAAGAAGCAAAAGGGGAAGGGAATCAACTTACTAGTACCATCAGATCCGAGGAATGTATTGTATACAGGGACGCGACGCAAGGGGAAGGGGGCTTGACAGGAGAGAGGTTCAAGTTGATCGAGGGGTTGTTTCAGAGTGTCATGCAGAGGGTAGTTCTCTTCGAGTCAATGAATGTAAATGCGAACGCGAACGCGAGAAATCGAAAGAAGAAGAAAGTTGAAGTGGAGGTTGACTGCGAGTGGGTTTTTTGGGGGTTTGGCAATTTCAAATTGGGGCTCCGTCAAAGTTCGGCTCGGGCAAGCGCGCGTCTACGAGTATAGACTACAGTCTACTACTTGTATAATTGCACGGCAGATGCGCCATTTGGCATTTACATCTACCTATAAGTTAAAATCAATTTTAGACCAGGGCCTCTCAGCTATATTTAGTTGGCCTGTAAACATCCATAGTATTAATGTTTTAGGTGCTTGCACGTTTATTTTATTTTTATGTGGCTTGCTAGATGATATCTCTCAGTTCGCCCACACCACTCTCTCCCTCTCCCTCTTCCTCGTTTTGTTTAGTATTCTCGTTAAATTTCACTAGCTTAGGTTGATTTTATATTATCTCTTTATTGCTGCCATGATCCCGGGCGATGACACGACCCTGTGGTATATTAGTATATACTGCGCTGCGGGAGATCGGACTAGGAAATTTGAAGGGGTTCATTCTACAGTGCAACTTGAACAAATTCGGATTGATCCGCATCCTTAAAATTATCTCAGGCTGATAAGTTCCCGAAGGGCACCTCGACACAAACTCACTCTCAAGTCGGCAGTACCAAGTCTTGAGTGCGTGCAAAAGTCTCATGAAGGCGGCGAATGTGATCATCACTCATACTTGCAGACTGTCCGATTACACACTTCCATCCAATACTTCTTAAATCTCCAGGTGATCAGAGACAGGAATAAACCAGACAACTCGCTTCCGGGGCTCATCTTTGTAGGGTATAGCCGAGTTTCTAATCTCCTCGTGCAAATCATACGGTTCATTATTGTAATAGGGCAAACCACTGTAAATTCAGGGGAATGTCGACCTTGCAGACCGGGTGCGTGGTATACAATATCTTGTGTTCTTTTCGTCCTTCTCATCCTACATAGTTGAACACAACCGAGCGCACTTTGGAAGTTTCCCTTGCCATTTCTGTGACTTTTGATCGGCTGGAAGGCAGAAACGCCATATTCTGCCATGTAAATTCAATTCTTGGGAATGAAAATTCCAGCCAAGAATTCTTTGATATGGGAGCCCAAGAGAATTAAGCTCAATCCTACAGTTCTACTTGAAATCAGGTTTACTTCATTCTTGAATCTATTTGTTTGATTGAACTCTAGAAGAGTTCAGTCAGTAGTATTTGAAGATGCGTTATACTAAATTTTTCTAGGTCTCAGCGGCCCCAGAGCTCCTTGGCCTCAACCGCTTTTTAACTCGACTACTACTAGTAGTATTTAAAGTGGGAGAGACTCTCTTTGGATATACACAGGTCCGAGTCGGGCTAAGACTTCAAAGAATCTCGAAGAAAATAGAGTGATGAAGCTAATTCGAGTGGGCTCAGTACTAATTGAGATAAATTAACATATGGATATATCTATTACATCTATACATGAACTTGAATAGGACGAATCTAGGTACTAGTAATACTACTAGTAGTACTTTCAAGTTTTCTTCCCGTTGGCTCATACTTATCGCGCACCAACCTTGGTTCAGTGCAGATCATGTGCACCAATATTGAAGTACTGGAAAATCAGCAAACACTAGAAATCCCGCAGAGAGAACTAAAATTCATTACATCTTCAGCTTGCATTTCAGCTTTTATTCTACTAGTAATAGTACTGGTCGTTACAATCCCTGCTGCTTGCGCACGGTGGGCTCACGCCGCGCCTATCAATCCCGAGATCGGTGAGCTTTTTCTTATCGCGGAACTTCAACTTTCCCATTGACTCACCAGTTCGGAGCTACACTTCTCCCTTGAACCTGCTCGCCAGTGCTCACCAGGTCTTCCACAGTCAGACTTGGTCTCATCCATCTCCAACACATGGTTTCCAACTCGCCATCCGCCACAATGGCGGTTAGCTCCTTTGCCCGCATGCTCAAGGGCCAGGTCCGATCCTACTCCGCACCGCTGGACATGGCCATTCCGCCCTCCAAGCAGCGCTACATCCCCACCTCCGGCTCCTACCCCAAGGGTTTCCTCGTTTCCGGTACTCACGTCGGCGTCAAGGCCTCCAACACTCGATTCCCCGATCTGGCTCTCATCGCTTCTGAGACTCCGTGCTCCGCCGCCGCCGTCTTCACTACGAACAAGTTCCAGGCTGCGCCGGTCCAGGTTAGCAGGGAAACCTTGCGCACTCGCAAGGGCCAAGGCATTCGTTCCGTTGTGATCAACTCGGGTTGCGCCAATGCCGTGACTGGAAAGGGTGGTCTAGAGGATGCGGTCCAGATGGGCCGTACTGTGGACCAGTGCAATGGAGTCGAGAAGGATAGCTCTCTGGTGATGAGCACCGGTGTCATTGGACAGCGGTAAGTGATTATTTCCAAAGATTCAACTCACCAAGATAATATGCTCATGGAATCTACCAACAGCCTGCCTATCAGCAAGATCCTCGACCGCATTCCAACCGCGCACAACAACCTTGCTTCCTCGCACGAGGCATGGCTGACCACTGCCCGTGCCATCTGCACAACCGATACCTTCCCTAAGCTCCTCTCTCGCGAATTCACACTGCCCTCTTCCCCTGGCCAGACTTACCGCCTCGCCGGTATGACCAAGGGCGCCGGCATGATCCACCCCAACATGGCCACTCTACTGGGCGTTCTGTGCACCGATGCCGCCGTCGAACCCGCCGCTCTGCAATCCATCCTCAAGCACGCCGTCTCCCGCTCTTTCAACTCCATCTCTATTGATGGCGACACCAGCACCAACGACACCATCGCTGTACTTGCCAACGGTGCCGCCGGCGGCAACGTCGTTCCGGCTTCCGAGACCCACGAAGACTACCAGGCTCTGAAGACCGTCCTGACCGACTTTGCGCAGGAGCTCTCGCAGCTCGTTGTTCGCGACGGCGAGGGCGCGACTAAGTTCGTGACTGTCCGCGTGCGTAACTCCTCTGACTACGAGTCCGCTCGCCTGATCGCTTCCACTATTGCCCGCTCTCCTTTGGTCAAGACTGCTCTCTACGGCCGTGATGCTAACTGGGGCCGCATCCTGTGCGCCATCGGTTACACCCAGGGTGTTCGTGATGGCGTTGTTGTTCCCGAACGTACCTCTGTTAGTTTCCGCCCTGTTGACGGCAGCCCGATCCTGAAGTTGCTGGTGAATGGCGAGCCTGAGACTGTCGATGAGGAGCGCGCTAGTGCCATCCTGCAGAACGAGGATTTGGAGATCGAGATCGATCTTGGTGGTGGTGAGAAGGGCAAGGCTGGGTGTGGAGGTGAGGATGCGGTGTATTGGTTCTGTGATTTCAGCCACGAGTATGTGACTATCAACGGGGACTACCGCACTTAAAGTGGATGATACCTAGGTATGTATAGTGTTTGATTAATTTCACGATCTATAGGTGGCGTGAATAGACCCGTCACCGTGGTGAATAAAAGTAGTAGATTACTTTGGAGTTCCTGATGCTGTGACGCTAGTAGTATGTAGTAGTAGTAGTACTAGCAGATATATATCCCTCCAATCTTGGAGCACTACTACTAGTATTGGTCAACTAAATCTTGAAATTAAACCGGATATTCAAGTGTACCTAGCAGGTACTACTACTACTTAGTAATACTAGGGGAATCTTGAATATTTAAGGTCCATTCCACTTCCCCATCCCCTCCACTTCCCCATCCCCTCCACTGGCATTTTCTTGCAAGCGGGGGAATCCGGGGTCACATCCACTGCCCCCTTGACGTCATCCCCCTCCCCCGAGTCATATGAAAACGTTCAAGCTCAAGTTCAAGTTCAACTTTCTCCTCATGTGAACCAGTCAACTTCTGTTCCATTAATGAAGCCAAATTCTGTGTCCACGTCCCAAAGTCCCAATACTAGTACCCTACCATGTACTAGTATGTACTACATGGTTGAACTCGGCCCCTGGAATACTCTTTGAGCAACAGGCCGAACCTGAAGCTGCCCAACCTCCCCTTACTGTCCCACCACTCCAGCCAGTTGGCCACGAACGCGTGGTTTGCCAGCTGTGCACATACACACCGTGAGCCCTGGAGCCACTTAGTTATCACTCAGTACTCATTCAGGAACCCGCACGTAACCGAACTAGTGCCTTGGGTGGATGGACAAGACGGCCCTTCTCCGTTCTCCACGCACTCCTCCGCCATTGACCGCCTCCCATTCGTATCCACTGCAGCTTTACCGAGCTGCGATGAGCACTTGATCGCCCCTGACATAGATCCAGACCCATTGCCGTGCACAGTTAAAGCTCCCGAGCTCGTCCAAGAATCATCTGCTAGTTGAGTTGGCCTCTGAGCTGGTGCTGCGACTACGAGTAGTGTTCTTCGACTCCATTCCCCGAGGGCCCACAATTATAATCACCGTCCCTAACCCCCTCGGCAATATCGCAATCTCCCGCCTGTTGGGAATTTCAGAGACCGAATTCCCGTCCACAAGTTGAGGCTTATACATTCCTCGTACCCTCATCATGATTCATTCCGCAAAGGAATTACCCGATGGCCATGGAAGCGTCTATAAGGAGGTACGCTTCTCGCCGACCGCAACACCCATACGCCGCACCAAATCAGTCTCAGGAACTGCCCCCTCGGCCAAGACGAAGAATTACCAGACACTGAGCTCATGCGTTCCCGAAAGGACCCCAATAATTTTGGATTCATCCTATATTGATCAGTCGCGAGCCCTGCTGGACCGTCAACGAGCCCATTTTGAGGAGGAAAGGAAACTCTTTGCTGAAGAACGTCGGTTATGGCAGAAGGAAAGAACACTCTTGAGAACAAAGATTACAGAACTAGAGTCGTTGCTGAAAGTGCAACAAGGCCAACCAATTTCGCCAGATTCTGCAAAGCCGGCGTTTGGATCGCCATCATATCTAGGATCTAATGAATCCACCATACACTCAGCACAAGTATGGGAGGGTTCAAGCCCAGGTGGCCGACCGACAAGGGTCTTCCGTGATGAGGATGCTATAGACCCTGCTCACGTGTCGCCGATCAGTGAAAGGAGCAGCAGTATCCCTCCATCCCTAGACGCGGCACTTTCACCCCAAGCGGGAGCGGCAGACGCTGAAAGCGTGGCCGTCAGTGTACCAGTACCGATCGAGAAGCTTGATAGCAGACTCGATGGAATTATACTCAAATCCACCGCACTGCCACCTGGGGTTGTTGCTAGAGTGATCACCCCGCCCTCTCCGTCGCCCCTGGAGACCTCCTCGGCAGCCCCTTCAGCCGCTGCAAGGTCAGAACAGGAACACCGAAACAGTCTTAAGTTGAAGCTGTCAGAACTGGGCCCACCTGGTGAAAATCTGGTCCGGGATGCGGGCCACACTCCAATGGCGATCATCGAGGCCGACGTGAGCCAACGGTCTACCAAGGAGCCTTCTCCCATCGAGAAGATGGAGGAGCCCCCCGTGCGACGACGAAGAGGCCCCTCTCGCCCCCGTGGCAACGACCGTGCAGCAACCCACCGAGAACGGGATCTCCTATTTCCCCGATCTACCTGAAGATCCAGCCCTGCAGGGGCCCTTGGGGTCTCATTAACGACGAGGAGCACGATAATAGTTTCCTAAGTGAATTAGACCAGAAGCTCCTAGACCAGGCTAGGCGGATCCTGTCTCCTGCGTCAGACTCTGGGAAAATCGACGAAGACGAAGGCGACGCTGAGCTACCTTCCAAGGGGGAGCAGGAGCCGGAAATCAAATTCAGGAAGTCAACGAATTTCGGCACCGCCTTTGGAATATCGAGTTATGGAAATTTCTAAGGGTACAGACACAGGCCTTACTCCATTACCAGTTGGATTCTGTGATTTATCGACAGCCTTGTTGGATATGCCTTTGCTGGCTACTTTTCTTTTTTCTATTTTTATTCACCTTCCATCTGGCATACATCTTTCGCCATTTATTTACAGCAGCGAAGATACTTCATGATTTGACGAGTTATGCTCAAGATTATGCAATACACACTTTCTATTCTCATTTCCACATGTTGTCTCTTTTCTCTCTCTCTGAATCCCACCTAATTTCTTACTTCCCATAAAGAGAACCCCTGGGGTGCGTGCCCTCGGCTCATTGAGCCAGACTCCAATTAAATCGTTTGATGTTTCCTGCGAGTGTTGATATTGATATTCCTTGCATATGATGTGTCAATATTAGCCATTCGCTGACTGATTCTGTCTCTGCCCTATCGTCGACTCCTGCGAACTCTTAAGACACCCTATGCTGACCTCCTTGCATGAACTCAGGAACCTTTGACCCCGGCCCCACGTGTGGTTCAAGATTTCTCATGTTACTCGCATAGTAGCGAAGATCCGGGCCATTGTCCCCTAGTGCAGCCAGTATTTTGGATGGCTCGGGCGTTAGCCTCGTGCATAAGCTTTGAAGATGGTTTGCTTGAAGCTATACCTACCGCAATTCTTGGTACTACGTACTAGTCATTTCCACGAATCGGAACAGCCCTTGACGGGAAAGCCTTGATCTCTCTCATGTCGCCTGTCTCTGCTTCATTTGCAACTGCCGTACCCCTGGTACCTTGCTGATCGTCGTCCTTGTGGCGGCCTCCAAGGAAAAGCCACCAGGGGCTAGCTCATAGCCTTGCAGCGTCTTGGTTCCTGCTTGGCCCTTGGCTCTCCCCACGATGCCCCTCGGATGCGCCAGACTCAGAGGCTCTTCAGAACCTACATAAAGGCCACTGATTTCGGTCTGGATAATTCTTTTCATCATCCACTCAACAGCACAGTTTCAAACAGTCACTCTTTCTCTCTCATTCTTCACTCTCGTTCTCGGAGCCAGCTCCCCAATCCTTCTTCGTTTCATCTTCCAACAAACACTCTTTCATACTCCCAAATCAATTTCAGCTTTACGCTTTCACTTCACCACCACAACAATGCCTTCCACCACCTTCACTCTTTCCTCGGCCCTGTGCCTTCTTCTGGCCGTTGGCCCCGCCTCCGTCTTCTCCGCACCTCAGCTGGTAAGTCACCGCAGCACATGGACCTACCTATCAAAGCGGACATCACCAACTAACAACAAACAGCCTGGTCTCCCCCTCCTCGGTGGTGACCATGACCCCGAAACCGGCCATAGCGAGCACGATGCCGGAGCCGGATACACTGTCGGTATTCCCGACGGTCCTTCTGTGAAGTTCGGTGCTGGCGTCCACAGCGAGCACAACGGTCCTTGCGGCCCTGGCGCAAGCAGCGTGCACAATGCAGGCGCTGGCTACGAAGTCGGTCAACCTGACGGTCCTTCCGTCAAGTACGGCGCTGGCGTCCACAGCGAGCACGACGCTTACCCTTGCCCTGAGATCGTCGAGGTCCCTCCCCCGGCTACCGTTGTGATTCCTCCCACCGTTCAGACCACCCCTGCCGTTGAGGCTCCTCCTGCCACAGAGACCTATATGCCTTCTTTCATCCCTCCCACTTATATTACCCCGATCAACATTCCTACCATCACCACCCCGGCCGCTTATGTCATTCCTACTCCGGTCTCCGTCACCTCGACCCCTCTGATCAACTACCCGGTGCCTTCTTCTACTCCTCCCTCGCAGCCCGTGTTCAACTCTGCCTCAGCTCTGGTACCAAGCTCAGCCTTTGCCATCGCCCTCTCCATCATGCTAGGCGTCTTCGCCTAGGTGCCGCAAACATGCAGTGATCATTGATAAACGAGTTGATTGACCATGATTACCTGAAGATCCCAGTGATCTTCCGCTGCACATTGTTTTCTTCACTGCTTTCTTCCATGTCTTCCTGTATGATTCCGCCATTTCCTCGGTGGAATCTGATTATCATTTGTACCTTTGATCATCTCTTCTTCCGTGTCATCTTTTGTTTCCGCTTATTTACCTTTTTTAATGGGCTCGTCCACTGCTGCTTATTTGATAGTTGTGGACGATGGCCGCATTTACACACAAACAAAACCAACAGATATCTACCTGTATCTCGGGCTGACATATGAGGGCCATGTTTACTATCGAACGTCCTACTTTTTTCTTTTGCTTGGGGAGGGGATTGGCTTGGCTTGGGATGGAATGGGAGTCCGGGCGTGCGGCTTTGCACACATTGTTTACAATTTACTTACTGCTGTTTGTTATTTCTAAGTTCGATCAGAATTGAATACATTGCATCTTGCATTTACATTATTGAAACCTAGTTTCGCTCTAACCATGTTTTCAATACCAGCCGTGTCGTCGTGTCCATTGTAACACTCAGACCTACAAGGTCCCCGTCGCCGTAAGTCAACTTTAGCGCCAAATCTACCCAGTCGAAAACTAATAGTAATTAAATTAAGACTGCAAGATTAATTCCTGCTCAGCTTTGAGTCGGTTTGTCTGCTAAAAGGTCACTGATCAGAAGCGTGCTTCCTTTTATGTCTGTGTAGTGCTCGGAACTGAAGGTTGTCGGCGAGTACGGGCTCCGCAACAAGAGTGAGGTATGTCGTGCCTAGCTTATCCTCTTCGAAATTCGTTCGTGGTATTTTCTGTATTCTCTCATTTCAAAGTCCATGCAACGATTCAATGTTTCGAAAAATAGAGGCCCGGGGTCTGAGGTACACCAAGCTATGTATGGAAACTAACGTACTTGATAGACTTGTGATGTGCTCTTTTCATTGGTGGAGAGGGCATTCCCCGCTGGTCGGGGGGTTTAAATGGTTGACTCGCGGAGAAAGGACGCTAGGGATTACTGATGGTCTGTAGAAAAGAGTTCAATCTGTCCAGGTGGATGTGATGAATCATTGCTGCTAGCAGAATACAAGAGCAAAGCACTCCAAAGGATGTCCTGGTGTATGCAAGGTTGTTATAGAGCTTACATTTAGCTACCACTTTGATAGTATTTCATGTGGAAGTTATTTGAAGGTTCGGAAAGGAAGAGAGCCAAAAAAGGCAAAAAGCCAGAATAGATTGAGTGGCAGCAAATCAACGCCTATCATGTCATATCATGCGTTATCACGTATCCAGGACCTGGGGCTAGCGCAAAGGCCCATCCATCATGCTTACAGCCCAACTCTAGCCGAACCCCTGCTGTGCCTCCGCCCAAATGCTGGCACATGGCCTCCAGAGGGTCGATTGGGCTGCTAAATGAAGAAACAAAAGGAAAGAAAATAAAATAAAAGAGAAGAAAGAAAGGAAAACAAAAGCCCCTCCATCTCATTATACCCCCATCGTAAAGTCGTGCTCGATACCCGGCGTCACGCTGGCGATGAATTTCAGAAAAACGACCAAGTACTGATCCACCCGGATGGCATTTTGTTCTTCCTCATCGGCCTGCAGGACTTCCCACTCGTCCCCGCCTTGCTGTTGCTGGTCACCTAGTGATAGACCCTTTGTTTCATCCACCAGTCCTTCAAGACCGCCGCTAGCCTGGAGGACGCGGTTTGCTTCTTCGCGGGATTGCGTTTGCTTGAGCTTTTCTCGACGGAGCTTGAGGGCTGCATCGGCGCGGTCGAGCAGGGTTTTCATGACGGAGGCGTGGCGGCAGGGGTGAACGGTTGCCATCTTTATGCTGCCGTCGAACCAGGGAAAATCTTCTAGTGTCACGGTCTTGTCTTTGTAGTCGCCGACGATATCTTCCATCATCAGGTGTGGTGGGAGGGGTTCTGATGGTGATAGATAGCCTGATAGATAGAGGCGGGGTGTGCGATAAAAGTTGGAGTATGTGATATAGAGGGTGTAGGTGCGGAGTGGTCTGGTTGGTGAGATGTTATTAGTACTTGAAGATACCGGTGACACAGGAGTTGAGAGCAAGTGAGCTGTCTGGGTTTAAAGGCAGCTGGAAGAGGGGAGAGCATATCACTTACTGTGTTGTTCCGGACTGCCCAACTGGCTCACGGATAATAGCCTCCTCGTCATCGTCATCGTCTTCCATATCTGGAATCTCATCGTCGTCTTCTTGATCACCCAAATTCCCGGAATCATCGACCGTCCGCACATCCCGGATTCGTGCTTCTTGTTCGCTCCGGTTCGCTGCAGAGTCACGACCGCCACCGGTCCTCAACCAGCCATCATCTCCATCCACAGTTGTGGCACCCTCCCCCTCCCCTCCAGATAACATGTCCCTCACTAGCTCATCTTCGGTGCCCGCATCGCCAGCGAAGTTATCGTTCAACCGACGGTGGCAAGGGACACCGCGGGTAACGAGGAACTGTTTGCCTTCTGGCAGATATGAGACTCTCTTTGCCGGACTGGAGGCATCAGCCCAGGACCACGTGGGGAACTTGTAGACCAGATAATCGCCCGCAAGCACGAACTCCTCTGGGGTGATTTGGCCGGTATTGCGGAAGGTGGAGGTTCGAGAGACGGGGGCGAGGCGATCTCGCCAGGTTGATAAAGTAGAATGTAGGATGTTCATTGTGTCTATTTGCTATTGAAGCGTGTGAAAAGAGAGGTAGATGCGAGAGTGAGATGCAGTGAGATATGGGACAGTGGGGGTGGTCAACCTTGATAAGCGGTGGAGCACATGATCGGCCCCGCGTGAGCTCATCTCATCCCATCGCAACCGCCAAAATCGAATCGGTCGCGGCCAACTCCCACCTGATTCCAGCAGCCTGATGCCGCTGATGCTGTTCAAAGTGGCATCAAATATAATGTGGCGCTCTCTGCCATGCAGGTGATGCATGAGGCATCTCTCCCACTGGAAGATCACTGGAAGATCTATGGTTAGGTGACCAGCCGTGGCCGATATCAACTCGGCCTCACGGGTTCTCCAAGGTTCCCATTCCAAGTGGCCAGCGTCTGCTCTCCAGTGGTTTATATAGTCTATTTACTGAAACTCAGTGTGAATGGGCGCCCCACGGGTTCCCAAATTCGGAAGACTCCAAGCTTTAAGCCAAGCTCAAGATTTCCAACTCATTCACCTTCCTGCATCATTCGACTGCGCTCAATCTCCGCATCTACTTCTTCAACCACCAGAGGAATCGTCTTTCCAGGACCCTTCCATTTTTCCGTTTCAGCACGCATAAACCCTTCCGTACTCTTCATTCCGACCACCAGGAATCCAAGCTCTTCCCGATCGACATCAAATACCTCCCACCATTCACCATCGACCAGCTTGCAACCCTGTTCTCGCGACGCAAGATAGATGGCCGCTACTGCCAGGGCATTCGGCTGATGTGTGACGTAGAGTAGTTGGGGAGAAAACAATGCGGAATTCAGGTATTCGACGGTTCGGCGGGACACGGCGGAGTCGGTGACTCCCAGGGTTTGGAGGTATGTGAGAGCGATAGTGTGAGGGAGGGCAACGTGAGTGTCGAAACTGAGAGTACGGAGAATCACGGACTCGATGCGAAGTAGAACCAGGCGCGCAGACTGGTATCCGCCCTCTGTAAGGGTGTAGCTGTCTGCGGAGGGCGGCTGCTTGGGCGCCCCGTGGGGGTTTACAAACCACAGCGGAGAGGCCTCTTGCGAGAGGAGCAGTGTGTAGACATTGAGAACGGAGCGTGGGGATGTGGGTTGAAATGATAATTTGGCTGTCAGGTAGAGAGCAGCGGCTGATACATCCTGGCGAGGTTGGAATTCAGATTAGATGCGAGGTCACTTAGACAAGGAAATGAGTCAAGAAAGACTGAAGGAAGCTTGTTCACCTTGACAGAGTAAATGCGCAAGCTGCCTCCATCGGCTCCGAGCCAGAAGCGCGTAAATATGACAATTGCCTGTGCGATGATATCTTGCGACAAATGCAAGAGCACGCCTGCGGCCTGGGTTAATTGCGTTCCGGCGCAGCGAATTGAAGCTTCCAGGTCGGAGGGAACACCATCGATGGACGAGGAAGAAGCCGAAAGCTGCTCTGGGGTGGCGAGAGCATTGGAAAGGTGGGTGAGGCCGGGGTTGGGGGGTGCCATGACGATGACGATGACGATGGTTGGGATGTAAGAAGGAAGATTTGCACGTAACGTGGGATCGGATGAGGATCGGATGAGGATCGGATTAGGAGAAACCCGCGGAGTATTTAGTTCCGATCTTGATCTTCATAGGACTGCCAATGTCCTGTCGTCCACTCTTTGTCGTGTGGATTTGCAATTCCACCACAGTCCACTGAAGAAGGGAAGTCGAAAGAAGACTGGAGAGAAGATTCCGTAGAGGTGGAGCTGTTGCTGTTGCTGTGGTTGGTGGTGGAGAACTTGGTTGAAGCCACCAGCCACCGCTATTTCATACTTCCCAGCCTTTTTCTTTTGTTTGGCCCAGACGCGTTGCACAGGGGGGGGAATAAAATAAAACAAACTCAGAAACAGAAACTAGACCAAAACAATTTAGATTTGAGGGCTGCCACAGGACCTTGAAACATCTTCGACACATCTCCATCTTCCCTCCCATATCCCATATCCAATCTCCCAATCTCCCTGACTTCACACACCTCGACCCTTCAAAGGGAGTCCACTAGTCCACTCGCCCTCCACCTTTCAGGTTGCACATTGCACACACCACCAAACGCCACAGCAACCCGATTCGACGTGGCATTACAAACTCGCCCTGTGTTTCTGTCCCAAGACGAGTTCCCCCTCGTCATGTCCTCCCATCTCTCCTCCTCAATCTCCCTACATTCCGATGACTCCCAGGGGCCTCACACGACCGTTGCCTCGTCGCCCCCAAAACCGTCGATCCCTTTAGCCTCCCCGGAGAACCGTTTCCACAGTCTGCCCTCCCACCGTCGTGCCAATACCGAGTACATCTCAAGACCCCCTATCTTCGAGGAAGACCTCTACGATCCAACCTCATCCGACGGCTCGTCAAAACGCTCTTTGGGCCCATCGCCCCTCTCTTGGACTGATACATTCCCCAAAAAGAAACTTGAAGCAAGAGCCAGGGTCCTGTCGGATTGGTTTCAGGGCAGGTCAGATCCAGTCAACTTGGGAATCGCTACACGTACAAGTACCGACGGACTTGCCGACTCGGACGAAATGGATAAACCCCGTCTCACCACCTTACGCTCCTCCCACAACCGATCAAACTCGGGCTTTACATTCTTCGGCCTCCGAAAACAAGCAGAGGAGAAACCGCTCCCTCCAGCTCCTGCCGACGACGAATTCCTCAATCTCGATATCGATGCAGCCCTATCGCTGCCCAACTCCGATCTCGATAACGAAGATGCACTCGACATCCTCCGAGAACAGGCTAGCACCGTCTTGCGAGAGATGCAAGAAGCCTACAAGGAAAGGACCTTTGCGATGCACCAAGCCTTAGCCGCGAAGAACCAGAAGCAAGAGGAGCTCGAGGAAACTCGGGCACGAGCTGACCATTTAAGGATGCAGCTCGATGGAATGGCGGCCAAGGTCCTCGACCAGGAGAAAGCCATGAAGGCCATGGCCGAGGAACTGGAACAAGAAAGGCACATGCGCCATCAGGAGGAGAGCCGTAGTCGCAGTCGTACGATGCGTGCGATTCCTCCTGACGAGGAGATTCCATCCCTCGTCCTCCAGACTCCCCATCGCGGTGGCAAGCGTGCAAGCCATGGCACCTTGACCAGCGACTCTGGCTTCGAGTCCGGTGACGAGAGTGTGGCCGACAGCGTCTTCTCACACAAGGAGGGCATTGAGTCCCCTACATCGACACTTACCGCGCCATCTCCCAACCTGTCCCAGGTTGTTCTGTCCAATCCAACCGCCACTCCTACCCCAACTCCTGCCATCCAGAAGAATCTTGTCAAGGTCACAAGCACACCCAACCCGGCGCGGTCGTCAGCTTACGACCGTGTGATCAAGGGCATTGCTTCGACGCGTTTGGGAAGCTCTTTTGTCGGCAACACCGGCAACCCAAACCAATGTGGCAACTGTCATGGTGTACCCGCTTCCGAGGCCTGGAGTGTTATGGGTATTCTCAAGGATGAGAACCGAGGGCTGAAGACTCGATTGGGCGAACTTGAATTGGTGATTGATGACTGCATTGGTCTTGTTGGTCCTTGAGCGAGGCTCGGATAAATTTGGATAAACCTCTTGGGTGAAGATCACTCGCAACGACCTGGTGTCTCTATAGAATAGCGGGAGTATGATCTTCTTCTTCTGATCTTTTATTTTTCACTACGAATATTCCGAATCTTCAGATAGAATAGCCCGTGAGTCCTGGGCAATAATAAAGGGTTCTTCAGAATGGTGTGCTGAATATAGAGCTTGATACGATAGGTACGAGTAGACGGTAAGGTAGACCCTGTGTTAAGGTAGTGTGGGGATAAGCTCGGGGGGTGCTACCCTGGGGTACACACCCACAGCTTAGGAGAGCATCTCGAAAGTAGTAGAAATATCTCAAAGTAATAAAAAATAATTGAGTCATTTTAAATCTTCCAACTGTTTGACGCTATTTCTCTTCAGGGTGAGTCAATGGAAGGGGAATTAAAAGGGGAGAGAAGTGCATAGTACTGGTGGTCTGCTAGTCCAGAGTGGTGGCCAAGTGGCCTTAGTTGAATTAGCGCGAAGCGAAAAGTGGCCAGCGAACCTCTTCTCTTTCTGTGGCTTTCCTTCTCCCCCCCCCATCTCCCTCCGACCTCCCCATCCTCCTTTTCCTTTCCTTTTCATCTTCCCCATTCCACTCCTTTAGCTGGCTTCCAATTCCAGCTTCCTCTATTTCTTTAACGACGGATTGGAGGGAAGACTGTCACAATGAGCGGCCGTGAGTTTCTTCCCACCCTGCCAGCACGCGATCGATCGTCGCAACTCATCGTCCCTCGGATCACCCTCAATGGACTCGCCAATACTGACAACCATGATTAGTTCGCTTCCTTGACTTGATCAAGCCCTTCACGCCCCTCCTTCCGGAGGTGGCGGCGCCTGAGACCAAGGTGCCCTTCAACCAGAAGCTGATGTGGACGGGTGTACGTTGCTCCAACTTCGAGAATCGACCGTGTTTCGTGATCCGTTTTCAATGCTGACCTCAATCTTCGTGTATAGTTGACTCTGCTTATCTTCCTGGTCATGAGCCAGATGCCTCTCTATGGTATCGTCTCTTCCGACACCTCGGACCCCCTGTACTGGCTCCGTATGATGCTGGCCAGTAACCGTGGTACTCTGATGGAATTGGGTATCACCCCTATCATCTCCTCCGGCATGGTCTTCCAGGTAGGTGATATCAATTGGTTTGTCACGAGCCGAGAGCATTGAAACTGACCGTCACTTCTCCAGCTCCTTGCCGGTACCCACCTCATCGACGTCAACCTTGACCTCAAGACCGACCGCGAGCTCTACCAGACCGCCCAGAAGCTGTTCGCCATCATCCTGTCCTTCGGCCAGGCCTGTGTGTACGTCCTGACTGGTCTCTACGGCCAGCCCAGTGATCTTGGTGCCGGTATCTGTGTTCTGCTCATCGTCCAGCTGGTTGTCGCCGGTCTCGTCGTCATTCTGCTCGATGAGCTCCTGCAGAAGGGTTACGGCCTGGGCAGCGGTATCTCGCTGTTCATTGCCACCAACATCTGCGAGTCGATCGTCTGGAAGGCTTTCTCCCCTACCACCATCAACACCGGCCGTGGCCCCGAATTCGAGGGTGCCATCATTGCCCTGTTCCACCTGCTCCTCACCTGGCCCGACAAGCAGCGTGCTCTGTACGAGGCTTTCTACCGCCAGAACCTCCCCAACGTCATGAACCTTCTGGCTACCCTCGTCGTCTTCGCCGCTGTTATCTACCTGCAGGGCTTCCGCGTCGAGATCCCCGTCAAGTCCGCCCGCCAGCGTGGCATGCGCGGCTCTTACCCCGTCCGCCTGTTCTACACCTCCAACATGCCCATCATGCTCCAGTCAGCTCTGTCCTCCAACATCTTCCTGATCTCCCAGATGCTGTACTCCCGCTTCTCTGACAACCTCCTTGTCAAGCTTCTCGGAGTCTGGGAGCCCCGTGAGGGTTCTGCCCAGCTTTTCGCTTCCTCGGGTATTGCCTACTACATGTCCCCTCCTCTGAACTTCAAGGAGGCTCTCCTCGACCCCATTCACACTGCTGTCTACATTGCTTTCATGCTCGTTGCCTGTGCGCTCTTCTCCAAGACCTGGATTGAGGTCTCCGGCTCCGCTCCCCGTGACGTTGCCAAGCAGCTGAAGGACCAGGGTCTCGTCATGTCCGGCCACCGTGAGCAGAGCATGTACAAGGAGCTCAAGCGTGTTATCCCCACTGCTGCCGCCTTCGGTGGTGCCTGCATTGGTGGTCTGTCCGTTGCGTCCGATCTTCTCGGTGCTCTTGGCAGCGGTACTGGTATCCTGCTTGCCGTGACGTAAGTTGACTATTCTTCCCCCCCCCTTCATCTTTAAACATGTACTAACATTTGACTTAGCATCATCTACGGATACTTTGAAATTGCCGCCCGTGAGGGTGACATCGGTGCCGGCCTCAAGGGCCTGGTCCCCGGCAGCTAAATTAACGAGACTGTTCTCCAAATTTCACGAGCAGCATGACGAAAGATTCTTTTTTCCCCTTTTTGAATCTTTTGCCTTTCTCCGTTTAGTTCTGTCCCAAATTTCTCTTTTTTCTTTTAATTGCCGCTATTCTTTTATACAATCCCTGGGAGAATGAATTGGTGTGCAGATGTCATGGCGTGGGAACGGGGACTAGTTTTCTCTTTACTACTAGTTTGACAGTCCCGCTGAGAAATAGTTGAAGTGCCCTTGTAGAGGGGGGCCTGTAACCATATTTTACTGATGAAAAACCAAATCAATTTCTTGTGATCGATCAAAATGAAGTGGCCTTGGTAGAGTAGAGAGCAGAGAGTAGAGAGTACTAGTAGTAGTAACTTGAAAGTACCAAGAGTAGCCAAGCCCAACAAGTTCCGGCGGAATTGCCCTCGGTGAGTGGAATCGGCGCGGCAAAAGTCTAATGGTGAGGGAGAGAGTTACGTGGGTAATTTTCTCGTCCGAGTGCTGTAGGTATAGTTAGTATTCAGTGCAGCTAAGGGAGTGTCTTTCCTCTTGTAGTTAGTATAGGAGATCATGATCAGCCGACCACATTTTCCTGTATACTAGTTAGTAGCAATATAGTACAGTAGTATACCTATCATGAGCATTCTAGATGGAGTATGTAATATATACTAGTACTAGTACTAGTACTGTGACAGTACAGTACCATACACAGTCTCCTCGGGTAACTCGCTGCACGAGCTTAAATCGCGAGGGGCAGCCCCGCCGAGCCTGAGGCGACCTTTTGGGTGCAGCGTTGGCGGGGAACTTTGGAACTTACTTATCGTTTTGACTCACTCTTCTTCCTTTTCTTCTTAATCCCCTCAATCCCTCTTTCCCTTCTCGTCTTTTTTCGTTCTATCTTGATTCCCAATTCCACCTCTTTCTTCACAATGACTCAACAGAACGGTTCCTCCGGCAATGACTTCCTCGTCAAGGCCGGCCTTGCGCAGATGCTCAAGGGTGGCGTAATCATGGATGTGGTTAACGCTGAGCAGGTAGGTTTACAATAACTCGCTCTCTGTCGCCAATTGTCAGTTGCGCTCAATTCTCTTTACTGACATATCCTTCTCTCTCCATAGGCTCGCATTGCTGAAGAGGCTGGTGCTGCCGCCGTCATGGCTCTCGAGCGTGTCCCCGCCGATATTCGTGTCGAGGGTGGCGTTGCGCGCATGTCCGACCCCGGTATGATCAAGGAGATCATGGCCGCCGTTACCATTCCCGTCATGGCCAAGGCTCGCATTGGTCACTTCGTTGAGTGCCAGGTACGTTTCACCAATGCTCAGAACTATATGAAAGAGAAAGAAATTCCCGGAGGTGGCGGATAAGAAGCACTCCAAAGCGCGGGGTATAAAGAAAATCCAAAGCTAACCATTCCACCCTCCTTCTAGATCCTCGAGTCCATTGGCGTCGACTACATTGATGAGTCCGAAGTCCTGACCCCGGCCGACGACGTCTACCACGTCACCAAGTCCCCCTTCAAGGTCCCCTTCGTCTGCGGCTGCCGCAACCTCGGCGAGGCCCTGCGCCGCATCTCCGAGGGCGCCGCCATGATCCGCACCAAGGGCGAGGCCGGCACCGGCGACGTCGTCGAGGCCGTGAAGCACATGCGCACCGTGAATGCCCAGATTGCCCGTGCCCGTGGCATTCTTCAGTCCAGCGCGGACCCCGAGCCCGAGCTGCGCGCTTTCGCCCGTGAGATCGAGGCCCCCCTACGAGCTTGTCCGTGAGTGTGCTGAGAAGGGCCGTCTGCCCGTTGTCAACTTTGCCG
Source organism: Penicillium cosmopolitanum (assembly GCF_028827165.1). Taxonomy (NCBI): domain Eukaryota; kingdom Fungi; phylum Ascomycota; class Eurotiomycetes; order Eurotiales; family Aspergillaceae; genus Penicillium; species Penicillium cosmopolitanum. The sequence continues at coordinate 3,355,931 of NW_026622676.1, read as the reverse complement.
CTGGTGGTGTTGCGACTCCCGCCGATGCGGCGCTCATGATGCAGCTGGGCTGCGATGGTGTCTTCGTTGGCTCTGGTATCTTCAAGTCTGGTGACCCCAAGGCTCGTGCCAAGGCTATTGTCCAGGCTACTACCCACTTCAAGGACCCCAAGGTTCTCGCTCAGGTTTCTGAGGGTCTGGGTGAGGCTATTGTTGGCATTAATGTGTCGCAGATGCCTGCTGGTGACAAGCTCGCTGGTCGTGGCTGGTAAATTTGTTTATTGAGATTGTGTGTTGATAAACTTGCCTTGTCTCTGTTTCTTTTTTTTCCTTTTCGCCTTCGATGTTTTTTGGAGGGCACATTCAAAATTTCTTTTGTACATGAGCCATGAGCCGATGTCTATGATAGCTATTTGCATGACGGATACACAAAATTCTAGATTGTTTTTCTCTATCCTGGCGATATACAGTAATTGTCAACACCTGGTATATATGGAATTATCAAAAAAAGGAAAAAAGAGTACTGGTAGTTCATCGATGTAGTCCAACTAGCCAGTCGCCACAAACCCCGATCTAGACTTCCCCCGCCACCAAAAAGCATCTCGAACCATGTCCCCAGTAACCATCGCCCCTTCTGAACCCATATCCTCGAAACCATGAACCAATCGCCCGCCCCAATACGTTAACATCCAAAGTCACACGACATGCAGAGTCCAAAATGATAGTTAGACCCTACTCTACGCTACGGGGAAATTGGCAGATCACCGGCAGTCCATCCGATCCCAAATCTGATAGGCTCTCCGCTCCGAACCACCGATCACCGAACGCTCTGGAGAGAGCAAGTCGTTCCCCGGCCCCCTCTCTTCCCCCTCCAAATGCTCATTGGGGTACTAATCGATTGATCACTGGGGGCTAAGGTCCAGCTTCGCTTCCGCACACTTCTTCCAGAATGCCCAATCGGGATTGACTAAACCTCCGTACCGAGTCTACCCGTGAGTTAGTGGGGTCTTCTACTCTAGGCCTCTCTTTTCCCGCGTTAGGAAGGTGTATTGTACATACCGATACAATGCTGTGGTAATTTATGTTTATGGGGCCACAAGCATTGTGCAGGTGGGTGAGGTTGTTGACTCACCTACGCCTGTGAGAGTTGGAGAGAAGATCCCAATATTCCGGCTGGCTGGCGGGCTGTTACCGCTAATGACAATGGGTCTTTCTGAATTACCCACTGAGATTTTATTGATGATTGCATCTTGTCTTTCGCAGGAGAGTCACATTAATGCGTTGATTCGAACAAATCGCCGCTTATATCGAGAACTTCATCAAGTCCTACCATTCTTCAATGCCCAATATCTCCATGCATTTGCATTATTCTTCGCGGTTGAGCATCATCTCCCTCGCAATGTTCAACATCTGTTAGAAGGCTTGAATGTCGCCCGTGCTCGACCTCACTGCCTTCCCAATGACCTCTATCGAGAAAATAGAATTGCGAAACGCCTCAGGAAGGCCGAGAATCGCCAATCGAAAGATGAAAGTGAAAGTGAAAGTGAAGAAGAAGAAGACTCATATTTCTCCTCATACAACTTATGCTACACCCTCGAAGGGCGAAGACGGAATGAACATTCAAGTTCAGAATGCAAAGATTCCTACTGGGAAGACATTTACGCCCACCCTCTCTCCTCGCGCGGATATTGTATTTCGGTAATTGAGAATCTCCAACACGCCTTAATACTAGCTATTCAACGAGACCGGGTTGATATCGTTAATCTTCTACTGCAATTCGGCGCAGAGCCTAATTTCTACCGCGGTCGTGGTCGCGTATATCCACCGCCCAAAAATAGAATCGGCTGGGAATCAAGGCCACCTCGGGGACCGGGACCGAAGCAGGATTTACCTCCATTATTCACGGCGGTCCGGGGCGGAAGTCTCGAGATGGTCAAATTACTGCTCGATTCTGGGGCTGATCCGCAGCGATACGATTTGTCGAATTTATATCGTGCTGTGGAGGATCAGCGTCGAGATATCATTTCTGCGTTAATAAAGCTTGACGTTCGGTCTCAAAGGGCTGTGCTGAAACTCGCGGCTCTGCGGAATGATTGTGGTTTGGTTGAGTTTCTTATAGATGAGGGATTGAATGTTGCGGAGCAGGGACATGTCGGGTTATACGTGGCTGAAATGAAAGGCTACGAAGATATTGCCAGATTGTTAAGGCTTCGTGGTGCAACTCTCTTTGCGCTCTCTGGGGATGATAAAATGGATTGGGAGGAGGAAGATAGAGATGGGACGTATCGTCGTCGTTCCATCTGTTGTTTTGCTTCAATCGACGATGAGGTGCTTGAGGATGAGGATGAGGAGGATGAAGTTCCCGAGGACTAACTGGATGGAAATATTCATATCTATTGGGTATCTGAACTTTCTAATATTCTTTCTGATATACGGGCAGCCCTCTCAGGCATTAGATTCCTATTATCGGAATTGATTCCGGGATCCGTTTCCGAATTCCCTAGTTTTTCGGGATGGCTCTGCTCCATTCTCTGATTTACTCAGTTCAATAAATTTCCATATTGTCTACACCAGTAAGTATCCAAGTATCAGTACTATTTTGCATTCGATTTGGTCGAGGGTAAGGTGGCATAGATACTTGCTGCTCGAAATTGCGATCTGTCTTACTGACAGTCATCGGGTGTCGTAGTTGGTAGTTCTGAAAGGGCTACCGAGATGAGGCAAAATACTCCAATCAAACAGATTGTAAATTTCAAGCGAATCTCTCTTGACGCTCACATATTAGTATAGTATATGCTTTACGCTCACTGGTAGACACTCATTCAGGTGCGCTCGGGCCACTCCAACCACGTTTCCCCCCAAGCCAATCAAGGGATACTTAAACACTAATCACCCCCCGTCCTCAAATCAGCAACAACGTATTCCTCATACTCTTGACCACTTACTGCCGGGCCATTTCAGCCGCAGTTATAATGGCCAAGCTGATCTCGACACAAGAGATTGCGAACCATGCTCATGAGAACGATATCTGGATCGTGGTGAATGGGAAAGTTTACGACGTGACCAAATTTGCCCGGGATCACCCTGGTGGTGCCGAAAGTACTACCAATCTTCCAGATCCCCACATTTAGAAAACCCCCCGGCTAACTGACCCTCAAAGTTATTTATCATTTCGCTGGCCGCGATGCATCTCAGAAATACAATAGTGCGCACTCGCCTTCATTGATCAAAGATATCGACGATAGTATTGTTGGGAGCCTAGATACGACAACCATCACGGAAGAATGGCGTGGGCAGAATGAACCACCCAAGTCGACAACGACGATCTCTAAATCTCAAGTCTATCAAAATCCCCCACTCGACGACATCATAAACCTGGATGATTTCGAGGCCGTGGCCAAAAATACCTTCAGTCCCAAATCATGGGCGTATCATAGCGGAGCCGCCAATGACTGCTTCACGAGAGACGAGAATCGCGATTTCTTCCGGCGTATTTGGCTACGGCCGGCAATCATGCGAGATGTTTCGAGAGTAAAAACCCAGTCAAGTCTTTTCGGGTGCAAGCTTGACATTCCAGTCTTCGTCGCTCCTGTTGGTGCAGCCAAGATGAGCCACGAAGAAGGCGAACTGCCTCTCGCGAGAGGAGCTGCCTCGTCAGGAATCATTCACTGCATTTCAACAATGGCTTCCTATTCTCTTGCCGAGATTCTTGATCAAACCCCTACCCAGGCTTTCTACCAGCTCTATATCAATAGAGATCGATCCAAGACAGAAGCGCTCGTCCGCCTAGCCGAGAAAACCGGCAAAGTGAAAGCTCTATTTGTAACCGCCGATTTACCGGTTATGTCGAAGCGCGAGGCAGATGAGCGAATCAAGCTTGATGAAGGTACCCAGTGGATTAATGTAGCTAAGGACAATAACAACAGCCCGACAGGGAAGAAGAAGAGTGCCGGTCTAGCGAAAGCCAACAGTTCCTTCATCGATTCAACTCTAAATTGGGATGATCTGCGCTGGTTACGGAGTATCTCGAAGCTCCCTATAGTACTCAAGGGCGTTCAGCGGGCTGAAGATGCTCGTCTAGCAATGAGAGCTGGGTTCGATGGCATTGTGATCAGCAACCACGGAGGACGGGCCGCAGACACCACACCCCCGACAATCCTTGTTCTTCTGGAAATCCACCGATATTGCCCTGAAGTATTCGGCAAAATGAAGGTCCTTGTGGATGGAGGGTTCCGTCGCGGCTCGGATATCGTCAAGGCAATTTGTCTCGGTGCATCTGCCGTGGGTCTGGGTAGATCGTTTGCATATGCTCTCAATTATGGGCAGGATGGTGTTGAGCATGCTGTGAGCTGTGAGTATGATATGACTTAGGAAATTTGGTCGGATGCTAACTTCGATGTAGTGATCAAAGAGGAAATCGAGACGGCTACTCAGCTGGTGGGTATGACGGATTTGTTCCACGATGCGAGCCCATCTTACATCAATACGGCTGGCTTAGATCATTTATTGCCTTCGAATTATGATGTTACTATCAAGGACTCAATGAGACGATCCAACAAGCTTTAGATACTATGTCGTTGAGGGGGGTTGGGGTTGGGTTGCTGCGAGAAGCAGAGTGTACATGAATTTTGGTTTTATGGGAGCCACTACGCCCTGGCATCTGGATAATGTAAAAATTGATACTTCTGTGTGTAATTGGAAATCTTTCTGGATAACCTAGATAGATTTGATAAGGATAAACACTCAGGTGGTATTCTGGAAAAACTACTTCACATAAGGTAGAGGCCTAGATCAGTGAGGCAGGTTCAAGTTGGACAGACTTTCAGACACCTTCTAGCCGAACCAGATCTGCTTGCTGCAAAGAATTCCTCCTTTCATACTGTTTTCCTCGCTCTTCATCCTCAAGTTGAAAAGGGTCGTGACTGCATGACTGTACCCATCATTCCCCTTCTTCATCTTCGACTCGTAATCCTTCAACTCATCCGGTGTCAAAGCTTTTCCCGCTTTCTGGCGATGAACCCTTGCCATAGCCACCCTGTCTAGCAACTGTTGGCTAGCCTTCTTCTCTTTAATAGCATTTCCATACTTCAGTCGTGTCTCGATGATCCAGCGGTCGGCCTGACTTTCAGTCATGCCAGCGGGGAGATAGAGTTGAAAAGCGTCCACCTGTAGTCTAAAATCCTTCGGAAAGTCGAGGAGTTCATGTTCGAGCTTGCGCATAGAAATGCCATAGTCTTTCTCCCTCTGAATGCCCAGCTCGTGCAGCCTTTTCTCCTCCGATTCGTGCTTTCTGGCCCGCACCCAAACTCCGTACTCGTATTTCTGAAACTGCTTAATCCCCTCCCAGAGCAGAAGCGATAGTCCCAGAAGCTCTGTGAAGGCATAAATGTAGGGCTCGGTGCCCTCTTGGCTGTGGTTGATCAAGTTCCAGAGCACGGTTGCCCGCTCCTGGTACATTTTCGTTTCCTGAGGGTTGAGCTGTGGGAATCGAGGGATTTGATCGAGTCGAACGAGATCGGAGAGTGTTGGGAATGGCTTGTATGGGCAAAAGTCCGGCGAGATTGGCCATGGGCTCACGCCATTGGACTCACTGGGGTGCTCGCCTGACATCTTGATGGTTTTGCTATATTGCTATGTTGTGGTTCGTAGTGACGCTTGTTCGTTGTCGAGATGCGAGTAGATGATATCAGCGGTAACTGAAATGGAGTGAGCCGGAAGTTTTCTTTGCACCGTGATGGACACCAGGGGTATTAGATGAGAAGGCTTATTGATGGGAGAGAAGGACGAGAGAGAAGGACAAAAGAGACAGGTGGATAGTTATCACGGAGTTACCACGGAGTTGTTACAGTGAATGAAAAGGATGGGTGCCTGAGGGGAGAGAGCCACCCGCAATTCGCCAGAAAAGCCACTAAGCCTAGTAAGTCTACAATCGGACCAGATCAAGAAACTTCTCAAATAGTATGACTCAATGCGGATCGCTAATTGACATTCACTTCATCGATTCCCCCCATGCAATCCACCGCCGAATACATTCATCTACCTTTCGCAATGCGTCCTTCTGCGCTTCAACCTCAAACCACTCGCGATGCTCCTTGCCACATTCCGTACACTGGCCAAGATCACGAATTCGAAGATTCGCCAATTCAAGATGAATAAGTCTTTCCACGCGATGGACATGCGGGACCTTGCCTCCGGATACTGAAGAGGCCGCCGGGGTCCGAGATGGTGGCACTCTAGCTGGGGAAGAGTTTGTAGACGAACACGGGGTGTAAGGGTAGTAACGGATGAGTGTCAAATCGTGGGAGCATTGGCGTGTCCATTCCACCAGTCTTCTGTGGACATTACTCGTCCTGCCTATTTTCAGTCTGAGTGTGCCGGGTGAGGTAGGTGTCGGGTTTGTGGTTAATGCATTGAGATCCCGTGCTGCGCGAATTGCATCACTGACACTTCGTGGTTGTGCTGGGGGTCGGAGGGTGTTATCCTTGTAGGGAGATTGTGGCAGCAGAGAGGATGCGATATCTCTTGGGACGGGAGGTTGTGCCGTTCCACTTGGTCCATTTCCTCGTGGAGTACTTTTTGGAGGTGTGACCCAAAACATGTAGATGTAGCCTTCCTCGTCGGCATCGGAGATAGGTTTGGCTAGTTCCGTCAAAAGGATCGATGTCGTTTGAGGTTCCAAAGTGGAAGGAATCCATGATAAAAGAGATCCGGTCTGCGAAGACTTTCTGGGAGTTGGTGCAGAAGGCCGAGATGGTTTTGGCTGGCCAAATGATGGGATGCGGCCATTTTGAGGGCGCCCTTGGTTAGAATGATGTGATGGACGAGATGGTGGGGGTTTCTGGACTGGAATGGATGGTTTGGAATCCTCGTCACTTTCTTCGTCCACGATTTCGAAGCAGCAGAAGGACCTTTTCTTCTTCTTGGGCCGAGGTCGAAGTTTTTCGCCAAGATTGGCTTGGTTCGTATACCGCCTATTTGGAGGCTTTTGCGTTCCATCGTTGATGTCAAGGACGCCAAGTCGGTCCATAAGAGTATCAATGCTAGACCTTGGCTTCAAAGGGTCTTCATGGATTGTGGGTTGAGTGGCCGGGGTCGAGGAAGAAGCCTGGTCTTTGTGTTGCCAGCAATACAAAGAATCCACATCTATCGGTGCATGTCGAGAGCCCTTCTTTTGAGGAGTCGATACCGGAGACGGATTTGGGGACGGTGTTATGCCGCGCCGACAGGGCCGGCCTTGAGTTGTGATACCTCTACATGTGTTGGCTGGATTCCGGGAATCCGAGCGTGGTATCAAAGATTCCGGGGTATTGGATATGTGAGGCATCCCCAGATGAGGCTAGAAAGATCGAGAAATAGGTATGGCGTCGAAAAGACGGGTCTTTGTTTGAAGAATCGAGAAGTTAGGTTAAATACTAGGCGCCTGCAGGGCTGTTCAAGTTGCCTGCAATGCGGTGAGACCGGCCCTGGCCCTGGCACGGCACTGGCATGTCCGAGTCTGCCAGGGCCAGGCTACGACTCCACTTGACCACGTCGGGCGCGAAGGGATGTTGAAGCATTTTTATTTTTGTAAACGGTGGACGTCCTATTATGGTTAGCGTTTGCCTATTTCGGGTCTAGCGCTATCTGGGCACTCCGCCACACCGTGGCTCAGCTATGTATAGTACAAGTCCTACAGTGGTCACACGATGCTATTATATATAGGATAGTGACACCTGTGGACTATAGGCCCCCAGGTTATCGTGTCTTCTATAGAGAAATGAATTGACTCTTCAGGAACTTGAAATTAATTGTTGGTAAGTGGGGACGGACATTTGAAAGTTGCTAAAGTGGGCCTCAATAGAGCAGGGTCCGGCTTATGGTTAGAGATAAACTACTACTAGTATAAAACCTGCACAATTTCAGGTTCCTTCTGCTACTAGTAGTATTAATTCTAGTAGCCCGGGCACTAGATTTCTTTGTCTGGTTCAAGTTCCTGTCAAATCTTGCTATTGCTAAAAATACCATTCCTTGAATAGCTGTCGACCGAATAACGTTTTGACCGCCTCCCGGTATATATTTCCGACACATCAAGACTAATCGGTGATGTCTTTTGCCATGAGAGTGTCCCCGCTTTGGGGGTTCGTGTCGTGAGAAAGAGCGTGAAGGGCTGTCTTGTGGTGACCATTCATCCACCGCCACATACAGCAAAATATCCCGAGGTCCTTGCTAGGTAGTTCAACCAAAAGATTGAGGGTAGAATAACCGAGTCTTGAACCTTGGTAATTACAGCAATATATCCATGGATATACCTTCAATCAAAAGCCAGGAATACTGCGATTGAACACCAGAATACCAAGAACTTGAAGTACCTAGTAACCCATTGCTGTCAACTTGAATTGAGCACCAATCAAATCAAGATACCATTATATTCCTCATTCAACATTTTGCTCGTAGGCGACACTCTCATTCCTTGGGGGAGACGTGCACAATGACCTTTCCCGTGCTAGAGCCTTTCTTGAGATGTTCCAATGCCCCAATGACCTGCTCGAATTCAAATGTTGAATCGATGGTCGTTGTGATGGTCCCATCAGCGAGCCAACTTGCTAGCTGCTCATAATCCTCGCGTACGTTCTTGGTGAAGTACGGCACAAATTTGCGTGGCGTGCCACCCAGGAAGCTCGGCCACAGCAGACCTTTCGTCATATTCTGAACCGTTTGAAGCGACGGGGAGCCACCGACGGCAATATAATGGCCCGCTGACCTCAAAAATCCAGGCGTCGTGGCGAAAAAGTCCTTTGGCGAGTTACCAACGTTGTCCACCACCAGATCGTAGACTTGGCCTTCGGCTTTCAGTTCAGTAACGATATTCTCGACGCGGTAGTCGATGACTGCATCGGCGCCTAGCTTTTTCACTAAATCGACTTTGGCTGTTGAGCAGGATGTTGTGACGTGGCACCCGAGGGCCTTTCCAATTTGAATACCGAAGGATCCTGTTCCCCCGGAGCCGCCGTTGATAAAGATACGATCGCCCGCTTTGACGTAGGGCTTGATGCTTTGGTAGGCTGTCATACCAGCGGTGGGGACACCGGCAGCATGATCAAGATCCACTTCCCTGGGAATCACAGCATATTCCTCTTGTGACAAGACTAGGAACTGGGATAGAGAGCCGTGGGACTTCATTGGATCGACACGGCCAAGGATGTAGTCGCCGACTTTGACGTCCGTCGAGCCCTCGGCCACCGCTGTGACAGTACCGCTGAGATCCATACCCATGACCTTGGGGAATTTGACGGTGGCACGAGCGAGAAATCCCATTTCCATGACTTTATAGTCTGCTGGGTTGAGACAAGCGCTGACGACGCGGACGAGGATCTCGCCTTTTTTGAGAGCTGTACTGGGACTCGGGACATTGTCGACGAGCTTGAGGTTCTCCTCAACAGGACCGGGGGCATTTTGCTGCCATGCCTTCATGGTTTCCTCCATTGTGAATCAATCAAGTAGTAGCACTATAGGGTGCCTAGATGCGATATTGTTGGCTGAGGGGTAGGATCGGCAAAACCAATCTCAGAGATATAACACGATGACGTCAATATAAATATTAGTCAGCAAATATCTGAAAGTTGAATTATTTGAGATTCAAGATGAGATTGTTTTCTTTAGTTGCGAGCTTTACTTTGGCGAAGAAACTAGGTGAAGAGACCACGGGCGAGGGGGCCGATAAGCAGGGTATCAATCACAACGAGAAGAATGTACGAAGCCAGGGCCAGGAGTCGAAAGCGGGGTATGGTAAAATAAGCTAAGGAAAAATACAGGCCGCAACCTAGTACCGATTGATCGTCCTCGACATTCCTTGAATCGAGTCTGGGTCCCCGTCAAAAAGCTCTATTTCCGATAAAGTGGTTACGTTTTGATTTCGTCATCTAGGCATTCTCAAAATAGTTCGTTCTTTTCAAATGGCATCGTCAACAAGCTCGCGTAGCTCAGTTGGTAGAGCGCGGCACTAGTAATGCCGAGGTCTTCAGTTCAAATCTGGACGTGAGCATTTCTTTTTTGCTATTTTTGCATTTTTACCTAACAATGCCACACGTGCGTCTAAATGCTCTCACCAGGCCGAATTCGATGCCTTGCAACTGAATTTTCTTCATTAACTTGACGTCAGCAGAGGCAGATGTCTGGTCGGTACCTTGACGCATCCGTAAACATCAACGATTATATCCATCACAAAAGTGAGATAATTAACCACGATTTTCACCGAGTCAGACTTCGAACAGGGTAGAATGAATTTGTTCCAAATCTGGGTTATTGATATTTACTTTACCCCCAATGTATCTCAGTTTGCTAAACTTGATTTGAAATGAGAGTTGTTCAAGAATTATTTGGATTCGTAGTCATGGAACGGAGGCAGCCAAAACAGGCTAGTCATAAAATGGTGTAATTGTCCGATCCTAACTGCCATTCCCCGATTGACAGCTACTCACATAACGGGGCACTGGCCTATAGGCAAATCTAATTAAATATGGCGTTTCACAAAATATTTACATTTTAATAGATCTTTCAATGTTGCCATTTATCGATAGCGGTAGAGTTAGTATGGCCTAAAACTCGGTCTTCGAAGTGCCAGTCTGGCTCCCGCGAATGGATATCTAAGAAAATGTTCAATCACCCAAAACTCCCCATCATCGTCGTCATCGTCGCATATTGATAGACCATTTAAGGATCTATTGTGTATAATCAAAGCTCATGTTGCGGCATTTGAGCCAGAAATTCCTGACAAGCTCCAGAGTCTGTGGCCTCGCACCCCTGGCAATCATGAGAGTTTCCAGGAACCGAGATTTGTCTTGTGGAGAGAAGACTGGCACTTGGTTCCCGTTTGTATCTGCCATCTGGGCATCGAGCGTTTCAAGTGCAGTTGCGAGGCTTGGTCGTGCTTGTCTCATTTTGTTGAAGATGGTTCGTCGAAGCGCGTCGCTGAGGAATGGAAGATCTGACCTTGAACAACGACCGGCGAATTGTTTGACCAGAGTTTGGCACAATGGTGGGATGAATTGTTCCAGAACCTGGTCGAGTGCTGCTGTTTCTTCCGCATTCCCGCCACGCAGCTCTATCATCGTGACCCAGAAACTAGAGCCTGAGCGAATTGTCAATGGCTCAGGTCTGCTCAGTGCATGGAGTGTAAAGTTGAGGAGGACTGCGAACACAGGCGAATGCTGTGATGAAGCATTTCCTGTTGAAGATGGGAGCGGTTCGGTGAGTGAGAATAGTATGTGGTAGTATTTCGGAAGTAGGCGTGCGAGGAAGTCTATGCCAGCATTGGCAGTTTCCGGGTCGTAGATATCGGGGGTTTGGAGCATCGACGAGAATAGTTCAGTCACATGGATGATCAAGGCCACTGCTTCATTGCGAATATGAGCTGCATGGGAGGCGTGGGAAGCAAGGAAGGAAGAGGCGGTGGCCATGATGACATCTGTTCCGGATATACCCAATGGGAAGCTCTTGATGAAGTCAACTGTCAGTGACGGAGGGAAGACAAAAAGACCGGATGACTCTGTATATCCAGCCTTGAGAATATCACACGCAGAATCTATGATACCGCTGTCCACTGGGAAGTCCACAATGAGGATACGCATCGCTTCCATGATCAGTTGCTGAGCTCGAGAGCCCGGGCCGGCGTTCCAGAAAGATGGTGGATATGGGTTTTGTTCTTCTGCTTCATCAAGATTGAAAACTTCGTCCGAATCAGCGCGAAGCCCCCTTCCGATGCTGGCGATACAGCCTAACACAAGATGACCATGAGATCGAGCCACATCATATGACGTGCCGGCTTCTTCTCGAGCCTTCTTCGCCTCCTGGACGAAGAAATCAAGAATTCTCTCAAGCATTTCAACCTTCTCCTGGTCGGTAGATAGCTTTTGAATGATCGTCGCAATACCCTCCAAGACCTTTGGCATAGTCGATACGGTTGCCGTTGGCTTGGTGCGGAACTGGTCAAACTGATCTAGGAAAATAGGGAGCTCTGGAGTCAAGACACGAGCACAGGACTTCGAGAGGGTCAAGATGGATCGTGAAGCTGTCTGCGCGCAGGGCTCGAAGCTGAGTGACTCGAAAAGAATGTTCAAAACACCCGGAAGGAGCGAGTTCTGACGCTCGAAATATGATTCGTACTTTCCAAATGTGTCCACCAGAGTCTGACGCGCTTTGAGAGGAATCTGCGCCTCGCTGCCTGTGCAAAGTTGAGAAAAGGCATTGCTACCGAAAATCGCATCCAGACACTGATCTGCATGGCCATTTTCATCGACTGCTTCGGAGAGTTGTGCAATGCAAAACATAGCGGCCTCGAACCCTCGCCAATCATGATTCTCGAGATGGGTTGTTGCGCTCTTTTGGAATACGCGCACTAAGTCCACCCCTAATATCGGATAGGCTGATAGAAGATAGTCGCAGGCTTCATAACGGGAAGAGTTGAATTCTGCCCTTTCATCATCGCCCCAATCTTCGAGGTCCTCGGTTGCTGGGTAGAGAAGTTTGTTGAATAATCCTAGGACCACCTCGGCTAGTTGACCTTTGACCAACTGATACCGGGGATCCTCGGAATTTAGCTCATCGGTAGCAGATTCGGCAATTTCACACCAGTATTCCAGAACACGGGGTGTTGCCGGGTCATCGATAGAGGCGTATCCCGGGGTTTTGAAAATGCCATGGACAATGGTCAAAATTCCGATGTTTTGGGGTTTCATCGGATCGGTGAACAGCTCCAAATGAAGGTATGAGAGATACGCGACCAAGAGGTCAACGTACGCCATGCTCTCATTGCCCTCGTCGCCCTTGGTAATAGCAACGATGTGCATCGTCACAATAGAGTCGGATAGGATTTCTGACAAAGCCCATATGGAATTCTCATCAAAGGCCCAGCGGCGATTGTCAAAGGCCTGAGTCAATACTGTTGCCGCACTTTCGCTAAGGGTAGGAAATCGAAGCATTTTGATAATATCCTGACCACATTGAACAGCGATACCCTGAAGACTCTCGCCACTCGATGTATAACGGCTTGCATAAACACCTAGCCAGGCCTTTCAGACGAAAAGCACGTCAGTGATCCACGGGATATAGTTACATTCAGGTCTTGGTAAACTCACCTTCCACGAACTCATAGCCTCGTTCGCTAATGTAACTTCTGTTGACTCTTCCCTGAGTGCAGCTTCGGAAATTGTAATCTGCTGCATGATGTATCGCACCAACAGAAAACCATCCTCGATGTTCGCTTGGCACCTTTCCAGGATCGGCTTGGCATCCTGGGGCTCAACCTCTAGCCGCAATCCGTCCTCAGCCAGCGCCACTGAGAAGAATGACAATGCCAATGCTTGTTGTGTGCTTAGAGCAGGCAGTACCCCATTTAGGAAATCCACAGTCTGGGATTCCTGTTCAGAGACATATCCACCATGAGCAAGACTGGCAGCCAGCTGCCAGATAGCTCGTTTCCATGGTGATTTCGGGTGCCTGAAAATAGTTGTCAGGCTGGATGCAAGTTTCCTAATTACCATCGCCTGTTCGCCCTCGTTAACAATAGCGACGAAATGGTTGACGAGCTGCGCTAAAATCTCCACAGTCATGGATTCTTCAATATCACCGCTGGAATCAATTTATTAGCAACGAACTTTCCAATAGTTGACATTTGTCTCCGGGACAAACACATTATACTACCCACCTTGAGACATTAACTTTAACTGTGAATGTAAGTGCTCCCATGAACCGATGATGGGCTGATCGCTCCCGTAGCAGGGAATCCGCGATTTCCCAGGCATTTTCGCCTTTCTGGAGTTGCTGCAACCGTGCTTGGATCTCATTGATCCGCGCCGGATCGCGTTGATTGCCCGGGTGATAGAGTTGACTGACGAGCTAAGAAAGTGTGAGAAGACGTGACTTTCAAATAGAGCGTCTTTGGTGACAGTCATACCGTGTGTGACTCAGCAACTGGACCTCCGGTATTGTGTCCCATGCCTGCAAGTTGCGTCGCCATTATTTCATCACCAAGCTCTCTCATGGGGGGGGTGATGAATGGAAGTGCGAAGGAGGAAAAAGGGCGTATACAAAGCATCACGTGGTGATAGCCGGCTTTCTGCAGGAGATTTCCTGTGATCCCAACGGCGATTGGTGGGAGTCAAGGCGGTAGGGTAGTCGGTCAAACGCGGGGCTTTCGGGCGGTGTGGTGGAAATAAACACGGCGAGAAACATCGGCCATAAATTAACCAAGGCAAGAATTGGGCAGGTAGAATCCTGGTCAAGGCAATGGTCCCTACTTTTTGCATCCAAGAAAGCGATCAGGTAATAGCCACCAGGTACTATGTTCTGTATATAAAAAATAATAATCCAACGATAGCCATAAATCAATAAATCTTATATATAAGAAGAAATCACGCAATAGCCACCTGGGCACAATGCATTAGATGATTTTATATACTACAAAGAAAAGTAAAAAAAAGTACATACTACTCCGTACTCGTTCAACAATTAAAATCATATTTTCCAACTGCTGCAACTACTAGCACAGTGCAATGCAAACATTTGAAGGTGACATGCAAACAGACGGGCCGGTCCCCTCCAACCGACCAACAGCGAGACTAGCCGGCCACCGGGGCAAATTACCAGTACTAATTCCCCATAGCTACCCTAGGCACACGACCGGCGGAATTGAAGCCACTCTCTCTTATCACTTATCTGCCACCTTCCACCCTGCCCTCCCACCACCTGGCAGCTCTGTTCGGTGATTCAGCTGAAGGTCGCAGAGTCCTCCCCCCCCCAGGCGTCTCGCCCATGCTCTTCTCCCACCCTATTCGCCTTCCCTGGACATCACTGCGATCACTGAGGCCCCTTCAACCTAAGAGGTTCTTCTCCGCATCTCGCCCCCGGTTCACCCTCGAGATGGCGACCGTGGATACCACACAGCGCCTCTCGCAGCTGCGGCAGCTGATGCGAGATAACAAGGTTGATGTTTACAGTATGCCAGCCTTCTCCTACTGCCCAATTCCTCGACCTGCTGCTAATCTCTTGTTCAGTCGTTCCCTCCGAAGATAGTCACCAGTCCGAATATATCGCGCCTTGCGACGGCCGCCGAGGTTAGCCACCACCATCATTCTCGATCACACCCCCTTGCAACCACTCACAGTCTATTTCAATATCAGAATTCATCTCCGGGTTCTCTGGCTCCGCCGGCACTGCCATTATTTCTCTGAGCAAGGCTGCTCTGTCCACCGACGGTCGTTATTTCAACCAGGCCGCCAAGCAACTCGATGGCAATTGGCAGCTCCTCAAGCGCGGCATCGAAGGTGTGCCCACATGGCAGGAGTGGTATGGATGATATTTTACTTGATATGGAATTGGATCGAGACTGAGTGTGATATAGGACCACGGAACAATCCCAAGGCGGCAAGGCCGTTGGTGTTGACCCGTCTCTGATCACGGCTTGTAAGTACCCGTTCTATTCACGGCCCGTGGTTATCACGGCTAACGCTTGTATCTCTATACAGCTGGTGCACGCAAGCTCGCCGAGACCCTCGAGAAGAACGGCTCCTCGCTGGTGGGAATCCAACAAAACCTGGTTGATCTGGTTTGGGGTAAGGACCGCCCAGCCCGTCCTAGCGAGAAAGTTCGCGCGCACCCAATTAAGTACGCTGGTCGTCCGTTTCAAGAGAAGATCACCGAGCTGCGCAAGGAATTGGAGACGAAGAAGAAGGCTGGATTCATCATTTGTAAGCCGTCCATGTTCGGTTTACTATCGCAGTCGCCTAACATTATGCAATAGCTGTGCTCGACGAGATCGCCTGGCTATTCAACTTGCGTGGAAACGAGTGAGATTATCCGATTGACATTGTTATATGTCCAACTGTGGCTAACAAAATCTAGTATTCCCTACAATCCGGTGTTTTTCTCTTACGCGGTTATCACCCCAACCACCGCAGAGCTCTATGTGGATGATGAGAAGCTTACACCCGAGGTCAAGGCCCAGCTTGGCCAAGACGTTGTCATCAAGCCATATGATTCCATCTTTGCCGACGCTAAAGCTCTCAGCGTTGCCAGAAGCCAATCAGCGGATGAATCGGCTGCCAAGTTCCTTCTGTCTAACAAGGCTTCGTGGGCTCTCAGCCTAAACCTTGGCGGCGAGGATCAGGTCGAGGAAGCTCGTAGCCCGGTCGCAGATGCCAAGGCTGTCAAGAACGAGACAGAATTGGAGGGCATGCGCGCCTGTCACATCCGCGATGGTGCTGCACTGACCGAATACTTTGCTTGGCTTGAGAATGAGCTTATCAACAAGAAGACCGTCATGGACGAGGTTGATGGCGCTGATAAGCTGGAGCAGATTCGCTCCAAGCATGATCTCTTTGCTGGCCTTTCCTTCGATACCATTTCTTCTACCGGTCCCAATGGCGCTGTGATCCACTACAAGCCTGAGAAGGGTAGCTGTGCGACCATTGATCCGACCGCCATCTACCTCTGCGATTCCGGCTGCCAGTACTTTGATGGAACTACTGATACCACTCGGACTTTCCACTTTGGTCAACCCAACGACTTTGAGAAGCGTGCTTTCACCTTGGTCCTGAAGGGAATGATTGGAATTGACACTGCTGTCTTCCCCAAGGGAACTAGTGGCTTTGCTATCGATGTTCTGGCTCGCCAGCACCTCTGGAAAGAAGGCCTGGATTTCCTCCACGGCACTGGACATGGCGTTGGCTCCTACCTGGTAAGCAGACACTTGTCAAATGCCCTGCCTCCTACTTTGCTTATATATTAACCTCGTTTCTAGAACGTGCACGAGGGTCCCATGGGTATCGGAACTCGTGTGCAGTACACCGAGGTCCCGATTGCGGCTGGGAATGTCATCTCGGATGGTTTGTTATTTCCGCCTTGAAACCCAGACTCAAATGACTGATCAATGATATTAGAACCCGGCTACTACGAGGACGGCAAGTTCGGTATTCGCATTGAGAGTGAGTTCTGTCCGCGAACATCTAAAACACTGGGCCTCCATTCTAATTACTCTTTGATAGATATCGTTATGTGCCGCGAAGTTACTACTCCCCACAAATTTGGCGATAAGCAATGGTTGGGCTTTGAGCATGTCACCATGACCCCCATTGGTCGCAACCTGATCGAGCCTTCTCTGCTGAGCGACTCCGAACTCAAGTGGGTGAACGACTACCATGCTGAAGTGTGGGATAAGACCCACCAGTTCTTCAACAACGACGAGTTGAGCCGGAAGTGGCTTGAGCGTGAGACCAAGCCTATTTCCAAATAGGCTGGTCTGCAATAGTCCATAGTTAAATATAGCCCTGTCTTTGAGGCTCGTTGACGTAACCTACTCTTCATCTACAATACAATCTTCTGTGGGTACATGAAAAGTCAAGTACTGTAAAGTGTAGCGGCGCGAGGCCATACAACCTCCATTGGGTTTGGTTTGTAAATTGAAAGGGGGAATCCATGGATGTACTCTGCCAAATCTACCAAATCTACCAAATATTTGAAGGTCACGTTGGAATGCGGGAAGCTCATGTGGAGCCGCCAACACCGAAGACCAACTTCCCCGTGCCCCAATGCCATCCCTCCACCTCCACAAACACACAACGCCCTTCTCCCGAATCCTCCGACCAAGAATGGTCGCTTCCCTTCCTCAACACCCGTCGCGCGAAGGCCACAGCACTTGAATCCCAACGTCCCCCACATTGGCGGCCTCCCCCGCACCCCTTGTCGCTGCCTACGACCACCCTACCAAATCGGCCTAGACACCTGGCGTGAGCGGCCAGAAACCATTGGGAATGAGCGGTCGCAACGGTTACGGAAACGGTTACGGCTACGGCGACTCAAGCCGATATGACCAGCAGAGCGAAGGTGGATATGGTGGTAACAACAACAATAATCTCGGAGTGAACGGATACGGCGGTCGAAGCGGTGCCAGTTCATCGGCGTCTGGTCGGTCTCGTCCAGGTGGCTATGGTGGCTTTTATCCGGAGGCTTCTCAGCAACCGTCTTTGTCTCCTGCCCCGTCGCCGGAGCGCCGGCGTGATCGCTCAGAACGAGACAGGCCGCCGGGCTCGTCGCATTCTGCATCGTCGCGATCGAGAACACGGGGTGGGGAGTCGGAGAGGAGATATCAGAACTCGAGGGATGGTGCTCACTTGAGAGAGGAGCGTTCGAGAGAGGAGCGTCCAAGGGAAGAGCGCCCACGAGAAGAACGCCCACGAGAAGAACAACGCCCACGAGAAGAACAACGCCCACGAGAAGAACAACGCCCACGAGAAGAACAACGCCCACGAGAAGAACAACGCCCACGAGAAGAACGCCCAAGAGAAGAACGCCCAAGAGAAGAACGCCCGAGAGAACAGCGCCCGAGAGAGGATCGCCCAAGAGAACAGCGCCCAAGGGAGAATCGCCCCCCACAAGATCGCTCGAGAGATGCTGCGCAATATGCGGAGAGTCGCAGCCGGGACATGAACCCTCACCAAGCCAGTCTTATACCAAACAATTCGGGACCGATCCAATCAGTTGAAGGTTCGTGGACGCTTTCCAACACCAAGTTCTGGATAATTCACTAATAACCTGAACGTATACAGATGTTCTACAGTCAATTCAGCGGGATTGGGAATTCATGACGGGCCCCGAATGTATCCCCGTCCATGTCGCGCTCAGCCTCATGGACACAAGTACTCTGGGAAAAGCCGAACGTGAGCCGGAGTTTCTAAAAATGTACAATGAGATCCAGAGGACTCTCAAGTCAATTGTGAACGGTTAGGATCTTTCTCCGCCCATTCGATTTACCAGTACTGACCAGACCTGCCTCAGAGCACCATCAGGGATTTAACAGTTCCATTGGTACATACCACATGATCCAATCTAATATTTCCAGCTCCCAAGGACGAGTGCGCAACCTGAGACACTCTCTGGATGAGGCAAAGAGCGGGTTGTTGTCAACCAAACCAGAGCTAAAAGGGCTGGCGACGTCTTCCCAAAACTATGACGATCTTCTGCAGCTGTTCGCCCAGATAGAAGAGATCCAA
This sequence comes from Penicillium cosmopolitanum, assembly GCF_028827165.1. Classification (NCBI taxonomy): domain Eukaryota; kingdom Fungi; phylum Ascomycota; class Eurotiomycetes; order Eurotiales; family Aspergillaceae; genus Penicillium; species Penicillium cosmopolitanum. The sequence goes on along the minus strand of NW_026622676.1, from coordinate 3,336,930 downwards.
TCACTCCCAGAGAAGCTTGAGTCTCGTATATCTGACAAGCGATTCCTTGCGGCCGTTGAAGTACTGCATACAGGATCGCGCTTGCTACGCCGCTCCGAGCTTGAAGACATTGGCGCTCTGTCTGATGTTCGGGCTTATTTCAGTAACCAGGAAACCTCTCTCACGGAAATTCTGATTGAAGAACTGCATGATCACCTTTATCTGAAGTCGCCCTACTGTTCGGATAGATGGAAGGCTCCCGTAGGCGAGGGAGACATCAATTCCTCCAGCTGGTCAGGTAATCGTTCCTGGGAACGACCGATATACACATTTTTGGCCAAATTCGATCCAACTACGGCCATGATAGAGGATTCATCACGAAATCCCGAGGCGGACACATTCTCATATATTCAACTACTGATAGAAGCACTCAACAAAATGGGCCATCTCGATACTGCTGTCGACCGAATTGAACAGCGCCTTCCCGTGGAATTGTTTGCGGTGGTTGACAAAACCAATGCCGAAGTTGACAACCGTTATCCCGCCCCGAACCGTACCTTTTCTTCTCATGACAACCAGGCCAAATCGAACCTGCCCACGGAAACGATTGAGAAGCGTGGGCATGTGCTCTCTGAATTCCTATTCGCTCTCTATGCCAAATTTGAGTCGATTGCAGAAGGCCATCGAGTTGTTCATGACGTTATCGAAGGGATTGTTGGACGAGAGGGTCTAAACAAGGGTGATACACTTGGCGGTGGTTTCAAGGAATTGTGGAAGCTCTTGCAGAGCGAGGTAAGTAAGCCCGGTAGCCTAGTTGTAACACTGTACTAATATTTGCCCCCAAACAGATTCGCTCTTTGTTGCATGATTACCTTGCCACTGATGGAGACGGTTCCTTTGGTTCCCGCAGCGAAGAGGCCGATGCTCGGCGCAACCTCTACACAGGAAACCGCGACAAGAACAAGAGAATGTTTAAGTTGTCCGACATGGACGAAGGCACTGAAATGAAGGCCGAGCAAGACGAGCTGGATGAAATTCTGAAATCCTCTGTCCCAGGTCTTGTTTCGAAAACCAGGCAAAAGGCAGCTGCAAACGATGCTTCTTCGTCACGACAAGGCAACTCTGGAACTGGTCATAAGATTCTCCTGGAGCCAAGTGTTTTCAACATGCGGCTGCTTCTTCCGCCTTCGCTTTCCTTCATCCAACGTCTCAAGGACATTGTGCCCGTTGACTCTGATATCTCCATGAGCACACTGACATCCTTCCTTGATGACTTCATGGTCAATGTCTTCCTTCCCCAACTGGATGAGACTGTCACCGATCTATGCACGCTCAGTTTCATTGCCGTCGATGCATTTACTGAAGATCCCCAGTGGACCAAGGTTTCGCCACGACCTATTTTTAGGGTAAGAATTGTTATCACTCTCCATACATTGCTCCCTCATCTCACAATTTCATCAATTAGGGAACTGTGAAGTTCATGTCGATTGTGCGAGAATTCAGCAAGATGCTATCGAGCATCCCACATGATCAAGCATTCACGCAATTGTTGATTGATCAGATCGTGACTTATTATGATAAGTGTTTTGGGTGGTATAAAGGTGCGTCTCTTAGCCGGCGTGGAGCAAGAATGGAATACCTGGACAGCCACTAATTCTCTCAAAGCAATGGTGACAAAGGTTTCCGCGCGTATGCATGGAGGCGCTGTCCGGCTTAAAGCTGCTGCGTCATTCGCCGAGGCCGGTGACATCCATGATATAGTTGACGAGTTATGGAAAGGGCCAGGCGAGAAGAAGCAGACACTTATTGATACTGTAAGTTCTTATCGCATCGTCGTTTTGTCGGCAGAAGACACTAATAGACATAGGAAATTGATCTCCTCCTCAAACGGACAGATCAAGTCCCCTTGGAGCCATACGATATTATATCCGACCCTAAGACCGTTGTGGCCATTTCGCTGCTGTACAATAGCATGGTAAGTACCATCGTACCCATCACCTGCCTGACGATTGCTAAACTCGTCTCTATAGCAATGGCTTGGAAGCCACCTCGCCAAGATCAGACTAATTGTCGACCCTTCTACGGAGCATACCACGACGTCTTTATCCACCAACGGCCGACCATCCCGAAGATGGACACTCTTTGGAGCAATGAAGCCCAAGCGTGATAGTGTCAACAGCCCCGTGTATCTGCCACTTAACGACGAGACTGCGACAGCATTTGACAAGACTTTGCAATCACTTCATGGTCTCGGATCTACTGCTCTTCTTACATTGCATGTTGATATCCGCTGTGGTATCATCCACATGCTCACCAAGACCATGTCGGGACCTAATCCTCCTACTGTTCGAAACTCCGAGCCCGCCACACCTTCTCCAAGCACCACCGACAGCTGGTGGCACATTATTCTGAACCAGCCAACTGCTGCCTCCCCGACAATTTTAGGGCTCAACAGTGACTTAATCGCCTTCGATACCAACATCTCTACCTATTTGGGATCTGCCGAGCACTGGTTCATCACCTCCGGCCTTGCACGGTTCATCGATCGCGTATTTGTGTCCTGCACAAAATACATCGGAGCGATGAATGAGAATGGTGCCCTTCGCCTACAATTGGATGTGCTTGTCTTACAGCAAAACTTGAAGAACATCATTATCGACCCCACTGTCGACCCTTCCCACCCTGGCGAAGCTTCTCTTCACGAAGTTGTGGCCCTGCCTCGGAGCGCTAAGTTCCTGGACTGGTTCCTAGAGGGTGCCGAGAAGGCGCTAGACTACTCCAAGGACGAGAAGGATGCGTTCGCTGCCGAGGGCGACGGCGCCTTGGCAGCAGGTAACGGCGAACCATTTACCTATGACGAACTGCGAGTGCTGGTGGATCTCTGTTTCTCCGAGGTCTTGCGAGGTCCACGGGGTGCAGAAAACCGGGAAGACTTCATGTCGTCCAAAAAGGCCAGCGCGGATGCGCTCTTACGACTCAACGAAGTCATGTGGGATGCGCGATAGACAACTAAAGAATATTTGCGTTCACCATGTACTCTTCATACTATATACACTGGCAAATAGCTGTTTGTCAAAATTTTTAGCACAGGTCCGTAGGGGTCCCGGACAGGCTTTGGCCCCAAATATGACATGACAATCTCACGTCTCATACTCGTAGAAGGATTGCAGCCTCCAACGGTCTAGTCTTCAGTAGCGCCTTTTTGTTTAATGATTCTCCCTCTCAATTAATTAAGCTGCCCCCGCTAAGCCCACTCAGGCACGGCGCGCATCCATTTTCGGACAGTCCCGAGTTTAGTCTCTGGCGCCCAAGCTCCACGCTGGTTTCAGATGTCTCGACCTCATTTCTCTAAACCCTGTGGCTGCGAAATAGTATGCGCCCACAGTCAGCGCCTAAGATGATAGCCTGATTCCTTTTGATTTATGGTCTTAGGTCTTCGTCTTCAAGTTCCTTTCCCTTCTTGCCTCTCACACTCTTTTTCACCACCTGTCCGTGACAGTTCTTTTTTTCAGTTTCGGATTTGATATCCAAACATCCATTCATTCTATATTGTGCCATTGTGTCCGATCTCTACACAGTTGCACTCCCCCATTCATTCAACCCGCATCCGCGAGGGAATTATCATTCTTTACCAACTTGAATCCTTCTGAGAAAAGACAATCACGCAAAATGAAGTATCAAAACATTGCCTCTATGGGCCTTGCCCTCCTCAGCAGCGCAGCTACTGTCTCTGCCAGCCCGCTGGTTCTTCGTGGAAACTCTGGAGTTTGCCCTAAGGGATACTCGCCGACTGTTATCACCATGTCTGTGCCTATTACCGCCACCCCAACCCCAGTGGCCATTGAGGAACCTACAAGCACTCCTTCGACGCCTGCCCCCGTCACCGACTCGGAGACGCAGACCCCTATTCAGATTGAGACTTCTTCACCTGTCGGATATGTGGCTGCTATCCCCTCTTCTGTGGCCCCAACGACTGAGGCTTCCGTCCCCGAGACTACTGAGGCTTCCGTCCCCAGACTACTGAGGCTTCAGTTCCTGAGACTACCCAGGCTGCTGTGGTTGTCACCACATCATCTTCCCAGGCCCCTGCTGTTCATGCTGCAGTTCCGACTACCTCTTCCGTGACTGAGGAGGCTGCCGTCTCTCAAACCCCCGTTGCTCAGTCAAAGCAGGCTTCTGTATCTTCCTCTTCGGGTGGATCATCCGGCGAAGCTACTTTCTATGGTGGAAACGTCGCGGGTGGTACTTGTTCGTTCTCTGGATACACCATCCCCAGCAACCTCTTCGGAACTGCATTCTCCGGTGCGGTCTGGGACAATGCAGCCAAGTGCGGATCCTGTGTCGCCGTCACCGGGCCCAACGGCAAGACCATCAAGGCCATGGTAAGACCTCTGAAACAAAAGCAATGCCGCACAGATAAATTCGAAAACCGCTAACAAACTCAAAACAGATCGTGGATAAATGCCCCGAATGCGCAGAAGGACACTTCGATCTCTTCCAGGACGCTTTCGCTGAACTCTCCGACATTTCAGCCGGTGTCATCGACATCACTTACTCCGCTGTCTCCTGCGACCTCGAGGGCCCCCTGAAGCTCAAGAACAAGGAGGGTACTTCTGCGTACTGGTTCTCGATGCAGGTGGTTAACGCCAACGAGCCTGTCACCAAGCTTGAGGTTAGCACTGATGGCGGAAGCAACTGGCAAAGCACCACCAGGACAGACTACAACTTTTTCGAGAACAGCTCTGGCTTCGGTACTGACAGTGTCACGGTCCGTGTCACCGGCGAGTCTGGAACTACTGTCGTCGTTAAGAACGTAGGCTCTGAGGCCGGTTCGGAGATAACTGCTGGCTCTAACCTGTGAGGCCTGGTGGATTTAGTGTTGTCATGCTGAACACGATGGTCTTATTTTAAACTTCTCTTCTTAAGCTATATTTTGACAATATACATATACTCTATTTGAAATCTGGAATAACAGCCTAGAGGCGAGAATTCATAAACTCGTAAATAGTAAAGCACGATGCGGGAGCCTGCTTGGCGGCTACTCAAAGGACTCCTTGAAGTCATTGTATGAATCACGACCCCGTCCCCCGACCACAACTTCAAGTTGGAGAGGTACCCTTTTTTTCACTCCAAATCGAATTATTAGGTTGTCGCACAAATCAACTACAAATTTCGCGCAACAGCTGATTTCTGCACATGACGCTACTCGAGTTGATAAACAGGAATGAGTGGAACTCCAGTTGTGCTGCCTAACGTCGGTAGAGCATCAAGTTCGGGTAAGTGATGATTAGTATTTGATTGGTGCTATAATTCTATCTATATTCACCATGACGAAGGGCATATTACTAAAGACGTCGACGAATGATGGCAAAAATGACGATATAGCATTGTGTTTCCTGCTTGAAAATTTTGGTTATCGATGGATGTTGATCAAGAGCAATGCCGACAATGACCTTCCAGGAGTTGAAGCTGCCCAACACACATTTGTGGACGGAAAGCGCATCTGCTTTCTCCCCATAGGTCCATAGCGAGCGGGTGAAGTCAGAGATTCTCTTAACATGCAATCATACGGTCTGTGCAAAGGTTTCTTATCAGGGTTTATAAGGTTCAGGCAGTGCCCAGGTAGTTTAGGCAGCATACTCCGGATACCCCGGATTGCTGGCTGTCAAAAAATACGAGAAGTTCCAATTAGGGGAAAGAATGCGCCCTTCCCAAGTGCTAGGATTCTCAGAATCCAGAGACTATTATTTATATGGATTTCAACACGGTCGGCCATGTCATTATTTAGGCCTGTAAATGCCCTTGTGGCCCATGATTTGAAGGAGTTCGAGATTATACTATGTACGATTATAATTACTAACTACTAGTACCTAAGGCACCACTCTATAGATAAGGAGTACTTTACAGCTAAGAACCAACATATCTCGGACTAGGTCAAATTGTGTCAGTGTTAACACCAATTCGTGTTTGTGCCAGAAAGACATTCGTTGAATCACGCGGGAGAAGGAAATTATCTACCAATCAAAGCCAACTTGAACTCGCATGAAACATAAGTCGAGGTATGAGGGAGTGGCCCGACTATCTGTAACTCGATTGCTGTTTCATGTGGTGACATAGTTAGCACCAAGGCAGCCAACGTCGCGCAAACATATGAGACAAGAGTTATCATAAGGTCAAGGGTCATTTTTGTCGTCTATCACTTTTTGCTCTGCCATGTGGCTTTTTCGTATTACATGTGGCTGAAGTATCTTACTGGCATGCATCGCATATCGGACCTCGGGGATTTTTAACGGTTTTGCCCGACATTGCTTTCAAAGCCGCAAGGGCTTGAGGCGATCACGAAATCGTCTTGGCACCTATGTAGTCGACGTCTTACAGCAGGTCTGTGAGTTGGCACAAGGCCATGCAACAATTTTTACCACCCAAGGCCCTTCTTAGCCAAGTACACCCCGAGGTGAAGTCGCACCCGCAATTTTCCCGCGAATACCCTTTGGATGGAGTGGAGATAAGGATGTTAAGGTTAATTCCGTTGTCCCTGGTCGGGCTTTGGGGAGCATGGGGACGGTCTAACATTCTCTCCGCCTCTAGCCCAATAAAGGCATACAAGCGTCAGCCGGGGTAAGCCTAAGGGAATACATCGAAGCTGCAGAGAAACAAGGAAATTTTTCGTCCGGTCCGGTACGTTCGTCCGTTGGCTGAGTGACTCACGGCTCCGACCGCTATTCGCTATGGTCGCCAGCTTCTTACGGTGCTGAAATGAAGATCTGAGGGTATCCCGAGCCAGCCGAGTCGTTGATTGGTCCATCGTCTACCTCCGCCTCGTATTTGAGGCGCTACACCAACACTAATCCAGGGTTCCAGAAGCGTCAGGCCGTATCATGTCGCATGTGGCTCATTTTTTGTCATCGGGTTTTTCGATTCGGTATAACCGGGCACCGATCTCCGATGCCTTTGATCGGTGTTTTATAAAACCATGGGAAGCTGGCAGCTAGATGGAGAGTCTCCCAATTACTTCATCCTCCTTTCCAACGGGTCTGATACCGCCCAAAAAACTCTGTTTATTGTCTCGTGTCATAATAGCGAGTGACAATGACGGAAGCTAGCAAAGCCAGCAGTCTTACGAACGTGGATATCGAAAGTACACCAGAAAAGGTCGCCAAGGATGTTCAAGAAACAACAGAGCCTGAATACCCTCCTTTTTCGAAAGTCATCATTGTTATCCTCGCACTTTACCTCGCTATCTTCCTAGTGGCGCTCGATCAGACCATCATCGGTGTCGCCATCCCCAAAATCACCGATCAATTCAAGAGTATCTCAGATATTGCCTGGTATGGCAGTGCATACTTCCTCACGTCAACTGCACTTCAGCCCTCGTACGGCAGGATCTATAAGACTTTTAGTGTGGGTCAACCTAACAGCTACCAACCAAGAAGCTAGATCTAATCATCAATCGCACAGGTCAAATGGGGATTCTTAATAGCCGTTCTGATCTTCGAAATCGGGTCTCTTATCTGCGCTGTTGCACCATCCAGCACAGTCCTGATTGTTGGACGAGCCATTGCAGGAATTGGCGTTGCAGGTATATTTTCCGGTGCCTTGGTGATCATATCTTTCACAGTACCACTGCCTAAACGACCATTGGTTTTCGGTGCATTTGGAATGGTTTGGGGAATCGCATCGATCGCTGGTCCACTCCTCGGCGGTGCGTTTACAGACGGTATAACATGGCGCTGGTGCTTCTATATCAACCTGCCTATCGGTGGTCTCTCAATTGCCGTCATCGTTTTCATCCTCAAAGTGCCAAAGAAGAGCGATCTCTCCGGTACCTCTGTCTGGGAGCGCATCAAGCAGTTGGATCTGATTGGTGCCAGTCTGCTCATTCCTGCGATCATTTGCCTGCTGCTTGCCCTCCAATGGGGAGGAAACAAGTACCCATGGAACAACTCCAAAATCATCGGCTTATTCGTCGGTTTTGGCCTCATGGTTATTCTCTTTGCCGCCTCACAAATATACCTGGGCGAAAAGGCTACTCTACCACCTCACATTCTGAAGAAGCGTACCGTTCTGGCGGCATCATTGTTTGCCCTGTTCTTCGGCGGTTCTTTCTTCTTGCTGGTGTATTATGTCCCCATCTACTTCCAGAGTGTTAAAGGATCCTCCGCCATGAAATCCGGTATTCAGCTCCTACCTCTCATGCTGGCTACCGTTGTTTCTTCGGTCACCTTCGGAGGCTTGATTACTGCGGCGGGATACTACACACCCTTTTTGATCGGAAGTACTGCAATTGCTGCCATCGGCACGGGTCTCATCACTCTGTTCGATGTCGATATGCCGACCGGAAAGTGGATCGGCTACCAGATTGTTGCAGGCGCAGGTGTGGGCGCAGGCTTCCAGGTCCCGATGACTGCTGTCCAAACCGTGCTTTCGCCGGAGGACATCCCCGTCGGCACAGCTGCAGTCATGTTCTTCCAAACTCTGGGCGGAGCTTTGTTTATCGCTGTTGGCCAGTCAGTTTTCCAGAATGGACTCATTGATGGAATCACCAAGTACACGACAGGTGTGAACCCCATGGCTATTGTCGGAGCTGGTGCGACTGAGATGCGCAAGGTCCTTGGCGAACTTGAAAAGCTTGATCAGATAGATGGTGTGATCGAGGCTTATATGAGTGGCCTGAGAGACTCATATCGCGTCGCCCTAGCGTTGATGGTTGTTGCTTTTGTGTCGAGTCTCTTCCTGGAGTGGAAGAGTGTGAAAAAGGCTGGTGGTGAGAACAAGGAAGCCGCCGTTCCGGCTCTTTGATGCAAGTCGCAAACAGATTGTACTAGATAGGTACCAGTCTGGCTAGTTGTTTCGGCCCGATGGTCATGATATATTGGCATACTATGTAATAGATAATTTAATGAATATCTCCATTCAGATTAGCACTGTGGACGGGATTCATGATTTTCCAGAATAGAGAAATGGGGCGAAATAAGTAAACCACTTTACCCTCTCAAGAAACTGGCTTTGGATTCAAATGCTACATAGATCAATCCAGCGCACGTACTATGTTTTGGTCTGATTCAGGGGCTGGTCGCAATTTAAGGGTCTACCATTCAAGACTCAGGGGCATTTGCTCTGTTTGGTGGGCTTCCGCTCTAACCAGCCAATCCCGACTGAATTGGTCCCATGTGAGGTCCACCCAGTGGGCTGGGTCTCTGTATACTGCACGAGTGAGATTCGACTTGTGCAAACATCAATGCAAAGAGAGAATAACCAATTGCCTAATCAGGTTACGGCCGTAGATTCGCTGAAACAATCCACCAGTCGTTTTCGTTCTTCAGTCCCCACGACTTACTCGATCTTCTTCAGCTCTGGAAAATTAGCACACAGCGCAGCTAACTGACTCGGTAATCAAATGCGAGGAGCCTGGCTATCCGGAGTAGTACGGAGTAGAATCAGCTTAGTTGCACGGAGTACTAGTGTTAGTAGTTGTTATAAGAAGCCTAGGAAGGTTACTTCCCTTACGATTTGTCGTCCAGCAGTCTGTTTCAGTTTTACACCTACCAAATACTTTCCTTTTTCTTTTTGAGATATAATATTTTATTTTATTTCTATTGTGAATATACTAGTAGTTGTTCCACCCCATTCATTCCATTTCGACCATGCGGGGTCTTCTCTCGTGGACCGCCGTGGCAGGCATGTTGACTACAGCGTCGGCGATAGCCATTCCATCGTCTTCAAATGGGTGAGTTTATTGCTTCATTTCCCTTCCAATTTTACCCTCAAATTCCATTTTTCTCATTTCTACCACTTCCTGTGTTAGTCACCATGCCGCGTACTAACCTTGCGCTATAGTTCCATCCCAAAGCGGGATACCTGCACTGGACCCACTGCCTCTTCCCCCAGTTCATACTGGCTGCTTGATCAAGATCACACGGGCAATGCTCGCGGCTACGCTCCTGAGGTCTCCAACGCCAACTACGCCGTGTGGCGCAATGTGAAAGACTACTCCGCATCCGCTGATGGATCCGGCGACCAGACCGGCAGCATTCAAAACGCCATCAACGACGATGGCTCTAACGGCAGCCGTGAAAGTCAGGGCGTCACCAGATACCCTGCTGAAGTCTTCCTTCCTGGAGGAACATATCAGCTGGGAAGCACCCTGAACCTCCGCGTGGGTACTGTGATCACTGGCGATCCATTGAACCCGCCGGTTCTCAAGGCTTCATCCGATTTCAATGGCGATACTCTCATCAATGGCTTCGATAAGAAGAATGGTCAGCCGGAGACTAGCTTCATGACTCTACTGCGCAACGTGGTTATTGATACCACGGCCGTCAATAAAGATACTACCATCACCGCGTTGCAGTGGGGCGTTGCTCAGGGCTCAGGCTTGACGAATGTCAAGATCAACATGCCCTCCAACTCGAATGGACACACTGGTATCGAGATCAGCGGCGGCTCAACCATCGCCTTGACAGACGTCCAAATCACCGGTGGAGTAGTCGGAATCAAGAACTCCAACCAACAGGTCAACTTCAAGAACATCTATTTCAAATACTGCACAACCGCATTCTTGGCATCTGGTGGCCACACGGCTCTTCTGCAGGGCGCTACCTTTGACACTGTCGGACTTGGTATTGACATGAGCGGCAATGGTCTCGGAAGTCTTGTTCTTCTTGATTCCAAATCCACCAACTCCGGCACTGTGGTGAAATTCCACGACTCCTCCAACGATGGGGGCGCCAGAAACAGCCAGCTTCTCATTCAAAACCTCGCTCACGACACGAATAATGCGATCGCCGTCGACAGCAATAGCAATGTGAAACTTGCTGCCTCTGCCTCGGTCGATACCTGGGTTTGGGGAAACCTTACTCCTGGCCAATATGAGACGGGCACTGAATTCACAACCAGCCGCCCAGATGTGCTTCTCTCCAACGGCAAATACTTTACTCGTGCGCAGCCTACTTATGCTGAGTATGCATCGGACCAGGTTGTCAACGTCAAGTCCGTTGACGGACACACAGTGAAGGGCGACGGATCAACCGATGATGTTGAGTCCCTCAATGCCATCCTGGCAGACAATGCCGCCAACTGCAAGATCACATACTTCCCTTACGGCGTCTACACCGTGAAAGATACCCTAAAGATTCCAGTCGGTTCGCGAATCATGGGTGAAGCCTGGGCTGTTATCTCCGGTGCAGGCGACGCATTCAAGGACGCCTCGAATCCCAAGGTAGTCGTCCAACTAGGCGAAGCCAACGACGAGGGGGTAATCGAGATCCAAGATATGCGATTCAGCGTCGGTGAGATTCTCCCCGGCGCCACGATCCTCGAAATCAACGCGGCAGGTAAGAACCCCGGTGACGTGGCGCTGTGGAACACAATCGTGACTGTTGGCGGAACGGCCGAGACGAGTGTCAAGGATGACTGCGACAACCAGGATACGTCTCAGTGCATGGCGGCGTACATGGTGGCTCATCTCACCTCGTCTTCATCAGCTTACATCGAGAACTTCTGGGGCTGGACGGCGGACCACAATCTTGATGGAGGATCTTCCAAGACGATTATCTCTACCGGCCGTGGTGTCCTTGTTGAAGCGACCAAGGGTACCTGGCTGACTGGTACTGGATCCGAACACCACTGGTTGTACAACTACAACTTCCACGCAGCGCAAAATGTGTATGCCGGCCTTCTGCAGACCGAGAGTCCCTATATGCAGGGCAATGGTGCGACGCAAACTGCCCCTGCGCCCTGGACGGCGGACTCCTCAATTGGTGACCCAGATTTCTCCTGGTGTGACAAGGATGATCAGAAGTGCCGGACTTCTCTGGCTACCAACATCGATGGTGGAAAGGATATCCTGCTTTATAACAGTGCGGCGTGGGCATTCTTTGACGGCCAATGGGACGGCAATTACGGCACTCAGTGTGATGGATCGTGCCAGACCAATATGATGCGCGTGGCTAATGATCCTGAGAATCTTGTTTGGTACTCAATTAGTACTCGCAAGACGGATGTCATGGTTCTCGATGGCAAGTCGAACCCGAATGAGGAGAACCACCCTGGTGGTTGGGAGGCTATCATTCAGTCTTATAGACAGTTTGCCTCCTAGGCGCGATGAGATGTAAATAGAGAGGTACCGATACTACTTCTTGTGCATAGTCAGCCTCCTTCAAGTGAATATAATTTAAAATTTGTGTTCAAAAGCAACGCCCACCTAAGAATGACCCGCAAGAATACCCAAAGCCCGGAAAGCTGGCCTTGGCAACTCTCCGCGGCGACATTAACCATTGACATTACACATGACAGCAGGCACGGGACTACAGGACGAGAAAATGTAGAAAAATTAGAACTTGAATTATACCAGCAGCACCGTGATCCAGAAAAACCCCTATCCAATCCTGAGATTTCGCCGGCCCATCCATTAACGATGTGAAAAAGAGGAACATAAGTCCAGATAGCATACAAGCAGCCTTGGTTGTAAGGTAGGAGAAGAGGGGATGTCGGAGTATCAAGAAATGAGGGAAAAAGAAGTACGCCGCGAAAGAATAATAAGCCAAGAATACCCCCCGGGCCCGTATCTGTTGTGAGTCTGCATACTCAGCTCGAGGCATATGCTGCAGTAGAAAAAAGACTCTGGAATAAGATAAAGGTGGAAGAGCTATAGCGAAAGCCATAGAAAGAGATGAAGAATAGGGGGAGCAGTAAAGGAGAAGTAGGGTAAAGGAGGAATAATTGGAATTCGATCCCCATCATAGAAAAAAAACACCAGAACGCGAAAGGAGGGTATGTTCAAATCTTGGCCGCCGAAAAACGCAACGAGACGGTCATAGCACGTGCACAAACAGAGGATACGAAAGCATCTCTTTACTCCAGATCGAAGGTCTCGAGCTCTTTCACGTCCTCATAATCATCAAACTCCAAGCCGGCATCACGGCAGCGTTGCAACCACTTCTGGGCCATGTTGTTGCGTCGGCTGACTTCTGCCTTCAACTTCTGGTTGGAAGCGCTGATTTCAGACAAAGCATGATTTGTGGTGAGACTATGTTGTTCAAATCGCTCATCGATGTTCTTCTTCTCATCCTGGAGTTGGCAGATATATTCGATGGCTCGTTGTAGGATTGCGCCCTTGTTCTTATCGCAGTTTGGGACCAGACGGGAGATCTGGTTAATGCCTTCGTTGATTGCCTCGCGGCGACGGCGTTCAACTGTGGGATGAATTAGCAAGTACGTCATACAATAAGTCCACGCAGGACGGGATAATTCGGATAACATACCCTCTTTGTGGTTATTCTTGCGAATCTGGTGCCACTCGGGAGAGCCGACCGTGGGCTTTGAGTTCATGGACTGGGCCTCCCGCGCAGCGTAGACAGCAGCAGCAGTTGAGTTGTGGTTGTGACCGCCGGACATGGGACCCTGGCCCATATCGTCGGGGAAGTTGAGCCCCTGAGTCAGGTTATTGGCATCAAAGGCCGAATCCGGGGGTGGCGGATATTTGTGAGGATGGGCAGCAAGTGCGGCTTTTGCGGTGAGGGTATTGTCATCAGACATGCCACTTTGAGCCTGGCCAACATGTTGCAAGATCTGCTGGTCAATGTTGAGAACTTCCGAGCCCGTGTTGGGCAGCCCATGGTCATAGTTGAGGGAGCTGTGGAAGTTGTGCTGGTTGTCGGGGCCCATGCTGCCGTTGCTTCCGTGAGAGGAGCGGTTGAGGCGCTGAGCGTCGTGGCCAAGGTCCTCGGAACCTTCACGCTTGCGTTTGTTAACACTGTCGGGGCTGTTCATGGTGGGGTCGGACATGTAGTCGCGATCGATCTAGTTGGGCAGAAGGTTAGTCATCGAAGGGCAACACGAAGGTTCAAAGCGTGAGAACGCGAGAGCTCGAGTGGGAGAGTCAGTGAAGAGTTGCGGGTTAGTGATGAAAGATGGTCAGATGAGCCGGCCCTTCATCGGCAAGATCAATGATCTTCCTCGGGATAAACAGATCGACGCGTGAAGCCGACGCGCCCGGTGGGAGGCATCTTTCCCCTCAAACCGGGGCCCAGTTTCATTCATGCAGGGCCTGTTCTTCGCGGCCGGAGGGCTCCTACACAGGCAGACAAGCGCATGTATAGCGCGTGGGAAATATTCAAGACCTCATTTCTCACTGCCAGACCCTCCGCAGACCCTCCGCGACGCGTAGCCCTCGAAAAGGCGCGTTCTGGGTCGATTGAGGAGAGGCTGCGATGAGGGGAAAGGGGGCAAGTTCAGGAAAGGGCGCCGGCGACAAGATTGACAACGATCTCGACGCGACCACGACACCTTGGAACATGGGGAGGGAGGGTAGAAGGGGTTGATGGAGTCGTTACCTTGGGATGATCTCTTTATCACCTGACAGGAAGTCACCTGCCCTGGACAACAACAAGACGAGGTCACGTTGTTGGTGATATCCGAACTTCAAAATGATAACCCCAAAAAAGAAAAGGTAAAGACGAGGGGACAGACGGGAGCAGTAGACGCGATCCGATCCGTATAAAAGTTCAAAGAGGTGATTTTTCCATGGAAAAAGGGAGTTCTTGAGGGTGTCGAGCAACCGAGTCGAGAGGACTGCTCACGTGGATGGAGGAGGAGAGGATGCGGGCGGGCGGAGCGACCACTAGTGCAGAACAGTCACCTGACCTCAAAGGGTATCATCTGAGGACTTGGCATTCAGTCATTCAAATACAAGAATTCAAGGAAAGAAAGAGAGAAAGAAAGAAAAATCAATTACTATTACTCATTCTATTGCCCATAGTGACCTGCATTAATTCACTTTCTTTTCGATTAGAATAAAATATATTCCAAGGTTTGAATCATTATCTCCATGCAGTCAGTGCCAGTTACCGTCAGCGTCAGTCACATGCCTCCGGGTCTGGATCCCGTGCCCCTCACCCTCTCAGCAAGCAACTCTCAAGCACACCTCACCTTTCACACTTTCGCTCTTCGCTCTTTCCCCGATTGGCCCACTCAGCGCCTAGCCCCATCACGTGAAAAGCACAGGCCACCGGGAAGTATACACTTGCATTAGCTACATAATGGTCCTTGGCATTGCCCATATCTCCATAATGTACATAGCACTGGAGACGGGAGAACTCACAACTCACAAATCCCCGCATATATCTCCCCTCCCATACTCCGTACCCTATACTACACATCCATCCACATCCACCTTGGCACACACCTACTGGTCATTACCTCACACATTCCTATCTTTCTAAAAAAGCAGATGCAACGGTGGAAACTTCTTGTTGATCAAATCAAAATCAAATCATTCGTCACATGGAATTGCTGGGCATTGGACTCGCGCTAGGGTTGCACCCGGGTAGTCTGCGATCGCCCAGTCATGAGACCCTATCGATGAAATAAGGTGGGCTTTCTGCAGCATTCGACGATCTCCCATGCGATCACGATCATCCGGGACCCCGTTAGATCGTCAGGCTGGACGGGTGCCGACCATGGCAGTCAAGATGGAAATATCCCAGTTATCAACCGCCTCTCATCCCAGGGCCACCATCACCATCGTAGAGGCGTAGATATAGGCAAACCTGGTCTCACTCAGCCACACCTTGTATCAGGATGTAATGTATAGAGGGCCAGAGATAAGATGCATCCCACGAGGCAGACAGGCAGCCATCTATATCCCCACACGGCGCGATTCCCTCCCCCACCCCAACCCCATGGATGCGTCTCTAGTCTCGAGTCTCTAGAGCAAAAAGGATGGAATGTCTCACACCTCCCGCGACTTGCTCCTCAATCCAAACACCATTTTCGGATCTGCCGTAGTATCCGCGAAACAAATCCCCTCATCGCTAGCGCCTAGTAGGTCCCAACAAAGGATCTTCACGTCGAAGTCGCGGCCCTCGTCGATCGCCTCCACAGCACCAGCACCTGACCCATTCAACCCTCCTTCTCGAGGCCGCTGCGTCACGGCAATGACGGCGCTCGTCCCCGCATACCGCGCCGGTGGCTTCACATCATCTGCTGCGGGTTCTTCCCCGGCACGATTGGCAAAGACGATCACCACCTGCTTATCATCCTTGCGCGCAGCCTTCGTCCCAGCCGTATCGGAATTAGAATCAGAATCGGAATCAGACTCGGAATCCAAATCAGTGTCCCCCCCGGTCTCCTTCCGCATCGGGCCCATCCACATTCTCCGCATGCTGCATTTTCTTCTCGATGAGCGGCCAGAACCGCTGTAGCCAGTAGTTGAACGTATCCATCTCCGGCTGGCCCTCTAGCGCATCCAGTTCCTCCCTTACTGAGGAGGGTCAACCATGCCATGGACAGAATGACCAGTTGCGATTTCGAGTCTAGGACCCGGTTGGCGAATTCCCACGCCGTGTAAGGGGCTTCGAACTTGTAGGGGTTGATATCCATGCAGATCCCAAAGGATGTGGCGACCCGCTTCTCGGCTGCATGTCGGGGAGTATCACTCGCAGCTACATCCCCCGCTATGGTAGAGGCTGTCGCCATCCCGTTCTCGTTCTCGTTCCCCTGTCGTGACGGGAAAGTCAGCTCGCGAAAGCTCCGCTCGACGTCGCCTTCTGAGGCCCAGCTTTCGTCGGTAAAGTATAGGAAGCTCTTGCGGTAGTTGTGGATGACTTCGCCCGCCTCATCGACGATGACGAGGGAGTTGTAGAAGTTTGTCTCTTCTGTTGAGGCATTTGTTTCGATCTCTGGATACCCCACGCACACTTTGCATTGGAGTCGTTGGGCGGTTTCGCGTGCCCAGGCGGCACTTGGTCCCCTTCCAACTGGCTCGAGGAAAGGCCTGACTGCTTCTAACGATGGGAAATTGTATCCTGGACAAACTCGGTTAATATCTGAGAGATAGTCGATGGTACCTAGGGCAATTTTAAAGCACTCATCTGATTCTAGGGTCTTGGTGATGCAGGCTTTGACGCAGTATCGAATAGAACATACCAGTCAACGCCATCTCAGGCAATACCAAAATCTCCGGTCTTAGTAGCTCTGCCCCAATTCTAATCCCGAGATCCTGTCCACCCATGGAGATGGATTTGCCTTTCTTAAGCAACTCATTGGCGCGTCGGATATTTCCCTCCACGTCCCCCAGCTTCGGGGCGATCTGTAGTGTAGCAATTCTCATCGCAGCGAGCCGCGAAACCGAGAAGTTTCTTGTGCTTTTCAATTCCTGATTATGTTGGAATATATTCTTTGTTCGGAGCAAGTAATTGGGCAAGCCACTTGAGGGTGAGGTGGGTGACGCGTAGAGATGAAGTCTTTGTGTCCTTGGTCCGAGACGGACGCGGCTCAATGCCGTGGGTGCCAGGGTGATGTCAAAGGTACACCGACAGGAAGATTTCACAGGTGCAACGATTAACTAGCGATTGATCTGTAGCCGGGGTTTGATCGGGTTCCGAACATGGGATTTGTAAGGAGATGTAGTTCGGGACGATGAAGGTCTTTCCGGGATGCGGGGATTGCTGACTGAGGTCGGAGATTTGGATCGGCGGCCCGAGGAGAACAACGCATCAAAAGAACAAGAACAGTTCAGAGTAGTATGTGAATGTGGATGTGGATGTGGTCTACAAAAATGCTATGGTGAAATTTAATGGACATAATAAATACATAAATAGGACAGTCATTGATTGGATTGATTCATGAATTTGGATTATTTGAAATAGCATGGGGGTAATGTACTGATAACCGCCCGAACACCATGCAAATGCGCGGGCATGAGGTGAGAGCATGAGGTGAGCATCCACATAATCGAGAAAAAGAAAAAACCCATTGTAACTCCCAATACAAATGCAATGTCAACCCCCCCTGATTTGATCCATGAGTGCACACACAAAAGCACAAGGGTCCGTAAAAACACATCCCCTATCCACCTATTCACTGTTCAAATATTTGCGCTTCTCTTTGCGCTTATCCACCTGGGAAAAGTCCAGCTCCTTGTAGGCCAGGCCGTGGGCTCCAGTCGCCCGGATTCGCCGCTCCGACGCAGACATGCTTCGGCCGAGGCCTTCTGGTACATTTGGCGCATGCACCACCTTGTACCCATGAGGTCGGGGGGACTGGCTCAGCGAGTAAGGGGAGTTGTAGTAGCTAGCAGAAGGGCTGTACGAGGAGCGCCGCAGATCGTACTCAGGCGAGGGATCAAAAATCTTCGGCCCCGTGCGGAGTCGTTCTGCTGCGATTCGAGCAGAATTCAGCAAAAGCTCATCTTCGTCAACTTGGCGATTATGTGGCTTCGAGACCTGGGTTTCATCATCGGCTGGCGTCTTGCGCTCGATTAAGGCTTTGACGCGATCCAGACACGGCAGTTTGGGCAGTGCTTTGGCGTATGCTTCGGCAAGGGAGTACTTCTTGGCGGGAGGAGAAGATTCACTCGAGCCCGATGTCTTGAGAACCTTCGAACTAGATCTCTCTCGGGACTTCTCAGTCTCGGCAGACTCATCTAATGCTCTTTTCCGGCTCTTTGCTTGTTCCTCGGCTTCCTTCTTCTGTTTCTCAGATGTTTTTCGAATGAACTCTTTCCAGTTGGCCTGGCGTTCTGCCTCTGTCTCCTCGGCTAAAAGAAAGTCAGCAATGGTTTAAGATAGGTGGGGAACGAATGTATCGAATTACCGGGAGGATCTAGGTTTTGGGGACTAGAGAAAGCCGGCAGTTGAAGAGGTTCCTCCGGAGTATCAACTTGTTGAGTAAAGGCCTTGGAAGGCTCGGGCGACATAACGTGCGCCGTGGTCGTTTCCTTTTCCTTTCCATCAATCTTTACAGCACCATCTGGTTTCCTGAGCTTGGGCTCGTCTCGGGCTTCATGGTCCCCTTCGTCGGAATCTTTAGTCTTCGTTTCCGACGTGGGCTGGACAGGGGGGGTTCGCAGGAGAGAAGAGAGGCTTGGAAGATGAAATCTCGGGATGTGTAAAGAGCGATGGGCCGGCTGATGTAGGCTGAAACAGACTCGGCAGCGGTTGAGGTTTTGCTGGAACAGACTTGGAGAAATCGAAGGTAGGTGTTGCTGTTGGTGCTTGGGTGTTTTTCGTTTCCTTGTTGGCGTCATTTGGCGGAGCGAACCACGGCGGGTTTGAGAAGCCACTGAAGCTTGGGGGCTTGACAGATTCAAATATGGTCGAGGATTCCTGAGTGAAACTGATGCCAGGGCCGATAGATGCAGACAACTGAGAGGATTGAGAAGTATTTTGGGGGGTAGGAAAATTGAAGGGTTTCGTAGTTTGAGCGAATATTCCCGTTGAAGTTGTGTTCTGCGAGACGGGCTCCTTAGCTTCAACAGGAGAGAAAGGTGATTTGGTAGGAGCAAAAAAAGAAGGCGTCTGTTGAGCTGCTGATGTGCTGGTAGTAGATGAACCAGCTTCCTTGGGTGTTTCGGAAGGTTTCTGGCCCAAAGAAGAGGCAAAAGGATTCGGGATGCCCGCAGATTGTTCCGCAGTGCCATTGGATAATCCGCCATTCGTAAATATCGAGGATGTTTGAGGAGGAGCAGGAGAGGAGCCTAGAGGGTTGCTGAGAGTCTGTGATGGCTTGAAGTTACCAAAAGGGTTTGGAGTTTCTGCTGCCGATACTGCTGGGGTGTCTTCTTTCCCGGTCGCTTCGGCTGGCTCTGTCGGCTTGGGGAACGCGAAAGGCGAAGATGAAGTTTGGAACGGACTCTGAGATTGCGATGTTTGCGAAGCTGCAAAAGGGTTCGATGGCACGGCTGGAGTAGCAGCGGAGGTTGTCACCGGGGTCGATTCGTTTGAAGCAGTGCCAGAGAACATCGAACCAAATGGATTGGGAGGCTGAGGCGCTTGGAATGGATTCACAGGCTGCGACGTGGCAGGGAGAGCGCTTGGTTGCGTGGTCACGGGTATGTTCACAGTCGTCGGTGGTGTAGAGTTTTGGAAAATACTAGGACTGTTAGGCGCAGGCGATTCCGATCCCAATGGAGAGTCACTGATCTCAACCACCGGTTCTGGAACCCCATTACCGATGCTTGAGACGAAAAGAGAGTCATCTTGGTCAAGCGAGATATCCTTTGGCGATGGAGCATTACGTTCGTGAAGAGAAGATTGGTCGACCATTCCCATACGTGCTGCTTCTCGGATGCTCATGCCCAGAACGATGGCTACCAGGCTTCTTCCAGAACGCTTATTTTCAACGAATGTTTCTGAATAGGCGTGCTCTGTCGACGGAGAGAATTCTAATTGAGGAGTAAGCAAGCGGCACGGATTGGGTGTAGTTTGTTGGAGATCGAGCGAAACTCGAACCGTGTTTGCCTAAAGCATCAGGAACTTACCGACAGATTCAATGTGACGGGAGCCCCAGTTCAAATATTGCTGACCCTGCTCATTGAAAGCAAGCTCAAGGCCTTGCTCGTCAAGAAACTTCGTTGTCTGTTCTTCATCATCGAAATGCAAAACCCGGGTTAATTCATCGACTGTCCACTCCTCGTTTCTGTGCTGCTGGGATATTGGCGTGCGACAGTATCCTTTCCAAATGGTCCGAATAGCTGTCTGTCGAACGTAGTTGAAGTAAATCTCAGCCACACATGCCATGAGGTATGAGACACTGCCCGAGTTGATAATATTAAAGAACCGTGTGTAAAAGCCCTGGGCAATTGCATTCGGTCGGCGTGAATCAAGGGTACCTTGAGGTTGCCACGTATTGCACGAGGCTGTGTAAAGCTCCATGGCCACTTGGACGCGGGGGGGATTCGAGCAAAGACACCGGCCACTTCTGCACGCGAGCCTCCAGGTCGGGTCGTTGATCATGGATGGAGAAGATGATGTAGTATGCGCGGAATTCATCCTCGTTTGGGAAGGCGATGCGACCACGATTATCGTCATAGTAGTATATAAGGGAAAGCATGGTGTTGTTGAGTTGCTCGCGTTCTTGGTGCCGATCAAAGGGTTCTTCACTCGCCGGGTTTGACAGTAAATGGAGCGAGACGATGTGGAATCGGGCAATTCGCTCCAGACAGGTCACTGCTATTCTCACGTCGCTTTCCTGGGTAACCTGTTGGACCGAAAAATCGTTACGAACGGACCGAGTTCGATCCCAGACAAATTTGTGAATTAGTGCTAGCGGTTCGGATCCACCAAGAACATGTCGAATCAGATAGTTAGTAGTCTGGAGAAGGGCCTTGGGAGTTCGAATATCGGAAGGAAGCTGTTCATCGTAGCCCGCTGCTGATCTTCGGAAACGCTTGAGCATTTTCCATTCCATATTCTGAAGGGCATTGGTCGACGGGTGGAGATACTGGCAAGGGTGGTCAGGGTCAGGACTTGGTCTGGAAAGCATAATACAGATGTATACCTTTTCGCACTTATCCACCATTTTTTGTACAATGCGTTCAATGCTTTCGAATTCGGGGCACATGCCCTCGCATGTTCCGACTGGTGTGATTGCCTGGTTGAGAGAGGTGGGCTGGTCAGGATCGGCCATGTGGCCATCCTTAATGGCCTGTTGCCTTTCCTTTGCGCGATCGAGTTTGAGCTGCAAATTTGGTCAGGTAAACTGTCCATACCCTCAGGTTTGCGTTGATCTTCAGTGGGGATGATGCTGACCTGGTCATATCGTTGATGGTATTGTGCCAGAATAGAGCTATCCTCCACAGGAATTGGTTGTCCAGGAGCGCCATTCATCTTTCTAGTCGGCTTTACCCACTGATTATGTCTCGGCGTGCCTCCTCTGGCACCACCTCGAAACCCCCCCTCGCGCACGATTCGAGTTCGGGGTAGGTGCTCCATTCGTGATTCCGGAAAAGGGCGAGGTATTTTGGGGCTGTGCTTGTTGTTGAGCAGGGCCACCGAAAGGAGACGAGAAGGGGTTTTGTTGATTGATCTGGGCGAATGGTGAATTGCCGTTTTGAGGACCAGCTCCTTGCTTAGCCGTGACTGAATGAGATGAGCCAGCAGCCGCAGCGCCAGCGCCACGACCGCGGTTTGGAAAAGTGCCTGTGCCTCGAGCCCGGCCACGTTGCCTGGGTCCTCTAAATGTGCTGGATCCTCCTCGGGGTTGAAGCTGAGAGCCACGATTGGATGGTGCGCCGCGGCCACGTCCATTTGCACCTGTCGATGGTCCGCCTCTCTGGCCACGAGAAACACCAGCAAACGGGTTGAACGGAGTAGCCATTCTGTCCGCACTCAGCGGGCGAGAACGAAAATACCGCCTCCGGCCACCTCAGAAGTTCTCCCAGTAGATCTTTGAGTTTAAGGTGTGACGAGTGGCGTGTTCTTCGATGGGTGTCGACGATTGGGAGACGGGGAGATAAGAGAAAATAACGAAGCAGCTGTTCGAGGAAATTGGTTCGCCGAGGCGAGATTTAAAAGTCAGTCCATGTTGTCAAGATATATAACCGATCCAGTGATGCAGAACAAAGCGAGGGCGCGATTGGAAGAAATATAATTGAATGAAAGTTGTCACGGGGTCCGAGGAGTCAATGCGCGGGGAACGGGTGGTCGAGGTACCTTTCGAATTGTCGGAGCTCGTATGATAAGTCTAGATAGCCGAAATCATTGCGCGATCGTGGTTTCTGTGAACGATATCGGTTTGAAAGTCGCAAAGAGCTCGGGTCAGCCGAGGCTTGCGACGGGTGGTCGGGGGGTTGAACGAGGTCGGGTCTTTAAGGAGTCGCTCAATGAAAAGTTAGAGAGACAGGAAAGCCAGGGCGCGTAGAAACCGGCAATCTATCGTCTCCGTCAGTCTGCAGGTATGTGGCCTCTCTTCTTGAAGCGATAGCGAAGAAAGGCCTGCGGGTCGCGAGTCGAAGAGAGTCGCCGCGACGATGCGAGCTTCCAGTGGGTCCACTTGCCAAGGGTCAGGTGACCTGCCATAAGGCACATACAACAGTCACTACAAGGCAACTAGTAATTAACTATAACTAGTAGAACTACTCCAGGATACAACTTTTGTGCAAACTATTGCCTATTAATTGGGTGGATTCGAATAATTATTTTTAACTCATGTCATTCATCGTCTCCGTTATATCAAAAGTAGTGTTTATCAACAATGTCCCATAGTGAGATATGATAGTAATTTATCAGGGAGCAATAAGAATGTACAGAAATATCAAATAGAGAGATCAACCATGATGAGCGAGAGTCGAGAAAGGGCAAATTATGTGAAAAAAAAAAACAGAAGAAGGGGTTTGAAAATCAACCGGAAGGGAAAGCCAGAGACAAAAAAAAAAAAAAAAAAAGGAGAAGAAGAAAAGAAGAAAAGAAGAAAAGAAGAAAAGAAAATAACAACCAAACCAAAGTATTTCCAGAAATAAAAATCGACAACAAGAAGAAGGAGAATAAGAGGCAACACTGAAGCAGCCCTGAAGATAAAACAAAAATTGTCACAGCACCAAACCATCTGAGCGACACCAAAAAAGCATTTTTTTATCCACGAAATTTGGAAATCAACTTGTCACAAAATAAAACTCCCTCGCAAAGTCACCTGTATATTGTGCGCTTTCATATATTGGTATGATATGATAATCAGAGCCATTCATTCATTTAGTCATTAAATCCCGTTGCTATGTTCGCATAATCAACGAATTCCATTTCTCAACCCGGGGCCAGCCCGACCGATTCAGTTAGGAAAGGTGGGCAAGTGGAGAGCCGTGTGGATGAGGGTGGCCCAAGGAACCAGTTCGGAATGGTAGAGACCGACTGATCGGGTCCATGGGCGGCTGTTCGTGACTGGGCAAGCCGTGCATAGAATGCGTCGGCGGAGCCATTGCCATGTTGTATGGCATTGAGGGCTGCGTAGTGACTGGCGCATTGTAGCCTACCGGGCTGAAGATGTCTTGCCGGAAAGTTGGGGTGGACCAGTGCTGGTCCGGTGTGGAGGATGGATAAGATGGCTGAGATGAGTAGGCGAAGACAGAGACATCATGCGGGCTAATCATTTCCGCGGTGACAGGGGTGCTGAGCATGCCTTGAGAGAAGGAATCGGTGTATTGGGGTGGGGTGGCATAGAATGAACGATCGCGGCTCTCGAAGGTGAGAGGCTCTGCGAGGGAGAAGCTGCCAGGCAGAGAGCGAGGGGGGGAGGCCCATGGCGTCGATGGGGGTTGTGAGAGGAGCAGTTTGCTCAGATGAGCTCGGGGTGAGAAGGCCGTCTTCGAGATGCTCAATGTCCAAGACCGATACAGGACCGTCGTTAGACTCTTCTTCCTCGTCGCCCTTAGGGCTTGGTCCTCGGTTCATCACGTAGACTAGAGTGTTGGCGTCAACTTCACCACGCTCCCATCGCTCCTCCATCTTGCGAACACGGAGGACTTCCAGGATGATATCCACATGAGAGGGGTGCTTCAGGCTGCGTTTGGTATCGCTAGCAACTTCCTTGAGCTTGTCGGACGTGATTCCGAAGCCTCCAAGCTTGCGGATAATATGAAGCAAAAGCTCAATGCGATCTATCAGTAAACTGTTAGTGGATTGATTAAGAACCAAATATGGATGTCAGAACATACACTCTTTGCGTAGGTGGTCAGGCTCCTTGTGCATGACACCAGGGGGCCACCACTCAGGCTTGGTCTTTTCAGGGTCACCGGTAGTACCGGGGGCAGATCCAGCTGGAGGTTTGCCACCGTTGTATGGGTGTCTCACTTGCTTACGAGGCTCAATGAACTTGATAAAGGCCTTGGCAACCATGCGGCAGTTAAGTTGTTGGAAATGCTTGAGAGCACCCTCATAGTAGTTCATAAGCTTCGTGGCGTCTCCAACGCGAATAGAAGTAGTCTCATTACCCGCGGGAGGATAGTCATCACTGTCAGAATCATCAGCCAGTCGGCTGTGGTTCATGGAAGCCGGGCATTGCCGCGGCGGCGGCGGACTCTGCGCGGAGATGCTAGGGAAGAATCAGTTTAAATTCGACATGGGACGTAGGATATAAAAACATACCCCCCAGAGAGAGGTTGATGGAGTCCAATTTTCTCGCCAAGTGTCTCTAGGAATGTCTGGCGAACATCCGGAGAGAAAAGTGTCATATTCTGCTCCGTGATGCTGGCTGACTCTTCGCAGCCCAACTTGCCCGCGCTGTCAATATAGATAAGTGCATAGTGGGCGAATGGAATATGGCACGACGATTGTGGAGCCATCATGGGCTATTCGGATGTTAGAGCAAGGCTCGCATTATAATGCCTATGTCGTAATAAACTCACAGGAATAACATCCCAGCCGGGGGGGGCCTTCAAGAGCAGAGGCGGACCGCTTCATGCCGCTACTGGTGGGGTTGGGCTTATGGTAAACCATTTTGCAGGAAGGAACAGGGTCCTGTGGATGATATAAAATGTCGTGACCTCTTAAACTTCGAGTTTGCAAGAAACGGGGAAAGATAATGGGGCTAAGTAGAACTGGTTACGTTCAATGTGTCGCGAGTCGGACAGGCCCTTCTTATAGATCGAGGATCCCGCTCTAGATGGAACTGGTGGAGAAAAACGTTAGCCGCACACTCTCATCTCCTCAAGATACTAATGTTCATCGAGCCAATCCAGTTCCCAAAATAGTCACTGGCAGCTTGCCAATGCCCAACGGCCAACTGGTCTCCCGCTCCTCCCCGACGGGTGGCGGTAAGAGCACAGGATGACCATCTCGGGGACGGGTGAAGTCAAGCTTATTGGGAATGGGACTATGCTTGGGGTGATATGCAGGCAAATACTCACAGGAACTCGAGAACGAGGTCGACGGGCCAGGTGGTATTCAAATGGTTCGTCGGTGATGCGTGGGAAAACTGCAGGAGAAAAGACAGTTGCTGTTGGCAACCGACGGGGCAAATGCAGGAACTGAGACGATTGACGGGTTCCCCGGACGGTACTGTAAGGCGTGTGGTGACACGGACGGGGATGGATTGGTTGTATACACAATATCTGATGGAGTGTTGACTTGGAACCTTGATCACGGATAGGACAAGGTGGGGGCTAATAACGATTGGAGGGGAAGGGTTCCAGAAAATCGAAAGTTGTGGATTCAAAGAAGATGAGGGGGGAAGACGAGGTGTTTAAATCATGTACATCTCGAATAGAAAAAAAGGACCAAAACGAGACCCGGGGTGGTGGGCTTTTTCAAGCGGTCCAGGCAATTGACAAAGTACCAGCTTGAAAATCTTCGAATAACCCCGGAGCAGCCAACTTGTGCCACATCGAGCATGGATGATCCTTGAAAGTATGGACAAGCCGGGGGATCCCCGACAGCTTCTGATCTTGGGTCTGCAGGCTGCAGATTGGCGTGGTGCAGTTTCCAGAGTGCCTTAGCTGCTGCGTTAGCGCTGGTAAAAAGTCCCCGTCCCGATTCGTGATCCCTGTCCAACTATTTGTAGATCGTGGATTTATTTTATTTTATTTTTATAATCCAGATTTTCTGTATTTCCTTTCGATTTTATTTTATTATTTTATTTCCCCTTCCCCTTCCCATTTCCATTCCCCCGCCCCTCCCTCCACCCCATTTCTCTTTTATTATTATTATTTTTTTCGTATTCATTTTAATTCGATTAAATTTCACCCTTTTAGCGTCGGAGCATCCCCCAAAGTAGCGTGGCGCTGTCGATTATCGATCGGCCTCCCCAGAGGGTCGGTGTTTCCATGTCCCACCATTGACTACCATAATTCTACATATGTACTCCGTACTGGATGTCAGATTTCAATTGCCCGTTAGTACCCCAATCTTCAACATAAAACAACATTAGAAAAAAGTGTCCTTATCTTAAGAATCCTTTGAAACGGGTTCCATCCACTTTAACCCGTTCTGACGGCGGATTGAAGCGCGGGATCCACGCGAACCAGGGTTCTTTGTTTGGCGGGGCGATACTACCTCCTAGAAATCGATGGAATTTATTTAGTTTCCAACCTATCGTGAAGCAGTATACTACATTGCCTAGAATATAGTATTCCCACCAAGACGCACCACGCTCTCAAGCTGTCAGGGCCGTGTTCCCTCAAACTGGGCCCTGCCTTGCGTCGGGGCCCGCGTAATGTGGGTGCTATTCCCATGCATGCAGATCTCTTCAGCTGTCGGGGCTCCCGTACTGGTTTGTCATGAAAGTTTCTGTGCCTTTCAGGTCTCGATCTTGACTTTCGTTTGCTCTGTAGGCACTGTGGGATGCTCCGTTCGATGAGGATAGGGAGAAGTTTAATGGCATCAAAGGTACCGAGGATGGAGTACAACCTTTCCTCCACTCCATCAACCCCCTCCTCTCTCTCGGGACGCAAAAAAGGCCGTGCTCGATCGTCGGATCTTGGGTGGATGTGCCCCGACGCTAGTGCTGCCAGTGGCAGGGGCCCCTTGGCCAATGCCATGAGAGCCCCGAGGACCTCCGGCACATTGCTTCGAGGGGCTGTCTGTCCCACGAACCTATCAAGGTGCGGTTTGTGCGTGGCCCAACATCCTGGATCCTGGAACCCTGTTCAGAGTGACTGGGCTTTAATTTTCTTTTGAGCCCGCTCTCTGTCCGCATTGGTCGAACGCGATGCCATCCGTTTGTTCCCTTGTAGATCATCGACATCTCAAACATGACAGGAGCCCGCGGGGTCTCTAACGAATATCATAATGAGCCAACGGCAAACGTCAACATGATGCTCACCCTCTGGGGAGGCGAACCCCTGAGATCAGACCCTCCAGTCTCTGCACCATGGCCGAATCAAGGTATTAGAAGCAGATTAAACACAAATCGCTTTAATTAGTACCATTGGCACTTCGTACAAAGTATACGGGGCTAAAAAAGGTACCAGGCTCGCCAATGGAATAGTTAGCCGCGGAATTTCTCGTCCAAGCCCATGCCGACCCAGCAATCTAACACAAATCGAGACTAGACAGAAAGTACGGCAAAGAATCGGATCACCTTGATTTATCTGTTGGCCAAGGATGTGTATGATCGTCGGGGATAAGCGTCCGGTCGCAAAATGGGTCGAAAGTTTCTACCTGCCCCGGTTAAGCGCGGTACTTTTGGACGCCTTCTTTGTTGCGTAACCCAATCAGTGCCCCCACGCCAGGCCGTGTCAACATTTCAATCCTCGATGTCACCTACATATGTACAGTAGTCAAGAGTACGTACCTAGCCCGTCATCCTGGAAGACTACTTTTTAGTTCCCTCCTTATGGTTAGCGTCGTCCCAAGTGGATTTCAGGACCAGTTGGGCTTTAGAGAGGGCCCAAGGAGAAGGAACATCTACCCAAACTACTGTCAGCGCGCCCATCTCCCGGGATTTGCATCGTTGACGGTTTCTCGGGACGAGGCAACTGGCTTACTATCGACCGTAGTTACTGTACTATCTTTGACTGGAGGCGCTAGATAGTCTTGTGCTAGGTAGTCAAAGCATGCAAATATGCGAAAAGTCTTGCCACAGCGATTTAGTTTATGCGCCAGATCGGGGATGAGATGCATGCCCCTCATACGCAAACAATATGTACCTGCGCAGTTTGATCTCTCTCTTTTTTTCAGGTAGATGAACATGACAGTTATCGTTTCGGTCCATCTGCATCTAGTCTCCAGCAGAAGTCCCCATCCAGTCCTACCATTAGCTCGCCTGGCATGATCTAGCAACCACTAGTTATCATCCGCCACACACCCATTTACGAGGACTAGAGACTGTGCTCAAAATCCTAGGGTATGATCATCGAGTACTCGTATCAGTGCTTCGCATCGCCTGGGAGATGAGCAGGATTTAACTGCCCACACCCAATAGAGTAGAGTCCCCCTCTTCCTCTTTTGAGGAATTCAGTAGTCCCCCTCTTCCCCCCCCCAAATTCCCATCTCTGGACAAACGAGGCGAGATTTGTACTTTGGTTTATTTGTCATTTTGATCTTTCCTCGATATTGGAAACCCCCGATGTCAATTACACTAACGGCAACGGCTCGACGCCTTCTCCACCGACAGTTGCAAGGGGCGTTTCGGGAGTCTTCGTTTGCGGTCCCGCGAACCCACGAACCCACGATCAATCTGTTCCCCGAGTGGTGGATTGCTATTCCTGTAAGATATTTGCTTTTTTTGATTCTCAATTTTCCTGTTGTGGGATCGCCTTCGCCCCCCACCATGACTCGCTAATGCGAATTCGGGTAGCCCGTTGGGATGTCATATTGCCATAAGAGAAAAGGGGGGGCCAACGGGCTGCCCGAAAGTGTGATCACCATGTCTCTCCTGCCGCTGATTCACAACGACTGCTATGGGCAAATGAAGATCGGGGCTAGACCATTGAACTCGGTCTCTAGGGTTTGACCAATCATCGTGCGTTATGCTGCAGTCGCTTGCAACGCTCAGATGGTTCAGCCACAACGTGGCACAGGAGTGCAGCGCACATGTACATGCTCCTACATTTACAGTGTCCGTGTACTTGCATGTCGAGCTGAAATCAACCACCGCCACACTTGTAGCCTAGACAGTTGTCGGTGCGCACTATTAAACTGCAGGGAAGGGCCCTGTCAAACCGCTGCTTCGGAGCATCTTACATGCGCCATGATGACTTCCCATCCACAGCCCCCTTTCCCATCCATAAATATTCTCCAGAGTCAAAGGCGTTAAATCATAGCCTGTAGTACGGCTTACCTTTTGACAGGCTTGGCGGTCTCAGTGCTAGGGCTACCGATTGGGAATGATTGGGTAGGCTCATACGCGAGCAAACAGCACCCTGGTATTCAGACAGCCCGCTTTTACCGCCAGATCAAGAAATCGACTGGAAACGCCGGAGATACTCGGATCGGTAGTGATGCAATCACCCTGAAACTTCTGGGTGAGGCGCTATCTTGGTCGGGGAACTGGATGTGACAGCGGGCGAGCACTGACTGGGGCGTCTGTAGAGGGGGGTGTGGGGGCGGGAGATGAGACAGGTGTGGGATGAACTAGATTGGAGTTCAAGGAGGGGGAGAATTGCAATTCTTCCTTGATCTGCAGATGATGCCTGTCCGTGCCAGTGCAGTTCTGGAACGGCGGCGTAAGAGAGATGGTTCACCGCTGGAGTATAGAGAGTACAAATGTAAACAAAGTACCTCTTTCGCTCTCGCTCTCTTCGGCCATCTGCTCCTATCTCAGAAAGTTAGGAGGCCAAGGCTGTAGTGAATGACTTCGTATCGATCGAGGACAGGAGATTTTTGGATTGCGATCAGACAAGGCCTAGGCAAAGGGATGGCAGCCAAAGTCTGTTTTGTTCGCCTACGATCGAGACCGTCGTTTCTGAAGTGCATGGGCAAAATCACCAACAAAGGTACATTGAGGCAACCGTCGTGTTGGATTGTATTTTGGATATGAGAGGAAGGGACACAGGAGGCAGACAGAACCTCGTATGTCTGACGAATATCGGATGATCGCTGGCCGTACTCTATTTGGTTTCTCGGGTCGCAGACAGGGAGGACGAGGCTGGACGCCCCGACTAATGCACCGGAGGTAAACAGCCGCCGCAGCCTAAGTACGATCGATCAATGATGTGCAGTCATCGTCCACAGATCGGACTGGCCTCGAGGGTGTCTACGTCATGAGGACCAGCGCGGGTCCGCCATCGTCTCTGGAGGGGTTGTTGGACCAGGGGAGAAATAAATTGATGGGGGAGTTCTTTGTGTCAGCTGGGATGAGCTAAGAGCGGCAAGAGATTTGCGGTGCTTTTGTTTTCAAGCCTACTATTGGGCTAGAATTGGGACCGGCGTCGTCTCCACTAAGGTGATGCGGGTCTACAAGGAGCACTGACCAGCCATTAACGAGAAACTGCTCCTCCCAGGAGCCACCGGCCCGCGGATTCTCGGACCGGAGACGCTAGTCAACTAGTGGGCTGTCAAAAGGGCCCGGCTGCATGGAGACTGCTCCACCTGAACCCAGCCAGAAGGTCCTATCATCGATCATCCGCGCCCAGGAACCGTCCAATTCTGGAAACTCGACCGCCAAAGATACTGCGTGTGACCTTGATCTCACATCAAACACACCATGGGGAGGCAGATTCTCATCTATGGCGGTTTCAGGAAGCGATTCTATTCTCGCGAGGCTTCGATCAGCGAGATATCCCGTACTCGATACGGTCGCAAAGTACGACAATTTCCAAAAGTACGGACTATCATTAGTCTAGAGCCGACGATCGAGGAGGATTTTGTAGTGAAGCAGCCAATGTTCATGCAAGCCAGCTTCCCCTTTCTCAAATTTGCTGGTGGATCCAGTGGTAGGGGAATGAGGTTGACGGACACCTTATACGCTACGCTATGTACATTTGTATGCACGCAGGTTTCTGTTCACCCTTTGCTAACGATAGATTAGTATTGCACTGCGAGCAGCTTTCCCCGGCCAGGCTGGGGGCCGAGCGAGGAAATACGAGAGCACATGACTTCGGAACTAGTATGAGGCTCTCGATACTATTGAGTGACAAATTCACGATTACGTACTGTAACTAGCGAGACCCAGAAGACTGATTCAGCAAAAAGCAAAGCTGAAACCGCAGGCAATAATTCCAATGGCACTTCATTACGGAGCACTCCAAGACTGCATTATGGCCCGGCCCGCGGAATTAGGGTTTCCCACAGTCAGCAGCCCTACTGCAACCCATGCACATATCTTCTCTCCGTTAGGGCATTGGGCCCTGCAGGGATATATTGGATATTTTTAGGGAGTATTGAATTAAAGGATCACAGCTGCAATGTTGAGGGTACGTGGCTATTGTACGAAGTACTAATTTAGTTTTCCATGCCTTCGCTGCATCAAGACAATGCAACCCGTACATTTGTTCGATCGAGAGTCTCCAAGGTTACGCACTTACCCCTGGCCATTATAAGCGCTTTGCAGCTTGATACGCCAATGATGATCAGAGTTCGCCTCACTATTGCCGGCAAAAGCCATTTTGAAGCCAACTACCTCGCGATTAGCTCTCGCGGGTGATGCGGGTGTGGGAAAGGGGAAGAATTGGGGCGCTCTCAGAGCCCGACCGCGTGGGAAATGACACCTGGTCCTTGCCCGCACCGAAGCTTATGAAGAAAGTACGAAATTCACGGCCCTTTTTTACCTTTTTAATACCACCGCTGCTGCACCATGATGCCGGGTCACTCTGGTGGAATCTAGTGGGCCTGGGCCTTGGGATCGGCCTCGCTTCGACCTCCGCTTGGGATGGCGTTGAAAGTGAACCCGCCCTTGCTTCAAGGTGACCACGGAAAACGACTCCGTGCGCAGTTCATTCCTGATTCTCCACATGGACATCGTTCGCAGTATGCGGGTTGGAAGGGAGAGGGGCTGCCATGTGTTTGGGCGAGATGGTTGATGCATGTCTATAAACGATATAGATCAAAACCTTGGAGGGTATACAAGGCATGTATCCGTACCTCGGCAGACGTACATCCACTAATACCCCTTTGAATCCTAGCTCACACTACAGGTGGATCATAGTGGTACCAAGGGGACAGCACAATGGGAGAAGACCCCGTCGGAGGGATCCCCGTCCCAGTTACCTGGATAGCCAAACTGGAGACCCGCGGCCACCCACAGTCCTTGAGCGAATCCCACCCCATCCTGAGTCTCGCATTGATCTCTTACTGATCTTCGCAGCTCGTCTGGCGCGGACCTTCAATTCTCAGCCAATCATCAGAGCTTAGTCCATCGCACTGTCCATACCCTAACTCTCAATACGGCAATGGTGGAAACTCTCCGGTGACGCTAAAAGGTTCCCCGTGGCTTCATCCTCGAAAGCTTCCTGTGCATTGGAAACCCACCAGGCTGGATAACCGATGCTGCCATGGTGTGCATAATCGACGGTCCGCAATATGTAACTCTTTCTTAGGTTGGTAAATCAGACGGGACGAACATTCCGCCCTTCTAGCAGAGCTAATCGCATCTCCACCCATCCACCAACACGCCAAATGCAAGCCTCCCACTGGCAAAGCAGAAAGCAGATTTGAAATATAAATGCACACCACTGCAGCCACGGACAAATTTCCCGAAACAGTGGACGAGATCGTCCCTGAGATCTTCCTCCCCGCGCGCCCGATCGAAGGGTGCAGCTTCTGAGTGGCTGAAACAATGTCATTCTGCCTCATGATGGCTGGGACCTCGTCCAAATCCTTGAATCATGCGCTTCTTGGAATCCAATGACAGTTTTGCGTCCAGATATAACACCGAAATAGGCCTAACAAAAAAAAGCAGTCTAAATTTGTAGCTTCGTCATCCAGGATTTCCCTGTTCCCAGCGCGCCGGAATGCTGTTCCCACTTTGCCGGGGAGGCCCGGCCCACGCGAGCGATCGGTGGCTGGGATGATGGAATCTAGCAGAAAATAATGGAGTCTGATGCGAACCCGTGGACTGTTACTCCATTTGCCAAATTTTACCTGCTCGGTAACAAATATCTAATCCAGATTGGGTTCGTTTAGAAAATTCTTCTTCGGCGATATTCGTTTCCTCGGGTGCTCATTGAAAAACTGCGGGATATGAAGAACTGTATCCACACAATAACCCACTCGGTTCCACAGAATACCTAGGTATACTATCGTAGTACCTGCCACAATAGTGAACATCCACTTTTTGTCAAAGGCAACTCGCTCACGCAGCCGGGGAAGAACCTGCACCTGTTGTACGATCGAATTCGCCGATGCAAGGTACTCGGAAAGAGCATGCCAATGCGGAGGCACAGTGGCAGCCCCGAAAGCATATCGCGGTAGCGAAATAAAAAGATCTCACCACAAAAGGATCTTGGCGTAAGCTTTCTAGCAAGATCTGAGCTCTGAATCCGCAGTCCGGGTTCTCATCGCGGATCATATGCATCAGCATCCCTGTATCTGGACCCGTGGGTATGCAGCTAGGAAGAAGACGATTGTCCCTCCCATTGTGTGCGGCGTGTGCCCCTCCTTTCCCCACCAGGCCAGGGCTGAAAGGAAGATCTCACAAAGTATGAAGGAGACCGAGTTTCCATCGTGGATTGCGGCCCCGGACCCGGGGTTAATGCAAATCATACTTCAGGATGCTGTTGATAGACGTCTCTGCAGACGCTGTGCAACGTCTCCATATATTCTAGCAACTCGTAGAACAGGATTCTAGTCGATCGAGAGGGGAATATTATGAGGCTGGCTGGACCTGGTACCGTGTACCAGGTTCGCCCAATGCGGCTGCTGGCTTATGACGGCGATTCACGGACCTTGTTGGTGGCTGCGTTCACATCCTTGATTTTTATCTGCAGGCACAAAGTACTCTACAGTAAGAACCACTCTACCACCATAGCCATGCAGCTCGGTCAGATGAATGTGGGGAGGCCCGTCTAATCGTCGGGAATTCCGGTTTCTTGTCAGGAACATGGTGAGTAAATTCGTGCAGCGTCACACAATCAACCATCTAGTCATCAGATCTTCGATGAGAGGAAGAAAAAATAGCATTTGTGTACCTCGTACAAAAGAATAAATTCCCCGCACTCGGACATGCTCGGCTGTATCTTTGCAGAGCAAGAAAGGCAACGGTTTCAAGATCAACGCATCAACTGACCAACCCCGCCGGTCAGCGCGAGTAGTATCGGTTGGATGATATTGCAGAGTAACCATGCGAGATTGACCTGCTATCGAATTAGGCATTTTGGCTCTGGACATGACAGTCCTGATATTGCCGAGTCACCTGCGATCTCGGGTACGGAGGCCCTGATTGGATCATCGGCGTACTCTGTCCCTTTTTGATCAGATTGGGGAACGCACTCGACGTTTCCCCGAGGATTAAGCACTGACCCCTACCTCCGATCCCCTTGCCTGGGCCCTCGATAGCTGAAACGAGCCTTGTCCAAGCGAGAGGGAGCTTGCTTCCGTACCACTTCTATTGGCCTGACCAATCATGCTTTCAAGTCCCCAGCAACACTCATTGGGTAAAAGGTGTTCCCGAAGAAGGTACCTTCATACATGCACTCCATAACGAAGAGATGCATGACCAAACGGAGCGGAGGGCCAGGAGAGCATCTCACTAGGTCCTGAACCACACAAAATAATTTGACATGCAACACTGTCCCACACCAGACTTGATATATTGAACTGGTCACTTTTTGTGGACCGAATCCCTCCGTTCAGACTCAGGAACCATGCGACTTTCTCCATGGCACCCTTCAAGATTCAGTTACGTATGCACACCACAAAATTAGAATTTCCGATCAGATTACTCACTTGTGCAACCCCTTCGACAACTCGATTCACTGCTCATTCTCTTTCCAAAGGGAGAAGTTAGAATTTGCCTCCTCCGAATTGTACATCGAAGTTAATCGGAAATCGCATCGGAGGTGAATCCAAATCGCTCGACCTTCTCCTGGCTCCTGCATATTCACTACCTGCTACTAGTAATGGCACCTATATTGCACATATACGAATATGTGTGTGCTTACAATTCAGTGCATATTTCGTCGCGTGGAAGGACTCCGTCCGCAGATACTACGCAGATACGTAGCCTCCGGCAAGGGATGTCGTTTGCCACTATTGATTGCGTATAGGCAGAATTATTTCCCCGTAATAACATACATAGCCACTATACTCAAGCCATCATCGGCGAGAATTGTAAGTGCTTTCCGGATTTATTCTTAGAACATGAACGCTGGCTCGAGCTTTGAAGGAAAGGTGGAACTTCTGGTGGCGGTTGCAGATAGCCATGTCTGGACTGTGTGGGAATCGCTGCAGGTATGGTGAGTTCGGGTGTGAACTCGCTCCAAACTTCCCCGCAGAAACTTCATGAGTTGAAAATTTTTCATGTCTCTGCATGGGTGCTTTGTACTTAGTCTAGTATCACCTCTGTTGGACTGCAGGCGCCGTGGCGGGCGGCCAGGTGGCAGGGATTGTTCACCGCTACAACCGACCCCAAATATGCCCAGCTAGTTGACGCTGATGGAAGAAAATCCTTCAAGGCTTTGATATCAAATTGACACCGCCATGTTTGGTCCTCGACACTACTGCAAGAAACGCTGGCGAAACTGGATTTGCAAGGCGCCAATTGGAATTATGTCATTCTGTATATGCAACTAACGTTTTGTTGTTGTCATCCTCTGGACACCGACAAACTGATCGAAATTTTTCTTCTCTTCTCCCATATGTGCTTCAGGGGTGGTGTATGCACAAAGTACAAAAACATGAAACAAAGCAAAATAACGCTGTACAAGGACCGCAATATCGGTTCCAATAACAAAAGGGGCAGGGGAATGACAAAGCACTTTTCTGACCAAGCGAGTTGTCAAGCCAATCAGTCGCATTCGATCATGTTGCATTGAAGGCGCAAGATAATTGAAACACAGGATGGCTACGGAGGGGGGCTGAATGGGGTTGTTTGTCTTGCGTAAATTTTTCAGAAATCTTTGGGCCATGTTTGCTGCAACTCTTGCCCCTGTCAAGGGTGTGCGAGGATGAGATGACCGGGGTATTGCATTCGAAGAAGCGCCTTCCCGTATTGGAGCAAATTGGTCATCCATGCACAAACAGCCTGCGCCACACGCAGGACCTCTCAATGCGGTCGGAAATGGACAAGACAAGCAGACAAGAAACATGACCCATGCAGGCAGTATGTGATTGGACACTCGGAATGTAGACTGACTTAGCGATCGGACCGAGTGGTCCAGATCAGGCCCGGGCTCCCCGAGCCATTCAGATTACGAAGGCTTGACGCCTCCTTGGGTGCGTAGGTGTGAACAGGCTAGCTGAAGACCCATTGCCACATGACGCGTGAACTTAATCAGTGCTAGTCAAACCCCGGTATGCTTGTCGTTATTGAGAGGAGCCTGCGATGCCATCGCTGTCCAACAGGCCTGCCTCCTTCGCGAGGTCGTAGAAGCGGCCACCGCGCTTCACTAATTCAGCGGGAGTGTCGAATTCAGCAACACGGCCCTTGTCCAAGACAATAATGCGATCGGAATCAATGATCGTGTTGATACGATGCGCAATGGTGATGATAGTACGGTCCTGGAAGATGCTGCTGCGTAACGTGCGCTGCAGCAGTGCATCTGTCTCCACGTCCACTGCCGCGGTCGCCTCGTCCAAAACCAGGATATTGCTTGGTGTGAGCAAAGCACGGGCGAGAAGAAACCAGCTGGCGCTGGCCTTGACTCAGGTTGGAGCCACCTTCTTGGATTTGAGTGTCGAGCTGGCCATCCATCTGGGCGACGTGCTCCTTGAGCTTGGCATGGTCTATGATAATGCAGTTAGTATTGCTCCATTGGAAATATCGGGTAGAACAGTAATATATCCATACCTAGTACGCTCCAGAGCTCTGTGTCATCATGAACGTGTCGGGGGTCCAGGTTGTCGCGCAGAGTACCCTCAAACATGGCAGGGTCCTGAGGGATGATAGCTAGGCGACCGCGGAGGTCGAAGAGGCCAGTCTTCGAAACATCAAGCCCGTCAATGCTATATACACGTCAGTTAAAGACCTTAGATATAATATGATCCACGAATCAAAACTTACTCAATGCTGCCACTGGTTGCCTCGATGATTCGGAACAGAGCCAGAGTGAGAGAACTCTTTCCAGCACCAGTTCGTCCGACAACTCCAATCTTTTCATGGGGTTTGATGTCGAGGGTGATGTCCTTGAGGACCAGGTCAAGGCCCTCGCGATAGCGGGTGCTGTAGTTCTTGAAGGAGACAGAACCCTGAGCAGGCCAGCCGATGGCAGGACGACGCTTGAAGATAACTTCAGGGGCCTCGCTAGGAAGGTTCGCATACTCCAGCACTCGCTCAACAGACACGATATTGGTCTCGACCTCAACAGTTTGGCGAACGATCCAGTTCAAGGACTGTGTGATTTGAAGAGCATATGACATGGCCAAACCGACCATACCCGCGGTGATGCCGCTGCCACTTGCAACGGAGAGAATGGCAAGTCCAGCGGAGGCCAGGATGATGATGGAACCAATGAATTCCAGCCTCACGGCCAGCCATCTGTTTGCACTGATAGATGGGAAGTAAGCACGCAAGTTGGCATCCATGCGCCATTCGTTCTCAAGGGCAAAGCGGTTTTCCTGTTTGTAGGCACGGATAGTACAAATACCACCGAGCGATTCCTGAAAATGGGCAAAGATGGGGCTTCGAGTGACACTGTCCAGACGCTTCAACTCACGAGAAGTTCGCAAGTAGTATTTTTGATAACTGAGATAGACCCAGCCCAGAGGGAGAACGAATAGCAAGAAAGCTGGGGTCGATGTACAAATGACAGTCATGGTGAAAACGGCGCGAGCAGCGTTGGCGAAGAGCATGTTAAAGGTACGCGCAAGGACCTCATCGACACGGTACACATCGCTAGAGAATCTGTTCAGGATGCGACCTGATGGGGTTGTCTCGAAGAAGCTCATAGGAGAGCGGAAAATGGCAAAAGCCATGCGCTCGTGGAGTTTGCGAGAAGCCTCGATGGAGCAGAAAATCCAGAGAATCAAGTTTTGGACGATGACGAGGAGAGACGAGCCCAGACCAAAGGCTAGATAGACACCAATGAACTTGCCGACACTAGCATTTGCGCCATGTGCCTCGTTAGCTTCCGTCCAGCTCTTCAGCCAGAAGTTTCCAAGTACTTGGGCGGTTTGCGAAAGCAGAAGAGCCAGCAAGTAGAACGAGACCGCCACAATGTTGCTATTCTTGGCGTATTCTCCGTAGACGCTCCATTTAACTTTGCCTTGTTGAGAGGTCTCTTGGGTCTGCTTGCTCTTGAGAATGTTTTCTTCATCTCCCAGCTTGCGACGTGGGCCCTGCCAGGTTGCAGTACTGGCTCGCCGCAGAGTAACATGGCTAGCCTTGCGCTGGGGACTACGCCCACTCTTAATGGGGACGAGAGAGCCCGGCTGCTCGAGTTCTTCACTGTCGGGGTCCTCTTCATCATCAAGCACAGCAGTAGACTCGGAGTTTCCAGGGCTGGCCAGATCATCGTCGGATGCATCAGAGCGTTCGTCGTCTGATTCGGCAAGGTTGGTCTTCACAAGATTGGAGATTTCGCCCTTCATTGCCATCAGTTGTTCATATGTACCCTTTTCAATGATAGTCTTGTCACGCAGCAGGCCAATGAAGTCCGCTTCTTTGAGGACGGTGATAGCGTTGGTAGCCAAGATTCTTGTCTTTCCAGCCAAAATACCAGAGCTACCGAGAACCTTGTTGATGATGTGGCGACCGACGTGCTGATCCACGGCAGAAAGAACATCGTCTAGGAGGTAGATATCGGCACGTGCATATACTGCTCTTGCGAGTGTCAAACGTGCCTTCTGTCCTCCAGAGAGTGAGATACCACGCTCTCCGACTTCTGTCTGATCACCATCGGGCATGATCTTAAAGTCATCGATCAAAGCACAGGCCTCGACCGTCAGTTCGTAGAAGGCTGGGTCCCATCGGTGACCAAATACAATGTTCTCACGAACACTAGCATTCATCACCCAGGGTGCCTGGGCGACGTACGCGACACGTCCACGCACAACAACTTCACCATGGTTCTTCCAAAGTTCTCCCAGAAGTGCTTGGAGCAGGGAAGACTTTCCTGCGCCGACACGGCCAACGATGCAGCTAAGCTCACCTTTGCGGGCGCTCAAATCGATATTTTCGAGGACCGGGACTCCGCTATGACGGTTCCAAGTCCATGAAGCATCACGAACGCGGACTGACTCGTCACCAGTATGTTCGACAGGGTCCTGGAAAACGACAGACTCGGTCTGCAGTTCCTCTGCGGTAAAATAATCCACGAGACGTTGCACAGCCACGGTTGACTCAATTACAGAGGTAATGACCATCGGTAAGATCGACAGGGGAATGTGAGTAGGTTGAATAGAGTCAGGGCAGGGAAGACGATCTCGGTGGTCAGGGGCTTGTCACTGGTAAGGACAAAGACGGTGAAGGTCGAGCAGGACACAAGAAAGGGGGTAGACTGCCAAGTGAAGTTTGCAATAGACTGGGTCGCACCAATCTTGCGGAGTGTGTTCAGTTCAAGATCATTTCGAATGTGACTGAGCTTGTTCATGAATGCAGTGTTCCAGGCATAGAGCTTGATGCTCTTAATATTGTTCAAGATTTCAGTCATCAGGCGAGTACGCGAATCCTTGTTCTTCATCTGCTTGATCTGGAGCTTCTTCATCATTCTAGCGATGACACCGTTCAGTGGGATCATGAGAATCATAACACCGACACCAGCAAACATGCTTGGCCCGACAAGCTGGTAGAGTGACAGCATACAGAGGACGATTTGAAAGGGGGCAGATAACAACTGTGTACCAAATTGGGTGAGGTCAGCGAGTCGCTGCTGATCCACGGCCATGTGATTGACGATGTCGCCAGTAGTCTTGGTGGCACGACCTTCGCTGGAGAGACGGAGGGCCTTCGAATAGATCAAAGCAGTCAGAGACGACTTGACGCGCATGCCTGTATCGAAAGCACGTTGGAAGTACTGGTGGAGACAGCTGGTCTGACAGACGGACACGAAAAACATTGCCAGTGCGATCGCAACGCCTCGGATGACCGGTTGTGGATCCGGGCGTCGGTATGAATCAATGAAAGCGATCAAATAACGAAGAAGCTGCGGCTGAACAAAGGCAAGCATGTCGCTAGCCGATTTAATGATTGTACCACGGATGTATGGACCACCGAATGCCTTGAAGAGAGCGATCCACAGGGACGGCTTCTTCTTGTCGAGTTCCTCCTCCCATGCCTGGCTTAGGCTATCGAGAGTAGCACGAGTAGCGTCTCGGCGACGAAGGTTCCAAAGGTCATCCTGGGTAAGGTAATTTTCATATCCAAACTTCATCAGCGGTGTCATCCAACCGAAGGTGAGAACTGAGAAAATATCCGCGTAGTTGTAAGGGCATTCATCCTCGTCGCCAAGGGCATCGTACGCACTCTTCTTTTTGGCGATAAAGTATTCCAGAATAAACTCTAGCAGCCCAAGTCCTAGACTGATGTTGATGCAGACAAAGTATGGGAGCTGGTCCACATAATCCTTCCGGTCGACGAGGGAATGCAGCTTGATCGCATAGGCGATATTGAAGAAGAGCCAGTAAAAGAGAACCACGCCGTTAGGCTGGCGACTCCGCCAATGCTCATAATATTGCACCGCAAAGATGACGCCCAAGGAGGCAAACGTGAGGAGCGAGGACCAGAAACGGAAGTCGGCAAAAAAGGTCTTCGGCTGGGTTTCGGCTTGCACGGCTGTTTGAAGGGCCGTGACGAAGAGGAGTGCGGCGAGGACAGCCTATAGAAATGAAGAATGATTAGTACATGCAGTTTCATGTATTTTCCCGAGATGGCAGCCCGGGTGAAGCTCTGTGGGGATCGACATACCAGCTTGGCATAGAAGTGCCAATTCTTCGAGACAGGTTGGGGAATACGCTTCTTCAGTAGGAGATAGAGCGCGCCTGCGCCGCCCAGTGTGCCCCAAATAGCGACAAGGGCCACGATCGCATCTATAAAGCACGGAGTGAGGTGGAAGCCCAGTGGGCTCAACGGACCCCAGCCCTCAGCATCGCTGCAGAAGGCATGTTGCGGGTGTGGATGATGTTGGAAACTTAAAGCCGAGTCCAGGTGTGACTGAGACTGCGACTGCGAATGGTTCCCTGGGTAGGAAACCCCCAGGGGCACCTGGGAATTGCCATCTAACATCTTGCAGTCATGCGACAACAGACGCCCTGTTTGACCTTGTAGTTCAGGAACCAGAAGAACTTCAACTTAAGGGAAGAAGAGAGGAGGCGGCGGTGTCGGAGAGCTTTCCAGGCTGCTTACTAAAAGCCGAACTTCTGACGCTTTCCAAAATGCGTAAATCCGGGCGGACGCCCCACCAGTTGGTTCCACTGTTTGAATGGGTCGGGACAGTTTTGACTTGGTGCTAGGAATCCATTCTTCTGTTATTGAAAGCAGCTGGAATGAACCTGAACAATACTATCACCGATGAGTCCAAAAAGCGGACTCCGAACCCGCATCTGGTATCCCAAGTCACGTGATGGTGATACTATGCAAACGGCATCAAATCAGATCCCCCAATTCATCATCTTCATTTAGGCTCTTGCTATTGGTCGATCTTAGTTCTTTAGTTGAGTTTAATCGAGTTGTAGTATGCGATAGAAAAATAAGTATCTTCGGTGAAGGTTTTGACAGTAATTGGTTTGCTTGGTACTATATAAAACTGCCCCAGGTGCCAATATATATGTATAGACCCACATCACTTTACTTTTTCTACGCAGTTTCCAAGGCCACTCCAGGCTTTACTTCTGAGTCGTTTTTCACCAACACCCCCCTTTCACGCTTCATCAGAGAACCTCTCTGCCAAGCTTCATTTTACCGCGCTAGTAACCTTGGAATGCTTGCCTGACCAGCTCATCCAACCGAAACCCGGGAAAGCCAGATGGCGGCCATGCGGCAGGGATGACGCCATCTCGAGACATTCACGTGTTTCAAGTCGCGTCGACCACGTTCTTATAACAAGCGTGAGACAAACATGTTTTGTAACATAGTACTAGTTATCGGACAGACCATCGCCTTTGGAATTTATTATCGCTGTGAACCTTGGAATCGAATTCCTAGTCATGCCCAGGTAGATTGGTACACTGCAAGTCACTTCACCGCCTCACCGATTCTGTTTACTGGATGGCTACTCCCCCTGGCAAGGATAGAATTATTGTTGCGAGAGTTAGCTTCAAATCTCCTTCATTAATTCACTTGATCAGGAAACCCCTGGCTTTCTACCATCATCGAGAGATGAGGAAGGGGCCTCTCAGCGGGCGAAGTGGGCGATGGCAAAGTCGTTGATAGTTTTGGCCGAATTCTCCAGCATTGCTTGACTTAAAAACAAATTTCGACCTGAGGGGGATGTCTTTATCTTGATATATTGTCTCTTTAATCTATATCTTCAAAGTTCACTGTGGTGAAATGCGTGGTCCAATCTCGGAAATCGGTGGCTTGCCGACCGACCAGCTCGGCTATAGAAGCATTCGCCGATCCGGGCTATTAATATCCGATCACATAGAGAAAGAGCATAACGCTTCATGCGTGCACGATGGAGATCTCGAAGGAACAAAATAAACCAGAGGATTGGCATTTAGTTGGTCCCGTGTCTGCTTTCCGAGACATTGGCCAGGATGAAAAAGGCTGCCGGGTTTTGTCTGGATGCAAGACGCTCAGTATTCCCAAGACAGATGATCCCGAGAAATCGCGAGGAAATCGCTTTTCAGATCTCAGTGACCAAGTACTTGTGTTCAAGTATAAGGGATTTCTACACGCAATCGATAATGTCTGTCCGATACTTACAACCAGCCCTTTCTCAGAATGAAGGCTAACCTTGCGTCAGCAATGTCCCCATTCTGCATTTCCGTTAAAACAAGGCAACGTTTTCGATATTGAAGACCTCGGTGCTGGAATTAGATGCTTTAGACATGGCTGGAGGTTTGACCTCTTCACTGGAAAGGGAGACCGAGGTAGCCACAAACTTAGTTTATGGGACATTGAGTTGCGGGACCCCCCATCGCTTGAAACCGATGAGATCCCTGGCAGTACAGACAAGGAGGTGTGGGTCCGAAGACCACCACAGACCTGAGTGCAGAGCATAAAACAATTGCACGAATTAGGAGCTCCACGATGATAGAAAGCCAGCTTGTCATGCATGTCACACTAGCGTGTTTCAAAGCAAGATGTCAGATCGGTGGCTCAAGGCCGAGGCTAAAAAATGAACAAGGATATCATATAGGTGAGTCCACTGCGGTTCCGGGTTGAGCATTGCTGATGATAGTATGATAGTCTAGTACAGGACCAAGAATGTGCATAGGCAAGAATGCGCTGTGTCCATGCAGAAGATAAAATCCTCCATGTAATAGCAATCTGTGAGGTGTCTATTTGCAAGATCTATAAAGTGATCCTTGAACTACTTCGCTCATATTATTTGGAGCTGGAAGATACGGTGGGGACGCTGGAAGTACTGGTAGATTGTGATTCCATAAACTAGTTGAAATACCGATCCGAGTCTATCGTAGACAAGATGGATAGCTTGAATGACGCATGTTTACAAGTCTGAGTGTCCATGCTATTCTTTATTTTCTAATTTGTCATCTTGCTTGAAATGGTCGAGAGACTAGTATGAACTATGAAGTCTCACGGAGGAAGCAACCTTTTGCCTGCCCTTAGCTGAGTGATCATGATCACTATGAATCATTCCGAGTATATGGATCGCATTCAAGTTATCGCCTCGTAAATGAACGGGGCTGAGGCAGTATGAGTCAAATGGAAGAGGCTGAGCCGCGGGGACCGCATTGAGGCGGCCCCACCTGCGCATAAAAGCAGCTCCCCGCCCGGCAGTAAAAGAGACCATCGTCATATTGGAGGGGTTTACACTCACGCATACTCTGTACATTCCACACTTTACCAGCCATGGCGGATCCTCGCGTCGAGGAGCTCCTTAAGAGACCTCTCTATGGTGCGCATCTCTACCACGCTCTGCTTGTGTTCTTTCACTAATCTGCTGCTTGCAGTATATGATCTCCCACAGGAGCTTCTTTCAACTTTGACCACAAAAACCGGAACCCAAGAGATCGCTGAGAAGACCCCCGAACCCACTCCCGAAGACCCTGAGCTTGCGGCGCAAGAATCCGCGATCGCATCTTCGACATTATGCTCCCTCTGCAACGTCACCTACCGAAATGTGGAGGAGCAACGAGGTCATGTCAGATCTGACCACCACCGATATAACATCAAGACCCAACTGAGGGGCAATGCACCCCTCGATGAG
Source organism: Penicillium cosmopolitanum (assembly GCF_028827165.1). Lineage (NCBI taxonomy): Eukaryota > Fungi > Ascomycota > Eurotiomycetes > Eurotiales > Aspergillaceae > Penicillium > Penicillium cosmopolitanum. The sequence continues at coordinate 3,292,373 of NW_026622676.1, read as the reverse complement.
GCTCAATTTGTTAAAGCTGTGGGGGAGCTGGACGAGTCTATATCCGGATCAGAGTCTTCAGAGTCAGACGATGATGAAGCCGAGGGCGGCACCGACACAACACTCACGGCCCTGCTGAAACGACAAGCGAAGCTCTCCGGGTCACCCGAAGAGGCAACAAATACCGTGCAAGGAGGGACAGCGAAACAACCGCTTTTCTGGCTGTCCAGTTCCGGTCTCCCATCCAACAAGTCACTGGGCGTCTACCGGGCGATTTTCTCCAATATTGAACAAGATGAGCCTGGCCATTTGGTGGACACCCTACGGAGAAAGCAATTGGCTCCCATCAAGGCGCGCACAAATAAGGCACAGGCTCAACAGAGCCCCCCAGACTCTAGTCCTCACATCTTCATGTGTATGATTGGCGGTGGTCATTTTGCCGCAATGCTGGTTTCCCTCGCCCCCGAGATCCACCGCAAACAAGGCGGAGTGGAGGAAAGACAAGCCAGAGTAATTGCGCACAAGACCTTCCATCGCTATACCACTCGACGCAAACAGGGTGGCTCTCAATCTGCTAGCGATGCGTCACGGGGAGCTGCCCACTCTGCCGGTTCCAGTTTGCGTCGATACAATGAAGCAGCTCTTGAGAAGGATATTCGAGAGCTACTTGCGGACTGGAAAGAGATGATTGACAGCTCGGAACTGCTATTCATCCGCGCCACAGGAAAGACGAATAAGAGAATTCTCTTCGAGAAGTACGACAACCACGTTCTCAAGCAGAATGACCCACGACTGAGAGGGTTCCCCTTCAACACTCGCCGGGCCACGCAAGGAGAGCTTATGAGATGTTTCAAGGAGTTGACCCGCGTAAAGGTCAGTGAAATTGACGAGGCCGCACTGGCTGCTGCCGCAGCCGCAGCCGAGGCGAAGAAGAAGGAAGAATCGAAGCCCTCGACGCCACGTCCGCAGCCACAAAAGCCAAAACTATCCAAGGAGGAAGAAGAGGCCTTGTTACATACCTCGCAAGTCCAGGCCTTGATTCGTCGCTCCAAGGTCCCCGCTTTAATGTCTTACCTCTCAAACAACTCCATTCCTTCGTCATTTACTTTCACACCTGCCGACTCAACCCAGAACTTCCGTTCTCCGACCCCTCTTCACCTTGCTGCCAACCTAGACGCTCCGGCGGTTGTTGCTGCCCTCCTCACAAGGGCTGGAGCAGACCCGACAATTGCCAACGGCGAAGGACGTACACCGTTTGAATTGGCCGGAGACCGCCCGACGCGTGATGCCTTCCGTATTTCCCGTCACGAGCTAGGTGAATCGAAATGGGACTGGGCCATGGCAAAGGTGCCATCTGCGGTATCAAAGACAGATGCAGATAGTAGGGCCGAACGGGAGAAGAAGGCCGCTGAAGAGGAGGAGACTAGTCGTCGAAAATTAGATTTGGAGCGACTGAAGAAAGAAGATGCCGAGAGAGAAGCACACCAAAGGGCCAGCAAGGGTGGTCGGGCCCTAGGAGCAGTGGAGAAAACCGGTGCGGAGAAACGCGACGAAGAGACTCGAGGGATGACTCCAGAGATGAGGATGCGATTAGAGCGAGAGCGGAGAGCCAGAGCAGCCGAAGAGCGTTTCCGGCGGATGCAAAACAATTAGATCGGTTTTTCATACTCATTTAGAGTCGTTTTTCTAGCGTTGTGTCTGCATGAATATCCTTAGAATTATTGCATAGGAATTTTGATGAGCCATGAACGTATACTTTCGCACAACTTCTTGAAGTTTGTTTTGGTTTATAGGGACTAATACTAGTACTAGTATTTATGTCCGAGTCTCGGAAGAGTGCCTGCCAGTGCTACTGGCAGTCACGGTAGCAAGGCAAAACACATAGTCCAAACCATAAATAGTTCCTCATTCACCATAGCGAAAGAAAATAAATCACCTGCAACTTGAATGTCTTGGGGTTTGCCCTGCAGCATGCATTGCTTTGTTCTACAGACATCCTCTCCTTTTGTGTTGCTAGATGTACTACCATTTACACGTAAGGCAGCTTGAGGAAATTCCTATAAATACTGCAGAGACTAAATTCTACTCTATTTGAATACTATATAAGCTTAAATACCGTAATATAAATGCAGAATGAATCCAGAGTACGGCGATGACGAGATACATTGCGGTTGTTGCAACCCTGGCATTCTATGGAAGGCACCAGCTATTCACAATTTCTTACCTAGTATTCACAACTAATACTACTTACTAGTAGCTCACAGTACTACTAGTACTACATAAGGTAAGCTTCCAATTGCCAACGTAATCCGCCCAACGTTTAAGGTTAGGAAGTCACCCTCCTATCCCAATCCTGTTCCTTCCCACTTCACCCACTCACTCAATCACTTCCTCACTCAACCTTTCCTCTCTCCTCAACCTCTGCATCCACCTGAGCTCTGCTTTTTTAATTTACAACACATGAAGATCAACTCGTCACCTTTATCTATCATATTCAACCATGGACCGACCATCTGCTTACCACTCTTCACCGAGAGATAGAGGTACTCGGGTAGGCACCTTCGTTCGCTTGAACGCGAAAACTCAGCAGGTCAGCGATCAATTTGAGATATACAGCAACGAAGAGATCATGATTGGTCGAAGTGCACGCCTCTGGTGAGTACAGCCTTCTCAATTCTCTCATGTCGCTTAATTCCAACACATTTTCCCATTATAGCCAGTACGAGATTCCCGATCCCTACGTCTCAAACACCCACATTCGAATCTACACCATTATCTTCGACCAGGACGTGTCGTACGATGTGGCTCCACTAGTGTATGCCGAAGACTTGTCTCGGAATGGGACTTTGCTAAACGGTCACCTCATGGGTATCGGAAATGGCGGTTTTCTCCTCCGCCAAGACGACGTGCTTTCGATTACTCGCGACATTTCTATTCGATTCAACTCGGCGACCTGTGTTAGTGACCGATGCTTTAGTGATATCCAAATGAACGAGATTCAAGTCAGCCTCTATATCGGGTTATCTGATCGAAATTTATCTAATCATGATTCCAGCAATTCCGACACCAATACCTTGTGACCCCCCGAGTTCTGGGCTTCGGTGCCTACGGTCGAGTCCATATGTCTGTCCAAGAAGGCACAGGAAGGCAGTTTGCCTGCAAGATGATCAACCTCAAGGCTAGGGCCCACGACTCCGACAACGAGGAGGAACACCAGGACCAGGACTCCAAATTTTTCAACAGTGTTTCGCTCAAGCTCACCAAGCCCCGAAAAGCCGGGTTGGACAGAATGATGAATGATAGACTGGAACGCAACCAGCGAGAGGCAATAATACTGGCAAATTTGTCTCATGTGAGTCCTCACCATCAGATTCGATGTTCATTGTCGTCGCCAGATTCTAAATCGTCGCGCAGCCAAACATCATCACTCTCGAGAAGGCCTTTCGGTCGGACAACACAATGTCAGTTTCAGGATTGACCCGAGAACAAAAATTGCTTGCCTGACCATTTTAGGTACATCATTTCGGAGCTTCTCTCGGGAGGAGATCTTTTCTCGTTCATCAAGTACAAAGGAGGGCGACTTGAAGATCTCACGGCGGCTGCAATCACTCGCCAGGTTCTGCTCGCGGTGGAATACCTACACGATCAGAACATTATACACAGGGATATCAAGCCAGACAACATTATGCTGACCTCTCTCAAAGTCGGAACCAGGGTTGTCTTGACTGATTTCGGCTGTGCAAAAGTGATCGGTAAATCAGCGAAGCGAACAACAACTGTCGTCGGCACCCTTGAGTACTGCGCTCCGTAAGCATTGCCCTCATTTCTACGAAGACTTATACTGATCGTTTTAAAAGTGAAGTTTGCCGATCGAACAACCGCGGATACACGAAGGCCATCGATTTATGGTCGCTTGGATGTGTGACGACGGTCCTCGTTGCTGGATACAGCCCGTTCGATGAAGGAAGACGCTTCGGCCAGGACGAACTCGACATCCTGGAGGATGAACTTATATCGCTGGGGGCTAGCGAAGAAGCCACGGATTTTATATACCGCTTGCTCATTCTGGACGAGATCGAACGCATGGATGTCAAACAGGCATTGCAACATGGTTGGTTTACAAACCAAAGGTACCAACCGATGCTCGACAAGCTATACCAGCGGGCCATCCAAGACTGGGTGCCACGGCGAGATGAGTCAATCATTGTCGATCTACAAACAAAAATCAATTACCTGGGCCATTCTCAACCCTCTACTCAGGAGCCCGTCTTCAGAAATGAACCTGTCCCAATTTGTCGACCTCCTTCAGTTGATCATATTTCCGAATCTTCATACGATGTTGTTTCTGCAGCAAGCATATCAGCTCTCGAATCCCCCACCCTGACCAGCGTTTTCCGGTTTGATGCAAGGACCTTCAAGGGAAATCAGTTCACTGCCTTCCGCGAGAAACCGATTCCCAAGGACCCCGATGACGTACGGAATCTGAAACAAGAGATTGATGAGTCGCCTACGAAGCGATACAAGAAGTCTATCTTTCACGGACCTAAGCGGCGTGAGATTGATCAAGAGCTTGAAGACCGATACTTGGAGACTGCCTTCAAAATGGCAAAATTCCAAGTCAAAGACGAGATTGGACTGAAGTCACGCGAGACTGTTTCTCTAACGAAGAAATACCTACAGAAAGAGCAACCTGGAGAAGATTCGGAAGCAATCAATCAGTCAATGAACCAGCCTGGGTGGCTACCAGCCGGTACTCGCTGTGACCGCTCACCCTCAGAATCTAAGATTCAGTCCATTCAAAACCAGGTCCCTAGATATGATGAAAAGCAGTTTATAAAGCGAGAGGAAGTCTACGAGGAGTTCCACAACCCATTTACTGGAAAAAAAAAGACGGTATATTTACGGTCGAGATGTCGAGAGTATTATCGCGATGTCTTAGTGCGTCGCCGCTGTGTGGATGAGGAATAATATCCACACGACAAGCGTGACAAGCCGATACCTATGCTTACATTTTATCGGGCGATGCTGATATCTTAATCTGGAGGTGTATGAGGAAGTAGAAGATAAATGGTATCTTATGCCAGATATCAAAGAAACTTACAAGATCATGTTAATCTAATATCTAATACCACAAACTCACAATTTCAAGAAGTTTGCCTGCCTTTGCAAAGACATCAAGAATAGAAATCACCCAATGTTGGTGCTTTTGAAAATTAAATCCATCCCAATTAGTATTTGGCGCGTTTTTGAAACGAGATATGTGCAGCCGCCAACTATTTGGATCAAAGGCGTTGAATACCATCAAGGCAAAGTCTCCCCGCTGAACGCTTTTTTGATCGACTCGGACAACTCTATGCAGGTCCACCGTCTCGAAATATGAGCTAAATGTTTATCGCAGGTAAAATGTTATGTTAAAATGTCTTTCAGTAACAGCCTCACCAAGCGCATTGCGAGGCCAAAATGCGCCACACCATATGTTGATCCTCGGAGAAGAATGCAAGAGTCGTTCTTCGAAACCAAAAAGGCCAACTCAGCAACATCACTACGAGCCACCACTACCAGAACGAAGGAGTCAGTCACTCCTGTCTCTGAATCCCAAACCAATAATTGACCCATGTCTCACCAGGTTGCTAGGGTGTCAAGGGAATCAATAAATCAAAACAATAACAGTCGGTGGCAAGACCCCTTAAAGGGACACCATCCCCTCATCGAAACCGGGACCAGGATATCGAAAGAAGGGTCTGTCTGGCTGAATTCTCGTGCGGAGGAGGGAGGAGGGAGAATCAGCTCCAGTCACGCAACCGTCCGAGGCGAATGAATGAATATTACTCACGCAGAGAACTCCACCAACAACGACGACGAGCAAGGACTCGCGGCAATCGATAGTAGATTGGGACTTATCCACAGTGGCGACGGACACGACCTTACCCGGAACAGCCCTTCGAGGACGAGGGTGGGATAAGTCCCGGGTTAGCTTGCGAGGTGCTTTCCCGATCACACGCTGAATTGCATTAAGCTGAAGGAGTGCGGATACAATCTATTGGCTGGTCATTGTCAGAGAGACTGGGGATGGACTGTTCAGGTGGGAATTGATCGATGTCTTGCCCCTAGATGTCTGTGATTCGATGGGGTGGCCACTGAACAGGGCGGCGAAGGGCACACCTTGTGACACAGGGCAAGGTGGGCCGGGGCCGGCACTGGGCTTGGAAAAGTCAAGGGAGACCGTGTCTGTCTTTTGTGTCTTAGTTGGGGATGGGTGAGGATGGTCCACTCGGTCGATGAGGTCTCACCTTCAAGGGTCGTTGGTGGGTCATTTGGCTGTGATGTCTTAACCTGGGTCTTGGGGGGGAGGGGGAGCTGATTTCTAGAGGACTTTTATGGGCCGGGTGGGATATTATGATACTCATCAATTAGGTCAATGGCTGTGGTCATTAGTAATTGATCTGAATTTGCTGGTGATTTGTTGATGGGACAGAAAGGTTTGGACTGAAATTACCCTTGGCTTTTTCGTGCAGGTGTGGAAACTGTATAGAACCACAAATGATCCGCGGAAACCCATTCATATTTGGAAGAGCATTGATCCAATGATTTTTGTCAGATTCTAGAAAAAAAAAAGCTTTGATTCAATACTCAACAACATGATAGAGTAGTCGAGTACCAGAGCCAAAGTCTCATTGATTGTCGTCGTTAACTCGACGATTCACCCACCCGCCGCCCAAATCGATCGCGATTTTCTCTTCTCAATCCTGGATAGAATATAAGACATAGCCAGCACAAGACCGAATCAGAAGCAGACGCCAAGAAGCAAAAGCCCCCAAACCGGAGCTCTCAGAGGAAAATTGTGAGACTTCGTAGACACTCCCTGGCAAAGGAGTATCAAAGCCCTAGCTAAGCCCGGTTGGAGGGGCAACGAGGGATCGATCCCAGCCACAGGTGCGCACGAAGGGTATCAAAGTTCTGGATATGATCTGCATTAGCGCCCGTTGTGGACAGGGAGATGTCTTGCATTTGGTCGTGCAGGATCGGACCGGGACACCTGCAGGGTCACTTCGAGGTGAAGCTAAGGGTTGTCTGTACAGCCAAGGCAAAGCCAAAGGCTAAAGTTGACTTGCAGGGCACGATGTTTGGATATAGATCCTTGATCTGTTTGTGCCTGGTTAGTTTGTTGAGATTAATCTAGTTTGCACCTATCAATTGCGGTGGTGAGGAATAGTCGTATCTGAGTTTGGAATCCCTTGCGTCAGATTGGATTCTGGTTGGAGGCTGGGATACTGGGTGAGGGATGGAGGGGTAGAGGGGCGCATTTGGGGTAGTAGAGATGCGGTGCAAGAGGGCTTCTCTTGATTCAGACCTGCCACTGGGGTTGAATGGGTGGTAGAGTGGAAAAAGGACCGCCCTTGAGGGTGCGATGAGAGGGCGGAGTATCCCTATCTAGGACGCGAATCGCGAAATTGCTGGTAATAGCTATGTGCGGAGCAAGACTTGGACTGATCTGTCACTGAATTGATTATGCATGTCACGTATGGAGATGATAATGCACACGTTTGATGGTGGTGTGCAGGGCCGTCGGGATGCAGTCTGCACCTGCGGGCCTGCACCCCGCAAAGGACGGGCGATGCCGAGGCGGTGCGGGATAATGCAGAGAAAGAGGCTGATTGTTCTGCATGGGCCGTGCAGAACGCAAGGGTTATCTTTGTGGAGATTAATGATCACTATCTTAGCCTCGGAAGTGTGGGAGGAAGGCTTGTATAGTTCCAACGGTTTCGAAGCATTCGGTTCGAGTAGTTAATTGTTGAACAACATGTTTGTGATGAAGGGTTGATGGATCCATCGGTGTAGGTTTAATAGTTTCTATAGTAGATTTTGAGAGTTCTCTGTAGAATCGCCAGGACCGTACGGAGTATAGAGTAGAGTACGTACTCGTCCTTCATGCGTGCAGAGTAATGTTCTGACGCACGTGGCTCTGCAGATATATCCCAAATAGGAAAGGTCCCAACTGACGGTTGTCGCTGATTGGTCGGCGCGACCCGCGTCTCCCACGCGCGTGGCCACGCGTGTCAGACGCGTGGGAGACGCGCTGCGCTTTTCTTTGAGCCTCGAGGAATGGGCCTGAACCTGAACCTGAACCCAGGACTAAGACTAGGACTGGGATCAGGATCCTGGTAGAAATCAGAATGGCTGCCCTCTCCTTCTCGAGGGCTGGTATGGCAGGGTCGGAACCCTTCTCGCCAGCCTTGAAGGGTGGTATGGTATGGCATGAAGAAAGGAAAGGCTGACCCTGGACGCGGTCCAAGTCCTCTAGAAGCCTATTAAACCGCGCTTGGTCGCCGATTGGAGGCACCTGTAGAGGGGAAATTGGAAATTTTATTGAAATTGAGATCATGCGATTGTCGACAGATACATTACCCTGCGCTAGCGTGGTCAATAGCCACGAGGGCCGGACTAGGATTGCATTGGCCAACTGCAGCCACTGCGCGTCATTGTCATTGATATTGCATCCACAGCCGGTTACCCGGGCACTAGGCTGATGCGATAATCCTCAGTCCTCAATGGATATGACCATGCGGTCATGATGATACTGTTTGCCTGCCGATCCTCTTCAACTAGAGTGATGAAGCCTGAGCGGGTCATTACGGGTCATAACGGGTCCTCCACAATTAGAAAGCATTGAACACTCATTGTCAAAAGGGAAAAAATTAAAAAAGAATTAAAAAAAAGGATCGGCCTTTCAGGGGCCTCATTGCCTCGTGCTCCCTGGCGAGGGCGTGCCTCCTCAGTCCCTCATTCCTTGAGTTCCTTGACCTTATCCCTTGCATGGGCCTCTTGTCTGGGCCTCCTTTGCTCGTGTTTCACTGGGAATAGAACACACAGAATCAGTGTTCGCGAGGGGCAATGGTTTCTGCAGCCCTTTTTTGTAGTGATTGAGATCCTGTAGGCAGAGTAGGAGTATAATAGAAGAGGGGAGGACTCCTGTTGAGAGAGGAGTATAGACCTAATCCCGAATCAACTTTGGTTCAGTCATTCGTTGCCAGGCAGAACCTGTTTGTTTGCTTGCTCACTCTTTATTCTTTCGTTGCTCTACTCTACATTACTTTCACTCTTACATTCAGTCTATTTTCGTGCATTCTTTCACTCTTGACTACGTTAAAGTGGATCCCGGGAGATGTTCGCTTGACCGTAAACGGCCACTTTTTCTCTGCCGCGCCCATCGCCCACTTAACGCTCGGCCATCACCCGCCGCCCCCCGCCAATTCTTCTTTCTTCCCCTTTGACAATCCCAACTTTGACACTCTCTCCACCTACTACCAACTCTACTCTCTCTTGCACCCCTCCGGTCCTGGTGGTTTTCGAAGCGCTTTTCGACGGGATTATCTTCCACTCGTTCTTTCTCCCTCAACTCCCTCGTCGCGCCTCGCAACCACCCCCGGCGCATCCTACCAGCGCAAATCGCACGCGCACACAAATCCGGCGCAAACCAACTTGTGACCCAACAACACCACATCCCCGACTATATACACTCTTCAGTCATTTTTCAATCACTCGACATCATTGAATCTGTCGATCGCGACATCATGCTTCTCCCATCTGCCCTCCCATGCGATGTGCGCCGGTCGTCTCGCTTTACCCCCAGTCGCCTCTTCTCAACTCCTCCTCCCTCAGACAGAGGAAATCAAAATGGCAACGGTCTTCTTGGAACCTGCCGCGCTCTCCAATCTCTCCTCAATGGCTCACCAGCCCCTTCACCCCGACGATCCGTGAAGCCGCAACGCCTCCAAAGCCCTCTCCTCCTCAACCCACCGCGCCGCTCAACGCGATCGCGCAAACTCGCACGACCTGCATCGCCGCGCCCAACACCTCCCCCAACTACTCTCGCAACCACACCTCCACCTGCTCCCTCCGCGCCCGCGCGCGGCGCCAACAAGCGCCGGCGCTCCAACTTCGACGACGAAAGTGACAGCGACAACGAGATCAGTCGCAATCGCCCATCCACCCCCAAACGCCAACGGCACATCCCCTATGAGCTACCGCTCGGTCTCTCCTCGACAGATTTCTATTCCCTCCACTCTCCTCCTATCACACAATCACCACCTTCCCCAGCCCAGCGCCGGCTGGATCAGCGCCTTCAAGAGTTTGGCGCGCGCGTTGATCCAGACGCTCCTCTCCCCTCAATCGAGGAGGCCGATGCGTCCGCGCCTGCGCCTGTTTCCGCGCTGTCGGCGGACGAGTGGTCCGTCGAAGAAGATCAGCGCCTACTCCAGCTGGTCCTCGAACGCTTCCGCCTTTCCCAAAAGAATGGGACGAGTGTGCGCGCCAAATGGGTCGCCAAACCACCAGCGACGTCGGGCGACGATGGCACTCTCTCGTTGCAGGCGGCCGAGTCGGTCTTCGATCGAGCCGCCGCTGAATACCCTACCGACAGAACCTCTTTCTTTTCCTGTTCCCCTGATTCTCCTGTATCATACGACCTCCCTTCATGTCTCCATTATATCCCCGCTGCTGTTGCAAGAACCACCCTTGTATTATGATCCTTCCTCCTTGCAACCAATGTGTCACTTTATCTGTTTCTTTCTCCGGTTTCTTCACACAAGATTGTTCTCCCGAGTCTGTCATTTTTCGCATCTGGTTATGTGGATATATCTCTTTTCTTTCTTTTTCCCTTGACTCTTGACTTGACTGTCTGACCGCGCTTTTGTTTGCCGCGCTTTAATTCGGGTGGTTTTCTCTGTGCACATTCATTGTCCTGCTCTTTGTTGCAACTGCCCAGCTGTTGTCGGAGCTTTGTACCATTACTGTTTCTACTACTGATACTACTGTACTATTTACCTGAACATGATACCACTGTTTTGAATTCTGACCAAAATATTCCTTTGCTGTCTTAAACTTGAAACTTTATTCTGCCGGGGTCCAAATACCGAAATGTAAACAAACAAAAGCTCGGGCCGGCTTGCACCCCACTTCGAGAGTCGATAATATATAACCGCCCACCTGGGCAGTAGATCCACCATAACATCGGTGCACAATTAGGTATGTACACCTGGGCAACTTCGTTCTAGTACTAGGCATGCCCGGGTGATCTGAGTAGTACTAGTACTAGCTTTTGCCTTCTACGAGCAAGGTTCAAGCGATACGCGTTGTTTCCAAGGTTTGCTCTATGGCTCGAAATACACACTCTTTTACTACTAGTATTTTTTCTTTAACTAAAATACTGTTTCTGAAAAAAAAGCAATTTAGATCCGAGTCTTTGAATGTCGTATTCCTAGCCCTTGAGTATTAGTAGTATAGATTTCTTTGCAAGAAGCTGGTTGATTGTGTTGACAAGAAGACCGATAGCAGCGAACCAAGCGAACGAGGACTACTAGTACATTAGGCTAATTTATACCGTAAAAATGCAAGGTGACTTTATAAAGGATCTTGGAAAACTCTGATGACAAAATAGGACATGAAAAATCTATCTCAAGTCCCTGGGGAGGGGGAAGGGGGGCGATATTGCCAAACTACCTGTTTGTGACGGGACGCATTGGGCCATGAAGTGAGGCTGACAGCCCTGGGGGAGTGGCCGCTAGCTCTACTTTGCCTGAATACGAGACAAGGAATAGAGTCACCACTGTGATACGAATGCAGGGGACTCATAGTCATATCAGCCTCAGGCCAGATCATGATCTAATGGAACCCAGAAGAATGCCTTGGTGCAATGTTCCCAGGGCTACCCCGGCATTCTCCAGAGTCCGGGGTAACCCTCCTGTCGCCACGCGCTCTAGCTCTGATCCCAGTGGAGTTTAACTAGCAATGCTTCAGGTTCTTGAGAGAAGAGCGGGTCATGGGAAATGAATGTATCTATTGAGTTTCCATCCTGTTTTTGAGGCTTGAACCGGGATCGATATCGCAATGTCGTGCTATGCTCTACTTGACAAATAAAATTGACAAGTTGAGGCTGATACCCCTCGAACCTGTTAGGCTGCTTTCTCCTCACTACTCTGCGGTCTTCAGCTGACAACTCCGAGTCTCTCCTAGGGCTCGAGTCAAAGCACCCCGCCTTTCCGCCGAAACGTCCTTCCTTGCACGGTTACAACCACTTCTTATCGAAAGCCCAAGTGGCTCTCTTTGCCTAACCTTGGGTCAACCTGGGGCATACCTGGATTCAAATTACATCCAACGAACGACTTTCAGTACCATATATTTAGCCAGTCAGCCTTCAAAGCCTATTATCTTCATCGCTATCCAAATGAGCTGGGCCGCGGAGCTAGAAGCTATCGAGACGGAACTGCATGACGAGATCTACAATAAAGGCACGGATGCAAATGTGACATTTATCTCATATAATAAAATTCAAAAGGTATGGGCCGGAGATCGTCTCGACCGTTTTCTAAGAGATCCTCGCTGTGACCCCGATCATGGCACCGCTCAAGCAATTTCAAACCTGCAAATCGAGGAAGCACGACGTGGTTTGCTTCGCATGATTTCGCTGTTGATTGGAATTTCTTGGTCAGGCTGGGCAAGGTTCAAAAAAATCTTCTTTCTAAATCCTATGGCTGCCACCCAACGCCGTGACAACAACATCGAGAATCTGGAATACGATGACCTAAAACACGACTCGTTTCTTGGCAACACCCCGTTCATAGAAAGGTTTCGACAGGATCGATGGATCTATATCCCTATTACTTTGATCGGTGGCGGAGAACACGATTACAAATATGGTAGACGGTTACCCCTCGTGCGACAAAAATGCTCGCGCCGAGAGGGCGCGTTTGGAGAAGTAACAAAGGAAAAAATATTACCGGGTCATATTGTGTTGAAACATTCGAGCCATCATCTCGGCCTACCAGACCAAACCAATTCGGTAAGTGAGTTAGGTCGATATTCCGAGGAGACCTGCTAATATTCTTCTTCATCTGCCTAGGCCGAACTCACGGTTGCTCGAAAGCGTTTCCCGAACGGACAATTTCATGTCGAACGTCGACAGTTGAAATTTATTCAATCCAGTCTATCCAGCCACAAGCGAATTGTTTACCCCCCTCGCAACCGTCATAATTGGCACCGACTTGAACATTATCATGCCGTGGGCAGATATGGATCTCGAAGACTACCTTCTTGGGGAATACCGATCCATGAGTTCTGACATTCCCTTGCTTGAAAGTCTGTTGAAAGAGTCCGGCGAGCTCGCAGCGGCCCTTGAATTCCTCCATCGTGGTCTGCAGGCTGAGTGTGAGTGGCCGGATCTTTCACCCCAAGGAATTTGTCACGCGGATTTCAGACCTCGAAACATCCTGGTTTTTAGAAAGAACAACTCGTCAACAGGGACCTGGGCAATCACTGACTTTGGTGTATCTCACCGATCGCTCGGCATTTTATCAAGTGATAGAAATGAATCTGGCTTGTCCATCACCAGGCACTCAGTTCCTCAACCACGGGGTGGGATATACCAAGCGCCCGATCCACATGCTCGACGAAGAAGCGATATTTGGTCTTTCGGATGCATCCTTGTGCAGATCTTTTCTTTGGGGCTTGAACTTCGATATCAGTTTCAACTTGGTGCATTGCAAGAAGGACCATTGAACTGGAAACCTTTCGGGGACCGTTTTTGTGGAGAAGAACCTCCAGCTCTGAACCAGAATGTTGGGGCTTGGATTGCGGAGCTGCCAAAAAGATATCATGGACTATACGATGACATGTTCTTGGCCGAAATGCAAAGTCTTCTTTCTTGGATGCTTCAGATAGACTTAGAAATGCGACCGCGAGCAACTGATGTTCGTCGCTGCTTGCACAGGCTTTATAAGGTTGCAACTGGACGCATCTTAGAGTCTGTCGATTCAAGCTCCATCACATCATCTCCAACAACGGCCACTCGGCCAAGCATTTCGAGTCTCTTCCCAACAATAACTCCTGACCCGCCAGTATATGGTTTAACTGTCGGTGCCCTTGTGAGTAGCATTAAATCGGGAAGCGTTGACGATATTAATGAATGTCTGCGACACCGACCTGATGTCGAAGGCCACCATGAAAATGACCGGCCTTTGATTCATGCTATCGAAAGGAAAGAGGACCCAATGCTCAGGGCCCCAATCATCAGTGCACTTTTGCTGCACAACCCAGATCTGGACGTGATAACTCGCTCATTCGCAGAAGAGACTCCCCTCAATCTTGCTGTTTTTCAAGGCGATGTGGATACGGTGAGAGTCTTGATTGGCGTCCTAATCAAGAAAGAGTGCCAATCAGCTCTGAATGAGCTCTCTAGAGACAGGAAAACACCACTCATGGAAGCAGCCTCACGAAATCATGTAGCTGTGGTTACAGCGCTTTTGGACGGTGGTGCAGATACCACAATCTGCATGGGGGAATATCAACATAATTGCCTGCATTTCGCGGTACTTAGCATTAAGTCCGAGGAAGATCTTCTCAAGGCATTTTTGGGAAGAGAAATTGATTTCAACTTATCTCCGAGTGGAATCGAGGGGTATGAGACACCTATGATGCAACACATAAAGCTCGGGGTCAATGAGGAATATGGTGAGAGGGTCAATACCAAATGGGAAAGAAAGTTCAATGTGCTCTGCGACGGAGGAGGAGATGTGAATATGACATACCCCCAAAAAAGTCCTTTACAGCTTGCCATTGAAAAGGATAAAGTTGATATTGTCAGAATTCTTCTGAATGCCGATGCAATCCTTCCTCCTAGGGAGAATGGGACCTCAAGCCAAATGAGAAGATTGATTACTCAAATACGGAGAGATAGAAGGGCAGCATAAACGGCGAGTCGTTGATGCAGTTCTTTTATTTTGGGAGCAACAGGATCTTGAGTGCGTTTACCTGAGCAAATCATTTTTTAATGCTCCTATGATACATAAACACATACATCTTCGATAATTATTCCTGAATTCTACTCTTAAAGTAACATACTAGCAAAGGGATTGTTAACTAGTTTGGATCCACAAAGCCTGTATTTGACTCCGGTATACTAGTATGATTTCAGTGACATGGGGTATGACACTTCATATGCAACAATATATTCCAATTTCAGCCCTATTGCAATGAAGTATTTACTCTCTGGATATAATTTGGGTATTATACTATTCCTCCCGTTGAAGTTCTATGTCTTGCTGGAGTGAAGACGTCCCGGATAAAGGGTTCAAAGGACGACAATGGTCCCGGACGTGCTCTATTGTTGGACGATCGACTATGAAATCAGTTAGAAGATGCCCTGTAGCGTAATGTAGCGTGAATCAAAGCAATTAGAAAGCTTACATATTGTATTCATGTTTTCAAGCGAGGTGCTAATTTTGGTTTTGGGGACCTGAGACTCAGTTTAGCAAAGGTCCATGGTATTACCAAGTAGATGAGACCTACCAAAAGAAAGATCAAAATCAATGCCAATGCGTTCAATCCCCTGTGTATAATAGTATGTTAGTACTAGGTAAAGAGATATAAGATAGATGTCTCACGTAAAAAACCCCAAAAGATTTGCCTGTCCATTGCAAAGGTTTTCCGAGGCTTCTCCACATACGTTTCCATGTCCAAATTTCGTGGTCAAGGAGGGAACCGCAAATACCAAAAGGCCAAGAAAAAGAAAATTTATCATAACGCTGAAGCTCATTCCCACATCTAGCACATGTCAGGTCCTAGCCAACGTGAACAAGCGAGGCCGCTCGACTTACCGCGTACATGCAGAGGGAATACTTCTGCACTCAGAGTAAATGGGATTGGACCCGCACCAATCGAGTAGAAGAAGACAAAAACTGCAATGCTGATGATTGCCACCAAGATGAGTCGGGTCTCAGGATCAGTCAGTTTGAAGAACCCTGCAACAGCGGCTAGGCTGCATAGCATGCCAGAGAACGATACAAGGAGCAAGGGTCGACGACCACTCGAGTCAATAAAAAAGAATGCGGGAAAAGTGAAAAGAAAATTGGCCAGACCAAAGCCTGCATGATGATCAGCCGCCTTCAGTCATATCGTTTCTGTATATCCACTTACCCAAATTGTAACTCTCAATTCGAGGGGTGAAATCAGTCATCCCACTAGATTTTATAAGATCAGATGAATAAAATGCCAAGACGTTCATCTGTTGGTCGCGCAGAAGGTATTAGCCAAGAAGAACCCTATTGGTTCGATGTATGATAGCTCACTCCACATAGTTGCTGTGATAACATCACGATTAAAGCCACCATGCACGCCCTTCGAGATCGCGGATCCGTGAATAAATACCACATGCGACTGAAGAAATTTCTTTTGCTTATCCATCTCTGATAAATGTAGCGATTTTCCTGCTCTGACCACAGCCTTTCGTTGGGACTCTTCCATATCTTTGTTGCTTCTACCTGAAGCTGAGAATGGATGTTGTAAAGGTCCCGAGCGGCCTGTATTTCGGTCCCTCGAAGCTCGAGAAGGCTTTTGTAAGCCTCAACATATCTATGTTTTTGTATCAGAAAGCGTGGAGACTCGGGACATATGAAGACCAGGAACAGCAAGACGATAGCCGGAATTATCGCGGTCGCAAGGAGGATCCTCCAATCCCCTCGAACTAGGAAAGCACAGAGAAAGCCTAGAAATATACCGCTAGAAAGAGATAGTGTTAGATATTTGTTTTTCACAGGATGCGCGAACTTACAATGTATCAAAGAGCTGCCACATCATCAAGACCCGCCCTCGATGTTCATCGGGAGCTGCTTCAGCCGCGAACACTGGTGCAATCGAAGCCTTGGAACCAATCTGTTCAATGTACACGTTTCAGTTTGTGGGTAGGAGCCAATCAGGAGGACGAGAAGTGATAAAGAAAGGATGACATGGAGAACAGAATTGAACCTACCCCAACACCAAGGAGACAGCGGCAGACGAGTAGCGTTTTCCAGTGGTTGCATTGGGCAGTCCCTATACAAGTGACATAGTAAATATCAAGAATAATGCAGAAGGCCGCGGGCTATGTGAATGTTACACACCTATCACCAAAAATACGCAAAACAAAGCAGCAACGAACAACGCGGGGCGTCGTCCGTATCGATCTTGCAACGGATCACTCAACCATGTTCCACTGTCGCGTGGTTAGAGTTATCATCTTATTGCACGTACTGGACGTGGGATATTATCTCATCACCTACACTAAACTTGCTGAAAGCCAAGGAGCTGCGTTGATCACGCCGATCAGAAGCTCATCTTTTGGCTTTTGAAGGCCCACACTTTCCCACCATGAAAACAGAGCACTCCCGTTGATTGTAGATTGCTGCCAACCCCTATGGTAACAGTCAGTGAAAACCTACAAGATAACTCACACTAGAGACAAACTGGGTGATAGCAGCGCAAGCAGTCACCATAACAGTGACTAGGAGACCTCTAGCTTGCCAGGGCAACTGCCTTTTCTCACTGAATATTGCTTGTCTTTCAGGACCACTGAGCCCTATTAGAGCAACGTTGGGCGGATCTTTCGCTATCTTCGCGCCTTTGATGAGAGTTTCTATTCTGACAGTATTCTGGAGTTCGAGACGCTCCCAAAACTGTCGTACATCTCTCTCCAGATCCTCGATTTTCTGGCGAGAAAGAGGACTGGTCGATTAAGACCGGTTAGTCTCTTCTTCAGGGGGTATGGGTGGGCTTGCTGGCATGGGTACGAAACCTACATTGCTGAGCGACTCTCGTTGTCTTCGTCTGTACTCATCTTGGAACTCGTAAATCAACGCCAGAGAAGATACCTGGAAATTCAGGCGCGCTGTGAATTCAACAACCGGAAATAATATAAGAGCTCGAAGAAGGAAAAAAATTGGGGTGGCGAGAAAGGCGTTCTGAAGCTCAGTCCAGGGGAATAATATGGTGCGCAGGGCTTACGAAGAGCCTCATTTGTCCCAACGAAGTGGCAATACCAGCGCGACGGCGCAAGAATTTGCTGATCTTCATCCCCGCTTTTGAGAGCGGACTAGGTCTTGAAATTACGTTTTGAGCCCACGGGCGCGTCTTCATAGATTCTAAATTGAGAGCGCTCACCTGGGTGGATTGTTCTGAACGGAGAAAAGGCCCAATGAGACCAATCACCCGAGCCTCGATGGTAGCTATCCATCAAAGGGTTCAAGTGAAATAATGGCTTGGTACTATACTAAGGGCAAGACCGAGCTGAAGACCAGACGAGGCTGACGTCTTGTCTTATTAGCAAACCCTTCAGCCCAGACTAACCCTATGTTAGTTGTAGCCCCCGTTCCTAGTCGAGCATCTAGCAACATCAAACTTAGCAGGACAGTGAGTCTATAATGACTGCGCATAAATTTTTCCGGAGTAAATGTCATATCGGGACTAGTTTTGAAGGATGAGGCGCATATTGCTTCTTTGACCCTTCGCTTACCCGGGCGAAATTAAAAAAATCACGAGCGATGCTCGTCAGGACCAGGCTGTTAGCGCTGTCGGTTCTCGACGCGTCAACTGTCGAAAGTGGGCTTGCATGGCCGCGTGCATTAGAATATTCAAGAATGAATCATTGGTTGATAGTGTCGCATCGTCGCGACCACGGTGGTCCTTATTAATCTACTCGTAAAGGGGCTGCATACTAGTGAGAGTCAGATGACACCTGGTCCTCGCTGTTGATTCTTAGTTACGTATACTAACTCGGCAACACATGGCAAGGAGAATAGCGGGCTGGTTCGAGTACACTAGAATTAGTGGTGAGGCTCAATGTCTGAAATTCCCTTCAAATACACGAAGTTTGCCCTTCTAGTATTCAAAACCTGAGATTCTTCCAACCCTGCCGCTTCGTCATCCATTATTAGTCAACGATTCCCGGCCCAAAATGTCTTCAACGGGCATCTCCTTCGGATCATCAGTTACGACCACGCTCTCTGAGCATCTTAGTCCTTACATCAGACGCGAAAGGCTCATCAGTAGACTACGGGAGATATTTGGGCGGAAAATCGAGGTTGAAGTAAGCCTTCAAAGTTTTCTCCAACCGAGGCAAAGGTTAACAAAGTTGTAGTTTCGTTGGGATCGATATTCTTTCCAGGCTCCGAGAGAGATCGAAGAGGTATAACTCTGCCATGGACACGTTTTGATTCTTAGTATAAGTCTGACTTTTTTCTCTTCTCCAGTATGAAGTAGCGTAAGTTGAACGTCTAAATAGTTTTTCAACATAACAATGCTTACATTTGGGTGGTGAACCAGTGATCTTCGGGAGTTAGAACGGGTCCACTGGGGCTGAAAACAAAATGGATAGTAACATATCCTTTACAATATCTAGTCGTAGCTGACCGTCACTCTATCTGCAATAAAATTACGCCCGGGTGAGCCTTGACCTTGTTGTCACATCGTAGCGTTGTGGCCAGCGATGTCCACCAGGCCAAATTAAAATGGGCTGTACCAGGCTAACCGCAGAGGGTAAGCCATGGGCAGATGGCAAGGCGTTCCTCGTATTATCCTTGTACACACATCCACGAATCAGAATCAAAAAATCTGCGTCCATTTGGCGAACATGAATCAATTGTGCTGTTGCGCCCAGGGTTTTCCGCCTTGTGAGCGAGGCATGCCACGGACTTTGCCGTTTGAAATTTTCCAATCGGCCTGCCGGGGCGATGTTTACATATTTACATGAATCAAACATCATATGGTATTGCCCCGGTGATAAATAGTACCTCACCGGGCGCATGCATATGGGAAACAACGCCAGCCTCCGCCTCTTCCACAGGTCAGCTTTGGGCGAACCATTGGAACATGTTCGGCAATGCGCCTCCATGATATCAGTGTTTGAACATTGCAACATGCGATTTCCATTTCGTGCTATTTATTTACGCACCATTCGCTTTGAGCTAATAAATCAGTTGATAAAATTTCAACCAAGTAAAGAACTTGCAAGTTGGTAGAAATATTAACTAGAATGTCTACCAAGTCAAGCTACTACGATACTTTTTGTCGGCCAGATGATCCCGCTAATATTTCTGTCTACGAGAGCAACGGTGCGTACTGTATGAAAACGTCTGAAGATTTAATCTATATTAACCTTCTTTTTACAGGGTCTACGATGGATGAATTGACCACGAAAGTATTCACGGAGTCGGATTCGTTTAAGCAGCACATTAATACAGCATCATGCCCACAATTACGCATTGTGTAAGACTCGCTTCATTCTCGAATTAGTTTGATTTTACTCATGGTGAACTTTTAAAAATCAAGCTCGATTCACTCTGTCTCCTCGCTTAGCCCACTGAAAATTTCAAGAGATGCACTTGAAGTTCTACTGGATAAATACAATATCGGCCCTGGGCTATGGGACTTGGTTTCAACGTTCGGCAACAAACCGCTGAGCGCTGCTGCGGGAGAAGGAGCAATGAGGATTGAAGATGGTTCGAATGGAAGTCAAGGTAGATTTCCTCAGAAGAAGACTTTAATAGCAAAGATGTCTAAAAAACATCAGAAATTTCCTACAGGTTCACATTTCCCGTGACGGGAGGTCCCGGTCGCTGGACTATGCGGCAGGCCGGCATATTCGCTCGTCAAAGTCCCAAGAGTCTCGAAAACCTTTGGATTTTCTTGCACGTGGGCACAGATACGCCCATGCAGAGAGAACTAAAGATTTTCTCTTCAAAGTCTCACAAGAACCTGTTCGTAGATACCACTTGGTTTACACTCCATCAAGCTGTCCTGAAATCATGTCTTAATGACTGGCGTTCTTACATAAACTATCTCGGCAAAGAGGTGGATCGACACGTTAGTTTTCAAAGCACGCAATTTATGGCATTTCTAATATTGAATTCTAGTTTGATAAGACATTAAGCTTCATCCATGAAAGTATGAATACTACACGATCGGATGGCGATGGAAATCTTGCCGACATCCACAATACACGCAACCGCCTCCTTGAAATTCCATCACAATTGATGACGACCCTGGATACTCTTCAGAAGCTTGATAAGACAAGCCGTGTTTCTGCCTCCCAACAGAAGAATAAGGTTAACGGCTTTGGCAGGCTTGCTACCAGTGCAGCATACTACAAAGATCATCTCGAACCACTTCTGCGGGGTGTTGAAATTATCAAGGAGAGAGTAAAAGATACATTGAACATTGTAAGTCACCTGTGTTATTGATTTTGGCGGTCGGTGCCTTACAATATTCAGATTGAAATTGGCCTGAGCTTTAGAATGACCAGCAAGATGCTTGATCTTAACAACCGAATGGTTGATTTGAACAAGAGCATGCTCGACGCTAACAAACAGTTGCTCCAACTGGGAAACAGGAATTTTGACGACAATGCTACTGTCAGGATAGTGACACTTGTGACGCTGATATACTTGCCAGCAAGTCTTGTATCGGTAAGGACATCGGAGCCACCCTAAAACGTTCGCTTATTGGCATTCGGTCTAACTGGTATCAATTAGTCGGTTCTTGGTATGAACTTGTTTAAATTTGAAGACGACACAGGAGAGCTCAAAATATCCAAGCAATTTTGGATTTTCGTTATCGCAACAATCGTCTTGGCTATCATCACCCTTGGTGGATGGTTTGTATGGACTCACCAAGAGGGAGTATTACGGCGCAAGTTTCTCCGTCCTAAACAAGATACACCAGAAGGTGCTGAGCAAGATATTGAGCTCGACCACGCTGGCGGTTAAGGCATTGATTCGCGAATATAGGACTCATTGACTTCCCTTGAAAGCCATACTTCATCTTTTTTGTTGCTGTACCATATCATTTATTAGACATGCGACTGAACCTGCTCAAATTTGTTTGCTTTGCTGTTTGCAGTCCGTTTGGAATATATACTGCCCCGATTCTCGTTTTTGGGTGGGGGAGGGGTTCGCCTTCTTCAACAACTTCGTTCCATTTCTCCGTTTTCACTATTAACTACTATTTATAAAAACCTTCAAGTTCGTCTTTTACGGCTTTCACATATACAAATTAGTACGGAAGATCAAAAGTACGCAGCCGGGCAGGTGGTTCCTTTCCGCTGGTGGCCCGGCTGCCTCGTACTTTCCTTGCAACAGCTTCACCGCACCTTCTACCTCCGGCCCTTCAAGTTTCTCGTCATCGGATGCAATTTCCCTCCTTTTGCCAAGCACTCCTACCCCTGCTGATGGACTACGCGACGACTTAGGCGCGATATATGGTGTCAGATAAGGATATGCGAATTATCGAATCTGGTTATTTATCTAACAATCTCGAGAGTGATAGAACACCAGATGGCCCTGATTTCACCAGGGGTCCCGAGAAAGCACACCATCAACCCACCAAAGCGCACACTCGACCCCGAATGGGGTAGGGTTAGGGTGACCTCCACCTCCAAATTCCTTTTGGAGAAGGACCTGGCGTTGATTTCGTTGGCGAATCTCAGATATGGAATCGGGCGCACTAAGAGCAAGGCATGGCACTCTATCAAGTTTGTGGGAGCCCTTGGTATTTGGCCGGGTTTCAAGACTGAAGTTAAGACATTCATCAACAAAAAGACTTCAAAGCGGAAGAAGGATGCGATCACTATAAAGCTGCACGGTCCCGATCCAAACCTTCATGAGACTGAGCAAATCCTGGTTGCCGACGAGCACGGTGTCCAAAGTAGATGTCAAGCTCGCGTCGGACAGCCGTTTTCTAGTATTGCAAGAAACGAGAAGCTTCCCTAGGTCTTTGGCGATTCGAAAAGTGACCGGACCCATTCGACTCTAAAGTTCCAGACTCGGCATTGATGTCTTCCACAACACACGAGACAAATACAGTCAGAGAATTGAAGACCCCTTGGATTGAATATCATGGCCTTCAGGAAATCTTGTTTGAGAGCGATAATGACGAACGCGTACGTATCATGCTCCAAATACCTGGGTAACTGAGGGCCAGGACAGGGGAAAGTTTGTTTTATCACAGCACCTCCGCCGTGAGGGTTATCACACGGCATTGGCTGGAAAATTTACTTTCGCAAATCTGATCAACGGCACCGTTACGAGCAGTCTCACGAGCGATATTTATCCTGGTTATTACGATTGGCCGGTCATTGGCAATTGGGACGAACCAGAGATTCGCCTCGACTACAATTTCGATGGCGAAAATAAGAAGGGCAACAAAAAGGGCAACAAAAAAGACAAGGCCAAATTGTTTAATTTGACATGGAAGTTGCTGGTCATAGATGACCTCGAGTTCGGAAGCTGGTTCGACCTTCTCTGGGCTTTCGTCGGAAACCCTGTGTTGATACAACAACAACAACAACAACGCGCTGCTCGTGATCTCGCCCCACTTGAGGAAGGCTCCCACCAGAAAGCGCGTCGGAAATTAAATCGAATCATGAAAGCTGATCAGCAGTAAATTCTCGATCGCCTTCGATTCTACATTTATGCCTTGATGCCTTGGTGCCTTACGGTCTTTGTTCGTTGTCGCGACGATCAGGTGACCTATATCCTTGAGGGCCGTAGGGCCTTAAATATCATCATTATCGTTTCCATGACGCGTCTCTGATCTCCGTATCTATTTTCGTCGCTCGTACACATAGAAGAATATTATCGTAAGAAACAAGAACGCCGGCACAAAATACATCGGAACAGGCGCGGGTCACCTAGCGCATGGAGCGGATTGTTTTGTATGGCGGTCGCAAGTTTTCAGGAGACTTATCGATGCTTAGCTAGATAGGTTCGTTAATGAAGGGCTTGAGCATCTTGAAATCCATGTATATCGCTGCGCGGGAGTAAAGCCGGGACCAGTATGGATCCTTTTTTGGCACCGGACCTGTTAGTCTTGCCATGCGGTCTTTTTTTGTCCAAGACATTCAAGTCCACTAGTAACATTGGTAGCTTCAATTCATACGCAAAAAAAAGAGATATCGAGTAAAATTATTTCTAGAAAAATAAAAATATCTACGAGTATGAAGAGATCAATACTCCTCTATCTGAGCCAAAGACTCGGGCCCTATACGTGAAGAAAGTTTACTCCAACTTAGTCTCAAAGAGTATTCAACGAAAAGGGCCCCTGGAAGAAAGAGCAGAAAAGTATACAATAATAGGGATTCGCATTGGGTTACCTGCTTCTTACCTATAGTACTACAGTAATCTGGTTTCACTTCAGTATAGCCAAGCGGACAGAAAGTACTGTTCTCCATGCCTTAGCCTCTATGGTCGTACGAGATGTGGTTCTACGAGTACTACTAAGTCCGAGGCTTTTTTGCTGATGTATCACCGGCCCGGCTATCCCAGGATGCCGGCATTGATCAGATCAAATCACGCAATGTCGCCTCGGGCCAGTGGATCTACCTAGGCGCTTCGATTCTCAATCCCTTGTACAGATCACTTGACTTGACTCATAGGACAAATTTTCATGTTGCCCCTTATAGATCCACCTTCCTTTGGCGGTGGCCATGGTCTATTCTCGGAGCGGCGTCGTAGCGAACACGTGTCAGATGACGAGATTGGATAGGGGATTGAGGAAACTTGGTTTTACTTGGTTTTCCTCAACAATTCCTCATTTGAAGGAAAATTTGTATCACTTCTTCGAACATGCATGAAGATTGTATGTACTCCGTACATCTTCTCCGCACTGTTGTCTCCTCACCTCATCTCCTCACCCCCCTCCGCATTCCCAGGGCTGACCGCCGTCAGGCCACTGGGCCAGTAGAAGCCGAAGAAAAGCCAGAATGCGGGGGGTGCTCGGACCGAAGACGTTTCGGTGGCAGTGGCGAACAGCGATTGGATAATAATGCCGCACGCATCACGGGAACTGACTTCATTTTCCAGCAAGTTCTGCTGAATATAGTAACCGATTAGTAACAGAAACGTAAAGGATTCCAGGGTTAAGCGGAGTCACTTGACCCATTCTGCGCGATATTACCTAACAGGCCGGTCTTGGCCTTACCCGATGCAGCCACTCTTTCCCTTTGGGATCACCTCGTCAATGGTTCTGAAGTCTAGAACCGGCTCGTTTTACGTGATCCTCCCCCATGGATCGTGGATGTGCGCTGTTTTTACCCCATACTTTGCATTTGGTTATGTTGGGGCGGTCCTAATAGCGTCATAATGATCGACGCCACCCGCTAGAAGAAAATTCTGTAGGTCACTGTGGTTATGGTAGTGTCCGAGTCGTGGTTTTGTATGGATTCGGCATCTCAATTTTCTATATAAAGCCTTCTTTCTTCCCCGGATTTTTAGAATATTCATTCAGCATTCAGCCTATTCTTCCTTGTTCCTAGATCTTCAGATCGGATTTTCAGGTACCTTTCTACTTCTATTCTATATTACCATATACTTCAAGGTATGTCATAACATATCCAGACATCCTGGTCTTTACCCCTGTGTGGCAATTTACTTATACTTTTACCCCAGTCTCTACAACTTCTTCACATCATACCATTCATCATGACTTTCGATCACCCTGCCTTCTGGAAGTGCGATTCCTGCGGTCTTCCCGGCGTTCGCCTTTCCTCCACTGGCACCGGCTCCAGCCCAGCATTCTACAAGTGTGTTCCTTGCAACCGCAACCTGGGTTCCTGCCCTTGCGTCACTCCCGGACTCCGAACAACCGGCAACTGCCCCTGTGGCGAAGAGAGCGAGGCCGATATGTCCGACGGCTCGGATGACCTTTCTCTCCAAAAGCAATTGTCAAACGGTCACAACCCTGAACAGGGATTCGATGTTGACTGGGAGTCAAATTGCAAGCCCGGCTACATGGTCAAGAGATTCAAGGCCACTGGCAAGGAGATTCTTCCCTTCGCTTAAGTACGCTTAAGCACGGAGGCGTCTGATATTTGCTCTTTTTTGTTTTCTTCTGAATAGCGAGCCTTTTTGTTACCCATATCTTGCATACCCGATTTCATATGCAGACGACCCTGAGATCGTCGAGAAAAAAGTTACCATATCTCAATAATACCAACTATCTGGTCTTGAGGACCACCAATACCAATTTCATCGCGCCAGTTGGCTACGTTTACAATTCTCATATATCCACTGCTTTTCTCTGAGAAAATTTCCAGTGCAATGTATTGTCTAATCGAGATTAACCTTTCACGATGTAGCCTTTTAGTTAGAAAACCCTCTCGTGAGTGGATTGTTTGAAGATAATCTTGACAGAGCTAGAAAATCCATTGGTGCCAGAAAGTCTGAGTATTCATTGGTATGACTATAGATTAAGAGTGCTACTGCAGCATACTCTGCTCGAATGGAAACTTTGATAAGATTTCAATACCCATTTCTGCCATGCAATTATTTATGAACGCAAGGATAATGTTGTGAAGAATGAGGGCAATGATTAAGCTGCCTGGTCCAGAATGAGCTAGTGCTGTGCCAATAGTAATAAAAATAGCTGTCCCGATGGACCCTCCAATTGCTATAAGTTGTATCTGTCGATTGCCTAACGTGCGGCGGAGGCCGCTATCATCTGTGCTTGTCGAAAGGGTACCACTCCCAAATTCTGGAGAGTCACCAGTCTGGGGCATGGAGCTCTTTTTCTCCAAATCTGGGGCCATTGTAAAGAAACAGATATGTCGGTGAAACTTGGATAAAGCGCAGTCCAAGATAGGCGGAAGCCTCAATGTAGGACGAAAATGTGAAGCAAAAATATGGTGCTTGAAATATGAAACAATCCAACTATCAATTTATCGATAAAGATAAATTATGAAATGGAATATCCATAAAAGACTAGTGTGAGTTCAGCGCGCGGATAGTGCTTCCATTAAATACGTTTCAACCGTAAGCCTATTGAATATGAAGTTACTTGCGATGCACCTTATCATGGCGTGCGGGGTAGCAGCGCTTGTAAAGTCAGAATGAAACATTCAAAGTAAATCGACATTAATTTGGAAATTGCAAGATCACCATTGGACACGCTCGAGATGATACGAGTCATAGACACGATGTTTCGGCCCGTGTGGTCGAGGCCGGGCCGCGTGCCGTGTAGGGTACTAAGGTGCCTGAATAGTAAACCAATGATCTATTTTCCAACCGTACTTCTAATCCCATGTCACTTTTAACGGGAAAATAAATCAGATAGCACGGGAACCGGGCGGTTTCCGCATTGTGGTACACTGTCATTTGCTGACCTGACGCTCCCTGTTCTGCTCCAGGTGCCTAGTAGATGGTTGTCATGTTGCGATATCTGAGATTGCTCCGACCACATGGGCGGACGATATTTTATTTCCGAAAGCCACCTATTAGTCGTCGGATATTTCTCCAAGCCCACAATGCTAGTAATTGAATTCAAGTCCGTGGATATAAATAAAGATAAAAGATCCCCCAGCCCCGTTCTAAATCGTCTCAAACTTCAGGGAATGCGGATTGTTCACTGACAATTACTGAGAACCCACTGCCAACATCCTATTAAATCATAGCTAAACAACCAAAATCTATAAACTTGGAAGATGTCGAGAGATTATGGAGTCATCGGTATGAGCCCACCTGGGCAGATGGAGACGTGTGAGCGTCCGCTCAGCTGATAGGTATACATAGGCCTCGGCATCATCGGCTACGGCATGGCGGGGAATTTACGAAAGAAGCTGCCACAGAACATAACTCTCTACGTATTTGATATCAACAATGGAGTTATCCAGCGGCTAATTGAGGACTTCGGATCGTACGGAAAAATCGAAGTTACATCATCCGCCAAAGATCTTGCGTCTAAAGTCGGAATCGTTCTATCCAGTCTGCCTGCCGGTCCTCACGTACGAAAGGTCTATCTGGACCCCAAACAGGGGGTTATTGCAGCTCTCAAAAACCCGGATCGACTGTTGATTGAATGCAGCACTATTGAAATTGAATCGACTCAAGAGATCGGAACAATGATCATCGATGCCAGATTGGGCACCTTTGTTGATGCTACCGTGTCAGGCGGGATGTGGGGTCCAATGCAGGAACCTTATCGTTCATGGTAGGCCATCCAGAGCCTACTGAGACGGACCTAGTAGGTAAGCGGATCTTCGAAACCCTCTCGCTTGTTGGGGTTCCGGACACAATTGCATTCTGTGGTGGTCTTGGCATGGGCCAGGTGGCCAAGATCGCCCATAACTATATCACTCTAGCGAACAACTTGGTCGCTTCCGAGGGTATGGCTATCGGCCTGAAATACGGCATCGATAAGAAGGCGCTTTTCAAGTGTATCAGGGAGGGTACCGCCAATTCGAGGGTGATGGGTCTGGAGCAGCCAGTTCCTGGTCTAGTACCCGAGGCCCCATCCAGCAACAACTATAAAAGGGCATTCGCACCTGCATTGAGTGTCAAGGATCTCACTATTGGGATTAATGCCGCGAAGAAAGTCGGAATCAATCCCAGTGCAGGTGAAGCTGCCATTGCGGCCTTCCGAGAGGTTGATGCCGACCCTCGTACGCATGTGAGTGTGCTGACCTGTAATCGACAATATCAAAGACTAAAATCTTGGATTTAGGATCTGGATCACACTTCTCTTTGGTTGCATGTCTTCGGAAACATCGATGAATGGACCAAAGAGCACCCGCAACTGTAGAGACTCGAAAAAAGATTCTCGAAAGAGGCGAATGAAGGGAGAGTGGAGCGCTACGCAGGCACGCAAAATTTCAATTTGGAGGAGGCTGGAAAATGATTGATACTAGAGTGTACGAACTGATCTTGCCTCACATCTAAGATAATATTGGCTGGTTGCCTAGATAGCATCATTTAAACACAGAGCCAACGATCCACGCATATACACTACAAATTTTGATGCGATACAATTGCTAGGTACAAAATATATCCAATAATGTAATTTCAGGCACGGTTTAGTTTGAAAAAGTCACATTTACATTACCTTTGGAAGCCTACTACGTGGGGATGTCGTATTAAAAAATTACTTCTTTGTTCCGGGCTTACTGGACATGAGATCCTGCACAGGTATTGTTCACTGAAAACTATATTTCTCCCCGTTTTAATCAAAATCATCCCGAGGTCGTTATAAGGTAACGAAAACGTACATAATAAGAGCTCCTAGCTATCTCATCTGTGCGAGCAAAGTAGGCCCACCGCTCTATCTGACAAGCTGTGGAGAATATACGGTATCTTACTAACTAGTACCTCTCAGGTTTGACAAATGGGGCCAACTTTTGCATGACTGGTCCTTCCAGCGCTCCCAACCTGCCCCTCTTCACACCAAAGTTCGCATATCAACAAAATCCACGTTTATTATGCACAGCGAGAAAAGCAAATTGGGTTCCCGTGAACGCGTATTTTGCCGATTATCCGCTTAAATGGATGGACTTTCTTCTGCAACTAGCGTCCTCGGAGTCATTCAACTCGCGGGATGCATTGCGACAGTTTGTGGGGGCTACATCCTTGAAGTGAAAGATGCTAGAGAGGAAATATTGGCTCTGCAAAAGTCAGCGTCCAGTCTCAAAGATACTCTTCAAGAACTGAAATGCCTCATTGAAAGTTCAGACTTCCTGCAGATATCTCAGTCTGATGTGTTAAAAAATGACATAAAGAATTGTTCATCAACTCTTACGGCCCTGATGAAAAAATTAGATATGGGCCGGAGGCACAAAACCATGCGAAGGTTGAGCTTCCGGTCCCTCACCTGGCCTATTAAGCGGCCAGAGATGGAAAGAATTGTCGCCGATCTTGAAAGATACAAATCCTCCTTCGCTGTATCTTTACTAATTGATCAAACGTATAGATTTATCCATCAATTGAGACATTGTGGAATGGACAGCTGACACCGTCGCAGGAGAAACATCTCGATCATAAGCAAGACCACTGATCGAATTGATCTAAATCAGCTACCGGTCGTACACGGGGCCGCGTTCGACTCATACAACCACCAGCATGAAGATTACTGCCTTCCGGGAACTCGGTCAGAGCTCCTTCGTCATATTACGGAATGGGCTACATTACCGAACGGAAAGTGCATCTTCTGGTTAAATGGTAGAGCAGGGACTGGTAAATCCACCATCTCGCGGACAGTGGCAAGGAATTTGAAAGATGCAAATTTATTGGGTGCGACATTCTTCTTCAAAAGGGGTGAAGGGGACCAAGGAACAGCTGTCAAACTCTTTCCGACTATCGCAAGGCAATTAGCGATTCACATCCCCCGACTAGCCCTTGTGATCCAGGAGGCAATCCGCGACAATCCAGATATCGCGACGAAGGCGCTGGCGGAGCAGTTTGATAAACTTCTTCTTCGGCCCCTCGTAAAGTATAAGCCGCTTGAATCATCTGACCCAACAGTCTCATCAGTGGTCATAGTCATCGATGCACTAGATGAGTGTGAGGTAGACAATGACATGCGGCTAGTCCTTAGACTGCTGCCGTGCTTAAAGGAGCTACGCTCTTTACAGTTGCGTATCCTTTTGACTAGCAGGCCCGAACTGCCAATCCGTCTCGGTTTCTCCGACATGAGTGCTTACGAATATAACGAATTTGTTCTACATACAGTCCCAAAGACAACAATAGAGAGTGATATTTTATTATTTCTGGATCATCGGCTATCGAGAATTCGAAAGGATCGTTTCCTTCCTCAGGATTGGCCGGGAAGTGAAAAAGTCCAGAGCCTAGTGGCATTATCTGTCCCACTTTTCATTTACGCTGCCACTATATGCCGTATACTCGAGGATTCTTATTGGGATCCAGAAGAAAGTATGAATGAGATCCTTTCATACCGCAGTGACGGATCTTCATTGGATGTATCCAAATTGGACGGCACATATCTTCCTGTATTAAACAGGCTCCTCGTCAATCAAGGAGACAAAGAAAGGAAGCAGATTATCAGCGAATTTCAGCAAGTGGTCGGGACTATTGTGACGCTAAAAGCTCCTCTTTCGGCTTTAGTATTGTCAAGGCTTATTGATATTCGAAAAGGCCGAATCTCCTCAAGATTGAATGCTCTACACTCCGTCTTAAGCGTGCCAGAAAATGAGTTTTCGCCTGTACGACTGTTCCACCTCTCATTTCGTGACTTTCTCCTGGATCGGGAGTTACACAAAAGGTCACCATTCTGGGTTGATGAGAAAGATGCACACCGGAATTTGGCAGCTCGCTGTCTTTTTGTTTGCCATAATCGCCTCAAGAGAAATATGTGTGGGCTTTTGAGTGATGGAATCCAACATGCTGAGGTAGAACCCGAAACTATTGAACAGCACTTTCCCCCGGGAACTCAAATATGCCTGTCAATATTGGACTCATCATCTGGTGGAGGGCACGGCACAAAACACTCCTCTAATGCAGGATGCATTTCTGTTCCTCCAGAGCCATTTTCTGTACTGGCTGGAAGCAATGAGTCTACTTGGTCTCATAGACGAAACGGTTGAGACTCTGGGTCATCTGCAGAGTATATTCATGGTAAGTTTCATACATGCCACATTAAATCCATACTTGCTCATTTTATCAGTCTGAACAAGATTCCTCAATTTCCGATTTTTTGCATGATGCAAAACGCTTTATCATGAGCAACCATCAGATAGCCGCCAAGGCACCGCTGCAGATTTATTGCGCGGCGCTTATATTCGCGCCTGAGAAATCAATTATTCGCAAAACGTTTTCCAACGATATCCCCAGTTGGCCTTCTCAGTTGCCGTGGGTCGAAGCAAACTGGAGCCCGGAGCTTCAGGCTTTAGAAGGACACTGTGATATCGTAAATTCGCTAGCATTTTCTCCCGACGGAAAATCCCTAGCGTCTGGCTCCCGCGACAAAACAATCCGGCTCTGGAACACAAGTACAGGCGTGCTTTATCAAACCTTAGAAGGCCATCTAGAATCGGTTACCTCTGTGGCATTTTCCCCAGATGGCCGACTGGTATTGTCCGGTTCGACAGACCACACGATGCGGCTCTGGGATGCAACAACTGGCGCTTTAATTCTCATTCTGGAGGGTCATCATTCCGAAATCCTCTCGATAGCGTTCTCGCCTAATGGTCAAATCCTCGCCTCCGGTCATTATGATGGCAAAATTGAGTTATGGGAGACTGGAGCTGGCACACGACTGCAAGCTCTCGCGGGCCAGGATGAAACTGGTTGGATTTCTTCCGTGGCGTTTTCCCCGGATGGATTATTGCTAGCATCTGGCAGCGTGACTGGCGTTATTCGTCTTTGGGAAATAGCAGCCGGTACGTTACAGCGGACGATTGCAGGGTTCGTAAAGTCCGTTGCTTCCGTTGCATTCTCACCAGACGGAAGGCTTTTGGCATTCGGTTCTAGTGGAGGTGGAATTCGCCTTTGGAACATGACAACAGGCGCAATACACCGCACCTTCGAGGCCGATTCGGGAGAAAACGATGTTAAATCAGTGGCCTTCTCTCACGATAGCCAATTGTTGACATCTAGCTCGAGTGACAAAAAAGTACGCATCTGGAATACAGCCTCAGGAACTTTGCAGAGCACTATGGAATGCTGCTCAAGGTATATAGATGCCGTTTCATTCTCTCCCAATAGTCAGCTGTTAGCATCTGGCTGCAGTGATAAGGCTGTCCGAATTTGGGATGTCGCGGCCGGTCTGCGACAACAACAAAGACGACAAGAAGACTCTTTAGACTCCGTGCAATCAGTCAAATTTTCGGATGATGGTAGACTTCTCGCATCGATCTCTGGACAGAATAAGACTGTTCGGCTTTGGAATACGGCAACCGGCGCGTTGGAACACACTGTTTGGCATAGGCACGCGATTTTGGGAATGGAATTCTCGCACGACGGCCAGATTCTAGTATCAATTTCCAGTCAAAACAACAAAGTTCGACTTTGGGACACGGTGACGGGCACACTGCAACAGTCTTTTCAACATAAATCCCCAATTTTGCAGCTGGAATTCTCCCCTGACGGCAAATCATTGGCATGTGGGTATGATGATACGGTTGTTCTTCGGGACATTGCTACAGGTGTGCTCTATCACACTTTAAAGGGCAATTCTTATCCGATTAAAAGGGCAATCTTCTCATCTGACGGCAAGCTACTAGCGTGCAGGTACTCTGGTCATGAGGAGATCTTAATTTGGAATATAATTACGGGTGCGAAAGAGCAGACTTGGACAGTCGATGACATCAAAGATCGGGATATGGATAAAGGAGTCGATGGATTGGACTTTTTCCAGAACGGATCTTTCCTCACGGATGATATCGGAAACTTCAATCCTCAGTCAAGGTCTGCTAGTTGTGATTCTAGCCTTTCGGAGAAAAAACGGGGAATTTCCTTGCTAGAAGGAGAGTGGATAGCTTTGAATGGCGAAAAGGTGATGTGGCTTCCTCCAAAGATTCGGCCAACCTGCTCAGCGACGCATGGTCGTGTATTAGCTCTAGGTCATGCTTCAGGGAGGGTTACTTTCATAGGAGCTTAAGTACAAAGCTACGATTCCTTCAGTTGCCAATCTCCCCCTCCTACAGTGACTTGCTGCTTTAATGTATTGGTTTGTAGGGGCTGTGTAGTAGTGAATGAGCTTGTTTTTTGATAAGGCTGAAAACTGGGACTGAATTCTGGCAAGAGAGTGTATGCTCAGTCGTTGTCGTCTGAATGCACTGATTCTATGAATGGTCCCATAAAGCACCGAATCTATGCATTTCCTGGTCAACGCCAGAGGCCATACGGCTCCCGGCAGGCCTTCCACAACTTGATCGTACCATCCTCGCTACCGGTTCCATAGAGTTTGCCGTCGGGTGAGAAGCTAACGGACCAGATGGGGCCGTGGTGTCCTTTTTGTACCTCTGTGCGAAAGAAAAAAGAGCGTTAGTATTAATCGGAGCAAAGGAAAAAAAGCTGAAGCTGGAACATACCGAGTTCTTCGTCGGTGTTCAGGTCGTAGACTCGGGCCCAGGTGTCCCCGGCACTACCGGTAACAAACCGGCCCGACTCGGTATTGACAGCGGCACTGGCAACCTCGTATCCGAAATCGGCCTTTTTCAGTAGGCGGCCCGGCGTAATTGCATCAAAAAGATACACACTCTTTCCAGCAGCGACGGTTAGAACGCCGGGGTTATCGGGTCGAGTAGCCAAGGTGTTCAGTTCGCAGGAGCCAATGTTTCCTTCAACGGCTGTCTCGACAACAGAACGGCGCGAGCGCAGGTCCCACCAGCGAATTTTGCGGTCTTCAGCAGCGGTCGTCACGATGTTGGAGTCCCTGTTCCAAACGATAGACTTGATGGTACCGCCGTGAACGCCGGGGCCAATTTCGTAACTTGTTCCTGTGCTGTTATTCTCGCCACCTGTTGGTGGCAAGGGAGGGGAGGAAGTGTTGCTACCACCGCCGCCGCCAGAGCTGCGGGAAAGATCGAAGATGCGAAGTTTCTTCTCTGCACCACCTGTTGCGAGAACTTGGGGGTTCGCTTGGATGGGGAAAGCGATTGATCGCACAACGTGAGCGTGTTGAAGAGTGTGAAGACACTCGCCTGTGTAGGTGTCCCAGACCTTGCTAATGGAGTTGTCAATACCAGATATTCATTCAGAGGGCCATTTGCTTGCTATTTTTTTTTGCCAGCATTTTTGAGTTGAAACTTACGCAGAGAAGTCTGCCGCTGCAGTGGCTGAAATGGCTGTATCGGCAGATAGCCGGGATTGCCATACAGCACCTTTGTGGCCGAGAAATGTGCCGATCCTGATCAGATGTTAATTGGTGGTTCTTGCAACACTTTGCAGCAGTGCAAAGGGGCTCATCATACCAGTCACCTGTGATGCCATCTCGCAGCATGGGATTGTTGTCTGCGAATCGAGATTAGCCTCATCCATGGTGGGGCTCGAAACCGGAAAGGGAGAGAAAAAAAAGGTAGAATCGTGCAAGATACCTTTACAGGCCGAGATGATGTAGTATTCATCTTCGTCGATAGTGTGAGAGAAACTCAAATGGGTCACGGGGCGCGAATGCCCGTGACAGGTGAGAGGAACCACCTTGGGAATATCTGCATAAACATTAGTTTCATGGGAAGGTGCATGATCGGGTTATTTGAAGGAAAGACTCACCGGACGCCATGTTTGAACAGAGAAGATCCGTCACAACGGAAGAGGGAGAAAGTTCAAAGTTTAGAGGAATCGAGAAAGTGAGGATGCGACGATTCGAGGTCGAGAGTTCAAGAGCAGAAACCGCGTGACCAAATCGGGCCGCGAAGGAGAGTGAGCAGAGTGTGTGGTAAGAAAAGTAAAAAAAGAGATTCGTCAGGGTCGTCAAGTCATCAGTACAGAAGAAGAAGCGAACAGTACCAGTGGGATCATGCCCGCGTCAACTACACTGTCGAGTCCACAGAGTCCACAGAGTCCACAGAGCAGAGTCGATTTCGCAGATGCACTCGCGATACCGATATAATTGAGGGTCCCTGG
Source organism: Penicillium cosmopolitanum (assembly GCF_028827165.1). NCBI lineage: Eukaryota > Fungi > Ascomycota > Eurotiomycetes > Eurotiales > Aspergillaceae > Penicillium > Penicillium cosmopolitanum. The sequence continues at coordinate 3,257,247 of NW_026622676.1, read as the reverse complement.
TCACCTGCACGCTGAGGTAATGTGCGTGACTAATCCCAATCCGGTTAGCCGCGGCTGCCTCCTGGTGCTGGCGATGGTTTCCCTTGGACATTGATCAATCAATTCGATTCAATTCAAATTCAATTCAATTGAATTGGTATTATCTTTTATTGTACATAACCAATTATGACTCTATGAGGGTGGTAAATAGCATACACTTTGCTAGGCTCGGAAATATCTGCTTCTTACTACAGTAGTTGCTACCACAGCTGATCATGTCCCACCCTATCCATAGTAGATCCGAGACCGCAGAGCTCACGGCAGACATGGAAACTTGGTGATGTGTTATGGCTATGAGACAGCTACATAGAACTAAGAACATTATTAAACTATGTAATATAATCAGTGGGAATTGAAATCGTATCTGCATAGTACAGAATCCAAAAGAAAGATGCCAGCCAAGTCGTTCTTTCCTTCTAGCAGGTTCGTCATAGCTCCACCGCCCACGTGATCATATGATGCGCAGGCGGGGACCCCAGAACGACTAAAGGACAACAACGGCCAGCGACGCTGCTCTGCATTAATCAGTGCTCCTTTTGTCCATTTCCTTTGGTCTCTCTCATCCGCAACTCCCCCAGTTGTATGTATGCCTGACTTCAAGCTCTCCGCGTCCCTTGAGGGCCATGGCGATGATGTAAGTCCCAGTCTTAGTCCCCCTCCCCCCCCGCTGTCCACCTCGGTCACCGAAGGTACCCCCGACACAACATACTGACCACTACCCCTGACTTCAGGTTCGTGCCGTGGTCTTCCCAAACCCGAATGCAGTCTTCTCAGCTTCCCGTGATGCCACTGTCCGACTCTGGAAGCTTGTCGCATCCCCCCTCCAACTTACGATTACACTATCACCACCCATGGCCAGGCGTTCATCAACACCTTAGCCTACCTCCCTCCCACAGCCCAATATCCCGAAGGCCTTGTCCTTTCTGGTGGCCAGGATACCATCATCGAGGCTCGACAACCCGGGAAATCAGCAGACGACAATGCCGATGCAATGCTACTGGGCCATGCCCATAACATCTGCGCATTGGATGTGTCTCCCGACTCTCGGTGGGTTGTCAGTGGTAGCTGGGATTCGACTGCTCGGATTTGGAAAGTTGGTCAATGGGAGACCGATAGAATTCTTGATGGTCATGAAGGAAGTGTTTGGGCTGTGTTGGCCTACGACGAGAACACCATTATCACCGGTAAGATTGATGCCTCACATCTAACCCGCTCTCTATATGTCTTTACCCAAGAGCTTTGACTCACACACTGTCTTCAGGATGCGCCGACAAAATGATCCGCATTTTTGATACCGCCGGCAATCTTCGAGGAAGCGTCAAGAACTCCGATGACGTCGTCAGGGCCCTTTGTAAGGTTCCAGCATCAAATCCAACAGGCGCACAGTTTGCCTCCGCTAGCAACGATGGAACGATCAGACTTTACACCCTGGATGGACGTTTAGTGGCTTCTCTGCATGGCCATGAGAGCTTCGTCTACTCGCTTGCCGCTCTGCCATCCGGAGAGCTGGTGAGCTCTGGCGAGGACCGCACTGTCAAGGTATGGAATGGAACTCAGTGCGTTCAGACCATTACTCACCCTGCGATCTCGGTCTGGAGTGTTGCTGCATGTGGTGAGAATGGTGATATTGTCACTGGTGCTAGCGATCGTGTGACGCGTGTCTTCACTAGAAGCCCAGATCGAATCGCTTCCCCGGAAGCTGTCCAACAATTTGATCAAGCAGTCAAGGAGTCTTCAATTCCAGCCGAGCAGGTTGGAAAGATAAACAAAGAGCAACTACCCGGTCCAGAGTTCCTCCAGCAAAAGTCTGGAACGAAGGAAGGTCAGGTTCAGATGATTAACCAGCCAGATGGCAGTGTCACGGCCCACACCTGGTCATCCGCAACCCAGGAATGGATAGCGGTGGGTACTGTGGTTGAATCGGCGGGAAGCAGTGGGCGCAAGACAGAATATCTGGGACACGACTACGATTATGTGTTCGATGTCGATATTGAGGACGGAAAGCCACCTCTCAAGCTCCCATATAATGTTTCCCAAAACCCATACGAAGCAGCCACCAAGTTCATTGGAGACAATGAGCTGCCTATTTCATACCTCGATCAAGTTGCCAACTTCATCACGCAGAACACACAGGGAGCCGTCATCGGTCAGTCCCAGGAACCAACACAGGCAGGTGGAGATCCCTGGGGCTCAGAGCGACGATACCGACCCGGAGATGCTGCGTCAGAAGAAGCCCAGCAACCCGCTCCTGAACCACTCCCCAAGGTTCTCCCCCAAAAAACATATCTCTCAATTAAGACAGCCAACCTTAAGGTCATCACGAAAAAGCTCCAAGAAATCAACGGCAAGCTTATTTCAGAGGGTGAAAAGGGCTCTACATTAGTTCCCTCCGAGATCGACCAAGTCGTCGCTTTATGTGGCCAACTGGAATCTGGCAAGGAACTTGCTGACTCGCCTGTTCTCGAAGCCGGCATCCCATTGGTTTTCAGGACCGCCACCTCATGGCCGGCCGCCAACAGACTTCCGGGGCTGGATCTCCTTCGCTTGCTGGCCGCTGCAGCACCTTTTGTCGCAACTACAGAGTATAACGGAGAGAATCTGGTATCAGGCCTGCTAGCCAGCGGTGCCTTTGATGCACCATTGAATCCTAACAACGCCATGCTTGTCGTCCGCACATTTGCCAACCTATTCGAGACCGCCGCTGGTCGGGATCTAGCCATCAACACGTTCGACTTGGTCGTGAATGGTGTCAAAACCGCCCTGGCTAATAGCGGCGATTCACCGAATCGCAACCTTACCATCGCCATCACAACCCTTTACATTAACTTTGCTGTCTACATAACGTCCGAGGGCAGAGAGCAAACCACTGAATCTGCGGAGAAGGCCCTGATCCTTCTCGAGGAGTTGACTAAGATTATCGTCAACGAAAAGGATTCCGAAGCGGTCTACCGTGGACTTGTCGCCCTGGGCACTATTCTCAAAGCTCAGGGAGCCGAGGTCAAGAGTGCCGCGAAGGAAATTTACGAAGTCGACAGTGTTCTCTCTCGGGTCTCGGGATCAGGTGCTGGCAAGGAACCACGGGTGAAGGGTATTATTCAGGAAATGAGAGAGGCTCTCTAAAGAAAAATTATTCTTTGAGAAACACATAGATAGATTCACACTATTACCTCTTAACGACGACCACGCAATGGACTCTACATTCTCATAGTTATCCTTTTTTTTTCGCATGTCATTATAAATCTAGGGTCGTAATGGGGCTGCTCTTTCCCGATTACGATCTGCACCCTCATCACAGAAACTATCTGATAACCTCAAGAAATCCTTCCTACTTAATAGGGGAGTCTCATACTTCACACAAGAAGGAGAGGTGATAGGGTCCTTTCCAATCCCCTTCCTAAAACCTTGCATCGGCATTCACCCCAACCTCCAACACCTGATCAATACCAGGATACTTAGGCAAATCAAGCCCATATTTCTCTGCAATAGCAGGCGTCAAAAAGCGACCACCAATAAAATGTCTTCCAGAGAAAAACTTCACGCAAGGCTTAGGCGCAGAAAGACTAATCAAAGCAGCAGGCATGAATCCCGCCCCAGGACCCTGCTCAGGCGGACCTGTCGCGATATCCCAAGAACTGGGGGCGTCAACGCTAAGCACAGGGACATTTGACTCTTCGATTTGTGAAATTATGGCTGGGAATGGATCGCGAAGGGGGGCCGCCGAATGAGAAGCCGAAGATTGCGTCGATTAGGAAGGATGTTTCTCCTAGTGCGGCTTTGAAGTTGTCGTCGGTTATGAATGGGATAGAGAGGTTTTCTAGTTGGGTGCGTAGGCGGGTGTAGAGTTCGTTTTTGCCTTGTTTCGGGTAGTAGATTGAGGGGTTGTAGCCATATTGGGCTAGATGTCTTGCGGCTACGAGGCCATCGCCGCCTGTTTGGTGGTTGGGTTAGCTTTGTAAACTGGGTGCTGGGTTTGTGATACCTGAAGCTAGGTGGATGGGGGGAGCTTTACCATTGTTTCCTGGTCCGCAGACTACTAGGACATTCTTTCCTGCTGAAAGGGGGTGGATGCGCCAGACTTGTTATGTTAGAATTGGATTCGATCGATTGTACTTGGCGATATAGTGAGTGCTCGCTCACCTGCTTGCGATACGGACAGGCCGGCTAGTTCCATCAGTTGGTCTAGAGACCACCCGCCCATTTCCATGAGGTCTTTGTCCAGAGAGGCAGCATCCTTGGCGGAGATTGCCTATTCATGAGTTAGATGAATTGCGTCCAGATGATTCTTTTCAAGCATACCTTTAACGACATTGCGGCGGTTTTGCTGTAACGACGAGCGGTGGGGAGAGAGAAGCGTCTGAAGAGGATTCGGTGGAACATATAATGTATGTTCCGCTCATTCAAACGTTTCGGTTATCCTTTTCAATTCAATGCAGTGTGAAAGAAAGCAGCGTGTCTCAAACCTATTTAATTGAAAAGACAAGAAGCAGGTTGATGTATACCTCGTTGCATCATCCCCGCGGGCCCCGCTATTCCTAGTTGGGAACTCGGAAAAACCCAGCCCCGAACCTCCTAAGTTTGAACTCCGCAAAAGTTGATCTTCAGTATTCCGGGAATTCGATCATTACCACCACGAACACCACAACCGCCGCCATGGTCCTTCGAATCCGGTTGGCACGCTTCGGCAACAAGCATCAGCCCTTTTACAACATTGTTGTTGCGCAAGCCCGGTGCGTCCGCTCCCACTCCAATCCACTCCGATCCCGACTTGCGATCTGCCTTTCCTCCGACAGCATAGACAATCTGAACTTCGCGCAAACCGCCGCTCCGAATGGATTGGCTGGATGTGCAGATTCAATCGACAATTGCTGCTACAACAGTATGGAATTGAGCATGGCTAACCTGGCTACTATAGATCTGCCCGTGGCTCCAAGCCCCTCGAGGTCATCGGCACCTACAATCCCCTCCCGGCCGCTCGCACCGATGCATCCGACGCGGTCTCCGCGCCGCGCGCATACAAAGATATTACTCTTGACAAAGTACGAGCGAAGTACTGGCTCGGTGTGGGAGCGCAGGCCAGTGACCCTGTGTGGAAGTTATTGAACCTGGTGAGTCGAGTTGATCCTACAAAAAGGATGGGATAGGATGGAATGGGATGGATGGCCATAGACATGGTTATCTCGTCTTCATTCTTTCGTGCCCCCATTCCCATTTTGAAAGACTGTTGCTAACAATTTCTCTAGGCTCGTCTGGTGGAAGAGAAGCCCAAAACCTACAACAAGGCATGAAATGATGTCGGAACCATAGCCTAGCCACTTTGTCTCCCACGGGACCTGATTTCAAGTTGCATGACTACATTGCTGTGCAAAAGCTTTTCATGCGGCATCCCATCCAGAATAAGTTGGCGGTGGACGCGGCGTGTACTTTTTTCTTCTCTTTTTCGACTGGCATTTCGCGGCGTTTTGTGAACTCTTTGGGAAACCCTGGGCCTTCGGATCCCGTCTATCTAGCCCTATGTATATTATGTGACAGCCTCGAAATGAATCTGGCCTTGCAAAAGTCTATTCCAGAAAGTAACCGGGATGTGATGGGGGGAGTGCTATACTTTTGTACTACCATACTCCGTATCCGTACTCCGTACACACATGGACAATAGGGCGCGTGGGGAAAAAGCAACGGCCTGCTCCGTATCGGTACAAGGTACAGTATACCCTAGGGTATACACAGTATACAGAGTACGAGTACGAGTACAGAGTACAGAGTATGGGCAGGTGCCACTGTAGCTAACTAGCTAGCAGCGGTCATAAACGCGTCACAACACAAGTCGCGAATCAGGAAAGCACGGCCAAACTCAGGGACGACTAGGCCTACACAGCCATTCGCTACATCCACGGCCCAACCACACCAACTGGCGGCGTTGGATAAGCCCAAGCCAGTCGCGCAGGCGGTCCAATCCGAAGAGGAATCGGGATGACGAGTACAGTCATTGGTCCACCCTGGAGGATCGCCCGTCCTTTTGAGTTTGTAGATTCCATGGGCGCGCCAGCAGGGGCTTTTGTTGTGTGTTTGTATTGTAGGGGAGGACCCATGAGAGATGTACTACTTGTATTGAATATTGGGGCTGTTGATTGATTCTGTGTCATAGGCAAAGCGGTCAGCTGCCTTTCTTTTCCCCAGATCAACCCGGAATGTGCACGGTCACCCGAACGCCCTGATGTGTGCCCACCCTCGCGTTGCCCCCTTTGTTGGCTTGCGGCGCTGCGGGTTGCGGGCTCTTTGACGGGTTCACACGAGGTGGATGTGCAAGGAACCCAGGCCCTGGCCCTGTGCGGGTCAGTAAGCAGCAGCAGAGCATGCTCGTTCCATCCCGACTTCGAGGCGCCGATCGGGGTCGAGGCCGAAGTCCAATCGATGGCGCTGATTGCCGCAGAGCCGAGGTGATGCCTTACCCCCCTGTTAATAGTACATACTAGTCGTGTCCCTACTCCCTGGTACCTCTGGCCTGCTGCATGTCCGTTGAAATGTCAGCTCCCGGCTGCCTGGGACGAGCTATGGCCGAGGCTTACTATACTGGTAGTGGGCTACTCTGGTCTCCCCTTAGTGTGATATTTAGGATGCTAGGCTTGCTAGTGGCTAAGGTACCGGGTTCGAGTGCATAAGGAGAGACAGAACTGCAGACTGCAGTCTGCAGTCTGTGCATTTATAGATACTTCGTATCTATATGATATGGTTCCCTAGAATAGGCTGTAGGCTGTAGGCTGCTGCATGGTATGTCAAGTGTAGAGAATGTACTCAAAGCCTTGACCATGACCTACTGTGATTCGGACTAGGCAGAACAGACCATTGTAACCCATCACACCAATTCTAGAATCTCCAGCATTCCACACTAGGGACACGCACTTTTCCCACGTTCTGCAAGCGGCCAGGTTCCCATCTGGGAGAGGTGTAATGGAGTGACCGTGTATGGTAATTTTTGGGGTGAGTACCCAACTCCAGTATGGATCCCTGCGCAACGACAGGGGTCTCACCCATCTGTATGGTACATGTACTCCTGACCCCCCGTTTGAGGCGCGTCGTGAAGCAGATCCATGGATCTGGCACTGGCACCGGTGGACTCCTCGACCGTTCCGGACTCTTTTCTCTCTCTTCTCCCTGCTCTCCTTGCCCCTTCCTTTTGCCCCCCTCCCTCCTATCTCTCTCTCTCTCTTGTCTCTTTCATCATTTTCCATCCCCCTCCCCCTCCTCCTCTACCACCCCCCCCTTTTTGCATCCATCTTTCCTGTTTGGCGTCGCGCAACTTCGCTTCTTCTCTCTACTTTCTGTCGACATACCACCTTCCCCGGTCTTTCCACCTGAACCCACACGCGCTCTGTCGCATACCGATGAAACGGTGCCTCGACTTCGCGACCTTCGATTGAAATCGCTCCATTCGCCGACCCCCCCCCCTCAAACTTCATTTCCACAACTTCGCGCGCCGCTTTCTATACCGATCGCCTATTCGCGCGCTCTGATCCGAAATTCGTTACAAGCGACTCCTGTTCCGTCGCTGCGCTGTTGGGACTGTTGAACTTTCGTCCGTGTCGCGACAAGGGAAAAAGCAAAATTTCTCGACACCATCTCAACACCTCGTGAGGTATGAGCAGCAGCTCGAACCAGTCCACTCGCACGAGTCCTGGCTCTTTCGGAACGACCCAGCGCACCGAGTCGGTTTCCTCTGGCTCATCGCCCACACAACTCCCTCCTAAGGCGCCGGTGAGAAATCAGCATGCGATGTCGACCGACGTGTACAGTCCAACCGTCTCGCAAGCGCCCAGTTCTCTAGCTCCCACTTTCAGTCATCCCTTCTCGCCTATCGGCTCCTCTTCTTTCGACAGCGGAATGCGCCTCGGTGATTCCGACCGCAACGTCCAGGCCCTAAATGGCCTGGGCCGCACCCCCCAGCGGGAGCGGCGCGATTTTGATGCGCAAACTTCCGCGCAACACCAGTCGCGAAGCTCTTCGCAGCATGCTCCTTTTCGCCAAGGATTTCGTCGACGCCGATTTCGTCAACTCCGACCATCCGGAGGACGATGGTTTCCTGAGCGCGATCGCCCGTTTCAATACCCTCCCCGCCGCCGAAGAAGCGCGCGCCCTCCTGGACGGTAAACCAAACTCCAAAAACGACGCGAAAATGGTGGTGGAGATGTATCCTGGCGCGGTCGGCTCCAATCTCTCCAACACGCGTCGCAACACAATCGATCACACCGCGACCCGTGGATTGTTGCCTGGCTCGCGTCAATCATCGCGTTTCAATGGTACCTTCCAAAGCCTGGAGATTTCCAGACTCTCCAACCCATCGAACCAACCCATCGGCGAAGGCCTTCCCTCTGCGTCCGAGTCCGGTTCACGTCTGCACAACCTCTTCTCCCCACAATCTCCGATTGGAAACGGTGTTGGCGATCTTCCTCGAGTTACAGGCAAGTCCATGATCGATGAGGATCCCGATGAAGAGACAGGCGAGTTGCTCAAGGACCCGGTGGGCTACGCGGAAAGTGGACATTCAGCATCTGTCTCGGCCCCGCGTCGGTCAACCAACCCCCAGATCCCGACCGGTCGATTTGCCAATATGTCTCTCTCCACAGCCATGTCATCCCCGCCCCTCCCGAACTATGCCTCTGGTGATCCTCGGCAACGCATGAGCAGCAACGGTCCTCAGTCTGCCTACCCTAGCTCAGCCACCCACAGCCATGGTCATAGCTTCCCCTATGGCAGCCAACATACACCCCGTCATAGCTTGCCTGCTGCGAATCCCAACGACCTTAACCCACCATGCAACACCCTCTACGTCGGTAACTTGCCACCAGACACCTCGGAGGAAGAGCTGAAAGCCCTCTTCTCCAAACAGCGCGGTTATAAGCGACTTTGCTTCCGTAACAAGCAGAATGGCCCTATGTGCTTCGTGGAATTTGACGAGGTCGCCATGGCCAGCAAAGCACTCAACGAATTATACGGATACAAGCTGTCTAATAGCGTCAAGACCGGCATTCGCTTGAGTTTCTCCAAGAACCCTCTGGGCGTCCGTTCAGGCCAGCCTGGTAGCATGAACGCAGGGAATCCCCTCTCGGGACCGGGCGGAACTCCTACTGGCAGCAACCTAGGCAGCATGCACAGCCATATGTTTTCCTCCGTTAGCGGCCCACCTCCCGGCCTGGCTGCGCCCCCTGGTCTGGCGATGCCTATGCCACAGCGAAACGGTGGTGGCAATCCCATCCACGGCGGCCAAGGTCAAGGCCAGGGTCACCCTCACGCCATGATCGGTAACAATAACTTCAATCACAACTCGGGCCTGGGGATCCGGACCAACGGAGGTAACTCAATGATGATGTCGCCGCCGCCTAGTGGTACTCCCAACAACAACGCGGGACCGAATATGAACGGCTTCAATACCTTCTACCCCGATTACATGATGGGCCGTTGAGGCTCAAAAGCATTATATTTGAGATAATGTCCGGCATGTTTGATGAACGAACTATGGGGTATTTGGCGCATTGGGGGTTCCTTTCTTTTCGCGAGTTAGATCAGCATTCGGCGGCTGCATACCTCTCGGGAGTATTGATTCGGGCTCTGCTTTTTTGTCTTTTTTGCCTCTAATGTCTCTTTTATTCAGTATCTCTGGCTCTTGCGTGTTGCGATTCCTTTTTTCCCCTTTTTCTTACCACTTTGTGCTTTGCTTTTCTTTTGCATGGGGACTCGGGCGCACTTTTACCATTCCTTTTTCCACTTATTGTTTCCCTTGGGAGGATTTGCATTTCAGGTCATCGTCAAGTTTGTATTCTTACTGTGGTCGGTGTGCAACAAGCGCTTGCACGGCGCATTCTTCTGTCCACTATTTGCGTTCTATCATCACCACCTCATACCCTTGCGTTTTCTTGTTTGCTATTTCTGTTTTATTATGTTTCCTTTTTTTTCCTTCGCCCGCGCGCTCTCTCTCGGCTTTGGCTATACGACTTTTCCAATTAGCTCGAGATTTCTTTTGTCAATGGCTTTGTGTCCGAGAGCTTGACGCGCGGTGTCGCCTATTTCAAACCGTGATTCCCCTTTACATCCTATTCTGCGCTTTTGTCATGTTTTTATCAATGCATTTTCAACGCGAACCGGAAATGGAATTTTTGCTATTTACCTTGCGCTTTTGCAATTATCAACTCCCTTCCAACCTATGCAAGTATTCGAAGAAGTCTTCTTCTCTCCTTTTTAATTTCCCATGGCTTTAACTTTGCCCAAATCTCTTATCGTCTCTTTCTCTTCTCTAGGGTTTCTTTCTTAGTCATCCTTCGCTTGTCAATTGGATGTCATGAGCTACGGGATATTTGTAGCCTCAATTTCTTATCTAATTCCACAGGTGTCAAGGGAGACGGCAGGGGGTTTTCATCTTGCCTATTTTTCGTCCTATCATACACTCCCGGCCAGCGATGGACAAACAAGAGAAACGGCGCGGCGCCTCGGTTATCTGCATCACCTCGTCGGATGGTTGCATGGTGTATGTGGCATGGCATGGACATGGACATTGCTTTACCAGCGAAGACGCTATAAACTCGCTTCCGATCTCGTCCAGAATTTTCCTATCGTTTTATCTCCTCTTACTACCGGGCGTTGCGGTTTATTGTTTCAGGGCATCGCAGATTGGGGATTGGAGGTCGGCGCTATCGCGTGTTTATTTCGAGGTCGTTTCTTCTCTTCTCTTCTCTTCTGTTTTTCATATTTGATATCTTCTGGATCTGGGTATGGATAAAATGAGGTGTCTTTATTTTGTTTTCTCTTCTTGTTTTCCTCTTATTAGTTATCTTCAATTTGAAGGGAACTGTTTGCTGATGGAGCCGATGCTGATGCTGAAACATTCGCCTTTATTTGTACTTGATACAATGGACTTTTATCGGGTAGCCTATTTCTTGCTTCTCTTACCTGTATGCATAATAGTTGCCACAGAATTGTGAATTATACCAAATAGTTAGTTAAGAAGGTCTCAATCATGTCAGTGGTTCTGAGTGGCCGGGCGTTGTGAATAAGACTCGGAATGGAACTTGAAGAAAGCTTACACGTTCAAGTTTTTTTCCAAGGTGTCCTGTGTCTTTTCTTAGGTGGCTATGTAAAGTAAAAATTCATGTGGCTAACTTGAGGGTAAATCTCACTTGGAATGCGTTTCCTATTAGCACCATTAGGTACTGCCTTCAACCTTGGAGCCCTGGAGGTTAGACCAAGTGATTTCAGACCTTGAAAAACCATCACGGATTCAAGCTCTAAAACTGAGATTCGCCTGGCGATAATAGAAGTTTGAAGCCTAGTGGACTCGGATGTAATGATTTCGAGCTCTGAGGTTCAGGTTCAACTTCAATGTACCACTAGTAGTATTATTAGAGCGACTAATCTGAGAAGTATATATAGCGTTAACGGGAGAAATTCCCAAGGTCCGCTTAGTATATTCACGATGGTGAAAAGTCTATTAAACCAATATAATCCTAACGTAATAGCTATCATTAGACAATAATAACCGTCCCAGATATTTCCACAGTAACTATATTTGATTCGGATTGTTGATCGCTATCTAATTTCCAGGACGTTCCTGAGATGCCCCATAAGTATACGATGATCACGTGACTCCACAACTCAAGTCAACTTTTCCGCGCCGGAAAGTTTCTGCCACAAACATAACTCCAACCCTCACGACCTCCCATCCACTAATTGCCGCATTGGCTACTGAGGACTGCTCTACTTGCTGTATTCTAGTACAGCAATTGGAATATCGCATTTAATATTGTTTTATTCCACGATTCCCGGCTTTCCCGGGGTCGTTCTCAACACATCCAAGATGGCCCCCCGGGTACAGAGCCGGAGCGTGTCCAATCTTCTCCCCTACATCACATCTTCCTCCTCCTCCACATCATCCTCTATTCCCTCTCTATGCTCCTCATCACAATCCTCCCGTTATTTCTCTGCCACCCCGGCCCCACAGACTAAGCTTCGTCGGCAAATGTTTGAATGGCTGTCTACCCAAGGATCCGGTCTCAAGCACCACACCCCTGGCGAGACCAACTACTTGAGGATGGCGGATGGCAGCCAGTCCAACAGACCATTTCCGAACAACATGACCTTCATCAGCGAGCCTGTCCTCAGCGAGGAGCTCCGGAATGAGGTTTATTTCCGCGTCAAGGAGCAAAAGAAGAGTCCACGTGCTGTCAGTGTTGAGCTCGGCATTGACATGAACCGCATTGCTGCCGTGGTGCGATTAGTTGAATTGGAGCGGAGGCAACGAGACAAGGTAAATTTCGATTCCTCCCCTTTCTTTTCTTCCTTTGAATTTTCCCATTCACCACCCCCACGGACGCAAAATGATGAGACACCAAAAAATCGATTAGTCTTGAAGACACAGGCTTTGCTTGACTGGTTAAAACTCCCTTTTTACTGATACAATTGCTGTCATCCCACCTACTCTGGTTTACACATGCATACATTACATGGCTCGGTGACATGGCTAACATATCTCGATCCATCAGGGTAACTCTCTAGCATTGCCATACGCTCGTGCTGTGCACGAAATGGTCCCCACCACCCCCCCTCGCCCAGGCTGGCGAGCGCCAAACCTACCACGAACCTATCAACGACCTCCCCGTCCACCCTGCCACTGGCGCCCAGATCTTTTACCCTGTACCTGAATCGCGACCTTTTACCCGTGTCGACGCTGGCCGCGTCTTCTCCGGTGCCCCAACACTAGAGAAGAAGGTCAGCGACAAGATCACACACCCCTCCGACCTGGTGGAAGATGTCATCCAGAAGCCCGGCTCCATCGAGTGGGTTGGAAAGGGTGACAACGCCCGCCAGGTCCTGCAGCCGGCGGATGTGCGTATCCCGCACCCACAGCTGGTCCAACTGGCCCGTGACCGTGCCGCGTTCCCCGAAGAGCGCCGTACTGTTACCCAGCGCCACACGGAGCGTCTGGAGCGCCAGGAGAAGGCCGAGAAGGAGCGTGCCGCTCATGCGGCAGAGCGTCGTAACCGAAATACCGAGACGATTGAGCCTCAGGATAGCCGCTTTAGCTTCCGTATCAAGGACGCTGTCGTCAGCGAAGAGACTGTTGGCAAGAATGGCCGTGCGCCATGGGCCCCTGGTCGCCGCTACGGTGTGCCGACTAATGATCGCACCCGTGGCACGGTCAAGATCCCTACTCGCGTCAATGTTTAGGGTTGATCTTGACTACTGCGCTTATTTGCGCCTTGAATCTCCAAGGAGATCTTTGTAACATGTACTTATACTGTATGGCGGTGTTTCTAGTCGACCTTGTATCTATACCAACACTACCAACCATAACATGGAATTTATTCATATTCATATTCATATTCATATTCGCGTGTCATAATTTGCAATATGCCGTCCCGCAGAGCAACCTTTCTCCGAAATGGTATCAACAATAAGCAAATGTTCACAGTTCCCTTTTCCTCCAAAACTCCAAAAATAAAGTCCGTTGACTTCGAAGTCCACTTGGAACTCAATCAGTGAACCTCCCCAACGGAACGGCACCTCCCTCTGCCCTTGCGCATGCCAACCCATCCAGCCAAAGCATCCGACTCGGGTTCCGAGGCCGGTTCTTGCGTGAAAAAGTCTCGAATGGAGGTCATAAGGCTCTGAGCCCAGGAAGTTGTGTTTGTATTTGTAGCCGATGTCGCGGCGATGGTTGTGGTTGTGGTATCACCACCAGAGACAGTCGAGGAGGGCTGCATGGTAGCCAGAAAAAAGCAGGCAATATGCGGTGAGGCGAGAGGAGGATTTATAGAGGAAATACGAAGAGCCGGCTGATCGACAAAGCCGTCCTATTTTGTAATATATCGTTTCCAAAGGAGACGGCTAGTAGTAGGTAGTGGCCGATTTATTGAAGCCGGACTGAAGAAGCAGCGGCGAACTTGAACCAGAGATATGAAATCAGAGCGGGGGTGAATGTGAGGATCCGTAAAAGAACAGCGTAGAAGAGCCGAGCTTGTGATATTTAAATAGCTTCTCATGCCACATGAGACTTGCAGCCGCTGGCATGCGGCGCGGCCTGAACAAAGCAACGAACAATCATGCCGTACAATCAGCTCCACGCGCCACATTTTTTGCTGGCCCACGGGTGGGAAAGCTGTAGGAGCCATGTACACACGTGCAAATCCAAGCAAGGGGAAATATCACGCCGGGAGAAGCGAGGGGAAAAGGAAAGCAGACTGTCGTCTTTTCCCTTGTGATTCGGTGGAAACCTACTTCGTATTTGTCTTTGCTAGGTATGGTAGGTATGGGGACGCACTGACCTTAGTTTAGCTAGCCTTTCTTTGGGTAGGACATGACAGATTCACTTGAAAGGTTTAAGATCTGGCATTGGGCAAGAGAGGCGAATGCAAGGCTGATCAAAGGGCATATGACACACTCGCACATGAATGCCCCGCTTTCCCTCTTGTCTGATCTGGGAACTCTAGAAGACATCACATCCAGGCCATGCCTGTCTTCTACACGAGGCGGCTTTTGAAGATCTTTGATTTTTGGTGGTCTATACACCTTTGAAAATGGCGGTGGGAAGGTGTATTTAGGCGCCGGAAGACTGGTTGATCTACGCTGGGGCAGGATAAGGAGCGGAATGTCTAACAGTACGGAGTATCCCGTCTGCTTCGACTTGCAAGGTTTAGATCGACCGGTCTGGATCGCGCGATTATCTGACGATTATCTATTTGAACAATGGAGAGGAAAGTGTTTGATATATGTGTTATGGATATTGCAGGACTGATTGCTTTTTGTTTGGCTTCGTCGCAGCTGAGGCTGGAGGTGCGGCGCATGGCTGGGGCGCTCTAGTCCATGCACCTACAAGCTACTGAATCGAAGTATATCGAGGATCGTAGATTTTACAAAGGTTGCGGGGATAAGGTGGAACACTGGACCCAAAAAAGGTTGATGAGAGACTATCCAACTGCATACAATACTATACATAGTAGATAGACCCTTCAAGATCATCTCGGATTGTATCCCGTAGACGTCACAGGAATCACCTAGTAAGGTGTCTGCTGGTGGAAGTAGTTCATGATGAGCTTCACCTGCTCCGGCTTTGCGATAGGCACATTGCCGAAATAGTTTCCAAGCTCCATGACCTTCTGCGTACCCTTGGCACTGTTGGGAGACCATTGGGACAACGAACCCTTGCCGGTATACGAGCCACCCTGGTTAGGGTCCAGAGTCTTAGCGAAGTTGGCCCAGTATGCCGACATTTGCTCTTGAATCTCGTAATCCTTCTCGGTGAAGGGGTAGGTATCGGCGTTGGCGTAAAGTGCGTTCAGGGCGTACATGATCTCTGACTGGTGGAATGCGCCCATGTCCTGGCCCGGAGGAGCGTGAGTCCAGTAATAGGTGTAGAAGTTGGAGGAAGCAGACTTATACCACTCCGTTGCGTAGGCCCAAGAGCCAATTAGAGAGGTATCGCGAGCGGCGGCATTCCAGGCTTGGTTGGCGATGGTTTTGTTGTTATGCGCTGGGTAGAGGTGGAAGTATTGGCTGGAAAGATTGCCATACTTGAGATTGCACCAGGAATCATATTCCTCGACAGTGTAGTCGTTTGTGGGGCTGGCACCGGATTCATCCTTGGTGTTACCAGTAATCACAGGGACGTCGTTGGCAGGTCCGTTGAGAAGAGTCTCAATGTACTTCTCAGGCAGGACGTAGCCGTCGAGAACGGGCTTGAAGATCAATGGATATCCTGCGGAGATAGCAGTCACCCACCAGATAGACTCATTACCGACACGGTCCTGGGAGCCGGTTAGGAGGGATTCCATGGAAAGAGTACGCATCTCGGCAATAGTCGAGACGTTGTGAGCTTTGATGTAGCTCTTGCTGTGTTCGATACCAGTAGACATGTTGACGTAGGAAGTAGCAAGACCGGCCAGCAAGGTGTCGTAAGGATATCTGATTCCAGACTCAGAAATGCCACCGTGGAAGTAGCCCTTGAAGAGGGGGCTGTTGACGGCATGGTAGACTTGGGATGAACCAAAAGACTGTCCAGCAACGGTAACGCGGTCTGGATCACCTCCGAAACGAGCGATGTTCTTCTGCACCCATTTCAAAACTTCCAGCTGATCAAGGATACCGTAGTTGCCGGAGGTTTGGTGTCCGGTAGCCTTGTATCCCTCAGCATTAAGTTCCGGGTGGGCAAGGTAACCAAAGGCATCGTCACGACGGTTGAAGGTAATGAGAATGACATCCTTCAGTGCCATACCTCCACCATACCACCAGGCATCATTACTGGTCTCATCAGAGCCCTGATTCCATACCATCACAGGCAGATTTGCATCCTTGGTGCCAGCATTGGTCCAGATGTTGAGGCTCAGACAGTCCTCACTGATGTCGGCAGTACCCTGGCTCGGACAAGCAGGGCCGAAACTTGTAGCCTTCAATGTCTTGTTCCAGCGCTCACGGGGCTGAGGGGCCTTCCAGCGATTCTGGTATCCAGTATCAGCGGCGAAAGGAATGCCCAAGAACGCGGTCACATTTGACTCGGAGGTCCCAAAGTACTTCTCAAGAGTTGACTGGTTGAAGTATTGGTAACCCTCGACTGGTCCGTAGGATGTCTCAATGACTTTATCCCATAGCTGAGCTTGGGTGACTGCTGCACCCATCGCTAGGGAGAAAAGACCCTTGGTGGTAAAGGAAACCATTGGGTTGGATTCACTTCAAAAAGAAGTTTGAGGTAAGAATGGTCTCTCGGCTGGAAAGGGTGAATGTGCGGTTAGAAACTGGCGATGCTCAAGTTAAATACCCGGGTCCTGCACATAAAGGCCTGGTTCCAAGTGGCTCGACCCACGGAGTAAACGTCCCACAAAAAGACTCACATCCATGTTCAACGTTTGATCTTGATACGCCGTTCCCGAACTCCCGAAGTTGCAAGACTGCGGATCAGAAGGTGTGGGGACTCAGGTACTATTTAGATGACGAATGTGGCCCATACTAGTACTTTTAATTGAACTCACATCCAGACTGGTATATGTACATAGGCTTGTAGCAAATTCATGCGATGTTTTTCTCTTCAACATTTTTTAGAGGGTTCCTCTTGAATTTTAGAGGTACTCAAGTGGAAAGCAAGTCTCACGGAATCTATGAAAATCTAGCAACAATGAGCGAAGTTGACAACTTCATTGACTGCCAAGAACAATCATTAAGTACATACATACACACAGCCCGAGAAAGAATGGAGATTCCTGAAGATCGGCCCCCAATTAGTATACTAAAACCGAGCCAAAAGGGGCCGCGTATGCTGAAGAGCCCTCGCGTTCTTAATTATATCTCCGACAAAGTCGGCCTGCCCTACCCTATGCAGAATCTCGGGCCGAGTCCACTCCATGCAGGTACGCACATCTTCTCAGCAACTGGTGCCTGATCCGGATCTAGGGGTATGGGGTATATTCTGAGTGTACTAGTACCTTCAGCCACTGCATAACCTAAACCCGATGGGTGTTTCACAGTACCTGGGTGTGTTGATCAGGGAAATGTCATTAGCCCCGATGCTGAAACCAAAGAGAATCCGAATACGAGCAGTTCTGCTGGTCGTTTGACGTTTTATGACCTTCAAGTTCTTAGGTGAATGATTTATCTATTTCTTTTTTGCCAATACATTACAGTGAAATGTTTCTAGTTGGCCATTCCCTAATAGGGTTGCCTTAAAAAAAATCGATGAAATTCTATAAGCAGTGCGATAAAATCAACCAGTGCCGAAACAGAACACCAATAGCCAGATCCGTTTTTAATCCTTCGAGTTTAGTCAGATGCAAATGAAAACCTGCAATTCTAGAGCCTTCAAGTTTATGAGGTCATCTACTGCGCGCCACCACGTCCACCGCGGCGCCCTCCCCGGCCACGACCACCTCCACGGCCACCTCCACGGCCGCCGCCATTTTGACCTTCACGCTTATTGACAGCGCCTCTTTGGTCCTTGCGACCAGCCCCGGGGCTCAGCGCATCGCGACCGTTGCTCTTAGAACGTTCACGTGGGCGCGACCGGGAGGAATTGCCTCCTCTCAGATCAGCTCCGCTTGCGTAGTTGAATCCGGGGACACCCTTCAGGCCCATCTTGCCGATGACTTTCTTGTCCATCGGTGGGGCCTCGGGGCAGGCCATACCGTTGATGGCTAAGTCGTTTGCGAGTTGGACAAGGCCGGCTTTGTCGAGACGGACTTGCTTCAGAAGACCGGATCCAGCGAAGAAGCCGATGTAAGAAGAATAAGCGCGTTGCTTGGTTTCCTCATCAACGGCATACATGGCTTGGGTGACACTATTAGCACACGCGAGAGCGTCCTCGTTGACCTTGTCGGAGTCAGGGTGAGGCTTGATGGGTAGGTGGCGGTTCATTTTCATAAAGAAAGACTCGGCTTGAGTGAGGAGGATGATAGCGCGGCCGTCGTTGCCGGCGCGAGCTGTACGACCGACACGGTGAACATATTGCTCGCCGTTCGATGGCAAGCCAACCTGAATGACTAGATCGACGTTGGGGAAGTCCATTCCACGACCGATGACATCTGAGGCAAACATAATACCCGAATCCGCTTCCTTGAACTGGGCGGTGGTTCTTGTGCGAGCATTCTGGTTAAGTCTGGAGTGAATCTCGAAGACCTTTAGGGGGGTTAAGCCCTGGGAGAAAACTCGGGCAAAAAGAGCAACCATGTTGGCAGTGACTCCGAACACAATGATTTTCGAGCACTTCTTAATTTCGAGGTTGAGGAGAGCGGTCAGAGAGGTAAAGGTTTGCGCCACGCCGGGGATTAGAACGTGGTACTGGGGAACTCTCTCGTGGGTAGGTGTTTCGTTCTTTTCGATTGTTGAAATGTTGCTATAGCCTTGCTTCAACACAATGCTGATCACGTCCTTGACCTTGGGTGGAACGGTGGCCGAGAAACACATGCCCTGCCAGCCGGTGCTCTTGTGAGGAATGAGCTGAAGAATCCGCTTCACATCGGCGATAAATCCAGTCTCAAGCATCGTGTCCGCTTCATCCAGAACCAACGTTTGAATGTTGGCCATCTTCTCAGCTGTCGACTCATCAGAAAGATAGTCCTTGAGACGTCCAGGGGTCGCCACCAGAACGGATGGGGCGCCCTTCATGAAGCGCGAATGAGCCGATGCACGGGCAGTACCACCAACTGCGATATGGCACTCCAGCGGCCTTGCGAGTTGTGATGTGAGTTGATCGCATGATTTGGCAATTTGTTGAGCAAGCTCTCTGGTCGGGGTGATGATCAGGATAGCGACCTGGCCCCTTGGAACTGAGTTGCCTTGAAGAAGACAGTGCAAAGCCGGGAGCAGGAAAGCGAGAGTTTTTCCAGTTCCAGTCTTGGCCTGGACGAGGCAATCACTGCGCCAATTGGGAAGTTCGGTCAAAACACGACGTTGGACGGGCGTCATGGTTGCGAAGCCCATCACGTCGAGAGCCTGCAGGAGCTTGGAATCCAGCTTTCCAGCCATAGAGGAATATGGCAGAGCGCCATCGTCGATTTTGAGACCCTCCATCATGAAAGTGCTTTTGTGTTTTCAAGTTGAAGGAGAGTAAGTTCACCTCACTGTTGGAGGAAAATTTAAACACGTGACCCGGGGCTGGCAAAGAGTTTTCTTTTTTTTTGGTCATTTTAAATTTTTCATTTGCCAACGAAATTTCTTCAAAGATAAGAAACAGATAATTCGCAATTTAAATTACAATAGTTCTAAACAGCAGTTTGATACTAGTCATAGTAGACAAAATTGTATCGTTTTATTATGATTCGCCTTCAACAGAGATTTTGTTGCCAAGCAATCATTTCAAAATAAACGCTTAGTCAGTCAAATCCAATTGGTCGACGGCCCCACCGCGTCGAATATTCCAATCCTATTGGCTGATTTTAATAAAACTGCATGCCTTATTTCTTCCTCGCGGTGCTTGATAAGTTTGTGAGCCAAATACACCCGATTTTGAAAGGATATTTGATGTGACATGATATTTGAATTTAATAAAATAGAGACATGTCATTTCCCATTTTATGAGTAAAATAATTCATGTGTAGCGAGCGGTATCTTAGATACTTGGACATACAGAGAACTTATGGTTCTATTTTTTTGGATTGTTTGTTTTTTAAGACACATACGGGAACTCAACGGACCGTATATGGTAATATTCTGGCAGCATAGCTAATATTTGAATGCTTCCCCATGATTTGTCTCCATGTCGCTCTGTCCAGATGAGCGGGACCTGTCAGTGGGACCTAAGCGGGACATCGGCGGGACCTCGGCGGGACCATTGTTTATTACAGAGGACGAGAAGACCAGTACTAGCAGTAATGAATCGAAATTCCAGTGCCACAAGAACTGTTTAATTATTGGCTTCTTTGATTGAACCAAGTATCCCGAAAAGTCAAGGCCAGGCTTCCCCAAGGTCTTTACACCTTTATGATCCAATCTCACTCGAATTGGAATACAATTAAATGCCAGAAGAATAAATTCCTTTCAACTCGTCAAAGATGAATTGTTGGCAGCTTCTGATTGTCCGATGCTGTAGCCTGATTTTGGCTCGCTAGGTATGCCAGTCCGAACAAGAGCGATGTTCTTTTTGGTCGATGTACTCCAAGCCCTTCGCCCAGACATAAAGTAGTCATCAATCTGCTCCAGGGTCAAGCGCGATGTTTCAGGAACGAAGAAAAACACCAGAATTACAAATGAAACAGTCACTCCGAAGTAAAAATAACCAACATTAGCGCCCATATTTCCATATGCAGGATTCAGCATGTATGGCGTCCAGAAAGAGGCACCAAAGGCGAATATATTATAGATAAAAGTCGTGTTCGCTTGGCCATAGGTGCGAAGTCTAATGCTGTGCATTTCTGCCGAGGAAAGCCACACACTAGGGCCGATGAACCCGCCGAATATAAAGGCCCAGATGCAAAGAAATGCGACCACAACGCTCTGGGCGGTCGGATCATCTGCTCCAAGGGCTGTGCTCACCGAGGAAAAGATGAGCATCGAGATAGCCATAAGGCCGTACCCAGCGAGCATGGCAAATCTTCTTCCTCCATAATCGAGTACAAATGGACCAATAAAGGCTCCACCAAAAATGCATAACGCAACAATGGCATTGATCAAGTATGGATTCTCAATTCCGACGCCCTCGAGGAAGAAAGCTGCGTAGGGCGCGACAAATTGGATACCTGTCAGCGGAAGACTAACCAGTACCAGGACAGAAACTGTAGTTCGACGTAGGTTCGTTCCACGATAGATTTCTGACCATGAAGCTGATTTTTCGTTTCTTCTTTCGATCTCTAAGTACTGTAGCACTTCATCCACTTGCTTGGTCACTTCAACTGAGTTTGGGCCTCGAGACTGAAACGCAGCAAAGGAGTCCCGGGCCAATTCCTCTTTCCCTTTCAAGAGAAGCCATCGAGGTGATTCGGGAAACATAAACATGCCCAAGGCAAGACTCAAGGCAAGAGGAATTTGACAGGCGATCGGTGTTTTCCACTGCCAATCATTATTTGATTCGAGTTTGGCTGAGCCGGCGCATACTGCTGATACAGTAACATTGCCCATGGCGAGACCAATGTTATAGATACCGAGTAGGAGGCCACGTTTGCTCGCCACGACACATTCTGAGCCATAGACGAGACTCGAAGCATACAGTTGCCCAATACCAATACCACCTATGCATTTGCAAACAATATAACTGGAGAAACTGCCGGACGTACCGAGCATACCGGCAGCTCCGACCAAATTAAAGACGCAGGCAATTTGAATCGTTGTTCTTCGGCCAATCCACGAGCCACAAACGCCGGAAATCACACTTCCGACACACATAAACAATATGCTAAGATTGATAAGGGATTGTTGCAGCGTGCTCAGATTGCATTGTTCGATACGGTTTCCAGTATTTGGATCAAGAGTTACCTCGCAATGGCCAAAGGACTTCTGGAAAGAAGGCATGATAAGCACAGTACCGGCGAAGCCATTGTCGAAACTCCCAATCCATGCTGCCCAAGAGACCCAGATTGAGAGGAGAATCATCTTCAGCGTAACCATTTGAGACCCCTCATCTTCAGAACAAGGGATAGCCGGAGCTCCAGAATCAAGTCGCTCGCGAGGGCCATCTTCGTTTGACATCTTGCTTGCCAGATGAAGAGGGTCTGAGAGCCTAACCACTGCAGACGGAGAGGAAGAAAGGCTCTATTCCGCTAAGTTGAGTTTGCGCTCAAATGTCGGTCCAGTCGAAGGGGATCTATTGTGGGAAGTTCACTGGAATCTGCGATCTGCGATCGTCGGGCGCCTCGGAATTTGGAGTGGCCTTGCGTTGCATTGCTTTTTCTCAGCGCCGGATCGGGTAGGAACCAAGCAAGGGTGTCTATCATACATAACACCTGTTTGTCTGAGATGGTTGCGCAAAGATCATAGATGCCAGGATTTTGCAGCAGGATTTCGTTTCAACATGTATCGGCTTAGTTGAAAGATCCTATAAGCCTCTAGACGCTTTCATGGTGTAGGCAGCGAAGAGTTTTGCAAGGGATATCCTGCCAGTGCACAACGAAAAACATTCACAGGGGAATAACAAAAATGGCCCGCATGGCTAGGCCTAGGCCGAACCGAAATATACCAGGAGCTCCGCCGTAATGAAAGAATTTAATTCATTTCACGAGAGCCAAGCCCGTCGCTCACTTGATTCCTGGCGGTAGCTGGCCCCTTTATTCATACTAAGTAGCATTTAGCGAATAGTAAATGTTAACAAATGAAGCTTGGCCCATGACTTTTTCGATTTTGTCGTTTGGCAAAATAGAATTGGTAGGTAAAAATGTTCAACAAAATTTAGGTTCGCAGGCGGCGGGACTGTAATAGATATCGTGGGAATACCAATCGGCCAGAGAAGTATGCTTTCCCCGCATTTTATCACCCCGTGGGACCGATTCAAAAGGCTTTAAAATGCTCTTGCATTAGCTAGCTTGTAAGAAAACTTTTTTGATCTATCTGCTTGTACTATGCTAAGCATATGAGATATGACCCGATAGTAAGAATCATTAGAAGACAAAACATTCAAAGACAGCGACCTACTTGTCCGACATCGACTCGCCTTACAACTCAAAGAGATCAGCCTCCGCTTTTGAGATACAAGATGGCACAAAACAAGGAATCGACAGACGACGATACCGTCCCAGGCACGGAAATAATGTGTGACTGGGAAGAAGTTCGTCACAGGAGAGCTAACATTGCGTGAGTAGTGACTTAGCCCTCTTTGATAGGACTCGCTGAAACAATATAGTTTAATCCCACAGCCTTCAAATGACCCAAGTGACCCATTAAATTGGTCAAAAACATGGAAGTGTGAGATACCCAAGGATGTATTGGAAAATCCAAGAAGACTGATTGAAAGACATC
The DNA here is from genome assembly GCF_028827165.1 of Penicillium cosmopolitanum. Classification (NCBI taxonomy): domain Eukaryota; kingdom Fungi; phylum Ascomycota; class Eurotiomycetes; order Eurotiales; family Aspergillaceae; genus Penicillium; species Penicillium cosmopolitanum. The sequence goes on along the minus strand of NW_026622676.1, from coordinate 3,233,802 downwards.
TACAGATATGGTTATCACGACCCAATTCTTATTCTTGTTTGTTGCTGTTGAATCAGCTCTTTCAATGGGTCCAATGTTTCCATTATTTGCGGCCGAATTTAATCTTAATGACACACAACTAAGTCTCCTGTCGGGCGCCTGTGTGCTAGCACTCGGCTACTCGAATTTTATCATCGTTCCTTTCTCGAACATATTTGGACGACGTCTGACAAGTTTGATATTCTGTGCCTGGGGAATAGGGTCGTGTATCTGGCAGGCCCTTGCAAAGTCCCATTCAAGCTTACTTGGTGCTCGTGTGGTCAATGGTGTCGCTACTGCAACAAGTGAGACTATATTGGTCCAGGTCATTGCCGATATGCTTTTTCTACATGAACGAGGGCTGTGGACTGGTGTATATTTGTGAGTTGGATACCCTACAATATTATCCCCAGATTATTTAAGCCGAGAACTAATATATCGTCTAGCACTGGGTATTTTATGGGATTGTTTATCGGACCCGTTATTGCCGGAAATATTGCAGAAAGGTATGTGACTTGTTCAATGAAATTGATATATCATACGATAATACTAGTACTATAATAGTACTGACATTATATCGTGATTAATCTAGATTCGGCTGGCGCAGCTTTTTCTGGCTTTCATTGGCTATGTCTTGTTTCAATTTTCTGACGCTGCTCATCTTTTTCCCTGAAACCAAATTTCACCGCCGAAATATTGATGAAACCAGAAATCTGGAGCTTGATAATACCCAGCCTTCAATTACATTGGATAAGGATAGGACGGGGCATTTAGAGAACCTTGAGCCTCCCTTGGTGACGGTGGGCACTGGTCGGCCTTCTAAATCTCAGTTCCGGCTGTGGCAAGGACTCGAAAAAGATTGGAAGCAGTTTATCGTCCGCGACATTATCTCACCTTTCAAATTCTTCTTTTTTCCAATAATATTTTGGGCGGGCCTGAACGTGGCAGGACCTGCCAATCTTCTTCTTTTCTGGAACCTGACGGAGTCCGCATTTTTCAGTGCCCCGCCATATAACTTCACCCCGGCAGGAGTTGGTTACACCAATTTCGCGTTCGCCATCGGAGGTCTTGTTGGGCTTGCCACTGCAGGACCTTTCTCCGACTGGGTAGCCATGAAAGCCACCAGGCGCAACAACGGCATTCGCGAGGCTGAAATGCGACTACCGGCCCTGATACCTTACTTTATGACGACTGTTATTGGCATTGTCATTGGCGGTCTCGGATATCAGAATTTGTGGGAATGGCCCATAATCTTGGTAGTCGGCTTCGGATTTAGTGGCCTCTGTGTTACAGCGGTGCCGACTATTGTCATCGCTTATGCTGTCGACTGCTACAAGCCTATATCAGGCGAGATTATGGTCGTTGCTACCGTGATTAAGAATACCTGTGGGTTTGTGATGAGTTATTGGGTATCTACATTGGCAGAAAAGAAGGGATTCATTACCCCCACGATGGTTGAATTTGCCTTAACGATTGGACCGATGCTATTGGGCATCCCTATCTATTTCTTCGGTAAGAAATTTCGCAAATTGAGTCGAAATTCGTTTATGAACTCAGAAAGCGAATGATTCTTCTGGGTAACTGTGATGGTATTGGAGTGGCGAGTTGCCACTCTGGCAAGCTCCAGGCCCGGGGTTCTTATACTATCCTCTAGCGTCCATCATAGTACAAAATGTTCAGTGCATCAATTTTGCCCCTTTTTAATCTCTCCCCATTAATGAAGCAAGCCAATCACTAGCTCACTTGAATCATTCTCCAACGCCAAATCAGAATACCCCGGACTTACCGGATTCCTGGGTCTTTTATCGTTCCTCGTGTTCAGATCTAGCGGATGTGGGACCTGGGGTAGAAAATGCGGGGTCTCCTGAGGTCCCGCCGACTCGAGGATTTGACATCTTCACCTCCCGGAGCGCTAATATCGTCGCCCTAAGGATAATTTTGATCTAAATTAGCAATGCCAAAGACCCGGGCTCGAACTAAACGGCAGCGGATCTGCCCCTGGTGTTTCTTGTCATTTTCGAAAGAAGAGCATCTTTCGCGGCACATCCGCTCGCACACTAAAGAAAAGCCTTTCAATTGCTCTTCCTGTGGGAAATCTTTCTCTCGCCAGTAAGATTCTGGTCTGCGAAGAAACAAAACATTTTCCTCTACTTATGCTCTTTCAGTGACTCCCTTCTACGACACATGAGAGCTCATGATGCACCAAGCCAAGAAGAGGAGACATTCGGACCGGCAATGCCCTCTCTAGATACACCAACAGTCACCGATCATAGCAGTGTACCCTCCGCTTCTTTGGAGCCTCATATTGATCAATTCTCCCAATTTCATACTCATGGTACAACGTCAACCAATCCTTTGCCGCCAGGCCACCACGACTCGGCCTCTCACTCGCAGACCGGTTTACTGATACCCAATGGGCTTTTTGACCATGTTGAGGACAGTAGTCTAGACTTTGACCATTTTTTACAGGCCCCTGTCTGGTTAGCCGACGAGCATTTTGATCTCAATGCTTTGAATTCGTCCGTTATGGAAAGTACTCTAGGACTTTTCTCTCCCGCCCACACCGCAAACGAGAGCAATGCCGATATGACACTTCAGATACCGATGGAGACTTCTCATGGACATAAGGAAGATCAAGTGCGCCAGTATTGGTTCAATTATGTTGGAACACATAGCAATGGATATGTGACTCCAGAAACTGCCACAGATCATGTGGAGCTGGACGAAAAATACCGGCAAAATCTATCTCAACGACTTCAGCAGCGGGTTCCAACCGAGCCATTGCCATCGACCGAGTTTTTAGTAAGTTATTGAGCCTAAGTTTTCACCGCCCTTTTTGGAAACCGAAGCGAAAATGTGATGATCTGACCTTATCACAGAATCTTTGCATCCAGTTATTCTTCACGCGTTTTAACCCGGTCTTTCCAATTGTGCATGCTCCTACATTTCGACCGTCGGCTAAAAGCTCTCTCCTTCTATTGTCAATATGCTCCATTGGCAGCCTTTTCGTTGGTTCAAATTATGCAGTGACCCAAGGTTCAATAATTTTCGAAAGACTCAACAAAGCCATTCTGTCATCAGTAAGTCAGAGGTCGCTTGCGTTTGATGGGGGGTGCGATAAAATGTGCGGAAATGCTGACCCTACTCAGTGGGAGAAGTATCTCCTTAGCGGTAAAGCGGAGGCTCTCGCAATGACCCAGGCGTCTCTCATTGGACAAACCTTTGCGATGCTATCAGGGGTGAGCCTTCATTTATTTATCTAAAGATGTCCTATACTGATTTAAATAGAAACCGAGAGATCTACTTACCCTTCAGACCTTCCATGGCACAGTGACAACGGTAAGTAATTAAATGGATTATCTGAAGCCTAAGCTCACGTTAAATAAGTGGGCACGCCTGTATAAAATGTTCGAGGCCAAGAGACCAACCGACCACTTGGACACATTCCTGGATACGCGGACCCCAGAGGAAGCATGGAGGACATGGGTTCAAGCTGAAGAGCGGAGCCGGTGAGATACTCAATTTCTCCATTTTTGGCTTGGAATTACTAATTTGATTATCGTTAAATAGGGTCGCAGCGGGTCTTCATATTCTTGACACCGAGATATCCGAACTTGTTTTGACGCACCCTCTTATGCGACACGATAGATCGCTACTTCCTTTGACTGCACGCCACGAGCTCTGGGTAGCCCCAAATGCAACCCAATGGAAGGATATTATGATCAGCAGAGCTCCTCCTGAAGTCTCAAGCGGAAATATCCAACTTGACTTTGACTCCACTGATGGCTTTCATAGCTATACGGAGTTGGAAGGCATCAATGCTCGATTAATGGAGCAGAAATTTATGAGTACTGCTTCTAATCAAGAGCTTGTCGAGCAGTTTGAGCCTCAACTAATCCACTTCCTCGACGGACATTTTCGCTCTAAGCCCGAAGGCAGTTTTGACCCATTCTGCCTGGAGGTGTTATGGCACTCGGTGTTTATATCGCTTTTGGTGGATATCTCTCGGTTGGAGTTAGCAATTGGGAGAGAAGGATATGAGGAATCACTTCTCCATCGCGATTATGTGCACTCGTGGTCTTCTTCTCAAGAAGCTCGTCGTTGTGCTCTACATGGAGCATTAATTCTTCGAAAACTGCAGAACATGCCATTAGGGGTGGAGCCAGCAATCCATGTGCCCAGGGCACTTTATCGGGCAGCGACCGTTTGGTACGCGTATACCGAATTCGGAGGAGATCAAGACACTAGCTTCCCGGAAATATCTCCTAGTCCCGACATAAATTTCCCAGAGCTGTCTTTCTTGAAACTCAATAGCGAGGCTTTACTTTTCGAAGCCAACGGCTATCGAACGACTAAGCCGAAAACGTCAGAATCGAGCACATTGTGTGGATTGGTGGACCTTCTGCATCGAATCGGCCACTGGGGATTATCAAGGAAATTCGCGGAGCAGTTGAGCATCTTGCTGAAAGAGAAAGATAGTTAAAAATTTAAATTAAGGGCTTTTGCCACCTAGTTTTATGAGGTGTTTCAACACTCATACCCCCTTTTTCGACAGACCTTTATCTCACAAAATTTCCAAAAATTGAGCAATTGTTCGTGCACAGACCATGAAGTTCTTGTTTTTTAGAAATCAAACACTCCCGTGTTTCGCAACCTTTGGTGCCTGAAATTCCGGGCTTGTTTGCACATCGGAATCAAGGGGGTTCAGGTTTTTTCAACGTTCAAGATTGTAGGTTGCTGCCCAGGTGTGCTTCGCGTCTCAAATAAATCCATCTCCGGTCAAAACACGCTGTTCGGCTGTCTGTTTCCACTTTTCAGAGAAGCGACTTGGATCATAAACGATTACCGATCGATCGGGTCACAAGCCAGAGAAACCTCGGTGCCCCATTCTGACTAACTAGTGGTAACGGTTTCCAAGTTCCAGAGGCTCGGTAGGGGTGCTGTCACCGTGCCGTCAAGTGTCAATACCACTTGTCAAAGAGCTGCCCCATCGCACCTCTCGCTAGCCAAACACACAAAGCCATTGTCAAGGTTCTAGACGGCGGATACATTTCTGCAATGGCCAAAGCTACCCAGAAATAGTTCACAATCTGCTTACCAGTCAACGGAATCGCTACCAATTTCGGATGACCGACCCGCGTTGTTGTGGATTTGATACCCACATCCATCACCGAATTCGGCTTAAGGGCGGAGTCAAAGTTCGCTCTTCATGTTCCCTTTGGCTCAGAATCCCTGTTTCTGTGCTCGAAGGATTCATTGCTTGCAGATTTGGATCTGAGCAGAGTGGTGACATTGTCCCGGCAGGCCAGAAACCCCCGCATGCGAACTTTGTGTCGAAATCATAACCAAGCAGGCGGAACTCATGCGGGCTGTTTGCCCCGGTCTCATATCGTCGATCTCCGTTTGCCATTTGCCTAGGAGCTTCCGTGGCTTTCCTGTGATGCGCTAGAGGTGCGCTAAGATCGCCCCTGACGCGCCGAAGGCTCTCGATCACCGGCTGATTATCGCCTCCCAGGTTCCGTGCCCGCCTCGCGGCACTTGTGATTCTTAAAAATCGGTCTTTCCCCACACAATTGTCTTTCTGTCAGAAATAAGTCGCTTCGGTCACCACAATTATGACTGATGATGAGCACCAAAGGGTGCTGGCAGTCAAGACGGTCGCAGCCGTCTTTTTACCGATAGCATGCATAGCTGTTATGCTACGCTGCTATGTGCGTGGATGGGTGGTGAAGGGATTTGGGTGGGATGACGGGTCCATGGTGCTTGCGATGGTAATTTGGCTCTTCTCCCCAATCTTTGAAAGGTCACGGTGATGATTGCAGATCCCGAGCTAATTGAGGTAGGCATTCTATATTATGTTCTGTGCGTCCATGATTGGAGGTACTTTGTTCGGTACTGGACAACTGTATGACAGCGAAAGCGCGGAGCATCGAGTCATAGCTATGAGGGTAAGGGCTTCCTCGGGGTCGTTATTTAGGCGCGAGATTTTCTAACGAAGTACACAGTATTGGTGGCTCTGCGAAATTGCTTACTGCTTTGCTTCGATTTTCTGCAAAATCTCAGTGTGCGTTTTCCTCATGCGAATCACGGTCAAAAGGCATCATATTTGGACGCTGTACATCGTGATGATCCTCACGGTTCTTGCCGGCCTAGTGTTTATGTTTTTGATGCTATTACAATGCAAGCCGCTCAGCTATTTCTGGACTCGCTTGGCATTTGACCCTTCTATTGAGGGACACTGCATTAGCATCAACATTGTCATTACCATGACTTATATCTACAGCGTTTTCGCTGCGTTGTGTGACTTTACTGTTGGGATCTTGCCAATATTCCTCGTGAGGAAACTACATATGAAGCGCGAGGCAAAATATGCCATCGTCGGGATTCTCAGCATGGCTTGCATGTGTGTTATCGTCATCTTTCGCAGTTATCTTTGGTCAGCGCAACTAACAGTTTTCAGTGCTTCATCCGCCGTGATCATTCGATTTCCGTTCGTTAAGACATTTGGCGATTACGAATTCCTTTGTAAGTAAACCGCGCTAACTATTTCCGAAGCCTGAAAGCGTGGCTGCTAACGCACTATAGACTCTACATATCAAATCGCCATTTGGTCAAATATCGAAGCCGGCCTTGGAATCACAGCTGGAAGCCTTGCAACCCTTCGGCCCCTGCTTCGGAAAATTATGGGCTCTCACTCCGACCCAGAGTATTCGTCTGGTTTCCCAAGAATTTCGGGCTCACGTCGAGTTGGAGCGAGTGGACAACGGCCATTGCCATTAGGCTCTCTGGATGGAAATGGGAGGAACGAACTGAGACCGGATAAACTGGCTGTGGTGGTGACGGATATTCAGAGCCAAAGAGATGTAGGAAATTCGTGGCCGGAGCCTTCCAGTCCCAGCAGCAGCGAGGAAAGGCTGACTGCAGATAAGGCGACGATGGGGAAAATGGAGGTCGGTGTCCATCGCACATTCGAAGTCACCACAACTGCGGATACTACTAGTAGTACCGATGATGGGGAGGGATCACACCGAATGGCGAAGGAACACATATAATAAAAAGCCCCCTACTATGTATAACACTATTTATGAAGTTCTACGAAAGACGAATTATTAATTACCTCCCTCTCCAGCTTGAAAACACAAGCGTTCCCGTACTCTTTAAATAGATTATTTGCTGGTGCCCCTAATCTTGAATTGGCCCCCAATGCCAAGTCGTCAGGTCGAAGTTGTAATTCAGTGCCCATGCAGCCAAGTTCGCATATGGATAATTGCTCTCCACAGTGGCTTGGACCCTTCGCTCCGACTCCGAACAGGAACCATCCCCACTTTATTATATGACTATCCATACCCCAGTTTTTGAGAATAAATTGCGAACCAGAAAACATATGGCTGGCTGACAAGTGACACATCAAAGATTGTGAACCGTATATCACAATCTTCTGGGCAGTTCTACACGCCGCAAGGATTCCCGAGCAAGACACTCACTTCATTGCCGTAGGTAATCATAGCCACGATATCGAGATAGCCATCTCGGTTGAAGTCACCCACCGCAACACCTTGCGGTCCACCTCCTACAGGGAATGCGGCCTACACCTGGAAGCTCCCGAGGTCCCAAATCCAGTCCCGAGCAAGATGCTCAATGTATTGTCGGCAAGATTGGCAGTCATAATATCAAGATTACCATCTTCATTAAAGTCGCCAGGCGCCAACTGCAACACTGATCAGAGTAGACACCACAGGGAATATGGCTTATAGCAAGAAGCTCCCAGATACAGTTCTAGATAGGTATCTCACACACTCTCGATAGCAAGTTGATAAGGGGTTGTGAATACAGGGGCAAACACACAAAGTCTCAAGATTTGGTGGGGATGGGCTGCTTATCAGACACAATAGCCAGGCCGGAAGCACGCACGGGGGCCAATCAGAGCCTACATGACTTGACCTTGGATGCTGGAACTTTTTGCCGGAATTTGTGCGCATAGCAAACCCCTAGACTTCCAGAGAAGTATACAGGTAATTTGCGTATAATAGTGACAGAACGCCCACTACAATTGCCACTTGGCTATTTGTGATGTATGCTTAGTATCATATAGGCAATGAGATAACGCTAGGGCGACAATATGGTAGGAGTGGTTATTTTGAATCTTTAATAACACATGATCATACAGCTTACTCGTGGTCTGCCGTTCACGATGACGAAATCCGCAACACGGGCCACCAAAAAATGCACAACAGGCATCTCCGTCCTAGGTTGTCAATGCCAGGCGGTATATTGAACAATTTCAAGATAAACCACCGGGTAATTTCTCTATCAATCCGTGGGAAATGAGGTCTGTAACAGAATGGCGATATCAACATACCCCAAGAGTTAAATGCCGTTGGACAGTCGGCTACGAGCCAACGCTTTTCAAATCTTGAGAAGGTAAAATTATTTTATATGCACGCTTGCAATATTCCATCGTGGCCATAGTGAAGAAAGGGGAGCAGAAGGCAGGACAGAGCTATTTTGAAAAGACCGATTTTGTGAGGGAGTGAGAAATTTAGCCTTGGATAGTACAATACGAAGTCAAGTGAGACAACCCCACTCTGAAGACCAACTTCGCCGGGGAATCATATTGAAACGGCGAGATATGATCAATTTTTATTCACCCACGCAATTTGTAAGTTTATCACTTTACGGCCATTGTCATAATTTCCTGGCCATATAGATCTCAGGGTCTGACGTCTCTGGAGCAAGACCCTAGCTGGCGATCAAACAAGAAAACCCCCCGCTTATCCCCACTTCCTAGCCGAGGCAAATGTCGCGATTTGCTAGATCGCGAGGACGTAACATTCGGCCCAGGGAGTTGGTTTCGAAAGACGCCATTATTTGCCGATCGGATAAGTTACCCCTCAGACCCCGTATTTGAACATACTACATATATCTGACAGGGCCCGCCTTATTAAGGGCTGACTTCCAAGTTATCCAACAGCCATAGTACATTTTACATAGCCTCAAGCTACTAATACACCCTCAAACCCAAATCAACTTGAAGATGGAGTCTGCCGATACGAATATCCCGTGGCAAGAAAGAGTAGCTAAAAAGCAAAAGGAAAATTCCGAAAAGATTCCGTCGACATGGAGGATTCCCAATGCTTTCTGGGACAACTTCCAAACACCTTTAGCAGAACACAAGAATGATCTAGTCCAAGAACAAGCCATTCGCAAGTCTGGCATTCTGACAGGCCGTGAACTCGAAATCACCGAAAGTTATACAGTTTCCAGTCTTCTTTCTGCCTTGGCGAAAGGTCACTTGACCTCTGCAGAGGTGACGTTGGCGTATTGCAAGCGTGCTGCAGTTGCCCAACAATTGGTGAGTAGGGTGCTTAAGTATTGTTGTTTCATGGCATATTTTAACTCGCTTAAATAGGTCAATTGTCTCACAAACACCATGTTCGATGAAGCACAGAAAAGAGCGGAACATTTGGACCGCTTGCGAGCTCAAGGTCAACTGGCTGGCCCGCTCCATGGTCTCCCAATCAGCATCAAGGACAATTTCCATCACAAGGGTACTGAATCTACCATTGGGATGCTATCGTTCATGGGTGAAGTTTCATCGGAAAGCTCGCCCCTTGTACAAATCCTGTTAAAGCTTGGAGCGGTTATCTATGTTAAAACTAATGTGCCCCAAACCATGATGGTAAGCAGACATATACTATGTTACATGATATTAAGTATCTAACACGATTAATCAGACGACCGACTCTCACAATAACGTTTTCGGGCGCACCCTTAATCCAAGGAACACCCAATTGGGACCTGGTGGATCGAGTGGCGGCGAAGGGGCTTTGATAGCTTTAAGGGGCTCGCCATTGGGCGTTGGAACAGATATTGGCGGTGAGTTTTCTCCCTGGTAGAGATATTCTGAGCGCCGTGTTAATAACAAGCTCAAAGGCTCCGTCCGCATCCCAGCCCTATGCTGCGGGACATATGGATTCCGACCTAGTGCTGCAAGGGTCCCGAACGGAGGAATGCGAGTCTGCACCACCAGTGGAATGAAGTTTGTCCTGTCTTGTGCGGGCCCACTTTCTTTGGATCTAGATGGCATCGAGACATTCTTCAAGACACTTTTTGAGGCCCGCCCCGCTCTTTACGATTCCACTATCTTGGACATTCCATGGAGACAGGTCTCCACGAAGCAAAAGCTAAGAATCGGAGTTGTTCCCGAAAGCCCTAATTTTCCTCTGCAGCCCCCTGTTAAAAGGACGCTGGAAGATGCAACCCGCATATTAGAGGCACAGGGCCACACGATCATTCCGTTGACCTCGGCGGAATGTCGGGTGATGGAGGCGACTGAGGTCGCTTTCGGTACCTTCGCTCTTGACCCAGGCGCAAGGAACCACCTTGAATCATCCGGAGATCCCCCGGTGCCAGCCTTACTTCACCTTGGTCAGCAGGGTGAGAAGCTTAAACAAAATGCCGGATCCTCTCTGCCGGATAGGAGTGCATTGGATCGAATGGGCCAATTGGCTGCACTAAACACCCATAAAGCAGAAATGCGCGAGGATTATAGAAAGTTGTGGCTCGCAAACGACCTTGATATTTGCATCGCACCCCCTGCCCAGAGCACTGCAGTTCAGCACGATACTTTTGGACTGCCTCCATACACGGCATTTTTGAACGCTCTCGATGTAAGTTTTATATTTTGCGACCGATTCGGGGATATTTCTAACACTTAATCTCCGAATTGTTCTAGTTTCCGTCGTGCATTCTTCCCTTTGGGCACGTGGGCGCAGAAGATGCAACTGGGACTTACGAGCTGAAGAAGGACCAAATTGGTCCGGAATGTGGGTGAAACCTGCATTGAACCTTTCCGGAAACTTTTACTAATAGATATGTACAGACAACTTTGAGGTACTCAATGGGGCACCCTGCTCTATTCAACTGTTTACTCTCAACATGCGTGACGAAGAATGCTTGCAAATGGCGAAGCAAATTGATCAAGACCTCAAGGGTAGAGCTTGAATTGCATTTGCATTGGGTTAATGCCATTTGAGACTCCCTACACCCAAGAAATATTAACGTCGAATGGATTTTCTTGTTTTACATTGAAGAAATTTCTATACAGGTTCTTCAGATCGAAGTTATTAAATTATTATCATTATTATTTTCATTTTTCTTCATTAAACAAATCATCAGGAGTATCTTAGCTCCTTATTCCCCTAGCCTAATGATGTTATCCATGATGCCGTAACTTTCCAAATATAGTACAAATATAGCACCCTCACACGGGGACTGCTGTGACAGTGAGACCAGATTTGAGCTTCTCTTCTATCAACACATCGTTGGGTTGACGTTTAGGTAGCTCTTTGGCCCGCTTGACAACATCAAACATGCTGTTAGAGATGGTAAAGATCTCGTCGATCTCCTCAAGCTCGCGCCCTGAAGTCTCCGGGAACAGATAATAGACAATCGGCACGATTGACGCGTTGAATGCTGCGAAGATAAAGAAATACTTCTGTCCCATGTTGTTGAATGCGATCGGGGTAACATTGGCGATTAAAATGCTGAAAGCCCAGGACATACTGATGCTGATGCTGTTAATCGTCGTACGCAGGTGAAGCGGTGCAAGCTCTGTGGCGTAGAGATAGGGTATGCCTCCAAATCCGATGATGTAGCTGAAGTGGAACAAGAATATAAAGAAGATAGCAGCATGTGCGGAGGTGATGTTCGCGGCTTGTGACCCAAGGCCAGCAACCAAGGCTAGGCAGAGTGCGTTTCCTGTTGCACTGAGCATCATCAACTTGCGTCGGCCAACAACCTCAATTGTAAGAACCGAGACTATGCCACCAATGGGTCCCACAAGTTGATAGGCTCCTGCCAGGAGTCGAGATGTAGATTCATCGAGAAGAAGATCCTTCTCGAATATTTCGGTGGCTAAATTCTTCTTGTTAGCGAACCGTATTTTCGAAAAAAATAAGTAAAATAATCACTTACTGTAGAAGGTAGTCACAGTTGAGCCTGTCAGCTGGACGAAAATCATACCTCCCATCGCCAAAATTGCCCGATGGAATGTTCGTTGAGGTCCCATATTGTACAGCCGCGCCAGAGATGCATTGTTTCCAGCTAAATCCAACGAAGACTGTACTTCTTTGATTCGGCTCTCAACCACATCACTATCTGCACTTGCGTTCTCTAGGGCGGCCAAGATTTCACGAGCTTCCGGGACCCTATTTTGGCAAAGAAGCCATCGAGGGGACTCTGGGAGACAGAACATAAAGCCCAGAATGACGAAGGATAGAAACATGGGAAAGGCAGATGGCAACCTCCATGTTATGCTTCCCTTCATGAACGACATCCCATACTCCAGGAACAGTGCAAGGGCACATCCAATTCCACTAAACACTCCCTTGGTGACAACATGTGCGCCACGTCTATGCGCAGGAGAGATCTCGGACTGCCAGAGAGGAATTGTGGCCAGAATTGCGCCTGTTCCAACACCAATAATCACCCGCGAGACGACGAGTTGGGTCAAAGAATAGGCGGTGGCATTCAGAGTAGCTCCAAGGATCTGAACAACTGAAGCCGCCATGATCATACGTCGACGGCCAAGAATGTCACCGAGCCAGATGCAGGAAAAGGTACCAAGAAAGCCGCCAATAGCGTAAACAGCGACTACCGTCCCCTGTAGAGTCGAAGTGTGTGAAGAGTTTTCCGAATGTGTCACGTCGATATCAGGAAATTGAGCCTCAAAGGCATTGAAGGTCAATACTCCCCCAAGGGACGCTGCGTTGTAGCCAACAGACATAATTCCGGGCATCAAGACGCCGAGAATGGCAACGATATTGAGGCTACTGCCACGACATCCTAAAAATCGAGCCATGCTTGTGTTGATTGAGCTGGTGATCTGCACAGCCAAGCGATCAAGGGCGATAGATCAGCGGGATCGACTTGGATCCACGCGTTAAAGGAGAATAAAGCACGAGGGTGACAGCTATACTGATCTAAAATCATTTTGAGATAGGATTACGCGTCAATTTAATAGAAGTTACCATAGGCCTGGACCTCAATCTATCGCAGCAGTTGCATTCCAGCCTTTCAGTCTCTGGGTAACATGCATAGTATTCCCCTCGCGAGGGGCGAACTCCAGCCACGAGGACAAGCCCGGAATACTCGAGACATTCTGCCCAGCACGGAGCCTTACCCTTGGCGATGTTTGTGGTCAAGTTAGTTTCGCTCTCTTATTGAGTCTAGACTCTATGTGAGAATGTCTCACGGAAGACAGGTGCATGACCTTAATCGAGTATAAAATTAGGTTAAATTTATTGACGCATAGTTCTCCACCGCTTAGATATTACTAGTATCATGCTCGAGTATTACAGCGACACCATTGGAAATATCAATAGATCCTGTTACCGTGGGTAACACTCTCAGAATTAGCCTTCAATTACATTATGCGACTATTCACAATTATCATAGGTACAAGTATGTACTGGGTATCTAACTATATGCCGCAACTTTATCCCTCAATCCCTTGCTTCCAACTCCGGCATGCGTCGGTTGGTGTCGAGCTCCGAGGGCCCAGAACTCACAGTCTTCGCAGGAAATTCGGCGTTCACAGGGTGACCGATAAATCCCGTGGCCGGGGCAGTGGAGTTAGCCACTGCTTTGCTCAAATTATTGGCCCTCTTTCTTTCCATGAATCCCCATACCAACGACCCCAGCGCAATGACCCCCAGTGGAACGCCCAGCCCAGCTCCAAGGGCAACATCGTGTGACCCGCTTGATGAAGGAGTACTTGTTTGTATCGGTGGACAAGATATAGAGGAATTGGACGAGGAATTTGTTGAGGCCGACAGTGAAGTGACATTGGCGAGGGCAGTGTGTCCGGTAAGAATTTCGCCATCGTCGATTTCGAAGCTATCCTTTCCGAAAGGGCAGACGATGTTTTCCCCGTCGATGATAGGGGTACCGCAGCAATAGGTAGAGGTTCCGTTGATAAAATTCAAATTAATTATAGACGCCCCCATGTCCTCGAAGGTATCCTCTATTGCCATTTTGTCAGCACTCGGCATGGAATATAGGCATACCGATATAGGGCCCATTGATTCAAAGGGGTAACCCCACAAGGGATAGGATCCAAGGACTTACGGCAGTGGGTCGGGCATCCAGCACCCCAATTCTGGCTTGTACAACCACCTCGAGAAAGAACGAATGGTTGGGATACATCCAAACAGTATCCGTTGGAGAGACATATGTTCCCAGCTCCACAGCAATGTGTGGTTTCATCAGAAGTGCATGGATAAGTGCCTCCGGCAGTGTCACCCTTCGGGAAATAGCACGTTCGAGTGTCTTCTTGAAGCATGATTGCTGTGGTTTGGTGTGTTCCGGAACGAAAGACTGGCTCCCTCCACAAGGTAAGCTTAAATGGAGGAAGTTGAGTTGAGTTGACTTCAGGGAGATGAGAGAAACAACACCGCCTTAGCTCAACCTAGGAGCGGGGCCATGGTCTGACAAGGCTACTACTCGTACGGTCTGCCAAGGAACCTTTAGTTTTGCGATCTGCAAGTCTTCACAATCTGGCGAGGTCTGAGGTGACCCTGAACGTCACTCATAGCCAATGGACAGGCAACCGTTCAGCTTTTCTGACCCTTTGCCTTGGCTATCCCTGAAGTCCGTTCTGATTGAAATCCCACAAACCTGCCCCTGATCCCCTTTTTTGAACCCAAAATAAGGATCATTTAAGTGTGGCCCTCGTTGACGGAGGCTTCAAGCCACCGCCGGAACACTTGAGCCTCTCAGGGTCTGCGTCGCGGGACACTAATGCAGCCGTTCGGCCTATCGTCGTAACTGTGGAGTACACGGCACACCCGAACTGAGACTTAGTTGGGGTAGAGCACGAATTATTAGGAAGCTGATATGTCGCTCATTTCAATCGCGTTGTTCAAGCGTCTTGCAATTGGTGGGTGCGTATCGGGGCCACTTCTGAATGACGTCCCGATTTGGACCTATGTTGCGTCGCAGTGGTCATGTTGAAATTTCAAGGTTGGACCTCCTTGATCGGTTTTGCGGACTAAATTATCAGAAGTGTTAAGAAAAGGGCTGTGATTAAAAAACTTACTAGTATTTTGCAGCCCCGACGGTCTCATCTGAGTGCCTGACTGCTCAAAAGAATTGTTGACCAGTGCTACTAGAAATTTCAAGTTGTTGGAGTGGATCACCTGTCATGATTAAATGGCCCGTGTCTACTCCGTACTCTGTATGTGAATGAATGAAGTCAAACTTAAAGCTTAAAGACCAAGCAAAGATTCCACTTTCCATTGCACTTACGCTTCGACCCGTTCCGCATGTGTTAGTTCCTGATCGCCATTCCCAAGATTTGCCATTTATAACGAGCACACCCAGTCGCTCATCACCCAAAGCTTCAGGGCTCTTACTGCAACGATAAGCATTTCTTCCATGCCGACACATTTTGTCTCAAAAGCGAAATCCAAGCCAAGGAAAAGGTAGAACCGTGCAGCACGCAAGAAATAGAAAGATGCCAAGTCCAACGGGTAAGTCCCGGTTAGAAGATACCAAGCGCTGCAGTCAGCAACTTGAAGCGACCAGTCAAATGTACTGCCGAGGGAACCCTTTCATTTCACATGGCAATGTTCCACGAGAATTCGTCCAATGGCGAAGGTGCCAGTACATACTCATAGTCTGCCTGAGGTATACAAAGTCCAACTGCAACCCACCTGTTGTCGACACCCCCACTCGTGAGATGACATGATATAAGAATACGCATAATAAAAGCTTCTTGATCCTATTTAATCCAGAAGGACTCTCTCCTTCAAGTTATCGGTCCTGCTCCTGCTTCCCCAAGCATAACATCACAGGCCGCGTGTGTTCAAGTTAATTAAAAGTTGGGGGCCATGGAGATACGCAAACCCCGTCTTTCTCTAAGCTAGTCAGTTAACTCCGATATAATCACCGCGTCAAGTTCCAACGAAATACTACCTATAAATTGCGCATTGAATAAGGCAGATGAGGACTTGAAATACATCCTAGTATTCAGATATCACCAAAGACAAGAATCTCATCTCATCTCAGCTCACCTCCAACCATCACCACCATCACCATCATCATGTCAACCTCCAACCAAACCCACGAAGCCGCAACCCTCCCATCAAAGAACACCCCAATAAAACCAACAACCCGCCAAACCCCAACCCCCGGCCCAAACGAACTCCTAATCGAAGTCCACGCCCTAGCCCTAAACCCAGTAGACCACCACCAACGCGACACAGGCTTCTTCATCCAGGAATATCCCGCAATCCTAGGCTCCGACGTCGCAGGCGTGATAATCTCATCCGGGCCACTGACACGAGCAACCATGAAACCCGGGACCCGCGTTACGGCACTAGCAAGTTCATTCTTTAATGCTGGTGCTGATTATGGCGCGTTTCAGAGACGGGTTCTCGTGCCGGAGGAGACTGTTGCGATTCTTCCGGATGGGTATTCTTTTGTTGAAGGGGCTGTTTTTCCACTTGCGGCTGTTACGACGTGGAATGGGTGGGTTTGGGCTGGGTTGCAACCTACTGCCGCCTCCAGTCAAGTTCGAGTTTCTGCTGAGGAGGGCAACCTGAAGGAGGGGGTTTTTGTTTGGGGTGCGTCGAGTAGCATTGGAGCTTTGGCTGTTCAGGAGGCGAAGTTGATGGGGTTTACTGTTTATGCTACTGCCAGTGGACGGCACCATGATTATATTCGGGGTCTTGGGGCGGATCGGGTCTTTGATTATAAGGATGAGGATGTGTTGGGTCAGATTGTTCAGGCGGCGGGTGGGGGCGGGGTGAGGATTCGGATTGGATATCATGCTACTGGGGACCAGCAGTTGGCGGCTGATGTTCTCCATGCGTTGAGGGGCGAGGGACAGGGGGAGAAGTCGAAGTTGGCGATTGCTCCGATCTTGGATCCCGGGTTGAAGGTTCCTGATGGCGTTGAGGCTGCGTTTGTGTATCCTCCGCAGGATCGGGCGGAATTGAAGGAGAGAAATCGGGCTATCTTTGTCGATTGGTTGGAGGGGAAGCTTGCTGGTAAACAGGTCGTTGCTAGTCCCCATATCAAAGTGATCAAAGGTGGGCTGGGGTCTGTTAATGGGGCTTTGGATGAGTTGAAGGCTGGGGTCAGTTGCTTGAAGATTGTGGTGGAAATGTGAGGAAGGGTGCTGTAACCGTCTAGGCACCCACCAGTTACTAGTACTTCATGTAGTTGGCAATATGGATTCGAATTCGCTGAGGTACTGGGAACATCGTTGCCAGATTGATTCGGTAATAATGGGAAACCTCCATTCGGTTGTCTGATAAATACATACCAAGGAAGAACAAAGCCTTCACCTGGGGAGAAAAGAATAGGATAGTCCAGAAAGGCCAAAGGAAAATGGATCAATATCGGCCATAGATGGAACAACTCCTTCGTGTATGTGAGTATTTCCAAGCTGTGTATATGTGTGCCATAGCATGAGATCAAATGAAAAGTGCACAATGCACGAAACGATCATGGCAAAGTCGAAATGCAAAAGAAAGAGAGAGAAAGAGGAAAACATGAACGCTTGAAATTACTGCAGATGGCCGCGAGTCAAAAAGGATATTGCTGCTATATGGGTATCCAATGGAAAAGACAGGGTCGAGACATATGGAAATTTGTCAAAGGGGCGACGGGATCATGATGATCAATGTTTTCAAGATCGGATAATAGTTTATTCTTCCTTTGATGGGGGTGCAGCATCGCTCTTCACCTCCCATCGGCCTCGACAGGCAAGGCGTCAGGGCTGGGGCCGGAGTCTCCCGTGTCACCGCTGCCACTACCCCATGAGTCTTCTCGTAAGATCTCAGCGGCATCTGGTAGGTGAGGCCTTGACAGACCGTTGGTAGAAGACTTATTCTTCGTATGCCGGGTCGTCGACGGCGAGGCAGGTCCGTCGGCCGGTGCGCCGAAGTCGTTGCGGTGGCCGGTCTGCATAGGGCTGGCAGCGCTATCTAAACTGGGCGAGGAAGACTGCGGAGTATCCAAAAACCCACGCCACTTCCGCCAGCCCTCAAAGTCAATCAGCGCTTGCATGCAGCCCCATTCCGTAACCTTCTGTGATAGCCATGGGAAACCAACAGGCTTGGTCAGAAAGTCGTTGCAGCCAGCTGCCAATGCCTCGTGACGATCACTTTGCAGACTGCTGGCTGTCAAAGCGACAATGATGACAGGGCTGCGGAATAAGGACAAGTCGGAGAGAGTATCTTCCTCGCTAACGGTGCGGTTAAGACCCGGCCTCCTATCCTCAGTCGTACTCGAAACACTCGAACGACCGGAGGAATTCTTAGGGAAAACGCCAATACCGTTCAGTCGTTCCAGGCGACGGATTTCCTTGGTGGCATCCAACCCGTTCATGACGGGCAACTGAATATCCATCAATACCAAGTGGAATCCGCCTTGTCGCCATTTCCGCACCGCTTCCTCTCCATTTGCCGCACATTTCCATCGGACACTTAATCGCTTCATAAACGCCTCGAGGAGTTTTTGGTTGATAATGTTGTCCTCAACGATCAGAACATTGATAGGGGGAACGGTACCATCAATTAACCCTCCAAACACCGCCCCAGGTGAAGCAGCGCTCTTGGGTTTGCGTGACGTCCGCGGCGATGCTACCGGTACTGGTGGAGTATGTGATTTGGTTTGAGGAGAATCGGGTACTGGTGCTGGGGGTGTGGGCACGCTGGGTTGCGGTGGTGGCGCGGGTACAGAATGGGGAGATATGCCCGCCTCTGCTAAGAATCAGTCATCTATGCTTCTATATGCTGGGCGCGTGGGTACACGTGAAAACATACCTGTAACACTAACGATAGGACCTTGGCCGAGAATCGTTGGCGAATTGGTTGTGTGCCGTTGGAGTGGCGGTCGACGGTGATGCCGTGACCCACCCCTACCTGGAGAAGGTAGCGGAGGAGCCACGCCACTGTTGATTATCGACATCGCCGGAGCGCTGTTTGCCCCGGGAGTGTAGGATGCGTAGGTGGGGTGGGAACTTTCGCGGGCATCAACGGGAAGTATTCGCCATGCTCACCAGGCTCGGGGTTATGATGATGATATACCGAGTGGCGCGGAGAGGGCTTCGGAGTGCGGCGTGTAGGTGCGTCAATCAACAATGCCTCCTCTATCTTTTGACCTCCGGGGTAATATGTGTCCAGAATTGATGACAGAGATTCCTCGGGACTGAGGAGGCGCTCTGGGGTCGACTGGCGATTTGTGCCCTCTCGTGGGGCAATTCGTATCACGATATCCGGAGAATCCCATGTCCTCCCTAATGAGTTGGCAAATTTCATGATCACCTGGTCGCGCAGTTCGTCCACCACCGCATCCTCCAAGCAGGGTACCAGGGTGGCGGAGCCACCTGGTCGTTTCATCCCAGATCCGACGCTGGACCATCTCGTCGGCTACTGCAGGAGCGTAGGCTGTTTGTGGGTCGCTCAGTCCTGAGAAAAGACTTTGTTCTAGAAGGCCGGTGATCAGGTGTTGGTGAGATGCTGGAAGCAGAGACTGCCGGCGGACGGCAATGCTCGGGCGCTTGCTAGACTGAGGAGGGAAGGCGGATGAGGATGGCCGGCGATCAGCTGCAGTGCGTTCAACGACAGTATCAAGAGTCGGGGTCAATTGAAGCTCGGTAGGCGCCGGAGTTCGAACCCTGACTACCGCGGACTGGAAGGAGGTATCGTCGGAATGCTGGGGGGGTCGCGAGTGGAGACTCGAGGGGGGATGGCAGTTCGT
Source organism: Penicillium cosmopolitanum (assembly GCF_028827165.1). NCBI lineage: Eukaryota > Fungi > Ascomycota > Eurotiomycetes > Eurotiales > Aspergillaceae > Penicillium > Penicillium cosmopolitanum. The sequence goes on along the minus strand of NW_026622676.1, from coordinate 3,214,011 downwards.
CCGTCAGAGGGGTGTATAAGAGGGGGTTTTCGTGGTCGGTCGGCAGCGGGGATGATGTAGATCGTTCTGGTGCGTGAGGAAGATGGCGGCGCTGGTGTTCGTGTTCGGCGGATGGCGAAGTGGATGAGTTCCAGTGGTGACGCTCGTGACGGGTCCGGGTCCGGGAGTTGGAGTTGGAGGTGCACTTGGGCGCGTTCCCCTCGCGCCGATCGGGCTCGGAGGTAGGGCCGATCTCGTCCGAGGAGTGGTCGGCGGACGAAACGACGCTATAGGGGGGATTTCTCGCTCGCGGAATCGAAGAGATGTGAAGGGCGAGAGTTATTCGCGGTTGGGTTTGGGGGGACTGGGACTAGGACTGGGACAGGGACAGGGACAGGCGGGTCCGCCCCGTTGCCCGCTTTGGGTACTGCAGGCGTTGATGATCGTCGTAATAGCTTTGCCTTGAGTAGACGCGATAGACGTCTCTCCGGCATATTGATTGCGGGGAAGCTCAGAGATAAGGCATAGTTGAGGTAGAGGAGGAGGAGGAGTAGGAGGAGGAGGAAACTGGGTACCAGGGGGGGGGGGAGCGGGCACTGTTGACACTGTTGATGCTTGTTCAAGTTAGCCCAAACAGGGTTGGTGTGTTGGGCCTAGCTTCCCCAGGTAGCTCCAGCTTGTTTCAACACCGATAACCGTGGATCATAGGAGGAATGTAGGGAAAGGGCCAGGAAGGAGGTCAAGGAAAAGGTTAAGGAGAGGATGGTGAAGAAATTGAACTTGAACTTGGGAGAGGAGAGGGGAGAGGGGAACGCGTGGAACCAAAGTCACACTGCAGAGAAGAAATGAGCATGCAAAGTACTAGTAGCTGCTGATCTCCCGCCCAACTTAGAAACTGTGAAACTGAAATACTACTAGTAGTACTAGTAGTATCTTGGAGCTGTGTGATACCTGTGGAGGGGTAGGGTAATTGTATATTCATGGACTGATACTGAGGTATCCATGGTTCATCTAGAGCACAAGTATAAGGTACCTTTAGGCTCAAACTAACATCACCATTTTTCACTCATCTCTGACCGCTCCATTGAAGGCCCTGTCGCAGTCCCTGGCTGTATCTCTCTCTTTATTTCTGCCCCTGTCGGTCTTGATCCCTGATCTTTATCTTGATCTTGATCGAGGACCCCTGTCTCTAGATCTCTGCTTTCCTCCGTATCCCGTCTCCGCAATTCCAACAAGTCGTCAATACTCTTCCCAGTTTCCTTGGCCTCTTTGCGCAGCTTGCGATACCGAATGCGCCAGATGATATGGCTCAGATAGATTCCTGCTTCCAGAACAACCCTGGAGAACACCTCTTTAGCACTGGCAAGATCCACGCTATACTAGTACTCACACCAATATGTACATAATACCCCCTAAAATATCGAATGTTCCTTGGGCAGCTGGATATTGTTAGTGGCACTGGCATACTGGCATACTAGCATAATGCTACCTGGGGGGACATACCGAGTGCGAACAAGGAGAATAGACCACCGAAAGTATCGATGGAGAGGAAGACCCAGTCTATATCCAAGTTATCAGCCTTTACTTGCACTCACAGAGTCACCACCGATACTATAACTCGAGACAAAACAACACTTACTAAACCCAATCACCCGGCCATCTCTCTTCCACAATTCAAAATAAGGAGGCAATAACCCAGCACTGAGAAGAATAGCAGCAACAACCCCAACCACCAAATCCGGCCAGGTAATTCCTTTGTCATATGGTATCTGCAGATAAGAATGTAAGCGTATCCATCCATCCTCTCATAGCCACAGAATATCAACTGGCACATATCTACTAACCCTCAACGTAAGAATAAGAAGAGCCTCCAGCCCACCAAATAACAGAACCATAGCCACACAAACGAACGTAGCTTTCAACCAGCTATAACCACTATTTCCATCGCAAGGTAAACAACTTCCTTAGCAGAAATACCTAACTTTGATATTCTCGAATTGTCCAAAACTCACTGACTATAGTACAGAACCTGGGCCCAGCTGACCAGCGCGAAAAATCCGAATATCTGCGGTTGGATCTGTAGTGGGATATTGACTTTCTAGCAAGGAATAGAGAAAATGAAATGAGCCATTGAATTTTAAATGAACATCTAGCAAGCACTGGTAACGCCCGAATGATGGCCTGGCCCATGGGGACAGCACATACCTGCAAAATAAGATATGCTCCCATCGGAATAGAGCCTGGATGATGGAATTGGAATACCTTGAGTCAGCCGGACCGAACCACTCAGCCCATTCCCTCCCAGAACAGGGTAGTATAAAATGAGGATTAGTAGTACGTACAAAGTGCCCAGAGGAACATCATTGTAGCCGGAAACCCATCTGTATTCTTCCGCCGCCAGTTATACCAAATCTGTGGAATTAGCTGGATGCACCAGAGCACCGTGCCAATGGTGCCGAGCACATTAGATGCGACTGTCACATTGCCGTCTGGCATGTTGTTTGGATGTTCGGCACGGTATGAGTATGGATATGGGTATGGGTATTGGAAGGCTTTTCTGTTCTCTTCTGCCCTTCCTCTCTTCCTTCCTTCCTCGCCGAGAAAGCGACGATCGATTCAGTTGCTAGTGCTGGTGTTGAGCTCCGGAGAAATAAACCTACAGCGAAGAGATAAGATACAACGAGAAGAAGATACCAATTTTGAAAGAGAGGAGCGGTGACTTTTTGAACAGCGAACTTGAACGAACTAGCGCAACGGACAGACCCCGATCAGCAAGTCCGGCTAGGAAGCCGGTTACTACGATTTTGGGGAGGGGGAGGACCTCCCACTCCGAGTCGTGGGTTGCTCCACTCAAGCCACCTTAGATATCTACGGTATACTAGCTAGGATGTACCCTCGAGAATCAGATTGAGGATATAATATGGGGGTTTAGTAGTATGTATACTATAAACGCCTCTCTATATGGTCGATATTCATACGCTTCATTTCTTCTACGAACTATCTCACAGTACTATTCTAGTCCAATTACAAGTCCAAGCCTACAATCGCCCCGCCTTAGCAAACCATACGAGTATTGAAGGCCCTTTTTGCGGTGCTGCGGGGCCCTGCGCCAGAGAAGGGAGCTAGTACCAGACAGGCTAATATACGGAGAAAGATGAGTTTGAGAACAATGCTTAACATTCATGGGAATCGTGAATGGGGACGGAGATCTTTCCTAGGGTATTCGTCGTTATAAGTCACAGTCGTGTTGATCATGATGTTCATTGTTCTTAAGACGGCTACGGAGAAGATTTATGGGGTTGATAGAATTGATTGATTGACGAAGTGGGGGCAGGGCTCGGAGAATTGATGGTTTGTGGAGGTACATAACTACTCACGATGGACAACGTGCTCGATCGTCATTGTCCGTGCACGTGGGACGGTATGAAATGCTTGTTATGGTCAAGATGCGTCAAGCTTGGAGATGTGGGAAGGTGGATCAAGCTTGGTAGGTGAGAGCGAGAGTCACTTGAAGAGTGAATCTTTCGCGAGTTGTGGCAGCTTGTGGCAGCTTGATGGGAGTAAGTCTAGGCTGAGTCTAGACTGAGGGCTTGAGGGGTGTAAGTGACCCCGCCTGCCCAGGTGGATGGAGATGCCCGATGTGGAAGGATCGCTGATTGCGTGACGACCATATATCATCGGTATTGGTGCTGGTAGCCAGATCAGTGCCCTACTACGAGGATATTGTCTACGAATATATCCATACAGGTTGAAAGTTGACAGAGGTATCGATTACATTCGCCATTCAGTTCTTATACATCGGGACCAGGACGCAACTCATGCGCTTCTTGGCCGCCGAAACTTTTCATGCAAAGAAAGGAGGAAACAGCAGGGCATCGGCTTCGCCAAGGTCGAGGTCAGGTCAAACAATCGACAGACTCTCGCCGAGGGCCAGCAGATCCATGTTCCCAGACATGACGATCAAAAGCACCTAACCATAACGCACGATGCGAAGCGGGGAAACTCCCGCCAAAGGACTAATACCAAGCCAAATCAAAGTAAGACAGCGTTCCAAAGGAAAAGAAATGAAATGAAAGAGATAGAGGGAAATAAGATGGAGAAGAATGAAATAGTTGCGTCGAAGATAATGAGAGGAGGCCATCAAGACATCACGTTAGGGGAAGGGGTGGAAAACCAAAAGTACACACACGTCGAGAGAAGTATCCGAAGGGTATCAAAGGGGTACAATGTTTTGCGTATAGCAAGCTTTAAAGGCAGACAAAAATCAAAAAAAAGAGAGAGAGAGGGAATGAAAGGGCATTAACACGAAACACACGAAACTTATCGATCTCACAAGAGGATCAGATAATTCGAAGGTGCAATGCCGGTCTCTCCGCTCGATTTTCGAGCTTGCCACCATCGACCGCTGACGTCGGATACTTCGAGAATCTCGTGCTTGGTGAAGCTGATCTCGTTGGCATCTTCGGGGTTCGCATCGTACGAGTAGATGGCCTTCGCACGGTACGGGTACTCGGTTGGTTGGGGGATTTCACTGCCATCAGGGTTGACCGCAGGGGCCGGGCCGGGGGTGGGTGCAGGGGCAGGGCTGCTGCCACCGAAGCGACTCGGAGGCTGAGCGGAATTGCGCTCGGCGCCGGGGGGTCCGCCGGGGTATCCGGAGACGGGAGAAGAGGTCTCGAAGCCGCTCAGCTGGGCGGAGGTGTACATCTGCGGGGTGTTGCTGGTAGCCATGGTCTCGGGGCGAGCACCGAACGCGCTGGACATGGGACGGCTGCCGCGGTACGAGCCGGGCTGTTCCTTGTTCAGGGCGAAGGAGTCGATGAAGCCACGATGCGAAGCCTGAGGGGTGGAACCGAAGTAGAAGATCCAGATGATGATGACCATAGACAGCAGAATGAAACCAGCACCGGCGGCCTGTTCAGCGCCCTGCGAGCCGTAGACGGTGTTGTTGGCGCTGATGGAGGTCAGGACGAGAGCGGCACCCAGGTATCCTACAATCGCGACGCCGTAGAGATTCCCAGTGTCGGTACCGAAGGTGAAGATCAGGCCAATGTTGATACAGAACATGTAGGCAATCGCCCACCAATCCAGATTCGGATAGTCGGTTTGGATGTCGGCGATGATGGATGAAACGAAGGCGATGAGCCAGGCCAGGATGGAGATGGAAAGCGTGGCCAGCGCAAAGGGGTCGCCCAGGATGTTGCTGGGGCGGAAGTTGGGCATTGTGGGGGAATTGTCGTTGAGACTCGGATTGTGACAAGGAGGGAGTACGCAGGTTCACCCGAAACGAGATGTCAAAGGAAAGGCAAGCGGAGTCGAGGAGGGAAATCGAGTCGAGTCGAGTCGAGTGTGTACGGCGTATAAAGGAGGTCGCCGTTGACAATCAGAACCAAGTGTCAGACTCGAGTCGGCTGGGGATGGAAATTGAAGATCTTGGAACGAAGACTGCGCCTTGTCAGTGGGATAATTCGAGGCACGGTCGCGTGGGGTCGAAAACGAGGGACACGGTTGATGGACTCGATCGCAAACGAATGGAAGGGCAAGGACACAGAGCAGGGCGCGAAAGAGAGCAAAGAACTTCAAAACGAAAGGGGAGAAAAAAGAAGGTTAGGCGCCGGCGTTTCCAGTGGTTCGTACCTTTTCTTTTTGAGACAAAGACGTGGGTTCCGTTCAGTCAAGGGGTGTTGTATTGGGGTGGTAGTGGTGGTTGGTGTTTTGGATGTGGGCAAGGTGGCCTTGGGGGGGGAGGGAAGTGGAAGGGGACAAAAACGAGAGTAGAATCTGGGGGCCGTAAGGGCAAAGACAACAGCACCAGGCTGGAGAAAGGAATGAATAGGGTTGAACGAGGGAAAAAAGGTGGAGGAAGTCGGATTGAGAGGGTGAGAGGGAGGAGAGAAGAACACAAGCGCAAACCACAAACCACAGGCACCCTCAAACCCACTGACTGTGGAGCCCCCAAACACACAGACGCCCCCTGGAATCGAGACCAAAGTGGAATTCGGGAAATGAACCCTCTCCACCACGGGTTTCAACGGTTGAATATTCTGATTCTGGACAGTAGAAGGATATGGATATTCTAACTCATTCAATTGTTATTTAATCTTGTCATTCCCATTCACTTTTGTGCATTACTCCAGGACTACATAATAACCAAGCCAGTGAATCCACGTAGGCAGTGCTATAAATATCCGGCTTAGTCACGGGCTCCGCTTGGCTGACGCGGGCTCGCATCAACACTTGTCTCCGATGATATGATGAATACTAGTAGTATGAATACAATAACACTGTGGGAGTGGGAGTCCGGATTATCTTGGAGATACTGACTAGATCTCTAGAACTAAGAACCCCGGCAACACTCCCTACTCTGTACCACAAATGAGGCACAACCTTCAAGTTGAAAGTTAGAGCCGTCCTCTGCCGGGCTTGCGTAACCCTTCAATGCAGTCTAGCCTTAGGCTGACCCCTATTCCTAACATCTGCCACATAGTCATTGCCACGGCTAGTGACTTCAGAAAAAGTACTATCCTGCTAACTGAAATACAAACCAAGAGTGCAGAATCTTACCGAGGGTATACTCCATACTCAATACTCATAATCTGAAGGGTCTGGGTCTCGCCTAGAGTCTCATCTCCACGCCCCACCTCGATCGGATCGTACTTTTTTCTTTCCTATTTTCGCTTCGTTCTAGACCCTGGATGATGCGGTGCATTATACTTCGTCCTTGGAACTGCGGTGGATGCGTCTGGAAGCCTCAGGCTACTCGTATTAAGTCAATGTCAATTCTACTCTGCACTTCATTTTCTCAGCTTTATACTACTCAAATACCGTACTGCCAATTCCAATGCCAATGCAAAGCCAAACTCAATCCGCTCGCTTCGGACTGCCCGGTCGCCTGTCATCAGGAATCTGGGGTATACTCTCCAGCATTCCGACTGACCTCAACGGAATGCGCATCTGATCTGACCTGATCTGATCGGTTTGATGATCTCATTGCAGCTGTCGGAATGTGACCGATCGCTGGTGGTCGAGATCTGCGAGCATGGTCGATTGGGTTTAGTCCCTCTATATGTGAGTGATAATGGTAAACTATGGTCTACCCATGAGGTCAAATTCAGGTTCAAGTTGCATTTAAAACTAGTAGTAGTTACTACAATACTACTAACTACTACATAGTAAAGTAGTGCCTACCTGGGCACAGCAAGTAGTGAATACGGTGCATTCTGGTCACCGCAACATGCTACCAATTCAATTCAACGCCGACGAAGAGGATATCATAAAGTAAACACACAGAAACCCACTATCTCCTCCAAGCATCGTACTATAAACAGATACCCAAGGCATCTCCCTCGACACCCACACTACCCTCCCCTCACCCAAGCACACCAATACCAATATCGTATACCAAAACCAAATCAAATCTCATTCTCCCTCCTCTCCCTAAAAGCCTCCCTCCTACGCACTTCCCTCTCAACCCCCTCAAGCCTTCCCTCCCACTCAGCCCAAGCCTCCCCACTTCCAACAAGCCCAACCTCATACCACCGCTGCAACACCCGAGCCGTGCGAACCCTCAATTCCGAAATAGCAGCCGCCTGCTCGGCCTGTTTGGCCGCGGCACGGTCGAGAGCAGGCTGGAGTTCGATTAGTGCGGCTGAGCTCTGTGCGTCCGGGATCGGGAGGTCGTTTAGTGATGTTAGGCGTGAGGAGGTTTCGGGGAGGCGCTGGCGTAGGAGAGGATTATTGAGGTTAGGGTTTGCGGGGTTAGGCCTTCTGGGATTGTTTCTGTTGTTGGGGGGTCTGGGTGGAAGAGGGGTTTGTTTTGGTCGTCTGTTGCGTTGGTGTTAGTTTTTGCTTGGCTTGGGGGGTTTGTGAAGTGATTGATTGATGTTTAGGGAGGTAGCGCGCGCTTGGGGTTGGGGTAAGGATTGCGGTGGTAGTGCGGAGGAAGAGGAAGAAGCATTGGGCCACAAACGGAGTTGGATGATGTCCCGGACAGCGGGCACGGATTTGCTTAGTTTCTCTAGTTCTTTTACCAGTCGGGCGAGGCGACGGGAGACTGTTTCGTCGTGTGTGGTTGGCTTTGAGGGTGTGTTGGGGACTCCTATCCAGTCTGAGCTGCCGGTTACGAGATAGGAGAGTCGGCGGAGACGTGCTTCCAGGAGTTCGATTGTGGCGCCGGCCACGGTGTCGCTTTCGACTGTCATTTTGGCTTTGTGAGGGGCAAGTGGTGGAATTAGCTTGAGCTTTGAGCTTTGAGCTGTTGCGGGTGGATTTGTTGATGTCGGCGACTTGGGCGGTGGAGGTTGGTGTGGGGACTGTCGACACTGAGGGGACTACACAGCAGCGATAGCTACAATAACTCCAGGCACCATTTCCCGTTTCTCTAATTTCTCGCGGATCACATTTGAGCTGGCCGCTTAGATCTAGTGTTCATTGATTCATCACTCATACAGCCGCTATTTAAGATTTCGCGGTTTCCACGTGGTCGACCATCTCCTCGTCTTCGTCCACGTTCCACTCCGAGTCATCGTCCAGCGCCTGAGAGACCTTCGCTTGATTGCTCGCGTTGGCGCTGTTGCCAAGAAGACTGGCCCGCGGCTTTTCCTGCATCTCCTTCTCCTGCATCTTCTTCTCCTTCCCCGATCCACGTTCACTGTCGAAATCGGAAACTTCGTAGTCAAAGACGTTGATGGGTTGGTCTTTGTTGTCTTGCTCTTTCTCTCGCTCTCGTGACGAAGCGTACTGGGTACTTGTGCTATTATTCTTCCCCGAAGAATCAGTCATCTGGGCATCCTGGGCATTGGCAGTGCTTTCTTCGCATTCCGTGGCGAATGCCTCATTGTCTTTCCTCACGAATCCCTATTTTGTGATTAGATTAGTCTGTAACGCACATACACACACCCATCAAGAGCACCATGAACTCACCTGAAGTTGCCTTGGTGCTGGTTCAACCTTCGCATTCATAGCATTATCACTTGCATATACCAGCAGTACCGTTCTCCATTCTTCGCGTGCAGCGTGGAGAACTTCAATCTCTCGCACTTTGCGTGCCGTATAGCCAATGACATCGCCATGTTGGGAGGCCGACTGGTTACCCTGGGCATCTCGTTTCTCGGCCTGGCGGGTCTTGCCATCCTCAGCGGAATAGCTGATGCGCCACCACTGATCCTGGGCGTCACTCTGGTTATCTAACTCCATCAGATCATTGGGATCGCTTGGTCGACCGCTTCTCAGGACATAAGTGACATGTGGCTCAGTACAGACGCCACGGAGAGTATATTTGTGTGTAGGTGGCTCGCTGGGAGATTCGCTGGGTTCAGTGAGTGTTTTGGAATAGGCGCGCATAGTCTCCAATGCTTTCTGTTTCTTGGATTCAAGGTCTGGAGATGTCAGTCACTATAGCACATCTTCTATGCATGAGGGAAGGTACCTTTTAATTTAGCCTCGACCTTTTGGGCTATTTCTTGCAAGTCACGCGTGATTCGCGATGCCTTTTCGGCCTTCACTTCGGGAGTCATTGAGTCGTCACTCTGGGCCGAATTCTCCGAGAGAACTACAGGCACTGCCTGCGCGGCTTTCTCGAGTATCTCCTTCACTGTGAGCGTGCCCACGGCAGTTCGTGGAGCCGTAAATTGAGACATTAGCTTCTCTAGCTCTTGTATCTCCTCCATAACCGCACGTCGTTTAGTACGGAAATCCAGCGCAAGCTCTCGACAGCTGCTCATGTAGCGATCGGGATAAAATACAGCCGGGGCCTTGACATCCACTGACTTGGCACTCTCGTATGAGTCCAATTTCATAATGAGAAGCTCACCCAGATGTTCAAGCCAAACGTCGTCCATATTCTCTCCAGGCCTATCGCTCCAGATCGCAGTATCCAAAACATCGTATAGAGTTTGGCCGTGATCCTGCTCGACCTGGGGCTCGAAGATAAAGAGCTCTCGTGAGATGGGATCATCCTCATCTGTTGGATCATCAAACGGTGTGCGCTTATAAGCCTTAGACTGAAAGATCATTGACAATGGATTGTCAGGTTCCGCTCGGAGTGCTGCGCGATGCCAGGTTTCCAAAAACCTCGTGATGGCCTCTTCTGAATCGGAAGAGTAGTCGTGGAGATGTCTAAGACTGGCAAGGGCGTCACTGCTGCCGAACGACCGATTTGTAGAATCCAAAAAGGCCATCAGTCGCTGGGTCTCATAAATTATATCATCCCAGTCATTGTCCGCATTGTCGCCCTCGTTGATGGTCACAATCTTAGGCAAATTGATTGGCTGGCCGTTCCACCACTCCTGCGATTCCTGTCCATAGTCAAAGAGAACCTTGTTACGAAGCATGAGTGCCTCTCTTGCAAGTGGGATCTCATGAAGAATGGTGAGGAATCCTCCAAGGTATAGGTTGTTGTTAGAGGGTCGGATAAAAGCCGGTTCACCTGCTATTCTCTTGCGGTCCTCGGGGTTGGGGCTCAAGACGACTTCTTCGGAGGTCGTATTGAATAACGTCATCGCCCATGCATTTGTATCATATTCGTCGCGCGTCGCTTTACCAAAGTGCGCTTCTTTGCTCCTTGTAACTCCCGTCTCCTGTTTTGACATTCCCTGGTTAAGGGACATCGCCACCGCTTGTTGTAGTTCTCGTTCTTCGCGCTGAGCCAAGCTCATCTTCTGATCCGAGCCTGCATTGCCTATATAATGAGCCTATCAGCATTGTTCGTGTGATGACTTCTAAAAGAGGTCTCCTAACCAGTATTTCCCTGCGAAGATGGTGTTGTGGCCTTTTCATAATCCGGAGGTTGCGAGGCATCGATCATGTTCGTTCGAGATGAGGGACGAGTGGGAGGAGCCGTAGCCGGCACTCGGGGACCATGGTCTTGCTGGCCGTATCCGAAACCTGGAGAGGGTCTTTAGTTCCATGAAGAGCCGAGTATATAGACGAAGAGATGTACCTGGGCTATTGTTGTCATTGTAGAAGCCGGTATTCTGTCATACGAAATGCTAATCAGCGTCCAGTCCCTAGCCTAATCCTCGCGCTCCGAGTTATCACCTGTGGATGGGGACCCGTCGGGTCTTCGAAATAGGCATTGATGGCCTTTTGCGAGTCGAGGTTGTTGGCCTGTCATATCGAAAATGTTAACTTTTGGACTGCCAGCGGAATACTAAGGCATCTTTCACCTTCAAGAAGTTGATAGCTTGCTCGCGGGTGGTGCTCGTAAAGCTGACGAAGTTGGCAATGGCGTCTTCCGGCGGGTCAGAGGCCATGTTGGCGAGGATTTGGGCGTCTGTGCCGAGTTCAAGAAGGCGATTAAAGGTCGAACATGCCCGGTCCGAAGCGAAGGTCCGGGAAACAAAGCGCGTGGGGGAGCAAGTTGTCGCATCCGCAAGCTTGTTTCCCCACCACATGACGCCAAGCCCCACCGCTTCCTCTTTGGTCGAGATCTCCGCGGCTTTCATGCGGACGCTCGTATTATTTACCATTCGGACGATATGCTCTTTCCTTGTTCGCAGGAGAGTGCTACGGAGTACTATGTCCCCGGCCGTCTACGTGCCACATCATCGGGGGTATAGCGAGTCTGCGTGTCTTAGGTAGTCCTAGGGCATATCATCATCGATTCTACCCTCAGATCTACTACTTCCACCAGAAAAGTAATTTGGCAACTTGTATACTACCACGACTACTCGGCGGTGCCGGCAGGTGGTATCGAACCGAAAAAGTCACACATCCAAAGAAAGATATCACTACAAAATGTCGTTGGACCTTGGCACGAAACTGGAAGCCTCTCAAGGGGGGCTCATAGCCGCCTTAATGGAGCTATTCACCGCTATACCATGAGATACATAGGTAGTCCCAGCTCATCTTGGTGCCCTGTGTTCAAGCCTGCTCAATTAGAAAGTCAGTTGCTTGATTGATCAATATCACAGGCGCTTTGTTGATACCCGACAATGCATTTCGACTACTCTTTGTTCTCTTTGTTATATTGTGAGCTTTCCTTGGATACCATGATATACCCGTTATATTGAGTCCTGAACAATGGTTGGCATCAACAAAGCCCCAACGATAGTATCAATGATTGTTTTGCAATCTTTATCCATTGTCCGAGTCTAGTACTAGTACTAGCGTAGCATGTATTGTGAGCCCCATTTTTCCCGAGGGGGAGAACTTGCACTTTATAAATGGCCAAGTTCCCTAAGCACAGTACTACTTACTATTACTTCGAGATACCACAGCTGTGTTCATGACGAGCAGCTCACAGACGATAAACCCACATATAGACTCATTCATTAACACCAGAAAACATCATGGTTACAGTTTTGCGAACGCGGGCACGCGCGCTTTCTCTCGAGGTCATGAGCGCAATCTTCTATGACCTCAGAGATGCGTGCTATTTCCCCAAGATAGTTCAAGGTAAGCCCGAGAAAATTGACTGGACAATGTACCAAGAGATGAATGTTTGCACATCCAATTTCATTACAGAGGCTTTTGCACAGGTCGGACAACAACTGACCCTTAATCAACAGAACCGTACAGGCAGAATGTATATCGCTCTTGAACGTCTTGGATGGAAGATATTTGCCATTTGTGCACACTCGAAAGCATTCCGAGCTGCAATACAGAGCGTCGTGGATAATACAGAATGGGATATAATTCTTGAATTTATCTACCGGGAGAAGCGCAGCATCGAGACTTTTGCTCGTAGTCGCGACTTGGATTGGCGTGGTCCCCTTCTTCCTTATGCGGGAGATCCGTGGCCTGGACTTCAAGAGGCATTGACACCTGATATTAACCTAGCAACAGAGCACCCGCATCATATAGTACAGACTGAAGATGGTGGCCTCCGCCAGCCAGTATTCCCATGGACAGAAGACGGTGAGCTCCAACCCAATATGCATAGAAATTTCCTTCATCCTTCCTTCCCCTTCCAGACTGCAGTCGCAAGCAAACGCAATGATAACTTTAGAGAGTGTTTTCTCTGTTTCAAGAAAACCTGCAAGTGCGAACCCATGTTTGTTCCAGCAGACTTCATTGAACTCCGAGAGTATGCTGGCAGGGGGGTAGGAACCCGGGCATTGATTAACTTCCCGAAGGGGATGTGTCTAGGTGAGTTTAATGGGGTGGTACGCCCGGAAATTCCTGGAATGGGTGATATATGGAGTATGATATGGACGGTCCAGATACGAGATAAGGACGGCAATTTATCCTACGACTACCCCAATAAACTTGTGGTAGACCCCACGCGCCTGGGTAGTTGGACTCGATATTCCAACCACCATTGCGACCAGTATAACGCAAGACCTGTTCCAGCTGTGGTGGGAGACCAAGATTTCCTCGGATTTATCACACATGAGAATATTTGCGTGTTTGATGAGGTGAACATTACTTACGGTCCGGAATATTGGGGAGGGGAGCGAGTGTGCAAGTGTGGTGGAGTGGGATGCGTATCTAATCCTAGAGGTGGGGATGTTTCTAGTGATTGATTTCGATATACAAACCATAAATAAGACAAATCATAAGCTGCAGCTGCAAGCTCATATCAAGTTCTAGTAGTACTGTAAATATATGTAGTCCAAGTGAAGTTGAACGTGACACGGCGTAGGAACCAAAAAGCCTCGGACTTGTCAACCCCGCAATTTCCAACTCGTGCGGGGAAGCTTCCTTCGAGGCACCGACCGAACTTCTCGTAACCTCCTCTTCTCTGGAACCCTTCCACCTGCCCAATTTTCAAACCTCAAATTCACTCCCCATTATACTCTTTTTCAGCCATGTTATGAATCTGCAGTTACTTATACCATCGGAACCTGGAAGGCTACTAGTATGCGTGTTTCAAGAGGGATCTTCGGAGGTCTCCGCTTTGTGCGACAGCTGCAGTCCGTTCACTTGCATCGACGAACTCTGCTGACCGAGAGCTATGTGCGTGGCCCATTGGATGTGAGTCTCTCTGCTGAAGATCCTGCTCAATTTCTCACCAAATGAGATGGAAGATCCCCGTCCCTCTGACACCGCCGTTCCTTCCTAGCCGCCCTTGATTGAGTCGACTGTTGGCGACCACTTCGCGAAAATAGTGGCTGAACATGGAGATCGAACAGCGTCAGCATTCTTGCCCCATCAAAACAATGGATATAATGGTCAGCCAGACTAACTGTCTCTTCAAGCGTCGTTTCGAAGCACCAGAACGATCGCGTCACGTATGCCTCCCTTGACGCCAGAAGCAATGCATTTGCCCGGGGATTAGAATCGGTGGGTGTGAGGAGGGGCGAAAGAGTGGGTGTAATGCTAGGGAACTCTATGGAATATGCCGTTGTATGTGGCCAGAAACTGCAGAGTTGAATGAGGGGAGAAGCTCATGGAACGCAGGCAACATATGCGCTGTTCAAGCTGGGTGCCATTCTGGTAAGATACTCCGAAGATCACTCGCCATGGGCCTTTTCTCTCCTAACACGGTTGTAGGTACCACTCAATCCGTCCTTTAATGCCACGCAAGTCGTCTCTGCCTTGAGCCACCTTGAGGCGAGCCACCTGATCATCAGCGCCGAATCGAACCTACCTCGCAAAGACCCTCGCAGTAACGTCAAACTTCTCGAGCTTATGGTCGAAGACCTTTTCAGCTCGAAACTACAGTCCGCACTCATTCCTTCTCTTGAGAGAATCATTCTGGTCAACAACTCCTCCGGCCGAGTAGATATATCGTCCTATAAAAGCATCACACCCTTTTCTTCCGTCATGTCCCAATTACCTGGAGACTGTCGGCCATTGCCGGGGCAAGACCTCTCCCCGCAAGATATTGTTAACATTCAATTTACATCCGGAACGACCGCAATGCCAAAGGCGGCTTGCCTCAGTCACCACTCTATTCTAAATAACGGTTCCCAAATCGGCGATCGTATGCTACTTACTCCCAACGACATTGTCTGCTGCCCTCCACCAATGTTCCATTGCTTTGGTTCTCATCTTGGGTTATATGGCGACAGCAACTCACGGATCTTGCATTGTATTCCCAAGCGAGTCGTTCAATGCTCGTGCCGCATTGCAAGCAGTGCAAGAAGAAAAATGTACAGCACTTTACGGGGTGCCCACGATGTTTCTCGAGGAGCTTGGTCTCATTGCCTCGGGTGAAGTTTCCGGAGATGGCTTTCAGCAATTGCGAACTGGAATTGCGGCTGGAAGCAGTATTCCCGCAGAACTGATGAAAAAGCTTCATAAGGTATTGAACTTGACCGAATTGACAATATGTTATGGAATGACAGAAACAAGTCCTGTCTCTGCGATGACGGCCACCGACGATCCTATATCAAAGAGAATCAGCACGGTTGGAAGACTGATGCCACATGTTGAGGCTAAAATCGTGGACCCGGTAGACAAAACACAAACCCTTCCAATTGGAGCCCGGGGAGAGCTGGCGGTTAGCGGCTACCTTCTCATGAAGGAATATTGGGGTGATCCTGTAAAGACCGCAGAGGTTATGATTGCAGATGCTACTGGGAAGATGTGGATGCATGTAAGTTGCCATTGTTGTTGCATTCTCAAAATCGCGCGAGGTCTAACGTCCCCTGCAATAGACTGGAGACGAAGCATCTATCTCCGAAGATGGATATGTGTCTATAACTGGCCGCATCAAGGATTTGATTATCCGAGGCGGGGAGAACATACATCCCCTTGAAATCGAGAATTGTCTCTTGGCCCACCCTGGTGTTATTGATGTCTCTGTTGTCGGCGTACCGGATGAGCGATATGGCGAGGTTGTCGCCAGCTTCATATCCGCCCGAGATCAAGGCTCTAAGATGGTTACTGCCGAGGAGATACAGCAATGGGTGCGTGAGCATTTGAGCAACCATCTTGGTACGTACTCTCTTTTGAACGTAGTTTCGGACATGACTGATATTCAATTTGCTTTACAGTTCCTAAATACGTATTCTTTTCTGGGCCCAACGGAAACGTTCCCGAAGACGGCAAGTGGAAAGATTCAGAAGTTCAAGCTCAAGGAACAGGCGATCAAGCTGATCGCGGGTGTTTGAGATATCTTCCTCGAGATGATAAATTATCAAATATCAAACATACTGCATAGCATAGAATCATCAAATGATGGCGACACAAATATATGCAGGTGTAACTATGAGACGTATTTCCACATTTGTAGATTCTTCAAGTTCATGAAGTATAGACATGAGTGCTTCTTGCACGGAGATGCTGGTGTCGAAAACCGTAACAGCTCTTGTGATCAGGAAGCGGAACAACCTTAGATGATTTGACTCTTTAGGAAAGGAGCAGGGGTTGCAATCAATCGTAGATAGGCAGGACTTCGTTTTCCGGGTCTTATTCAATGTCACGAAATGAATGGTGAAAGATGCAGAATGTGGAACCGGGTGTCTTGAAGAACAGAAGTGGTGCATGGCAACGCAGCCAGATCAATTAGCTTGTCGTTACAAGCTCTCATAGCTGTCTAGACCCATTAGATGGAGCCCAGCGGGTTTGAATATACACTCTAGCGGATGCTAGACAGCATATCACCCGGATGCTCTCTCGGGTCGTCGGACGGGTATCACGCGTAACCGCTCGAGCAAGTGTCATGGCGGAATATTGTTGTGGATTCCCACGAGTATATCCTCACTCGGATCAGAAATCTTGGACGCCTGTCTCGCC
The DNA here is from genome assembly GCF_028827165.1 of Penicillium cosmopolitanum. Lineage (NCBI taxonomy): Eukaryota > Fungi > Ascomycota > Eurotiomycetes > Eurotiales > Aspergillaceae > Penicillium > Penicillium cosmopolitanum. The sequence continues at coordinate 3,197,406 of NW_026622676.1, read as the reverse complement.
CTGAAGCTTCTCTCTAGCATCCTCGCCACGAGCATCGTCAACCACCCACTCCGGCTCCTCATCCTCGAAATATTTATCCAGCTCCTCGGACAGATCATCGTATTCCTCATTCTCATCCACAGCCTTGTAATCAAAGTCCGGATCATCGCCTCTCATAAACCGTAACCCCATCTCCCACTGCCAAGACTTCTCCCCTTCCTCCCTGCTAGCGGGGATATCATCGCGGTCCTCGGCCAGAATCTCTCCGTCCGGACCACGAGTGTAGCTCAGCATCGCGTTAGGATCCGGGTGCGCCAGCGCATCTACCTTAGCCTCTGAGCGTAATAGATCCGCCTCTAAGACGCCCGAGAACCCCTTCGCGCGGCCCTGCGCTTCTCTTTCCTGTGGTGTTTGGAATCGGCGGATGAGGCGGTCGTATAGTAATGGGTCTAGAATGGATGGAAGTTTCTCAGCAGTTAGCTTGATTTATATTCTTCGTCTCCGCTGTATCACGTATTCAAAGAGCGAGCGGACCGGCTAGCTCGAGCTCCGCCGAGAAGTACTCGGGGTGCTGATCCAGATACCGCTTGCGACGGTTCTTGATCTGGACGAAGCGTTGTTTCTCATCGGGCACGTCTGTATCTGCGCCTGCGACTACGCCCGCGCTGGACTCGAATCCGGTGTCCATAGGGAAATGTGGCATCTTCGCCTCCTTTGTTTCAGGTTGAGTCGCACGATGTTGAGAGGTTGTGGGGAAAGGAGGAGGAGAGTTGGGAACGCGGAAGACGGCGGCAAAAGGACGTCGTTTCTGCCACTCCGCGATTTCTTTTTTTTTTCTGGCTTGTGTTTGAGAGATGCTGTCAGTCTGAACGTGTAAGTTATCTGTGGTTTCAAGTAACTGAAAGATTGAAATTGGAAATCCTTCCCCTCGCTGTCTTGAGGTGGAGTCTTGCTGACACAACATCTTGCAGATGAACCCTTGAGCTACCTGGAAACTGATCACTCGCCGTTGATAGTGGCAAGCTCTGATCGATAGCTTGGAAATCATGTCTATTGAACAATTCATTCAACAAGCCGACCTGCCCCGGCTGGGCTCCGGTGTGGCATTGCTGTTCCTGGCTGCCTTCTACTCGCCGGTGATGCTGTTGGTGCTGTCGCCCGTCTATGGCGCTCTGCCGTCGCACATCTTCCACAGCTATGCCGTCGGAGTCTTCGGTATTGCCGGATGGTTCCTCAAGGATCACATTATGAAGCGCTTCGGCCGTGTCGCTGCTTACATGCTTCCTGTGCTGGCCTTCTGGACCCCAACCCTGCAGTATTTCCTGATGCAGCAAAGCTCCAAGCTGGGAAATCCAGCCGGTCCAGTCATCACTGAGCTTTTTGGTTACCTGCCGATGGTTACGTTGACTGTGGCAATTGCCGGCAAGCAAATCCAATATGCTCTGCACCTTGAAGCCCAGGGAGATCTGGTTGTCGAGCATGTGCCTCTGTTGGCCACCTACGCCATCTACTCTGCCAGCGAGCATATCGCTAAGGCTATCCTATCCTCTGCAATTGGTTTCACTGTTCTATTTACTCGTGCTGGCCTGCAATTTATTATTGCAGCTCTTTACGCAGCTGTTATCCCGTCCAAGATGCTTCTTCTGGCGATCCCGTCAGTTCTTTTCTCATTGTCTTCGGATGTTCACCTGGGTGGCATCAGCGGCGTCAACAATGCCATCCGCCACGAGGGATATAAGCTCCTCGAGCGACAAGAATCATACACTGGCTACATCTCCGTCCTGGAGAACCAGAACGATGGCTTCCGCGTCATGCGTTGCGACCACAGTCTCCTCGGAGGTCAATGGACCAAGTCTGTCCCTGGATACAAACCCGAAGTCGAGGACCCCATCTATGCCGTCTTTGCCATGCTTGAGGCCGTTCGTCTAGTTGAGCCTGACCACGGTACCCCTCGCGTAGATACTAACAGCAAGGCGCTTGTTATGTAAGAGCACCGTGGACAATGTACAGAAAATTGACAGGCTAACCATCTTCAAAACAGTGGTCTTGGAATTGGTACCACCCCGGCTGCTTTGATGAAGCATGGTATCGATACCACTATCGTGGAACTTGACCCTGTCGTCCACAAGTTCGCCACCAAATACTTCAACCTCCAAGACAAGCACAATGTTGCCATCGAAGACGCAACCAAGTTTGTCGCGCGCCAGCAAAAGTCGATTCCTCACCCCCAGTATGACTACATCGTTCACGACGTCTTCACCGGCGGTGCCGAGCCCGCGGAACTCTTCACCATCCAGTTTTTGGAGAACCTCAAGTCCCTCCTCAAGGAGGACGGCGCTATTGCTATCGTAAGGCTGATCATCACCGTATCCACAAAATGAAAATAGCTAACACATACTCAAGAACTACGCCGGCGATCTCAACCTCTACCCAACCGGCCTCGTTGTCCGCACTATCCTTGCTGCCTTCCCCTCCTGCCGCATCTTCCGCGAGCACCCAGCCGAACGTGATAGCGAAAACCCCGACTTCACCAACATGGTTCTCTTCTGCAAGAAGAGCTCCAAGACCCCAGTCGAATTCCGCGATGCCGTGCCCGCGGATTTCCTGCGCAGCCGCTCGCGCGAGAGCTACCTTGTTCCGACGCATGAGATGAGCCCTGCTTTGTTCTCTACTATTCCTAAGGATGGAAAATCGATTCTCCTTGATGATGAGGTTGGAAGACTGTATAAGTATCAAGACCGCGGTGCGCTGGAGCACTGGGCGATTATGCGTAAGGTTATTCCTGATTCTGTGTGGGAGAACTGGTGATTCATTCGCGATGGAGGGTCTGTCAATGCTCTTGTGATTAGTCTGCTTTGAGCAATCAGTGGTCATTTCATAGAATGTGTCCAAGGTTCGCATGCAGTCAATTTGATGTTTTCTGTATGATTAGTATAGATAAAGTTCCAATGCTGTTTTTATATGATTTCACGATCCGCGAAAGCTTTCTGCACCGGGCAGATTGTGCACTGCAAGAATAAGTGTGTCAAATGGTTCAACTTGGTAGTACTAGTAACTATGTACAGGTACTAGTAGGTGCCGGGATGGATTCCATGCGTTCAAAGCAACCACGCAACAAGATACCAAGGTAACGGCCAGGTTCGTTACACCCTTTACCCCTCAAAGATCAGATTGAAAACGAGTGCGAAAATAACCTCTCCAGTGTCCCTATCCTTCAATACATATCTCAGCTTGTGGGTTTTGTCATTAACGTATTGTATGACTGGTATGGTGAAACCTGGGAGGTTGAGAGAGAAATCTGATTTTATTCGTTAAAAATGCAATGATTTGAGAAGTTCATGGAGAAAGGCATACTTTCGAAGTCAATATACCCGTTTCCAAAGTCCGCTTTATAAACGATGCCAGGTTCAAACCAGAAATCCTGGCGGTTTTCCCTTACGAGGAAATGCTTTCTCCTCTGAATTGCCTGATCTGGAATGTTCATTTCCCGTCTAGACACTTCTCCTTCGGCCTCACCACCTTCGTCGATTAATTCATTGTGTAGCTCCTTTCGCCAATTTTTTGATCCTATTTGGTAGTAGCCTTTAGTTTTCGCTCTAAAAATTCATTTCTGTTCTTCTCATGATATACGGTTTTGAACGCACCAGGTTTTCCGCATATTCGTAGGCAATTCAAACTAGAAAGTGCAGGACCATATAGATATGGCCTATCTGCATATGCGTCACCGTAAACACCTGGATCAATTATCCATCTTACGATGCGTAGAGCTGTGTTAAGCCCGGGAGGCAAGCGGTCTCGGATTGGATTGTCAAAGTCATTGCCGAAGATTAGACTATCGCCTGAAATGGCCTTCTTGGGTTGGAAGGAAAATGCGATGGAATATTTTTGGTTTTTATGGAGAGGATAGGAAAAATAGTCGTTTGTGCTAGGAGAGCCTTCGGGGTAACCTATGTAGTTGATGGATGATAAAATTAGTTATGATTCTCTTGCCGTCATCGTAGGAGTATCAGAAAAAATATAATACTAGTCGCTTACCTCTATAATTTTGAACCTTCACACAAAGGCTTACGAAAGCCCGGTCGTTCTCAAAAGTCACAGTCTCCTGCTGATTGACAGGAACAATAGTATGACATGCTGGATCATATTCAGGCCCTGCCGTCACCTGCAATCGATATTTATTGTTGTTGTCTCTTGTCATATTTCAAGGTTATTTAGGTTTGGTGTTGCTGCTTGGTGTATCTGGGTCGGTATAATGGTAAGGATAATGGTGTTGAGACAAATAGCGTAGCTAGTATGTATGCAGTATTTCAAAGACAAGAGGAGTCTACAAGTTGACAGAAGGGGGGGGTGTTGCAATATTTTTATATGTAAAATAATAGTTACCTAGTATAATTCTTGGTCTAAACAGCGCTTATTGTATTGTCCATGCCAGTGGATAGTATATTACGTCAACCGACTCCTAGGGTCATGACTACTACTAAGTATATCCCTCGCGTACACTGCCACGCTCTTCCGAAACCCGGCCCAATCTAAGCCGAGAGGCATTATTCGCATTCGCATTCGCACCTGGGCATTTGGTTTGAGATTTTAACGTGGTCAAAAACCATATTCCGGTCTTCGGCAAAATATAACGAACCTTCTGGTTATCTTTGGATTTGCCTACCTCAGAAGAATTCATGGTCGGGCTTGCGAATGTATCACCGAAGAGCGAAAGGCCAGCATTCACGTACCTCTAGAAAAAAGAGCCAAGCGAATAATGCGGTGTCGCAGAGCGTATTGTCGATACCTTGGCTGATTGTCATTCATACAAAATTTACGGAGTTGATTGATGTGCTCTACTCAACACGACCCAACTATTGGGAGTAAGGAAGATGGAGATATCCGAGTTTGTCCGCGATAATGAGAATCCTGGCATTGATTTCAAAGCGATGCCTGGCCTTGAATACCATATTCGACCACAGGGATTCGTAGCTAAGCCCCAGCCATCCGAACAGTACCAGGTGGTTCGCATGGCTGCTAGGATGAAATTGGAAAAAGGATATGGGGCTTTGAGTGGTGGAAACAGGCAGATAAGATCCACCTGATCATATTGGGCAAACTGCGGAAGGCTTATTTTGACCTGCCAGTGCAGCATAGCTTTTGTGGGTCACGGAGGCTGGATTGGGAATAAGGGTAGTCCCATGGCACCGTCAACCTTGGAACGGATATATTTATACTCGTTCCGAATATTGCCTTCAAATTCATGGAAGCTTAGCCAGCTTTCGGGAGAGCGTGCTCCCGAAGTGATACGGTGTTGACGATAGGGTTCTTCCATGCGAAGACTGGGTGTTAGTATCTGACTCGAAGGAAACTAGGGAAAATCCTGTCGAGGACTGGATGATTGTCATGTGACCATGTTGAGCTCTCAAAACGAATGCGAATGCGAATGCGAACAGTACTAGTATTGCCCTTTGAGCTTACAAGTAGAAGACGGTGGCTGAGTACGGCTTTGGGAGAGCCTGTTCCCGAGCGACACGTTAAAGCCGACTTTGCAGAAAAGCCATATATACACGAGTGCTGTTGAAGTATCAACTTTGGAAAGTAAGAACATACTACATCCACCATTTTCTAGATAAAAGATATCTCGGGATCAAGCAAATATTGAGAAAAACGACTCATATTGGTATCATTATCTAGCACCCCGCCGCAAAGGTCCACGGAATCCCCGGGGGAGGAAAACAACTATGCACAGCCCTGCACATTCAATCCACTTCCTGTATCAGAAACCAGGTCCATTATAAGACCGCCCCCCCTCCACAATATGTACGCTCATGAAAATAGTAAAATACAGCCCAAGCAGAGGAAGTAGTGTATGGATAGAGAGAGGGAGAGAGAGAGGGAAACGAGAGGGAAACGAAAGAAGAAGAATATTGGTTAATCAAGCAGATGGGCTGCCGCGGGGACTGCTGCTGGGCTTCTTGACGAGACCCGCGAAGAAGTTTGCCAATGCTTGATTGTGTGCTTTCTCGTCGCCTGGGGTTGCGGGAGGACCTTCCTTTCTTTGAGTCCGGTTGGCTTCACGGTCCTGCGGTCATGGTAGGTTATGTTAGAGAGGGCTTTTCTAGTTTTCTATACATGGTTGGCATGGCATGTACTTACGCGAAGCTTTTTGAGCATGTCATCCGCATCTACCTGGATACCGCCCATATTGAACTGGACCGGACCGATATGCTCGTTGACCTTGCCCTGGTCATCCATAGGGGACATCTCCAACTGAGGGGTTTCCTGAGTTGAGCGGTCTTTCTCATCGTCTACCTTGAGCTGTTCGAGAACCTCGACCTGCTTCGTAAGGAATCCCTGCGTGTCGGAAGTCTCGACTTCAACCTTTGTGCCGTTGGTGGTGCTGGAGTGGGCGATCGTATTGTCCCTCTTAGGGTCTTGGATGGTCTGTTCGAAGACCGTCACCGCACTCGTGCCGTCGTCGGCTTCTGCGTTGTCGTCTTGCGGGGCTGCCGGTTGGTCAAGTGGCTCGGGGGCATCTTGAATCTCAATGGACCATGCGGTTGATGCACCTTCCATGTCAAATCCTTCGCGGATAATCCGAATCTTACCCCAGGAGTCCCAGTTGGCTGGTACCAGAATCTTATCCCGGTCGATCACGTTGTGTTTTAATGACTGTCGTTTCAGAAGAGAGTGTATACCAAGCGAGGAATGAATCAAGCTCTGGAGAGAGTTGGCAAGGAAAGGTGTGGTATAAATGAGCGATGCGCCATCTGTGAAAGGTTAGAATTGAGTCGAGTTGGAAGTTTGATACCCAAATAGCCTCGGGGAACCTCACGTTTCAGCAGGAGAGTACGCATAAATTGCAGGATGAAGTCGAATTGCTCTTCGTGCCAGCCGTGGTCTTTTTCCAGCTTTTCGATCTTGTCCGCCTATAGGAGCTTGCGTGTCAGCTTATTCTACCTCCAATGAACGTTTTGATTCTGTATAGGGTTCACATACTCCTTGGCAAACGACACACATTGGGATACCCAGCCCTTCATCCCATTCGCCAGGTCCCAGCGGTATTGTGACCGGGCCACCAGAATTTGACAAGCCGCCCGTTGCGGCAGAGCCAGCGTCCATACCTCTCTTGCGATCGCGCCACTCGGTCATAATTTCCTCCATCACGAGCTTTGTATCATCGTCAAGATCGACAAGCACGGAGCGTAAGAGGCGAACCCATTCTCTCAGTCGCCGGACCCAGGTCCAGGGGTCCGACCAGTCCAAAAGGATAACAACCAGGGTCTCGGGGATGGATTGAGGAGTCAAGAGGGGTTTGATTAGAGGTGCGAATGACGGAGAGGGTTCAGCCAAAAGGTACGCCGAGACGCGGGCCAGTGTGTCTTCTCGGTCGGCGTCAAGGACATCGCGATATGTATATCCCAGAGCAAACTGGTTGGCGATGGGAGGGGTCTTCCCCTTCCGTTTGTCGTTCACTAAGCCGGGGTCTGCGGAGGTATCTGCGGAGAAAGTCTCCAGGAACTCTCGCTGGCTTTCTGGAGTGCCACCTATAGTTCAACAGTCAGTATCTCAGTTCTGATTGACAAATCAAATACCAAGCGGGAGCTGGTAGTGTATCCTGGAGTATTCCAGAGGGGCCATCCACGAACCTAAGATCAACAGGTTCTTCTCCGGTAGGCGCTTTCCATTGGCAACGCCGTCTAGCAGCGACGACCAAATATTCTTCTTTGAGCCATCCTTACTCGTGGGCCGACTGTTGGCACCAGGTGCTTTAGATCCGCGAGTCGGACTGGAAGACATTGTCTGCTCTAGTCCCACCATGCGTCAAGGTGGTCGCATGTACCCTTTCCAAGCACCAGCAGCGTAGAGCGAAAGTCGAACAGGAGGCGCAAGGCAGCAAGAAAGTACCAAATCCGAGTGGTGGCGGCGGAGGGGGCGTAGGTGAAAGAAGTGTCGTCCAGGCGCGCGCTGCGTGGTCAGGGGAATCTGGAGAAAGCGGGATGGAGGTGGGAGAGGGAGAGGACAGCTTCACTCGCACAAAGCCACAAGCACAAGGGACGAGAAGGCCCTTCCAATCAATCTAGTGAAGTGTCCAGTAGTGGTCGCAAGCCAAACGACGTCACGGAGGATGGGGTGGGGAGCAGGGGTTTCCGGAGTCGAGTAAACAATTGATGATTTTACGGTTCCGCAGATGCTCCGGGTGGAACCCTTCGCGACCTCACCCAACTTCAACTTTCTTTCTCTTCTCTGACTCAGTTTCTCCTCTACACCACCACCATGAACTCCATTCGCGAGGTCCAGAAACTCAATAAGCTCGAGCTGGAAAATGCAGTGTATGTACCAGTTTCTTCTCCTATCTTCCTTTTGTCTTTTCCCCCACGATATCCAAAGCTAACCCGACCTGCGCATCTTGTCTAGACCTCCGGAAGCGTCATGGCACGCAGACTACCGAGACACCGCGTATATCTACATCGGCGGACTGCCGTTTGACCTGTCAGAGGGCGACATCGTAACAATCTTCTCTCAGTACGGTGAACCAGTCAACATCAATCTAGTCCGCGACAAAGAAACGGGCAAAAGTCGGGGATTCGCCTTCCTGAAATATGAAGACCAGCGCAGTACAGATCTGGCAGTCGATAACATGGGCGGAGCAACCGTCATGGGACGCATGCTACGAGTCGACCATACACGATACAAGAAACGCGACGACGATGAGGAAGGCGACAATGTCGCTAAACTCATGGGCGATGCGGCGATCGACGAGAACAAGAAAGACGACGAGGATCGGTCCAGTCGGCGAAAACGGATAACCCATGGAGAAGAAAAGGAAGAACAGCGCCCAATGCTCAAGGAAGAGAAGGAACTGCAGGATCTGATCCAAAACCATGATGAGGAAGACCCGATGAAAGAATTCCTTATTGAAGAAAAGAAGGAAGAAGTTGCGCTCGCCATTGAAAGGTATCAGAGCGAGAAGAAAAGATCTTCTCGACGCCGCGATGACAGCAGGGAGCGTTCAAGCAGACATTCCCGCCGCCATCGCTCTCGTACCCCCGAGCTGCACCGGCGCCATCGTTCGTCAGACCGAGATCGCGAGAGAAGGCCGCGCCGCCGGTCTACGGAAAGGGACGACAGGGACGACAGGGCAAGTCGAGACGAGACAGGGATCGAACCCCAGGAAGATCTCGCTCACCACCATCTCGCAAACACCGCAGTGATCGGGACAGAGACGACCGTCGCCGCTGAAAAGCTCTCGCATAAATGGATATACCCAAGTTTGAGCTTGCGCTACGAACATCAACTATTGGCTATGTGTACAATTTTCATGAATTCAGAACATTTGGCATCCCTTTTTGGAACACAGGAAGCCTGGTATCTATCTACAAACAACAAAGGGCCTCCGATGGGCCGAGATAACGGCAGCTCGACCTCACCCACCCAGGTATCGTTTCCAGCCCTCCCGGTTGAAAGTCCGCTCCCCGTCATCACCAACACGAAGAATAAACTTCTCCCATCGCCCTTCTCGACCGGAGCCAACTGTCAGGATTGTATTGTCATCCAACCAGCCAATGACCCCTTTCCGTGATCGACCGCTTGATGGCGAAGGCCGGGCCGATGATTGCTCTTGTGATGCCCCACCATCCATCGCAAAGTGCGCGCTGGCAAAAGAGTACGTATCTGAAAACACTCGCGGGAGCATTGGGAATTTGCCCAGTAACCCCCACTTATGGCTCGTGGTTTCTTCAGGCGCAGGGGCCGGGGATTGGCTGCTGTGTCCAGAGTGAGGCGGGCGGCGTATATCGAAGACATGAAGGGTGCCTTTGTCGGATGTGACCGCGAGTAAAGAGCTGGAGGGGGAGAATGAGACAGAGAAAATTACTGCGTGATCAACACCGCGTCGCAGCTCCTCCAATTTCGTGCAGTTTCCTGTAGAAAATATGCGAATCAAAGTTCCCTGAATGACTGTTAGTTCCATTGACCATGCGTGAGAAACAATGCAAAGAATAAATGCGGAGTGCGTACTGCTTCGCTCGCTGTAGCCAGCATCTCCCCATCCCGACTGAGAGCCATCGCGCGTAGGGGAGAGCTATGGGCCGGGATGATGCTGATATTCCCAGTCTTCAATTCGACCAGGCGCACTTGTCCGGCGGACTTTCCAGGGAAGGCCAGCACCTTGTCTCCCAGACAAATAAGACCCAGCGGGTTATCACATGTTTCGTAGAAAGAGAGTTTCTTCGGTTCCGTTGCAAAGGCAAAGACATGAATGCTGTTCAACAGCGCGACGACAATTCTGGACTTGGAGAGACCGATTCCCAAGACGGAGGTTTGGAATTCGAGAGTGATGGCGGCTTTCTGTTTGGCATCGTCCCAGATTACCAGCTATGAAAGAGAATATTGATTAGTGTGTATTCACTTTTGAAAGTGATTTAGACCGGATGGTATTAAGATACCGAAGGACATACCTTATTTTGAGGGAATTTAGGGTTTCGTCCCCCACCGGCGATGGCTAGATAGTTGGACTGGCCAAGCATTTCCGTGAGACCGATGCCAGCATTGAAGTCTAGTGCACCAGTCCAGGATTGCATCAGCATATGGTGTTGTATCAAGACAGAAAAAGAGGCTCACTCACCTCTAGAAACCTTGAGTTCACACGGATTTGAGTTGAACACTGGTAGAAGCACGTCTTAGCCCGAGTTCATTTATCCCACCAATCTAAACAGACTGGAAACCAACAGCGGATAGCATACCGCAAAATCCCGTTTCTAATCCGACTGAGAAGCAACTGCTGTCATTGTTGAAAGTTGCCGACAGGGAGTAGGGTCCGACGGACTCATCGATAACCTGGCGGGTATTCATGATCGCGCCGCATGACGTGAGTACAAGGCGCGATAGGAGGTTAATCGGAAGTGGGAATGCCCTTGGAGGTATAAGTATTGCAAATAGGGCAACAAAGAGTCACTTGCCTCCCGTCAAAGGAGCATGGAAGTTGGAAGGAGTGGGGAGTGGAAGTGTGGTGTTGAGCAAACCCTTCGATGTGGTAGGTGGTCATGGGGAAGAAGACCTAGGGTACCTAAGCTCTCCCCGTGGATCGGCGATAAGCAACGGTGGAGGAGGGGACGATGGGAGCTTGGACCGCCTGACCGCCTCTCTTTCTCTTAATAAGGGAAGCGGTGTAATGGGTAAAGCGGTGTGCTGCGGGAGGCAGAATGCTGACATAATAAGTGATCGAGTCGAAGCAAGAGCGACCCACCACGCCCCTGAGTGCAAAGGGCAGGCACGACCAGTCAACAAATGCCAGTGATAACATCTCCCATAGTACGGAGTACTCCGTACAAAGTTCGAGGCAAAGAATAATGAATAAAAAGGGGTACGTAGTATTTATCTTAGTTTAATTCAATTATTGTTTTCTATTATATGCAAAGACTGCCCTCGTAAAACAAATACCATATTGAAATTCAATTGATCATAAAGTGAAATACTTCTGGTCGTGGAGAGCTGGGGAGCAGGACGTCCCGTGATTGGCCCGTAAAGGGAAAGGGGGAAACACCGACGAGGAACTGTCTTTCCTCCGCCCTCCTCAACCCCCCCTACTCTCTCCATTCGAGATCCTCAGGAGAGTTTCACCTTCACCTTTTCATTCCGTTGGTTCCTTGCTTTGGAATTCTCCTCCCTTCCAATCTCTCAACGAGTTTCTCCTCTTTACACACAGCCCACCATGTCGTCGGCCCTCAACGCGGTATGTTCCCCTTTTATTTCCTCCCGAATGCTTGCCCCCATACTTCACCCATGAAAAAAAGTTCGAGAAGCTAACTGATGTCCCCATTGTGGGCAGATGAAGATCCGTCGCAAGAAGAATGTCAAGAAGGGTATTCAGTTCTGTGTGATGGTCTGCGGTGCCAGCGGAACCGGTACGTATCTCATCTCGTTTACCCCCGAAAGTGTCCTCTCCGAATTGTTCGCTGACCGTCAACTCTACTTAGGACGCACAACTTTTGTCAACACCCTCTGCGGAAAGCAAGTGCTAGAGGGCAAGGACGCTGATGACCCAGAGCACGCCCACGAAGAGGAGGGTGTGCGCATCAAGCCCGTCACCGTCGGTAAGTCAAATCGTCTCAATTTCCCCCCCGCGCCGACCCATCATTCACATGCTAACCATCCCGGTATCACAGAGCTCGAGCTGGATGAGGAGGGAACCCGCATCTCCCTGACTATCGTTGATACCCCCGGTTTCGGTGACCAGATTGACAATGAGGCCAGGCATGTCCCCTGACCCGGGTTACCCCTGCCCGATGAAATTGACCCTATCATCCTTACTAACGCTCCATTTCACAGCTTCGGCGAGATTGTCGGCTACCTCGAGCGCCAATACGATGATATCCTTGCTGAGGAGTCCCGAATCAAGCGTAACCCCCGCTTCAGAGACAACCGTGTCCACGTCCTCCTTTATTTCATCACACCCACCGGTCACGGTCTCCGTGAACTCGATATTGAACTTATGAAGCGCCTGTCTCCGCGTGTCAACGTCATTCCCGTCATTGGAAAGGCCGACTCCCTCACCCCCGCAGAATTGGCCGAGTCCAAGAAGTTGATCATGGAAGATATTGAGCACTACCGCATCCCCGTCTACAACTTCCCCTACGATGTTGAGGAGGACGATGAGGATACCGTTGAGGAAAATGCTGAACTCCGTGGACTGATGCCCTTTGCCATTGTTGGCTCTGAGGACTTCGTTGAGATTGATAACAAGAAAGTGCGCGCTCGTCAGTACCCATGGGGTGTGGTCGAGGTTGAGAATCCCCGACACTCCGACTTCCTCGCTATTCGCAGCGCCCTGCTCCACAGCCATCTCGCCGATCTCAAGGAGATCACCCACGACTTCCTCTACGAGAACTACCGTACCGAGAAGCTCAGCAAGAGCGTGGACGGTGCTACCCCGTACGTACCCACTCACATATCATTATATGAACCAATGCTAACAAATACCAACAGAGGTGGCGACTCCAGCATGAACCCCGAGGACCTTGCCTCTCAGTCCGTCCGCCTCAAGGAGAGGAGCAACTCCGCCGCGAGGAGGAGAAGCTGCGCGAGATCGAAATCAAGGTGCAGCGCGAGATTGCCGAGAAGCGGCAGGAGCTGCTGGCTCGCGAGAGCCAGCTCAGAGAGATCGAGGCTCGCATGGCCCGCGAGGCCAGCCAGGGCAATGTCAGCGAGGCCCCTGGAGGAGAGGCTTAGATATACCCTGTCGAAAATGCGGCTCATTCAGCGGGGCGCCGGTTCGCAATGTGATACCGTTTGTGCCAATATCATGGACTTCGTGGCACGAAGTTGGTTTCTGTTTATGGGGATAATATTGACTGTTTATTCACGTTAATAGCTTTTTTTTATTTTCTTTTTCGCTTCTTCTTTTGCTCTCCTTATCATTGTTTCTGGTGTCTCTGTGGAGAGATGGACAAATTCCCAACATAGAATGCAACGCTCCGGCTTCGACGATGGGCACAACCATTCCTTCATGTTCCCCGTTCTCCAAGTGGAGAGACAAAGACCATACAGATGTCTCGGTGATGATCTTGCTGTTTGACCTCGCGGTCCATTTCCCCTCTTGTCTCTGCCGTTCAGTGGTCAAACCCATGGACAATCACATCTTCCACCCTGGTGTCGGGTTGGGGCAAGCACCCATCATTCCTTCTTCCTTGCTCATTCCCTTGTTCGCTTTACCCGGGGACTAATTATTCTGCACACTGTCTTACACCTACCCCCACACCCCCTATCCTATCAATCCCCATCCGTCCTGGGAAAATCTCGTTATTTTGTCCCCTTGTCACCTTGTCCAAAGTCCCGCAGCGCAGCCAAGATTCCCTCTTCTTCTCTTTTGTATCTTTTTGTTGCTCTTGGCTCCATGTCCAACTTATCCCCCGCCTCCCCCCTCCCCGTGGTCTCCCCACCAAGTTCAAGTTCTATAGTTCAATGAGGAAGAAAAAGTATTTTGGTCTCGCTCTGTTCTGGACACGTAGATCTGCTTTATTCTCTGGCTTTCTGCATTGCATAGGTGCATATGCTGTATCTGTACGTATGTAGTCTCCTTTAAATTTCACTACTCGATTGGTCACATGTGATAGAGAAATAGGAGTATTGGCTACTAGTAGTGGCAAGCCTGCGGGCTCTTCTGCCCCTATAGATACATCCAATAGATAGTCCTAGTAAGATTCATACATCATGATGCACTACAGCATTGAAACATGACACATGATTGCAGCTTTAGAAATCAAAATCCATATTATGTATTGTGTTTGATATCTTCAAGCTACCACAGATGATCTACCGGTTCAAAGCACAGCATTCCACATCAATAGCATTGGAAGTAATGGAATACCTCAAAAATTTCAACAGTACAGGAAAGAAAGAGAGAAAAAAATGGTTAAAGGAAAAAGCTAAAAGGAAAAAAAAAAAACAAGACATGGTCAATACATTCGCAGGCCATGCGGAGGGGAAAGGAGGGGGAAGGCAAAATCAATGTGGGGGTGGAAAGAAATCAATAAAATTTTAAGAGAAGGCAAAAAGAAATCTGGAGAGAAAAGAAGAAGAAAAATGCAACGACAGAAACAAAAAGGTTAACGCAGACCGCAGTAGGACGGAGGAAAAATAGGACAAAGCAGACACGCAAGAAGTGGTATTTGCGCTCCATTGTACAAACAAAAACAAAATGGAAAATGAGTCTTCCAGACAGAGATGTTCTTTTGGACTTCGGTAAGATGTGAAGGGGATTGGAGAGGTGAGAGGGAGAGACGAAGCCATTGGACCGGGCTAGACAGGGCTGGGATGGCAGCTCGGCAGGAGTAGGTTGAGAGGAAGCGGCGAGACGGAGGATGCTCAGCTACTCAGCGAGATTAGATTTGGTTCTGGGGTTTGCTCCAGAAGTCCAAGCTAGCAACTATGTCCTCGCCTGATTCGTCTTCATAGGCATAGATGATCTGCAAGAAAATGGGTTAGTACATGATTGAGTGAGGATGGGAAACCATATGGTCAACATACCTCGCGAGTGGAAGAGTGTAGCATGCGAATGTTCCTTCCCGTCATAATATGAATCAGTTCGCTCGTTTCCACATTGCGGATCTCAACGAAGTTGGGCTCGAATGCCAAAATATACGGGTATGAAAGCGCAAATGCCGTCGGGTTACCCTCCCACGAAATTCTCCAGTCTGGACGAGCGCGCCATCCATTGCGGTTGACGAAGAAGGAGAAGTCGCTGTAGTTGAGGAGGAACTCTCCGTTCATACGCTCGATATGGATGGGCTTGACGTTCTCCTTGCGTGCAACGAAATCAAGAGATGTATCGGCCTGATCCAGGAGAGACTGGGTGTCGGTGGTTTCAAGACTGACGACCTCGAAACCACGAGCACAACCAACACACAAGGTAGATCGCAAGAAGTGGATCGAAGAAGATTCGGCTGGGATATAATATTCCTTGAATGGCTTGAGAGTATCCTGGCCACTCTGGAACATCTTACTGACAGCAGACTTCTTCTTGCCCTTGGCCAGGTTGTCCATCGGCTCGTAGACCTTGATAGTACTGGACAAAGCTGAAGTCTTCACCGAGCAGACAAGATGACGTCCGAGACCGATACCTGCCTTGAAGAAATTGGCGTGGCCTTGAATCTTCTTCGGGCGCTTGGCAAGGGCATTCTTGTTGTCCTCTCCTAGCTCAAGAGCATCCATGGGATAGGATGAGAGGGTCTTGTTTGCCAGAACCAGCAGCAATTGATATTCCTCCAGAGTGTCGATTTGCGTAACCTGGCTAGCCTCCAAGACCTTCTTCGGCTTGGCCGCCTTGTCTTTAGGCCAGCGATCAGAGATATAGATGCCACTGTCGGTACCAATAACCAGCTTCCGTCCACCATCAACTGGAACACAGCAATTCACCCGATTAACAGCAGAGAAGAAATTCTGGCTGAGAATTGTCTTGTTGTAGAAGTTGCTGTTCCGCTCCCAAAGCTTCCTTTGCTGTTCCTCGACCATTTCAATGAACTTTCTCCTCTGAGTTGGGGAGGTGGCGTAAACGGTCTGCTCATAACCACCTTTGCCAAGGTGACGGAAGGTGATTGGCAGCTGGCCGTCCTTGGCGGGGGGAGGCAGCGGGGAAGTTTTGTTAGACAAGAGGCTGGAGGAAGGTCTTTTTGAAATTCCAACCCTGGGGATGACTTCGTCCATCTGCGGGATGACCAGAAGCTCAAGCGGTATGGGTTTCTTATACACTCGGAATTCTTCACGCTTGTTCACCATTTTTATCCGAACAAGAAGGACTGCGTGGTCAAAGAGATATGCCGTCACCTCTGAGCTTTCAGCGGTGGTTTTCTTGAATGCCATCTTGGTCAGCATTTGTCGGTTCTCTTCAGTAAGCTTCAGGTCCACATAGTCTCCTGGGTTGAATTTGAGCGAGCCATTGAGTTGCACCAAGTTGAAGTGGTTCTCGGCCTTTCCACTCTCGGCGTTAACACGGGACAGGAAACTCTTGATCAAGGTTATGGCCTTCGGAATGTCCTCCTTATCGGGACTATCGTCGGCTGTATACTTCAAGACTGATCCCAAAAGAAGGGGGTATCGAGCCAATCGAGTGGTTGGCTTGGTGAGATAACCGTTCAGTTCCAATTTGCGGGACTCCTTCAGACGCTCCGTGTCATCAACGAATTTGGAGAAGCCTACGTTCGATGACTTTTCCTTTTCGAATTCGTATTTTCCGTAGAGCTGATTTGCACCATACTTGATGAAAGGGTCGAATTTGGGCACATGGTGGAGGAAGATATCACCAACAGACTTGACGACATGGCTTTCCTTTTGGCGAGAATTCAGAGCTTCAGCGAGGCCGCCGTTGACCTTGAGCACCTCCAAGCAGTTACCGAAAACAGTTCGAATGAACTTCTCCCGTCGATGCTCTGGAATGGGTGAGGTTGTCCCGGGGCCCGCGGCACGCAAGGGCCGCATCCAGAAATCTCGAAGGTATTCCAAGTCCTTGACGAAGTCGCGTTCGGTGTACATAATCTCAAAAATAACCTCTTGTCGCTTCTTCTCGTTGTCATCGATGGCGTCGGAGACTTCCTTCGGAACCATGTTGATCCACAACTTTTGGTTATCATTGTCATCGTCGTCATCAATGGGTAAGGTGCCCTTGGTAGTCGTTCCTAGAACCGGCTGAACCTTGAGGTTCAGTCTAGATTGCTGTTCCAATCGTCGGGGGCAAGCAATGGAGTAGCATAGACTGTCGCGTGTGCAGGTGGCAGAGTAACATTCAGTCAACAAGGTGAACACTCCATTAACTTCCGAGCTGACAGTGTCCTCGCCTATGGTCTCTTTGAATTGATAGACTTCTCCGGGGGCATCTCGAAGGCGGTGGTCATAAGTAACGTCGTGGAAAAACTTCTGTGCATCCAATGCGCGGCCGAGGAGCAGGGCAAGGTTGCGATCATTGGTTCTGATGATGAGAGAAATCAGATCAACGGCATCGGTACCGGAGAAAGCATTCTGGTACGAAAGGCCGTTTTTCTGTCGTTCACCCAATGGGGCCTTCTCCCGAAACACGTCGGCGACACGCGAGAGCAGAGCAGGATAAACGACAGGCAACTTGTTTCGATGCGAATTGCTTGAAACAAGGGTCGTTTGGCCATTCGAGCTCTGGGTTGCTCCACTCTGGACGCTCATTGTGCGGTCCGGCATGATCGTCGACGCCATTGACATCGTGCGAGATCGAGTTGAGGCATCGCTGGGCGGACGAGGCTTGGCATAGCTATCGGCGACGGTTGATACATCGGCAGGCATGGAGTCGAAGCGCTGTGGGACCGGGACCGGGACTGGGGGCGGAGCCGCCGCAGATAATGGATCATGACCACCCGATGGTGGGCGTCGAGACGGGATCGCTCTTCCACTAGAAGAGATGTGAGGGTTTTCTCGTTCCGTCGCATAGGTGGTCATAGACATGGCTCGCTCGTTGCCATGTCGTTCTGGAACCGTCCGGCCCAATTGAGTCATACTCGATCCAGAGTAGTAAGGCTCGCGACGCGAGGCAGCCGCGGAGGTGTGGTTGAAATTGCTAGGTGGGGCGGGAGGAGGGACGGCTGGGTAGGATGGTCCATTGAGTTTCGCCATCGATCGAGATCTCGTCGCATCTGAATTTAGGGCTGGAGGGGGCATCGGCCGACCCAGGTCCCGCGGATCCGCATATTGGGGTGGCGGGCCTGGTCTAGAATCCAAGCGTTGGGGTCGAGGATAAGCGAAACGTCCCCCGCTCCCGGGTACGGTCGCGGCTGTTGTGGTGGTTGCGACGACATTGTCGCGGCCCCAGACCCAGCCGCAGGATTGTATGCTTGGTATTGCCCGGAAGGCGGCGGGGGAGGATATCCATTTGGCGGCGCAGATGGCGGCGGTCCGTATCCATTCGGGACCTGTCGTGTTGGCGGCGGTGGCATCCTCTGGAATTGGGGCTGCACGGTGTGCGACGACATTGTGTGAGCACGACCCTGGGAGAACTGTGGGGTTTGCGAGTTCATAGTCTGCGAGCGCCCTCCCTGAGGTACGCCCCCAAATATATCGTTGAAGGCGGCATCTCGTTGTGTATTCGAGGCAGGGCCATAGGGCCGGTAGTTCCGGTTACGCTGACCCCCCAAATCCGCCATGTTCACCACACCAGCGAGCAACCGAGAGAGATGTGTATTTCCAAGTTCGAAGGGCGACGATGTCTATGTTGTATGGTGAAAGGATGGGAAATGGATGTAGAAAAGGGTATCCGGGTCGATCGTAGAGAGCGTTCAGGGCGTCGCAAGAGTTCTGTTCAAAGATCGTAGACAACGGGAATGAAGGGGACTGGCGATAACGGCGATCTCACTGAGGTATAAGATTCCTAGTGAGAGTATTTGAGAGTCGTATTTAAGCAATCAGTAAGTCGATAGCTTCCCTCCGGAGTAAACGGGGGGGGGGTTTGGCGGGATTTAAAGGTCGAGTGCCAGGAGCCGTGAGCACAACAAAGTCAGGGCTCCCTGATATCTCATACCCTCAGCATTCCCCTAAGCCCAGAGAATAATAGGATGAAATGGAGAGAGAGTTGGAGTGGGTGGATAGTGGGGGGGGCGGAGGGGGGGAGGAGGACAGAAGGAGGGGAGGTGATTGTTGAAAATGCAGCGATAGATTGGGGGGAAACCAGCAGCGGCCAGGAGAGGAGGTAAACGTATTGACGGGTGGTATAACCATTACTAGCGCCCATGATACGGCATACATAGGGGAATGGTCAAGGCGGAGAGGGAGGTGGTATGGTATTGTCACATACCCGAAGAGAAGCGCGGCAATGCGCTACGGCGGGCCAAGTGACCCTCTGCAACAACCGCAGCAGCGGCCAGGAGCAACACAGTCGGGACTTACGTTGAACTTACTTACCTTCAAGGACACCTCCCACTCCACCCTACTTCCTCCTCCCCCCCCTCTCTATTCTCTTTCAAGCTTCCTCACAACATCTGATACATCAATACATCCTCAATCATGGCGGACAGCGAGCTCGCTCCCAAGTTCGCCCCGTTCTTCTCCTTTGTGAGTGGTCTCCCATGAGCTCCAGCTTCCGTGCAACTATACTAACAGACGACCTCTAGGCCGGCATTGCCGCTGCAGTGAGTTCCGACACTCCTCGATTCTGACTCGATAAACTGAATGCTAACGACTGGCGGTGAAGATGGTCTTCGGATGTATGTGGCTTCTCAACTTGGTGGATCGTGGAATTGTCGATTCTTGATTGGGAGCGATGGGGACACGCAGCTGACAGCTTCACAGCGGCAGGAGCAGCTTACGGCACAGCGAAGTCCGGAATTGGTATTGCAGGTGTTGGCACATTCCGATCTGACTTGATCATGAAGGCAAGCAAATCCAGCTCTCGGGGGTTCCGATGCAACACAAGCTGACCAACTCGATCGATCCTGCAGTCTCTCATCCCCGTCGTCATGTCCGGTATCATTGCAGTCTATGGTCTCGTCGTCGCCGTTCTTATCTCGCAAGCACTGAGTCCGACAAATAACCTGAGCTTATACACGTATGGTTGACGAAATAACCCGGAAGTGGAGGACTGGTGGCTGACGGAGAGGATATAGTTCGTTTATGCATCTCGCAGCTGGCCTGTCGGTCGGATTGACCGGTATCGCGGCCGGCTACACGATTGGAATTGTTGGTGATGCAGTATGTGCTCCTCCATTGCCTCCGAGATCGCAAACGCAAGATATTTGGGTTCTAATACATTACTAGGGTGTTCGGGCTTACATGCAACAATCCCGTGTCTATGTGGGCATGATCTTGATTCTGATTTTCGGCGAAGTTCTTGGTCTTTATGGGTATGTCTGCTGGAGAAGAGGAAGGACGAGGAGAAGTCCCCGGAATAAGCCGTCTTCAAGGTCCTTTGTGATACCATGATGCTAACTCGATACTAGTTTGATTGTTGGTCTCATCCTGAACTCGAAGTCTTGAGCGCGCGCTTTTCATCATTTCGCAAATGCCTTCTATATGATCGCTTCCCCCTCTCGCGCACTTGCATGATTCCCGTCCACAGGTAGATCGCATTAGGTCACACCCAGCGTATTGGCGACAGGAGGGCCCTGCGCGCTAGAAGATCGAGACCAGGATCAAGACCCAGATCCAGGTCCAGGTCCTAAATCCCGATCCGGGCTGGCTGGCACTGGAATCGCAAAGACTCTATTGCTGTTTAACTCTTGTTTCACTCTTCTCTTTTTTTTTTTCTCGGGATGTATTATAAGGGGGCCACATGTTCGCATATACTAAATTCGGGACGAATAGCAGGGGGCCCAGCCCAAAGAATTAAGATTCCGATTTATCACCGTAGTTCTCGTTCTCGTTCGTTCTCGCTCACCTCGGGACTGAACTAGGAAAGAGCGTAGCCCCGCCCCCATAGAAATACGTCAGAGCTGGCAGAACTCTCCTTTTGCCATCTCCTCTGCCCCGCGATTCTTGTGAAAGGCTCCTCCCATTCTTCTCCGCGTTTTTACCTCAGCGGATCTCTATTCTGCAAATGACCTTTGTCTTGGTCTGAATATCACCCCCGGATCAAGCTGGCTGCCGACACGAAACTGGTGGCGCGCTAACCGGGTGGGCTCCTATACTTTTCTTTTTTTTGCCTAATCTTCCGTCCGAGTCGCGGAGGGAAGACTACTATGCTCTGCTGTTGCAATGGCCACCGGAACACTCCAACATTCGGCACCAAGTGATCTGCAAGGCAGTACTATCGCCTCAAGATCCAACGAAATGCGCCCCAGCGATACCCACCAGCGAGACAAGCACCTCGTTCAATCCGGCCGTCCTCCGCAGCGATCCGCAAATCCGTTTCTTGTCACTGAGCGCCGCGAGGAAAAACAGCTCTCGATCTCGTCGCGAAGTCTGCATGTGAATGATTTTGTCCTTTTGAAGACCCTAGGCACAGGTCTGAACTCCCTTCCTCCCTCCCCAAGCCGCATGGTGTGTCTTTGATAGAATCTCACCGTCATTCTTTGGTTACATGCTAGGCACATTCGCTCGAGTTTCCCTCACAAGACTAAAAGATCAACCGGACAAGAACAAGGTGTATGCGCTGAAAGTTCTGCGCAAGGCTGATGGTTAGTATGGTCCTTATCGCAAAGCTGCATGCGACCACCCTCAGGGCCAGCGCTGACCACTGCGATCTATCACCAAACAGTGATCAAGCTGAAGCAGGTTGAACATGTGCGCAACGAGCGCAAAACCCTCGCCGCAGTAGTCGGACACCCTTTCATCACAACCCTCGTCGCCTCTTTCTCGGACGAACAATGTCTTTATATGCTAGTACGTTGGGTCTCTCTTATCTAGTCTTACTCCTAGCCCCCACGGGTTCTTGCAGCAGTCTAATCACTAGCAGTTGGATTTTTGCCCCGGAGGCGAGATATTCAGCTATCTCCGACGTGCCCGACGTTTCAACGAAGAAACGTCGAAGTTCTATGCGGCCGAAATCACCATGACTATCGAATACCTACATGACGTACAAGGGGTGGCTTATCGCGACCTAAAGCCGGAGAATATCCTACTCGACGCAAATGGCCATATCAAGTTAGTCGATTTCGGATTCGCAAAACAAGTACACAACCGCGAAACCTACACGCTCTGTGGTACTCCGGAATACTTGGCTCCGGAAGTCATTCATAACAGCGGCCACGGACTGGCTGTTGATTGGTGGGCTCTCGGAATCTTGATCTACGAGTTTCTTGTAGGGCAACCTCCATTTTGGGACCAAAGTCCAATGCGTATTTACGAACAGATTGTCGAGGGACGCCTGCGTTTCCCACCGAACATGCCCCCCGCTGCGCAAAATATTGTCTCTTTGCTCTGTAAAACGAATCCGTCGGAGCGTTTGGGCTATATTTCGGGGGGCTCGGCTCGAGTCAAATCCCACCCTTTCTTCCAAGGAATTGCTTGGGACGACCTCTTCTATCATCGAGTCAAAGGCCCGATCATTCCCCGAGTATCACATCCTGCGGATACGGGTAATTTTGAAGAATACCCGGACTCCGACAACCGAAATCAAAACCTCTACACCGATGACCTTAAGAAGAAGTTTGAGCCTCTTTTCAGCGACTTTTGATAAAAAGAGAGGCTCCTTCTCTCATCTTCTCTATTACGTGTTGCTTCGTGCATATACTTCGTTTCAGCAACTTACCCTTTTCAACACGGGTTGGGCTGAGACCGAACAACCCATCGGGCTGTCGCTGTCACCGTCGCTTTATGGACACAGAAACGTACATCATCCCGCGTCTCTATAGCCGGTTAATGCGAGACCACCTCCAGTTTTCCTTTCGTTGGGCTATTATCAACCTTGGAAAGTCTGCAACTTCACCCTTGACCCGATACTCCCTACCCTCGCCTTGGATGGCGACTATCCACCTACAATACCCCCGCTCGCACAATACCTTATACCCCAGGGTAATCTCTTTGGATTATACCTTCTCTCACTTTCAAATCAGGGAATTCACGCTTCTCATATGACTGAGTGCAATGTTTCTACACTCTGCCGTTATCTTGAAGTCACCGCCTAGCCTGCTCACAAGTCTGATAGTCCCGGTCTATCGAATAGCCCCCAAATTGGCGATTCTATTTCGGATTTGATCTATCATCGACCGGTCTGTCTAAGAATGCCACAGCTATGTCTGGGCATTTTGAAGTCCGGAGACAGGGACGCAATAATCAAGTGGCGTGTTATTTTTTTCTTTCAAGTTCTTTTTCACGTTTTTTGTTGGGTTTATGCTTAGTAGAATGATTGCACAAACCGACAAGTATATATATACTACTTCAAGTTCAGTTTCGGAGATACTCCAATTCTGTTTCCCCGTCCATGATCCCAGAAGATTTTCGCGCGGTGACCACTACTACTGCCCAGGTGCCAGTGGTCACGGGCGGTACTACCATTTGGGCAGTAGTAACTTTAACTTGAACTCCGAGTCCAGGGCTATTAGTACTGTACTCCAGGGCTGGTACTAGTACTAGTAGTATCATCTCTAAAATTGGAAGATTTCAAAGTCGAGCTTTCAAGGATAAAAATATATTCTTAAACCTCGGAAGGTTCTTCGATCTAGTCATTGAAACGTCGATAGAGCAATAAGCTTGGAGCAAACAAAAAAGGGGTAGGTTATAAAACATAATAAGTATGGGAATCATATGTACTACGGATCGTGAAACATGGACGCGCTCCATGATGAATAAATCGTCCATGCCTGGGACGTATCCAAAAAAGGCCGCTTGCAGCCCGATATCCAGAAGGACAAGAATGGTCACAGTTGGTGAGAAGGGGGGAGAGGAAGGTGGTCGGTAGAATCTCGCGGTTTTTGACTCGGCAAGATGTCGCTTGATGCTCAAACAAGGGGATTCTTTCCTTGTTTGGCCAGGTACGGGGTGGGTGTCTCGTCGGGAAGGCAAGACAAGGGTATTGTTAAAGGAAAGAATCCAAGAAGGCGACAGGTGGGACTTTTAGCGTAACAGCAGTGTTAAGAATTTGCCTCATAGAGATGGATCCGTCTTCCACGTGCCTGGAGAAAAGAAAAATGGTTAGACTATGATTTCGGGTGAAAAAAAAGATGTGAAATGGGTGGATGACCTACCATCGAAATTGTGCTTTACAAAGGCCATAGGATGATCGGTATCACCCGCGTTCATCTGTCCAACACCAGGGCTGAAACTCGTAATAGGCAAGACGACCACATCACCGACTTTGCGGTGGGTAGTTTGGCCGGAGAAGTCTTCATAAGTGACGTTCTTCTCCCCGGGCACGATATTGAAGTAATTCGGGTCATTGAAGTAGCGGAAGACCGCATCAGTCCAGGCTCCGGGCCCCGTAAACTCCATGATAGTCTTATCCATCTTGCCGACCTTGAGAATCCCAGCTCTCTTCATGCGCAACGTTTCCTCCGTAATATAAGCGACCATATCACGCAGGATCGGATGGCCCGGTTTGGAGACAATAGTCCATTGACAGAACTGGATGCGACGTGAGTACCAATCATGCCAGTCCGGTCGATCGGGATCGGCCTCAATACCGACCATAAATCCGATTGTCGAGCGGTCGAGTTCCTCTGGTAACCAGTAATGGGCAGGCTTGAGTGCTCGGGTGTCGATGTCGCTATAAACTCCACCGCGAGCAAGCAGTACGAGGTACCGGAAAAAATCCGCCTTCATCACCGCCAGCGGTAAGGAGTCATAGGCCTCGAAGACATCCGGCATCGATCCGTAGAGATACTCGATAAGATGGCGCTGGGTGTCGTCGCCAATCACCTGGTGGGTGAAATATGGGTTCATCTCCGTCCATGTCGCCTCGACCTCGCGCAGGTCCCGATCAAATCGACTCGAGGACGGTGCGTACTTCCATGTTTGCCAGATATATGCGGGAAAATGGGGCTCGAGTTTGTAAGGGAATTGGTAGCGTAGACGATCGCGCAACGGGGCTGTTAGCGCCGGGCCGAACAGCTGCTGCTGTCGGGACTTGGCTTTCTTTTTCGGGTTGAGCAGCAATTCCTGTTCCTCTGCAAAAATATCTTGCACAGGCTTGTATCCTGGTACCCCGGGAATGTCAGTGGCTGGCCGGGTCGAGCGAATGAGGAATACGAAGGCGACCAGGCAGATAACGGCGAAGACGGCTTTTCGGAGCGTCGGCATGGTGGGCAGCGGGGTTTTGTGCGACCGTGCAACCAGATCGAAATTCCTAGCCCCCCTGTCAGGATATCGACAGCCACGCGCACCGTTGAGTCGGGCTGCTAACCAGGACCTCTGCGGGTGGCGTGGGAGGGCGAGGCGCGAGGCGCGAAGCTCGGCGATTCGAGTCGGGTTTGGTTCGGTTCGGCTCAAGAGGGATGCGATTCGAGAGGCAATTAGGTTGCCGGGACAGGATCGTAGGTATGCGTTCTGAGATTAAGCTTCAGGCGATCGGAGAATTGGCATGGCGGTATTCTCCTTGGGGCTGGGTGTAGCGTGGTAGTAAATGTGTCTTCCAGAATGCGACGCTCGCCGCAAACAGAAATAGGAGGTACCACACGGTAGTATGGATCAGGAACCTGGGGCCGACCACAGGGGGATATATAAAATGAAAAATAGAAGGATTCGAATGAGAAAGAAGCCAGAATGGTTTCCCTCTCACTCGTGAACACACTAGTCAGCACCGTCAGAGTTGAAAGTGGACGAATCCTGGGAAGGTTGCGTATGCCGACATCTTGCTGGGTGGATCCCATTCACGTGGCCCGCACTTGCAGCCACCGAGACTACGGAATTACGAGTATTTGGGGCATCTTTCTTCAAGTGTCCCCTCATTGTCACCTTTTTGTGAACAAGGCTGTTTAAGCTGGTGATATCTGAACCATCTGGTTTAAGTTGTTCCCCACGATTGCGCCATTGCGGCCCCGGGGGCGATCGCTCTCGAATTGGAGACAGATACGAGGCTCAACACAGCAGTTTGATAAGCTGATCCTGAGCTTCCTATTGAAGTTGAATCGTGCAACCCCACGGTGACTCTCATTTCTCCATGGATGTCTTCTTCGGTCTGTTCTCTGATTGAAGGCGCTTGCTAGCGTGACTGGCGTCGGATAGTTGCGTCGTCACTGCGCAGTATTGGTAGTCCAACGCCCCTTTAGGTATGGGATCGGCCCTTTCTCGAAGACGTGAAACATTCATCTGCACCCTTGGGTTTCCTCCTGGAGACTCTTCATTTACGCTAGGTGTCAGACTAGGGCAGGGGCCAGCAGGTACCTAGGCGGTAATATCACAGGGGGCTTCTTCACCGATGATGAGCCTGAGCCGTGTATCCGGTCCTAATGCCACACCTGGGCACTATGTAGAATTCACAAAATATATTTAGCTCCTAGTCTATATAAGTACTAGTATTCGGAAGAGCTGGCCTTATTTTATTTGAAGAAACTACAATCGGCCCCTGCGAACTTGAATCATTTGGTCAAACAAGCTTCGTCGATCTGGGAATGCCAAGCCAGCCAAGCTCCGGTTATGCACGCACACTAGCACGAGGCAACAGAAACCAAAGCTTTGACTTTAAGTTGACAATAGGTGCGGTGGCCGATAGACGCCACCGGACGTATACCTTGTTTCTAAGCGACGAGCGGTCAGAATTCCAAAATCTGGGAATGGACATATCGTAAATCCCTAGTAGGATTCTCTACAAACCTAGACATATATACTATTTGATTATTCCCATTATAACAGCAGGCTGAACTTCAAAGTGTACCTAGGTACTAGTTAACTAATACCTAGTACTAGTAGTATGTAGGGAACGCAACCGGTCGCCTACTACTACCTAGGTATAACCAGGAAATACTACTATTTACACAGTACTAATTCTTACTATAGTCTACTATGATAGCCTTGTAATTTTCACAGTTCTCGCTAACATCAAAACTTCCCAAACAACCACGATTCAGCAATTCAAGTTGTGGTGACCCCGATCCCGCTATTTCGCGCGGTCGAAGTGAAGTTACTAGTACGCAAGGACATCTGGATGCAAATTTCACGCCGAGGACCGGTCAGATGGAACAGATAGAAAAGGGAGAAGAAAATATTAGTAGGACTATGCACAGATATTGTTGCTTGCACTCTCGAGAACTCTAAGCTATTTGTGGAAGCATTGACCAGGCGGTAGTAACAGTGCTTAACTTGCATGTTTAGGCTCATGGATTGCCTAGCAAGAGCCCGACTCGGAGTCCATGACTAGTCCAGATTACCCAACATCGGACCTAGAAAGAGATAACTTAATATATATCGAGGATAGCCCCATTAACATTCAAGAAAACCGCCAAGTATATCCAAGACACTTTTATAGGACAGAAAACCCACTATCTGCCAGTGGCTATACCGACATCAGAACTTGAAAGGATAATCAATGTGCACCAAGAATCAATGCGCGGGTGGGAAACTAGTTAACGGATGTGTTACAAGTACATCGGCTACTGCGCCTTAACAGCGGCAGTTCCATCGCGCAAGTTGTCCTCAGCCCCCAGCAGACGGCAGACGGCACCCCAATGATCTCATTTACTTCCATTACGGTCGCCCTGACCGAATAGTACGAGACGAGATGCAGATAACTGCACAAATGACCTACTTCTTGTCGAACATGATAACCAGCTCTAACGCGCCTCCTTAAGTCACCGCCAACGCCGAGGGGAACTTGAGCATCAAGACCCTCCTATTGTCCAAGACGATAGAACGTACGAATTCTCATACTTCTCCACCTTCTGGGCGCAATGAGCTGCCGCTGAAATGGCAGGTGATGGGGGAGTCTGGTTTGCCGAGGTGGATGATGATAATGATGCAGGGGGACTAGGATAAAGTGCGATCACGCTCGACATCGAGGAAGGGTTGACTGTGGCCCAGCAAGACCAGATCACCACATTAAATGGAAATTCCCTCAATGCTTCCGTGCCCCGTACTCTGTACGGAGTACATCGATCATTCAATCATGCTGCCTGATGGTCCCGGCACTTGCAAGCGGTGGAAGAGACGCCACGATTCCCCACACTTCCGGGAGCCCTGAGTTATTCCCAATGGACCAGCAGACTGAGAGAAGAGACGCAGGAGATACTCGAGGGCTGACTGAATCCCAAAGTCGTCAATCGGAATAATCTCGCTCATGCAAAGATCTCCTCAATAAAGAATACCTTGCTCTTCGATTGCATCTGAGCTATCCAGACGGAACAGCGTCAACACAGCAACGAGAGAGATCAAAGCGTGGATCAACAGGGGCCCGCACTAAATTGAAACCCACCGGCAAGAATGGATGACAGAGTCATCTTTCGCCGTGTCCATTGGCCCGGTCGTCTCCTCATGGACCGACCACAAAAGCTTAGCAAAGACTCGGTTTCTCCTTGCGCCTTAGCCTTAGCTTCTTCGCCGACACAGTCAGCGGGTGTCCCAGCTGCGATCGTAGGAGTATCTCCAGTATGAAATCGCCCCATCTGCCCCCCAAGGGATATTCCCTTTGGTGAAGGTTGATGGTCTCATTGCCGTCAACACTGGTGTGATTTCGTCTGCGCCTCAATCAAGAGGAAGACCCCTCTTTTCCAAGACTTTTCACAGTCTGAATGGCCCTGCATCTGCCCCACGCCCCCATCAAAACCTTACAGTCGGGGGGTCCAGATTGGTATCTCTTGCTTTAGCCAATCCTGTCGCATGATCGGCCCATCAATCCCCGTTTCAAATTTGATTCTCGCATGAGCCGCCCCCATACTCTAGGCATTCCTATTCCCTGGGTTATTATAATAAAGTCGCTCACCCCGTCCATGTAGTTTATTTCTATTCCTTCCTTTTGGACCCCGGGATCAGCACAGGTAGCTCAGAAGGAGGGAAAACAGTGGATTGCAATGGGCAGCATCGTTCTTACTTGTGTACACTTTTCCTTTTTCGCTCGTTCTTTCACAGCCACACACCTGGTAGCGTCGTTGTTTCCAAGTTATTTATAGCCCGCCGATTATCTCCGTCAAAAATTTGCCCAACTTCTCAAGCAAACATTGGAAACTCAGTCGTGGTTCATTCGGCGCGACACAATGTCGAATTCCTTCACGATTGAGCAACACAATGCCCGCGAAGCTTCGACAGGGCAATTGTCAGACAGCGAGGGAAGCAATGCGGCCTTGGAATCGAAGCAGCCGGGGGATATCGAAGGCGAAGGGAAAAAGAAGGGCTTCTTTGCGCGGCCCTGGTCGCGAGGGAAAATTGGCATATTCAGTGCACTATTGTTCGTGGGACTCGGGTTAGTGGCCATCGTCATCGCTCTTCCGATCATTTTCACGAGAAAGAAGCACCCGGACCAGGGAGATACATACCATCTGTATCATTCGAATCACGACGACCCCAGCTACAAGATCAAGGAGAATCGCCCCGTCTTCGCCATCCACAACTTCCCAGATCCCGGTCTTCTCGAACACAACGGTACATGGTATGCCTATGGAACGAATCCCAAGAAGCATGATCCGAACGCTATCCACATCCCCGTGGCCACGTCTACCAACTTTGTCAACTGGACTCTGCACCACGACTATGACGCGATGCCAACTCTCGGCGGTTGGGAACGTAGTGTCAACCACTGGGCACCAGATGTGATTCAACGGGTATGTGGGATAAATCCTCGAAACCACGGGAGTGATACTGGACTGACAATTTGCACAGGACGATGGAAAGTTCGTGATCTACTACGCAGGTCAGACAAAAGATTTCAAAACACACCACTGCATCGGAGCCGCTGTATCAAAAGGCACCGACCCGCTTGGTCCATACATACCTCTCAACGAATCCCTCGCCTGCCCACACAAATACGGCGGCGCAATCGACCCATCACCCTTCAAAGACAGCGACGGAACCTTATACGTCGTATACAAAGCCGACGGGAACAGCGTCGGCAGCGGAGGATACTGCGGTAACAGCCGTCTCCCACGAAGCCCCGTCCCGATAATGCTGCAAGAGTTGAAAAGCGACGGCATCACGAAAGTTGGCGAGCCAACGACCATCCTTGACATCAATGACTCCGATGGACCGCTGGTCGAAGCCCCGGATATCATTCGCACCGCTGATGGAACGTATTTCCTCTTCTTCTCGTCGCATTGTTTCACCTCCCTCGGGTACAATGTCAAATATGCACACGCCAAATCCGTCAAGGGACCCTATACCAGAGCAGATCGACCACTCCTCCAAACGACGGATTTCGGTCTGCAAGCGCCCGGCGGCGCAACGATCTCGAAGGATGGGACGAAGATGGTTTTTCATGCGAATTGTGAGGGGTGGAGATGTATGTATGCGTCGGCGATCGATATTCGAGCCGTGAACAGCACGGTTGTCATGTCGTCTCTCGAGTTCGAGGTTTTTGGGAACAGCACGACGAATTCTAGTTCTAACACCAACACCACCTCGAGTGTTTCGTCTTGAGGAGGGTGCGGCGAGATCTGTCTGTTTTTGCTTGTTAGTGTTAGCATTGCATCTGGCGTTTTGAGCGTTCGTGGCTTTGTCGAACCGATGATACCCGCGCATGGTTGGTTCATGGGCATATTCGCAAGGTGGAAGGTGTTTTGATAGAAGCTGAATTGAATGTTCATTTCTCATCTCCAAGATCTCTTCAATCGCGCGTAGACTCCAGAGTAGGTGGAGTGCGAGCTCGCACCGTCGCCGAGTCGTGGCGTGCACCGCGTTCGTCTATGTTGGGGATTGAGCATATACTGGCGTGCCGCGGAGAGAGAGTTTGAAATTCGGGGCAGAAGCAGTTGCTAGAGAACATGAGGAGATCCCAAAGCTACTCGTGCTTACAATGAAAAGGAAGTACTACAAGATGGAAACGATCCCAGACCAACAGATGTATTCTCGACTCGAATTAAACACAGAAAGAAGGGAAACAGGAAAGGAAGATTGTAGATTCTCGACTGCCCTCAGATTGTAAAGCACTTGGCGGTATATCACCGGAGCCCAGCGTAAACCCTCCGAAGAGGGTCCCAGTCTCATTATCAGTGACAGTTTGGTTTCATCTGGGCAGTCAGGAATCAAACCGAAGGAAACCCCATGCCAGAGCGTGGAGGCCGAGGCCGCCCACTTTGCCCCCGCCGGTGCACCTCCGAATCCAACACCTCCGAATCCAACACCTCCGAATCCAACACTTCTGAATCCAACAGCTGCTATCCAATGGCTCTTGTCCATGGATTGAAGCCCTTCTTCCAGACGCTGTAGGAAGGAGTCCACGGGTCCTGTCGCTTCCAGTCGAGTAGGAGGAGCCCCGGCGGTTGTCGTTCCAGTCGAAGATGAAGCACCTCCCAACCACCCGTTGCTTCTGGCGTCGAGATCTTCCAGTCGAGGAGGAAGAACCCGATTGTCGTCGTACACCAGTCGAGTAAGTGTATGAAAGAGAACTGTGAAAGATCAGCGCAACCAGAGGTCACAGGCCGGAGCTCCAGCTCAAGGGCAGTCGAAGGTGAGGAGGGGGGAGGGGGAAGAGAATGAACCATCCTCGCTCGACGGTCAAGGACCAAAAGGTGTGAAGGAGGAAAGAAACAAGAAGAGAGATCTGAGGGAAGGGGAGGGTATTTATAAGCCCTCACTACGGGTGACTCGCCCTCAGTTGTTTGCATGGGCGAAGCGAGGCCGAATGGAGGCTTCGCGTGCCTTCCTACTTTGGACGTGCCTTCCTCCTTTGACGGCAACATTCACTGGGAAACAGTTTTGATTGGTTTGGCAGTGACGCACACTTCAAGCGCCAGCGACAATGGCAGGAACAATGGAAGACAATAGAAAACATGACGCGGTAAATTGAATTGATTGGCTAGATTGAAAGTTGCAAGAGTGCCAGCCTCTCATAGATCAAATAGTGAATGTGAATGCCGCACCCTCGGATTGAAAACTACCTTTTGGTTGTCACTCGTCACCGGCATGCTCAACGCCGTTGCCCTCGTGGGGTATACAGACGGAGCAATGAAAATAAATTGCCTCGGAGTAGTTGCTAGACGGGGGATTCTCGTCATTGGGTGGGCTTGTGAGTGTGGTGAAGAATTGGTGGTTAGGGCTAGATTTTGCGATGTGCCGTATGCCAAGAATTCGAATGTATTCTAGGCGTAGATTGGCACGAACAGGTCGGGATGATTAATGCTACATTGTAAGTCGTTGATTAATGTCTTTGTCGATCAGATACTGTATGTACACGCTCATCAGAGGTACAATTGGCATCGAGGTCCAACGTCAACATTGGACGGGCCGGGCATTTCGGCAGGCCATTTCGCAGCTACCATGAGATGATTGGAGAAAGCCTCTTAGATTTCTGTTCATATTCTCAGTCACCCACCAACAAGCAGACGTGACTTCCACATGAGCAACAGCGAGGCCATTGAGGGATGTACTCCGCCGCCTGATCCAAGTTTCTTGGACGTGTCGTGAGAAGCTCTTGTGATGGTTATCGTCATTGAGGCTGAAAAAAGCAGTGATGCTTTGTTTTCCAGATCTGCGCAGAAAATTGTCAGCTTGCGACCATTTCCCATTCCAACCAGCCGTTGCGAAGACTCACCTGCGGTGCAGATATTGCGGAGAAAAGAAACGCGTCGTCGGATTTGACGTTGGCGTTCAAGGGCCGCGGCTTCGGACTCACCGCTTTGCAACCGAATCGCTCCAATGGTGGAACCGATGTGCTAGCACATGGCCTGCAGAAGCGCATTCTTATAATAGAGGCCCAATTACCCGGCCCTAAGAACGGTGAGTGCTGCCCAGATCTGAACGCTGTCAGATTCAACTATGGCTCCCCCAGGCTCTAGGTGGTGGCAGGCACCTGATGAAGGTGATCTCGACTATGGATTTGATTCTGACGATTTGGATGCTAGATTTGCCCAGCCTGAGCGCAATCCCCACCGAGTGCTCCCCCAGACCGAGAAGCTCCCGACGGAGACGCAGAGCGAGAACGAGATACACCAAAGCCGGAAGAGAAAGGCGTGCTTGGAAATATGACTTCGTGGTTGCATCGCCAGGCTGGTTCGTCCAATAATCAGCTTGCGACAACCGCCGTGCTCTCCGGAGCTGCAGTCGCTGGTGCAATCTTTGGATATCAGGCTTATAAGCGGAACGAGGCTGTTCATGACCTCAAGGCTTCTATTCCGACCCTTGACGAAGCGCACCATGCGGAGAAGGTAAGGCTTCCAAGCTCTTCCTGTGGGGGATTGCAGGGTGTGAAATTCGCGATGGAATAATGCTGACGATAATCACAGCTTACAGAATTTGGTATCGCCGACAATGGAATTCCAATGAGCAAGGAGGATGAGCGTAGCGCGGCTCTAGCTCGCCGGGCGCAAAAAGGCGACTATGACGATGGTATTGTTGTTCACACCTCTCCGGACGAAGCAATGAAGCTAACCAGTGTGACGTGATGAATAGATCTGATCTTGGAACAACTAGCCCGGAACCGTGTTTTCCTCACCGACGATGGACTCGCGAAGCTCCGATCTTCTTACATCGTTGTTGTGGGTTGCGGTGGTGTCGGATCGCATGCCGCTGCCGCACTGGCTCGCTCAGGCGTGGCTAAGATCCGTCTCATCGACTTTGACCAAGTCACACTATCATCACTCAACCGCCATGCGCTGGCCACACTGGCTGATGTGGGAACATCGAAGGTACACTGTATTCGGAGGAGATTGGAGCAAATCGCTCCATGGGTCATGTTTGACTGCCGCAACGAACTTTTCGGCAAAGAGGCAGCTGATTCTCTCCTTGGACCTTGGACTCTGACACACGAGGGAGAGGGACGACGACCAGACTACGTGCTCGACTGCATTGACAATATCACGTCGAAGGTCGACTTGCTACACTACTGTCACACCAACTCGCTTCCAGTC
The DNA here is from genome assembly GCF_028827165.1 of Penicillium cosmopolitanum. Classification (NCBI taxonomy): domain Eukaryota; kingdom Fungi; phylum Ascomycota; class Eurotiomycetes; order Eurotiales; family Aspergillaceae; genus Penicillium; species Penicillium cosmopolitanum. The sequence goes on along the minus strand of NW_026622676.1, from coordinate 3,163,576 downwards.
ATCTCGTCCATGGGGGCAGGCTGCAAATCAGACCCGACTCGTGTCGTTGTTGGCGATATATCAGCCAGCACGGATGACCCTCTCTCGCGCAGCACTCGCCGCAAACTCAAGGCCAAGGGCGTTAGCTCTGGAATTCCGACAGTATTCTCGACCGAGAAGCCCGGTCCTGGAAAGGCTAGTCTACTGCCTCTTCCTGAGGATGAATTCGCCAAGGGCAAAGTTGGCGAGCTGGGTGTTCTCCCCGATTTCCGAGTGCGCATTCTTCCGGTTCTGGGAACCATGCCTGCGGTGTTTGGATACACTGTTGCCAACCATGTCATCTGCAGTGTATCAGGATACCCGATCGACTACACTGTGGGCGCGAAGGGCCGGGAGAAGCTGTACGATGGTATGCTGGCTTCCTTCCAAGGTGCCATGGAGAAGCTCAACCGACACATGGCTGGTGAAGACCCCACCGGTCTCCGCCTGCCAGTAAGCAAGGACGATATTGCCTACTTGACGGAAGAAGTGTGGAGGGGAAGAAGTGCCATCAGTGGCTTATACAATCGCCTGGTGCTGATGCCGTGGGAAGTCCCAGCGCGTGGATTTGCCGTGGACGCAGCTATGGCGAAAGAAGGACAAAAGTATATTCCCATAGAGCTCAAGGATTTGGTTTGCATGACCAAGGATGAGGCCACCCGTCACGAACGTGAGGTTTTACGTGAAGGTAAAAAGGTCGAGGAGCTCTATGATGAGACAGTGCTGCAAAGGGTGAACCTGCGACGACAGGAGGCAGATGAGCTAGAGCAGTACCGGTGATGTGTGTAGATGGGATAATATGGTATAACTTATGATCCAATGACTGGTAGAGCATTTAATTTGAACTTCCAATTCAACGATCCTTGAGTAGTAATATGGTAGCCTTATGGGCTGAGCGGGTCGATCAGCGGTGATCCACACGCCTCAAGCGGGTCTGGTGGCAGTTCCGAGTCCGCGAGGCCGCCAACACTCCCCCAGGTCCAATGCGGCCAAGGATAACAAGGACAACTGACAACTGACAACTGCGTCTTTGCCAAGCACCACGTCTGACACCCATCCTTCCCCTCTTCCGCTCTTCCGTGGGTCTGGTTCTTCTTCTTGACATCTCATCCCATGTCGACTCATCTTGCGCAGTCGTGATCATGGCCTCACAGGACAAATACGAACTTGAAGATCCAAATCGCCATCCCGACTCCTTCCACCACCACGGTCGACAACGCTCCACCAACGGGTTCTCCCGCGTCTCGAAACCCCTGATCGACTCCGTTCGCAATGCATGGCAATCCCCCTCCCCTTCCCCAGCCTACCACCCTCTCACCTCCGCAGACGAAGACAATCACCCGCGCTGGGTGCAAATGGGCCTGTCGATCATCGCGGCGCCACGATTCCGCCGATACGTGATCATATACTTGACACTCTTTCTACTTGGTTGGGCAGGTTGGGGCCTGGTTCTTTCGCCGCATCTGCAGGACCGCGCGGAGATGACTCGTGCTCTGGACGTCGATTCGAAGACGACTGGGTGGTTTGGGACAAATGCGTTGCCGAGATTTGATGATTTGACTCTCATTCGGACTCTTGACCCGAAATTCCTCCCTGGTGGTCCTGTTGATGTGGAGACTCTTGGTGCGGGGACTCGGAGACGTTTGGTTGTTGTTGGAGATGTACATGGGTGCAAAGATGAATGTAGGTTTTGTTTTGTCGAATCGGCGGACGGTAGTGTGCACAGTGCTGACTGACATGGTGGTACAGTGTCTGAGCTTCTAGAGAAAGTCTCTTTCTCCAACGAGGGGGGCGATCATCTTATTTTCACGGGCGATTTGATCAACAAGGGGCCCGATAGTCCCGGTGTTGTGGACATGGCGCGAGAGTTGTCCGCATCGTGTGTGCGTGGAAACCACGAAGATCGAGTTTTGCTTTTGCGGAAGGAAATGGCGGATACACAGACTTTCGCGGAAGAGCAAGATGTGGCCATCAATCTTTATACCGAGAAACAGTTGAAGGAACGCGCTTTGGCTCGCGCTTTGAGCGATGAACAGGCGGAGTGGTTGGGGACTTGTCCGGTCATTTTGAATGTCGGCCAGATTCCCACTATGGGCCAGGTTATTGTTGTTCATGCTGGTATTGTTCCGGGTGTTGAGCTTGAGAGGCAAGATCCGTCTCTTGTGATGACGATGCGAACCATTGATGTCGATACACATGTACCGAGTGAATCGAGTGAAGGTCTGAAATGGGCCAAGGTGAGAAAGACATGTCCATTCCAAGCTGACGAGAAAACTCGTGCTAATATGATACAGATGTTTAATAAACACCAGTCGAACTTGGAGAAGAGTCTCTCGTCATCAAGTGAAGACCCCCGTTCCGAGCTCATGACCGTCATCTACGGCCACGACGCCAAAACCTCGCTCAAAATTCGCACATATACTAAGGGCCTTGACTCTGGGTGTGTGAAAGGTGGTAAATTGACCGCGCTTGTCATCGAAGATGACGGAACGCAAAACATCGTCCAGGTCAAATGCCGTAATTACTCAAAGGGCTAAAAGAAGAGAGCCTCTTGTCTCACTTTTTTTTTGATTTGATATTGTCTTGGCCCTTCACTATTGCATCTACGGGCAGGCGTTTGGTTCCAGCGGCTCATGGTATATAAAGACTCACCATATGGAGTGTATGGGGTTTGCTTCTCGGGTATATTCTCTTTTGCTGCATCTTGTGGCGTGTGTCATATTGACTTTGTCTATACTATACCTGAACATGAATACTATTTGAACACAATTCCAAGGCTGCCCTCAAGAACATAATAGTAATCTAGAACTGCCCGGGTGCCAATATTTCGAGACACTTTCAACCCTGGCTACTCTCTGTTCATACTACTAGCATCTTAATAAACGGCCAAAGGAAACCTTGCAAGAAAAAATAGGTTTACACTCTATCTGCGCGCTAAACCCCCACTGTTCTATATACTCAACGCTCGATGTATCAGGTGCTACAAATGTCTTTCCAAACAGACCACGGTCTATCATGATGTTTAAACCAAAACCAACTATTGCGGGCTATACGCCGCGGTAGTATTGGCCCCGGAATAAGATACTGACCGGTAGCCCTCCAGGTCGCCGGATCGGAGAAGTCCTCATACCAAACGCCACCAAGGGCATTGATATGCACATAACCAAAGCGGAAATACTCCTCTTGGCCCGAGTGTTCTCGCTTCCAATCCAATGCAGGAATCGAGTCTTTGTCCTTGGATCTGAACTCCTGGTAGCGCAGGACATCGTTGACGACGACGCCAATACCGTCGACGGAAGGTGGAAGGTTGGGGAAATTGAAGATGACGTGGTTCAGGTCTGGAATTTGAGGCGGGTCGATGTTTGGAGGGATTGTGCCTAGGCGCCCGCCGTCCAGTAGGGAAGCGGGTGTTTGGAGGATGGAGTCGAAGCCCCATCGCGCGATACCGTTGATAAAAAGACCGACCAGGATACCTTGGAATAGAAGGCTAGGTCGAGTTTGAAGGGTTGTGCCTGGTAGGAGGAGGAGGGAGAGGATATAGTGGTGAATGCGGAGGTTCATGTTTGGCACGGCGACGAGGATGAGGACCCCCAGGACGAGAGCGCCGTATACGCGGAGTTGGGAGAAGAAGCGGCCCTCGCAGCGGAATCCCCAGGCTTGGAGGAAGGTTATGAAGATCAGGCAGCTGATGATTATTATCAGAGCTGGGATTGCGCCGGGTTGTTGTTCGAGGTCGTGGGGTGTGAGGCGGGAGATGGGGATGCGGTCGAAGGTATCTGTGTTTAAGGCGCCAACCCAGCAGCCGCCCAGCCAGAGTACTGTTTTGTCGATATGTGCGTCCAGGTTCTGCAGTGTGCGCCAGACGCAGAAGTAGTATAGAACAAATCCTACAAAGGCACCTGGCAGGAACCGACCCAGTCCTGTCGAGACGAGGCTGTAGTAGCCTGACGAGGATGGTGGGTCGGATGCCATGGCCACCTGGAACCAGACTATGAAGAAGATCGAGGCATAAAAGGCCGGTGGCGAGGTGATGGACATGGATAGGATGACCGTCACGATCAAAGTAAATGCGAATAGAGACCAGCGGATGTCGGAGCACTCGACGAGCTTGGCCTCACTGGATCCCGAGGAGCTGGCTTGTCGAGTCATCTTGAAGGACATGGGGAAATTGGACTGGAAATCGATACTAGCGATTCCATTTTTTGTCACGTTTTCGAATTTATCTTGTAGACCAGTGCGATGGAGGATACCGCAACCACCTGTCGCATCATCGATAACTCCTGCGTGCAGAGCCGATGCACAAATAGACGAGTCACCACGATAATGGCCACTCATAGGGCCATTGTTTTTAAATGCCCTGCCACCGACAACAAGGGGGCGGTAGTTGTACTCTTCGGCGCCTACAGTGTAGGGCTCGAGCAGGATGGCGGCTAAGCAGCCAGATGGACAGCGAAAAGCGAAGGACTGGTCATCAAATGGACGACAAAGATCTCCATTCAGACCGCATTCAGTTGCATTGCTCCTAATAACAAAGAATCAGTATTCGGTTCCGATTCAAACGCCCAGCCCGATCTTAAGGCGATTAAGGTGAGATTGACGTACCACAAGCGCGCGTGACACGACAGTTTAACCGGTTGTCCATAACCCAAAATCTCTTGGTCTGAGATAGAAGACTTGACCAAAGAGAAAAAGATAGCAATCCAAATTATGAGCACACTCACCAACAACGCGATCTTGGCTGTTGGCCGCTTCACCCACCGATCAACCAGACGCGCCGGCGCAGCCTGCCACTGTGGGAACCACGGCTCAATGTGGTAGATTTTGGGAGGCACCGGCCCACGAAGCCATTGATAAAAGAGCCAAGAGCTCGAGCAATCAAACGGCGGATCGCGAGCCGTCACCCTTGACTTAGGCAAATCCTGGTGCTGGTAATCCAAATCCGAGAGGGTGGAGTCAAACGAATTGCCCCGGTCAAAATCATCAGGTAATAAGGGCACATTGCCCAATTCTATATCGCCAATTGAGTCGTTGCTGAAGCGAGGCTCACGCGTGCCCTGAGGTTCAGGTTCAGGCTCAGCATCCTGATATTGCGTGTTTAGCCGCCGCTCGGGCGCAGAGATTGGGTTGTCGGAATAGCTGAGCGAAGGTGGGGACTCGTCCCTTTGTTTCTCGCCTACCGGTCCTAATTGCAATCGCATGTTGGCACGACCACGACTTCGAAGTGAAAGAAGTGATCGTGAAGAGACGACGTGGAGACTCCATTATGCCAAGCTGCTAATATCTTCTGGGCCCGTATTTCGCCTTAGTCATCTGGCGTGATGATCGACGAGGTGTTGCAATTGGTGAAGCATTGAATGTTTCATGTTCGTTTCTGACCTGCCACGGTGGAATAACTGTCCTCATTGGTTTTTTTGTTGAAGCTGTGACTTGCTGGAGGAGTTGTGTATTGCCAGGCAATGCCCTAACACTGCCCGTGGTCGGTTGCCACCGGAGATCGGGTTGGGCAATGCACCTTAATCAGGGCTTATACTCATCAGGGTGTGTAATAAACCTGATTTGAGATTTTCTTCAAATATCCAGTCCAATGACTGTGGCAGAGATGTACGTCGTAACATTTTCTAATTTTATGCCTGGGTGCCTGAGTGCCTGAGTTGAGCTGCCTTGGCTTCCTAATTAGGAAGTTTAGCCCACTCGAGTTGGTTCTTTAGAGTTCACCGGCTTGCTCTACATTTAAATAATTGTAAGATCAGATTTATTTAAATACCCCTTCACATCCTAGTTTCCTCTTGCTGTCTAGTTCTCACCGAATATCTCCAAGCCTACATACTATTCTCAACCGTCATGTCGCAATTCAGCTTCCTCAAATCGTCCGATGCCGTTCCCGGGAACGGATCACTCCCAGATACTTTCACAGTCACTGCACAACCTTCGACAGATGCATGGTCAAACCCACCCAATACAGAAAGATTCAATGCGCCAATCCTGCATCGCGATATGCCCCTTTTAGCCTTCCAACGAGCCCAAGTCACCATCCATGCTGATCTGACGCAGAAGTATGACCAGGGAGGTCTTATCATGGTCGTCAAGGGAGAGGATGGCTCTCGCAAGTGGGTGAAAGCAGGTCTCGAGCTTGTGAACGATATAGTTCATTTGAGCACTGTTTCGAAAGACCGAGGCTCGGATTGGTGTTTTCAGGCTGTGCCTCCTGGCTGCAAATCGGTGACGCTGGAGATGATCAGAGAAAAGGGCGATACCCTATGGATCTATCTACTTGATGGAACTCGCAGGATTCCCCAGCGCGAAATTACTTGGATCTTTCAGGGCGCGGAGACTGAAGAATGCTTGGTTGGGGTTTATGCCGCGAGGCCATCTAAAGACGGTGGCGATGATCTTAATGTACGTTTCGAGAATTTGACCATTGATACTATTTAGAGATTTATTGATACATGCCAAATTGCCCGGCTTCATTATGTAACCTGCCTACAAAGCAGTATTCCCGTGTTAGGTAGTTTTCATCCAGTATTTTAGAATGGTCACACTATTTGATATTTCCATAAGAAGAAAACTCACGATGTCCTATGACAAAGTTCAATATTCTCCAACTACACAGAAAAGAAAGACACCATCAAAATAATCCTTCTTCTATACTGACAGAGCTACTAGCATATTAGTAGTAGACTGTAGTAGTACTAACTTACAAATTAGAAAGTGGAGGTGGATCTAGACCGCTGTCAGCTGACGTCATTCCATCACCAGCTCGATCGCAGCCATTTGAAAGCTGCGACTGCCTTTCTGCCTTGACTTTCTTTCACTTCTCACACTTCTCACACTTCTCACGCTTCATCTACTACCTCTTCTGCCTCTTCTACCTATCCTCCTGCGATCGTTCACTCAACCACTAACCTACTACTTCTACCGACCTCCAGCAACTGCCAGCTGAGACATTCAACGCCAGGGAGAGCCCAGACGAGCTACTACTAGCCAAAATGCCTCAACTCTTCCCTACTAACCCCTCGGAACTGATGGTTATCCGCAATGTAACACCGAACGTTATCACTATGAGCCTGCCATTCGCACGATTCGGCATTATGCGATTCGGTGGTCGGGGAACCTTAGGTAAGTGAAGTCGGCCCTTACAGCATGGAAGAGCTGGCACATGCCACCTCGAGGCATTTACTTTTGCCCCCTTTTGACTCAGCTTTGGCCATATCAATCGAGCATGGGCTAACACACCTTGCATGACGCAGTCAAGTTAGCCACGGGCTCCCTCGCCGTCTTCTCCCCCGTCAACCTCACACCAGAGGTGCGCGCAAAAGTCGATTCTCTGGGCGGCAACGTCCGGTATATCGCCGCGCCCGATCTCCAACACCACCTTCACATCACGGCATGGAAGAAGGCTTTCCCGTCGGCACAAATCCTGGCACCCGAGGGCCTTTGGGAGAAGCGTCAGTCGAACGCAGATTTCCGAGACACCCAGTTCGAGCACGTGTGGAAAAAGGATGCGGAACCTCCGATGATCTCGGCAGAGTGGGACGCTGAGTTTGAAACCGAATATGTACATGGCCATGGCTCGCGCGAGCTCGTTTTCCTGCACAAGCCTTCGCGCACGGTCATTGAGGCCGATATGCTCTTCAACCTCCCCGCCACGGAACAATACTCCAAGACCGAGGATCGGGAGCCGCTAAACCTTGCGACCAAGATGGTTCTGCCTTTATTATCTACAAAGGCCCATCCTGCTACCGGCCAGCGACGGTTTGCCTGGTACGTCCTGTCACCTCACGATCGCGACGCCTTCGCCACCTCCGTTCGCCGAATCATGCGATGGGATTTCGACAGAATGATTCCGTGCCATGGAGATGTCATCGAGACCGATGCCCGGTCCGTGTTCCAAAACGTGATGGCTTGGTTCTTGGAAGAGGATCAGAAGCATGTCTGAGATGGCAGCGCGTTCTGCTGGGGACGACCGAACTGAACTATGACGTGGTGATGTTTCTCCTCTTATACAATCCTTTCCTGTCCATCCTCCCCCCTAATGGCCTGGGTATGGTCTCTCGTGGTGTGTGTATATGTGATATCGCGTGGTGCTGAGGGTTGTGGACTTTACCTAATTTGTATCATTAATCATGAGAGCCAAGACTATACTATATTACCTCCTGGCAAACAAAAAAAAAAACAAAAACTCCAAGAAATCCAAGACAGAAATAGAAATAGGCAACTTCGTTATATTCGTAGAACTTGCAATAGGTACAGTGGTGCACCGCCCGATCATGTGTGGGGGTGACTACGCATCGCCTCAGCCACCGAAGCGACAAGGTCTGTCTATCCCAGTACATACCCGACATTGGCTTCGCAGGCGAGACTTTCAAACGAGAGACCGCTCGTGCAGAAGATACTGTGAGGGACACCTGCACTGTCCATCCGAACAGACGGCACGTATTGCCGAGATCAAAGCTACCAGGGCATCAGGTGCTGTCATTGTACAACACTCCACCCTCGCCCCACGTCATAGGGCTGAAAGCAAATGAAGGCAAGGAACGCTTCACCTTACTCTGAACTTTCGACTTTCGACATCATACTGTATCAATTTACCGCCACAGACCGTTCCTGGACCAAGGACTGAAGGACCCAAAAAGTGGGCATCCTTGCAAGTTGGAATGAATCACTTGCCAATGCAAACTGCGCATCCAATGTAATGTCCTCGGCATGGCCTGAGCTCCAGGCTGCAGTGATCGGCCCCAGTGGAGCAGCCAGTCAACTAGGACATCGTCAATAGCGCAAGACGATCGACAACGGCCACGGGAACAACCAGCCACACACCACACACGCCCTATTCAAGGGAGATTTCCTTGGTTGGTGCTTAATCTCCGCGGCCAGCGCATCACCAGGACATCCCCCGGGGAAGTCCTCTGAGAATTCCTCTGCGAACTCGAACAGGGTCATTGTTAGAGTCAATGCAAATGTCATTGGACAGGTAAACAGGGATAGCCCGGAAGTACATGTACTGCGGGGAGGCGGGCAGAAACGAGACAGTCTCTCCCATGCTCTCCTTGGGGGTAGATTCTGACAGGACCATGCGTCAGAAGCTCGAAGCTCCTTGCTCCGATCGGATGAAGAAGCTCAAGCCACAGTTCAGTGCATCAGCGGCGGTCAATCCTCACGCAGGGTTGGCCAAAAAAAGCAGCCTAACCAACCTTGAGGAGCGTGAGTTTTCCTCTTCTTGTTTTTTTTTTTTACTTCTCGAACACAATTTTGAAGAGGAGAGGATTGGGCGCCAATGCAAAATTATGCATAGCGGCCAATCATGCACCTGTCTGTCTCTTGCTTGAACGGGTGAGTTTTTTTGAGCTCTGTACTTCGTATGCCATGCCGGCTTACACTAGTTGCTTGGAGAAGACCATCTGACGACATCGGGCTGGGTCTCGGATTGACTCTCTGCAGGGTGTGGGTCTGACCTTGGTGCATTCTCGACGCTGCCCTTTTTTTAATGTTTATTCCTAATTTATTCAATTTTTAGACATTTTATTTTTGGGTATACTTTCTCATGGGCTGGTAGTTTTTGTGGGCCCTTGCTTGGGAGAGCGGGTCCCTCCCTCGTTCGCTCGGAATCTGCCTGTCTGTGTGACAATCACCCGACCTTTTATATACCTCCTTCTGTTCCCTCCAAATCATCTACTTCAAGTTCTATTTCAAGCCTCAATATTTTCGAGTCAGCTCTACTACTAGTACCCTATCAAGCCTCGGGCTAGCTCTGCCATTCACATTTCCTATCAGGACAACCTTGGAACGAATTACAACCGGCTATACTTCAAGTTCATCATGCCCGTCGTTTCACGTCTCGCCTCTATTCCCCTCCGTATCGCGGAGATCGCCTTCGCTGCGGTATGTCTGCGATTTTTTGTCAACAGGTTCACCTCGCAAATCTTATTCTAATTTGACCTAGGTTGTCGCCGGTATCATCGGTCACTACCTACACTCGTTCCGCGAGATCGAGCCATGGCCCCAAGGTCGCTGGATTTACACCGAGGTCGTGGCCGGCGTCTCTATACTTTTTGGCCTGCTTTGGCTAATTCCATTCTCATCGGGCTTCTTTTCCTGGCCCCGTAAGTTTCCCATGACATATCATTTGAAGTCTATAAACATTCTAACATGATCCAGTTGATGTGCTCATCTCCTTCGCCTGGTTCGCTGCTTTCGGTCTCCTGGTCAACACAATCAACCAGCTTCCTTGTGGAGGTATCTGGAACTGGAACTTTATCCGCCACCGCAACGATGTATGCGGACGCTGGAAGGCTGCCGAGGCCTTTGCCTTCCTGTCTGCTATCGTCTGGCTCGTTTCCGCACTCGTTGTACGTACCATCGCCTCGCAATACAAACTCCCAATAATAAGTGCTAATTATTTCCCAGGGTATTTGGTTCACTTTCCGCAAGCGCGACTCCACCGAGGGCACCACCCGACGTCGTTGGGGCCGCAACCGTGGCGCCGATGCCGCTTAAAGTCACAATAATAAGGAGCCAGGGAGCAATTTTTTGATCGCTCGATCCAACGCTCTACAGTTCTGCAATGCTTTCACTCGTGCGATTGATGCAGCTTTGATCATCGCAAATGAATTACGCTCGTTTCATGAAATCTGTTTTGAAATTCTCGTCGCATTCTCCTCACGATGATGAGGTAAACGAATTACGACTTACGTTGATACCCTTGGTGGAACTCATTTTTTGGTACTGGTTTTTGGTGTCGTGTCATAGTCACTCGCTACAATAAAGAGATATTTGATTTTGCAACTCTACCTCCTTCAAAAGAGGTGACCACTTATAGTATAGATCGCTATGGCGTTCCCCGCACGTGGGGGGCGTCATTTCCCGGTTACCTGAGTCATCTCCCATACTTTCTTCTACGCCTTTCATAAATCTTCAGGTTGTCCATATTATCCAATAAACCGGGCCCATTTCACAAAATATTTGCTTCGGGATGAATGATGCCAATCAGATCCGCCTCCAGGAATCTCGAGCTTCGGCGATCCACGAGCTGGACTCCTCAGACGCCGAACAAAGAACCATGGATCTCGAGCAGATCGACTCCAGACAAGCAGAATCTAACAGGAAGAAATTATCTGTCCTCGTAGGATCTGGAATAATTCAACTACCTATATGGGGTACGTTCTTTGGCTACATGAATGAGATACTGCGCTGCTGATGCACCATGACCAACAGGCTTTGCTATGAGCTATGGTATCTTCCAAGAATACTACTCGGAAAACTGGATATTCGAAGGCGACCGTAGCATTACCGGTATCATTGGCACAACCGCGAATGGCGTCATGTACCTATCCATGCCATTTCTCTTCGCACTATTCACAAGACGCTGGGCTCGCTGGCGCCAAACTGCCGCTCTATGCGGGACGGTAATTGCATGCATTAGTTTCTTTCTTTCCGCCTACAGCACTACCGTCTGGCACCTGTTTGCTACTCAGGGAATCCTATCCGCGCTTGGATGCGCCTTGATTTACAGCCCGACAACCCTCTCCCTCGGCGAATGGTACACCACCAGCAACCGTGCTTTGGCATATGGGATTGTTCTGTCTTGCAAGAATATCGTCGGGACCAGCTGTCCCTTCATGGTTCGAGCACTGATTGATGCATATGGCTTCAAAACGACACTGAAAGTATGGACCGCTATTGTTGGGGGATCAAGCATCATCGCCATTTGCATGATACCAACCCATCCTTCAAAAGTGTCGATTCACCAGACTCGAGCACGGCAAATCCCGTGGCATTTTCTCAGACACCGGTCCATCTACTTCTACAGCATCGCGATTATCTTCCAAAGTTCCGGCTATGGTATTCCACAGACTTATCTGAGCACCTACGCCCGAGATGTCGCCATGTTATCTCAAACTTCGGGCACTCTGATGCTAGCTCTATTCAATGCGCCTGGTATCATTGCTTCGGCTTTCTTCGGATGGCTGAGCGACAACAAGAAAATCCCCCTGTCAGCCCAAGCTGTATCCGCAATTCCGCCAATCTGCAGCGCTCTTTCGGCTTTCTTTTTCTGGGGCTTGACGTCGAAGGGCGCGATTGGTCTGCTCATAATCTTCTCCATGACATTTGGATTCTTCTCCGGTGGTTATAGTGCTACTTGGGGAGGCATGCTGAAGCAGATAGAACGCGAGTCTGTTGAGAGAAATGAAGCCGTTGATCCTGGAATGCTTTATGGTCTACTGAACGGCGTCAGAGGTGTCGGTTATGCAAGTGGAGGGATTGCTGGCATGGGACTTCTCAAGGCTGGGACTATCGTGACTAGTCAGCGTTTTGCATTTGGGTCATCTTATGGTCCTTTGATTCTCTTTACGGGCCTCTCTTCACTCATCGGGGGATGGGTCGTTTTATGGAGGTGGAACCCGAAGAGATTCTTGCTATTAATGTCGCGAGGGTAGAATTCGAGACTGCTGGTACAGTGGAATACCCTTTCATTTGGTTGGAACATTTCAAATGTAGTTGATCCAGAATGTAAAATAGTCTGAGCCTCATACTTCGGTGAGTCTTTTTGAATTTACAGTTTCGCGAACTTGGTGGGAACCTTCCCCTCAATTCTTAACTCCGTCATCACCGAGATGGCAACTCCAAAGAAACCCCGCATATAAAATAAGAAACAGCCATCGATAAATTCAAGCTTTTTAGTTAAATTTACGTTTTCAGTATCCACGGAGAGGACAAATCACCCAGAATGTCCACCGAGTCAGAACCCGTCCATTTCTTCGACTTGTTTTCCGACCTACCAGGTATATTCATCTTCCCCAACACCCGCGATCGAATCATCATAAAAGCCAAGTTCCCATATTGATCATTTATTAATAGGAACCTCCAAATCATGGTCCCACAATACACTTAAGACCCGAGCCGTGCTCAACTTTAAGGGTATCCCCTATACTCAGAGCTGGATCTCATATCCAGACATCAAGCCCCTGGGAACCAGCCTGGACATACCACCAAACAAAACAGGCAGACCATATACTCTACCCGCAATCATCCACAAATCCACCGTGACATCATCCCCAAACGGAGCCCTAATGGACTCACTACAGATAGCTCTACACATCGACAAGACATTCCCATCACCCCCACTTTTCCCATCCGGCGACGCCAGCTACGCACTATTCCTCGCCATATTCAAGATCATGACTCTGATCGAGGCTGGGTTTCGTCCATTGATTATACCACGCGTCGTAGACCACCTCGATCCTCGGGGACAAGTCTACTTCCACGAGACACGGTCCAAGGCGTTGGGAAAACCGTTGTCGGAGGTACGACCCACGGACAAGGAGAGTTTGGATAGGCTGTGGGATATAATTGAGACGGAGTCTTCGACGCTGATTGCCATGCTGAAAGGAAAGGATGGGAAGAAAGGCCCATTCTTCGAGGGTGAGAATCCTGGGTATGCGGATTTAGTGTATGCTGCTCAGTTGACTTTTATTGAGCGTTTTGATAAGGGTCTTTTTGAGAGGTGTATGGGTTTGGGGAATGGTCAAGTTAGGGCTCTTTATACGGCTTGTTTACCATGGCTAGAGGGCCAGGGTGAAGATAAGGAGTGGCCAATTCCGCAAGATGCCTGATTTGGAGTTCACCGTTTTGATCAGACTTTAGCGGTGACTCCGTACAAACCTTGGAAGTAATATGCACTTGGTAAACGAGGTATACTTGTTAATCATGTAGTACACTGCCATTATTGACTGATTCTGGAAATTTATTAAAATCGTAGTTTTGTCTATGTGCTCAGTAACAGGCTTAGGGTATCATAAATTCAAGCACAACAAAGAACAATTTAAAGCACGGACGGGTAATTATTGCCAGGTTCCACTGGCCTCTTCAATTTCCTCGCGATGGGGTATGATGGACTCCTTGATATCGAATGTGTTGATAATTTCTCGCCAAGTTTCAAAGTCGAGACTGAAGATAGCCTGGTGTTTCTGAATGCCCTTTTGCTGAGCTTCGCTGGGCTGGTATGGATGTGCAGAATCTAATGCACAGTCAGTTTATCATATCACGAATAGAAATCAAACAACAGGTTTACTCACGAAGTGTTGGAATCTGGCGACTATCCGTGCTGATGCCAGCATTGCCATCACGGGCCAAAAAGCTCACATAGAACAGATTTTCAACACTCTGCCCAAAAGAGTGCGGGTTGATACAGAATTTGAACAGAGGGATACCACCATCATCGCACACGTCGTACTTGTCCATGGTGGCTTGAAGTGCTTCTTCCGGGGCGTCTTCCCCATACTCGTTCTCCAATTCCGCTTGTACTTGCTGCTGGCGCTGTACTTGCGTATCGGACAGAAGTTTGCCGATGGTGGAACACATTACTGTGAGGTTGTTGTCCTCTTGTCCAAGGTCTTCTTGGACTGGATCGTTTGGCCGTACAAGTTGCGAAGGGTCGGGGCGCTCCGTCGCCTTTCGCTGCGTGAATTGTCGCGTGCGCTTCTCCACGGAGAGCGGGCCCAGCAAAAATCCTGACACAGTCGGGCGAGAACTAAACGGCAGACAAGCCTTACGGCCAAGCCAGTCCCAGTTCATCGCATCGCCATCGTCCTCGCCATCACTGGCATTGGGATCTCTTTGGCTTTGTTGGTGGCGCCGGCGCTGGGTTGGGGTGATGGTTGATTCAAGACCCCGGCGCATATAAGAGATACACTTGGAAACGAATTCATCAACGTCAATACCGGCACCGGATTCGCCAACGGCGAGCTGGGCGGTTTTCTTATGGGAAAGGTCGGCTGCGTTGACCAGGAGTCGCGAGTCAAGGGTGGCATCTGAGGTCTGTTTGACTTTCGTGTAGAGGTGGTTCAATTGTGTAACGGTCTTGACGATTCCATCGTTACCGGACTGGAGAAACTCGCCTCGCGAGTCTGGGGTCTGTTAGTTGGCTCGCTGGTCTTGTCGCGACGAATGCGCGTAGGTGGGGGGGAGAAGTAGAGGATGGAAATCATACCGTTGAACTCTCTTGTTAAATCTCTGAGATCCCGACGAACCTTTCTTCGTTCGTTTATATCTTGATCAGGGTCGTAGAACTTGTTCTTCCCAACGCGTTGCGATGAGGGAATCTGCGAGTGGATGTTGGAGGTGCGATCGGTGAGGCGACGCCGTTTATCGTGGCTTGGGGGTGCCATTTGCGCTTTTGATCTTTTGTTGATGGTTCGTCGTCGAGGGTTCTCCTTGTCGGAAGAGGATCCAGGAGATGAAGGAGGACTGGAGTTGGGGGCAGATTGTTCATCCAGCTGCGAGTGAACGATTGGTGCCATAGTTGATTGGCGCTAAGAGGCGCCAGGTGAGGCAGAAGCAAACAAAGAAAGTGGAGCGAGGACGAACTCTGTACCAAGTATTTCGAAGGAGTCCGCTGTCGTTTGCAATAAATTATTCCCAGGGTTGCGATGGACACCGTAAGTTGAAAGTTGAGAGATCGCATTCCCGCAATTGTCCCTCAGTTGTCGCGTCGCGTATCTCCGGCACGTACTGCCTCACGTGATACTGGTACAGTGGGGTGCGATTGGAGTGGAGTGTATACAGGAAGTGAAGAAGACTCGTACTTAGATAATAGTACGAGTAGTAGCCGGTACTCACTAGAAGGACTTGAGCGATCATTCAAGTTGGTATTCTTCTGATGTATCTTTTTTTTGGGGCGAGTAGTAATACGATATTGTTTTTGGTACTCTGTTCTAGACTCTAGTATATACTATTTTGTTAGTAGTACCTTAAGGTAGATTTCATTAGCTGATCATTTTGGAAGTGGGATCTATCAGTATGCCCAGGTGCACAGTTCGCAAACATTCAAAAGGAAACCATTTATAAAGCCTTCATCCACTATGAATTTCAAGTTCTCCCATACTACTAACTACGTACTAGTTAACTCTAGTTAACTTACTCGTACTCCCATGAGGTACCCACCATGGCACGTGATGATAGCCAGCTCGGTCCCCACGTCCCCGGACGGAGCTGGCATTGGGATGGTCCAGTCAGCTTCATCATCGATGATGGTCCAGCGAGGATGGAGGCTTTCACCTTTGCGCTATCCACACAGGTGAACCTGCCTGTGTGGGTCAAGATGTAAGCGCTCCGATCCAAGCCACCGCCTGTTCAAACTGACAATCCCATAGTGGCACGCTTGAAGGCAAACAGAAGCAGATACCATTCTCGCGCCTTATCCAGGACCCAGCACTGCGATATCTCGGATCCACTCAGAACCCCGTCTCTGATCTCTTTGTGACGGTCCAATTATGGTCCGACTCAAAGCCCCTCGGGGTGCCCATGCAGACTGCCTACAAGGCATTCAAAGCGAGTCGAACATGGAATGAATGGCTGCGCATGCCCATGCCGATCAAGGACGTACCTCGAAACTCACAGTTGGCAATTACCGCCTGGGATATATCTCCACTAGCAGGCGATAAGAGCCACTATGTTCCATACGGAGGAACAACGATACAACTGTTTGACAGTGAAGGCAAGCTGAAAATGGGACGGCAGAAGTGCAAGTTCTACCGCCATAAAGCTGCGGATGGTTTCTCCTCAACAACCACACCATCAACTCCTCCGCCCAAGCGACGGAGACAAGGTGCAAGAGACCCCCTGGGTCTTTCGCCAGAGGAAGAGGAACTGGAGCGGATTGAAGTCCTGATCAAGAAGCACGAAATGGGTGAAATCGCTCGAATTGACTGGATGGACCAGATGGTTTTCCGCCAATTGGAGAAGCTCAAACTACAAGCCGAAGAAGCGGCTAAGAAAAGAGCTATTCTTATGGCAGCTGCTAAGCCAAAGACTACTAGCGGGGCTGATGATGATAGCTCCGATGACGAAGATATCGACGATGAGAACTTTACCCTCTACGTGGAGCTCCCACGATACGACCACCCGATCGTTTGGGCTGATCATCACTACCCTGCGCCGCCCATCTCCGGCTACAATCAGAATGTTCCAGCCCATCCCAACTCCGCACTTAAGCCTGTCCCAGAGGTCCGGTTTGGGCCCGGAATCGAGGGAGCTGATGTTGCGGGCGTGATCAAGATATATGATCCGGAAGTCGGAATGACTGGAAACCCGTGTGAAGACAAACATCGACGGTTGATCCGTAGTCATCGAACGGGGATCATGGATCGGGACCTCAGGCCAAATCCCAAGAATCGCGACGAGTTGAACATCATTGTGTCATACGAACCGACACAGGATCTGACTGCCGAGGAGAAAGATTTGATATGGAGGTTCAGATACTATTTGACTCGTGAAAAGCGGGCTTTAACCAAATTCGTCAAATCTGTCAATTGGCGAGACGACGGAGAATCTCGACAAGCCGTGGACATCCTGCCCAAGTGGACTGACATCGATGTTGACGATGCCTTGGAGCTTCTAGGTCCCACCTTTGACAATCCTGCGGTACGGTCATATGCCGTGGCAAGACTACGTAAGGCAGATGACGACGAACTTCTTCTTTATCTCCTACAACTGGTTCAAGCATTGAAGTATGAGGAGAATGCTGAAAACAATGCCGACGAGGCAGCTCATGACTCCTCACTAGCCAGCTTCCTGATCGCCCGGGCGGCCAACAATTTCAAGCTCGGAAACTACCTACACTGGTACCTGATGGTCGAATGCGACGACGCAGGCCCAGGTTCACAGCGTGAACTATTTGCCCGGGTCGAGTTCTATTTCATGACGGAGCTAGAGAAGATCCACGCTGAACACCGAAAGACTCTCCTACGACAAGGCGAGTTAATCGCTGTGCTCTCGAAGATCGCCAAAGATATTCGGTTCTCCCGAGAGAACAGGGTTGTGAAAATCGAAAAGCTGAAGAAGTCGATTCGAGATCCGAAGAATGACTTGATTCATATCGATCCTCCACTGCCGTTGCCATTGGATCCTGATGTTTTGCTCACCGGATGCTATCCTGACGAATCCAATGTCTTCAAATCCACCTTGTCACCTCTCCAAATCACATTCAAGACGACCGATGGCCGGCGATACCCCTTGCTCTTTAAGATCGGTGACGATCTCCGCCAAGATCAGCTGGTCATTCAGATCATCATGCTCATGGATCGTCTTCTGCAAAAAGAAAATCTGGATCTAAAATTGACTCCATACCGTATTCTAGCAACAAGCTCAACGGCAGGCGCAGTCCAGTTTATTCCTTCGACCTCCCTCTCTGCTGCATCCGCCAAGTACAAATCCATTCTCGCATACCTGAAAGAGCACAACCCGGACGAGAATGAACCCCTGGGCGTTCGCAAGGAGGCAATGGATACCTATATCAAATCTTGTGCCGGGTACTGCGTAATCACATACCTTCTCGGTGTCGGTGACCGCCACCTGGAGAATCTGCTTCTGGCACCTGATGGTCACTTCTTCCACGCAGACTTCGGCTTCATCCTGGGCCGAGACCCTAAGCCCTTCGCGCCGATGATGAAACTCTGCAAAGAGATGGTCGAGGGTATGGGAGGCACCACCTCCCCTCACTACATGCAATTCAAGCAGTACTGCTTCACAGCATATACCACGCTTCGCAAGTCTGCCAACCTGATCCTCAACCTTTTCAGTTTGATGGTAGATGCCAATATCCCCGATATCCGCGTCGAACCCGACAAAGCCGTGCTGAAGGTCAAGGAACGCTTCCATCTGGAGATGACGGAAGAGGAGGCCATTCGCCATTTCGAGCAGCTTATAAGTGATAGTGTCAACGCTATATTTGGCGTTGTGATTGATCGGCTTCATGACTTTGTGCAGGGATGGAGGGCATAGCGAATTGTCTATTCTAGTGTCTCATCTACTTTAAAGGGAGTTAAGGTTAGGATTTTTATTATTTCGCATAGACCTGGCGCAGAATGAGCGTTTGACAGAGGATACCCGGCAATGCTGCTTGCAGATAGAACAGCGAAGATGGTTTCTCGATGCAATTGATCAAATGTGCTACGGCAGTCGATATTTAGCTGTTCGCAGGATAAACCATAATTTGAACCAGTTTGTATCTACTCCTTACCTGCGATCTATCGTACAAGTATCACTGCTATCAAAAAACCCCAAAACACGTTGTGTCCCACTGACAGGTTTTGGCCGCTGTAAATGCACGCCCGACAACTAGCGTATATTCGTCAAATATCCATGATATCCAATAAAAGCTCAAATCTATTAATGACGACCAAACTCTTCATCAGGAAAACCACGGTTCTCTAGCCCAATCCATTCATGATCTGCGTCATCGCCAGTCATGCCCCAAACCTCCTGGTCTCCAATATCAGCGCTAAATCCACTAGCACGGTTCGAGTTGGACCTTCTTTCGGTATTTGTCGAGAGTCTATTCTCGAGAACACCGTCTTCACCCAAAGCCGACCCCTCTTTAAGTGTCTGCTCATTTTTCTTTGATCGGGCATCCTCGTCATCTTCTGGGGTGCCCTCACGACAAGCCCATGCATCGACGAAGCGGAGAGCTTCACGAGGCCACCATCGCTTCATAACTAGAAGACGGAACGGCACGAGAGCAATGATGAGGACAGGGAAAGCAGGGGCCCCGCGAGTGAGGGTGACAATGAATATGATTACCGTGGTAACGATTTGCAGGATTGTATAGAGATGAATCGGGAGGTAGGACGGATTGCTAGGGGTCACTTGGCTATCAGTAGATCTTGGCTGGGTGCTTCTCTGCAGTGACTGAGGGAGTGGAGGAAGCTCAGATGGCGGAGTAAGAAGGTAAAATGTGCGGTATAAGATTGGACTGTAAGCAATATCAGCAGTATTCTAGTAGATACCACCATCGATTCGAGAGCTCAACTTACTTGACCGACAAACTTTGCTCGCCCATGAAAAGGAATAACCCAGCTAGAACGCTGGTAGGCGTCAAGCCCAGGACTTTCATAAAAGGTGGACTGATAAACAATAGAATAGCGCCAGAATGGAGAAAAGCGGACCATCTTTGCTCGTATACCCGTTTCACATCTCGTCTTTCGATCTTTTCCTCGCCGTCCACGATGATAATTTTCTCTTCTTTCTCTGTGTGCATCAACGACTCTGAATGTAGTGGGGCCTGGGGAGGAGTCCATTTGAAGGTGGAATACCCAGAATGCCACATAGCGCCGTAGTCGTGCCCAGTAGGACTATATCCCAAGCAAACCCGCCTGGTTTGCGGGTTCCATATCGATCAATCGTGCAGATAATCGAACTAACTTCATGATCGAAGAAGAATAGAACAGTTATGATCAAACCAGGGATAAGAGATGCAAATATCCACTGTGTTGGTAGTTTCCAAAACTCAACGAAAAATATTTCTCGTTCCGGAGAGGTTGGCCGGAATGAGTCGCTGACAGCCAACGTCATTTTGTCCAGGTGGGCCAGCTCGCCAACATGAGGTAGACCAATGAATATTATGATGGATATAGCGGCAGCATATTCCGTGAGGCCGAGACGAATATATCGATGAAATAAAGGTTTCCAGCTCTCGGCTGTAGAAAGGAAGATGGCAAGCAACATTGTACCCACGGCACCAATCACGGCGTAGAGAAAGGCGGCAAAGGAGAGACTTTCGTGGGCTCTCTCAAGCTCTTGGATGGCTTTATGGAAATAAATGATGCTGTTGAGAAGTGAGAATATTTCTGTCGCAAATGTCGTCACATAACGCATGGTCCAGTCGTGGGCATTGATTATCGCCAAGACATAGTGCATCCACGCGGAATGAATCAAAGACCAAGCCATAAATGGCAGGAATGGAATCTTGATAGAACAAGAATTAGTTACTTCGAAAGCAAGGCATAATAGTGGAAGTTACCTGAAACACTTCGTCACACAGCGAGTAGATGTTCTCTGCCAAGACAGAAAACGGGCCCGTGACGCCGAGAATGGTGAGGGGTTGAATCGAGAACCTGAAGCCGAAGAATTAGTCTCTTGACAGCCACAATTTTCTAGAGAGAACCTGCTCAATAAGAGTACATACACTGAGAATATGATGCCGCATAATCCGGTACTGAACACCACCTCGATGGTGCCCCAAGTCTTGCCCGTCAACACATAGAGATCACTAGCGAACGTAATGCCCGGCAGAAGATTCGTGAAGAAGACGTAGACAGCACTGGCGAAAATAAGTTGATTGAAGACAGTCCAATCGGACGTCCATCGTCGGCGTAGATTGACAATATCTTGCTTCACTAGGCGAAATGGACGTAGAGGACCACCGGCCGCGACAGAACCACGCAGCAACCGTAATGGCCGTGGCGTGTGCTTAGACGGCGTGATGATTGAATGGGCATCATCTTGTTCATGGACATGACCCTCGGAATCAAGTTCCACAGGTTGACTGTTGCTTGTTCTTCTTCGTCGACGTGGTCGTGACTGTGATCTGCGACGGGCCGATGAGATCCGTGTGGACGGAGGACGGAAAGCTGATATCAATGACATTGTGCTTTTACTCTTGGTCAAATTGAGCAATTTGGGACCAGAAAAGTTTGCATTTTGGATAATGTGAACATTAAGTTGTCCATTGTAGAGGCGAAGTGGGTCGTCCCTTGGCT
The DNA here is from genome assembly GCF_028827165.1 of Penicillium cosmopolitanum. NCBI lineage: Eukaryota > Fungi > Ascomycota > Eurotiomycetes > Eurotiales > Aspergillaceae > Penicillium > Penicillium cosmopolitanum. Next base: position 3,142,025 of record NW_026622676.1, on the reverse strand, counting down.
GCCAGGATGAACTGGAACATGAATTGGGGAGATCCAATCATTTCACCTTGTGTTTCCGTAGATACACGGGCTGTGTCTACAAGTGCCCAGGACTGTGATATTTTTGGTATTTTCCAGGTTTGGACTCTCTTTACCTCTTTAAATAATCTCTTGTGCCCCATTTTGAAGTATTGAGTGCTCACTCCTCCCTTTTTACTGAGAATGATGCCAAAGTGCATTTAAACTAGGGTACTAGTTACTAGCACATTATACATGGGAGAGCATCCCCTTACACCGCCCAGCCTACCGCCTTTATCCCACTGGCAATATTTTCTGTCCGCAGCATGTCAACTGCGCCGAGTCGATAACACTCCTTCGACTCGCTCTGTGACGAGGCTGAACTTTGGAAGTCGATAATGACTATCATATTAACCAGCTGATCCTTTTTGTTACGCAACAATGGCGCAGTTCATACCGCGTCAAGTCTTCCCTAATTATGGGGCAATTCCGAGATCCTATTTCCTGGGCCATCACCGCGCCGGTCTGACCCAGATGAAGAACATGCTCGCATCGATTGATTATGTGGTCGAATGCCGGGACTACCGCGCCCCTGTCACCTCAATAAACCCTGTGTTTGAAGAGGCATTGGGCAAGAAGCGACGAATAGTCGTCTATACTAAGAGAGATCTTGGCAGCGTCCCAAAATCTTCAGCACGGCAGGTGGTCAGTCGCATTCTTATTCATTCTGCATAAACCCTACAAACATACTGAAGGTTACTCTTCTAGACAGAAAACAAAGTGCGGGGCTTCGACCCGAACAGTGCTGTCTTCTTCACCAGCTCAGCCTCCCGCGCCGATGTATCTCAAATAATCAAACACCTCCGAAACGACGCTGCGGCTCCAGATAAATTGACCGGATCTCGCGTGATGGTAGTGGGAATGCCCAATGTTGGCAAATCAACGTTAATCAATCATCTAAGGAACCATGGCGTGGGCAAGGCGAAAGCCCTGAAGACCGGTGGCCAGCCAGGCATCACTCGGAAAATCGCAAGCCCGGTGAAGATTATTGAGCGCGACAGTGGCGCGCATGTATATGTGCTAGACACACCTGGTGTCTTCATGCCATATGTCCCCGATGCGGAAAATATGCTCAAGCTGGCGCTCTGTGGCTGTGTTAAAGATGCGATCATCTCACCTGTCACCCTTGTGGACTATCTATTATACAAGATTAATTTGCATGATGCGCAGGCGTATCAGCGATGGTCGGAACCTACGAATGAGGTGATGCCTCTCCTCGAAAACTTTGCGCGAAAAACTGGGCTACTTGGGAAAGGCGGAGTGCCCATCATCGACTCTGCGGCTTTGCATCTCGTCCAGAAATGGCGACAAGGCGACATTGGTCGCTTTCTGCTGGATGACTTGGATGCGGAGAAGCGCCAACGAGACGACCCTGATTATAAACCTCCGATGAGCATGTCACAGGCATTGAGGATAGAGAGGGTCACTCGGAAAAACAGATCGGATGTGAATAGCAGCTCCGAGTAATGTATTGTACATATAACGAAAGAAACCCCCTGAATCGAAAATTTAATCTTTTGAACGACCAAGTCGATGGATAACAAAAAAAAAAAGAACTAAGAACAATGCTCGAGATGGAATATTTCGCAGAAGTATCCGTAACGCCGAGAACTGAAGAAAGAAAAACCCCTCCACATATGCAGGAGTGAGAAGCTCAGGATATTTTATCCAATAGGCGTCTCCGTCGCCGGTCGACCATCTCCTCTTGAACTTCGTCGAGTGTGGGAAGTCGCCATTCCACACCGTCTCCGGCATCACCAGGTAGTGGTTCCCAGCCATCCTCGGCGTCGTCATCGCCCTGAACACGCAAATTCTCAAGCGCCTCTTTTTCCTTTTGCTTCTCATATGCTAGCAGCGTTCCATCTTCCTCATCAAGACCATAGCCAAAGTAGTTGGCATCGACCTTCCTGGTCGCAATGTCTCCACCGCGACCGGAACCAGCGCCCTCCTGTTCCTCCGCAGGGCCCTTTCCCCGGCGCGCCGCCGCCTCAAACATCTCCTTGACACCAGGTAACTCTCTCGCACGACCGAAATATCGATAACCCTTGCCACCGCCAGGTATTTCACGCCCTTCGTCGTCGTAAACCCGACCGGATCCGCGCATGTAGTTCGGCCCGCCGAGATTTTTAATCTGCATTTCCCATGCCCATTTCTCCCGCATGAGCTTGTTGATTTCGTCGTTCAGATCGCGTATCTGGTAGTCGCTGAGACTGGGCTCTTGGATGCGCGAGACTTTGCGAGAGACTTCTTTCAGAACTTGGCCGCGCCAGCGCTCGCACGTGGGGACCGCGTCGATACTGGTGATGGCCTTTGGTCGTCGAGTACGGGTGACGTCTATGATGCCCATGTCCGCTGCCTGCTGCGCCCGAAAGCGGTACAGCATGGACTGCGCCTTTTCGCTGTTTCGAGCCTGTTCATGGCGTGGAGGTTGAGGTTAGCAAAATCGTACGGTAGGTCGCGAGTGGGTAAAGTCGTTCCAAGGGGGTTCAAATCAGATGGTAAAATACTTACCATTTTGAAGGATATGTCAAACCGACGACCCGGTTTGTGGTAGCGAGGGTCGTGGGAGGTCCGGATGGTAAAAGTGAAGCTCGACCGTTGAAGTTCGGGTTGCTGCGCTTATCATCACGTGGTCGCCCTTTTATCACGCAGCCCATTGAAATAGCCCCTGGGAGCCTCTGGGTAGGATTCCCTGCCTAAGGTTGTCGCCCATCGAACCTTTCCCATCTGGCCTACATCATGAATCTACGATTAAGCTTACCGTTGTCATTTCTCTGGCATACAATACACAGACTTTGCCTCGCTAGTTAAAGGAACGATCGGTAATATGATGTAACTCATGGTAGGATGTCAAAACAGCATGGTTAACCATCACCGATGAACCCACTCTACCAGATTGACTACCAGCTAAGATAATGATCATCCTTTTCACTGAAATTAAGTCCAGCATCATTCTTTTAGAATCGGGGTTCCTCGCCTTATTTTCGGGAATAACGATCGGGGGGATAAACACTGGGGCTTATAAACTAATGATACCGAGTCACACTCTAGACCAATTAATAATTCGGCGTCAGCAGTATGATTAGTTACAAATCCAACGAGCCCTTTTTGACTTTCAAATGATATCGATCTTTCTATTAACTTACTCCGCATTCGCGCTGTATTATTTTCTCCCCGGGGCCCTGCCTCTAGTCGGATATACTCAATCGTGGCCACCAATCGCTATCGATCTGAGCCGAGTCCCAAAACTACCTGGTAATGGAATACCACCGGAGAAGAAGGAATTGAGTCCTTGTAATTGGCCGAGGAATAAATCACTCTAATTAAATACATGGATATGATGAAGTCTAGTTGAAAGCAATTATAACTTCAAGGGCATTGCCTCGAAGTAGCAACTGGTGGGTATGACACAGGACTGATATCGAGCTCAATGGTCTTGGGACTGTCGCTCAATGTAAGCAGGAGCTTCTTTCATCTCGTTTAACTGTATCTCTGATAGGCTAATGTCTTGCTGATATGTCATCATTCCACAAGAAAAGTACCCAATGTCAATGAAATTCAGCATCATCCACGAATCCCATGGAGGAACCGACCTTGGTACTCCGAAAAAGCTCACTTCATTTGACCCTAGTAATGAAAATGCTACCTTGATTTATCAGCGAGCCTTGACTCTTTTCAGAAGCGAGGATCCATGAAAACTGGTCAAGTTGTGTTGATCGATGGTACCTTTCGGCGAGCCGGAGCTTTCAAGCAAGGATCAATTGCGATGCCGGAGCAACTTAGTTTCACAGAAGCTGAAGCTCTAGGTTATCCTGGCCTGACTACGAGGAATGACCCTTCTATCATCCCCGGGTACCATATCTAACCTGGTATTGGGTGCTTACGCAAAGAAACGGGAGTGGCGGGTATATTTACACTACGGCTTGCTGATGCTGTGGGGGGGGGGGAAGATTGCAATGATCAGTTATGGGGGAAAGAAAGGTTTCCACTAGGTGAAAGAGTGGAAACTGTCATGTAATATAGGGCACAGCCAAATTTGGGAGTCTGTGAGGGAGCAGACAGGTGTTGAGCGCTTGAATTTTGTAATCGCCGTTATAGGGGCCGATAACTTCGAAGAATGCCTTTTTTGTGTCTTAATATGTGACGTCAATGGCTTGATCGGTACTCGAAGAGGTGACTTTTTTAAGTCCCGTGAAGCCAAGCTTCTTGGAATGTTATAGTAGCGACCGTTATTGCCTTCCATATCGGAGACGAGAGATGCTCTTGCAATCCCTAATCACATGATACGCTAACCTAATACGGATAGTGATTTAAATATAGCATTTGTATCTACCATGTAACAATACTAAGTCTTCCACGATACCAGTATGAAAGGTACATTCAAACTAGGAGCCTGGACAGTAATCTATTGTACTGTGACAAACAAGGCAAACATTGGACTGGCAACTGTACGGACTACAATGCATTTATCATGTGACGTAGTCACATGACGGACAACTATTACCCTCCGCCCCTGAATCATGAGCATGAGGGCTCTTTAGCGATAACTCTTGTAAATAAGACACATTGCTCTTTCATCATTTTCTACAAGTATTCACACTGGTCTCGCCACTAAGTTACGTCTCGCAGCTGTTTCACTGCATAGGGCCTGGCACTTTCTTGGATGTCCATCTAGGGTTAAATTCATAGGCAAGGCTCGACAGTGAGGTCTCATCTACAATCTATAATATGTCTTGGGATTGTGTTCCCTCGGAGATCTTTGATGCAATCAACGAATATCTCGATCTCAACACCATCAAAAGCCTCCGCCTTGTGAGCAAATACACCTCACAGCGATGCCTCGGCCCTCGCTTTCTTTTCTTCGCGTCGCAAGTAAGAACAGATCTCACGTCAGGTAGTCTCCAGGTATTGGATAAACGCGCCTCACATCCCGTTTTTCGAAATGCCGTGCGTTGCCTGATCATCCAAGCCACATTTTACGACCACTGTGGACACTATCCAAAAAGGCGCAAGCTCGAAACATTCTATGGAAGCAGAGACCCAGCAAATATGGAATGGCTGAAGAACCTACAGAAGGAGCGTAATACGATGTTGGATAAATTCATTATTGATTCTCTAGTAAATGCGCTGAATCAGTTTTCGGCACTAGATGAGATCAAAATACAGCCTTATATTACGATCGCGCCTGGAATAAACATACCGCTTCGGCATTCATTCACATTTCGGTGGGCATCCCATGTGTGCTTTCTCACACTAGCAGCCGCGGCGAGAAGCTCTACTATATTACGGCAACTAGGCATCTATCAAGGTTGTGAACCCTACAGTGAGCCAGGTCGACTCTGCAGCGTTCCAGCAAGGGAAATCGCTGTTCATCTCAAAAAGATAAAAGGGAAACGCTTAGGTGACATTTACCTACCGATCGAAAGTCTTGGATTGAAGGTCTCTGGTGAAAAGTGGAACCCTCCTAGAAGGCAAGGCTCGATGCGGTCACTGTTCACAGGGCCTATATTAAATGGCCGAGGTGGTGCTTATAAATCAGACAACTTTTCTGGTCTAGAGCAGCTACTTCAGTGCGCAGCCAAGCTTGTTAAATTATGCCTCGCCTTCGACTTCGATTATCACCGCGATTTATCAGTGCCCGAAAGCTACTATACATTCTTCACAAGAATGGCCGATAACGTTTACTTGCGTCAGCTAAAGCATTTTTGCCTGATCGATTTCCCGGTCACTGTCAATGCGTTGCTCGAATTTCTCAGAAAGCATCAAAATATCGTGTCACTTTGCATGAAAGGACTTTGTATTCCCGAGGGAGAGAGGTGGAATCCTATTCTCAAATATATTAACACAAACATGCTGGATCTGGACGCTCTTTCCATCTCATGTCTTAGACAAGGCGCACATTTCGTTGAGCTGAACCCCGATCCTATGATTAGGCGCGATTCCTTTCAGGAATTATAACTGGGAACAAGGCTGCTACTCTTATACACATCACTGCCCTTCAGGCTGCGAGAAATGGGCCCGAGCTCATAAGTACTTTCGCCATTTAGGGCGCGGTAAGAGTGTGAGTTCCAAATTTGTTTGTTCTCGATTTTCAATCTCCTGGAATTGGGATTACCCGGAAGAAGTGTTGTTTGAAGACATCGCTGCAGGTTTCACTCTGGGAACCTGGTACGTATCTTTCTATATTGTCCCTCTAATAGAACCCTTAGTAATGATATCCTTGGTCTAATCAGCTTTTGTTCTCTAGGAACTCTTCTGATGATAGCAGCATAAACTGAACCAATGCTTTATCAAAAAAGCGAACAATGGGGTTAATCCTGTCAGGGAAGCCACTATAGGGTATCTTGGATCGCTATTTTCCTAGAAAAGACTGTTGGGTAACTCTAGAGAGTTGGGACGCTTAAGTTGGACAATAGCATGGGGTGTGTAGTTTAATTTTTGGAGCTATAATAATAATACATGACCATACAGCTTAATCAGCATTCTACGCGTTCGGCTCTATACCGCTCGACCTAAAATCAGATTTTGAAATACTAGAATACCATATCGGGATTAGTGCATCATGTGGTTAGGGCTTGAAAGAGCAGATCTCATATTTTCAAAATGGAGAGCGATAACGGTCGCCACTGTAATCCAAGTTGTTCACAGCTAGACACTGTCCTTGGCCAGTGACTGGATGACAGATGAAGAAAATGTGACGCGCCGGTTAAAAAAGCCCGGAAAAGAAGTATTAATGGTACTATTCAACATTCATATATACCTAGGTACTGTTTGAGACTGTTAGACACCATGGTCAGTTCTCTCTTGGAATCCTACTGCTCATATGGGCATGTTTTCCCGGATATAGCCCAGGGGAAAACATTAAGGGCAATGCTTTGTCCGAAGTAAGCGATTCAATCTTCATCTTTACACTCCGATTGGTGCTTCTCCGGTCTCGCAGCGTCTTCTTCCGAGGGGTATCTCGTATGTGTGACGAATGACAATTACCTGGGAATATCCTGGGCTATTTTTATAGCCGAAGAGGACTGCAAACCTCGACTCATTCAAGTTGTACAGATACCACACTCAGTACAACATTAACCTAGCCTTTCCAATACACCATAATTTTATCCATTGCAAGCACGTAGTATCAATATCTGTCACATTACTGATAACATATCTAATAAGCAAATCCCCAACCCTCGAGGCTCTGCTTAAATTCTGACACAGGTTTATCGCAACCCCATCAGCGCTTTGCCATGGCAGGATGGCAGAATACTCAGGAAAGAAGCTCTTTGTGCTTACGATAGCTTTGGTTCCAGCTCAGGTTATCTGCGTGGTCCTTCGACTTTTCGTCCGATATAGGAGCAAAATGAAATTCGGCTTTGACGATCTAGTGGTTGTTGTCTCGTTATTGGGACAACTAGGTCTTGCAGGGGTGATTATCGGTATGCTATGACAGTTATATCAGAGGATATCCATTGTAGTGGAACCCTGCTAATACGAACGGGTGTAACCAAAGCCGAGCTGAAATATTCTGGCATCGGCTACCATATAGCATATTTAAACGCAACGAATCCGAACCTCATAGTATTGGAACGCAAATTTCGGTTGATGCAAGCTTATATCTACGTGGTCACCGCCAATCTTCCAAAGATATCGATTCTTATACTGTATCGTCGATTATTTACTCCTACGATATTACGACTTATAAGTACTGCGATGATATGGGTCCTCGCCATCGTTATCGTCGTCAAGATTCTCCTCGTTTCCTTTGTATGTCGACCATTCGCTGCAAACTGGGATCAGGATAATCCCGGTAGTAAATGCTTGAATATGCAGTCTGTATCTTCCTTGTCTACTCTACCAAATATTATTACCGACGTCGTGATGCTTCTTCTTCCCGTCCCGGTGATATGGTCCCTACACACAAAGCTTATAACCAAGATACAGTTGACATTCACATTTGCTCTTGGTAGCCTGTCAGTATACTATTATTGTTCCCCAAAGAACAGCATGGATGCTAATTATCTGAGATCTCTAGTGGTCTTATCACTTCCATCCTACGGTTCCAATTCTTTTTTGTTACTCAAAGCTACGACGTGACATGGTCTGCCATCCACCGGAGCATATGGACTGAAGTTGAGCCAGCTGTGTATCTAATTTGTGCTTGTATAATCACATACAAGCCTCTTTTCGACTGTTTTGGTATAGGGGGGGTCAAGGAAGGTCTCTTCAAATGGCTCACAGGCGCAGGGTAACCAGAATCCACGCTCTCAAGATGAGTGGGTCATTCTGGAATGAAGCCTCTATCCGAATTCTACCTGGCAATTCTTTGCAATGGCATTGAGGTAAAATCATAGCATTTACTTACATTTGGTTGTTTTGAGTTAATATCACCTAGTAACGCCTTACATCAGATTGTGTTATTTTTGGAGGATTTTAGTCTGCAGTACCTTTTGTGATCTCCCAGCTCTTGGGATTCGAGAAGAATGCTACTGTAAGTGTCGAATAACCTTCATGTATACTAGTATCGTTAAACAGCTACTAATCGCATAGCAAGCAACATTCGAATCGAAAAGAAGAACATAATCAAAATTTTGACTACATTTCGCCCGATAACCAACGGATCACACAAATTCAATAACGAAAGTCAAAATAAGACATCAATCTTCATCGAAAGAGAAACTACTTAAAGATTTTTCGAAGACCTTTAGCCGCCCTGTCTCTCAATCCTCTTCTGCGTGATTGTCCCGCTGCACCAGTGGCTGCAGGAGCTGCAGGAGCTGCTAGGGCAGCGGGGGCAGCTGGAGTAATGGCCCAACTCCCTGAAGCCCAATTCGTCGTAGTAGATAGTGGAGGTGGAAGAGGTGGCGCAGGCGGTGCAGCCGCAGGCGCATGCCATGATATTGGGGGTGGAGCAGCCTCTGCGTCTCTATCAAAATCGGGAAGGTTATCAAAATCCTTCCTTTCAGTTGCCAGGTGTAAGCGTCCCGTATCATCTGGAAGCGATGCAATGCCGATCATGTGGCGCCACCAAATTCCTGAAAGCCTGAAATCCGTGGGGCTTGACTGGCTTCCTCTGTATAGCACGGCATTAATTGTTGTCCACGGTATTAATTGAACGTCTGTACTTGAGAATAGTGCAGCCTCCAATAGAACGCTGGGTGCCTTCATATTGCCGTTGCTTGTATTCAATATTACCCAGCCGAGGCCTGGCGCCTGATGATTAGGTTCCATTGTATGGAGGAGGTCTAGATCTCCTTGAAAGATGTGCATATGGGTGGCTCCAGTATCGTCAAGGAAATAAAGGGGATGCCTTACTGTTGAGCCTGGGATACGAATATCAAGGGTCATCTAGATAGAAAGAGATGGAGTCAGGAAAGCGATACAGCAACTTGAAGCTAGTATGCCACAAGCTTACCTCGTGCTCAAACGCATGAGGATACATGGCGAGTAATTCACTGGCTATATAACTGTGAGCCGGCTCAAGCCCATCGCGCTGTCAGAATAGTTAACATCATCAACTAGCACACAATGAGAATCACAGTGGAACTTACCCCTTCCACCCAGAATCCTTTATGCCCTTCATGCTCCCTGTTAACCTCCAGGAAGTCGTCAACGTCGAACTTCTTTGATCGACCGAGCTTTTTTCCCTTCGACCAAAATGTCACGTATCCGGGCCGCCAGGTCAACTTCCCAGATCGGTACGCTGCGATGATTGCATCCACATTTGGAAGCTGTTCGGTAGGGTCTTCTGACTCGGTGAGTTCTTCTCTGATAGATTTCAGACTTTCAAGGCGTAAAACAACCTCCCAAGATAGTCCTGGTTCCGAGGCAAGCATTTCTCTGGAAATAAAATATTAGATAAAGTTTTTTTTTCTTTTTGTCTTTCAAATAGATGTTGCTACAGGGGGTCTCTTACTCTCGTCGCTTCTTTAGCCCGTCATACATCTCGAGTCGTTTTTCAAATATAATAGGCATAATTCCCTCTTCAATTCTTACATGACATCTCTCAATCTGGCCTTCAATATCACTGCAGTACGAAGTCATCATTAGCAGACCTCAAGTTGAAACATCCACTACTCGCACTCACTTTTGATGGATATCCGGCTCGTCCATTGACCACCCCACAGGAACATCATTGTAATTAGTGATTGGAGGATCATGGGGTTCCCATGTTCTTGGCCGTTTCGGAAGGAGAGGACCGCGAGTCTTAAGCTGCAGGGGTTTGCCCTGGGCTCCCGATTCAGCAGGGACCTGCTTGGGGTCTTTATCTCCACTTCGACGTTTCTGAGGGGCTTCTAATTCTGAACCTGATTCATCTCGAACTCTTTTCAGAGTCTTTTTCTTTGGGTTGCGCTCCCTTAGGGGCATTTTGGAACAGCAAAAGGTCACGGATGGTGCTTAGAGTAGAGCATTTTGGACTCGTGGGAGTATCGATTTTAAAGCATACCATGGAATGTCCGTTCACAAAGACAGATGGGACAGAGCTGTCCCAGTCGATGGATAATTCCCCATAAACAAAGAGTTCCAGTCAAGGGCCGAGGGCCGAGCGAGGTCATCAATGAACTGAAAACACGGACATCTTAGACACGACGTTTAGAAGAAGTTTTATCAAAGAAATATATTTTCCAAGAAATATTAAGTAACATCGCCTACCCTTCTAGTATGAGAGTCATTCTCGGAGGCAGGGGTTTGAACGGCAGTCTTTATCTCATCGTCAAAGGGGGGTTCAACTTCAGTTCTCCTTGAAAGACCATCATCATCAATGGATGGCGAGTCCAGCCTCTCAGCCCCCGTCTCGTCGGAAGTGTTCTTCTTTTCCTTTTTCCACTTCCACCACTGGAGGAACCCCATTCCGCCGATACACAACAAAAGCAGCCCGGTCGTAGAAACCGCCATAACAAGCTTTCCAGGATGAGAATCGATATCTCCATCAATGCGCTCGATAGACCATGGATAAGCATCAGACTTCACAACAATGTAAATACCGAGCCCCATGTAAAGGAACGGCACAACATACTCGGCATATTTCTGCGCAAGCTTCAAAATATGCCTCTGCTTCATAACCAGCCACGCAGCCAGACACCATACCCCCAGGAGGATGTAGTAGACAACGACGTAGACAGCGATCTCCGCACCCTTCGCCTGCGAAAAGAGCGGTATGTATGTCCCGATATTATCACCCCCGTTAATAACAGTCATCGATCCGACCTTGAAAATGCCCTTGAACGAGCCCAGTCTGGATCGTATATTCCCCCTCCCTCCATCTCCTTCCACAGCCTCCTCCCTTCCCCCCTCACCTGCCTCCCCATCAGCAGCATCACCATCCTCCACGTCGTCATCCTCATCATCATCATCATCCCCGCCAAATATCAACCCAATCAAAGCCCAAACACCAAGAAGCATAGGCAACAATCCCAAAAACCCAATCGGCTCCGAAGGCAGAACAAGCGACACGCCAAACCCAATCATACTTATAACCACAATCACCGTAAACCCCAGATACTGCCCGATGGTAATCTTCAACGGGGTGAGAGTGGCATTCTTGCGTGTGCTTGCCTCGGCAAAGAACGTGACCAGCACGAATGCATCGTCGATATTCGTGATCGCAAACGACGCACATGCCGTCCCGATTGCTTTGCCGAATTGCATCATAAATTGTGTATTCGGTGGGCACCTCGGTTCTTTCAAGTTCGCTTCGCGATCAGCCTGCTGGCCTGGAGGGTGGAGGGTTTTTAGTCCCAGGTGTGTATCTGGCTTGGCTAAAGCGTGGGCCTGGGCGGGCTCTTAATGTATGCTGCTTGCAGTGGAGTGCAGCTTTGCTTTTTCTCTCTTCTCTGCTCTGCTCTGCTCTGCTCTGCCGTGATCGATGTTCTCGGTGGTGGATTCTCGACTCGATGCGGAGGGGGTTTGGATCTGGATCTGGATCTGGACCTGGCGGGTCGCGGCGTTGGGTCGAAGTTTAATGGTTATCAGGTCCTCATGTTGATAGGGGTGATTCTAGATTCCTCTTCCACAAGTGGGCGCTCCTTCTATCTGCACTGTCGAAAACTTGAAGTAGCAGATCCAGATGACAGGTCATGCAGTACGGAGGATGAACTATTGCCAGGCATCCAAATTGCCCCGTAGGGCTGATCACGTGGTGCCGATCACTGGAAGTGGAACACTGGCAGTTGGGCAGAGCATTCTTACTTTCGAGTTCGAGTTTTGAATTATTTAAATAGATTATATATGATGGCAGGGATTAGAGAGTTTGTTTGTAGAGTTTCTTTATTCAATGGCTGGTGGAAGTTATTATATTTGCGAATTTACTCTCGTGGTGTATACAGTGCTGGTGGAGTGCCAGTGCCATGCCACCTGCTAGGGGTTCGAAGACGGGAGTTGCAATGTATTCTCGGCATCACTGTATTTTAATATTTTAGCATTCATATAGGTAGTATTTACCTAGGTATACACATGTTATACTAGTATTCTTGAATTAAATACCGTAATAGTCTAAGCACTGCCAGTCGCAGTACTGGAAACCTCCAGGGCTTGGACTCGGAAGGGTCCAGAATATATTTCTACTAGTACAACAGGGTCACGGACCGGTATCAGGTCAGGTCAGTTTGAATGCCCAACTCATCCAAGTCAGACGTTCATGCATGACCAATTCCTAGGTGATACAGCATGACGATCAGCGTTCAAGGTTCTCTTGGCTAGTAATTCAATGACCATTGTACCCGAGGTCAACTTCAAGTTTCCAAAAATACTCGGAACTGGAGTTCACATCGGCAATCTTATCAGCCACCAAGTTGGAAGATCCGAGTCCGGGCGCCAAGGAGTACGAGTAAACAAACCGCCGACCAACTGAGCTCCCAGCAGCACCGGAAGCCGACCCTAGAGTCACTAGTCACTACGTAGCAAAATCTACGAGGGAAAACATCTCATCTTCAGAGAACTGATTCTTGCATTATCGCTAGGTACATGAGCTGACCTCAAACCCACCCACGAACAGGCGAGTCAAGGTCGAGCGTGAATTGAACTACAGGGAGAGATAGACATTGGAAAAAGGGGGTTAAGAGTAAAAGCCCAATCAGATTTTCACACCAGGCAAAATAGTTCGCAACCGTCGCGGAAAGGAAATCGTCAGACAAAGGAAAATAATAATCACAAAAAGAAATAATAAGTTTATCATCACGTATTCACGACACACCACAGCCTAGCCAGAGCAGAGCAGAGCAGAGAGAAGTCATGGCAACATCACATCACACACATCACATACATCATATGGCTAGACCGAGGAATATAACCCGGGAAAATACATTTACAGACGGGAGCCGTGGATGACCTTGAAGTCGACGACGAGCTCACGGCCACCGTCGTTGATAACGAGGGCACGGACGGAGCCACGGCCGTCAGCAAAGGCATCGCGGATACGCTTGAACAGACCACCCTGGGTGATGACGGGGAGACCCTGCTTGACGTCACCGGTCTCGGTCATGGCGACGAGGCGGTTGTCGTCACGGAGGTCCAGGATGCGGTAGGTCTTGTAGACAGGGCCGAGCATGGTCTGGACGACAACGGAGGGGGAGGGGTTGGAGACGAAGCTGGACTCCTCCTGCAGTTGGCGGGTGAACAGGTCGACACCGAGGTAACGGTGCTGGCCGGTCTGGGGGAGACGGAGATGCGGATGACCTGGCAAGGACGGCCCTGAAGGATCAGGATGTCGCCAATGCGGACGAAGTGGACGGGGATGGGGACGGTCTCGCCAGCGATACCCTTGTTACGGGGCTCGACAATGCGGACCTCCTCGCGAACACCTTCGGAGAAGCGGGCTGGGCCACGCTCGTCAGCGACGATTTCCTCACGGTGATGGTGGTCGTGGTGGTGGAAGGGGTGCAGAACGCGGTCGGCAGCACGCTCCACGCCACGGCGGAAGGAGTGGTACTGACCCTCGTCGTCGTAGTAACCCATCTTGCGAGATGCGGGTGCGGTGTCACGGACAGAAGTCTGAGAAACACGGACGTTGGAAGCCGGAGCGAAGACTTCGCGACGGGCGATGCTTTCGCTGGGGTAAGCGGAAGCGGGCTGGGGCTGGTAGCCTCGGTCGTAAGAAACGTCGACGGGGTAAGTCGGCGCGTATTCCTTAGAGTCTACGGGTTGGTAGCGACGGTCAAAAGAGACGTCGGCTTCGTAGGCGGGAGAGGTACGGCGGCGATACTCTCTTTCAGTAACGTCGAGTTGATCTTCGACGACTTGATCGTAGACTTGGGGACGTTCCTCGAAACGAACAGAAGACTGACGGTGGTCGGGGTAGCTATAAGGGGGGAAAGAAGTAAAAAGTTAGCCGAAGATGTCCGGGGAGGGGGTTGAGTGGATTGGTGTAAACATATAAACAAAACAAGAACGGGGGACACCGCTCATTGGGGGGAGTGGAGCCCGTTTCGTGACACGTAATTTAGTCTGGGGCTAAAATCGGCGCCTCTAGACGATAGTGGCTCCACTTCTTCCAGCGGTGGCTCGTGTTTGGGCACAAACAGAGCGACAGCTGGTTGAATCGGGAAGGCTGGGTAAACAAAAGATGGGCTCGGCGCAGAAACATACCGTTCACGGGTCAGATCAACCTCGGCTGTGTAGCGCTGGTCAAACTGCTGGTTGGATTGCTGGGAGTGCTGGATGTCCTGAGACTGGGAGTAATCCTGAGTGTACTGAAAGTCCTGCTGGGTCTGCTGCTGCGGCTGGAACTGCTGTTGCGAGAACTGCTGGCTCTGCTGCTGGAACTGAGGCGGGAATTGGTTGCGGGGAGCTTCTTCCTTCACACGAAACTCGACTTCTTCTCTTCCTTTGACACGGGGTCCTTGGAGAGTGGCGGAGATTCGAGTATCTTCCCGTTCGACGCCTGAAGTGCGATCAAGTTGAACTTCTCCCTCTACTCTCGTCTGAGTAGTTTCAGAGACAGCGTCACTCCGGTACGACGACGGGAAGACACTGAAGGGGATGGGGACACGGGCGTCAAAGTCCAGATTGCCTGACTTTGGAGCGTCTTCTCTTGAATTCCTCTCGAACTGTCGTGAAACAACTCGAAAGGGTAAACAAGAAAAGACTTGACGGGAGAAGTCTTTCTCGGAGGGGAAAGAAGTGGGGAGAAAGGAGGTGATCGGGGAGATCAGATCTTTCAAGATAAGGATGAAGGGGGGGGGAGGGTAAGTACAGAGTACAAACTGAATTGAAGAGGGATAAGAGTAGGGTAGAGTGTGGAGGAGGATGGAGGAAGCAGGAGGGGGAGGTGCGAGAGAAGGTTATTTATTGTTTCGCGGTTGCGGTTGCGGTTGCGCGGGTTTGGTTTGTTTACCCCCTTTGGCCCGATCGGTGGGATCGGCTTCCGAGGTTCCTACTTCACTCCAGTAATCACCTGGCATATCTATATAGATGGAGTTATACTCTCTGGAATGTGTCATGTTCCCCTCTGGAATGTAGTCTATTTGGACTTCATTTTTGTCTTCGGAACATCACTGATTCCTCTTCTCTCTTCAGTATGGAGTACTGTATGTACAATTCTCCCATACATAAATACGGATACACCGTACAGTACACACTGTACTATACCGTACACACCGTCACATGTGGGCAGTGGCTGCCATGGCAACCACCTGGGGGCAACCCCTAAAATAGCCGGGTCCCGCCGATCGGCCGATTTCCCTGGTTTCTGCTTTCCCCGTGGCTTTGCATTTGCACTTACAGTGGTACACTCGCTTGCACAGCTTGTGCTTTGTTTACGGAGTCCCGAGGACTAACTCAACTAGGACATCCTCTCTGTGGTTCGCGTCTCCCCCAATTGACGCAATTGACGCAATTCACCCTCTGGATCTTCTTCCCTCTTCTCTCTTCCCTCTCCTGCATCAAACCACCAGTGGACCCGACAACGCATTGTCTCATATCCACCCGTATCGCGCGGTAATGGATGCATCACGCCCAACCTCCCCCGGTGAATCGGGCAACCTGCAGGCGTCTAGACCCGCCAGACTTTTTATCCCGAGGGCTGGGCAACGGAGCTGAGCTGAGCTGAGCTGAGCTGGGGGTTGCTCCACCCGAGCAATCCGGTGGTGGGTGCGGTGACTGTGATTGTGGACAAGTGGAGCTGGTCTCTCTGTGTCCTGTCCATTTCATCACTGTCGATCAATGGCGGTGCCTATCGTACCCTACGTAAATACATACAGAATACACACTAATGTTGAATCGCAACATGTACAGACAATCGTACAATGTACAATTACAATTACACCATTACTTCGTACTTTGTCGGTGGCAAAACTTGAATAATTTACAATGCTCGGACTTATCCCATCCAATTGATTCGATTTGTTTTTCCCAGCCTGCAAAAAAGTACATCTATGAAACAGCGTCTAAAAAAGAGGCTGGTAGAGGGGGCAGGGGAGGCTGGCGAACCCACGCACGCCACCTCTCCCCAACCAACCCAGCCCAACCCAACGAGAGACATCATTATACACGGTGAGAAAGAAACGAGGGTATCAAAGTGTATATCGCACGCAATCACCATAAAAAAAGAAAGGCCTGGATGTTCCCCTGCCCCCTCAAAAGCCAGGGGGCAGGTAAAGAGTATCAAGGCAAAAACGGGGGCAGCCATTGGCTCTGTCCCGGACAAGAAGAAAATGAAAATGAAAAATGAAAATGATAAAGTGAAAGTGGAAACAGGCGGGGAGACAAACCCACGATCGGGGCCGCGTATATCAGTCATTAAGATTAGATCCACTTGGAAATGGAATCCACGTCTGTCTCTCTTTAAGACACGACGCCGGGTATCTTTCCTTCCCCCAGTAACAGAAAAAAAAATCAACAGTGAAGAGAAAATAATAGAAGAAGAGAAAGAAAGACATTAAACATTGTAATGAGGAAAGAGGAAACAAATCCAATTTCTGTCCATTGTGAAGTGGAAAAAGAAAAGAGGCACTCCGTAGCACCAAATCTCAGAGGCATCATTTTCGTAATCCAAAAGCCTTGCGAAGCATCGGGAATCGCTTCTTTCGTCCCGGTCCGGCAATCACCACGTCCCGGACTGTAGCACCCTGATCCTCGGGATTCGTCGTGCTCGTGATATCGGAGGCAGCGTCGTTGATATCTGGACCGGCTGCGACTGAGGGTGCTTCGGGCTCTTTAAGAACGGAGGTTGTCCCCAGCGCATTGCCGCCATTGACAGTAATGCTTCCGTTGCGTCCTGCTGGTTCGGCCACCGGCTCTATTTTTTGCGTTTGCAAAGGCGATGATGGGAGACTGTGACTTGGCTCAACGACTGGTTCGGGAGTATACGTTCGTGGCTGGGCTTCGGGACGAAGTGGCCATTGCTGACCACCTCCAATAGTG
The DNA here is from genome assembly GCF_028827165.1 of Penicillium cosmopolitanum. Lineage (NCBI taxonomy): Eukaryota > Fungi > Ascomycota > Eurotiomycetes > Eurotiales > Aspergillaceae > Penicillium > Penicillium cosmopolitanum. The sequence continues at coordinate 3,124,622 of NW_026622676.1, read as the reverse complement.
TTCCGTTTAGTGAGCCTCTTCATCAACTTAGGCGAAGACGGGGCCTCCGAGTGCGTTGCAGTCACGGTTGTCTGGTTACCCGTCTGAACTCCATTCGTATAAGGCTCTTCTCGCAGCTGGTCGCGTTCCAGCCGCGACCGTTCGAGGGGCGTATCCCTTCGGGACGGGCTTTCGGCATCCACCTTGCTGATACGGTTGTTTGTGTTCTTGCCTTTTTTCAAGCCGAGTCGGGCGAGGATAGATGGTTTGCGACTCTGCGGGGGCTGCATGATGAATTCCTCTAGTTCTCGTTGCGTCATGCCGCGCTGGCGCGCCACGGCGGCCATACCAGACATGTTCGGCGACGCAACATTTCGATCGCGAGAACGTGGCGGGATGGGTCTGAGGAGAGATGCGCCCACCTGAGGAGGGTGTTGGTGACGCTCTCCTTCCGAGCTGTCCTCCAATTCGGTCGAATCGCCATCATTTGTACCTCTGCGGCGTGGGATTCCACGGACAGGTCGCATGGCATTGTTGGGTTCTTCTCCTTCATCGCTGGAATCTGCAAAACGACTGCGAAAGACTTGAGGCTCATCTTGGCCACGCTCATCGTCCGAATCTGCGAATCGGGTTCCTTGAATCCCTTTGGGAATTGGCTTAGTAAATCGCGCTCGTGGTGCCTTTTTGTTCGTGGAGAAGAATGAATACTTCTCACCACCAGCACCTGGGCTGCGGAGCGTCTTCCTCATAGTAGTCGCGGACGTGGATCCAGATGAAAGCGGCCGGTGATCAATTGGGGACTCCGTCCTGGCCGAAGGAGATGACGGCTGACCATTTGCAGCACTGCCTCTCATAGTCCGCCGCATCGCATGGGGGCCGTCACTTCGAGTAGAAGAGTTGGCACGCTTGAAGCTACTAGATGAATCACTGCCACTCGACGTTGTACGCCGAAGGCCTGGGCCTCGCGCCTGGAAAGCTGGGCCCAGAGAAAGCGGGCGAGGTTTGCCATTTCCAGTACCGTTTGTATGGCCAGAATAGCGAGGATCTTGCAAGTCTGAGACTACCACCATAGGCGTCTACCGACATAGGCCTCCTTTGTTTGTTATTCATCTGAACGGAACCATTTGATGGTCGGGCCTGGGTGTCGATCGACAAAGGAGGGTAAGGTGTTTGCAGATTCATTGGAGATTCAGGCGGGGATGCTTTCTCTGACTGGCGGCTCACCAGCTCTTCCGACGGCGTTGCGAAGCGATCGATTTCGGATGGATCGATTGCATTTTGTGGGTCATTTTCGACGACTGCAGTCCGTTCCGTAGGCCTTGGTGTAGTATCGCGACTCTCGGCGATCGGCTCCAGCGGTGCTGATCTGGGAATTGATCGACTGTCGACAATAGCATTGATTGACCCAAACCCATCCCCGTCCTCAGGGTCCTCGGGAGCATCACTATAGATACTGTCATGGTCACTCTCAGTATAGATGCTGTCGCTATAGTCTTTATTCGCCTCATCCAAATTCGGAATTGCGCTTGCCACGGGCTGGTTCTTGGTAGTCTGGGCTTCGGTCGCAGATTTAAGGCTCCGATCCGAGTTGGATGGCGGGAAGCCACCAGGGATTTGATACTTCTCAAGAGATGATCGAGATGATCGCTGGACATCGAAACTCTTGCGCTCGTCAACAGGAGGCGTTGCAGGCTCCACGGCAATCGAAGGCGGAGGTAGCTGAGAATCAGTACTGGGGTGCGGTTGCTGTTCAGCAATACCACCATTCGCCACGCCATCTAACCTATCGGCTGGAGCTGCATCTTGTTGAGATGGGGCGGATCCAATTATTGACATTCGTTCCACAGATTTGCTATCGTGAGGTTGCGAGGGCTCCTGCTGTTCGTGGTGAAGAATCCCTGCAAGGGCATGGTCATTTGAGAAGGATGTGAAAGGTGCGGTGGCTTCATCCTCAGATGAGCTAGTGGATTCATTGTCACTGAAATTCGGGATCGGTGGTCGGGCAGGTCCTCCATTTCGATTCCCGCGAACACTGCCAAACGATGGAAGCGCGGGTCGAGGTTTCATGACATCATCAAAGTCGTCGTCGTTGGTGATGAACTCGGCTGCCGGGGACTTCTTCTTCACCACGTTGAACCAATTCTTGCGAGTCTTGGATTTGGATGGTGGAGACTCGGGAACATACTCCTCTGGCGATGTTGGGGGGGCTGGCTGCTACGCCAACAACTTCAGCTTCATCATCGAAGCTCACCTTAACAGCTCGCTTCTTGACACCCACCCGGGGTCCCTCATCAGATGCAATCGAGGTGCCACCATCGGACAGTTCACTGTTGGTCAGACCAACTCGGCCAGCGGCGGCCCTCTCTGGAGACAATGAATTCCCACGTGTAGTTTTGAGGGCCGATTTGACGGGAGAAAGTGATCTTGGTGGAGGCTCGTGAACTTGTTCGCCCGTTGCCGTCACAGAAAGCCACTTAGCAAATCGCGCCGATCGGCCAGGGCTGCTGGATTGTTCGAGGTGGGCTTCTTGCTGAGGTGTCGGTTGTTTTTCTGCGTTCGGTGATGCATGTGGTGTTACTTGAGGCGTCCTTTGTGGGGTGGCAATGGGTTCATGATGATCGGTTGGTACAGAGGCATTAGCCAATTTCTTGCTGGCGTCCCGAGTGCGGGAGATGTCAATATCATCCTGGATTTGGGACTCGTGGTCGGGCACACCGGAGGGCCATTGATTCGGGACTGTTCGGGAGGAAGAATGCTCGGTGTCAGAGCTATATGTCGTATTTGGTCGCGAGTGCTCGACCTTCGGCCTCTGCGGGCTAGTTGCCGAAGGTCCAGGGTCTGTTCGCGTAGCCCTTGCATGATCCGGCTCTGGCCGAGGGCTGCTCTTCTGCGCGCTAACTGCTTGAGCGGCAGCGATAGCAGTACCAGCTGCAAGTCCAGCTGACTTGTTTGCAGGACTTGCCTCGGAGCGCCCCACTGCCGATGCTTTTGACCTCGCGTTGACCGGTTTCTCCGACATCCGAGAAAGGGCCTGCTGAGCGCTGGCCACTTCCACCGATGATACATCGCGGACAGCAGTCCCTCCAAGACTTATAGGTTGATTCTCCGGAAGAGTGGGTGAATTCGGTCGCGAGCCCCTTGGATAAGAGAAATTGACCGAGTTTCGGCTACTCGGGCGATCCAACTCTGGCACTGTTGTCAAGCTTTGAAGGCGGGTATGTGTGGGCGACCCCGAGGCACTCTCCCGATCTACACTCAATCCTCGTGTGTTTGCTCGTGGTGGGGATGCCGGTGGAGATCGCATGGATGGCTCGAGGCTAGCGGCACGGCGCGGAGCAAGCTTTCTCGGAGCATACTGGCTAGGCAGCGACGGCAACGGAGGGACATCGACGGGCAGAGTCTGGGGTACAGAGGCGCCGGAGCTTGTGGACGGGCGACTCGGCGATGAATCCCGGAATGTTCTGGCGGTCATTGAGCTGGAACTGTTAGACCTGCGGAGGGTTCCACCACCAACACTCGCCGAGCGACGGCCATGCATCGGGCTGGCCGGCGATTGTGTCGAGGCCCGTCGCTGGACCATGCGCTTGGTCTGCACATCTTCAACATTCGTCGGGGTTGGTGTGAGATTCCGTAGCGCGGCCGCAGCCGCCGCAGAGGAGAGGCTGTTGGACGACGGTTGTGACTTCAGGAAGGCATGGCTCGCTGCGGACTGCGCTGAATGTGCTGCGGGTGTGGAGAGTGGCTATAGTAGGCACGTATAGTAGGTTAGCGCATTGTTCGCGATCAATTAAGTCATTTCCGACCATGCAAGTGGGCATTGAGTAATGTGAGGAGGCCTTGATTGAGCGGATCTCTCGCTCTTTTCTCTCTCAGTTCTGACGACATACCTGATGATGATGAGAGGAGCTCCTTTTGCGACGGCCGAACATAATCGCTATAGGTCTGCGAGGGTCACGACAACTAAACGATCAAACAACCAACCGGACACTGCACAAAGCAGCGCCGGGGAGGATCCGAAGATCGGGACGGAAGACTCGGAAGTGAGGATGGTTGAGACGTGCAGAAAAAGTTGCTCGGAGATATGCGTGATGTAGCTTCGGGGAGGAGGGGGGCCAAAGAGCGCGTGTGGGCAACGAATGAACGAGAGGAGGGGCGACCGAAGACGAGCAAAGAGGGAAAAAAGCGAATGCAGATAAGCCAGTCAGACTAGCTAAGGAAGGGGTGTTGGTGGTGGAAGGTCGAAGGTTTGAAGGATTGAAGGTTGAAGGGAAAAAGGAAGAAGGGAACTTGCGTCATGACTTGAACAGGGACTGGGACTGCACTAGCAGTGCCAGTGCTACTAGTTACCACTACTGGGTCAGGCACGAGGAAAGTCTATCCAACTTTCTTACTTACTTCTCAGCTTACTTGGTTAACTATTTAGTAGTGGTTAACTACCACCTCGGTAATTACTAAACTCCATAGCTACTCCTGCTACTCCTGGCTCAACCATCAGCCTGATCCTCTCCGTTCACTACTCTATAAACTCCTCCTCTCCCACCACAAGCTGACTTACTCCCTCCCTACAATTCAAATGATTCCCATTCAATAATCGCAGATCACCAGAATGTCTAATACCTCCTCACTGCCCCTCCCCGAGGGTGTCTCCAGTCGTCTAGTCGCGACCACTGATCTGACCTTCCACATTCTCGAAGCCGGCGCCACTCCCGATCGCGATCGTCCCTTGGTAATCCTCCTACATGGTTTCCCAGAGATCGCCTACTCCTGGCGCCGAGTTCTGCCCAAATTGGCCGCTGCTGGTTTCTACGCCGTCGCTCCCGATCAGCGCGGCTTCGGTCGGACTACAGGTTGGGATACCCGCCAGTATGAGGATGTCGATCTGTCCACCTTCTCACTGACCACCCTTGTGCGCGATATCGTCCTGTTGGTCAATGCGTTGGGTTATCGATCCGTTCATTGCGTCGCGGGCCACGACTGCGGCGCTGTCACGGCCTCAACATGTGCCGTGGTCAGGCCGGATTTCTTCCGAAGCGTCGTGCTCATGAGCCATCCATTCAACGGGACTCCTGAACTACCCTTTAACACTGCTAACCATTCTAGCAACGATGGTCAAATGGCTGGACAGGCTGCCGGTGCTGGTGCTGAGGGTTCCGCGGCGGCATCAGGTATCCATGAAGCGCTCGCTCAGCAAGGACGCAAACATTATAAATGGTACTACTCCACACCACAAGCAAGTCCAGATATGTCCAATCTCGCCCCAAAAGATCTCCATCACTTCCTACGAGGCTATTTTCATCTCAAAAGCGGCTCCTGGCCTGGCAACAATCCCCACCCACTGAGCGGTTGGTCTGCCGATCAAGTCGTCCAAATGCCCGGGTATTACATCATGCCAGCAGATGCCACGATGCCCGAAGCTATTGAGCGAGACATGGCAGACGAACCCACCAAGGGCCTATCCTCGCACTCCTGGCTACCGGATGATGAGCTTGCGGTCTATGTGGGCGAGTACGCTCGCACAGGCTTCCAGGGAGGACTGAATTGGTACCGTGTGCGCACTGCTGCTGGTGGCCGTTATACGCGAGATTATGATCTTTTTGCGGGGAAAAAGATTGAGATACCGTGTGCTTTTGTTTCTGGAAAAAAGGACTGGGGGATTTACCAGGAGCCAGGGGCGTTGGATAAGATGACTAGCGGTGCGGTGTGTTCGGACTTCCGGCTGTGTCGGCTGTTGGATGGAGTTGGCCATTGGATACCCCAGGAAAGTCCGGATGAGGTGGCGCGATCTATCATTGATCTAGTGCGAGGATTTAATTAGGAATACTAGTTGGTATATATAGATACCCCAAGATACTGGCAGAAGTAGCACCATTCGTGGATATTCACAAAGAGACAATGCCCGCAACGATGATTTACCAGTTCTGGTCAGTTTGAATACGCAGCAGTGTTGCGAGTCTGTCACTTCGTCATATCTACTAGAGATACGTCTCTCAATTGACCCTGGGTCGTCCAAACTGCAGAGTTATGTCTCGCTCCGGCATACATCCAAGAGGAGAGGACACAGTATAGCTCTTTCAAGGTTGTCCAACTTGAGCCGCCCAGCAGGGCTTAACTATCTATTATTGAGATGGCTTTTCTGATCTAGTAGCTTGATTGCTACTAATGTTTTTGTAGAATTGTGGTATCGATCATACCCCTCGTGGATCTTTTTCACAAAAAGCCACGCAAGCAGCAGAGTCAGTGTAATATCGCACTACTAGACTCGCTTGCTCAGGACAGATAACTTTAACTTTTCAATGTAGGCCAGCACAAAGCCATAGAAGCTGTGAGAAGTTAGTGTGAGTTCTGGGTAGCAGGGAGAGGAAGCCTACTTACTTGTACCCTATCCCATCTAAGAAGAAAAATACCACATACGCGCCCCCGAACTCTTTCTTACTTTAGTGTCTGGGTACCAGTCCTTTTTTCGCATCTCCAACCCCTCGAGGTAAGCCAAGCGATCTTCCTCATTCCTTTGGGCAGAGGGTTTCTTCTGTCGCCTTCTTTTTTTCGAAGGAGGCTTTGGAGGTGTACGGCTAGCGCTTTCGCTGTGGATCTTTGTTGTCTCAGTTGGAAGCTGTTTTGAGGGTTCCTGGATCTTTTCTGGTGTTGAGGAGTGGTCCTGAGTCGTTTTCGACGAGACAAGAGGCGTCAAACCAGTGATTTCTGAGGAATCCTGGGGGCTTTCCACCGGAGACTTGGAGATGGCCTAAATAGCAATATTGATCAGTCTTTGTCGCAGATACTGAAGTTAAAGCGAGGAGCGAACCTTTTTCATAGCGCCGTAAACGCGCAATGGCGCCCGGGTGATTGGTGAGGGCTAAAAGGTGGATTAAAGAAAGTGTCACGGTGCCAGATGGATGTCAGGATGATTCGAAAGGGAAGGAAGAGTAAAGGGTGGAGACGGAAAGAGGAGGAGTGGTGATGGATGTTATCCATGGCAAGAGCGACGCCCAGCTGGTCTTGATGGGAGGAGCGGTGGTGCTGGCGACTGTCCAAGGGGAAGTGACGTACAGTAATAAACTCAATAAAATATATAGGAAGGTAAGATTGGAGGCTGTCTACTATCCAGCATTGTATAAGAGATCTGAGCTCATCCAATTCAATAATTTTGGTAACATATTAATCAAATAGAATGGGTATGGTGCACAAAGAAGCAAATTCAACGCACGCAAGATGCAAATGATGAAAGAAAAAGTGATGTAAAACGTATCTACATAAGGCCGCCCAAAAGCGTCGCTAGTAACAGCGGTACCAATGCAAGCAAGGTCTGCTGCGGAGGCGTAATTATAGCCGCCCCGGACCCGATACCACTTGTCGTGTACATATATTGGAAGCTGATATCGCTAGAGTTGAAACAATTGTCGCGAGTCACGGAATCCTTGATATCCGGGTCTTGCGGGTCGGCGAATTCGATATCGACGCACTAGGAAAGGAGTCATGTTAGGCCAGGAAGAAATACCAGTTACGGGGGAGGAAATAGAGCAAGAACATACATTATACAGTGCCGCACCATGCTTTGCGATCTCTACCACTTGGATAGTGGCCTTGTCACCGATTTTCGCACTGATATTGGCCGGCAGTGGGACTTGTGGCAGGCAGATCGTGCCAGGGTAGGGGTCATTTGTTGGGCCGGTGATCTGGAAAGGTGAGACGACAGGGTGACTCATGTTCTCAGGCACCTCGCCCAAGCCAAAATTGACGTAGATCAGGGCAGTCTGGTGGCCGGGGAACCAGCCCGGCTGCATCGCGAGAGCGCCGCCGTTGACGGGCCATTTAGTTCGGTTCTGAGATGTAGGCATGCCGCCACCTGGATGGATGAATTGTGGTTAGCATTCCGAGCTAAGTCTTGCGAGCGATTTGAGTCGCGGGCAATTGTTGACGGTGCGCCTTACAAGGATACATCCACATCATGCCGTATGGGTAAATGTATGAGCCGTTCTTCTCATCCCATGCAACGCCTGAGACCGTTCGCCTCGGCGATGGTCCCATTAGTGTGGAGGTTGTTGCCTCGGTAGCCGGGGTATGTGATGACGGTATGGGCGTGGGCGAGGCCGATACATAGCAGGAGGAGGATGGAGGTCCATCGTGATATGGAGTGCACAGCCATGGCGAAATGTGTGTGGGAAAGGTGTGTCTGGGCGACAGGCGCAAAAAGACGACAGGTACACACCAAAAAGCAGGCGAAGAACTGCTTGTCGGGCCTTTTTATTCGAAAGTCAAGCTCCCTCTGTGAACGGGACGACGGTCAACGTCGATCTCGCATTCGATTGTTAACGGTACGAGGGAGAAGAGAAAGGATAAGCATCAAATCATTCAAGAAAGAATCAAGCCACTGGAGGAATTTGGAGGACCATTCCTCTTTTTGAGGGGTACCTCTCGTTGGGTGCAGGCATGTTCGCGGCGGACGAGTCAGGACGCAGGACTTGGATGTGACTGACACTGCAGGAGGTGATTGTGTGTGAATGGCCCAGACCTTGTTGAGTGGAGTGGGATCATCACGGCCCTGCTGCAAGTGCCATCACTTCTCAGTCGAGATGAGCGTGGTGATTGGTGGGGCGCCAGCAGCTCGAAGCGCCGAGGAGGACGCTAAACTATACTGAGGATGGTGACAGTGAGAGAGGAGAGGCGGAGGTGGGCGGGCGTGGGCGGGCGTGGGCGCTTAGTGCCAGTGGTGCAGTGTGATGGTGATTGCCCGACAGGAACCGCTAGTGCAGGTCTTAAGCATGGTGAAGGTGAAGGTGACGGTGATAGAGTCGTTGAATGGTGATGAACTGCACTGGCCACCGATCGTCGGTTCTCCGTGGGATCTCCCGAGAAAGCGAACTTGAGCGGGGAACGGGAAGTCCTCTTGGACCGAATTGCAAACGAGATGCTTTTGGTTGCACTGGGGCTGGCCCGATTCAAGTTCGAGCTTGTAGCTGTCGCAAGGCGTTTAACGTTCTTGCGTGTTCACTATCGGTGTTCCTGTCTGTTCCTGCGTATTCCTGGGCCTAGGATCCTCCCGCAGAACCGTAGTAGATATCTACTACATACTAACATCTCAACTCATATTCCCTCTAGCAGAGAAATTTCATTTTGAATAATGTGGCTGTAATATTTCTTTAAGAAATAAGAAAATCGGTAGCGTCAATGCTAGTAGTATTAGTAGCAGCATTACCATAACTAATACTCGCCAGAAAAATCGGCCACCCGTCATCGACCAAACGAATATTGCCAGATTAATCGAGAGAGGCCAGCCATTCTTCTCGCATAATAAACGTAGTATGTGGAACCCCACGGTCACCAATAAAATACTTAACACAGCATCCCGATGTGCAGCGTTAGTCGTAAGTCCTAAGGCGTAAGTCATAAGGGGTCAGGGATTGCATCGGAAAAGAGATCCAAAGCCTCTTCCTGCCGAGACCAACCAGTGACCACCTTTGTCTTTTTGCAGTGTAGCAGCAAGTCTAGCTCAAGATTTGTCATTCCGAAGCTCTATGTTCCCCGGTTTCATGATTTCTATTCTATTAGGCTAGTATAGAATTTAGGGCTGGTGGTTATAGACAATTTAAAAATTGGAAGCTTTCAAATCGAGATATTCAAAATTGCACCCGGGCATTTACTTCGTTGGCATTTCGTCTCCACGCGACTATTCGAAATTATAGCTAGAACAAGAAAAATATCTCTTCCCTGTAAGTTTTCAAGGGCAGTAGTACCTGTCGCAATTCACAGGACAGTACTGGCCAGTGTTGCCCTTCATGACATTGCATTTCGCTCCATCGCCGCCTCTGGGGCCAGCACACTCATAGAAACCGCACTTCATTATACCGAAAAAATTGAACTTAGACAACAATCACTTACCGATCCCACGATGTTACAGGGACTTTATTGGAAATTTCCTGGAAAGGACGGAATTGAGGGAGTGGTCTGGACTCGGATCTGCATTCTTCAATCAATCACCAGGGTGTTCCCGACTTGTTGCGAGTAATACGGTAGCAAAAGTCGGTCACTATTGGCTTACTGCCAGAATATCGGCCACACCTCCCGCACCATTCTAAGACCCATGGAACTTTGGTGGAGGATATATGTTCAAGGTGATTTGCGAATAGTGCGAATCTTTTGGATTCCGAGCTGACGGGTGGAGAAATCCAGGATCTTTTAGTGCTTCTTTAAGGTCTATTTTCCAAGCAAAAAGGGGTTCATTGAAGTCGACTCGGAAGACCCACGTGGCTGTCCAAATATTGGGTCTTTACCCCTACGTAGTTGTGTACTCCGTATGTACTCCGTTCTCCGCATAGTGGCGTAATATTGTGGCTGTACTAAGGAAAAAGGATGAAGTGGGTCACTGATTGGCTTCAAAGAAGTGGTCAGCTGAAAAATGCCGAGGCTTTCGCTTTTCACTTTCCAAATGGATGCCTAATCTCTAGCTGGGAATTGACTGAATGGAGTATGTCCCTGGTTTTTTGGATCTCGGCAAATTTAATTGGGTATTGGCTGACTCATAGTCTACCAAGCCCCAACAAAAAAGCTTCGCAATAATTCACGATGAGCACGGATGATCGCTAGTCACAACTTTAACTTCCGATACTACTAGTAGTACCCCTCTTTTCACTAGGATATGTCAAATCGAGATCAGATTCGAACACACCCCACCATCGGCTAAAATGACACCATCTTCCAAGGTTTACTCACTCTGCTCCTATAAAGCCCGCAGACGTGGACACTGAAAGAATTAGAACTGGACAAGAAATTTACTTCTTTTGAGATTTTTCATCGGACTGAAGTTCAGTGATTAGCAACATGTCATCTTCAAACTACGGGAACGACGTAAGTTCTGATCCAGATTACGCCCGTGTTTTACTTTTTTTGCAAAACAGTATGGGCGATTGGATGATCTATCATCGTCCTGTTGCCATCAGACCAGGCCATCGCTAATGGAAAGTTTTAGCGCCTTGACAGCTACCAGGGCGATGGCTCTTCTGGCCGTGACAACTCGTATGGTTCGTCTGACCGGGACAACTCTTATGGCTCCTCTGGCCGCGATAACTCCTCATCCGGCGGTAATAACTCCTATGGCTCGTCCGGCAATGACAACTCTTATGGCTCCTCTGGCCGCGATAACTCCTCATCCGGCGGTAATAACTCCTATGGCTCGTCCGGCAATGACAACTCTTATGGCTCCTCTGGCCGCGATAACTCCTCATCCGGCGGTAACAACTCCTATGGCTCGTCCGGCAATGACAGCTCTTATGGATCGTCTGGCCGTGACAACTCATATGGCTCGTCCGGAAATGACAATTCTTATGGCTCGTCTGGCCGCGATAATTCCTCATCCGGCGGCAACAAATCCTACGGCTCGTCCGGCAATGACAATTCTTATGGATCGTCCGGAGGTGATAATTCCTATGGCTCTTCCGGCCGCGATGATTCCTCGTCTAGCGGCAACAACCGTGACAACTCTTATGGTTCATCCGACCGCGACAACTTCTCGTCCGACCGTGATACCTCTTATGGCTCGTCTGGCCGCGATAATTTTTCGTCCAATCGTGACAACTCTTACGGCTCCTCCAGCGGTGATAACTCCTATGGCTCGTCCAACACTGGAAGCACTGTTGAAAAGCTTGTGGAGAAGGCCGGCGATATTGCGGGATTTAGCAACTTTGGCCAGAGTAACCGTGATAGACGCGATTAGAAACACCAACTCACTTCCTCTAAGGTCAATCTAGATCACAAGGCGTGAGGAAATATGCGTTTGTTGGAACATGTGAATGAGAATACTTGGATGTTGAATTTCAATGTAGTCCAATAACTTCAATCTTGGAATATTAAGCGCATTGTGTTTTTGGAGGCTTGATGCTTCTCAGTTATAACTCCCGCGTTCCATAGTTAATGCTTGATGACAATTGAGAACGCCAATAATCTACTATTGTCACTACTTGAGAAATAAAAATCGAAGCGAAATCTTAACAGCGTCTTACTAAGGCGCTAAATCGAAAGTGACAATATCTCACTAGTTCAAGTTGAATCCAGCAGTTCACAGGTCCGCCACCCGGGGCCTGCTTACACACCCTATATTAGTTTATTTGACCAAACAGAACTTCAAATTGATACTCAGGTATACAAATTTCTTTCATTCGAGAGACCTTGTAAGAGATACCCACTTGGTTCCCTATTATATAGTAGTAGAAGAAGATTGAACCCAGAATATTTGGACCAAATAGTATTATCCAACATCGTAGATGCTACGCCTTCACTTGGGCCAAATGGTAGAGGCGCATCTTCCAAAATGCATGCTCTTGTGCTGAGAAAGATACCAGAATGCTGGAGTCCGTCTTCTCAACATATGCTTGGATGATCGACGACTCGGTATTCTCTAATGGACCCCCAAGGACGAGTTTCGGGTTTGATGGAAGCAGCATATCCAAATGTTTGCGCTCCGCACCAGGGCAAAAGAGTAATGTTTTGGATGTGACACGCTCAAAACCAACAGGGGTATTAACCACAGTCATACCAAGTGATTCAAGAAGTTCACGGTCGAGATTGTTGAAGACGGGATCTTGGGCGTAGATTGGAAATGATGAAGAGCGGTTGGCACCTTTGCATAAAAGATGTAAGCTGGGAGGCGACAAGCGAAGTTGAATATCGGTGTGCTTCTTCAAAAGGGGGAGGAACGAACTAGTAAATACATCCTTGATAGTTTCCAACGCAGCAAGCTGATACAAAGAAACAGCCCGGCGGTCAACCCAACCATCTCGCAGGAACCCACTCGGACTGCCAAGTCCGATGCAAACAATCCCGTCAACATTCAAATCCTGCGACAAGGTTTCCGTCTCTTGGTCGTGTATCCTTTGGTCCAATTCCACCCTCAGTTTCTGCCATGTCTCCGACTGAACCCATCGCTCCTTATAGCCTCTATATTGCGCCTCTAATTCCTCAAAGGTCAGACGGGCCGGCGCCTCGGCTGGACTGAGAACCAGCTCAGTCTCATCAACCATGTTGGCCTCGCGGTCGCTCCGTGCCTTGGTGGTGCGCACTACACGCCGCACATTGCTCCCGCTAGTGACATGAGTCCAGCCGTCGTCATCGGTGACCTCGAGGCGCTTTTGGGCAGAGACAGGATTGCGCTTTTTGCGGCTACTGTGTGGCATAGCGCTCTCTATGTACGTGCAGCTTGGAAACCTTAAGCTGCGCTTCGTCTCAATTTCAAAAATTGATCAATAGCAAAAGTAATTGGTGAAATTCTTAATTCGTGGCTCCCAAGCGGGGACTTTTTTTCGGACGATAAGTGATGACTCAGCCCGATAAGCCAGCTGCCGTTTTTGGATTTATATAGTTGGCACCTGGGCATGGCATGGTACCATGGTAGTAGTTATGACATGAGCTCTAAAAGTGGCAAGGAACCGGAATTAATTATTATTACTATACTAGCCTGAAACGTAGGTCGTAACAGACTGACAGGGATATGGCGCATATGGTGAGATCGTGAGCCAGAAGGAATTGAGAGGCCGCGGGGAACATTATCTTCACTGAAACGCCAATTCCTAAGGTTAGAAAACAGATGATTAGCGTCGACAAGAAAGTGTTACTAATAGTACCGCAGGAGAAGATATATATGATTTGGGGTTAGAGAATAGAAACAATCAATATCGGCTGAAAGGACATCTTTTTTGAAAGATCGTACAGCAAAGCTCACTAGTGCAAAAAGCAAAAAAGTGGACGAATGGCGATTCGAACGCCAGACTTTTCGCATGCAAAGCGAACACTCTACCAACTGAGTTATACGCCCATAGGTACGTCATATTTATGAAGGGTGGATTTATACATTTTTCATTCATGCAAATAACCATAATTCAACAATAGATCGCCAAGGTCCTTCAAACGACATGACTCCCTCATGAAGCCAACCTTTTTTGAACAATATTTCGCCCTAGGCATTTTTTTCAATTCATACCAGCACCAGCTTCAAAAATCATTGGTCTTTCCTACCTTACTAGTAAATCTGAACATGCATCCAAGTCTCCCAAGTAACGGGTTTCATGTCCTGGTAATTCGCCTATTCGAATGGCCCACAGACCAACGCATACTTTTGGATGAATATCCAGCGAGTATGGTAATGCATTGCCTCTTCAAGCTCACAATTGCGAGAGGAGGGGTTTCGGATATACCTAGGTAGTCTGTCCATATTTCTAATGCGAAGACCAAGGAACAACTCCTACTACTAGTAGTATCCTTTCTCCAAAATGCCAAGACAACCTACTTCTCACCGCAGACCCACCTGTGTTGTCGCCTGTACAGCTGGTCCAAAAAGGTGCGCGGGAATGACACCCTTTATTAGTATCTAGATATCTTTATGGAGCTTATACTGAATTGGGTACTTGGGCCGAAGGTAAAAATTTAACATTCCAACGTACTAATGTTACTTCCATAGATTCAAGTCCGTACTAGTACTGGACAGGTGGGTGACCTTGAAAATATACTACCATATGTTTTAAGGCAGCATGGATATAAACCTTGGAAAACCATGAAGGTCATGGTCACTTGGATTGCATTTAACAAAATAAAACCTTGCAGAAGCCCATTTTTGTACTATGTATGATCACTGTGGCCGATAAACGCTCATTTCAAAGCCATTGGTGAATGGGAGAGTCATATTTTGGAATCCACTTCCAGGTGCTCGCAAGTACGCAAGCAAGTCTGCATACCCCTTGGCTCCCGATATGGTGTTATCCGTAAGAATGACTGCCCCTGGTCGAAGACGGGGCAAAACAGTCTTCAGCGTAGGAAGAGACAATGCAGACCAGACTAAAAGTTATATTAATACAAGGTGAATAAGGAGAAACGGATTGGGAATCAGACTTACTGTCGAGAAGAAGAAGATCAACCTCGGGCAAATCGGATTTGAGAGTTTCAAGTAAATCGCCCTCTCTCAAATCAATCTCTTTCTCAACTTCCGGACCGCATTGTGCCCAGTACTTTCGAGCAATTGCCGCCTTTTCTGTTTCCTTCTCGGTTGCGATCACAACTCCAGATTTACCGGTGGCGGCTTTGGTTTTGCTGACAGCGAGAGCTAGATAGATTGTGCTCACGCCGAAACTAGTACCTGCCTCGACAATATTCGTCGCACCCATGGCATTGACCAATTGATAGGTGAACTGGCATTTGTCCTCATCCAGAGCGATGAATTTATCAAGCATGAGGCGGTCAAAGTCATCCTTTGGGTTGCTATTCGACCCTTTAATTTGGAGGTCGCCCAAAACATCGGATGAAAATACTTTGCCTTTTTTCGAAATGCCAGCTTCTTGATCCAATGAAATTTGGTGGAGTTCCGAAAGGAGTTGCAGGATATGCGGGGCAGCGCTGATAGGAGATGGCGAGGACATCGTCAAAATTCCGAGACAGTTCGGAGTTGCGAAGTGAAGTTTTCGTTATATAGATGAGAAGAAAAGAAAAGACAAATCCAAAAGGTCTGAGAGTTGATGGGGCCTTCAAGGTCGCTCAAGAGATCTCCGTGGAGAAACGCAAAAGGGAAACGGGACGTCAGATTTCTTGGCATTTTGGAGAAATGACTAACATCACCCTCTTGGAGAAGACAGGATCTTAGAATCCACAAGTAAAACCATGAAAAAACTCCATGAAGACCCATTTGGTGAATTAATTGCTTTATCAACATCCCTTAAACGAAGAGTTGAACGAAAAAATCGGGGACTTGGTCGAGTTGTCAGCTAGACCAACAGAAACCGACTAATATCATGTCGACCAACCGACCGGCTCGTGTTGTTCTGGAAACAATCGGGAACACGCCTTGCATCGAGCTGCAAAATGTCGTCCCAGGGGATTGCGCCCGTGTTTTTCTCAAACTCGAAGGGTTGAATCCCACTGGCTCTTACAAAGATCGCATGGCGAGGGCTGTCATCGAAGAAGCGGAACGACGAGGAGACCTGAAACCTGGAATGACGGTTGTTGAAGCCACTGGTGGCAGTACTGGATCTTCGCTTGCTTTTGTTTGTGCAATAAAAGGATACGACTTTACAGTAGTATCTTCGAATGCGTTCGCGGTGGAGAAACTGAAAACCATGGCGGCATACGGAGCGACCGTGGATATAGTCCCCAGCTCAGGTGGAAAGATCACCCCCGAGTTGATACCTGCTATGCGTTCCAAGGCCAAAGAGATATCTCTGATGGATGGCTACTATTACGCAGACCAATTCTGTAATCCAGATGTCCTTATTGGCTATGAAGGATTGGGTCGGGAGCTATTGGAGCAAATTCCTGAAGGCATTGATGCCTTCTGCGGCGCAGTAGGAGGTGCCGGAATGGTTATGGGGGTATCCAGGATTCTGAAATCACACTATGCCGACTGTCGTGTGACTGTGCTAGAGCCTGCTTCTGCACCGATGATAACGAAGGGTTACGGGGGTCCACATTCGGTCGAAGGGATTGGGATCGGATTCATTCCGCCCCTACTGGACAAGAGGCTGTACGATGACGCCCGTGCAGTGGACGAGGGCGAGGGACGCGCCATATCACGGCGCCTGGCTCAGGAGGAGGGGATTTTGGCCGGAGCTTCCACCGGGTTGAATGTAGTAGCTGCCATTCAACTGGCGAAAGAACTTGGACCTGGTAATATCGTAGTCACCGTCGCATGCGATTCTGGCTTGAAATACCTGCAAGGAGATCTATTCACCAAAAAATAGAAGGCTGCATTCTATTTCCAACTTAAAGATTAGATATAAATTCTTGAGCGAAATAAAAATGGATGGTAATAGTAAATGATCACTGTTCTCGATGATTCACAATACTAGTGGTACTGTATATCATAGAACAAACCTCCAAGAAGCTGCAATTCAGGAGTCTCTATGTCAGCCATATGGAAACTTAAAAGGTCCTGGTTATTGATTGTATGCCGAAAGCGATTCTAAAATGTCGGCATAAACCTCCAAAATCTTCCCGATCATAGGTACCACGTTCCAATGAGCTGTTCCACTCAGAATTCTTGCCCAAGTCCTGACTACCCGCGTGCAAAGATCAGTAGTGGAAGATGATACGATCTCACCTCCGGCCTCTGCTTCCGTGACCATATCCACGATGTAGGCATACAGTCTGGCTTCCTCTTCGTCAATGGTCCCGTCAGAGACATGGGGTTTTATGGCAATCAACCACTTGCTAATGATGAAAGCACACTCAAGAGCACATAGTGAGTGTTGAAGCGACCACGAGAAGGCTTGATTGTGAGCCACAATATTCACCCCAATTTTGACTGGAATGCTGAGTGCATGAGCCGAGTAAAGCACTGCACGGGTGAGTCTGCGATTTGTGACAAGGGGTGGACTTCGATATATGGAATTTGCGATTTCATGAGGAATATGGGTGTTCAGAGCGCGCCACGGACCAAGGTCTACATTGAGTCGAATATAGGCCATGCGTAGCAAGGCAGTTGCGTTGAAAGAGATAGGGCCAAGTGGGCTCCCTGGCCCGAGAAAGGATTCTGGATCTTGATTCCATCCACTTTGCCAATTCTTCAAGGCTGTTTCTACCTCAGTCATATCTGCCGGAGAAAACCCTTGTTCACCCTCTGGCCTGCACTTTGCTACCGTTCGCAAGAAGTAGATGTGCTGAATCAGCGCCAGAATCAAAGTGTAACCACCTAATGAAGAACTGTGATCTCGAACGATTTCTCTTTGCGAAGAAAACAGCGATGTGAAAGCCGACTGAAAATGTGGTTCAGCCTCATGTTTGCTTCGGGCTTGTTCCCACTCGTTTTCGGTTTTTGCTTCCCAGTCCTTCTCGCGCGAAGCCAGGTTTATATTGAGCTCTGAGTTGAGAATAGGAGGCGGGACGTCGTAAACAATTGTATGAAATATGAAGAAGCAGAAAATAGTTGCGATAGTTCTTCTGAAGCCCTCTTCTTGGATCCAGATGGCCCATCCTGAGTCTCCAGAAAGGGTTTGCGGGTCCAGGAGTTTCTCGGCTCTCACATAGTTGGCCAGAATGCTCTGTATCCCCATTGCCTCGTCGAAAATATCCTCTGAATTCTCCCAGGTTGCCATTGCCATCAATATAAGCAATGCCTGCGCAAGTGGAAGCACATCAAACCGAGAAGTTCTCCCCTTTGAAGTTGCTTCGAGTTGGTTATTTGCGTTAGTGACGGGGGTATTTTGAGTTGTGTTTGTTTGTTGTACATTAGGAAGGGTTGTATTAGCATGAAATATCACACCGTGGCGTTGCCTTTTGCGACGATAAAGCCGCTCTTGCGATATGGCAAGGGACACTCGGAATAGCATTGTAGCATTGCTTTTATCAAATGCTGATATCGCACCAATGGTAGCCATGGCCAGAATCAATTCAACAGGGCATCGCACCGCCGAAAATGTTGGGAAATGTATGAATGGAAGATGACGGTGAAAGCCAGCAAAGTAGGTATTAATGTATCGAGTCATGGTGTGTCGTGAAGGAAGAAGGAAGTCGTGAGGAATAACTGAAGCAAATTCCTGAGCTTCAGTCGAAATAGCGACCCAGTCTTGCTGGGTGATATTCCAAGTTTCCTTCTTACCCTTTGTAGTATGAGAAGATTCGAATGTGGGTAGTGTGGATGTAAATTCATCAAAGAGCCGAGGTTCGGGTGGCAATATTGTATCAGATCCAGAATGACTGGAACCGAGATCATGCGGCGGTTCATGTCGCAATCCAGCGCTAGGGAAGAGTGGAGCTGGGGGTGATGGTAAAAGAGGCTGATCGACATAAAAAGACGATAGGCCATTACCATATGACCCATTTATGCTGTCAATGAATAAATCAAAATCGCCAAAGCCATTACACTGCTGAGCTGATGACATGTCCATTGCGGTGGCCGGAGCTACAAAAGGTAGCATGGCAGACGTCCTCCGTGGTGCACTAAATTGAATAGAAGAAGAGGGCGAGAACGATAGGAAATCATTTCCAATTGGCGTGTATTCAGAAGATGGATCAGCTGTCACATAATTTGGTGTTTCCTGGTGTGGTGTTCTGAATCTAGATGGGGAAACACTATTCAGATCCTCAAGGGTAGCTCCAGAAAGGGATGGATTCTGCCCAGTGGCCATATCTGTATAACCAGCTTCAGGCTCATCTTGGGACGGATAACCTTCTTCATGAACCAGGCGGAAATGGCGAGCGAGTAGGTCTCTTTATAGTAGCGTCAGTCGTCAATTCTTGTGATTGCCATCCGAGGACGAGAAAGAAAAAGAAGTCCATACCTTCGTGCAAATCCAGCTGAGCATACCGTGCATTGGAAGGGCTTTTCCTTGGTATCTAGAGAAAATCAGTCCTGTTCAAAATAGAAGCAGATAGACGGTCTTACGAAGTCTCTCATGTCGCTGCAAATGCTCCTTTCGTCGAAATTCCTTGGCACAGAAGGGACAGCGGTAGGCTCTTTGGTCCTCCACATGACGGGGCGAATGATTATATGCGCTTTGATCTTCACCAACCAACTTCTTCCCGGTCTCCTCGACCGGATTTGGCCTGCCTCGTTTTCTCGGGGGCATGGCGAAATGAGTTGCAGTGATGTGAAAGTGAAAGTCAAAATACGACTGGATATCGATATCGCTTAGTCATGGATATCCGTTTACAAGTTACAGCATTCTGAGCCATACAAATGTCTCTTTCTCTCAAATACTACAAGTTTCAGTTTTTCCTGCTCTAGGATAGTAGTGAAGATTGTCTTACATGGTTGATTTGTCTTTCTTGAAAAATACACTGAAGATTCATTCAGAATTGCTAGTTAACTAGTTGTTGAGGCCTCGATGCCTCCTCGTAGATGTCTCTAGACATCTCGCATATCATCACCGCTTTCATGTTCCGAGGTTCTGTCAACCGTGGACGTTATGATTGTTTACTTCACCAACGCTTCTGTGTCGCCATTACTTTGCCAGCATCTGTTTATTTGACTAAGCAGAACGAGTGGGGGCCGCATGCATTCTAACGAACCCTGACGCGTCTTCATATTAAGAGGCCTCGGGCTACACGAAAGAAATGGACGGGTAGCGGTGGATCCGTTGAGCTTGATATCTCAATTAAACAGAAATACCGATCAAAATATCGAGTCTATCACGGTTCTCTTCCCGCGGTAGTGAGCTTTGAGTCACCCTGGTCATGTCGACCACCAAGCGCAAGCGTGCGATGAAAGCATGCATCCCTTGCCATCAGCGCAAGCGAAAATGCGACACCGTGTATCCTTGTAGCATGTGCACCACATACGGATACAACTGCAGATACACCAATGGCAATACCGCCACTGCTACGGCCCCTGGTGCAGGAGTCAGCGTACCCATTCCCCCAGCTAAGCGCGTTCATATCGAAAATGAAATTTGTCTGAATACTCGGGCCTCTGCAGACCGTATCCCGAGAAGCAGGTCTCATACGGACCATACGGACAAAGACCGCCGCGAAGGCGATGGCTCGTCGACGAGGAGCCCAACCACCGTGGCGGGCGAGTTCCCAGGCATATTCGACCAGCAGAAGTCTAGATACTCCGGGGCATCAGCGGCCATGGCATTTCCGTACATTCTAGGTGTGGCTCTCGGATCGGATAGCCCTCCAAAGATGCGGTCTTATGCTTATAACTTTGGCATTCGTCCCGAGGAGGCATCCAATGCTCACAGCTTTCTGGGAAATCTTATCTCGGGGGAGGACCTTGGCTTGTTCTCGGCTCAGTACTTCTCGATACTGGGACCCGTCGGCGATGTGATCGACCAAAGAATTTATGCCCAGAGGTGCCGGGATTATTATCATCGTTCGGGTAGTAACACGGTCGCTTTTGCCGCCGTGGCCGCCGGCGTAGCTGCTCTTGGGTCATTCTTATCTCCTAACCGATGCCCGCGAGAATCTGACCTCGTGCGGTACGCCAAGACCATCCTCGATGATCCGGCCTCTATGCGTTTGCATGGCACCGACCACATCGTTGCGTGGGGAATGCGAGTGCTTTATTTGCGGGCAACTACGAGGCCCTGCAATGCTTGGATCGCTTCATGCACTCAAATGCATCTCTGTGAAGCGCTAGGACTACACGATGAAGAGAGCATAACTAAATTAGCGTCCGTCGCTGGTGCTGCTGTCTATGGACATGATGCAGATCGACTGAGGAGGATTTTCTGGATCTCATGGGCGGGGCATAACATGCTATCTTATGAGTATGATCGGTCGCCCGTCGTGTTTCGGGCCGTGACTTGCCAGCCTATTGTCTCGAAACCAGGCTCAATTGCCGATCAATTTGTACAACTGATCCAAATCATTCCATCGCCTAATACCCCATTCCAGTTCGAATCGCGGCCTTCAACTCCGAGTGGGGATCTGTTTAAGCGTCTCCAAGCGCTCGATGAGTTCAAATTTACCCATCCATTTTTAGTTGTCACTAAGGCGGAGATTGCGTTTTGCTTCTATCGACGCCTTTTCCAGCTCAATACCCGCATACCGGACGATATAATCAAACTCGTCATTGACGGTGGCAACTCCGCACTGGAGGCAGCAGAACAGCAAGCTAGTCAGGGTCGTCTGTTCTGGAACGTCATTGGCAGCGTCTTCCAGTATACCTGCATTCTATTAGCTATTGACACGCCGCTAGCCTTCGCCCACATTGGCGCTGCATTTAAGAGCCTGGAGAAGCTTGTCAAGGCTGTCGATACAGGACTGACACGTGAGGCTCTATCAATGGCGCGACACCTACTTGGCCTTCATACGGCAAAGAAGCGAAAGGAGCTTGCTCAACTGGAAGCCGTCGAGACGAGCTTTGAATTCTTCCAGACGCCGCCGGAATCCGAGGCTAACATAACAATACCGGATATGGACTGGGAGGTAGATTGGGATCAATTCTTCATTGAGCCATACCTCCCCATGCTCGGTTATGACGTACAGCTGTAATTAAATGTGTGAATTATCGGATCATACCTGGGTGGCGTTTTGTGAGGTTTCAACGAAGACTCACTTTGTACATCTGACGATGTCAGTTAAAATACTAGCATATACTAGTATTTCATCGTGAAAAACAATATTAATGCAATTGACCTTCTAGTAAGTAGTAACGATTCCAGGTGCGGAGTTCTTGGTCGCCCCGGGCATTTTGCACCAGGGGTCTTGAATAGAGAGCGTATAGATCGATAGTGCTTCTGCCACAAGATGCGATGGTGATTATGTGAATTTTTTTTTCTATTTTCCGAGATTCGGGGCCCGTGGGTGAATTATCAATGGCATGTAGCCTTGTGCGGCTTTATGTGCGGCTGTTGCGGATCTAATTGCATACCACCGTACCAGCCAATCAGGTATAACTTGTGGATCCCAACATGGGGGCCGCGGCGGCGGAAGCGCGGACTTAGGTACAGCCTCCCACCATCTTCGTCTTTAACTTAGCTGGATCGTCCGCTGTAGCTCTTCGCCCCAAAGCCACTATCTCCGGGCGAATCAAATTTGGGATTCTTGCCAAACTATGGCCAATGTGCTCCATAATGTGGGGATTTTGTGACTGGAACTTACGAGTACGATCAGATATGACAAGGCTGGGATGGATTAAATCTCAGGTAGCTACAGTATTCGAGGCTGGCTGTGACATGTATAAATAGGCTGGCATTCCCGCCTCTAGACACAGACATATAGACAATTACCACAATTTCTCTCAATCTTAAATACCTCGAACACATCGAACGACCATAATAGCAGGAATCGATACATTCCCAACAATCAACCCAATAACCATGACCGATCATACCAAAAGTTCATCCGTCGGCTTCAAAAACGCCATAGAAAGAGTGGCCATAGTGGGTGTAAGTAAACACGCTCAACAATTTGAGCTCCACGTATTCAGCAAAACTAACCAACACTATTAGGCTGGAGGTACCATAGGGTCGCATATTACCAAAGCCCTGCTGGAAACCGGCAGACACACTGTCACGGCTCTTTCCCGCAAAGACAGCGGCAACAGACTTCCCGAGGGCATCCTAGTCGCTACAGTTGACTACGATGACGAGGCCACCATTATTACCGCCCTCAAGGGTCAGCAGATTTTGATCATTACCATGTCCCCCACTGCACCTCGTGACACCCATAGCAAACTCGTCCAGGCAGCCGCTAAGGCTGGTGTCCGTTACGTCATGCCTAACGGGTATGGTCCGGATATTGACAACATCAAACTCGGCGAAGACACAATGCTGGGGCCCGTGGCCAAGGCTAACAGGGACGAGATCGAGAGCCTCGGCATGCAGTGGATTACAGTGTGCTGTGGGTTCTGGTACGACTACAGCCTGGCAGGTGGGGATGCGCGCTTTGGATTCGACTTTGATAAGCGTTCCCTGACACTCTACGATGATGGCAACACCAAGATTTCGACTTCGATGTTATCGCAGGTCGGACGTGCCGTGGCCAAAGTTCTGAGCCTCAATGGGCTTCCGGAGGACAAAGACGACAAGAGCCTTACCCTGTCAACATTCCTAAACAAGGGCGTTTATATTAAGAGCTTTGCAGTCAGCCAAAGGGATATTTTTGAGAGCGTCAAGCGTGTCACCGGCACTACCGACGCTGACTGGACGATTATTCACGAGGATACCAAGAAGCGATACGAGGATGGTCTGGCGCAAGTCAAAATGGGTAATATGGCTGGTTTTGGCAAGCTGTTGTACGCGAGGACTTTTTACCCAGATGCTTCCAGTGATCTCTCGGACAGGGTGCAGAATGAGCTGCTTGGATTGCCGGAGGAGAGCCTGGATGAGTCTACTAAGGTTGGAATAGAGTTGGTTAAGGAGCTGGAGCTTCGTGTTGAACGCATGGCGGCCTAGAGCACAACCTGTACATGTAAACTAGTTGAACTAGTTGATGTTTGGATATTAATGCTAGAAGCATGGAATGAATTTTGCAAGGAGTCACTATTTTGAGAATTTGGCTCTATATCCTGACCCTCAATTCAATCTGCTGCAGATAGTAGGAGAAAATGGGGGAGATTATTAGTGACTAACACAATGAAAGTCCCTTCCAATGACATTCACGATTTCACACCTACTTGCAACCACAGGTTGATCCGGGCGTGGTTCCATCCTTATAGCATGTACAGTAATTTGACCCTGGTACTACCATTCCACTGCATCCAGAAAAGCAGCAACGATACGACCCCTCTTCACATCGAGGGCAGTCCCTATAGGTGTCGCAACTTGTCGCCGTGGGTGCTGGCCGAGGGGATGTAGTCGTGGTAGATGTAGGAGAACTATCTTTAAGGCCAATGCAAAAGAATTGAGTTCCTCGTGCCCAGGCTGTACTCAGATCGCACGTTTTACTGCCGTCAGCCGGCTGAAGTGAGTAGTTCCAATCGAAAAGTTGCTGAACAGTTATGTCGAACGTTTCAGCAAATGACGCACAGGTCTCGCCATCATTAGGACCTGAATGTGAAAAGGAATTGCAATCGGATATGTAATCCTTCGGGATCGAAGTAGGGCTCGCGCTGGGTGAGCTAGTTGTAGTGGTCGTACTTAAGGTGGTGGTGGTCGTCGTCGTGCTGGTTATAGTGGACTCGCTGGTTGTAGTGGACTCGCTGGCTGTAGTGGACTCGCTGGCTGTAGTGGACTCGCTGGCTGTAGTGGACTCGCTGGCTGTAGTGGACTCGCTGGCTGTAGTGGACTCGCTGGCTGTAGTGGACTCGCTGGTCGTAATGTCACTGCTCGTAGCTGTCCCATTTGACGAAGAATCGTTACCAAAATCTGTGATTATCGGATCAAACTTGAATCCTGGGTAAGAGTAGAGTGACATAGTTTCCTCGCCCACGGTGGTTGGACAATAGAGATAATCGTACGAAGTCGAAGTGACAGCAGATCCTCCGCACTGTGTGTCAACACTACACGTCGTGGAATAGCAGGACTTTGTTGTAATCGTGCTTCCTGCGGTCGAGGTCGTTCCCTCAAGGCAGAAGACATCGCAGTTCGTGAGAATTGTGCCCGTACACGAGGGAGATGCCGTCATATCTGAGCTGTGGCTGGCTTTCTCGGCTTCATTTCCTAGGGCGTCGGCAAGACTAGCCAGCTCGGTAAGTGGCCCATCGATTGCGGACGGTTGAGATGATCCCCCGAATACACTAGGAATGACCCCCGCGAGGTTTTGCAGCGTTGAAGCAATTCCCCCTGCAGACCCGCAGAATATTAAACATAGTCCTGGCAAGGATATGCCCAGACCAACTCCAAAGCTGTTTCCGTCTGAAAGATGGGGGTGTTAGTGGTTTAAAATGTAAAACAGGAATGGATTAACTTGCCAGTCTTCGAAGTCTCGATTGCTGCGACGGCTGAACTTGCGCTTGCAGCATTTGCTGGATTTGCAGAAAAAGCGTCGATGACATTTGAAGCGCTCATAATGCGAGATGATAGTGAAATTGCAGATGCTATGGCCGCCGAGGTCGACATTGTGGTGACAGGATTCACAAACCCTGTCGAATCGGTGGTTCCAGTCATAGTACTGGTTGTAGGGCCCTCGGGTCCATCCGTTGTAATCGTGGTTGTGATGACCACTGGAACTGTGAATT
Organism: Penicillium cosmopolitanum; assembly: GCF_028827165.1. Lineage (NCBI taxonomy): Eukaryota > Fungi > Ascomycota > Eurotiomycetes > Eurotiales > Aspergillaceae > Penicillium > Penicillium cosmopolitanum. The sequence goes on along the minus strand of NW_026622676.1, from coordinate 3,099,109 downwards.
GAGAAGAAGGGAATGGATTGGATGTCCGTGTACTAGTTGGGGAAACACTCGCCGAATTCGATGTGTCGGTGGGAAGAATGTTTGTGCCTGTTGAACCCGGCGACGGTGGCTGAGAGGGAAATGGCACAGGAGGAAACCCAGAAGTCATTGTGCTGGGGTGTGTAGGAATCCAAGCCATGCCCCCTGGGCCAACTACAATTGTTGTCAACACACCATCGATAGTCGTAGTGATCGTTGAAGTGCCCGTCAATTTCGTAAATGGGGCAAGCGTAGAAGCAGAAAAGGTGACCTCGGAGGTACTGGAACTGTCGATGGCTGTGATCGTGATAACAGTACTCGTCGGTGCTTGGGAGGACGTTTGTGCTGTCGTCGGGCTGGGAGTCACGCTTGTTGGGAGTGGACCTGGAGCTGCCGTGGTTGAAGGCACAATGGTGGGTGTAACGCGATGGCCTGGAGGCCACACAGTAAAGATGACTCCATCAGTGGTAAATGCGGTAGGCTCTCCCGTGAGAACCGGCAGTGGTATTATATCTGACCCAATCGTCAGACCTCCTGGCCCAATAATGACGGGTATGCCGTTATTGGTGAATGTAGTGGGTTGAGTTGCAATTGTGTATATAGTCCCATCAAAGACCACTTCTATTCCCTGGGATCCTGACCAGGTGGTTACTGTGCTCGATGTGGTGACTTGGCTCTCGGACTGCTGAGTGCTTGCAGACTGCTGAGTGCTTGCAGACTGCTGAGGACTGCCGGACTGATGAGGACTGCCGGACTGATGAGGATTCTCGGGATTTTTAACTGGAGGCAATATTTGCACGAGATGCGAAGATTCACAACTGCACAACAAATCAGCCCTGTTCACTCAATTCTTATCAATACCCCTTTGGGCACGATTTTGAAAGATCAACATACCTATACTGCGAAGGAAGATAGCAGTCCTCACCGCAACGCAGCGTGGGAACATCATCTATTATAGGACAAAGGAACGAGTCCCAACACGTATAAAGTGACTCTAGATAGCACTGTATGCCACAGAGCAAGGTAGGCACTCCATTCAGTATCGGACACAGCTGATCACCGTAGCAGGTGTAGTTGCTAGATTTGTATATCTGATCACCGCAAGTGGAAGATGAATCCTGCCGGGTGGGATTGTCAGAGAGCAATCGATCTTCGCCCGCATTGCTTCTATCTTCTGGCGGGGGCCAGTAATCCTCGTGGACTACCCCCTTTGGGGAAAACCATTCGGCGTCCCTCCAACGTAATATCAATGTCAATTCCCTGGAAAATTAACCTGGAGCCTCGATTTGGCGGGGCTCCCCGACTTGCCCGGTGATCATATTGAAAGAGAGCTCTTCCCCTTGCCGTTGTATCATGACGACGGTCTGTCCCATCCAATGCTTGGTAGGAGAAAAGCACTGGCATTGACCCCGATCAAGTTCCTGACACCCACAATGAGCTGATCGATCATGTCCTCATAGAGTAGCCCGTCGATGTAGTTGACATTACCGTCCACGTCAGCCCCATTTGCCTCTGCTGCATTTTCCTGATTCTGAGGAGTCAAAATAAATGCCCGTGTTCCGAGTTCTGGTAGAAAGCTAGCCGCGTGATCAATTAATTTCACGTTTTGATCAACTTCCTCATCAGGCCAGTCTCTTCCGGTACTCAAGAAATCAATCACCGACTCCTGGAAGTTCCTGTCGAGGGCTGGAAACCCCCTGTCCCTTAGTATATCTGGGTCAGGGCTCCAAGAAAGACTTTCACTGTGGAAAAGTCAGCGACTGTCCTGTTCGGGAGAATAGAAAGTATTCCAAAACACTTACAAGAAATGAGCAAAGTAGATTGCATCTCGAGAAATGATGACCAATATTGTGCAGCCGCAGAGACCTTCAACTCCCATGTTGAAAGGCACAGTACCGAGTTGACGGTATAATGCAGTATTTTCATCTCGATGAATCCCATTAAATGGGACCCTGTTGGGTTCGAAGACGTAGAGAAAACCACTCATTCGAAATTGATCAAGCATCCATCGAAACATCTGTTGTTGGTTCAATTCTAAAAATGAAGATGGAGTAAATCTTCTTTTTTTGCAGGGTTGTCCTGATGAAACGCCATGCCGATCGAAGGTATCCCTCCGAGTCGTTTCCCAACGATCGCTTTCGTAGCGCCTCTCCAGCACGTAAGTTAGCCCCACTACATTTTCCACGGCAATATGGAAATTCAACGGAGTCCCGTCGAACTATTTGATGACTTTTAATAACATGTCATTAGTTTATTCCTGTGCCAGGGAATGTCGGAAGTGGATCTCATCACTCACTTATCAGGTAAGATGGTTTGATTCGAGGTAATCGTTTGGATGTTATCGACGAATTTAAATCTGGCTTAAATTTTAACAAGAGAGGGACCATATAGTTGTAACGAACGAAAGTAATGAGTACCTTCCCTGGTTATTGACAAGTGGCTCGCGGGAGACAACAAGATTTGCCAACACCACTACTCCTAGCAACATGGATAGAAAGTTAAAGAAAATCATGCTTTAAAAAGATGTAGCTTTCTTTCTTCTGGCAAAGAGAAAGCTCTTTATCATCCTCCCAGAAGAATGGGATATGCCCTAGCTATATAATCTTGGAAAATGCCTTGGACATGCTCAATATTCTACAGTACTCCAGCAAGCACTCAGTCCTTATTGAATTGAATAAATGCCAAGACCTTTCCCTTCAGCCCTGGAGCTTGGCCATTGATCCTTCTCGTATTGTACGGCCGGGGTGACGGTTTAATATGAGAAATGCACTAAAGCGCTGATCTCAGCCCGGCCTTGCAGCTGCAGCTGGCCTGCTACTGGCCTAGGACTTCGGAGAAAAGTCTTCTTTTGCAGAAATGCAATGCAAGTGTTCCTCTTTGGCGTTCTCGAGTCATGCAACTGCCGTGTCATAAGGTTCAACAAGCCTGCCTGAAACTTGGAAATCTACATTGAAACTAAGCTTATCTCACTCAACTCCAACCTAATGCACTGTTTTCGACCTAAATTCCCTCTACGAGAAATCTAGAATACGCCACAGACCCTGAGCCAAGAAGAACATCACCAATCCCACCAGCAGTCCGATCGCCTATTCTGGCCATCCGTTGTGCAAATAAGTGAAAGTGGCTGCGGGGACCAAGATCAGGCACTTGATGTTATCCCGAGCAAAGGATTGGCTTTTCTTGGATTAAAGTAGCTCGGGCTTGGCTGCCAGTTCCCCGCTTATGGAAAATCTTTTCCAAAGTTTGTTTCTTCAACGGTTTTGACGTGCAGATAATTCGGATGTTACTTCAATCTAGGGAGAGTGGTGTGTACTACGCCCCGTTTCCCTCACTTCTGCATTAATGTGGTGGCAGTGACTCGTCCTGGAGTTGCAGATGAGAGACCAACCGTGTTGGGCACCAGAGGCTGGCTAGTATGTATACCTTTGAGTCTTGGGATGGGTCTCACATGTTGTTATATTCCATTTTCTTGAAGAAGCTAGCTCTCGAAAAACCTTGCGCATAATTCTCGGGCACCTGGGCACCCAGGGACCCTCAATTCGACTTTAGCATAATCCACACCTGAGCAGTCTGCTAACACATTACACCTGGGCAGGTACTATCGCAGATGGTATTAGTATTACACAATAGGTCGATGAAACCTTCAAGTTGGAATATATCTACTAGCACTACTAGTAAGTATATCTCTGGTGGCTCAGCGGTAGGCTCTTTAAAATTTCGCTATCTACAGAACAACCTGAGAACCAAACAAACAAAGAGCAAGGCAAAAATGGCCTTCTCACAACATCGGCAGGACCAAACATTTAAATATTCTGACAGCCCCAGAAATTTCCATCCGAAGGTCCAACACAATTAGGACAAGGAAGAAATGGAAGAAGAAAAAAAGAGACGAAAACGCCATGAAGGTAGAACAAGAGAAAAAAGAAGCATCATAAACAATGCCATGCGTGATGAAACATAAAACAAATCAAATCAGATCGATGGCAGAGATTTGACGAGGACTAGATGAGAGAGCGTAATTATGTGACGGAGAAGGGTGAGAGGGAAACGACTCAGAGTATAAGGATAGAGGGGTAAACAAAAGTCGTCAGTAGAAGCAGAGCGGGACGTATATGCATGCACGGGATGTGCTTTTCATGATCGTTACAGAGAAGAAGAGAAGGCGGGCCGAAGCTGAGCAGACACAAGACGCACTCATGTAGCCCTCTTGCCACCGCAATCCGGAATTTTTAGACCATCCTTGATCTTACGGCCGGCGTCCATCAGACCCCATTTATCTTCCCAGTTTTCGTCTTTGGTGTTATACTGAATTTTCCATGGCTCGTCGAAAGCCTCGAACCTGTTTCTCTTGTTAGCAATGCTCCGAGGTGAACGCAGGCATGGGAAATTGCCGAGTAGTGCGTGAATGGTTACATACCAAAAGTAGTCGGTGCCGTTCTCCAGAGCCTGGCAGACCCAGTCTTCCATAAATTGGTTCAAGTTGGCGAGGCTAGCCACGGAGCCAGGAGTATCACTGTCGCAAGATGGGCTTTCACCGCAATCCTTGCCGCCTCCGCTGGGCCAGCCCACTTCCGAAATGATCTGTTTCTTTGTGGTGCCCTTGGTTAAAGATACATCGTGACTCTGCCAGAAGTCCCACGTCCACGAAGCGGCAATATCAATGTTGACTCCTGCGAAGAACGGGTGGACGTTTGACATGACGGCATCAACGGCAGAGACGAGCTGTGAGTTCCAGTTGTCACCAAGATCAGAGGTCGCGACATCGAAATCGATACTGCGCTTCTTCAGCTCGCTGCGGACATCCTTGATATAACCGAGCAGGTTCGTCTGCGCCGATTGCTTGTCTGAGCCAGCGCGGTATAGAGCTTCGTTACCAACAATCACGCCGTTGAAAATAGAGGTATCCTTGGTGTCGTCGAGAATTTTGTAAAGCTGATCGAGTTGGCGGTTTGTCGTCGTCTTGTTTGTGTCAATCCAAACACCTAGCCACACTTTCATGTCGGTAAGTTCAAGTCGATCAATCGCGTGCAGAACCATCTCCGTTTGGTTGCAGTCCGTTCCATAAAGTCGAACGTTATTGGTGAGTTGCGATAGAACAGCCATGTCGCGAGTGACGTTATTCTGGGAAGGAGGATACTTGAGGCAGAGCGGGTACTGTACACCCCAAGGGGTATAATCCATGCCGGGGAAGACCTTGTGCAAGTTGTCGTTGTCCAAGAGTGCCTTGATCTCAGACGAATCTTTATTCAAATCGCCATTTTTCGAAGAATCCGACGATGCGGACTCGTTACTCGAGTCGGAGGAGGAAGAACCATCCGAGTGTTTAGTCCCGAGTGTTCCACCGACGGCACCACCAACAATGGCACAAACGACAATCAACCCGAGAACAAGGCCAGCTATCCAACCGCGCTTCTTTCGTGCCGCTTGAGATGCCTCGGCTGCAGCTGCTTTTTCCGCAGCAGCACCGCTACTGCCACCACCCCCGAAGCCACCACCGTGGCCGGCTTCAAGTCCACCGCCACCTCCACCGGGGACAGGGTCGTAGGCAGTGCTAGCGGCGGCACCCTTGTTGGCGCCAAAAAATCCAAACATGCCCCCAGCAGCAGTTCCGCCTGCCGCACCAGCCGCCGCGCCAGCTGCAGGAGCAGCTCGATTCCGGGACCGAGGCCCGTAATCATCGTCATCGTCGGCAATGTCATTGGGGTTGATGTCGGGCATATTAGTGCTATATTGTGACTGGCGCTGGTAGGGACCATCGCTCACGATACCGCCAGCTCCATACGAACCGGGATACTGATCAACCATGCTGCGGCGATTGGCACTGGTCTCACTGAGATGGATGGAAGATTGACCGGGGGTCTGCGCGCCTGGTGGAGCAGCTGCTGCGCCTAGGGCCATATTTGAGCCATAGGAGCGCTCGGCGTGAAGAGACTCGGCGCTGGTGTAGCCCTGTGGCACGTAAGGATTGTCGGAACCGGTGGTGTGGTAGCCTCGCTCGACGGGGCCGGTGAAGTTATCGTGGTGATCTTGATCCATGGCGCGGACAGCGTCGATGCCACTGAGACGATCGTGGGAATTCGCGACGCCGAGAGCAATACCGCTAATACCGCCGCCGACGGAAGCTGGGCCGAGATTATCGACGCCTGGGGTGACGGTTGAGTCGTTTCGATCTGGAGCGTAGCGATGAGATGGAGCGGGAATGTCGGCGTTCATGGATATTGGTGGTGGCGAGTTGGAGGAGAGAAGAAGGAGAAGAGAGAAAAGAGGAAATGGACGAAACACAGGCAGGAAGGGAGGAGAGTCAAGGATCAGAATGTAGGCATCGCAAAGCGCAGATCCACGGTTCCCGAGATGAGTGGAGGAATGGGTAGGTGGGTCGAGGGGTCACAAAGGCACAGTGAAATGTGTCAGGTTGATAGAATTAATTCAGGAGGGTTTCATTGATGGAAAAGGGAGCGGGAGAAGAAGAAGATAAAAGAGAATCAGATGTGAAAGAAGCGGGAGAGAGGAGGCTGAGAGGAGAAGAGGAGGAGAGAAGGGCACGGGAAGCGAGGGAAGCGAGTGGTGAGAAAAACACGGGGTGACCGGGGAAACCACGCCGGTCAGCGGTAGGCACAGTAGGTACAGTAGGTACAGTAGGTACAGTACAGTATCAGCACAGCACCAGCATTAAGTATTGCAGGTTTGGCAGAACTGTCATGTGTTCTCTGGGATATACTTTGATATAATTACTTTTTTAAAATATATATATCTACAACACATACTACTCCACACTGCATGACAGTCAATAAATAATAGTAAAATCAATAAAAGGGTCTGGTCGGACCCTGAAAAGGGAAAACGGAAATGTGGGTGGGGCGCCCTATTTTTAGCCCGAAGACCCTTGGTCCACTCCGTCAAGATCCATGGTTGAATCTCACCTGACATTGATACATTTACATTCAAGTTTATTTACATCGACAGATAATAGAGTACTAATACTACGAGCAAGACAACTGATCATATCTCATATCTCATAATCGCTAAGACCATATCATATCATATCATATCCCAAGAGAGCGCCGCATTCCAGTCCAAGCCACACGGACCAACAATAAACATGCGATAGCGACTGACATGCCACATCCACGAACAGTACTCCACTGTGCATGGACAAACTAGGCAACCTTGGAAACAACCTTGGAACAAAACATAAAAACTAAAGCAAGATCAAGATAATAAATACTAGTCGTAACCCATCTCATCCCACCCACCTACCCCTCTACCTCTTCCGCACTCCGCTGCACCGCCGACCCCATCCGACCCGCCCGCTCCAAAAATCGTCGCTTGCCACGCCGAGTATCAAAATGCTCCGGAATCTCCGCCGGATCCTGTCCTGCCGCTAACATCGAACTGCGCATTTTATTTCGGTAGGCATCCACTATATTCCGATCAAAGTTAGTTGAGGCTATAATTGTCTGAACACGGCAGACTTCGGCTTCCGGTGAGACACGTCTCAGCCCGTTTGCACCACACGTGGGCAGTGCCGTGCCACGCAAGGAGGACGGCTCGGCTGCAGCTGGAATGTGCGGTGTCGAGGGGAGAACAAAATGACACAGAGTGCAGCGGGGGAAAAACAAAAAAAAAAGGAAAGGAAGGAAGGAAAAGAAAAGGGATAGGGGTAGGTTTCAAGGAGACATGTAACAAAGCAAAAAGAAGAGATGAGGTCAACTTACACGACTGCTGCAAGAACAACATGCGCCCCGCAAAAACTCGACTCTGACTCCAACTAAGTCGGTACCCCAGATCATTCAACATGACCTCCTTCCGATGTCCCCGCCGCGAAAGCTTAGGCACAACAATGTCTCGCTCGCCATCCAATGAGGGCGCAGGAACCGTAGTCCGTCCAACAGTCAACGCATCGTCATCCGCAACATCCGTGTCATCACGGAAATATCGGTTCGACGGGATGCTCGCCCCTGGTGCATCTTTCATCTGCACCGGAAAGTAGGTGCGCGGGTAGACGGCATTAAGCTTGCGATACGAATCCGGTAGATCGTCCATGTTGATCTTATCCAGGCCGACCTTCACGCGAACACGCGAGCCTCGTTGTGGGTCTTCGACTAGGATGAATGTGCGTCGCTTGCCGCCGGGGAGCTGGCCGAAGAGGTCTTCATTGCTCGGGCTTTGCTCGTCATCTGTGTCTGCTGTCGTTGCGGGTGCCTCCATACGGCTGGAGGTGGCGATTGTTGGGTGGCGACTCATCGCACCCAAGCCACTGTCGCGGAGCATGGGAGGCATGGATGGGCCGAGGAACCGGCGCCGGCGGGCGTTGGGAGGATGTGGGGATCATGAAAGACTTGTGCTGGACGAATATCGGCGGCGGCGAGAGGTGCGTGCGGGAGACGGGTAGTCTCCAATGGACGGTGAGTTCCGTAATCCGTAGTGCCTATAGAATTTGAAATTGAAAGAGGGCGAGAATTAGCCTACGCTGTACTTTCGGATGGAGGGCAAGGATATCGAGATCCACATGAAAGAAAAGCATCAGAGCAATGCGCGGCGGTATCGAATGACAAGAGAGAAAATATAGGGCATGGAAGACAGGACAGGAAAAAGCAATATGAAGAAGAGGAAGAAAAAAAAGCAAAAGAAAAAGAAAACAAAAAGACGATACAGGTAAAAGCTCAAGGAAATTCGCACCATGTTCCAGACCAAATAGACGTACATCCCGATCTCATACACAACAGCCATTAACAAAGACAAAAAGTCACATATACACGTATCACATCCAAAGGAAGACAGATGAATAATAATAAAAAGAATAATAGGGATATAGGGCAAGAGACATTGAGCAGCACCCATCCATCAGCTCCATATAAAAGGGAGCAAGGAAAGGGTAGATGAAGAACAGGAAAAGAACAGAAAGGAATACACAAACTAAGGAGAAGAACAAGAAATCACCGAATTCTCGCCGCGCATGTCGCAAAAAAGAAACATCGACGGAAAGAGAAACGCATCAGATCTGGTGAAACATACCGCTGACTTCCTCAATCTTAGGGCTGCCATCCGGTTGAGCGTGATGATGATGCAGCTGCGGGGGACCCATGTTCATAGGACCCGAAATACTAGGGCGAGAACTGGGAGGTGGGTGTTGCATCGGAGGAGCAGCACTGGGAATTCCATGACCGAGAGGGCCAGGTCCACCAGGTGCCATGTGTGGAGGAGGGGCCGGGGTAGGAGGCACTGACTGTCGGCGGCTGAGCTTAGCCTGACGACGGACTCTTCGACTGCGAAGTCGAGGGTCCTGATTGCTGTTCCTCCAGCTATCGACGGCGCGCTGGATGAGACCACGCTTACCTCGTAGAGCCGGGTTCAGATCGGCCAGGGCCCAGCCAACGGCATTGCATTCCGACTCGTAGACAAGGCGGTTGCCCTTATAGTTGTCTTTGTTGCAGCAGGCGCGCGGATACACGCAGTTTTCCGTCTTGAATTCTAAGCTTAAACTGTCCACGTTCACCGACTCGACGTCACACCGGATTGTATACTCCATCTTCACTCGGTCCCGCGAATACTCAAAGGCTATCCATTGCACGCCGTTGCTGTCTTGCCGTACAACCAGAGGGGTAGTAGCTGGAATGGGACCTGGTGCCGCACTCGAGCTGGCGCCAAGAGGCGACTGGGCAGAGCTTCCTTGGAGAGCAGATGTAGGCGACGAAAGAGGTGGGTTGAGCATTGGTCGCTGGTTGGGCCCTGACTGTGATGTTGAGTCCATCTTCATGATCGGGCTGTTGGTTAAACATGGGTTGGGAGTGTGTGAGGATTGATGTGGTGGCATCTGCGCTGTTGTTGTCTGTGGTGGCATCATCATAGACTGTGTTGTGAGAGGATGCGATTGAGGTGAAGGGTGTGCCGCATATGGCGATGCCTGAACGGGGTTGATGGGGGAGTATGGCGGATATGCATACATCTGGGGGGCCATCTGTGGTGACTGCGTATAGAGATTTCGACCATGTTGATCATGCGGCTGTGAAGCTACCGATGCTGGTGAATTGGACTGGGGTGTGTGATAGATGGGTGGGTAAGGTCTCTGCATTTGAGCGGTGGAGGCCATGAGGTCGGAGGATCCTACTCTCGGCGTGTCAGTTGGATTCAGTAGACACCCCGGCATATATGCTAGTGGGCATTCAAAGAATGCGCGCGAGCCGCCACGAAGATATAGAAATGAAATAAGTCTCAAGAACATACCGCTGGATGGATACTGCGCGGATGCAGGTGCTGGGGGATACGAAGATGGATGTGTAGAATAATAGGGTGATTCCTGAGAGGGCGCTCCGTACGCACTAGCGTGATGTAACGCAGCGCTGCCTACAGAGTGCGACTGGGGGTAAGTGCTTGGAGAAATAGAGGCTGTCGAATGAGTTGGTGATGGGAGACCTCTGGGATTTGGGTGTGGTTGGATTGAATGAGGATGCTGTGATTGAGAGTGCTGTAAGCTCGGGCGGTTCGAACTGCCGAGTCGAATCTGTGGCAAAAGCACATATCAGTGAACTGACTCTTGAGACCCAAGACGACGAGAGGTGTTCGAGACCGCAGGGTGGTACAGCAACCTAAGAACGTGGACATGGGAGGGCAGAAGAGACTTGCGAACACAGCTAGATCTTCCGAGTGACAACACAAGCGCGGGAATTCGAATCATCCAAGAGCAGAGGCTGATCTGGAGTGGGCTGAAGAAATGAGGAGGGGGTGGATGACAAGGAAAGGATGTCTCGAGCAGGGATGGGCTTAGGAGCGGACCAAATGGCCAGGGTCACAACCAGGATGCGCCAGCCAGGGCCAAAGAAAACCATGGCTCTGTGTAGCCTTGTATCAGGCTCGACGCTGCGAGTGGCTATTTCCTTCCGAAGGGACAAAGCACTCAAGCAGCGTTTTCCCAGCGCGTTTCAACGCAGGAAGTGGCTTTCATCGTGCTGTTTTTGTTCCCTGTTCCCTGTTTGCTGGACCAATTGCTGTACACAGCTCCTGGAGAGAAAGGCAAGCGTGGCAACATAGGCGCCTGTACATATATCTTGGCTTTCATATAGAGACATCTCGCGGGAGCTTGGGTAGATTCAGCCTCATCATAGTGACTTCAATGGCGCAGGCGAGGGCGCAGATGCACCCGTGGGCTTAAACGAAGAGCATAAGCCTTTGCCGAGGTTGGCTTACCCATCCTCGCGCTCCAGAGAGTATGGGAGAATGTGCATAGCAGAAAATGGTTTGTCTGCTAGACTCAAATGTCACAGTGATGAGGCCGGCGAATAGAGAATAGCGGGTAGAGCGGGCGAAGTGCAAAACAAGATAGTTTGTAGGCTGATATCCCTCCGATATAAGAAAAGAGACAAGATCTCAGAAGATCGGAAATGATATTGTAGTAGGAGAAACACTGCGACACAGTTCTAATCCGTGGGAAACGAAATGGCAAACGACAAAGTAGAGTAGCGCAAGATCACACAAAAAGAAATTCAAGTACTCACGGAATCATCCGGCGGCTCTTCCTTGTATCTTGAGACCGGAGCAGAGGTCAGGTCCGACTGTATCATACCGGTCACCGACCTCAACGGGCTGGGACCGAATTTCCGTTCGCAGGTATGGAACGAGGTAGTCGGGAGTATGTGAAGGGAAAGGGGATGAGGTAGTAGGAGGGGGACAATGAGGTTTGACAAGAAAAGAACCGGGATGTGAGTGCGAAGGTTTGGCGCGCGAGGGAAGAAACGCGCGTGGAGATGCCCAACGGTCTAGGGCAAACAGCAGCGGGCAAAGCCAAGAACAGGGGAGACGATCCGGCACTGAGGCTCTCCGCTGCGCGACACACGGCTAGTAGCCTCTTTTCTCGACTGGGGTGGATTCAGGGCACGATATGGGAGCGAAGAGGGAGGGTCCAGGGTCGTTTATTTAGCTGCACTGAGACCCATCCTGGCTTCGTTCGGGAGAGCCGCGGCGCTAGAGTAGGGCGAAACGGGCAAGGTAAAAGAATTGGGGATGGGATCAAAAAGGAAATGGTAAAAGAGAAAAATAAACAAAATAAAAATGGAATATCCAGAATTATAAAATTGAGGGAAAATAGAGGAGGGGGGAAGAGGGCAAAAAAAAAGAAAGAGAAATCCAATATAGGTTAGAGGCAGTGATGGCTAGGCAAGCAAGAGAAGTTGAGAGTATCAGGATTGCTCACTAGCGGAAACGGGTGTAATATTGAACCAGGATGAATGCAGGAGGGAGATGACCAAAGACTCGAGTCCGGTAAACATCCGAGCCTCAGTGGGACTTCTATTCTTTAAATTAAAAGGGTGTCATCATCCGTCGCCTAGCCGAAAGCCAGATTTAAACGCTTGCGAGAGGGTGAACGGTGGACGGTGGACAGGCGGTAGGGGAAAGGAAATGATGTGCAGCATGCAGAGGAGTTGGTGCGTGGAAGGGAGTGTCAAAGAAAGTACTCCGTGTGAGAGATAGCCTTTCCAAAACGAGCAGAAATTCTAATAAATAAAACCAAGAAAATCAAGAAAATCGAACACTGGCTCAACCCAGACTAGGTTTCGGTGGGGAAATGGAGAAGTCTTTCGATGACCGGCACTCGGTTTACCTATGGTGGGGAACGTGTCTTTGATTTCTTTGAGACCTGGCAGATCTATACTCGGTTCGTTCCAACGGCTTGAAATACCTCCAACACGCTATTTTTATTATGTTTTCGGCTCGCTCTCCTCTCTTCCAGTGCCAGTCGGTCTTCCGGAGGCAGTGGAGAAGTCGTGATACGTTGAGGCCAACTTGGGCGAATAGCAACAAAGGCAGGCTCATCTACGCAGTAAATCTCGAGGATAGATTGGTGGTAGACCTGAGGCCAAGGAGAGCAAAGATTTCCAAGGCAACGTGATATAAAAATAAAAGAAAGAAAATAAAAATAATAAAAAGGCCCGCTGGTGACGTTGATCCTACGACGCCGTGAGATTGGAGATTGCATGTTCCCGGCAGGATTCGTCTCCGTAGGTACTCCGTAGTCCTTACTAAATAAAGCAGGCGTAGACATAATAAATCAGGAAAATAAAAATAAAAGATCTTAAATTCAAAAATCCAAAACCGGAAAGGAGAAAAAAAAGCGCAAACTTAACCTACGAGGAAACCGCAGGACAAACCCCACCGGCAGCACTGTACACAGTGCCGAGTAAGTGGGCGAGACAAATGCAAAGGCACGCCGTGCGATCTACTTTAGTCTAGGGCTGGGATATTAACGGACGAGACCTATGTACGTTTGCTGCTAATGACGTTAGCGTTGGCAGATCGGATAGCATCAAACTGGTCCACAATGCGGTCTAGATGTACGTTCTCCTAAGCATGAGAGGCTTTCGGTGGATCTCGGAGAGGATGGAGGAGGGGTGGAGCTGCTGGAACGGAGGGGAGGGCGGGAGGAAGACAGAGAAGCAGACTAGAAAGAAAAGAAAAGGGTGCAAAGTCAAAATGGTTGACGTTGGATTGTGCAGAGGCCGTTTCAGGAACGAGTTAGCGTATTGGGCTGAGCGATTTCACGGAGTATATCGAGTTGATCGGCAGATAGACGGAAGCGACTGGGTCCGATCTGTCTTCTCCGTACGAAGTACTAACGCCATTTATGGAGTACGAATACAAAGTGGCTTTCGTATGGATTGCACAGTAGATATGCAGTTGATGCAGGCTTACTGCCACGCGCCCCACCAATGAAGCATGCGACCCATCGAGGCCCCCGTCTAAATAAACTCGAAACAGCTAACGGCCGCTTATCACACTTTCACTGGCCCGAGGTGCGTTCGTGAGTGGCAGGAAGAGTACTGTGTAACCCTGGTTTGATTCCTCCAGCCTCAAGCTGATTCCCGAACTCCCCAGCAGTGCAGATGACCGGCACATCATACGGGAGATATGTTGTTTCCCGTTGGTGCCCAGGTGTGCGGGGACATGACAGTGACAGCGACGGTCTTCCTCTTCCGACACTTAACATTGCCTACATACGAGCATACTCGTACGGAGTACTGGTGCTGAAGATGGCCAAGGCCAATGTGGACGCAGGTTGTCCCCGATGCGGGCCTCCACCCGACCTAGTCCAAGCTTGGCGTTCGAGAAGGCGTCGGATTTTGCTTTTTTGAGAGGGGACCTTTCTTCCAGGTGTATTTTTATCAAATTAACCATGTGAATGTCCGAAATGCTTGACCTCAGGAGACAGCGACCCTAAATTAGGGATCCGTTCATATCACCGGCCTCAACTGATCCTCCGTCTTCCTTAGACGGGGATAATCGGCTGAGGCTCAAGTGGAGTAGGCTCGATTTGAATTACAGTAGGAAGAGGCGATAGAATATCGGAATCACAGAGAAAGCCCAGTGCACGAGGCCCGCAGGACTGTCTGCACGCACACCCACACTCCCACACTCACCGATGAAAGATGGTGGGTGGGTGTCATTTGTTGGCTTCCAGAAGCAGGCTAGTACTCAAGTACTCCGGGAGGGGAAACCATAATCAGAGCCATTCACAGTCCAGTTGAGAATGTTGGATTGGTTAGGCCAATCAGGTAGTAAGCAATTCTGCCTACGAGTATCCATTGAGACTGAGCCTGAGCCTGAGTCTGCTCAGCCGGGAACTTCAGGAACTCTCAAGACTCTCGAAAGTTAGGGCTAAACCAGCCGGTGCATGGATCCAGTCCCCCCTTTTTTAAGTCTTCTCTTTTTCTCTTTTTGAATTAATCCCTTTTTTTTCCAAATGTTATTCTCGGGGGGCCGAGAGAAACGGTGTCATTCCAGACTCTCCGCTTATTGGTGCTAGGGTCGTGATCGATGCAGGGTGCATGGGTTGTCGCGTCAAGCCGTACCCGCAACGGGTCCCACCCTTTCAGCTGTCCTCGTTAAGATCGTCCCCCCTCCAACTCAGGAAATGATGGAGGAGCCAGGCCATGGTGCCATATCCACTTCGATCTACTAGCATGAATGCAAAGACCACCTATCTAGACTGCATCGAGTATAAGGTGTCCTCTCCGGCACGAGTCTCCGCTCTCTTTCTCGAATCACTGGCCACGCGGGTTTGACCATTTTCACGCAAGGAGCATCTTCATTTGCCGCTGACGGCATGCGAGCAGCCTGCCATCGTACCGTTCCAGAAAGGTTTCACGGTTGGAACAGTGATCTGATGGTGGTGGTGGAGAAAGAAGAGGAGGTCGTGTCGTGGAAGCGACCTCTTCTCCAACCCCTGGGCGGATCAGGTCAAGATCCTCTCGATTTGCTCTGCTAAGAGTGCCACTTCCGCCCCGGATCGACTAGGGAGGTCGGTTGAGTACGCATGTCTAGGATTGGGCATTAGCTCGGGCTTGCTTCCCGCTGACTAGTACTGCGACTTTGCTGCGACTTTTGTTGCTGCTTGCTCCTGCTAAATTCTGCCACGGCCGAAAGAATCAAAGTCAAATCCACGAAATGCCTCAACTCCTAGACTCAAAATCGCCTTACCCCCCGATGTCGATCCGACCTCGGGATACGTCATGCGCAACAAACAAAGAAAAAAGCCGGTTGCGCCGCCGTTTGAATATGGACCTCACTCCTTAGTCCGTCTTAGTGTCCTCTAGAGCCCTCCTGGTCGCCGAGTTCTGGACCCGTGGCTGAACTGCGCAGGCTGCGTCCGCATAGCAAATTCATTATTAATCGGCGTCGGAACCGGCGGAGATTAGAGATTGGAGACGACAGATTGCCTTTTACCCTACCCCTTCCCAAAGTTTTCCCCCTTCTGCTTCCCGCTGCCATACCATAGGCATACTCGACGCCACACTTTAGATAGTCATTCTAGTCACTCCAGATGGGGTACCGTCGGGGAAAACCTGGCTTTTGTGGTAGATGTATCGGGGCGCCGTGCTCCGTGTTGTTTTGGTTCGGCTCTTGGGCCCTTTGGGCTTGCTGCTGCATATCAAGTTCCCAGTGGGCCACGTTGGGAACTGGGGGCCGGGGTTCCCGCCCTTGCTGCGTGCAGATCGTGCTTAGAGGTGTCGATGCTGGTGCTGGGGAAGAACGGGAGCTACGTACTCGTACTGCTTGAGTTATTGATCTTCGCCGCAACTACTGTTCGCCTCTGCTCTTCCGTAGGTATACCCATTTAGTCTGTCTACACCACCTATCCTGTGCTGGATGATACAGGCATTCACGCCCGAAGAGTCGGCAATCGGCAAAGCTGATCGCATTGTGCAATCAGTCGATGCTGAGTCTCGCTAATCGCTCTAACATGGGTCAATGAGTCCTTGGCGCTAGCTTGAGGAGATTACCAGAGCCACCACTTGGCGTCAGTGTCGCGTCATAGATACGTAGCTGTTTGTATTATACTAGCATGATCGACTATGTCTGCCTGGTGAATTTCAATCCCAGTGATGGTGCTATAGTATACTACACTATAGTAAGGAGGATATCGGAGGATACATTTCGGATCTAGTGTAGACGCGGTTCGGAGGGGCGATGGACCATAGGCGTATCGTCCTCGCAGGCAACATCGCTAGAAATGGGCCAATTGGTGTCAATCTAATCCCTTGAATGTCGCGTCTCGTTAAGATCGACATCTTCCACCCAGCGCTGTCTTTCTCGTATTATGGCTATATCCTCGAGGTCTCAACCTGTGTACGGATAAACCAATATTATGCCCGCATTCGCACGCGCATCAACTCGAAATAAAGTTGTCGTACCCTTGTCGCTGAGCACGGAAATATCGTCTCCCCCCGGGAGGATCTGCCCCGGAAAAAACGCCAACGGCCGAGCGATTTTTAGGGTTTGAATGGGCTCGGAGGATGGACCACGCGGGGGACCAGGGGAATCCCTGGCTGGCGACCTCATTGGATCACCACCAAATTCCATTCTCCGCAGTCCGGATCGTCCTAGTACGCAGAGAGCAGTTCCGGCAGCCCTCAGCGAGCCAAAGACTGAAGGGATTGCGCCGGTTTCTGGCAAGCTAATGATTAGTTCGAGGTCCAGCCCGAGTCTTTCCTCCATCACACCCAGAACACTGCAGCTTGAAAGGCGAGCCTAAACTGGAGTGGGTAAGTAGTATTTACTCGTACGGAGTACTCGTACGAAATAGCGATTTTCTTTGTTTGCTTCTGGTTTTTGTTTTTTCCTGTCCCCCTGTCCTCTGACCAACGGGCGGCTCTGCCCGAATGAACACGCAATACAACCAAGAATGGCCCCCCCTTGGCTCTCTTTCCCATCATTCAGGCTTGTCTCGCTTCAGTCCAGATTCGCATGTGTTTCCATCTCTCCTGATCATCCACCGGAGGACCGAAATTCTCGCGAAATCGGGTCATTCCATGCGGCCCCACCATCCGCACCCGAAAATGGCCCACGAGCTCGACGGCGTGAGTACCGAGTCGCGATTGAATCAAGCGGTATCCCATATATCCACCTGGGATGTCGAAGTTGGCACATCACGAAAATTGGAGAAAAGTTGATTGGGCAAGATATAACAGTAAAAATGATAGTCACAAGAAACACGATGACCTCGCCAGACCGCAAGAATTTACATTTACACCGATACTTCTCAAGCCGCCGAGTTTGTGAGCCATCGTTCCCGCGGGCGTTAACCTGCAGCATCCAGCAGTAGCGTGTCGCGTGGCCCTCGCGAGATGTTTCAGAATCTCGCCGCAGCACGATGCATATGCAGGTTAGTGGGGCGCAAAGGGGAAGCTCGAGCGGTCGATCGTGAAGCGAATCGAATTGATTCGAATCCACCTTCCCTCCCCCCCCTCCTACACTCTTCACTTGTAGGGCTTGAGCACAAAAGCGCAAAGCACTCTCCACTTCGAACCAAACTAACTACTGTAGCGTCGAGCACTCCGTTGCTCCGCGGTCCTGCCGAGGTAGGCAGTTGTAGACCGTTTAGTGTTATGCTGTGTGCACAGAACGAAAGGTCAGTGGGGATTACAAGAGATCTGCGAGTCTCGCCAGGTCGAACACTGGCGCGGAACAAATTCCGGTGGGACATCGTGGGGTTTTTCTGGATAAAGTCAAAATAGATTATGCTCTTTGTTTTATCTCGTCTCTGGCTATTTCAACTAGCGTCGGCAGATACTTGCCTATGACAACATGACAACATCGACTGACCTTACCCGACCTATCCCAGGGCAGAGGACGTAGGGGGCGGAGATGGTACTAATCTCATTCAATCAATCAACCCATGCATCCAATGTATCCAGACGTCGATCGTATACAAGTTTGGTCTCAACACAATCAAAAAATTAAACTTGTAACCTTGAACTTGACTCCCATCACATTCATCCGCCACCTATAACACAGGTACTATGTAAGGCCAGCAAGACAATCAATAACAGGTTTACTCCGTAGAAACCGGCAGTCTTAGTCCGTGTGCCGATCCGGACGAATTCCTCTCTAACTCGCACCAGTCAGGGCCGCACAGGTGATAGAATGTGCATCGATCTCTCCCAGCGCTACGCGACCCGTACCATAACCTCGGATAGGTGCCTACATCCTCCATCTACATCCTGACTCGCCATCTCCCGGACATCCCACCGGAAGAGGAGAAATTATAATCAATCTATTCAGCCTTGGCACGACCATTCTTTTTTCCTCGTCCATCTCTATCCTCCGGATCCCTCAAAAATAAGCCTCTGAGCTCAGATTGATCTCATCTAGCCCGCCATGAGACCTCCAACCACCCCGCCCGAACGGCCCACTTGCCCCAAACGTCAATCCTTCCGCCAATACTTGTAAAGTATCAGCGCTAAGAGCATAACCGTTATTGCACAATAACCAATCGACTAGCCACAGCACGCCCGAGTAGCATTTACGAGTACGTCAGACAAGATTGGTATATCATAGTGACAGGTCTTGTCCATCTGCTCGACCTAATTGCCAAGCGGATGTGGAGGTTGGAAGGCGTCCGGAGTGCGATGCGATAACGTATGTCCTCGCGTGGCCTGTTTACGGGCATGACTCGTAGAGATGCATGCCATTTGTTTATAGCCGGAGCTCTGTGTTTCCCTCCCTTGGATACTACATACATATGTATTCCCAAGTCTTGGCATGCGGCTTGGCCAGGTTGGATGGTCGGTACGGAGTATGGATTACACAAGTACTGTATGCATGTTAGTGATGGGTGCTTTGAGTGGGTTTACCTCCGTGTGCACAAAAAAGTATCTGGTGAGAGATTTTGTATACCTGAATGGAGCACGGGGTCATTTTATACGTAGAATGAGAGCATGCGGTGTTCTGCTACGAGAATATACCCAGCCCGTCACGGACCACTTTGATATAATGAGTATACCTGTAAAACTTTCAATTATGACTACTAGTAGGTATGGTATATGGTTTGATTCTTGTCTTAGATTGAGTATTTTTCCCATGAGATCTAGATCCTAGAGAACTCATTTCATTACTTCGGCTTGGTGGAACCATTTTGCATGTGCGAAGGACTTGTTAAGTTGTAATGTCCGAACAAAGTACTCCGTACTCCGTACATCCCTCGAACATGGAATTTCCATCCTTCTCCTCTATCTCTTTTCGGCCCGCTCGCATGATCCTATGTATGTATACTCCGTACTTCATTTCGAAGCTGGAAAAGTACTCATCCGCAGAAGATTTAGTATCCCTACGCGAATCAGATCTCTACGGCGATCCAATGAAAAGCGAAAAACAAGAATTAGGAAGCCTAAACCAAAGGAATCAAAAACAGGAAATAGTAAATGCGGGGGCGGCTTTCCTCCCGTCCATCCACTTTCCTTCTTTTTTAATTTCTTTCTTTGTTCTATGGACGGGTAGCATTGGATTTTGTTAGTTTATTTTCACTGTTTTAAGTAATTGATATTCTCGATTCTCGGCTGCTCCACTCAATTTATGAAGATCATTCGACCAATTTGATTTTCTTTGTTTGACGCCCCCTCCTCCACCTCCGCCCCCTTCTTTCCTTACAGAGTACAAATGATACCATCGAAGGATCCCGATCTCTCTGGCTTGATTCCTCTCTTCTTACTGGCCACGCCAATCCTACCACGTCCGGCAATGCGGGAAATCCCGCTGCGAATCTTGGATACGCGCGGGTCCACACAAGAAAGGAAACGGAGTAACGCAAACTCCTACGGAGTACTCCGCACTTAGTAACTGAGGGTTAGTTAGTTAGTGGACGGCGCATGTTGCAGGGTTGGACTGGGAGAAAGTGGATTCGATTAAAGTACGGAACGGGCTGATCTACGCCAGCCGAGCGAGACATGGGGGCGATAAGTCTAAAACGCATCTTCTCGCGGGTAAATTGAACCAGGGGCTAACTAGGCTGGTCGTAATAATGTGTGTGTTCGGCTCCGCGGAGGTCGAGTACGAGAATGAAGACTGAGGAAGGACGGGGCACTCCGTTCCCTTTCGCCCGGCTGTTTTAGAATGTTAGACTTCAAGTTAGGCTTGAAAAAGAGGAAACGAAACGAAATGAGGTCGGAAACCTATCTCCGTTGGTCCCTGCTGTTGGCCCCTGCTCTTCTCTGTCACTCATTGCTTCAGCCATGGAGGTTAGTCAAGTCAAGGCGTTGCTCAATTCTTGGGCCCCGGTGAGTGACAGGATGGTTACATTTTCAGCACACAAAGATACAAAATACGCCGTACATCTCAGCTCATGTCAGCCCCTCTTCGCCCCTAGCGAATGATGAAAGGAGATGGGGTTGAAGAGATGGAGTCGTGATGGGGGGGATGGGTGAACCCGGGCAATCACTGCGTCATTGGGGGCTTGCGAGGGGCTGCTCCTTTTGAATCACACTCCTCTCTCTCTTCCCCTCCGGCGAATTGGAAGGGTTGTGGCCGCCGAATATCGCATAAAGAAATATTGGATTTGACTTTCGTCGCCCCCAAGACCGAGACGGATAAAATGTTTGCTACATTGGATTGCGCACTGTGCTGATTGTGGCGCTGATGGATGGATTGAGATGAACCTCGTGCAAGTCCCTGGCCTGTTTTTCATTTTTTCCATTCTTGCTTTTTCGCTTTTCTCACTTTCTTTTCCATATTCGCTGTGCGTCTCTCGATCATTTGATTCCATCAACATCTGGAATCGACGGAGTAGCTGCAGCCCTTTCCGTGTCGTTTTGACTAGATTTACCTTTAATATTTTACATTGAATGTACTACCTGCCCACGACAGGTATGTGATTTGCACTTCGATATAAGGGGGCAATATAATGTCCAAGAAACGTACACATCTTGCGCCGTAGCCAGACATAGAAATGAGCTCCAGTCCTTTTGTCAAACCGATCAACTCAACCTCCGTACCCTGACTGTACACCCATAGAAGGCCCCGAGGCAAGACACTGGCAGTTTTAGACGCCGAGATTATTTCCGAACAGAAAAGAAACCATATGTGGCGTCACGGTGTGTACTGCTTCCCGCTGGCATGTACGTCGATGCAATTCGTACGCGCAGAACTGGATCTTCATACACAAGTACTTACATCATCGCGTGAGTACGTTCGTACATATAGTACAAATGTAGGTACAGTAGCGGAGCTGTGACCCGTATACATACTTAAGTACTTATTTTCTGTACGGAGATGCTGCATAGTAATGCAGGCAGGGTAGGAGAGAGGTACTTATGTACGTGAGCAAACACCACACATTTTGCCTGTATCCCGAGGTCGTCAAGTCTGAATAATGAGCAGAGTGATGTGGCACTTTCTTTCCTTTCTCTGCGGTCGTTCTTGCTGGGAGGTCTGTATTTCGTTGCTTTTTTTCGCTGCTAACTTTACCTGAGAGTACTCCGTACTCCGCAGGGGCTGGTTCGACATGTACGACATGCGGGATATTGATCACTTACTGCACCTGTACAGAGTGTCGATGATCTGGATAGGTAAGAAAGACAGAAAGGAAGGAGAAAAAAAGGGGTTAGATGACATCATGCAGCTACTACAGATGCAGATGGCTCGACTTGATTTGACTTGACTTTGGCTTATGGTCGCACAAGAGCTGAAATGGCAGCTCGAGAACCCTTTTATTTCCAAGTTGTTCTCCTGCTGTGGCTCTGGTGAGGCGTCCAAGTGTTATTTCTACGGTCTGCTTATTTTCATGGCGACTTTCAAATTAAAAGGAAATATACTAGTAGTGACTGTCACGATGTGTTTGCATTCCGTTTGCTGGGAAGAGATTGTATTCGAGTCAATTTCTCCATCGGCCTGAAATTGAATGTCATTTGGCATGAGCAGGCTCAGGAGTACCTAGTCTAGTACTTGCTAATAGGCCTCCTACCTGGACAATCTTCACAAAATGCCCTTGGATCTTAACGATCTCAAAGTAGACGTTCAAACATACTGCTATGCGCTAAGTGGATGGACACCGGTCGTGTTACTCGACTTCCAGTAGCAGTGAGAATTGCCCAAAAATGCTTCTTTTTTTCGGGCTACTCTAGGCTATGCAGATGTAAATGCGAAACTTTCTATCATACAAGTGACGCAAGTCAACTTTGAAGGGAACACAGAACGGGAATACATAGTAAAGGGAGGAATGATCGAGGCCCACCGGGGGTTGGCGTGATCCTTCGACGGCGCTAAGGCCAGGCCGTAAGGATTTTCTGGGCTCGGGTAGATGAAGGTCGTGTCTCATCGCCCCCTTTGCGATGTGAAAAGAGAGAGTCAAGGTGGGCAGCAAGTTCCTCTACGCCGGCGCAGCGGAAGGGCTCATTCTCACTCTCTCGGGCTCGGGATGTGCATTTGCGAATGCGATGGATGCGGATGGGAAGGATGGGGCTGCGATGAATGAGGATGCGATGAATGGGGCTGGGAAGGATAGGGCTGCGATGGATAAGGCTGCGATGGATGAGGCTGCGATGGATGAGGCTGCGATGGATGAGGCTGCGATGGATGGGGCTGCGATGAATGGGGCTGGGAAGGATGGGGCTGCGATGGATGGGGATGGGATTGATGAGGGCGCGTTGGCAGAGCGGGCCTCTGCTCTCCAACTGGGGGCGCCTCAATCTTCAACGGCTCGTCCCCTTCATCCTCATCGTCGCTAGACGATTCGGCGCCACGGTGACCGCCGCGTTGCTTCTCCTCCATTCGTCGACGCTTGTCCTCGATTTGTTCCTTATGACGGGCATCTGTTGCATACTTAGTGAGTGGCTGTTCACAAACTGGATTCTCGAAAGTTGTTGGCAGAGACTTACCTCGGATCTCCTGGGTCTTCACAGCGTACATCTGGACCTCATCCTTTGACAATACCCGCAACACAATGACATATTCCGATCGGTTTTCATACCGCTCATTTCCTGCATCCAATGCCTCCGGGTTCACCAATCTCCGATCGATCTTTGTCCACCGCGCATCAGGTGGAATGCCCTGCTTGTTGGCATCCTTCAAGGGAGCCACGCCCTCTCTGATTGGATTGGGTTCCTCGGGGAAACTCTGGCGGGGGGCCTTCAGAATACCCTTAGGTGCAGATTCTGGCTCCTTCTGCGCGGCCGGCTCGACGGTGATAGGCTTCCTCACGTCGTCTCGGCTCTGCGAGGGGGAGGGGTGGGAAGACACACTTGAGCGATGATCCTCCAGCATGCGCTGTGATCGAGAAGACCGGTGGCGGGAACGGGAACGGTCTCGAGGCTGATGCCTGGATCGCTCATCGCCGCTGCTCGTATCGGTGCTGCTGTGTCTGCGACGAGCAGTGGCGGACGGTTCATGACGGTATTTCCGAAGATCATCATCGTCTGTGTATCCCTCAGAGTCACTCTCTGAGCGACGTCCCGAGCGCCTGCGGGGTCGACTGCGGTGGTGGTCGCTCGGCTCTAGATATTGGTGCTTCTTTTTCTCAGGATTCGATGGTGCTGCAACATCGAGGCCTCTGGTGGTGACGTCTCGGGATGAATGCTTGGGAGGTTCGTAATCACGCTCCGGGTCGTGCGAGCGTCTAGGCTGATTTCTCGATCGGTGATCGTAGTCCGACAGATCAGAGTAGCCAGCGCCCAAAGCGGCCGTTCCCAGTCCAGCTGTTGCTAGTCCGGCCGTTGCCAGGGCCATATCGCCATTGCCGTTGTGAGGCCGCGGGGAGCGATCATCCCGAGAATGACGGTCATTATCGCGGTGCGACCGGCCATGATGGGAGCGACGATGGGGATCATTGTAAGATTCATAGCCATCATCCGAATCATGAGGTCTAACGACCAACGAACGGTCATGGCCACTGCCCCTAGTTCGAGATGTGTCTCGAGTCCGAGAAGAATCTCTAGTCCGAGAAGTATCTCTCGTCCGGGAAGAATCTCTGTGAGGTCGTCCCTCGCGCTCAATCTTATCGAACCCCCCAGGAGGTGGGGGGAGGACCATGTTGGCGTTCCTTGCGAGGCATATACTGCGGATGCTCCTCCATCAGGTTCATACTGAGAGGTCGGTCAACAGAGGACCTGGTGGTGGGATGGCGGGGTTTGACAGGGTAGTCCCGATCGAATTGCTCTCGCGGGGTGGTATACGAGTATGCATCATATTTATCAATGTCATCGCCCTTCTTGAGGCCATCGTATGGAGGATATCGTCGGTGTCCAGGCGGAGGGTGGACCCGACGCGAGCCGTGAGATCGATGTCTGTCACTCTCGCGGGACTCTAGGCGACCAGTGTCGCTTGCATAGTCTGTGTTACTATAGACCCGGCGGTGATGGCCGGCATGGTGAGAAGGCGATTGGACGAGATGGCCGGATTCCGTGAGAAGAGGACTGGCAATCCGACCCGCGGTAGCCGGGCGAAGATGGGAACCCGAGGGCACGGCAATACGCAGCGGTTGATTGTGCAGGTCTGTTGCAGAAGTAGTGGTGTTGCTGCGGCTGCGACTGTGCCGAGTCTGAGGCTGGCTCTGACTCGAGCTGTGAGGCTGAATAGCATACTCTGTGCGCCTCTTAGAGTGGCCTGAGTCACGGTATGTCTGGGAGGAAGTCGGCTGGATGTCGACGGTTGAGCGATGTCTTGGCTGGTAGCGGTGGGTACCATAGCCAACATCTGAGGGGTAATAATCGTCATAATCCAAGTGGCGTCTGGGGTTTTCGTAGGGATCGTAGGAAGCAGAGGAGGGGAGCTGGACCATGCCAGTGGAAGACCGCGGACCAGAGAGATGGCCTTTTCCGCCGGTTGGTGATAGAGTGCGATGATATCCCATGGCTTGGGTTTGTCGTGGGATGGGAGTGGTCCAAAAGCGTGGACGTGGGACTGGGCGCTGAAAGGCGACCGGTGGTGCCGACTGAGTCGACTTGGTCGACGCCGCCGCGACGGAGGCCGGGGGATGAGGCTGAACGGTCGGCATTAGGACGGTTTGACTTGCAAAAAAAAAAAAAAGCGAGAAAAAGCAAAGCAATCACAAATCCCGATGTAGATCCATGGAGCACTCACGAGAAAAGAATCGATATCCTTTGAAGTATAAGTACGCCCAATGCGAGGCTTGAGCGATGGGGCCGGCGGCCGGGTGTGAGATGGAGCTACTGCCGGTACTCAGGGAGATTAGAAGGGGGCGGGATGATCAATTCGATACCGAAGGAGATGGGAGGTGGGGGGGGAAGGAGATTCGAAGAAAAGAAGAGGAAGTGAAACGAGGGAAAAGGGAGTTTCGACGAAGAGAATGACGCAAAGCGTGAAAGTGCGGGAGCCGCCCCACTCGGGCAGAAGAGTAGCTATGGTACTATAGTATAGTATACTACTATACTATACTTTACTATACTAAAGTATAGATATAGCTAATACTATAGCTAGATATAGCATAGCTATAGCTGTGCTATCCGTAGCTCAGTCTATACTCTCGTATATACCAGCTGTATATGCTCACCCAGACTCGATACTCGTAGTATACCTACAGTAGTAAGAGCCCCACTCACCCGGGCGTCGGGCAGGGAAGCCCGAAGCCCCAGGGGCTGAGCAATCCATTGTTTCCAGAAGGGATGATCTCACGGTGGAGCCGAGGATCACTGTCGAATAATCATATGATCCGAGGATTAGAATTGGCATGAATTGATCTTGTCATTGTTGATAGGATACCCTTTCTGGTAACTTGTATGGAATATTCTATGGAACAGATCTATGGAACCGGGGCGATATCCGATGTGCATCCATGGATCAAGTCAACCATTCTAGAAGACCCAACGTATTCTCAAGTTCATGCAATGCACTTCTTCCAGAAACTCCCGAATCCCACAATTCCACCCATTCCACCCATTACCCCCATTGACCAATCTTCATGCCCCTCTTCCAACCTCCAACCTCCCTGAAATATCTCCTAGTCCACTCCCAATGCAACCAACTTGAATCCACAAGGCCAATTTCCTTCTCCACCAGGAATAACGGAATCGACATCCGCGGACCAGACTGCCCCGATCCTATTATTCCCATTCCCATCGAGATGATCATCTTCCAATCATCCTTGACTTGAATCAATCCTTCTCTACTCTGCCTTGCTCTGGCTAGGGCCCCCCGCCCCGGCACCAACCGCCCCATCTTCGGTAGTCCAACCTACCACAACACATTCCAAGAGACGCATGGTGCATCACCCCCGTTTTAACAACGTTTTGGCACCCTCCGGCCGTTTCAATATCACTTGTTTCTATGCCCTCACCCTCACCCTCACCCCTCTGCCCCTTCCAGCCCCTCCTACCTACCCCTCTACCCCTCTTCCCGAGGGGCCGCACGCACGCACCTCATCGACATCGACATCGACATCGATATCGCGACGGACCCGTCCGTCCTCAACGTTTGATCCACGCGGCACAGCGGGAGGATAACCCCGATGGACATGCATCAAACTAAACACTAGCCTGATCCACATACCCGAGACTCGGGTTCACGGATTCTGGCTTTGCCCTGGCTTAGACAGGAGCCCTCTTCTGCTGTCGTAAAGCATGCTATTGGCTACGGCGTTCGCCGTCCCTTTTTACTTTTCACTTCTACTAGTCTCCCTTGGATACCTGGGTCACGGTATAGATATACACGCTGGATTGGAAAGCTGAAGGGCAGGGCGAGTCTGCGTCTTCTCGGTTGCGTTTTTCGTCATAACCTGCTTCCCTCTGCCCGCGCCCTCGCCCTGGCCCTGGCTCTGCTGCTCTCCCCATCCCCGACTCCCTCCAATCCCACTCACTCCCCACTTCTACCTCGCAACTGGAGCAATGCATATGATGATCACTAACCCCAGCCCTCCCCCGATTCCCGACCTAGTCCATGCAGCCTGACGCCAGGCATCAGGCACCGCGCCTGCGCCTGCGCCTGCGCCTGCTATTACCATTGCTATTGTTTTGCTCTTGCTGCAACAGCAGGAAATGCCGTTCCACCCGCGCGTCGGGACTGTCACTTGCGCCCCGGTTCGGATGCGTTGTTTACTTACCTGGGTGCGACTATGACTATAACGAGCCATGAAGCAGTGAACTCGGGCTCAAGAAATTTACCTGTTACTGGTTGTCACTGGTTGGGATAAACTTCGTCATTCTGCAGGTTTTGTGGATAGGGATAGCCGCTCAGCTGATACTCTTTTTTTTTGCTTCACTGTTTAAGGGCATCCGAAGCCCTGATGCGGATTCCATCACTGCCACGCTGCGAGCGTGGAGTCTTGATATTGGTTCTGGGAGAATTCCTGGGTCCGGGGTTTTTTGGATGGAGGGCTTTGGGTGCTGGCGATGATGATGGTTAGGGTGAAGTGCCCTGAAGTGCCCTCTTGGCTCGTTCTATATATACGCCCGGCGTCCATTTCTCCTTGAAGCTTTTTTTTCTTCATCATCCTTTTCTCATATATTATCATTCGAGTCGTTGATTCCAACTTTATTTTTGGTAGTACACTTCAGGCGACTACCAATTCTCATATACCATCTTGAATCAACTTGAACTTGAAGATTCTTCACTCAACTCAACCAGCATAATGGTCTACCATACTCTAAACAAACCACGCGCCGTGCATGTGGCCAGCGATGCCGTCCCCTCGAGCCCGAGTCCCTTTGCGGAAGTGGAGGGTCCCTCCAAGCCGACCATGAGCCCGAATCCTACCTTCCAGACCCCTTCCACCCATGCCAACAAAAAAAACAACCTCTCCGTTCACCGCGGCCGCCCAGTCATCCCAACCGACTTCTCTAAATTGCCAATTATCGACGTTCCACTTAAGGCAATGAATAATGTTTGGACTTGCTGCCAGTGCGATAACTTGGGCAATGCTCTGTCCCGGGAACGCTGCCCGATTTGCGGCCATTGCAAGTGTATGTACTGCAGCTAAGCTCGAGTCGGAGCCGATTGAATCCTCTTATGTGCGGGCGCTTGGACTTGGGCTTGGATTTAGGGTTGGGTTTGGGTACGGGTACGGGTACGGGTATGGGTATAGATATGGGCATGGGCAACGGCACCAGCATCAGCATCGGCATTGGGATTGGGATTGAAATCGGTATGAACGCCGAAACGGACATGGATAGAGGCGCAACATCATATGCTTTCCAGCTATACGGGTATGTCCGTGGCTGTTGATAATGCGCATTGGGATAGGAGCTCGACGGTATTTGGATTCAGAGATTGTTTGGCGTACTCGTACTAGTACTTTTGTTCCTTGTGATTATTTCTTTTGTTTCCTTGGATCGGATCTTGAATTTTGATTGTCTTTCACTTCTAACTATACGTCATTCATTTCCATGGGGTCACAGTGGCCCAACATTTTCTATCTCGGACAAGTTATAACACTCTTTGAAACGCTATTGCACTACTATGATTTAAGTATATCTATTGCATACGCTGGACTTCTGTTCGAGTGTAGCTGTTATAAAGTTCGCCATGTATGCACCTAAGCTGCATGTCTACGTGTTGCTGGTCTATAATAGACCGGTACCCCCACTAGTAGTACCTCTGCCATGAGCTCGGGGAGCAAAAGTCTAAATCAGTCATACGACTCGTCGAAGATATCGTGATTTTCAGAAGGCACACTTCTTTAGTCCTATATTACTACTAATACTAGTATGAACAACTACAGTTGTACGATGCTGCATATCTCTCCTACGACTTTGTACTTATGGTTCGCTTTCCCTAGGCCATCGCAAATTCACTCATCGGCAGCCCTGGAGTGATCATCACTTTGGGTTGATTTCATAGAGCTTCTACCCTTCTTCTTGTTTGTCGAAAGTTGATTCTATGCGATAACAATATCGAAGGTAAAAAGATCCTAACATGGGGGAGTCAATAAAGTAGCTTGCTGGTAGGTAACAGATACTAGACCAAGAACGACGCCGACTAGCATAGATAAAGTCCTCGCAATCTTACTCAAATTATCTCCAAGAACCAGGAGAATGAATGTGGAAAAGTTTTCAAACATTCCTCTAGAGGAGGTAGGAGGGCTAAGTTCGGGTTGATGAGTCGGGGAACCAATTTCGATAGTGATTCATTCATCAAGAGTACTACCTTTAATGCCAACGCCCGGTGATAGATAACATCGGAGGTCTAGAACAGTCCGAGGCTGATTTGACATCAAAAGCCCTACCCTGCACTGAACTTGGGCAAAGTCCAGCATTCCACATCAAGCCATTCTAGAACCCGGCCTGCAGGATACACTATACTTACCCCACAAGGCGAAGTCAAGTAACGGGGTGATCATTTCGCCAGCCTTGCATTCGTGTTGATCCACCAGTATCATGTATCGTGTCGCATGCACTGTACTGTACTCCATATGCACCTCTGCAGTCTGAGTAGAGTTCCCACTTGGGCGTAAGGCTGAGAAGATCATCATAATGCACTGGCAGTTAGCGCTTCTGGATGGAGTACTATAGGGTACCTGGCAGACATTCTTGAATGGAATATGCTATTAATAACGGAAACGTTCCGAGATGGGAATTTGTTTCCCTGTCCCTGTCCCTGTTGGTGCTGGTGTTGGTGTTGGCGTTGGTTAAACTCCCCCTGGCGCTTGTCAGCCCTACGCGTGGGGCGGCTGGACAGGTGGAGATTTCCACATTTCTGTATGGCTTACGGCTCTACGGCCAGGAGCGGACAACATGGTTGGGATTCACTTTCGATTGTTTTATTTTTATATGTTTATCAGTTTGGGGGCCCTTGGTGTTTGGGGGCCGGATTCATCGACCGTGCATACGACATGCATGACGTTAATACATAATTGGGGGATTGGGGGATGGTGGTGACACTGGAAACGAAGTTCGGGGTCTGGTATGTTTCTATTATGGGAAGCACGTCAAGGTCTATGTTTGTTGCTTCTGCGACTATGTTTAGAATGCTGCCGTTCGAGACCATTCTCGGGCGGAGGCAGTAACCCGGCCTCCTGCTTCAATCGTGTAACCACCGGGCCTAGGGCGAAGGCGCTCTCTTGGCTGCTATGGTTGGCACACGGGCTGTGTTTGAGCGGGAGAAACCAATCAATGATGTTGTTTCCCATGACTTGTTGCATGTTCTTGAGCGGGCTATCGAGACTGAACGGATTCTCGCCGGGTTGCGTGTGGAGGATAGCAAAGACGTGACGCTCGGCAACGGCGTGCTCGGTTGTCTGTGCTTGTGTTGGGGTAGATGATTCTAGAGGGTATGTGACCATGCGAAATGTGGGTGCCCAGGGCGAATCCATGGTGAAAAGTCGAGCCAATAGATGA
This sequence comes from Penicillium cosmopolitanum, assembly GCF_028827165.1. Classification (NCBI taxonomy): domain Eukaryota; kingdom Fungi; phylum Ascomycota; class Eurotiomycetes; order Eurotiales; family Aspergillaceae; genus Penicillium; species Penicillium cosmopolitanum. The sequence goes on along the minus strand of NW_026622676.1, from coordinate 3,068,546 downwards.
TCAGGGACGCGGATGGCCAATGTCCATACCACGGATCGACGGCTTAGATTCTCAATGGTTGTGAGATTGAGTGCGGCGAGTTGGAGGGAACTCAAGGTCATCCCGGCGGTAAAAAGACCAAAAAGACCACTCCTATGAAGGGTTAGAGAGAAGAACATCTCAAAAAAGGCATGACCACTTACAACCCGATACAAACACACCAATGCGCGTTGACGCTGCCAGTCTTGTAGGAGTCAGAAGATGTAATTAAGGTGGGAGCTATCGACGAGTCACTCACATTGCGTTTAAGTTCAGCTGTAAAATATGCAGTAACAATGAGAGCAAAGGTACAGAATGTAGCTGTATAATAGACGAATTGGATGAAGAATTTGAAGGATGTTTCCGAAACCACGCCGCCAACCCTGTGAGATAAGTCAGCGAATGAAGCTCCACGCAACGCCCAAGAGTGAGATGCATACCAAGGACAAAAGTGATCCATCTTGCGAACACAACGATCAAGCTCACGGCAGTGGTGCGATCGGTCGGCCTTGAATTGGCAACAAGCGGAGCAATAAGGCGGCCGCCCATCCTCCTGGCAAACAAATACATCCTTTGTATAGAAGCTCTCCAAGCCAGATGAATCTGAATCACAAACTGTCTCCCCAGCACTGTTGCGAGTTCCTTGCTCTAAGTCCACAGGCGCATCAACCTTCTCCGCATCGCGCGGCTTTCTTGAGCGCCGGCGCCGGCGCTGCTTTTGTGACTTCTCCGAATCCTCTGCTTTCTCGATCTTCACGCGATCCGCACCAAGAGGAAGGAAACCCGGGTTTTTGATGACATTATACAGTAGGCGAAGGTATGTCGCTATGAGGAGGATTAAGAGGAGGTAAAATATAACCAGGATGGCGGCGCCTGCACCGACACGAGGAGTGCGATTATAGGAGGGTAACGGATGAAGGAGATAATCAACTAGTAGCGGGCGGGTTAGCTGGGTTAGGCCGGTAAAATGAAGTAACCTGGGGGAATCCTCGTTGTGCGGGGGTGTTCTTCCAGGCAGATAAAATACTCACTGCATAAGGGTTTTGTGATGGCGTAGCTGGCGTAGACGACGATGCCGAGTAACACGGGCGGGATGATTCTCGAGACCACCAGGTTGGCGCGTTTTTGCGCATCCGGGCCGGCCATCTAAAAGTTCTGCCTCGGGCGGGTCACGCTATAAGATACATGGACGGGGTTGATGATGAGAGGATGAGAGGATGAACAGGCGGGGAGAGGAGAAGAGAGGGATGAAAGGTAGTGAGGCAGACGGGAAGAGTTGGGCCCAGCACTGGCACTGGCAGTGGCAGTGGCAGTGGCAGTTCACGATGTTCAAGTCAGGGAAGCCGCGGCCCCAACTGACGTAATACACTACACTCCGTACTTGCCATCTCAGGCACACACCAGTTACAGAGTTACAGAGGTATACTTATTTTAGTTATACAGTTATAGGTATAGCTATTGATACATTATCCTTACTGGGTAGTCAAGTCCATTGCCTGGTTGGCATCTCCTTGCGACTACATTGAACAAACAATGGCTTAGCAATGGATGAATGACTTAGAAATCAACAGGTTACACGGCAAGGAGAACCCGTAAAAGGATGAAAGGAAATAGATGAAACAAGTAATTATAATAATATTCATAATAATAATATTAATTAATTAAAAGAGAAAAAAAGAAGAAAGAAAGAAAAAACCATCCCCATTCATGCCATCACCCGTCACCATCACCATCACCCAAGCTGAATCGATGACTTAGGCAGCAGGGGCTTAGCCGCGACACATGATGAGAAATGACTCTTTCCTTCGACTCATCGCACCCAGAAACCGTTGCCTGCAATCCAGATCCCCAAGGCGCCGGGCAAGGCACGGGACGATGGAGCAATCAGCACACAGCAAGCAGCAAAAGTCAAGCAAAGCCAGGGAAAAATGAGCCATACCCGGGCCCTCATCGACCGAATCTGAAGTTTGAGGTGACCGCTCAACTGAGCACAGCCGGGGTGTTAGTTACCAGCATTACCCGCGTCAGAACGCCAGAACGCCCTTTGGAAGACGGTGAACGGCACGCAGGGTTGTGCAGCCTTGTCTAGCTTGGCTCGTCCAGTGGAGCCCCTAAATTCATTGACTCAATCGACAAAACGAACACTGTACTCCGTACAGAGTACAGTACACACTCTTTCTGCATTGTGGATTGCTCATTCCCCATTGCTTATTGCCCATTGGTGCGGTGAGAGATCGCTGGGCTAACCCACCTAGGCGAAGCGGCCCTCAACCCAGGCACCGAGGCGACAAGCCACCCCTCTAGACCCTCCCCCAGGTAATGGGTAATGGGCAATGGGCAATGGGCAATGAGAATTGTGGATTCTCCATTAGACTGAATACTGTTCGCCCCGTCCTCTTCATGGAGCCCGGGTGAACCCCATCCATTCCCGAAATGGTCTCATAGGCAGAATTATGGAGGCTTTGGCTCGGAAGCCTCTAAACCCAAACGGGCGACACATCTGCCTACCTGAGGGTACTCTTTCTTTTGCATGTTTCGTCCTCAGTCATTCCTTTTCCTTAAATATCAGGTCGTGGTCTCGTGCTTTCAAATTCAATTCTTCAATCAACCTTGTCTCATCACTTCAACACACCACAATCAATATACTTATACTCCGGTGCCAACATCAACACCAACACCAACATCTGCTCAGCGCAACTTGAACCTTACGCCAGCTTCCATCAATCAAGCCTACTTCCCATCGCTTTGATATCAACCACTACACCAACCAACTTTACCAGAACAATCATGGCCTCTCTCTGGTACTGCTGTGGATGCAACTTTGGCCCTCACAACTCAACCCTCTACGGCGCCTGTATCAACTGCGGTGACGAACGCTGCGCCTTCTGCCCCGAGGAGAAGTGCTACGACAGTCTGCGCTTGAACGCCAACACTCACACTCACACCCACTGCCACGAGGCATCACCATACCCGTCTGTTGTCGCCGTCGACACCGCGCAGACCCTGTCTCTCAACACCAAGAGCACGCCCATCCCTCTACCAGACCTGCCCGGCATGCGCCCTCTATCCAGATTGCGCCAGTCAGATGCGCAATCCTTGCCCCTTGGTGGCAGCGCAAAGGTATACAGCCATGGTAGCTTGTATGTCTGCTGCCAGTGCCAGGACGGCCCCAAGCTCTGGGATAACCAGCCGCAATGTGTCATATGCAATCATACTGCCTGCTCTGCCTGCACCTATGTGAAGTGAGACATTCTAGAACAACGACGACATGATGGTGAGATTGAACCTCTGCGACACACAGTTACACAAGTGGCATTGCTAACAGTTGTTCTTTTACAGTGTATCCGACTACTTTGATGTGATTTCTCATTTTTATTACTTTTGTTTCCTTTCATGATTTTCTCTTGTTCTGCAAAGCGATTCGATATCTCCGCATAGCCTGGTGCATCTTTCATTGTTTCCTTGGGACTGTACTACTCTGTTTTTGTTTCTGATGTGTTTGGCATTTGTGATCTTCATTGCTGCGTTCTGCTTAGATTAGACCATCATCTATACTTCGCGGCTACCCGATTGGGTTTAGGGCGAGAGGGGCCGGCCCCCTTGTCTGCCTTGCCTGACTTGCGCTAGTCTTTTTTGAGATTATCTCGGAAATATTACCATACTGTTATTTTCGGTATCATTCATTCCTGTCTCCTTCCCAAGTAGTTCTCCGTGTAGTTTCTTCATGTCATTCCTGGATTAGGGTATAGAGTATTCCGTATTCTCTTTCTCATTCGCTGATATTTTAATCTCATCTCATCTCCTCTCTATCCACCCTCCCTCCCCGGGCACCGTTTGTAGAATCGATGATCTCCAACCGGGGTTCCCAAAGGTTCTTTCACTCCTGCATTGCAGCTCTGGCGTTCTTCAGCCGAGCCGCAGCAAAGCGAGCGTGACTTTGAGCCTCGACGCATCAACCAGGATGATCGCATGGGAATCACCAATGAACAAGTCCGCGGCACCGAAAAGTGGATTCTCTGCCTGAACACCCTAGGCATCGTCTTAGCTGCCTAGGGCACTCGCAAGGCACTAGCTCGCCCGGGGCGTCTGCAACTGCTAAATGCCCGCCCCTCGGTTTCGTACCTGGGCTAGAATTGGGCTTGGGCTATGGCTTGGCTCTCTGCGCTTGCGCCTGCGCCTGCGCCCACAACCCACAACCCACTTGAGCCCCGGTGCAAGGTCAAAGCCTCATGTTCCTGTTCACGACAGATCGACATGGCCATCACCGCCGTTTGGCCTGGCTTTCCGCAGCAATCAGCCCTATCGCCTGCGTAAAGGAGCGGTGCATACATGCATCCATCCCAGCTTGAACCCTTCAGGTCCAGCCCAACCCCAAACCCTAACCACAACCACAACCCCCATTCTGTATCACATCTACTTCTGCCCCCAACCCTCCACCCTGCACCTCACTCCACTACGGTCCAACTGCCCCCTTCGTCATTTTACAAGAGGCTGTGCTAAGAAAATACAATAGTCTAGTCCATTTTACGCCCCAAGCCAGCGCCAGCACCAGCACTAACCACCCCCAGCTAAGATCAAGGCGGTTGCTCGGGAGCCCAGCAGTGTGGTCCGCGGAGACATGGGCCATCCTCATCCCCATCCACAGGGCTAAGAGTTCTGATCTCCACCGCAGCGCCTCTCCGACCCAGTGACGTCGCGCCCAATTCTTGTTTTCATTCGTCCTTTCTTTTCTACGTGCTTGGCTTGTCCCGCTTTAGCTTGATTCTCTCCGGACAATTTTCTCGGGCGCGAGGGTGCGATGCGGGTGCGGGCGTGAACACGAGACTCGACCACTTCGCCTAGTTACTGGTTAACTACTGACTAGTATGGTTACTGATTAGGTACTAGTAGTATACTACTAACTAGTACGTCCTCGTCTTCGATTTCTACTACCTTCTCCGCGGCTTCTCTTCCGATTCTTCCGAGTAGTCCACTACATATCGTACACGAGCGGTTTCTTGGAACAAGAAAAAGGTGAGGCTAAGCTAGTATTCTACTGTAGCCAATGAGTGCGATCGAGTCGATCCGGCTCCGATGCGATCACTGTCATCCTGGGCACATCACATCACATCAGTCTGCCTTGCGGGATTTTGACTCACAGCAAAGCTCCTTCCTTCATTCCTTTTCAGTGGGGAAGATCACCTCAAGTCCCTCAAGGGCAGTCAGTATAGCCCCGTTTCTAGATCCATGGCCATGACCTCGTTCATCTGCATAGCCAAAATCTGGGGGGCGGAAAATACATCTAAAGGACCCGTGACATGGTCTGGGCTTCAAATTCTATCTACTATACCCATTCTAGGAGATAGTAATTAAGCACGGAGTATCTGTATACATATACAGAGTTCTTACAACGGCGTTCTCCGTTACTAGCTCAGGCTATAGTTTGGCATCCTGACGATCCCCTCTCAAACAACCGCTTGGCCCCTCCCCCCCGGGCCCCCCTCCCTGGGAGGGATCATCCGCGCGATTATTTTACTTTACCCTCTCTGTCATCCTAACTACCGATTCTAAGTACAGATCACCACGAACTGGAGACACCTGTCACTTAATCTACCCCTTAGTCCCATCGAACCCGTCCCATCTAAGTTTCAAGTTTCAGCTTTCGATGTTCACTTTCCTTTCCTCTCGCACATCATCATACTCGTAATACGAGGTATGGAGTACTCGTGCGGAGTTCTAATTAAACCACCGGCACATCTTGAGATCGCGAAGATCGTGGACTCCAGCTGTTCTATACTTAGCACCAGTCATGGGCCCCCAGGGGCCAAATTCTAAACTTTATTTCTTTTCTCCCCCTGACGAAATTATCGCGCCGGCCCCCTTTCTTTTTTTTCTATTCTTATTTTTGGGGGCCGTGTTGGAATTACGAGGTCGGATTGATTGAGTTGTGCTGAAGATGGATGTTCCAAGGTTGGTGCTAATTACCAAGCACCCTTCTCTGCTGGGCGGGAGGCCTGTCAGTGTCAGGCGGGATCCCGAGGGCGGCATCACGGGAGAACGTCCAAGTCGAGTTTGATAGGCGAATTCAAGTTGCAGCGAGTGACTCATATTCTAACGTGAAGTATATTAATTAATTAATTCTTTATTTTAAAAAGAGAAATGACAAAATAACAATTTTCAATCTTTCGGTTTTCCCTGCTGCGCTCGAATCTTGTTTTAAAATTGAGTCATAACTTCCAAGGAATGCTTAACCTGCATGTATATATCTGTCCTAAGTGGTCTACCTGCCAGTGGCATCCGAAAAGAGAAAATAAAAAGAAATTAAGTCAAATCACTTGACATAATCGAAATTGGATATCCTATTTAATTCAAAAAAGAAAAATCGAAACGGTTGGTTGGTTGGAATAGTGTTAATTGAATATGTGCAGCGAAGCACCGCCACTCCGCGCATGGTAGTCATACAGCCTCCCCAAGTAAAATATAGAAAAAAGTCGCGGTAAATCCATCATGATCCACGAAGAAGATTCCCAAAAGTGCCGATCGGCGTTGAGCTGAACTGCAAAGTTACGACCAGCAGCTGAAATGACACGGGGACCAAAAACAGCCCAAGTGTCAACGGAACCATATACCTGGTTTGATGATAGAACTTGCCAGATGGCAGGACGAGGCATTGATTTGCCCAGTCGCGGGTGGTCTGTGGTCTGTCGACTCTTTCTCTTTCTCTTTCTTTTTTTCTTTTGGCTCAAATGCAGAAGAACACCGCGCTGGCTAAATGCAATGCACACGAAAGTAGGGGAGGTGGGGGAGGTTAAAAAGCAAGACAAGGGAAACTCCTCGGCGTCGAGAGGACGGCGGAAGGGGTATCGTCAGAGATGGTGGGGATAGTAGTAATAGTACTGGTGGGTGAGGGGATGGATGGATGGATGGATAGTTGGCGCATACTCGCCAGCACTTGGTTGAGAGGTGATACCAGCTCACCTTGTGGACTTCTCGAAAAGTTACAGGTGCAAGACTCGGGATGGGTCTTGGAGAACACGCCTACGGTATGCGGCTATCTCGTTGGCCACAGTGATGAAATCTTTCACCTTGTCACGTCGCATGCCGTTGATGATTTCTTTCAACCCGGTGCGGTACTGTTCTTTTTCTTCTTCGGTTTGGCCCTCGCGGAGAGCTCCCATTTGCACTAGGATTTTGTCATCTGCCGAGGTTAATAGCACTGTGGTCAGCATTCGGACCGGGTAATGAGAGTAGGCGCAGAGGGAATGATGGTGGTGGTGATGGTGGAAAGGGAGAGGTGAAGGAAAGGCAAGGAAACGACGGGAAAAAGAGATTCTAGAGAATCACCAGTTCTCGTTGCAGTAGGGGCATGGCAAAGAAAACCAAAGTAGAGATGGGAACCATATGGGTGTGGTACACGGCTTCAACTCGTCGACGCACCGCTTGGAATTATGTCCCGGAAATGTTGGAATCCACAGGTGTTGTCGTTACACACACCACCAGCCAATTCATATGGGCAGAGCATTTTCATCGAATCAATATCATGGCTGTATGTTAGCGAACGGTAACCGTCCGAAACGTCGTTCAGGAATTCGGGGTGAAAGCGATATGCCTGGAACATCTTGAGAGGACTGATGTAGGGGGTAAATTTCGGGTCCAGTTGCGCAGGTGATACTCCGGTCTGCATATAGGGTCAGTTCTTAAACAATGTCTCACGGGAGAGGTATTCGTACACCAGGTGCCCCAAGAATTTCGGTCATCTGTCGTGGCTCCCAGGCTGGAACGGGAGGCGGTGCACTCATGAATACTTCATTAGGAGGTTGTTCATTCAAAGGAGCGGAATTCGGAGGACCGTCCAGAATGGCGAGTGGGGCGGGGCTTAGGGGAGGACTATATGCTGAACCAGGCGATTCTGCTCCAGTGTCAGGCTCAGGGGGCTCATAATCATCTGATTCCTCTGAGGTTTCCCGTTGAGATTGCTCGGTTTCTTGGGCTGGACTTTGATCGTCAATCATGCTGTCTTCTTCAGCTGCTGACAGCGATTGCCTGGGCAGAGGATGTCCTGAAGCTGCTGAGTTCGAATGATCGATACTAGCCTCGCCAGCAGCTTCGAGGACAGGTTCTGCATCGGCAAGAGGACTTGAGACAGCAGCCTCTTCTTGAATGGATGGTCTTTCTTCGGAACGGTAACTATCATCGGATTCATCCATGGCAGATCCGCCAGAGTTTGATTCAGAAGGCGATGCTGCCTCCTGAACATCCTCCATGTCGTCGATTTGCGCTGTTCCGTTGACTTGAGCCTCGGGAATGTTTGTCACTGCCTCGACATTGGGTAAAACGTGTGTGCTAGGAACGGGGCTGCTTCTGGCATCTGCAGAAACCGTTGCAACCGGCGAAGCTAAAGAGAATGTCAATCAAAATTCAAATGGGTGGTATCGGGGAAATGACCATACCTTCTTTTGTAGCGAGGTGCTGCTCCTTAATCTCAGCTTGTCGGCGAAGCTCATCAAGATCTTCTAATGTCAAGCCATCGATCTCATCACTGAGTCTCTTGAGTTCATCAACAAGTAGAATACGTCCTTCTTTGCCCTTTGTAATTTCCGCTAGCAGGATGTTGGCCTCCTCTTTGCAGGCAGCCAGACGCTGCTCGGATGACTCAATTTCAATATCTAGTTCCGGGAGACCAGACTCAATTTCTTTCATGCGCAGGATCTTAGAACGGATGCTGTCCAACTGTGTGATATCCATGGAGGCAAGAACTCTGATGGAGGATTCACTGAAGGTATCAATGAGATCGGGCCGATCCACAAGAGTAGAAATGTGAGCGCACGTGGTCGATGCCAATTTGGAATCGGAGGCCAGGGTGGCAGGGGCAGAGGGGGTTTCGGTAATATCCGCACTGGCAGCACTAGATTGTCCACTCGAAGAGACAGTTGAATCACCCAAAGGGAGAGGCGATTGGGTGCGGCTGGCAGCAAGCTTCTCTTTTCGCTTTTGTTCAAGTTCTGCGATCCTGCGATGCATAGCCTGGATCTGAAGATCCCTTTCGCGAATACTCTCTTGATCGTGCCCCTGGAGGTAGAGCTAGACATCCTTCCGGCCGAGGAAGTCCTTGAAAGAGCTGGTTTGATGGCATCGAGGGAAGGAGCAGGGGCCAACTCCTGTTCCGGACTGGAGTCCACATCCATATTCGCACCCTCGTCATCACCGTAGAGAGACTCATCTTCGCTGATATCAATGATAAGCTTGCTTTCGGAATCAGAGGGGGGGGGCAGAGTAGCTGAAAGGCTTCTTTGGCAAGTTGGCGGGTTCATCAAAATCAGAAGCCCGAGGCCTCTTCCGCTGCGCTGTCCGGGACACTGGAGTTGAGTCGACAGCAATAACCTGGGATGCCGGAGGAGTAGAAGGCAGACCGTTTTCTGGATCGGAACCCGTCAAAAGGAGGCCTGGAAGTTTGGCGGGATCGGAAGATGGCGGAGGGGGGCGAACAGGAAGAGGGTGCTGCACGGCTTGGGCAGCGCCCTCTGAAAACTCATCAGACTGAGCCGGGTTAGGAGGAGCCTGGCTGAGTTGCTGGTTCTTTTCTTCCCTTTTCACCATGGCTTGTCGCTTAAGCTCCTCAATCCTTTGCCTTGCCAACTCTGTTTTCGCTCTGTTCTTCTCTTTCACGCCAGCTCCGTTCGTCTTTGCCGCCGGGGCTGCTGGCGGGGTCGGGGTAGGAGTGGCTTTAGGAGAGACCTTGGGCTCCGATGCTTTCGCAGCGGCTTTGGCAGCAAGCATCCGGGCAATGACCTCCTTTCTTTCCATGGGCTTAGTAGAACTCGGTGAAGAGGTATTCGTGGCAGGCTTCGGGGATGCTTTTATCGCTGGACTTTTCGACTTGGCTTCCGTGCTGTTCAGAACTACAAGCTCTGTGGGGTTTCCCGCCTTCACTGTAGGTGTAGGCTGTGGAGCGGGATCTTTCGTCTTGGGCACATTGGATGGCCCTGAGGGAAGAGTGATGGACGCGGCTTTCTTCTGAGTTTCGGTGGCTGCAACTTTAATTCCGATGTCTTCGTAAAGTTGCTTCAAGAGTGCTGGGTTAATACCCTCAGCTACTAGCTCATTGTACCGGATGTTGTGAGGCGCAAGGCTAAGTAAAGCTCCCTGTGCCTGAACTCGCAGCTGTGCTGCTGGAATGGATGGCTGTGAGTCCTCTGAAGTCGCTGTCGTCACTTCTCGCTTTTGCATCTCGATCGCACGGTTAACCACGTCGGCATCGGCCGAAACTGACAGAGGGGGGTTGTAGGCTAAAAAAAAGTTCGTGATCGGGTTAGCTAGCGGGCTGGAGAAAGATCGAGATAAATAAACATACGCGAACTGCTTCTGCTAGACGATCGCGATGAAAGTGCTTCACCTTCTTCCAAATCGTCACGTGGCGCAGAAGATGTTTGAACCAGACCGGGACCGTTGGCAGGTCTCGAGGCTTCCGTCACCCTGTAGGCTGGACTCGTTTCTTCGTCGCCTACCTCGCCATCTTCACGATTCGAATTGGTGTAACTAGTGGCTCTCGTCTGAGATTGAGAAATTGGCGCTCGACTCGTGTCTGCTGAATGCGCGTCCCAGGGCCCGGGGGCAGGTTGTGAGGACCCCGGCGGCGCTGGGAATTGTGGATAGCCAAGCGGAGGCATGGGCGTGGGAGGAAATGACTGTGCCGACATTTGTGAGGGATCGAGTGGTTGCATGAAAGGGAAAGGAGGTGGATAAAAAATCCCAGGACCAGTTGGTGCGCCGTTGGGGGGCATGGGGATGGTCGCGTTTGGGTCAAAACCTCCCATATGATATGGGAAGGGTTGGCCGGTGTTGGCGAGAGGTGGTGGGATGGGAGGAGGATACTGGCCCGGTGGGATATTCGGAGGCATCATGCCAGGGTAAGGAGGCGGCCACTGTGCATAGCTGGGGTGACCCCCATATGAAGGGGGTGGTTGACTATTTGACATCGTGAAGCAAGGTTTCAAAAATGCCGACCTGAATCCCAACGGATAGTGTGAATCGACAGATGTCAAAGGAAACTGAGAGGGTATGCGAGGGCGGCTAGATACTCCATGTCATGGCGGTTGGAGTTCGATAAATCGCAAGTATGGTGGATCCTAGAAAACTCGCGGCGGTATTCTACCGTGTCACTCTCTGCCACTGAAAGAAAAGTGTGGTTGTCGCGTGTAGGAAAGTCGACAAAGAAAGCAGAGAAATAGAGGTGCTAAGTGCGATCGAGGTGAGAAAGTGACCGAGAGTCAGGATCGAAAGGTGAAGGTAAAAAGGTGAAAGGTGAAAGATGAGGTGAGGAACTTGGTGTGATAGGATTAAGCGCCGCGAAAATGTTGTAATCCAGTCATGTGACCGTGCATTATGCGTTCCTCGGGCGCCCGCGATCGCCGGTCCGTGCAGGGCCAAATGTAAACAAAACACCTTCTCCGCCTACTCCAACTTCCAACTTCAGCTGCATCGACGTAACTCTACCCACTTCCTGTTTCCCACCCCTCACCTCTTTCCCTTCCCCCTTTCCTCTTTCTCTCGTGTGTCGCATATTCTCCGCCTTGCGACTATTTGCCTTCCTTTGGCTATGCGAAACGAAAACAACTGGGATCTAATGATGTACTAATTGAACCCACCATACGCCATGCTTCCCTCTCAACTGAATAGCTCCCCCAAGCGGGCCAATCCGTTTGGTCGGTCTTCGCCATCTTCAGCACCACACTCACAGCAAAGGCCCAAATCAGCTATCATTACTCCTTCAAATGGATTGGAGTCGGCGAAAGGGCATCTCCGCAACTCTTCTGTCTCACAACTGTCCCCCGCACGGTCTCCAGCTTCAACAACCCGTGAACGATCCAACTCCGGCCGTAACAATGCTTCGTCCGGAACCTTTGCGCCAAGTTTTATCAAGTCTGAGGAAATGCGACGCAGTGCGGACCAAATCCGTGGATTGGAGGGCGACAATGATTTTTCCGGTAACAAGTACGTCTGGCTGAGGGATCCTGAAAAGGCCTTTGTTCGTGGCCTTGTGTTAGAAGAGTTGGAGGGAGGCAAACTTTTGGTCCAAAGTGACGATGGAGAGGTAGGAGCTTTCGGACTCTTCGGTCTATTGACACAGTGCTGACACTTCGGGTAGCAACGCGAAGTTGAAGCCGATCAAGTCGACAAGGTCAACCCGGCCAAGTTCGACAAAGCCGACGATATGGCCGAGCTGACACATTTGAACGAGGCCTCCGTGGTACACAATCTCCACACGAGATATCAGTCGGATTTGATCTATGTTGGTCGCCTTCCTCGAACAAGCGGACTGTGAACTTGCACTGACACTTTTGCCGACAGACATATTCCGGTCTTTTCCTGGTCACCATCAACCCTTACTGTCCCCTCCCAATCTATACGAATGAGTATATCAAGATGTTCAAGGGTCGTGGGAGGGAGGAAACTCGTCCACATATCTTTGCGATGGCGGATGAAGCATTCCGTAACTTGGTTGAGGAGGGTGAAAACCAAAGCATCCTGGTAACGTGAGTTTGGAAATCATTTCTTCTTACTGCAAAGGCTAATCTGTTCAATTCTCAGAGGTGAATCCGGTGCTGGTAAAACCGAGAACACGAAAAAGGTCATCCAATATCTGGCCGCAGTCGCCACATCTGACACTCCCTATGGACGATCTGGAACTAAGAATCTCACAAATCTTTCACAACAAATTCTTCGTGCCAACCCTATCCTCGAGGCATTCGGAAACGCTCAAACAGTCCGCAACAACAACTCTTCCCGATTCGGAAAATTCATTAGGATTGAATTCTCACGGTCTGGTCAGATCTGCGGAGCATGGATCGACTGGTACTTGCTTGAAAAGTCACGAGTTGTCAAACCAAATTCCAACGAGCGTAACTACCACATTTTCTACCAGCTACTCCAGGGAGCAGACAGGAAAACTCGAGAGAAGCTGTTGCTCGATAACCTTCAAGTGGAAGATTTCTCATACACCAGAGATGGAAATGACTCTATCGTGGGCGTTTCTGACAAGGATGAGTGGAACTCTCTGGTCGAAGCATTCCACGTCATGAATTTCTCTGAGGATGACCAGATCTGTATTTTACGCACCATTGCCGCAGTGCTGCACCTTGGCAATGTATCCGTCGCAAAGGCGAGCGCGCGTGCAGAGCAGGCAGCGCTGAATTCGGATGGACATGCGAGCTTGGAGAAGGCCTGCCAGCTTTTGGGCATTCCAACAGAACCCTTTGTCAAGGGTCTCTTTGAACCCCAAAGTCAAAGCTGGTCGAGAATGGGTTGAAAAGGTCCAGACTCCCGAGCAAGTTCGCCTCGCCCTGGATGCGCTGTCTAAGGGTATCTATGAGCGTGGCTTCGGGGATCTTGTCACTAGAATCAACAACCAGCTCGGCCGTTCTATGGCTGATGACAATTATTTTATTGGCGTGCTGGATATTGCTGGTTTTGAAATTTTCGACAACAACAGCTTCGAACAGCTTTGCATTAACTATACCAACGAGAAGCTTCAACAGTTCTTCAACCATCACATGTTTGTGCTGGAGCAGGAAGAATACGCGAGGGAACAGATCGAGTGGCAGTTCATTGATTTCGGCAAAGATTTGCAGCCGACAATCGACTTGATCGAATTGACCAATCCAATTGGTATCTTCTCCTGCTTGGATGAGGATTGTGTGATGCCTAAGGCCACAGACAAGTCTTTCACCGAGAAACTTCACTCGCTCTGGGACCGTAAAACGCCAAAATACCGCTCCGCTCGCCTCAGCCAAGGCTTCGTTCTCACACATTACGCCGCCGAAGTCGAGTACACCACGCATGATTGGCTCGAGAAAAACAAGGATCCTTTGAATGACAACATCACACGTCTCCTGGCGGGCTCCGAACAACCACATGTCGCTAACATTTTCGCCGACTGCGCCGACCCCGAGTCAGGAGGTGACTTCCCTCGCAGCCGAGTCAAGAAGGGCCTGTTCCGAACAGTAGCTCAACGACACAAGGAACAGCTCGCGACTTTGATGAGCCAGCTTCATTCCACCCATCCCCATTTCGTGCGTTGTATCTTGCCAAACCACAAGAAACGACCCAAGATGCTTCACGCACCCTTGGTTCTGGATCAACTTCGCTGCAACGGTGTCTTGGAAGGAATTCGAATTGCGCGAACTGGCTTCCCCAATCGACTACATTTTGCTGAGTTTAGGCAACGATACGGGGTTCTCTGCCAAAATATGCCGAAGGGCTATCTGGAGGGCCAGCGCGCAGCTCAAATGATGCTTGAGAAGTTAGGCATGGACCGGTCTTGGTATCGCGTTGGTCGGACCAAAGTTTTCTTCCGAGCCGGTGTTCTAGCCGACCTGGAAGAGAAGCGAGATGAGATAATTCGGACCATCATGACTCGTTTCCAATCCCTGGCCCGAGGATTCGTCCAGCGCCGCATCTCGAACAAACGCCTATACCGGGCTGAGGCAACCCGTATCATTCAGCAAAACTTCCACTCATATCTTGAACTTAAGGGTAGTCCCTGGTGGCGCATGTTCTCAAGGATGAAGCCTCTCCTTGGTGACACGCGTACTGCGAAAGAAGTTCAAAGAAGAGATGACAAGATCAAATCTTTGGAAGAGAAGATGAAGCGAGATATCTTGGATCGTCAAAAGGTCGACGAGGAGCGCAGACGTACGGAGATGGAGATCCAGAAGATCCAACAAACCTTGGAAAGTGAGCGTGCCCTTGCCCTCGACAAGGAAGAAATATTCAAGCGTCTGCAAGAACGAGAAGGAGAGCTGGCAGAAAAGCTGTCCGAGGCCATTGCCGATCAGGAGAGTCTGGAAGAACAACTTGACGAGTTGGTTGATGCGAAGAGGAAGACTGATGAGCAGCTCCAACTCCGGATCACTCAACTTGAACAAGCCGGGCAGATCATTCAGACACTAGAGGCCGAGAAGAATGACGCACAAGCTCGCTTGGCCGAGCTCGACGAAAAGTTCACTGAAGCCGAAGGTCGATTCTCCGGCAAGGACAACCAGATTCAAGAGCTTGGACAAGAAATCAAGATGCTCCAAAGTCACTTGAGCCTCAAGGACCGAAAGCTCCAAGAGCTTGAGACCAAGCTCCTAAAAACAGATCAAGATCTTGATGTTAAACTTGCCAACACCTCCAAAGAGCTCGAGAAGTCGAAGAAACAAGTTCGTGACCTTCAGGACGACAATCGGTCCGTACGTCAACAAATTTCTGAGCTCTCTGCTACTTCTACCGGCTATGAAGATCTCTTGCGACGGAAAGAGAGCGAAATGGCCGTTCTCCGGAACGATGCGAAGAAACACAGCGAAGAAAAGCAGAGTATCGAAACCGAGAGGAAGTCTCTTTCAACTCGACATGACAACATGCAACAACGTCTCCGTGAAGTGCAAGCGGAGAGGGATGCTATGCGATCGGAGAAGGCTCAGCTTGAGCGTGAAGCGGCCGCTGTCAAGCAACTCCTTGAGGACAAAAGAACCGAAGATGCCGAGGCTGGTGAAAGCCGGAAATTCCTGGAACACCAAGTGCATGACCTCAAGGACCAACTGTTCAAGGTCGAAGCAGACCTCAGCCGAGAGCGCCAATCAAGGGACGATGTCCAAATGCTCTCCGACCACAACCTTTCAGACTTGAAAACTAAGTATGAAGCTCTCAATGAATCCAAGATTACAATCGAGAGGGAGATGTACATTCAGCAAGACACCCTTCGCCGAGCCAACGAGGCCCGGGCTCATGCGGAGACGTCACGAAAGGATCTGCAGAGCGAATTGATCAAACTCCGCGATCGGTTTACGAATGTTGAGAGTGCTCGTTTGAATGCCGAGGCCGAAATCGAACGCAAGATCAAGAACCAGGCCGATGAGCGTATCACCAGTCTGCGTAAGGATCTGACCGAGAAGACGGAACTACTTGAAGATATTGAGGCGGAACGGTCTGAGCTCGCTGTTCGGGTTCAGGAGCTCACCCATGCAATTTCCGAATCTGATAATTTCCGTATTCGCCATGATCAGCACAAGGAACGTCTGGAGCGAGAGCTGGTAACCCTACGAGGCCGATTGACCGCTTCAGAGAACGACAACCGATCTCTGCTTACGAAGATTCAACAAAAGAACCTCGACATTGCTCGTTCAACTTCCAAAGCGAGTGACAATAATAGACTCCGGTTGACCAATCTTCAGAAGGAGAAGAACAAACTCGACGAAGAAAACAAGAGGCTGGAGCGTCAGCTTGGAGAGTCTCAGCTTGCTATCACATCCCTTGAAAAACAAAAGGAGAAACTGGCTTTGAACCTGGAGGACATAAACCATGAGATTCAGAGGGAACACAAGACTAGCCGCAACGCAGAGAAAGCCGCTTCAACTGCCAATATTCAGCTTGCGGAAGCAAATCGAAACCTTGAAAACGAGCGCCAACTTCGGAACCAGGCTCAATCAAACACCCGCCAAGTCCAGGGAACACTTGATAGAAGCAACAAGGAGATCGAGGAGTTGCACCGAAAGCTCATCCTTCTCCACCGCGTGTTTGAGCCCGAAGCGACGGAAGTTAGTCAGTCATGGGAAGCCGTCCAGCCACAGTTGTCGAAACAGATTGACCTCGCGCAAGTTATCGACACTGTGCAGCACAAACTAAAGGTCTCTGAGGAGAAGCATGCCAGAGCTGAAAGCCAGCTTGCCGAGATGCGCCGCCGCCATGCCGATGAGATGAAGGACTTGGATACCAAGTATTCCTCCTCCAAGCGTGCATTGCTCGAAGAAATCGATCAGAATGAAGTGGCCAACAACCGTACGCCTCAGCATTTCCGGAAGAACTCCGAAAACGCGCTTAAGCGATTCTCCAACCCTTCGACGCCCAACAGACTCCAAAACGTCTACGAAACGGCGAATGACTCTGCTCGCTCTGACAGGACCGTGGATACCGTCGGGTACCAGAGGCGTATGGACACAGCAGCTGAGATTGAAGAGCTGCAGAACAAGCTTCAGATGACCGAGATGCAGAACCGCCACCTGCAAAGCCAGATTGAACACTCAACTCCCGGTAGAGATATTTGGCAGGATGACAGCCCCTCTGTTCGTCGCATGAACCTCCTTGAGCGCGAGAACGGTCGTCTCCATGATCAGCTTGATGACTCTGCCAAGAAGGTCTCATCTTTGGAACGCAGTATTCGTTCCGGTGAATTATCGCTGCGCGATGTTCAGGCCAAATCACACGAGGAGCTGTATGACTTGATTAACTCACAGGAGCAGTCCCGGCGCTCGCTTCTTAAGGTCCACAATGAGACTATGGCTGACTTCGGTGAGGCCAAGTCTCATTTTGAGAAGCTCAAGCGCAGCCGTGCTTCTCTGGAAGTTGAGCTTCGTGACGCCCGCTCCGAAACCCAGGAGATGCAAGAAATCCACGACCAGGACGCCCTCAGCCGCAATCAACTCCTCTCAGAATTCTCTGATCTTCAGATTCGTCTCGATTCAGAATCCTCGAGAGCCGCCGACCTGGAGTCTAGCCTCAGTCTATATAAGACTCGTGCTGATGAGTACTTCAACAGGATTGAACAAGCTGAGATCACTGTTCTAAAGGCTACTCGGGCCGAGAACTTCGCCAAATCCCGTTGCCAGGAAGCTGAAGAGACCTGTGCCCAGATTATGTCCGAGCGAAAGGAAATGGACGGTCTTGTGGAGGACTTGCAACGTGAAACTGCCTCTCTGGAGGCTCGCATGGAAGATCAAGCTGCCGAACTCCAGGCTGCCTTGCAATCGAAGCAGCGTCTTCAGAACGAGCTAGAGGACTACCGTAACCAGCGGGCCATCGACATCGAAGACAAGGAGACTTCGATGGAGCAGACCAGACAAAAGTACCAGAGAGAGTTCTCCACCATCAACAGTGAGCTTGAGGCGGAACGGGAGCGTGTGCTGCACTCCCGGGGTGAGAACACCCGTCTGCGCGAGGAGCTTGAAGATCTCCGAAGCAAGTGGGATAACGAAGTTCTCAACAGCTCCACTTGGGCCAAGGAGAAGGCCCGCCTGGACATGGTCATGCAAGACATCAGCAACTCGCGCGATGAAGCGTCTAAGGCACACAACGAGGCTCAAACCAAAGTGGTCTCCCTTCTTTCTCAAGTCCGGGCTCTGCGCACCTCTGTCGATGATGTCACTGCCGAACGTGAACTTCTTCTGAAGGACAAGAAGATGCTGGAAGGTCGTTTGGCCGAGGCTGGCGAGCGCCTAGAAGATCTTGCCAAGGGTGAAAGTCCGTCTATGCGCAATGCGGCTAGCATGGATCGTGAGCTTCTTGAGCTCAAGTCTAAGCTTGCTCAGCAGGAGGATGTCTCTTCCGCGGCTGTTGGCAAGATGCGCCGGGCTGATGCTCTGAACACTGAAATGCAGAAAGAGCTCACTGCTGAACGCGAGGCCCATGCCCAACTATTCAAGGATAAGACCGGGCTTGAGAAGCAGCTCAAGGAGGTCCAACTGCGATGCGTGGATCTTGAAACCAAGGGCTATTCGTCCGGTAGTCAAGATGTGCGATTCCTGCACAAGCGCATCAAGGAAGTAAGTTGTATTCTCTCTGACACCCAGATTACGTGTGCTAATATGACTTCCCCCTGTAGCTTGAAACCCACCTCGAGGACCAAGAGAACAAGAACAGTGCTGAACAGCGCTCTCTTCGGAACGTTGATCGCACTGTGAAGGACCTCCAATCTCAAATCGATCGACGCGAGAAGATCAATGTCCAGCTTACCGAAGATATGAACAAGGCCCAGGATAAGATTTCCCGCCTTCTTCAGAACATCGATGAGCTCAACCAAGGCGATACCGATACTCAAATGCGTGTTCGTCGCGCTGAGCGCGAATTGCGCGAGGAGAAGGAGAAGGTGCTCCGCTTGGAGCGAGAGCTTGGCAAAATCCGCGGTAGCGTCATTGGTCGGCCCCCAATGCCTGCGTTTAGCGATACTGGTAGCCGGAAGGGAAGTGCTGCTTATGGATCTAATGACGCCCTTCAGCGGAAGCCCAGCAACACCAAAGGATTTCTGTGAATAGGATGGAGGTAATTGTACTACGAAGGGTTGGATTTGGAGTCGCTGTTTGGGTGTGATTGTTTTGCTTTTTTGTTCTGCTTTGGGTTGGCGTACATGTGCATTCGGAGGGGGACGACTTGGTTTTTTATTATTACTGATAGGTCCTGTTCATATTGTCTGAATGACCTTATGTCTTTTTGCCGCATTGGGGTTGTATGTATCTGGTAGGGCTGTTTGATTCTTTTTTTCTGTGCGTTGAGGTTCGGAGTAAATACGCTCGATGCCCAGGTGGGTGTTATGATTTAGCTATCTACAATACAAGAAGAATTCCAGATTGATGAATAATCCCTAGTGGGTGGTCCCATACGCAGTGGTGGCGCCAGCGCTCATTTCCTCCACATGCTAATGGATAGCTTATGGTCGAATGAATCTTGATAATCAATCGTGAGATCCATTCATCAACATAGCAACCTTGGAACAACCCCACTGTATAGAGATAATAGCAGTAGGTACCCTAGGGTAAATATCACATAATAGCCACAATTAATGCACGTATCGGAACGAAACAACTCCATCCGCTCTCGCCGTCCCAGTAATAGCCGAACTACTAGCAAGCACACCATCTTCCATCTCAGCCCTCTCAATCTCCGCATTTTGCTTCTTCAAATGCCACTTAATTCCCAATGCCATCAACGCACACACCAGACAAGCACCGCTCATAACACCGCCACCGGCGTAGTATCTCGGTTTCTGCGAATCGGGAAACATATACGAGGTGTAGAAATGCGCCACGCCAGCACCCATTAAATTAACGATAGCCAATGCACTTGCGCGCTTTGCTTTGGGACGCGGGAGTGTTGAGCTTAGCCAGGAGACGCATAGGTTATAAGGTGAATAGGATCCCGCTGTCATGAGGAACATGCTAAAATAACGACCGCCTGTTGATGGGACGAACATCGCCTGTGAAAATGACATTAGTCAGAATTGACCAGCTATCTTGACAAATAGCTTGAGTGTGGATTAGGTCTTACTAGTAGATTCCCCAAAAACGCGAAAAGCAAGGGGATTGCGATGTGCAGACCTCGCTCTTGTTTGTGAGCTGCATGGAAGGAGATGATCAGGGAGCAGATGAATGCGAATGCATACGGTGGTGCGGTTAGTAAGAGGGTAATGGTATCGTTATATCCCAATGTGCCGACGATTGAAGGGAAGAAATTGTTGAATGATTGGGCTGTTAGAAGAGCCATTTGGAGGACAATGAACATGTATAGTTTCGGGTCAACGAGAGCTTGTTTGACGCCCCAGAGTAGGGAACCAGGGTCGTCGTCGATGAGTCCGGCATTTTCATTGCGGAGACGCCAGTCCTAGCATCAATCGTTGTTAGTCTGTGTGCTCGTTTCGTGATGAATTATTTTTAGGTAGAGCAATACTTACAGCCAGCAATTGATACTCGCAGTCCATCCACCAGCGCTTGGTGGTGCCGGGGTAATCCGGAATGAAAGCAATAACAAGTAATGCGATTGCAATAGTCATCGAGCCCTCAATAATGAAAAGCCATTCCTAAACCAGAGAAAACCTGCGGTTAGTACTGTGATTGGAAGTAATTGCTATTTCGATATTGTAGTAACGACTTACCCATGCCGGTCGACCCATTTTCCCCTCCATGCGAGCAACAATTCCCGCAGCTATTAGCCCACCAAATGCACTAGCCAGCATATTTGCTCCATATAGGAGGGCGATGCGCGGGGGTAGTTCAGACCGCTTGTACCAGCAGGACATGAGGAAGAAAACTCCCGGTAAGAAAGGTCCTTCTACCAATCCGAGGACAAAACGAGACACGAATAGGCCTGCGAAGTTGCGGGTGAAGGCCTGGCACATGGATACTATTCCCCAGGCTGCGGTGACGGTGCCGATATAGATTGAGGGCTTGACCTTGGTGATGATCAGATTCGAAGGAAGTTGAGTGAGAATGTCTGCGAATGTTGCTTAGTAGCGGTCCCAGCTGAGGGAGTGGGATATTTGGACACTGTCTTACATCCAACGTAGAATATCATGAGGCAGGTATTGTATTGAGTATTAGAGATACCGAGTGTATCGGGTAGTCCGGCAATTTTTGCATTCGCAATATTGTTTCTAAAGTAATTTCAAGGTTAGTTGGTTAGATCTGACCAGGGCTGGAGGGACCAATCTGGGAGGGAAGAACATACCGATCGAGAATATTCATCAGGAAAAGAATAACCACAGAGGGAAGTAAACAGGTATCTAATCGACGAACTAGCCCCTTCTCAAGCTGATCAATCTCATCGCTCCCCAAAGACGCCAATTCCACTGGAAGAGGCAGTTGCTGCAGCGGACCCGGCTTGACGTATTCAACAGCCTCCGTACCGGGTTTTGACTGCGCGATATCGTCCATTTTGAGGATCGGTACTTGGAGTTCCAAGGTTTACCTGCGTAATATGGTATTTGCATCAAAAAGCTTTCCAAGCTCCACACGATGACCAGCGCGGGGGGCGGGTCATTTTTTATATCTTCTATCAACGGAGACGGCAAAGTGGCAGTCAATGAGACAGATATTGACGGGTTGGTTCCCGTAATCCGGGGTAAACGCGGGGAGGAGGGCGTGGGGTCACCAATAGGAGGGAACTTATTCTCAATCTGATAGGGGCTGGGGTGATCGAAGTATAGACGCCGGTGAGAAAGCCGCAGTCGAGGCCTGGATGAAGCAAGGCACCTAGGCAGCCCCACACATCATGGCCTCAATTCAAGGAAATTGTATTTCTATTTGACTTTCTAGGATTTGATTCCAAGTTGTTAGATTTGGCCTGTATCTGTTAAATTTAGGTGGGTGTGAATGGTGGGGTTGGAAATATCTCTATGACTGTGCCCTAATGAAAGGTGTCACTGGATGATTTATTAGAGGAGCATATCATCCTTGACTGGGTACAGCTACAGATTCAATCCGGACACCTGCAGCAGTAAGCGAATCTAAGATCCATCGAGTCGCTGTCCGTGATTCCAAGTCTGCAAATCTCGACCAGGGAGTGCCCAGGTGAGTTGTCAACCAATACACGATTGTCTACTAACCACCGCGAACAACTTAAAGATGATTGATTGTGCAATCATTCCAAGATTCCAAGGTTACAATTTGACACGCCAAGTTTATAGCACAAGAGAGAAGTAATATTGATTTCACCAAGAGGAAATTCTTACTGAATAGCCGATGTATAGAGAGAGCCTGATTTTCCAAAACACCAACCCAAGCCAAACAAGAGTGAAGAAAGGAACCCAGCATGAAGCAAAAAAAAAGAAATTCCGCAAGATTTCAAAAACAAGACCGGAATTCAGAAATGAAATATGACTCATGAGAAGGAAAAGGAGAAGAGATCTCGAGATCCGAGAAGGTGGGAGCAACGCAATTAGCCATGACCACTCTCGGTCTCCAATAATGATGAAGACGCCAATTTGATATGAAAGAGATGATACATGGCGAGAGCCACGAAAAGAAAGATAACCAAGAAAAAGCTGAAAAGGTGAAAATAAAACGACCAACAGACGCCTGCAGAAAAGGGTCTAATGTACAACGGGCGACATGGAGGAACGATGAAACAAAGGGGTATCGTGATAAGAAGCAGCAGATGATCGGTCTAGTTTGGAATACACGCATAACCATGCAATACCACACACACACACACGCGCGCGCGTGGTGTGGTGACACGGCAGATACTACCGTTCCCCAAACTTCCCGTATTCCTGCTGCCACTTGAGGAGGTGACGGGTCAGCACGTCCATCATTTCCACACTGCTGAGGTCTTTGAAGTCTTTTTCATGGATTGGGGCATCTCCGTCACCGTCTGTCGTAGGTGGGGCAGACTCGCCGCCGTCACTGATTGTAGATGCCATGGCGGCATCAATCTGCTCGACCATGCTCTTTAAAAGCAGGCCTTGAGAACGATCCTCGTTTCCCGTTGGGGTAGAGGAGTTCTCGCTGGCAACAGCCATCTCCACTTGCATACGAGAGATAAACTCAAGAATGGCTGCCACACGTCTCTTCATTTCAATCATCGTCGTGCGCTGCGGGTGCATACTCCGAGGCTTGCTGGGTCGCCCGGTATCTCCCCCATTGACATGCGCACCGTTTATGTTGCCGTATCCCACTCTGGGAGAATCTCCGCCGATTTCACGAGATTGCCCGCGACGTGGTGACTCGGTGCCATTGCCATTAACATCTCGATCTTTGGTGTATTGATTGCGTCCAACTCGGCCGCGGCGTGCAGGCGGACGACCTGACTTGCGTGTTGATGGGCGAGCTGGTGTGGGTTCTTGAGTAGGAGTATTCGGGCTTGCTTGCGCTGGTTCAGGCTCGCTCGGCACAGTTTTTACGGGAGATCCAATCTCAGGTTCGGATTCTAGAATCGGAAATGTAAGCAAATACTCCGAAGTTATCGAGGGAAAAAGTCTCTCGGCACTCACCATCTCCTTTGCGTCGGTCTACTACCTTCTCCTTATGACCATTGACAGCTTCAGGAGCTTCCACCTCAGGCTCCTCTGGTTCTTTGGGAGGCACCTTATCACGCTGGCCCCGAGATGCGGCCCTTTGCCTCCGGGTGCCGTTCATTGCCGGCTTCGCTTTGGACTCATCATCAGATGGAGGTTGAGACACAGGGTTGTTTTCCTTCGAGATAGGAGCAGCAGGAGACGGAGAGCCGGTTCGCGGGCGTTTGGTGCCTTCTCTATGTCTGGAAGTGGGATGTCAGCTACCGAGCCACAAGTCTCAATATGGGGGAAAAGAAAGATTACGCACGCTTCGCTCTCACTACGACTCCTCTTTCCCCGTCGGCTGGATGTGTCGTCGGGAAGGCTTTTGGTATCTTCTTTGCTTTCTTCGATCGCTCGTCGGATTAGCTCTTCTTCATCGTAAGCGGCATCACGGCTGTTCATGGTCGACCGTCGCTTGACATTTTCGCTTTCACTCAGGCGAGATTTCGGGTCTCTGGAACGTCGGGATGAGCTCTCGTGGGAAGAGGCTCGGGAGGGTCGAGAGGAGGGCACGGATGGCGCGGGTGATGATTTCGGATTGACGGGGAGGTAGGTGGACGAGCGCTGGCTGCGAGATTATTAGCATGCTGTCTCTTGAAGAGGAGAATTGGCAGGAGTATTGCAAGGAGAACACGTTCAATGTCCTCCGATCGGCATTCAATCCCAAGTTGCGCTTGAGCAACGAGAATTTGCAGCTTCGACTGTTCGCACCGGCCTGAGCCAGCACGAGCAGTCGCAACGCAACGAAACTGAATGGGGGAGGGAGGGACGAAGAAAAAGAAATAGAAAGAAAGAAAGAAAGAAAGATGGGAGGACTGGTTTGCAAACATACCCATTCGGTTCGCCGCGAATAGTGTGCAAGTCCTTTCGACACTCTTCACAGAAATATTCGTCAGGGCTTGTTTCCTCATCCATAATTCCCACACAGCCACCGTGCTGCCAGACTTTGCACGAGTCGCATTGGATGAACATGCTACCGATTTCATCGGAAAGCAAGTCAGATGAATCAGGAGGAGGATGTTCGCCCTCCGGCTTGACTGCACTGCGACCGAGCAGGAGAGCTTCGCGACGAGAGGGGGGGGCAGGCCGGGGTAGTCCTGCTGGGCACACAAACACCGAGTTATTTCCTCCTCTTCATCCTCATCCATTTCGTCATCTTCCAGGGGACGAGGGGGATCTTCTTCTTCCTCATCGTCATCGCGGGCACGCTGGCGCTGGCGCGTGTGTGGGAGGTCGACCCTCGAGCCGTTTTCGGTATCGTCGATGGACTGGGAGCGAGCACCGGTGGAATCTCGAGGAGAAGGATTTTTGTGATTCGAGCGAGTGTTCCTCTCGCGTGTGGTCGAGTTGGAGGAGCTGGCAGAGGAGTTCGTGTTGGTGTGTTGGAGGAGGGCAGGAGAAGGCTGGGTGGTGCGGGCTCTCGAAGAGCGACGGGGCGTCATGGTGGCGGGATTAGGAGGGTTGAGAAATGCGAGGAAATAGGAGATACGGAATTATAAGGATTCAGAGAGCAAGGTAGGAGATTCAACAGATCCTTTGTCGGTAGGCGTTGTGGGTGTTGGGGGAGCACCGCCTCGAGCCAGAGTGGTTGCGAGGGAGCTTCGTGCGATTGGGGAGCTTCTTGTGGAAGAAGGAGAGCAGGACAATTGAGGATCGCAGTATAAACCGAAGCAGGACGTCACAGGGCTCGAGTAAGAGCCCGATGACTACATAGTCCGAGGAAAGAAAGAAGAGATTGGCGGGGGTGAAGCAGAGAAGAAGAGAAGGTGAAAAGCGCCGGAACGGGACTCCAAAAGATCCTCGCCCGTCCTTCCCCGCTCTGCTTGACGCGACTGACCTTTCCACTTCCACTTCCACTTCCACTTCCACTTCCACTTCCACTTCCACTTCCACTTCCACTTCCACTTCCACTTCCACTTCCACTTCCACTTCCACTTCCCCTCTTATGACTTGTGGCTTGTCCACTTCCACTTCCCCCCCTCCTTTTAATCTGAGTCCTCATCATTGAATGATCCCATTGTGTTGAATACACCCTCTCGATTACATCTCCCAGCACAAAGCCAATGCTGACTTTGCCCCCCTCGGCAGAAATCCGTTCCTCTCGCCAGGGCTGCACCAGGGCTGCGGCTGACCTGCACCTCCTTCTCTCTCCTTCGCAATCACCGGCAAGGTCACTATCTCCTTCCATACCTATGATGACTTGATCCTCAGTATGAGATCCCACCTTGCAACCCATTTCTGTCTGTCCGACACGTGAGATTCGACCGTGTGGTGCAAGGACTGCGAGACGAGTGGCAGAGTGGGGAATCCGGTTCAATGCTTGATCGGCAGGGAATTGACGCGAATTGGCACAAATTCTAGTCTCTGCGCCATGACATAGCTACTATCTACTAGGTGGCTATAGTCAAATGGCGCTCATATTGGTCCCAAGCTATACGCCTCTCCCCAGTGTCTCTTTGGTGGGTTCCTTGGAATCTGCGCCGCTCGCGCCCAATCTCTCTCCCTTGTCCTCCTGAAGCCCTCTTCCCAGCTTTGTTGAATTGTGCTAGAATCCATACCAACAACATCTTGCAACCGGAGGGTGGTGTAACCGTCACAGCGTTGAGCTGCCACGATTGGGGTACCGGGGTCGAGCTTCTCGTGCGGAATCCAATCCGTACCAACGCAAGGCACCGGGGCTGTTACTCGCTGCCTGGAATGCAGGTACGGTAAGGTAAGGTCGCTTCGTTTGCTTCAGAGCGTAGCCTGATCGATTGGGAGGAAACGAGGCTGTAGTCATCTTTGTTTAGGGCATCCAACTCCCCTCGTTAAGTTACTCGGTAGTGTACAACCTACTGCCGAGTAACTACATATTAGTTAAGTACCGGTCGGTACATGGTATCTATCTAACCGTAGTCACCCATCAATTCCATCCCATTGCCATGCCTGACTCTAGGTACGAGTACTCCATACTGATACATTACCAAATTGTTTTCCGATGAACTCGCGTACTTTCGTTTCTTCAGCCATGCACATACAAATCGGGATATGAGATGACCCTGTTAACATCGAAGCTACGAAGGTAACTCACAATACCATGCACCACTACCACTACCACTACCATTGGCACAGACACAGCCTGCTGTACTGCTGCGTAATAAGTACCCCGGAGTAGCTCGTTGGGTGCCCAGAATTCCCTAAAAGGGTTTAGTCCGGCTTGAAAGCCGAAATCCCGTGACCCTCTCTAGTCTTTCCTTGCCAACCCCTCCGCCGTGCGATTTCACGAGATCCTTCGGGGCTTTTCTTACGAGAGCCAACTGCATTCTGGTTCTGCGTTCAGTCCAGATCCTCTCACTTCCACTTTCTGTCACCTCCATCCCTTGTTGGTGCTGGTGCTGAAGATTGGCACTCGTTGTGGGTATGTTCATATTCCCACTCCCCCGTGATTGTGGAACACCCGAGCCACCTCGAATATTAAGGGAATGACAAGTTGGCTGTTTGGTGATCCCCCATTTGGCCCCTCTTGCCCTTCACCAATATCTCCCTATGTCTCCAATCCATGAGGACTAATCCCCAGTCCCGACCACAGTGCCCGCCGTTCCCGCGTTCCTCCCCCCACAGCCATATATTATATATCATTATTCATCTCGCTGGATTTCCCCCTCAACAACCATTACTCGGAGGAGGGGGAAATAGGAATAGGCGAGAACAAGCCTGGCACATCCCATTCCACACATCGTGACGGTTGTGGTTTGGTTGTGGGCGAGTGTTCAGAACTTGCATGATGACTGCCACCCTGAGTATGTCAACTCGTCTTATATCCATGGGACCTCATTGTCCAGTCACCTCGTTGGCTATACAAGGCTCTCCATATCACTCTCTACGGACTAAATAGTGTATTGGTTACTCGGTTACTGACGTCGTGTGTGCTTCTACAGACGGGACGTTCAACTCGGCCCCTGACACACCCTCTGCCGTCTACCCCGATCGTCTGATTCGGCCACTTCCCCGAAAGACCCTTCGCTCCCGTTTGTCCATCGACGCCGCCGACACAATTCTGTACCCACCAACACCACCGGCCTCTCAAATCTTCTACGGCGTCCCCGGAGACTCGGAAGAGGCGGTCAACGACGCCAAAGTCTACGTACAGCAGACTATCGAGTCAGACCGGCATGAACTAACCCCCGAGACCGACACGCACCACGGATTCGAAACGACAGCTGAATTTGAAAGTGGGGACGAGGATGGGCCGGTAGTTGTTCGACGCAGCGCTGCATTTCGAGGTTCAATGTCACCGGGTTCGAGTACACACCCCAGGGGTATTCCGGGAAAGACGAAGTCCCCAAATCTTCAACGGGTCCGGATGGTTATGACGCTTTTGAGAACACAAATAATAAGAAGAAACGAAAAATTCCCACGCCGGGGAATATGGGGGGCCACCACTCGGCACTGTCCCCGGAGTTTGCGAGTATGGGGTTGGCCAACTCCAGCCCTGCCCCGGCTGCGGCGAGTGATGGCATGGCAACTAGCACATACTATGGGAATGGGAATCCTGCTTCGCCCCTGGCAAGTGGGATCTCAGGCTCTGGTCGAGGCAGGTTAGGACGTAGTTCCACGCGGAGCAACTCCGGTCGAAACCCATTGTCCGCTAATGCCCAGAATGCCTGGATGACCCCTCGTACTCCGAGTCGTCGGGATGGGTTGATGTCGTCTCCTGGACCCTCTGGTATGCTTACCTGCTCATGAATGAGTCTTGGGTCTATGCGACCAAATTGCGGGGTAATGCTGACTTGCTTCACAAGGTGATTCGGACCAAGGAATCATTTCCACTGCCATTGCGAACGCAGCCACCCTTTCCTCTCCGCCCCAGGGTTCAAGTAACGTGAGCCTGCTGGACCAGGAGAATACTACCCCGACCAAGACCCAATTCACCTTCACATGCGAGTCCGACTCTTCCAAAGGCATGGCCATGCAGCGAAGTCCGTTTCCTCTGCCCCACCGCTCGTCCACTTCGCCCCTTGCTGCAACCACGCAGAACCCCCGAGGATTCTCTACACAAGGCACGCAGACAAGCCCGAGCATGGCCGCACCCCCGGGCACGCAGCCGGCGCCGGGCGAACAAGCACCCGTGGGCCTTAAGAAGAAGCGGTCACCCGGTAGTATATACTCGCTGGCAGCGCGTCAGCGCAAAATCCAGCAACAGTATACCAACATCCACCACCCGCCTCGGTTGGAAGATATCTGGATCTGCGAATTTTGTGAATATGAAAGCATTTTCGGACATCCTCCCGAGGCATTGATTCGACAGTACGAGATCAAAGACCGCAAAGAGCGAAAGCGGCTTGCGGAGAAGAAGCGGTTATTGGAAAAGGCCAAGATGAAGGGCCGAAAGACGAAGAAGGCGACAAAGAACTCGAAAAATGCTCCAGGTCACCAGAACTATCAGCAGGGCTATGACCGTGCCTCGGTCGACCACTCCTCAGCTACTGGATCTGGTCATCCGGATGATGATTATCTTGGACACGAGTATGATGATGATGAACCCAGCCCGATCCCCTCGCATGACCCCGTGTCTCCGGCAGACCTTAAACCACCTCTCCCGCCGTCTGGAAATTATCCTAAACTGGCTGCGACGGCGGGGGATGATGGGGGCGCTGCAGACGCTGGGGCGAGTCGACCAGCTTGACACTGTAATAGGTCAGACCTGGTAGATTCTTCCTTTGGGGCGTAGTTTCATGTTGATTTTTTTTGGGGAATTTGGATTTGGCGTTTTGGATCGACGTTACGAGTTTTGCATCACGAAAATCCCCTCTCCAGCATCTTGGGTTGGCGCGATCATTTGGTTCATTTGGTTCATTTGGCGGGGTTCATTTTGAGGATCTGTAATTGTAATGACAGAATGGCCAGTAGGGCAATGTGCATACCATTTGAAGGAGTCGTCAATTGTTCAGTATAATAAGTTTCTTTGAAAGGGATCGACGTAGTTCGAGTCTGAGTTCTTTGTTCGCATATCCCACTCATTTCCCCATCTGCCATTGCCAGTGATTTCCTTGCCCAACTTTGAACTTCACTTGGTCACCACCTATTCTTAGCTTCCAGGAAAACCCAAATCCAGCTCTCGCCAATCAAAATCCCGTTCTGTTGATATACTTAGACATGAACCATTGATTGGTTCTCGAGTGTCTACACGCCCGCGATGAAACGACCCTTCAGCATTGATTTTAGCGCGCGCCCAACCCTACTGCAGTCCCGCGCGAAGTCCCTCAGTTAGCGCCAGCCCTATGCCGACAATAGTGATGTCCGTTTGAACCCTGGGCTGATTGTTTCAGCTTTCACTCTTGCCTTGCGAACCTATGGAGGAGCAGGCTGCCCCGTGTACCGACAGGGTGGAGACCTTTGTTCGCCAACCGCCGAGCCATACCACCCGACCCGTGAAGACAGTTTCATCGTGAACTAGGCTAGGCGCGTTGAAGAAAATAGAAACATGGTCTTTCTTTTTCAGTGTTTGGTGGCAGTGGCTGTTTGCAGTTGTTGCAGCTATCGCCAAGGGGCAGGGGTGTATCAAAGGTCCCATGAGCTCCGACTTGATGCTATAAAGACTTGATCAAACCCACTGGTTGGTGAAACAGCTACGACTACGACTTTTTTTTCTGTTTTATTTTTGACTGCAGCATTTCCTTGCTCTCTTTCTCTTATCCTTTTCATCTCGGTCTTTCTTTGACTCCGGCTGTCTATGATTCATCCTGGTTGATGGGTTCTGCCTAAACTTATTGTTGCTTCAAGTTCTTATTGTATACTTCATCCAGGCCGTCGCCATTCACTGGTCTTCATCGCATACTATATACCTGACGACAATACCTTGCGCTGCGCGCATTCTCTTTACATCGCCTCAATCTCAATCTTTCAATCTTTCCCTCTCTTCAAGTCTTCTTTTTGCCAAACCAAACCTATCGGTTGACTGCTTCGATCTCCATCACTCCGAGTCTTTCATCAAGTCCAACAAACCATAACCACAACTTGAACCACCAACATGGCCTTCCTCCTCGTCAAAGTCCTCGAACTCGGCTACAACCGCCACAAGAAAAACAAAGCCTCCAAAAAGGCCCAAAAAGAAGCCGAACTCTACGGCCAACAACCCCCCCTACCCAAACGCCCAATACCCGCAAGAACCATACCCAATGTCCTCATATCCTCCCGGCGTCACACCCGGCACCGACATGCGCTATCCACCACAAAACGGCACCCCCCAAAGCAAACGTGCCAAATTTGCCGAAATGCTCATCTCTGCCATGCGCTTCTTCCAATTCGTCTTCGGTCTCACCGTCATCGGGTTATACGGCAAAGACGTCCACCACGACCACGCAGATAAGAACGAGTGGAACTCGAAATGGGTCTATGCTGTTATCACCGCGTTCCTGGCTACCTGTACCGCGATTGTGCATATGGTTATTCCGTTCTTGATGCGTCGCACGTCTCGTGGGGCATCGGGTGGTATGACTAGTCGTCCTGCGCTCCTGTTGCCGCAGTTTGTGTGGGAGTTTGTCCTTTGTATTCTGTGGTTGACGCTTTTCGGGATCTTCGGAAAGTTGTATATCGGTGTTCATGCGGATGGGGATTCGAAGAAGCAAGAGTCAACTTTGGGTGATGCGTCGAAGATTAATCGGATGAGACATGCTTGTTGGATTGATTTGATCAATTTGCTTATGTGGGTGGCTACTTCTTCTTGGATTCTGCTTAAGTGGTTGAAGGCCAGGAGGGACGGTGGTGCTGCTACTGTTGTTGATGCTGAGAAGGGGGAGGAGGGAGCTTCTTTCTAGAGGTGTTTTGCTTAGCCCTGGATGGTTTGGGTTTGCGGGTTGATCCTGCTGCCAAGGGTGATCTGTGGTTTCTCGTTTCTTCTCTCTTTCTCTTTCTCTTTCCAACGCTCTTCCTGCGGGCGGAGGGGGGCTCTCCTGTTTATCTTCTTTCCTGCCTCCGCTTTCTACCCTCACAAGATGTAAAAGGAAAGGGGAGGCTGCTCTAACATTGCATTGTTTCATTTGTGAGATGGCGTGCCTCGGTCTATGTGTTTCTGCTAATTCTCGGGGGAGTTATTCCTGTTTTCACTATGTTTCTTACCTATCAGGAGCATCAATATCATATTATCTTGATTTCATAGAGATATATACACCCCTGTAACAGTACTATACAGTGCCTTGGTAGAAATGATAATTTGGAAGCCACTTCTTTTTCAAGTTCCTGGTGCTTCTCCGAGTCGGTCCTTGAAAGAATTTCAAATCCTACCTACTGAGGAATACATCATTGATACCTAGGTAGATATACCCTCCCCGAAACACTCAACTTCTTGGCAATTGCATATAGCCGCCTCAATTGTGAACGAACTTGAAGGAAGCCGTCCTAAAATTTGGTAAAATGCCGAGTAATCTAGACAAGAAGTCTTAAATACCTTCTGAAGCAGATTCGTGATGTATCATATCTACAAAAGGACCTTCACGTTTATGCCGAATAGCAATGCAAACCATATAGAGCCAGGGCCCATCTGGTTGAGCCTCATTCAAAAGCGGCCACCCGTTCAACTCCCCTCCTGGATCCGCCCCAGGTTAGTCTTGGCCCCCATAAATTTACGCACTAAGATAAATTTCTTTCTCTGCTTTGACCTCTTCAATGCCATCTTAAATTGGCGAGGAGTTGATTATTGCCGACTATCTACCAAGATGTTCGAATGTGTCGGAGTGCCTACATGGCTCTTGTTCTTGGTACCATCATCTTTATCCCTATCTACGTTGCAGGTACTATCGTGATGACTCCGTCCGCTGTATATTATACATTGAATAAAAGCTGCGTTACAATTTTCAAATTTGATCTATTACCATATCTGCTCATAAATGATAGTACACGGTAAGAATGGAATGCCATGGGCTGATGAAAGATTGAACATTCGCGCATGATGGGACACAGTCCCAGTAACACTGTCGTTGCGATTAATAGAAGTAGATAGACGAAAAGTCACTGGCCCGGACACACACTCTCTTAAGATGATCCTCGTTCTACCAGGAAGGCGGATCAAGGGAATGGGCTGATTGCTCCAGAGCGATGGCAAGAGGAGATTTCTCAAAGATGCAATCACTCCCAGTTCCATGCCAGACGACCTTTTGTTTCTCCTGTTGATCGGGCTGTTCTTCCTTGCGCTCCCATTCCAGATCCTCAGCCCGCGCTGACCGGCTCGCTTGAGACTCATTTCCCACCATATGAGAAATTCCAGAGAAGTAACCAGTGGACTGTTCGCTTTCGTTATCAGTTCGGCTGGCCCGGTCATTGGGAGTAAGCACCCAGACCTCATTCAGGAATGCAATTGCCGCTTCCTCTTCGGCTCTGGCAGCTGCAACCGCTTCAACAAACCTGGTTCGAAACCCGGGCCGGGTGAGTGGCGTGGTAGTTGGCTGTTTGTCCCATTCTTCGCTTACCAACATCCATTCTTTCAGATACTCCTTGCGAGGCACTGGGCTCCATGCATGCTCGCACATCCACCATGGCCGTGTTGGGAGGGGAATCGGGCCGTCGAGGGGACTTTTGTCGTTGAGAATACCGAGGAGGATATTTTCCATCTTCTCGGGCATCGGGATTCGTAGAACGCCCGGGAAGCCGGGCACTGGGTAAGAGTCGAAGAGTTGGGCGATTCCGTTAGAGAATAGGCTAGGGTCCTGAGATTCAGCGCGCTGCTTTTCATGGTCTCCTGTCTGGAGGTGGGTTTCCTGGGGGTCATGACTAACCGTCTCTAGTCCTTGGGAGAGAAGAGTGTCAGCATCGGATACGTTCGAGGTTGCTGCTGCTGTCGTTGTGGCCGTTGCCGTCTTGCTCGAGGAGAGTCGAGGGATCTCGATGCTACCGATATCGGCTAGAGCTTCTTTGATCTTGGCGAGCTCGATGGTTTCCTGGGTGTGAGTTGGGGTTGTTGCTGGAGGTGAGTCATGAATGGGTGGGACGTAATCAGGGTCGAAGACCAGCTCAAAGGAGCTCATGGATTCAAGAGGATCGGCTGGTGGATTTCGACGAGCCTGAACCTTCTGCGGCTGCGGCGGTGGTTGTTGCTCGCTGGATGGACTGGCCGTCGGCTTCGTCACAGAAACCTGCGATGACTTGCGACGGTTGAAAACAGGGCGACGGCGCCCGGCTCGTATTCCCGAGGCGAACTGGGATTTCTTTGGAGCTTGTCGTGAAGTATAATCCCTTGGCTGCGGCTCATTCTCATTCTCATTCTCGTTTAAGCTGAGAGTCGGGGAGTGGGAGGGATTGCGGGTGATACTCCCACCATCGGGCTGCTCTAGAAGCAGCCGCGTGGTCTTGTTCGATTCGCCTTGAGGGGCGCTTGATTTCTTCAAGATAGGTTGAGGCATGGCCCTAGCTTCAGTTTGCTGTCGTTTCATCTCTGGTTGGGATACCGGTTGGGATACTGCGTAGGATGGCGAGCCAGTAATTGGGTAGTGTTCTGGATGTGCTCGAAACTGTGCAGTGTAGATGTGATTAGCACCTTAGGAAGTATGCGAGTTGAAGCTGGGGTGACGCTGAGAGGCTGGGAGGTTGGGTCGGGTAGGGTCGAGTGAGGTCGAGTGAGGTCCAGTGAATGTGTCATATTGGTGAGTGCCTACCTGGTGGGCCTGTTTGGTCTGAGGTTTCCCGGTCTGGCCAGTGGGAAGAATGATGCGAGAGACAAGATCGTTCAACCTCCCAACCTTCATCTCGGTGAGCAGTCTTTCACTACTCCATATCCGCCAGAAGAGATATTCTAATCTGCAGTCTGCCTGGGATTCGCTGGCACGCCGCGAGACAAGGAAAGCTAGCGGTCCCGACTACGTTAGATACGTCTGCCTAAACGGTATGTCGCAAGCTCAAGCATACCTTGCCAGAGACCTTTGACCATCATTAGATCGACATTCTGAGTTCTGCGCAACTCCTTCGGGGTCACCTCCGAGATCATCAACAGACTTTGCGACATCTTTTGGTCCATGATGAGTCGCGAATAGTGGTGACTCGGAGCTTTCAAGAGCGCTGGAGCTGTCAGATCACACGGGGTTGAACTTGTCAGGATGATGCAAGGGAGTGAAGACGGTGACCATCGGGGACGGCAGCGAGGTGTGACAGAACCCCAGAATTTCGACTAGAATGACGAAATGAGGAACCAGAAAACGGTACTCTGAGGGAATACTAGAATGCTTCGATATAGCTGGAATTTGGGATGAGTGGGAAAGCCAAAGGCCACCGAAAATTGGCAATGGCGATATTGTTGGTACACGCTGCGGTGAAGCTGCTGACAGTGAGGCGACCAGTCAAAAAGAAATGCGGGGGGCCAGCAACGGGTCAAAGAAGCAATATAGGTCGACGGATGAGTAGTTGATTGGATGGCATTGGTCGTTAATTTGACTTGATTTGACGGGGATGTCAGATGGGGTCAGATGGAAAGGGAAACGAAGGGGGACTCTGCGTTGTCCCTCAGAAGTCACGGGTTTCCTTGTCAACAGCCACTGATCTGATCACCAGTCGTCTTGGATTCAACACCACAGCCTCAACCCAAGACAGAACCAAAGCAATATCCTGGGACCACGTCTAAACTGTACCCAACTGCTACCTGACTGGACCACGATTCTACAACTATGACATCGAACCAGCGGTGAGCAGAGGCACTGTTAAAAAGAGACCCAACACCACAAAGAGGGTCAAGCTTTGACGAAACCACAGAGAGGTGGGTATGGATGATTGCTTTGCGAATAAAGACGAAGTGGCGTTAGAACGTCGTCAGAACGTTTGGATGCTTCCTGTCATCGAATCGGACTGTCGGGACGGGCCGGGATTGGGGGCTGGCTCGACCGGATTATAAGGGCTAGTGGCTTCGGTCTCAGTCTCAGTCTCCATACAGAGTAGCCAGATCGAGCTACTAGTACCTCTTGGAGCAGCCGGCCTTCAAATGACCGATTTGATTCCAACCACGCCTCCTCATCATTACATTCCGATTTGCCCCTTGCGAACAGCGGTGCCCCATCGCCCTACCTTCCTGCGCAATTGAACTGGGGCTAGTTCGGTATGGCTGAATACTCCGTATTTCAGCTCCATTTAATTGGCTGCCCACATACCTTGGAGATCCGACGATCAGCAAACACGCACTTCTTGGGGATCCTCAGGGATATTCGGAGATGAGAACCTTCCCGGTGGGCTTGTTGCCCAACCGGTGGCCGAACTTTCCATCTCGATTGATGCATGGAACTTCTCCCTACTGCACCTTCCCGCGGGGGTGGAGAATTTGGCTCAAATCAATTCGACGAGACTGTACGCTGGAGGAATGTGAGTAAGTTGCAGACGCAAGCTTGTCTCATCTGGACTGCATTCGTCAGGCCTGGGGGAAATCCCCCCTTGATATCCCCGCATTGGCCTCCTCTCCGACCCACCGATTGGTATTCCAAAGGTGCAGAGGAAATGGGAGAAGCGGGGTTGATCTAAACGGACACCCCTTGCCAGCTACTAGTAGTAGATATACATATGGCTCTGGGAAAATTCGACTGGAAAATCGATATGTACATAGCACTTGGGCATCCAATCGTGTACATCCATGGATGCCGAAACTTGAATTATTTGATGGTATTCATTGAATCTCTGGGTGTGCAGTTGAATTACTTTCAATTTATGATTCCAACTCGAAGGTTAACTAACTATTGCCTGGGCGAACATGACATTAGGAACTACAAGACTTCTCATCAAGATCCCCGTGAGAGACCAGTACATAGCTACCGGCGCCCGAACGCAGATACCTGGCCTCTACCGCCGCATGATGGAGATGGAAGCAGGAACACTCACCGGCGGATAACCAAATAGTACACAAGTACAATACAAGTCCAGTCAATCCATTGTTGGTTCGATATTAATACTAACAATTTTTGCTATATACAAGAGTTGTTGTCATCAGCCCCGAAGGGCTTTGGAAGATTAAAAATATTTGTATAAAAATACAAAAAGAAGAAAAAAAAATCTTCTTTCTTCTCAGAACTGTGCGCATAATTGGTTAGTTAGCATCAAGCGTCCATGTTTTAAAGGATAGAAATGCAATATTAACTTACTCGTCCTTCTTCTTTCCCTTCTTCTTTCCCTTCTTCTCCCCCCCAGGTTGACTGTGCGAGCGGTCGTTGCGCACAGGGCGGAGCTAAATACCATCAACAAATAGTTACCACATGTTTTGATTATAGTATACATACATTATCATCTACCAAGCCCTATATTATAGGATTATAGTCAGTACAACTATCTTACAACTAAAACTATGATTGTTCGTAGATTGAGTAGACTTACGGCCTGGTATGCAACCTGTCTGAATCGAGTTCTCTAGCTCAAGCGAGGCCTGTCGTTCTACAAGATCCTTTTGCCATCGACTTTCGATCCAAATAGCCGGATTCTTTTCAAGTGACTCCAATTTCCTCCTGGCGTGCCTATCATTTGTTTCTTGCTAGATTCAGATAATCCAAACCTACTCTGTCGGCTGTCTCGATATACAATAGCGGGATCTGGAGTACACTGCTCCTATCTGAAGATACTCAACGGGCGTATAACTCAGTTGGTAGAGTGTTCGCTTTGCATGCGAAAAGTCTGGCGTTCGAATCGCCATTCGTCCATTTTTTGCCGTGCATTTCTGCGCTACATGTATTTTTGCTCAAGCTAGTTTGAAAACTAATAACTTGTAACCGGCGGATGCCTACGAAAATAAATAAACTAAAAGGGATAGATGGCTGCGGTATGATATCCCGCCGGAGACGCCAACATGTGTCCAAGATGCTACTGGCGATGTTCACAGGGCTCGGGGGGCTGTGGGGGTCAAAATGCGAACGGAGGTTGCCACAGCCCTCAGAGGACCAACAAAAATTCAAAAGCTGCAGTTAAGTCCTGTGTTTTTGAGGGGTATTTGTTTTTGAATCATGGCCCGTTTGATGAAGACGAGGTTGGGGCCAACAGAATGATAAGTATGAGTAGTTCTGACTCCTGATTTCAGGCCAGGCAGTGTAAGAAATCATTTACAATGTCATGGACGAAACTTAGATTATTCACTTAATTCTTGTATCATACTTGACATGGGATATGCGCTCCATCCGTTTGCCCCTGGAAGAGGCCAAAAAAGCCGGAAAACCAAACCCCAAAATTCAAAATCCAGGGGTATACATGTCGTAGCGGTGTTGATGCGGTGAGTGGTGGTGGAGGTAGAGTTTGGGCGGTGAGACGGGCGGTAAGCCGGATATATGGTATGGCCCCACTTTACCCGCGGCTAACCCAATCCGGGTAGCGTTCCGTGGCTCGGACCTCAGCTTCAAGATCCCCACATCAAGCGCCCAGAAGAACTTCATTTTGATTCACGAACAAAAACTGATGGAGTAACGGGGAATTGAACCCCGGACCTTTCACATGCGAAGCGAACGTAATACCCCTATACCATTACCCCGATCTTTGAGTAAATATCGCAAAAAATGCTTCACAAAGTTGCGGAGCGCTCGGATATCAGTAGGTTCCCATCTCAGATATTGGTAGGTTCCCGTCTCAGATATTGATAGGTTACCGTTTCGGAATCAAATAGACCAACATAAGAAGCATATATTACTAGAAAATTCAGCAATAATTCAGAATTCTCTGATATAATTCAGAGATTCATTTCTTGAAAAGCGACCGTAGTGAAATGCCTCAAGGTAGGCTCTATCCTGCCTCGATGAAAACTAAAATGTTGAATGTTCAAGTAGAGCTATTATTATTCATGATGATTGAGAGATCGAAGACCACTTTCCAACAACCTCGGAACTGGTTTATTTGCGACAAACTATTTCCCCATGCAACAATCCGAACCATGCATCGTCATCTTCTACAAAGTCATTCCACCCTTTAGCGATCTTGTCGAGCTCTTCACTACTCGAGTATCCTTCCTTGATAGCTGTTGTCGCAAATCCAGACGATTTTGTCCGTTCTCTCATGGAACCGCCCCAATATTCACGTTCTTCCTGGCTGCTAAAGCACCACGAACCTGCAGATTTCTTGATATTTTCCCGTGGAAATCCTGCTTCATGCGCCCAAACATGTATATACCTTCCGGGATATGGATTGCCTCCCTTCGCGCGTCCCATTTTCTCTCCGAGCTCTTGCCACGCAAAAATACCCTCTGATTCGGGGTACCAGATTTGCGACGCAGACTCGCGTACCGCGACAATGCCTCCTTGCTTAACCACTCGACGCATTTCCTGGAGAGCTCTAACGGGGTCGGCTATGTGCTGTAGAACTTGATGTGCGTGGACAATGTCGAAGCTATTATCCGGGAATGGGATAGCATGGATATCGCCAACTTGGTACCTGACATTGGTGATATTTTCCGAAGCAGCGAGCTTTCGAGCCCCATCTAGTGGCTCGGGAACATATTCAATGCCTGTTACGTGCCCGTGGGGTACGTGCTTGGCGAAATCAATTGTGATGCTTCCTGGGCCACAGCCGACGTCGAGGATTTGTAGGTCGGGCCGGATGTAGGGAAGCACATAGGCTGCGGAGTTGGAAAGCGTGCGCCACCCGTGTGTTTGGATAACTGAGGCGGAATGGTCTGTGGTGTATACTTTTGACATTTTGGATGTTCGGAGTATGTCAGTTATGAACTTGAAGTAAGCTTGAAACCCTCGAGTTTATGTTGTGTTTAAATAACTCGCGGGGGCGTAGCTGTGGGTCCGGAGTTGACGAGCTCGCCGGAGTTGAGCGGCTGAAGTTCAAAGGTGATTTCAAGTTGCGAACTCGGAGGGTGAGCTTCTCGAATGCATAACTAGTACTAGTACTAGTAGTATCTAGACCCAAGCTGTGTTGAATTCAACCTTTAAGTTGAATTGGTTAATGAAAGCTGTACACCAGTGTAATATTTTCTAGTACTACTACTAGCACATCGTAAGATAATATATATTCACTACTACAGAGTACAGTGACTAGGCCGGGTCCAAAAATCAAGAAAATCCGATACCGCACACGGTGCAACACTTTGATCCATAAGGCGCTGAAGAGCTCTACTACTATACATAACATCCATGGATAATATTGATAGATAATCCTCACAAGTAAGTAAAATGCTGAGTTTCAAAATGTGGGACCTGCGCTATTCCAAACGCGGTGTGTGGCGCTAATTCCAAGGCTAGTTAGTGCTGAGGCGCGCAATGGAAGTGTCGTGGAATCCTCGGATGAGCACCCGATGAATCATCGTCAAGCATTCCAATACTCTTTACGATTTCTGATTAGTAGTGTAGATTATTGGCTGCACAGACGTAAAATTTCATACGAACTCCATCAGTATAGACCAGGTTTGCTTCCCACCTCCATCATCGGAATGAACGAAAATTGAAGAGTTTCAGCAGAGAACGAGTCATATTTCCGCCACCTGAGGGGTCGCTCTTCAAACTGGCATCATGATATCCAAGATGATGCCCAGTACGAGTATTGACCTATCTCCAATTGATGTTCCGCCACCCACGACTCTCGAACAAATCCGAACCTCAAAACTCCTCCCATTCGGCTCTGTTCTTTCCGGCATCGACAAGCAATCTCGCACTGGGAAATTATATGTCTCATCCATCGGCTTGTCAGAAGACGAGCACGATCTTACTTTCCATGGGGGAATCGACAAGGCCATCCATCAATATT
The DNA here is from genome assembly GCF_028827165.1 of Penicillium cosmopolitanum. Lineage (NCBI taxonomy): Eukaryota > Fungi > Ascomycota > Eurotiomycetes > Eurotiales > Aspergillaceae > Penicillium > Penicillium cosmopolitanum. Next base: position 3,028,309 of record NW_026622676.1, on the reverse strand, counting down.
GCGTCGGTCACTACGCTTTCTGGGGTAAATTGTTTCCCTCACCCGAAATCCGCGCGAAATTTGTGCCCGGAGGATTCGGCGAAAATCTTGTTGCTGGTGGATTAGACGAGGACAACATCTGTATCGGCGACCTAGTAAGAATTGGTCCCCAGGTTCTCTTCTTACCGGTGGTAGCAATGGTTGCCTTTTGGAGGTTAGTTTGCCGCGACAACCCTGCTTCAAGCTGAATCAAAGGTTTGGAATCAAGAACTTTGCTCCTCAAACTCACCAGGAGGCGAAGACTGGATGGTATTATCGCGTGAAGCAAGAAGGCTGGATTGAAGAAGAGATGGAAATCCGAGTTATTCAGAGGAGTCATCCTAGGTGGTCAATTGCTCGGTTGCACCATTATGTCCACCGAGATAAGACGGATGTTTCGGTAACGCAGGAGCTCATGGAAGTTGAAGAAATGGGCGCTGAGTGCAAAGATGTTTTCGAAGCGAGGTGGCAAAAGATTCAAGAAAAAGAAATTGCCACAAAGCAAACGTGGAAGGAATTCAAGATTAAGCTCAAATCTCCAGAGACTCCGCGGATTGTTCGTCTTGATCTTGAAGCTGTCCTGAAAACCGAAAAGCCTAGCGACATTGCTGCTGGCAGTCATGCCGTAATCAAACTACCCAACGGGTTGAAGCGGGCATACTCCATAGTCAGCGGCAACACAAATTCCCTTGTACTCGGAGTGGCTCTGGACGACACTAGCCGCGGCGGGTCAAGTTATATCCATGAAAGTCTCAATCCCGGAGATATTGTGTTGTTAGGAGCGGTATCACAGAGCATGTCTATACACAATATGGCTTCACACCACATTTTCATCGTCGGAGGCATTGGTATTACCGCATTTCTGGCCATGATGAAGCGACTTATCGATACCAACCAATCCTTTCACCTTCACTATGCGGTCCGGAAATCCGATGAAGTCGCATTTAGGCCCCTGCTATCGGAGCTCGGTCCCAACGTTACCATCTACGACAAGTCTCAGTGGCAGCGCTTGGACATGTTTGATATATTCATGAACCGAACTTGGAACAGCCACATCTATATATGTGGACCGCAGCGGATGATAGATGCGGGAATACAAACTGCCTCTGCTATCAAAATGCCTTCCGACGAGCTACACTATGAGGTCTTCCAAGCTGATACATCAGGAGACCCGTTCACCGTGGAAGTTATCTCCGACGAGAGGAAAGTTGAGCTGCAGGTTGAATCTGAGCAAACGCTGTTAGACGCCATGAGAGATGCTGGCTTCGAAATAGGAAGCTCCTGCGAAACGGGAAACTGTGGAACTTGTCGAATTCCGGTCAGATGCGGAGAGGTACAGCATCGAGGATCTGCCCTCACTAAAACAGAACAAAAATCCGAAATGCTTTCCTGTGTTTCCAGAGGCATTGGCCACATTGTTGTCGAAGTGCCCAAGTGTTGAGATAGTTGGCATTGGCCTGCAATGGATAGATTTTAGATTTTGAAGACTTGCCCTCAGTTTCGTGAGCAACCGCACAATAATATCTTGAGAAACATCTGATAGAACCGAGATTTTTATAAAATTTCTAACGACATTATATCTTGATTCTAGTTACAAAAATGCTCTCATTCTCTCCACAATACACAGTAGTGTCATAGCCTGGCCATAAGGCATGGCCGTGAGCTTGATCGCCTTGTAGAATTCCTTGCTTGGCCCCATTGGTGTTCCAAAACTTACATTCTGAACAATACCTTTCTCATTGACATTATTTATAACCGCTTCAAGAGCCTTCAGACCAATACTTTGATACTCCTTCGAGATATACCTCATCCGAGCCGCCTTCAGAATGCCAAAAGCAAATCCCGCTGAAGCGGATACTTCCAGGTAGGAGCTTGAATCATCAATGAGTGTATGCCAGAGCCCATTCGAATTTTGATATTTCTTCAAAGCAACCACTTGCTGATCCAGGGCAGACACAAGAAACTCCCTGATATGGTCGCCGGGGGGTAGTTGAAGAAGAGAGAGAAATTCGGGGATCGCGATTGTGACCCATGAGTTTCCTCTTCCCCAAAGTGCTTCGGCGAAGTTATGCCTTTCCAGGAATGTCCAGCCATGATACCACAGGCCAGTTCGTGTGTCTGTTAAATACTTGATATGCAGCAAGAACTGCCGCTTGGCCTCCTCGATATAGGATGGGCGGTTGAGCAAAACACCGATTTTGGCAAGTGGGAGAACGCTCATCATGAGAGTGTCGTCCCAAAGTTGGCCTTCGTTGACTTGTCGGAAGGTTATGTGCTGAATACCACCCTCTGCGCTGGATTTTAGAAACGAAATATCTCTTTCATCGTGCGATTGCCACTTACCCTCTGTTCGAGGAATCCCATCCATGATGAATTCAGCCCAAGATTCAAGGTATGCTCGGTACTCGATTCTTCCCGTTCGCTCATAAAGATAGGCCAACGTGAGCATAGGCGCCATACTGTTTACATTTTTAGTGGGCGTGCCCTTTGCGAATTGTTTGTCGAACCATTGTTGAATGTGGTTAAGGACTGTCTCATCTCCGGTAGTCTCGAAGAGCATCCACATTCCGTACAAACCAACTCCTTGTGTCCACTCCCAATTATTCCATGACTTGGAATCAACCTTGAAACCTCCAGTTGGTATTGGCACACGGAACTCCCCCGAGTCGTCTTTCAAGTGAACCAAGCTGTCGACAAGCTTGAGCGCCAAGGACTTGGTATCCGATAAGCTCATCTCGGCAAGTGGCGTTTTCACTTCGAACGGGGTATTCACCACACCATCCTTGGCGAGGAATACGGACAATACGTCGTCGACTGCTGCCATGTTTGCACGAAACCAGCTATAGTTGAAATATCACAACTTCAGCTGTAGTTGATTGTTGCCATATTGCTGTATTTGAATGGCTCCCTCGGAAAAGCGATCGGCACCAAGTGCTGAGGGATAGGGTTACTTCCATCAATCAAAACCCAAGCGACCAGAAGATTTCCGATGGTCCTAGTCTTCCGCAAAGAACCCCTCAATTAGCTACCCCGGTTTCCGATTCTGATCGACATCTGTGGCGTGCAGGGTTCCAGCCACCATGATTTTCCACCAGTTATTTCACGAAAAACACGATCGTCCGAGCGCTCAATAATCAGATGCTGCTTATCCGAAGCTTGGCCCAGCGATGCGATATCCCAATGAAGTAGAAGTCGGAGACATCCGAAAGGCCGTCTACGCGAAGCATTTGTTCGGATAACTTCAACAGAGAAAGAGTCTTTTGTGGTGCTACCGGAAACCCTATGTTTGGCTCAGAAGACTGGAAATTCTTCGAGGTAGGTTTTTGTGACCAGTGTTTTATCTCCACCCCGCAAATCTTTCAATGCTGATAGTGTGGGGAAGAAGGGTATAAGATGCAATTGCCGGTGCCGGTGTGGGGTATGTGGATCTAGCTGGCATGCACTTTGCCTTCCTACGCATACAGGATGAGTGGAACAAAGCCAACTGAGCAACACCTGGAACGCATTGCGTCTCCAGATCCTGATGTCCTTCCAGACAAGCACGCCGCGGTCGATGAAGAGCTGCGTAGGTATGTTGTCGCCGCGGGTTCGGTCGAAGTGGACGAGGCGACTAGCAAGCGCCTTCGAAGATTGATTGACAAGCGCGTATTGATCGTTATGGTTGGGACATATTTCCTAATAATCTCTGGACAAAAACGCGATCAGTTTCGCTGCTATTATGGGTATTCAGGAAGATGCCCACCTTGTCGGGCAAGATGTGAGTTCTTTACCTTCATTTTTGAGGGACTGCAGTGCTCTAACTTCATCAGTATTCCTGGCTTCATACGGTCATCTATTTTGGAATTCTCTTCGCTGAATACCCGACTAATCTCCTCGTGCAAAAACTTCCGATCGGAAAATACCTTGCGGCCAACATTTTTCTCTGGGGATTGACTCTGACTATGAATGTCTTCGGATTCAACTTTGCTATACTTTGTGCATTGAGGGTTCTGCTTGGAATTTTCGAAGCTGTATCGCAGCCAACATTTTTGCTTCTCTCGTCTATGTGGTATAAACGTGAGGAACAGGCTCACATTGTGGCCTACTGGTATGTAAGTATCAGTGAACTAATCCTTTTACATTTCGATATGAGACCGTGCTAACTGTATCTAGGGAATGGTGAGTTTGAATACCTACTTTTTCCTAAAGGAAAGCTAAGTTTTAAAACCACTTTAGAACGGCGTTCAAGGGATCGTTGGCGGTCTCTTCGCCTACGGAATGAGCCACGTCCACTCATCCGTTCTCAAGTCCTGGCAATTACTTTTTGTCTTGCTTGGTTCCGTCACCTGCCTCTGGTCCGTCTTCGTCTTTTGGTGGATGCCAGACAGTCCCATGCGAGCGACATGCTATTCGGAAACAGATAGAATTCTCATTATCGAGCGAGTTCGTGCTAATCAAACTGGAATTCAAAACCGCAAGTTCAAAAAGGAACATGTCCAGGAGGCTATCAGAGATCCTCAGATTTGGCTTTACATCTTGATTCAAATCATGTGAGTCTGTGCCGTGATGCTTTCTTTTTCCACCGTGCGGGCAATAATAAGACCTCCCAGTATTCAAATCCCGACTGGTGGCTTAGGATCTTTCTCCACGATCCTTATTAAGAATTTTGGGTTCAGTGAGCTCGATACCGAGCTACTTTCTATGGTCAACGGCGCCGTTCAGTGTGTCGTACTTCTGAGTGCAGCATGGTTATCTCGCCATTACAATCAAACGATTCTGTTCCAATTTGTGAGACAAGGCCTGGAATTGAACGCCAAGAGTCGGGCTAATAGACTGAAATAAAGGCTTTCTTGATACCAAATATTGCGGGAACGGCCGTTCTAATGGGTAAGCGTGTATACTGTGGGCATTTCCTCCAATCAAAGCTAATACACAACAGCCGTACCTATTTCTAATTCCACCAAAGTCGGCCTGTTGATCGCCTACTGGTGTACACTGTCATTCTGGGGCACCACAGTCCTTCTCATGTCTCTACTTTCTCGAAATGTAGCTGGCCAGACGAAGAAATCAGTCAGCACGGCATCATTATTCCTCGCTTGGGCGGTGGGCAATATGATCGGACCCCAGGTATTTCAATCCAAGGATGCCCCGAGATACTTCACGTGCTTTTCGGTTCATATGGGATGTTACGCTTGCATCGTTATTCTTCTTGGGGTTCTCCGCTGGCACCTCATACGGGAGAATAACAAGCGGGATCTATTACAGGTAAGTCCACCCAGCCTCGGAGAAGTCAACTTGAAGTATAGCATTGAGTAACAATCTGGATCTTTAGGAAGAGGATTGGAGAGCTTCGGAAGCGAACTTGGATAATGCTTTTGACGATTTGACAGACCGGGAGAATCTTAGTTTCCGGTATAAATACTGAGATGGGGTGGGGCTTGAGGGGGTGAAGATGTCGGGTTCACCCTACCATACATGGCCAGGTAGAATACGAGAGCATGCGATAGTAATTTTAGGTATTCACCATTGACCAGGAAGATGGAAATATCAGTAATCTGCATCATTAGGCAGCTAGGACGTGGAGTTGTTGAGGTGTGGTGCCTTGGGCAGCCTCAGGCATCCACAGGTTGCTAACTAACGTAATTCCCAAGCGGGCGGTGAACCCAAGCCAGTGGTGAACCTCACCAAAAACGCGTAATCCTCGCGTACACACCATCTTCAAACATCCACCATGCCACCAAAACGTACTGCAAAACCTTCAAACAAGCCTGATAGCGAGGGAAGGATCTCTCTAGCTATCAATAGCTTTCAAAAAGGCCAAATTCGTACCCTACATGCCGCTGCAAAGCTATATAGTGTATCCTACACTACACTAAGCCGACGCGTTAATGGCACTGCCTCTCGTGCAACAATACGTACAAATAGTCAAAAATTAACCCAAACAGAAGAGGAATCACTTGTTCAATAGATACTCTCTATAGATTCACGTAGAGCAGCACCTAGGCCTGCTACTGTACGAGAAATAGCTAATATTCTGCTTACAGAGCGTAGATCTACTCCCTTACTTACTGTTGGAAAAAATTGGGCATCAAACTTTATAAATTGCCATAATAAGCTTTGTATACGATTTTCAAGACGCTATGATTATCAACGTGCTCAAAATAAGGATCCAAAGTCCTTACGTGAGTGGTTTAATACTGTTCAACGTATGATTAACGAGAATGGTATCTAACCAGAGGATATCTATAATTTTGATGAGACTGGCTTTGCAATGGGTCTTATTGCTACTGCTAAAGTAGTAATACGTACTGAATACTATGGTCGGCGAGCACTTTTACAACCTGGAAATCGTAAATAGGTGACAACAATTAAAACAATTAGTGTAAGTGGTTTTATACTACCTCTATGCATTATATTCAAAGGCAAAGTCTACATCGAAAGCTGGTTTGATAACCTTCCAAAAGACTAGCGATTTGAGGTCTCTTAAAATAGCTAGACTATAAATAAGATCGGCTTACGATAGCTTAAAAAGCTTTTTATTCCGGCTACAACTATACGTACAAAAGGAAAATTTCGTCTTCTTATTCTCGATGGCCATAATAGCCACCTTACACCTCAATTTGATCGGATTTGTACTAAAAACTTTATCATACCACTTTGTATGCCAGCACATTCTTCCCACCTTCTTTAGCCACTTGATATTAGATATTTTGCTGTTCTTAAACGCTTATATAGACGTTTAGTTGAGAATCAAGCACGTACGGGATACAACCATATCAATAAGCTAGATTTTCTAGCAGCCTATCCTCAAGCACATACAGAGGCTTTTCAATCAGAAACTATTCAAAATAGTTTTGCTGCTGCAGGTCTAGTACCAATCAACGCAGATCGTATGCTCTCATATCTTAATATATCACTATGATCACATATACCCCCAGAGAACCGACCAAGCAGCAGATCAAGTCTTTTTTCACTAAAAACACTAAAAACAGTTCTCTAGCTTCAAAAGCAAGCTTCCTCACTCAAGGCCTTGCTTAAGGAACGGTTAAAAAGCCCTCCAACTCTATCTAAAATCATGCTTGATCAAGTTATCAAAGGCTGCTATCTCTCAATGCATAACGCTGCACTTCTAGCGAAGGAAAACGCTAATCTACGCGCTACAAATGAGAAGAAACGACAAAAGCGTACAAGATCAAATCAGCAAATACCACACGAAGGAGGGTTCACCGTTGAAGAGGCCTCACAGCTTATTAAGCAGCTAACTGAGCCAATTAAACGTATTGAGCAACCTCCGCCAGGGCCTGTTGAACCACCTGTTCTGCCACCTCCACCAACCAGACGGCGGCAGGGAAGGTATAGCGGCTGTCAGAGAATAGGCCATTCAATTACCTAGTGCCCAAGTAGATAGTTTTTTCAATATCATGGTGTTTTGGTTGTCTAAATTTAGTTTAAAAAAATAGCTTTTGGTGAGGTTCACCACTGGCTTGGGTTCACCGCCCGCTTGGGAATTACGTTAACTAACTAGTGCCCTTCCTTGCCATAACTTCACACACTCTCTCCTCCATCCAATCACCACTTTTCTGTATCAAGGCTCTTCTCCATTCCACATATCTCTAGGCACCAGGAAGGAATCCTAACATGGAAGGTGCGATTTACTGGTCGCTTTTCTTAAAAGCTTCACCTGCAATCGCCCACTCTTCTCTTCTCTCCCCTCTCCTTCTTCATCTCCCATTGCTCGCATTCCCCGGGGGTATATGAGCAGTGGGATTTCACCCAAATCTTCCAAGACTGAACATTTTCGCCGGCATGTCAGACCCGTCAAGTTGAGCTTCTCCAATGCCGAGAGTGGATGATTCTCTGGTCTCAGTTGATTTCAAATTGTGCATCTTCTGAACATCCTGGATGTTGACGTGACACTGTGCATGGCTCCTTAATGGAAATTGGGTTCATGACTAACTCAATTTTGAGCAGGCCAAACGGAATTCTGGTGACATTGTATATGCCACTGAAGCTTTCGAAATCCAGCTCCGGCATCCCCTCGTCAAGCGTCGCTTTCTGGAATAAAACTGCCAGAACAATCTGGCTGTCCTGATTACCTCGGTTTCTCGGCCTCGAAACTTTCCACTCTGCTGCATGCTCTGAACGGGGGGCCCACGTTCATTTCCGTTCCTTTTTTACCTGCATTCATGTTCTTATCTCTATCACCCGGGGCATGTCTTATATTTCCCTGTAAATTCCTATTCCTGTCTATTCTTATTCCTGTCTATTATTATTCCTGTCTATCCTTATGGTCCTGTCATTACTATCCTCAAGAATATTATTATTTCTACCACCACGCATACTAGGTTAGTTGCTGTAAATACGAATGGTAAATATTCTAGCTTAACAATGTTTGCTTAGGAGGGCCGGTCCCTGCTGGTCAATTCGCACCATCTGAAGACTGGTTTCTGATTTGCTTTGTATTGCAGCAATCGTGGTCGCAAAGATTGATCGTGAACAATATTTTCAACCAGTCATACACCTGAGTGTTCAAGTTGAAAACGAGAACGGTCTGTTCTGGTCGTAATTAGGGTAGATACTAGCGTTACAAGGTCGGAATAGGAAGGATCGGTATAATAGATGCCATTGCATCCATGATAAGACAAAACTGAACGTACAATAAAAGCACAAATCCCCAGAGGTTTTAGAGTGAAGTTGGATACTGTCTTTAACGGTTTGACATACCGAGTGAATGTTGGTTCATGTTCGATTCCCCCTCAATGAAGCCGAAATGGCAATCATAGAATTTATCATGCGTCTAGGTAAAATACAGGAGAACCTTGGAGTGCAATGTTTGGATTATTTGCTATTTGGTATTTGCCACTTGGGCAGGAAGACGTTCGTGGATGATCCTTTGACCACGTCTTCCATATATGCTTGACCTGCCAGCTATAATACTACCACAAAATTGGTGTTCTGTCAATCTCTCTCTTAGTCTGTAGAAATACTACATATATTTAGTTAGTGATTTTAGGCTCAAGAAATTCCGAAGGCTAACTGTGCAAATGTGAAGTTATACTAGGGTGCGGGGTCTCTAGGCACTAGGGAGAACCCTAACTGGGAAGGTGCGATTCACTGGTCACTTTTCTTAAACACCCCACTCGCCCACTCGCCCTCTCTTCTCTCTTCTCTCTTCAGGCTGAAAATTTCCAAGCTCTTCTCCAGGAAGGGCTTGAGGAAGTGTCCAACCTTTTGGCCTTCTCCCAAAAGCCTCGCATGATTCTGCATCCTTCAGGTAAGTGGAACAAATATCTTGAATTTTGACATGAGACATGCATACCTCCCTCTCATAACAATGGGCTTCAAGAGACACTAATAGGCCTGCAGCAGGAAGTACCAGGGATCGACTATGGAGCCTTCGATTTCAAGCCTTGCATAGCAACACTCCATGACGCTTAAATGGATGTGGAAATCTTGATACTGGGGTTGCAAACAGCGTTCGAAGGGTTCAGCTCATCATCCTCAACCTCCCCGGTGTTCACTGTCATTTGCGACATCCAGCTGTTATTGTCCTCCTGCACCTGCGACATGATACGACAAATACCCAGCCATATCCATGTCTGCGGTCCAAGGTATCGGCGATCTCTATCTATCGACATAATGTCCCCGCATTGTTCAATGAGTGAATTCGCCCTATTTTCGCTGAACTTCCTTACACATCTCGCCTGCACCCACCCTAGCCCCGGGTGACTGACCCGAGCATGTCTATTACTACCAGTTTATTGTTATCTTTGTCATTCTTTTTCACACCCTGGCCCCGGGGGGTGCCCTCACCCGGGACATGTTTATTTCTACCCGTTTATTGTTATCTTTCTTATTTTTATTCGCACCCTGGCCCCGGAGGGTAGTCCGGGGCATTCATCTGTATTCCCATCCTCAAATTTCAAGTTATTCTTATTCCTATTCTTATTCCTATCCCTATTCATATATTACCTGCTGTAAATACAAATCGTAAATCTCATTAAAGGTTAGCTTAGCAATGCTTGCTCAGGGAGGGGGGCTCAATGCTGCTAGTTTAATTGCACCACATGAATACAGATTTCCGATTTGTTTGTATCGCATGAACTCTTGGAGGGTCGCGAACTTGAAGAATGATCGCGAAAAAGTATTCCAATCCTTTGAGCTTTGCAAAAGAAAATTGCTTCCAAGATTGCTATTATCGGTACTAGGGTAATGAAATTTCCAAGGGTTACGACTACTAATCGTTTTTGTAGACCGGAATGTGGAAAATCGACATAATGAATGCGATTCCGCGCTAAAAGCGAACGAGCTATATAATAAAATAGGAGTACAAGGAAGCATGCCATGAAGAGTACCCGGCTGTGGGATTCCAAGGGATCAAGTCAAGGTATATCCGCCTCCACGCGGAGATCGGCGCCGGTGATGTATTTCGAGGCATCACTCAGAAGAAAGGTGACAGCCCCCATCAAATCTTCCGGGGTCCCCATTTTGCCGACAGGGATTAAAGAAGTCCATTTATCGCGAAGTTGGGGATTTTCGTCGAGGATCTTCCGTGTTCTGCGTGGCGATTCGGCAGTTAGTATTGGTTAGAGGAAGCTGACCATAAGGAAAGGGCTTGTCATGGCGAACCCAGCCGTGAGTCGCAAGAGATAAAGAACACTCACAAAGCAGTCAGCATATAACCAGGCGAAATGCAGTTCACCCGAATATCATGACCCGCCCACTCAACCGCCAACGAAGCAGCAAGATGCCTCACAGCCGCCTTCGCCGCATTATACGGCGCCTGGGGCTGAGGGACATTGACGATTGACCCAGACATGGATCCGATCATGACGATGCTTCCGGGTGCGTTGCGCTCCATCAGATGCTTGGCCACGCCTGTGGCGAAAAGGTATGTCCCGTCGACATTGACGCCCCAGAGCTTTTGCATGCGGTCAAAAGGGTAGTTTATCGCTTCAAAGTTCTCCGTGAATCCGGCGGATGTGACGAGGTTGTCGATTTGGTTGTGTTTCGCGAGGACTTCGGCGAGGGCTGTGTTTACCGAGTCCGGGTTGGATACGTCGGCGTAATGAGCTGTGACGTTTGGTAGTCTGAGTTCGTCGAGAGAGGGAATTGATTAACCACTTGCTTATTAGGGAAAGGAGGGACATTGGGAGCGTACTGATCAAGACCGGGGTTCTCTTTGTGGAATTGATCGATGAGCTTTTGCGCTTGTTCTTCTGCTTCGGCCTCTTAAATGCAAGTATTAGTATTGGCAGTCGAGCTTCCAAGGACATCGACTTCATGTAGAAAGCTTGAGAAGACCCACTGTTCAAATCAACAATAGCCAAATCCGAACCCGAAGCAACCAGTCCCTGCGCCATGACCAATCCTAGTCCACGTGCACCGCCAGTCACCATAGAGACTCTGTTTTCGAGCGAGAAAGACGCCAGAGTGCGCTTGAAATGCATCCCGCCACGGCCCTGGACGACTGGTTGAGCGGGCATTTCACTGTCAGGCGGATACTCGATCTGCACACTCTCGTCGGTTCGGGCGAATTGGCCTTCATGATCGCCAGAAGCACCGCTGGGGGCTTTGTTTGTGGCCGATAAGATCGGGTCCTTTGAAGGGTCATCGTTTTGGTTGGCACGGTTTGCGGTGCAGGTTAATGGGCGGAAAAAGTTGGAGCTCCTCAGTGCTAGTCTCGCTGTGGCTGTGAGAGCCGCTGGGTGGGTGAAAGTGCTTAGAGTTGCTCTGGGGACCATTCGATGAAACATGATTAGTGAAATGGCTCTAGAAAGCCAACAGCTCGCTGGGAGGCTAGTAAGTCTGATAGCAGGGGGATTTTGAGGGAAGGAGCAGAAGTTTGGAGAAAACAAAATATGGGAAGACTTGTCTTGGACGCCAAACTTCCTATCTCATTAATTATTCGCCAATGAAAGATAGCTTCTGGAACACAGGGGCTGACATTGTGCAAGCCACCGGCGTCTGATTGTCGGATTTTGAGGGAGAGGCAATTAAGTTACAGGTTTGGGGCAAAAGGGCAGACCAACGGCAAGCAGTCTGGGGAAGCTGGGGCAAGTTCCCCGCTGAGGTTAGCTGGAAGATCAATCATATCGCCATGTCATTAAAGTTTACGAGAACCGTCGGGTAGTTTGTATACGGAGATTGTAGTGTTTCGTCGAGCTTAGCAACAATTTCTACATCTACAGAAATATCTTGTGTTAGAGCTATCAAGTCTCTTCTCACAAGAACTTATTGAAATGCTCGATTTGATGTAAACCCATTTGCCTCATTCTTTCCCTGGTCGGCTGTTTTTGCCACTGACGCTCGGTCACACAAAGAGTCTAGTAGTAGGAAATGCGGAGGTGGCAACCGTGACTTAAGTGTATGAGACGATAACTGCTGGTATTGGCGAAGACTACTTTATTATGACCGAATGTACTTTGAGTTAGCAAATCTTCTATCCGCTCTGAAAAAAGCCCCTCCGGAACTTAATCGTCTAGAGTAAATTTGAATTTATTGTAATAACTATTTCAATTGCAGTATGCCGAAACTCCTGAACGTGCAAAACAAACAAAAAAGAGGAGGCTGATATGCCGGTGGCTTGATCATTGCTCTTCCGCCTCAGCGAACTCAACCAGGGGCGTTCCGCTCTTACATTGGTCCTGTAGATTCAAGTTAGCTCATTTTCCCATGCTTGGTGTATACCAAAACGATCTCTGTTGGGGGGGGTGGAGGGACGGGCTCGACGAGAAATGAGCACTCTGTGCCAGTTGGTCTGTTCGATACAGAACCAATACCAGCCAGCCGTAAAGTGAACAGATCAAATTTAGAAACCAACCAGGGGGTCACGAGATATCCCCAATTGGGAGGGGTCTGAAATAGGGGAGATGTGGGGGAGAGGTAAACAACTTACGCCTTGCTTGTGGACGACACGCGCAATTTTTCCTTGTTGCGGGCTGCGGATGACAGTCTCCATCTTCATACTTTCAATCACCACTAATGGCTGGTCCTTCTCAACGATGTCGCCAGCCTGCACATCCACGCGTAGAATCTTGCATGGCATCGGTGCTAGAACACTGTTGGCAACATCCTTCATGCCCAGAGCCTTCTCCATCCATTTTGCCCGGGGAACTGTGAGTCGATATTGCATTCCTTTCTGAAACGCGATGATAGTATCCTCATCTCGAACGACGGTCGTGTCCAGGCGAGTATGAGGGAAGAATGAGGTGACAATATGAGAGGCTGGGTTCATGTGACTCTCAACTTGCTCAAAAACTCTGTCGCCCACTTTAATGTCAAAGGTTTGGTCGGCCGTTTGTTTCACGCTTACACTAAAGCTAGGTCCTTCTGTATTGGGACCTTTGGATAGAGTGAAGGACAGCTTTCGCTCTTGATAGCTCGGAGCGAATCCGATCGCACTTCCTGCCAATCCGCCTGAAGTCTGTAATGCGGACTGGGAATCACGGTGTAGACAGGCAAGAGCAGCCTGGGCAAGCACTTCATCGTCGATCTTCTTTTCTGCGAAAAGCTCTTCTCGGTGCTTCTCAATGTAGCCGGTTTCAACCTCTCCGGCAATGAAATCAGGGCTTCGGCAGATTGTTTTCAGGAACTCAATATTTGTGACTGGGCCGGCCACCTCGTACTCTTCCAAAGCAGCAGCCAATTTGCGGAGGGCTTCCTCTCGGGTTTCACCACGGACAATTAATTTGGAAATCATTGGGTCGTAATGCGCCGAGACATCGTCACCTTCGACGAATCCCGCATCGATCCGGACATCCTCACTAGTCGCGGGAGTACGGACATGAATGAGGCGTCCAGAGTCTGGAATGAACCCCTGTTCAGGATTTTCTGCGTAGATGCGAGCTTCGATTGCATGGCCACTTCGAGCAATGTGTTCTTCCACCTGCTCTTGTGTTAAGGGTAGCGGGGCACCCTCGGCAACCATAATCTGCCAGTGAACCAGGTCCTGGCCAGTCACCATTTCAGTCACAGGGTGCTCCACTTGTAACCGAGTGTTCATCTCCATGAAATAGAATTCACCGCTGTCATTGTCAAAGATGAATTCCACCGTGCCGGCGCCCTCGTAGCCAACAGCTAGAGCGGCAGAGCGAGCCTTTGCCCATAGATCCTGACGGGTCGCCTCTGGGAGGTGAGGCGCTGGGGACTCCTCCAGAACCTTTTGGTGTCTCCGCTGAATGCTGCAATCTCTCTCACCGAGAGCGACCGAATTACCATGCTTGTCGGCAAATACCTGGACCTCGATGTGACGGGGAGTCGTAATGTACTTTTCCACGAGCACATTATCATCACCGAATGAGTTGCGAGACTCGGACTTTGCAGACTCGAGCTGAGCCTGGAACTCAGCCTTAGAGCTGGCAATCCGCATACCCTTACCACCGCCACCCTTGATAGCTTTGATGAGTACAGGGTACTTGATCTTATCGGCTTCGGCTTCGAGGAATTGAGGATCTTGGTTACCACCATGGTATCCGGGGACACAAGGAACGCCGGCGGCAAGCATTATCTCCTTCGACCGACTGGGACCAATTAGCAAGAATATTCCAAAGCTGTCACTCGTCGTACATACCTCTTGTCACCCATGTCCTCGATAGCCTTCCATGGAGGGCCAATGAAAACTATGCCAGCCTCGGTACACTTCTTCGCAAAGGTGGAGTTCTCGCTCAACTAAGAAACACGTTAGTCTACACTGTATCATTGACACGTATGCAACGATCAAAAAGGCCATGATCACTCACAAAGCCATATCCAGGGTGGATCCCGCGACAGCCTTCCCTTTTGGCAATTTCGATGATTCTATCCCCATCCAAGTATGCCGAGACTGAGCCCAGGTTGAAAGCAAAGGGAGAGCTCAAGGCATGTTGAGATCGGCTATCAGGGTCTGTGTAGAGAGTTGTCACGCGAATGCCATGTTCCGCCGCTGTGCGTCCAACACGTCTAGGAACAATTAGCTCAAATCGTCTCGGAATTTCCTCCAAGTCGGGTGTACATACAGTGCAATTTCTCCTCGATTCGCAATTAGAATTGAATCAAGTGAGTTTGTTTTGTGCGGTGTGGTTGAGACAGAGTATGCGGCCCTTGTTGTTCTGCGGGCGGCAGTCGGGGCGAGGCGGGGAGTAATGCGGAGAAGGGACGAGAGGGTCATGGCGGGCGTGAAATGAAGTGAAAGCAGCGAGAAATGGTAGTGGTGTTGCGCTGCTTCACTGATTTATATCCACCGAAGTTGAGGAATCAGAGAGAATTCATGATGGTTCGTGGAGTAGATGGGGGGAGGAAGGGAAAGTGAGAGAAAGGGCGGTCTTTCTCCAGACCAGCTTGAGCCGACGCTATGCGAGATGCGGGGGAAGCCGAGGTGACATAAGCAGCACCGCCTGCCCTTTTTGGAGTACTGAGTATAGTTAACGATTTATTGTATGGTAGGTGGGTAAAAGAAATAAAATAGTGCTATATTGAGGTAGCTAGCTACAACAGAATAAATAATATTACATTTTCCTAGCTAGTCTCTCTCCATTCCTCCAAACCCCTTGAATATCGGCAATGGCATCTATAGACTCTGCCGGGTTTCCACCAACAAGTAGCAGGTCTGCTAGGCGGCCCTCTTCGATCTTGCCCCGATCCGCCAATTTAAACCGGTCGGCCGTCTTTGATGTTGCCGAAATGAGTGCTTCCTGAGGCGTGAAATGGCAGCGGTTGACATACATCCACAACTCATGATGAACAGAAGCTCCGGCCCGAGTACCAAGAAGATCTGTCGACGTATCCGTTCCACTGGATCTATATCAGCAAGCTAATAATTGCATCATGTTTTGAAATTGAGTCTTACCAAAGAATATCTATCCCTGCCTCTTTCAGAGTAAAAACTTGCTCATACACATTCTTAATTGTGAATTCTTCCCGAGTGATATGCAGGCATCCCAGAAGATGCTCTTTAGCAGTGCCTTCCAAATTAGCCGAGAACTTTTCACGAGATTCCTGCTCTTCACCACTGCAAGAAGCGTGTACAGCTAGCGTAGGAACGAGGAAGGCATTGTTCTTCTTGAAAGCCTTGACGACTTGCTCGTTGATCGGTTCAATTGATGCGTGAGCTAATCCATCAACTCCGGCTTCAAGCACTGAGAGTGTCGAATGGTTGGTCAGCGCGTGGGCAATTGTCAGCATGCCATTTTCATGCGACGCATCCACAATTGCTCTTTGGATCTCCACGGATGGAGTTGGCACTGGGATGGTTGGGAAGGGTAGATTCATGGTATGGCCATCCTCTTGCATTAGTTTAGTAAAGCTGGTAAAGAGATATCAGTCCCAAAATAATCCAATATCTATAGATCTCAAATCTGCATACCTGGCACCCGCAGCGCGATTTCGGGCAATAAATCCTTCTATCGATGCCCTGTCAGTGAGGTTGGGCCACTTGGAAATTCTCTCCTCGACCTGTGACTTGTAAGTTGACGACCTCATAAAGTATTTCTCCCAAGGAAAAAATAACGAACCTTCGGCTCTTGCGAAACCAGCTTGACAATTGCAGCTGGCCAGCCATCTTTGATTGTAGCCCCAAATCCGCAAGACTTGACATCGGACACATCGTTTCGTTGTTTAGTCACCTTGCTGATGTCCTGAAACCATTCCGGTTCGTTGTGCATATCTAATACAGTAGTAACTCCATATTGGATGGCAGTTTCCAAAAGATTGACATCCTGATAAACATGCACATGGGCGTCGATAAGACCAGGGAGTAGAGTGCACCCTGTCGCATCGACGACAGTACAGCCTTCAGGTATCGGCAGTGGATCTCGCAACGAGATTCGAGAAATGCGACCAGATTCAATTAAAACATGGCCAGAATCAGTTACCACTGATACGCCGTTGAAAATGCGCGCGTTGGATATTAGGGTTGCTGACATTTTGCACCCGTGGAGTGAAGGATGGATGGGTGGGGAAGCGTTGCGAGGAAGCAATGGGTCTTTAATATCTGTTCAAGTATTCCGGTTGTACAGCAATAGAATGAGAAACTGCTCTGATCTTAACGAATGCAAGACCCCCCGCTTTTGCTTTGAATCTCCTGTTTTTGAGTACGGAGCCAATAGCATCACAATGTGTGCTTCCGAATCCGGCAAATAGGCCCCGCAAGCTATGTAACGATGAGTATTCGCGAACGGATCGCTTTTCGCTTCATAATTCCATCGCTAAATATGAATTTTGCTATTTTTCCAATTTGTGTGTGCTTGTGCAAAAAATCAGTGGCTTTGCTGGGCTTTGTCGCCTACAAACTGAAGTGTCGCATCAAAGCTTCTGTGGAAGGCGGAAGTAGAGCTAGGCAAACCTAAAACTCTACCCATGCCAATTTAATCCTGATTCCATTGAGATTCAGACGACAGGCCCTTTAATATTGTGTATTGAAAATGGGAATTGCGTCAAGGTCCTCTGCTATGGCACGTCTATATACTCTCAGAACTAAACAGTACTGAAATCAACCTGGAATTGTCAATGCATACATACCTACTAGTAATAACCGCAACTGAGAAAGTCACCAAATATTATTTGATCAACTCGATAGCATTATGAGGGGTATTAAGTCGTCTTACAATCGGGCGTATTACAGTCCTGAAAGCTCTTTGGGAGCAAAGGCCCCGCTACAAAAAAGGTCCCGCCGGATATGGAGAGGTCTATATCAACAAGCGGATCTTGGCGGATGCCAACTTCAACTTTACAAACTCTGAGTCTCGAAATAATATTTTTACCATGGAGAAAATTGACACGCATTGCCATATTGTTCCTCCAGGCTGGAGGAAATGGTGTGAGGAATATGGTTGGGACAAGCCTGATGGTATGCCATGTATTCCGGTACGTCTATGTTCCACAGTCCAATTGACAAACTCGCTGATGGACTTTCTAGGAATGGTCAGCAGAGGGCCATATTGCGCTCATGGATAAGCTCGGAATCAAGCGGTCAATTTTGAGCATTACCTCACCCGGCACGCTTCTCAAAGTTGGAGACTTCGCATTAGCCAAGCGTGTAACGCGAGAGACGAACATCGAGATCTCCCAAATCTGCCGCCAATTCCCTGACCGATTTGGTTGGTTCGCATCGCTCCCATTGCCGGATGTCGAGGGTTCTCTTGAAGAGATCGATCATGCCCTCGAGTTCGGGGCATCGGGGTTCGCAGTCATGACCAATGCCCAGGGCTACTACATGGGTGATTCCCGATATGACCCCGTGTTTGAAAAGTTGAATCAGCACAAGGCTGTTATCTTCATGCATCCTACTCAATGCTGTTCTCTGGATAATCCGGAAGCCGACAAGCCTCTGGCGCAATATCCGACGCCGATGATGGAGTACTTCTTCGACACAACGCGGGCAGTTGTGAACTTGCTTCTATCGGGTACCGTGACACGATTCGAGAACTTGACATTCCTGGTTTCGCATTGTGGTGCGACTCTTCCGCCTCTTGTTGAAAGATTTTCTGCGTTCTCGACGCGTATGCTCAAATCTAGCGAAGAGATGACCAGCGAGCGGGTCAAAGAGATCTTCTCCACTCGATTCTACTTTGATCTTGCAGGGATGCCGTTTCCAGATTTGATCCATGGGTATTTGCGTGTTGGAACGCCGGAACGCTTGCTGTATGGCAGTGATTATCCTTATACGCCTGGTGCCGTTGTTGAGATTCTGAATAAGACTATGGATGAGCAGATGAAGGAGCTTTTTGACCAGGAGCAGCTTCAAAAGATATTCTCTGGTAATGCCCGTGAGCTTAACCTGTGATCTAGTACTAGTATAGACAATGCATTCTTAGAAAAACGGATTATTGATTGTAATTATATCACCTAATTCAAGTTTCCAAGGTTGCAATGCCATTTGGTGCCTCTAATATCGCCAGTCTCTCCAAGCATCTGCCAGACCCTGGTACGGCGGGCCTTGAAACCCTGGATGACCCACGCGACAAGAGAAAATTTTCAATGAAAACAACCTGGAATCCTCAAGGGGCCAGGGAAAAACAAGCTATTGTAATGAGCAGTTGTCAAATTAGATCACCCGACAAATGCAAATACCAATGATATGAAACATGAGACAGTGTAAATAAATACAATTACAAAGTCAGCAGACAAGTATACAAAAAATGTGGAGAACGCAGAAAAATGCCAAGGCTTACATTAGCAGGCGCAAAAGGATCAGCCGCGATCTTCGTCACATTCGTCACGTTCAAGTTCGTCACATCTCCAGGTTTTCCTTTCTTGCTTGGACTTGGGTTTTCATTCCATTCTTGCATGAGCTGCATATTGCACAGCCTCCGGCCGACTCTCGTTTCAACCTTCTAACCCGGCCTCCGTCCCCCTTTATCGCCCTTACATTTTTGCTTCTTCCCGAAAACAACGCCAGACCCAGACCATGTCCGACGACGACGAGTATTATGAATGGGATGAAGACTATCTCCTTGAGGACCTAGTTCCAGACCTTGTCGTGAGTGACACGCTCCGCATAGACCATAGACCCTGCATGCTCTGCTCTGCTCGACACTACGCCACCAATGCAGACAGACGGAGAAAAAGAGACACATAGACTAACGCAAGCCTTTCTTAACAGGACGAACTCGCCCAAACCTCATATTACGAAGCGGCGCTATACGAAGACCCTTCCTTCGAGGTGGAGGATTACTTCAGTGATTGGGAATACTACTCAGACGATTACCATGACGACGACCCAACCGTGAAAACGACCGCGCCACCCGCGCAGAAAAAGGCTCGCCGAGCGCAGGCGCAGGCAAAGGCCACCACCACCAACCGCGTCGCCGGATCGAAATTTCCTGCCATCCCGGATATATCCTCCTTCCAGGGCGTGATTTGGAAAACACCGAGTCTCGATCCTTACCAGGATGTCGCGGTCTTCTACGAGCCGATTGGGAATAAGGTGGCTCTCTTGAAGGACTGGCGTGAGGTTTTCAAGTCTGCGCAGCCGGCGCTTGACAAGTCGCGGCTGCGAAAGAGGAAAGCCAGGGATCAGGAGACGGACGCGGAGGGGGAGGACGCGGAGGCCGACCTTGAAATGTCCTTTGCCGATGACGAATTTCCCTGCGATGGTGATGACGAAAAACTTGGCAATGACGACCAAGTCGACAGCTCGATGTCCGATATCGTTTCTATGGACAATATGAGCGAGACCGGAGATGCAGGGGAGGCATCGAATACGACCCCGGAATTCACGCAATCACCAAAGGAGGTGCCGGCAGTCGCGCCAACATCGACGCCTGCTAAACGGGGTCGTAAGCGCAAGGCGGAGGTTCCGGCCGAGGAGGCGAACAAGGATAACCCGGGCACTGAATCGCCCCGGACTACTCGGTCGAAACGAGTTGCGTCCAAGAAGGCTGATGGCGAGGGTAGTTTATCCGGTGCTTCGACTGCTCCCACGCGCAGGTCCACACGGCAGAAGAAGTAATTGAGTGATTTGAATTCAATTAGTTGAAGATGTAAGCTATGTTCCTTACTGGTGGAACGATATATTCTATATGAGATATAATGAATACAATGAAATCTACATGTACATTCAAGCGAAGTTCTTGCCCAGGTGCGCTTGGGAGCTTGGGCCATATCCGATAAAATATTACATTCTGGAAGTATCTATCTTTGTGTTTATGGAGATCTTCACTGGGCATACTCCTTGTTGAATGCGCGGCCAATGACCATCCGACGGATCTCGCTTGTACCGGCACCGATTTCGTAAAGTTTGGCATCACGGAGAAGTCGGCCTGCTGAGATCTCATTGATGTAGCCGTTGCCGCCCATCAGCTGGATAGCGTCCAGGGTACATTCTGTGGCGCGCTCGGCAGCGTAGAGGATTGCGCCGGCACAATCTTGGGTACGGATGACTAGTTGGCCAGGAGCGACGGCGCCATTGTCGACCTCTCGTGCCGTGGTGTAGGTGTAGGCCCGAGAGGCTGCCAGTTTGGTATACATGTCGGCAAGCTTGCCCTGAATCAGCTGGTTATGGGCGATGGGGGTGCCGAATTGTTTTCGAACGTGTGTATAGGGAAGCACCAGATCGAGAGCAGCTTGCATGATTCTAGCAAATGTTAGCAATTGGAGATCAATGACTCGGGACAAACACGACATACCCTAGTGGTCCCGCACTGAGGACAAGACGTTCCAGATCGAGACCTTCCATTAAGACCTTGACACCTCGGTTCAGCTCTCCCAGAACATTTGCGTGTGGAACAAAGACGTCCTCAAAGACTAGCTCTCCAGTGTTGGACCCGCGCATGCCCAACTTGTCAAGCTTCTGAGCGCATGAAAAGCCCTTGAAGTTCTTCTCAACCACGAAGGCCGTGATGCCCTTTGACCCTGCTTTTGGCTCAGTTTTGGCATACACGACGATAAAATCCGCATCAGGGCCCTATAAAGTAAGGAAAATGTCAGCGATGGGTTTATACTGAGAAAAGCTCTGGACTAACATTTGTGATCCACATCTTAGTACCATTCAACATCCAGCCTCCGTCCACCGATTTCGCTGTAGTTTTCATACTGACGACATCGGATCCAGCGCCGTGTTCGGACATGGCGAGAGCCCCGACCTTCTCACCGGATAGAAGACCGGGGAGGAAGCGTTCTTTTTGTTCGGGCGAGCCGTTGAGGGAGAGTTGGTTGACACATAGCTGGGAGTGGGCGGCATAGGAGAGGCCGATACTGCCTGTGTGCACATAAATGTTAGATTGCTTCTCTCATATCGACTCAAGATTTAGTGAAATGTGGAAGACATACCAGAAGCCCGACTAAGTTCTTCCATCACAACGCAGTGTGCCTGGTAGCCCATTCCCAAGCCACCGTACTCTTCGTTCGCAGTGACACCGAGGAAGCTGAATGATAGATTCATGAATTAGTATAGGAAACATGACCTGTAGCATGGGAGTCGAATAGTACCCAGCCTCGCCCAGTTTCTTCCACATCTCGGGTGGGAAGTTGTTCTGCTCATCTGTTCGCGCCGCAACCTCGGCTGGAATCTCGCGTCCTGCAACCGGGTCAGTTAAGATCGTATGTATAAGCATTCAATTACCGACTGGTGAAATCCTGGACACGCTCTCTCAATTCAATCAGGTCATCTTCTGTTGGAGGCTCAAAGCCCACAGGGTGCTTCGTTGACACGCTCCGCACGAAACCTGGGGAGAGTGCGGGGATGGCACATCGTCGCAGTGAGCGGGTGGAGGAGCGCAGGAGGGAAGGAAGGGCAATGGAAGCCATTTTTAGAAACCGAAGCAGTTTCACGAAAATGTCTGTGTATCGTAGATTGTAAAGTCCAAGAGAAGTGTGGAGGTGGACTACTTAAGAGAATGTGAATGCGGAGGGGAAAAGGCGGCAGTCGTCGGCGCGGAACAAATCAAGGGTGTATACTAGTCACACATGCCAACAACTATGTGCTACACTTATTTCCTTCGTGATTGAGTGGTGTAATTTACTGATAATAAAGAGATGTATATAATCTCTATTTTATCTATTTCTATTTCCTTTTTCAACTAGAAATTCCATCGAGTCTATTCCTCTACAGTGAATCCCTTCTTCCAGCCAACCTCGAGGCGGTGATGGCAGCCGCGGGTAGAAGCGGCAATCATCGCACCTCCGCACATCTGGGGAAGCCGGGGCATCTTTTGACCTTTTGACCTCTCGGCCTCGCTACCTTCTACATATCTCATTGACTTTCACTTTTACATTGACCATGCACCGGCAATGAGAAAGGGCCTTTTCTCTATAATATCCCACAGCTAACTTTTCATCTTGCCTCCAAACACCCACCACTCATCCTATCCCCCGCAATGCGCGCCCTTTCCCCGCTCGTCCTCCGGAGTTTGGGCTCGCGGGTTGGTCCACGAAACTACCGACCAGCACACTTCACCATACTCAAGACTGTCTCCAGCACACACTCCAGGACAGTCGCCAGCTACACACACCCTCATCATGCCTCCGCCCTCTCCGTGTTACCCACGGCAATCGACACCTCGTCACCCGAGTACCAAGAGAACAGCCAGCAGATGCAAGCACTCCTCGACCAAATGAGCAGTCTACACGGAAAGATTTCCCAGGGCGGCTCAGAAAAGGCCCGTGAGAAGCACATCGCCCGAGGCAAAATGCTACCACGCGATCGCGTATCCGCCCTCATCGACCCAGGCACTTCCTTCCTGGAACTATCACCTCTAGCCGGACACGAGATGTACGAGGGCGACGACGTCCCAGCCGGCGGCATAATCACCGGCATTGGCACAGTCGAGGGCGTGAACTGCATGATCGTCGCAAACGACAGCACCGTGAAGGGCGGCACATACTACCCCATCACGGTAAAGAAACATCTTCGCGCACAGGCAATCGCACAAGAGAATAGACTCCCATGCATCTACCTTGTTGACTCAGGCGGTGCAAATCTCCCACACCAAGCAGACGTTTTCCCAGACCGGGATCACTTCGGTCGAATCTTCTTCAATCAAGCGCGCATGAGCTCCCTCGGCATCCCACAGCTCTCAGTCGTTATGGGTCCCTGCACCGCCGGTGGCGCCTACGTCCCAGCCATGAGCGACGAGTCCATCATCGTCGAGAACCAAGGCACGATCTTCCTAGCAGGACCACCCCTCGTCAAGGCCGCAACGGGTGAAGTCGTTTCAGCCGAAGACCTCGGCGGCGGCGAGCTACATTCTAGTATCTCCGGCGTAACGGATTATCTCGCCGTCGACGACGCCCACGCACTCGTCCTCGCCCGCCGAAGCGTCGCAAACCTAAACTACCCCCAAACCAAGCTCCCCGCCGAAGTGGAAGAAATAACAGTGAAAGAGCCACTCTACGATCCCGCCGAACTAAACGGCATCGTGGGCACAAATCTCCGCCGCCAAATCCCCGCGCACGAAGTCATTGCGCGAATCGTCGACGGCAGCGAATTCGCCGAGTTCAAGCGAGACTATGGCTCGACGCTGGTGACGGGCTTTGCGCGGATTCACGGCCATCGTGTTGGCATCGTCGCTAATAATGGTATCTTGTTCTCTGAGTCGTCGCTCAAGGGCGCGCATTTCATTGAACTTTGTGCGCAGCGTCGGATTCCGCTTGTGTTTTTGCAGAATATTTCGGGATTCATGGTTGGTGCTGATGCGGAGAAGGGTGGTATTGCGAAGAATGGGGCTAAGCTTGTTACTGCGGTTGCTTGTGCCGATGTTCCTAAATTTACGGTTGTTTTTGGCTCGAGTGCTGGCGCGGGTAACTACGGCATGTGGTAAGTTTGATCGTGTCTACTTCTCTAGCTTTGCTTTGATCTTCCTTCCCTGTGTGATGGAATATATCTAATTCTCTTTTTCTCTTTCAGTGGTCGCGCCTACTCCCCCCCGCTTGATGTTCATGTGGCCCAATGCCAAGATCGGCGTCATGGGCTCGGAGCAATTATCCTCTGTCATGGAGGCTGTCGGTCGATCGGCGGACCCGGCACTGAAAGCTCGAATTGATCACGAGTCTGAGGCCATTTTCTCCTCTGCTCGACTGTGGGATGACGGTGTGATCCCGCCTGCTCAGACGAGGAAAATGCTTGGGCTTGGATTGGCAGCTGCCGTTGGTGGGAAGGCTGAACCGGATGTTCAGACTAGGTTTGGTGTATTCCGGATGTGAGGTGCGAAGCAGCCCGGTATATGGGAATTCAGAGAAAACATAGAAATGTGGTCAATGGAGGACTGTCTAGTATTCAATCAAGCATATCGTTTTCTTCGTACTTCGCTTTTGGCGTAATAGTTGTCAAAGACTCGGAAGGAATAGGGAAACTTAACGGGAATATCAAGCCAGTGATAAAAAGAACCTTGGAATCAGAACACGAGAAGAATTGAATAAGAAAAAATGACCCAGGGAAATATAAACGCTTTTATTCATCGCGACCTTTTTTGCCAAATAGCCCATAAATCCAAAGCCCAAAGTATGTAAGAATAGATAAAAGGAAGCAAAGCCGACACGCAGCTTCGCCGGAGAAGTAAAAAGTGATAAAAAGAAGCAGTTGAAAGGGGGTGAAATGGTAGGTAAAAAGATAAAGAATAGTAAAAAAGAAGAGAGAAGAGAAGGGCAAAAAAAGAACAATGGTATAATATGTGACGAATGGCGGCGACGCATCGTTCTATGTAGAGGGGGCGCAGATGCAGAAAGCGTGAGTCGAGAACATCATAAAACACGTCAAATGTGGATGCGGAGGCAGCGTGACTAGAACATCTATGAACAATTGAATCCATCCAAACTCCAGCGCAGAGCTAGAGTGCAGTCAGGAAGTTCACGCGTCCATAAGAAAAGTTGGAAGGTAGAAAAAAAAGATAGGTAAACCTCATCAAGGGTTTTAGGGGGGGAGGGGAGGGGAGCAGGCGGAGGGGCATAGATTTCATCATCAGAGAATCACACAAGGAGTTCGACGGCGCGTAGACCGATTATCTCTATCCTTCTTTCGATCTCGTGTGGAATTTTCGCGCTTGCGAAAGGAGTCGCTCCCGCCGGAACCTTCAAGGTCTTTGCGGATGATTTGGCGGCAGAGGTCGACGAATACTTCGTTTACGTTTGCGCGGCGGCGGGCAGAGGTCTCGTAGTATGGGGCGTTACCCCAGTTTTGGGAGAGGCCGAATGCTCGGGCGCGAGGGACGGCGCGGTCTTCTTCCAGGTCTGATTTATTGCCGACGATTACTAGGGGTACTTTTTCATCGTCTTTGATTCGGATGATTTGTTCGCGGAGTTCGGAGAGTTCGTTGAGGGAGGAGGCGCTTGTGATTGAGAAGACGAGGAGGAAACCTTGGCCTTGTTTCATGTAGAGTTCTCTGGTTTTTTGTTAATTGGTTGAAGGTGATGGTGGTGGTGGTGATGCGGTGTGGTGCGGTTTGTTGGTTGGGCTGGAAGGAGAGGAAAGGGGTGGAAGTACCTCATGGCCGCTGGGAAAGTTGTTAGCTCTGACCTGGCAGATTGAATTCAGAATTAGACTTACTGAATTGTTCTGTTCCTGCTGTGTCGAGACTGAAACATGCAATTGTGGTTAGCTTGGTCGTAATGTCGGCTCAGCTCGCTGGCACCTACATTTCCAATATGCATTGTCGACCCTGGATGACGCGTTAGTCGGGTATATTGGAATATTGGCTCGAGATACTCGAGATACTCGAAACACTCACATCGACTTCGATTTGTTTGCGGTAGGAATCCTCGATGGTGGGGTCATAGCTTTCGATCCAAACATTTTGAACGAATTGAGCTGTCAATGCATGAGCTTCTGTGGATCCACGCGGTCTTGTCACAGCATCGTTGTACATGCAGGAAGGGGATTGTGTGTACCAGTCAAACAGCTCTTTCCCACACCTCCAGCACCCAGAACAACAATGTGATATTCCCGTCTATACGCGACCAAACAATTAGAAGCTGCATTGGGCGAGAGCGAGGAGCAAGCCGAAGACAACTTACTGCGGACGCATTGATACGATTGTTTGAGGATTGTATTAGGCGGTGGAATTCAAGGATGGCAGACGAAAAGGGCGACAGGTCAATGGCACGGTCACGGTCACGATCACGTTCTAGATCGTGACGGAAATCAGGGCGAGGGTGGTGTTGTTGTTCGAGGCGGAGATGGGGTGGCAGGTGAGGGAGATGTTTTGGGAGGACCGGTAGTCGAAAGCTGGAATAGGGGACTCGCGCCGTTTACTGCGATAGATCCCTCAATTGTTGCACGATTATCCAGAACCCTTGGGGGCCGATGAGGAGTTCAAGGAGGTGGAATCGGTTACATCGGTCTTCCAATGGCGGACTGGCTGGGGTGCACGGACGTTCTCAATGGGATTGTCGGCCCACGGCGCCACAGAGTGGGGAGGTCAGTGAAGATGGAGAGAGAGAGAGAGAGAGGGAGGAAGCAGAGGGAGAAGAGAAGAGGGTAGGGGATAGAAAGTTGATCAAAAGGAAAGAAATTGAGGGCAAAAAAGAAGAGCGTAGGTAGGGAAAAAAGTTAAAAGTAAAGGGGAATCCAAAAAAATAAAGGTTCGAGGCTTGAGAGGGGAGGGGGAAAGAAAAAGGTACTCGTAATGGCACTCGAACTGGCTTTATTTGTGCGGGCCGAACTAGGGCGATGGCCGTGGGAAAGCCCAGGGATTCCCAGGGGAAGAAAAAAAAATTTAAATCAAAATTAAATCAAAAACGAAGTAAATCAATTGGCCATGACATCTTCCAGAATCCTCACTCTCATTGCATCTCCAATCACCTCATGGTTGACAGTACTCGTACACTACATACAAAGCTGGCGGTGAGCGAGTGATATTCCTTCTTCTCCCGCAATCAATCCCTGACAATTACTCCACCGATGATAGAATCGTGCATATGAACACCACTGAAGATTCCGGCATTTGACAATGCCTGTTTCCACTCAGAGGTACATACATATTTGTGGCATTTTGACCTGTCCCAATCCAAGCCTTGGGCTAGTCCCGGCTAATTACACCGTGATGTGATGAGGCCTGCTTCCCTTGGACCTTGGAGGGGGCTAAAGTCCCGGGTCAAAAAAGTACAGGGAAACAATTGTACTTTTGATCGGTTGACTTTATCCGTGCTGATTAATATTCCGATATTCTATCCTATCACTTTAATGCTTGATGAGCAAGAAAAAGCAAATGGCCCTGGCTTCTTGTTCGGATGTATAGCCCGGGTCACGTGATAGGTACTGTGAACAGGCTGAGACAGTCACCACAATCACCACAGTCGGTAGGAGATGAAAAGAGAAGAGAGGACCAAATGTAGACAGATCAATTCATTACTAGATTTATCACATTGGTGATGCTTTGAATATGGGCTCGGAAGACAGCCCTGACAAAGGCGATGAGTAATTACAATTGCACGAGGGGACTACTCCTGGCAGCTCTTATACTGTAGTGTCAGTGGTTATTCCGAGGTACACCCCTCATTGGTACCTGGTATGCACGATTCTGGGGTAAGGGTGCAGAATCAGATGCCACCTGGGCATAGGTACATCTAGGATGTACCTCCGAGGTCTGTGTATGCTGCATGCGAAGTACAGCCCTGGAGGTACTTTGTATGTGTTGTGCGGCCACTCGACAACGCAGTCCCAGTTCCCGGGTGATCAGTGGCATAATAAATCTTGGAACCTTGATCTATTATTTATTCCACAGTGACAATGCTATCTAACGTACTAGTACTAGTATTCATCTTTCTACAGTAATACTACTACTACCCTCTGACCGCCGAGTACGTCATGAGATCACGTGCTTCAAGAGGCACAAGCGCCAGAGCCCACGCCCACGCCAGCCCAGCCCAGCTTGACTGCATTCTCTCCTCTCATCCCTCGATCCATTGCCATCCGCCCACTCGAAGCGATTATCAAAATTCAAAAAGACCATCCTTTAAAAATGGCTTCTTTCCAGGATCGTGCCCAGCACGCTGTTGCCCAGCTCGACAAGGAGGTGTGTTCCCGTCTTGTGTGCGTTGACTGGTGCCTCGCCAGCTGCAGCTGTCCTTCCACCGCCCGTTTGCTGCTCTGCAGGAACTGTGATGGTCTGCGATGGATGCCACCTCAGCTCGCGAGGCACTAGCGATATCCCCTTCACAGTTGAGGATGGCGATATTTCGCTCCTCTGCTTCTACGAGCTTGTGTGCTGACTATCGCTTGTTCTTTAATAGCTCTCCAAGTACCCCGTTCTGAACAACCTGGAGCGCCAGACCAACGTCCCCAAGGTCTATGTCATCCTGGGTCTGGTCGGCGTCTACTTCTTCCTCGTTTTCTTCAACATCGCTGGCGAGTTCCTCGTTAACTTCGCCGGTTTCCTCCTCCCCGGTTACTACTCGCTCCAGGCCCTCTTCACTTCGGGCACCTCGGATGACACTCAGGTGAGACTCACGCAATCCGAAACCACATTTTCGCAAGGTTGAAATGATCCATATGCTAACAATTATCTTCTTCTAGTGGTTGACTGTATGTTCTCATGACCCCAACCTCTTTCCAGCCCTGCCACCTGTTTCCGGCACAGGACCGCGGTCCATGCGGAACTGGCCTTATCAGTCCCACGTGACAACTTCCTACTTCGCGCAACATCTGACTAACTCTTCTATCAATAGTACTGGGTCGTCTTTGCCTTCCTGACCGTCATTGAGAGCGCCATCAGCGCCGCCTACTGGTTCCGTACGTACAGATGACTCGCGACCTTCCTGCCACCCACACTGACCTTATCACGCAGCCTTCTACTACATCTTCAAGTTCGTCCTGATCCTCTGGATGGCTCTTCCCCAGACCAAGTAAGATTGCACCCGCCCGATAAAACCAACACATTCGGAAATTAAGTACTAACACCATCCCAGCGGTGCCCAAATCGTCTTCCACTCTTTCCTCCAGCCCGTTGTTGGTCGTTTCTTCTCCAGCACCGGTACCTCCACCAACCTCCGTGCTCAGGCCGAGGCTGCTGCCAAGTCCCAGTAAATGCCTACTCTAGCATATTCGGCAGTGACTCATACTCCACGCCGTGTATCATGACCAGAGCTGTAAAAAGTGCCGAGGGGTTTCATTAATATGATGGAATTTCGCGCGCACTGGGTACTTTTACTTTTAACGAAGCGCATCAAAGGCTAGGACTTTGGTGCAAATGAATGCCTTTCGGAGGGTGACGACAATAGAGTTGAAATGACTGGAGGGACAGGATTAGGACTGTGGGAGTGAGAGTCAGAGTGAAAGTGAAGAGTGACAGGGCCGGGGTTGGGGTTGAAGTTGGCCTGTCTGTGGTGGACCGTTGTTTGTGTTTATCGCGAGGGAAAGCTGTTGTTTGAAGCGATGCCCTCGGGCAAAGAGAATGGCTGCATTTTGGCTTTCGCCAGCTGTTTCATACCTTAGGAACATAGCCCGTATCTACTTGCTTCTTGGACACTGTGCCGTGCATTTGCACTAACTTTTGTATTTGCCTATTTATACCTCGGTTGTATTTTGTGTTCGACGCCGCGTAGGCTCTTGTTCTGCAGTTTTTGATTGCATGCACTAGTAACCAATGCGTCACTTCACGTACACTCTATTCTTCAGTCGCCGCCTGCTCTCCTAGGCAGTAGCATCCAATTTGAAACTGTTCTTCTCGATAATATTTTTTTTGCTCTTTTGTTAATATCCCAAGATTGAACTTGTGTCCTAGCTTCAATATGCCACCCAAGCACTGGAAAAGGGCAAGGCCATACAATTCGGCATGGTCCCAAGTAACATGCATACTTTGCGGTGCAGATTCTCCGACATTAGATTCACAGATAGAATCCGACAAATCGCTGGTTGTTCTCGAGGAGGCTGAGTTGGAACTTCATCGCAAGAGGGTCCCGTTTCCTGACCATCTCATTCTGCCATCGACTGTGGTGGAGAGTGCGAATTTCACCAAGTTTCCTTACCTGTCATCTTGCTATTATCGAGCAAGTACGTTCCATTTTGACCATTCAACACTCAAAGCTGAAACTAACTAATACAGTCATTAAATCTTGTTTTACTTCCGAGTACTATCTCACGGAAATTGGATTAACTGGGCCCCCATCTTGCAAGGGACCGTTCATCTACCTTCCAAGAGATAAGAATTCAGCGCAGATCTGCAGTAGAAAGATCATATCGAACTTCGACAACGCACGATTTCGACAGTTCTTCCTGGCAGGCGTCGAAGGTAGACACTCGAAGCACTACGAAGGCAAGAATATGGGATTTCCTTTCCACGCTCACTGTTGGGAGATCCTCGGTCATATTCTGGGGAAAGACACGATTGAGGCAATGCCTGGCGCCATCGTCCGAGCAGCGAGAGAATATTGGCGCAGTGGAAACATAGAATATGCCCCGATATGGGGGATTGACCACACAATGGATTTTTGGCAAGACGGGACCTATCTGGCTGAATATTCACTTGAAGGTTCTCTACGCCTAAGCTGGGGACTGCTTTACCAAAAAGGAATTAATGTTTTCCTCAGTCCTTGGGTTGTGCCCGGAAATCAGAAAGCGATCAAATCAGCTCGAGACCAAAGGGCACAAGCCAGCTTGACGAAGAGTTCCTATCTCGGCAGACTTCCAATAGAAGTTTTCCTCCTGGTGGTTGAGATCGTTTGCCCGTTGAAACACACTCGAAAGGATATTTCAAGTATGCGTAACATGCTATGCGTGTCTGATTTGGAGGTACCAGAATGTTTTTGGAAAAGCAGATTTTAACCACATCGTCACTTATTTTTCGAGCTGGATTGGTTAAAGGAGGAGGATTATGATTCTGTGGGCTGGCAGTTCTTATGGCTAGGTTTGATGGATCTCGTTGCGGATACTCGGGATTGGGAGGAAGCTGAAAGGAGCGGCTTAACAAGTCGTGGACGAGTACTCGAACAGATCCAGGGGATTATCACGAAATTTCATGAGCTCAACTGAAACTTGAAGAGGCGAGAAAATTAAAACAGCGATAAGACTGTCTACTCCATTATGAGATATTTCTTTGCTAGATCGGGGGTGTGAAACCATTTTACTTTAGCTATAGAGACCTAATCATATTTCAAATTTCAACTAATGCTTTTGTGTTCTGATGTTCTGATTGTTTGTTTTCTAACGAGATTTGAATTGGATATAACTCTTGCTCTCCATGGTATGTACTCGTAAGGAGAATGGTGAGAGCGAAGATAATGGTCCTTCCTATTTTTCGATAGTCCTTCGAGGTCTTTATTAATGACGTACAATGAAACGATCATGAACAATAGGACGCGATATTGCCAGTGTAATGATCCTGCAGAATCATATTGATTTGAGCGGCAATTTGGCTTCGATTGCTATGGTTTGTATCCAGGATTTTCTACATTGTCGTCTTGATCCCGGGTATATCTTCAAAGGTCCCTGTTGGGAATCCCTTCTCCCTTGGCTGGGATGTATGCACATCCTGTGGGGGCATAAGATTTTAGGGCTTGGTCCAGCTGGTAATCTAAGCCAGATTCCGGAGTTCTGTGCCTAGCTGCGCACTGTTCACAGCTTATTGAAGCAGGTGAACAAAGGCTTGCCGAGTGCAACCTCTTGAGAGGAGGTATGATCAGCGCTGAAGATGAATTTCTTGCTTCGGTAGTGTATTCCTTACTTTCTGGCGAAGAGTTCTCGTTGACTGGTATCCATGTTGATGTATCACGAGGATTGTATTGGAAGATGGAGAGAGTTGGAACGACTGAAAGAGTCCCACTGGTGTTTGTTTTTTATGATACGCGGATCGTAGTACTTGCCTATTGGACGCCAACGAACCTTCCTCTAACTAACACCCTGCCTTAACTAATTACCCAGTACTAAGCATGCTAAGCATGAGGAAGTTACGACTGGGACCTGCTCCCTTCCAAGGCAGTATCGGGGACTTGGCGTATCACCTTTAGTTAAAGGGCCATATTAAAGCGACCCCCTGCTTACTGAGTATGCTCTATTAAATTGAATACAGAAGATATGCAGGATTGTTCGATATTTCGTGAGTGTCATTCCCGAATTAAGTTCAGTGTGGCTAGTCTGAAGAGATAACTCGGTCCGAAAAAAAAGATTAATTGTATTGTTCAAGGACGCAAGACCCTCGTGAGTCCATTGTGAGGTCCTGCCTCCATTTCCATTTCCATTTCCATTGCCACATGTCCCTGTGCGCATGCATATTGGTAGTCTGTGATGACCGAAACGCTTCTCGGCTGCAATCTGTATCTGCACAGAAGAAGTGTTGGGTCACAGCCTTTCTTTCTTTATACTTATTATGAGGCGGCTTCCAAATTGCCTGACGTAGCTCATACTCCCGTGTTAAATTCGGGACTTAGACTAGTACAGGCCCATGCGGTTGCCCCAGCCGTCGGTCCGTGGGTTGACCACAATGCGGTAGGGGAAGGGGTTGGAGTCGCTGGTTGTAATTGGTGGAATATGATCTTTGTCTTTGTTAACAACGTTGAGAATCTTGAGTGCAGCTTTCTGGAGCATATTTCCCATTGCCTTGCGGACCTTGGCGCGCTCTGCCAGATGGGTTAGTAGGTGATATAATTGAATTGGGTGTGAGGGTAGGGTTCGTGGATCTCAGCTTCTATGTTCCACATCTCTCCGAGTAGAAACACTGATATATACTAGTGTATCTGCTTCAAAAAGACGAGGAGGAAGATGAATACCCATAAGGCCACATATCCACGAAACCATCCCCTCAACAGGAAATGACTCTACTCACCAGACTCAGTCCGCGGCGTCGCAATGGTAACATCCAACGTCCAAATCTCCCAGCAAACCTCTTCCTCTCCATTCCCAGCAAGTCCGCCAAACCACATCCCCGAGCGCCGGCGTTTCTTCTCATAGAACTCCACAGCGATGCGTCCCCGTACACCCCCGCCCCCACCCGCCTTCCTATCCTGCGCACTAGCAGCCGAAGAGAGATGCTGGCGGACGAGGGCCTCTACGCGGGACTCTATAAGGGTTTCAAGGTCTGCGTCATTGATAGCGGGGAGGGTGAAGTCGAGTACATCGAAGGTGACGGGTCGGATAGAGGGGAAATAGCGGTGGAAGAAGATGAGGTTTAGGACACCTGGACGAGATTAGTTTCTAACCAATGTGCTTGGATCAAGTAGGTGTCAGGCGATTCCATTCTCCAGTACCTTTCAGCACGTCGCGCACGGTGGTGGTGTCGGCGAAGATCTCCAGGAAGTACTCCGGAGGGGTTTTGCGGGGCTCCATCCCCGCCCGCGAGGACCGGCCCAGCACGCGGACCGGAGGGGTATTGCGTTTGTTCCGGCGAGAAGTAGACTGGAGACAGGAGAGTGGGCGCGAGGAGCAGGAGTCGCAGTTTCACAAGGTTGAAGGGAGCTCGAAGTGTGGGAGAATGTAGAGTGGCAGTGAGTGGTGTTGCATAGAGAGGGGGTCAGATAGCTTGGGTGGAGTGATGATGATGCCGATGCGTTCGGGGCGGTTTCTGTCGGCCATTAGGATCGGACTGGGCCGAATGGGGCTTATCGGCTTATCATTGGTCGGGGCATTTCTAGGGATGTGTCAAAGGAGAGGAGCTTTTTGGGTAGTGAGTCAAAGGGATAATATGTCTAGGGGAACTCGGAATCTTTGCTATTGCTGAGTGTTCTCTGGACTACGGTAATCCATAGGTACCACCATCTCCAACCTTACCTTACACCCCCCCCCTCGTTTTGATCTTGACCAGCTGAGATATCAGTCGACCAATTAGAGATGAACTATTTAGCTGAGGTAATACCTGGTGCTATGTAATTTCCTTTTTTTATTTCTTTTTATTTCAATTATCGTAATAATCCCTGCCCTCGTAGTTGATTTTGGTTGCGTAATGAATCATCTCTACAGTACAGTATTTCCTCAGGGGCAGCCCAAAAGAAAGAATAAAACCTTGGAAGCAGCAAAACAGCGGCCGAAAGCAGACAAAAGGGATTTCTTCTCTGGAATCTGGGAGCTTCTCCGGATCTACCAATAACATCGACACTTTCATGGAAATGTCCCCACCCGCTTAGCAATCTTCGTCCACTGCCACTCCAAAATAGAAGGAAGGTCCAACCTTGGAATTTCTAATTCGCACGATCTTGCTGAACATTATATAGACGTCAGAAATGGCATCTTCAGGCCGAACATTGGTAATCCGGAGAGTTTTGTCTCTTGACGTCCTCGCTGTCGGGGGAATTAATAATGAACATGCTTGATCCATAGATGTCATCGCAACGAGACGGTTATAGATGGCAAAATGGTATAAGTATCTCAGGAGAACCTTCTTTTGATGTTCCTCACAGTCCACTGAAAATAGCTCAGCCGACCTCAGCTTCATTAAGTAGAGTCCTGACCGAACATCTCATTCCCAATGGCTACCAGCAAGACACAAGTTCTCGTCGTGGGCGCCACCGGATACATGTATGTGCAGCTCACCTCGCCACCAACATCGCCAACATTGACGATGACCCTCGAATAAAAAACTAATCCGACTTATTTTGGATCAGCGGTGGATCGATTCTCTCTGGGATTCTGCGCTCATCACAGGCCTCTCGATTGAGTATCTCTGCTCTAATCCGTCGCCCCGAGCAGGCGGCCAAGTTGGAAGCCCTAGGAGTGAAGCCATTGCGATTCCAGGGCTTAGATGACCTAGAAGCTTGCAAGGATGCAGCCTCTAAGCATGATGGTATTGAATTTCATCTGTTTACTGTATGCCTTTTCTCCATCGCTAACATTTTCAGTTGTGATCAATGCCGCATCCGCATCCCATGACAGTTCCGCTAAGGCCCTGATTGAAGGCTTGGCCCTCAGAAAGAAGGCCACAGGAAAGGATGCATATATGATTCACGTAAGACCTTCGATAAATAGAGGTAACCATCAAAGCAAAAGCTAATTTATTTCAGACATCCGGCACCTCAATTCTGGGTGATCATCCCTACACCGGCACGGCGCAGAACGCGAAAATTTGGTCCGATGAGAAGGATGATATTTACTCCATGGAGAAGGGACATCCCGAAACCTACGGACAGCGCGTCACCGACGTTGTTGTTGTCGAGGCAGGAAAAGGTCTTGGTATTCAAACTTACATTGTGGTTCCTCCCACCATCTGTACGTCGAAGATGCCCTTCCCATATGAGATTGAATATTTTGCTCATATTTAACAGATGGAAAGGGATCAGGCCCATTTGCGACCCTGAGTCAACAGGTCCCCAATCTTGCACGTTTGGCACGGAAGCGTGGATCCACACCAGTGATTGAAAGTGGCAAAGGCGTAAGTGATGACAGGCCCCTTTATACTATTGATTGTCTGACCAGCTTATTTTCAGATTTGGAACCATGTGCACATTGACGATCTTTCTGACTTTTACCTTCGCCTCTTCCGTGCTGTCGTTGAAAAGCAAAGCTGGCTTCCTTCAGGCCCCGAGGCTATCTTCTTTGTCGAAAGTGGCGAGCACACATGGCTTCAGGTTAGCCAGGGAATTGCGGATGCCATGCACAAGCGAAAGCTCCTGGCGACAAACAACGTCCAATCAATCAGTCTCAAAGAAGCAGCTGAGGCAATTACCAATGGCAGTGAGAGTAAAGCAGAGATCTCTCTCGCATCGAAGTATGTGAATTCCCCATAGCCTTTTTCATTTCTATACTAATAATTTTGCTAGTTCAAGAGCTCGGGCTGATTTCGCTCGGAACAAACTTGGTTGGAACACGAGTCGTGGACTGGAGGATTTCCTGAACCATTTCGATGGCGAGGTGGAAGCTATGCTGGACGAGCTAAGTGGCTAGGCTATCACGAGAAAAGTTCAATGCATTCTGCATAGCTACTCATTGAGATCTGAGATATCTCATGAGAGCAATAAATTGGAACTGTTTGCTATTTGGTTACCTACTATTGCCGAGCAATTATGGAACAGTAGCAGGACATGTGACAGACTCGTATTTGTACCTGTTACTTACGACGAACATGATGCTGCGGGTGCGGGGAATCATACTGCGATGACTCATGGTAATCAAGTTAACGAAATACAATTCCTAGTCACTATCAGTTCAAAGGAAAAACCGCTTGTCTAACTAGACTTTTCTTCTTCAATTACACGGTGTGCTCCGAATTTAAAGTCCCTCAATGGTAATGGGTAATCATTGGGGACCTTATTGACAATGAATTTCGAAAACACGGGTATCGGTACTATGATGTGATAGCCTTGGCTTTAGTTTCTAGTCCGCTTACTCGCATAGTGTCTATATTTTTTAATACACACCGGTGGATGTATACTCCCATTCACATTGGATCGTCATAGTTAGTGGATACTACGTTGACTCCGCACCTGCAAACTTCAACCTCTTCTCTCAACACCCCTTCAGTCATGGGCAAATTCTTTGATTCTATTTCCGACGACCTCGGTCAATGGGCATTACGACAGAGAGTTTTCTTCGTGGCCTCTGCTCCTCTACGTGGCCGGCATATCAACCTTTCTCCAAAGGGCCTACCGGATTCTTGCCTTGCCATCCTTGACCCCAATCAAGTGGCCTACATCGATTCAACCGGGTCTGGATGTGAAACTATTTCCCATCTGCGCGAAAATGGTCGCGTTACTTTGATGTTCTGCTCGTTCGATGCTTCTCCTCGTATCATGCGGCTCTTTTGTACTGGGTCTGTTATTGAGTGGGACCAGCCCGAGTTTCCTGCATACTTGAAGCGTATGGGCAAATCGGAGGTTGCTGGAGCTCGTGCTGTCATTAAACTTGATGTTTTCAAGGTTAGAATTCCCCTCGAGGTTAAATCTGATTTATCTAATGTTCTAACGATTGACCTAGGTGCAAACATCTTGCGGCTATGGTGTCCCGTTGCTAGCCTTGGACACCGACTCCGAATCCGACGAATCCAAACCATATCTAAAGGACCGTGAGACATTGAGTCGTTATGCCGTCAAGATGGTTAGCTCGGGGAAGACGCAAGAATATCAGCAAGAATGCAATAATCGCAGCTTAGATGGACTCCCGGGTCTTCAATCTGCACTCAGAGATGGCGGGAACCCTATCTGGCGGCTGAAGTTGGAAAATTGGCTGAATCAACATAGAGATGAAGTCAAGACAGTGAAAGTATTGGCGCTTCTTTTGATAGCAATTTTGATGGGATTAAAGTGGCATATAGCCATATAGTCGTAGATGACTATAAAGTTGGGTAAAACTTTTGTAACTACAAGAATTAGCTGTCAGAAGCCTTGACTGTCTCGATAATCCCATCTCCACCATCAACCGATTCCCAGAATCCAACTACCTGAAGCCTAACCACCTCCAGAAAAACCACTGCAACCTTCTTCATCCATCCCGCAGCTAACCGCCATTATAGCTTTATCTAGCTGCACCTCGAATGGTGATCAGGAAGAACCTTAGAAGAAGATGCCCTGCCACCATTTCCCTTAAATTGTGGCCCACTTCAAGCGAAAATGTCGTTTTGGGCGCCTTCGAGGTAAAAGAAAGCCATTAGCATTTGCTTTTCTCCATGTTACCAAAGAAATGGGGCATATCACATACCAGTTTCCCATCCCCATGCCTTGTTGTACATGGGTGTCTTGCCATCGGGTACTTGAACATTGTTCCCAGTTTGCTCTGTTTCATAGTTAGCTAAAGCAAACATCTGTCTTCGAATCATTTATCTTACGGTTGAAGGCAATCATCTGCTTGGAACCTTTGACACACTTTGTAGTGTCATCATCACAGTATTTGGCGATCTGAGCTGGCGCGACCTTTTTGGACGATGTTGATTGAGTTACGTTGCATTTATAACCGGCCATGTACCTGTTTTGGGACGATCATTTAGCAACTCGGTAGAACAAGGGTGTAGGGCCAAGACTCACATATTCGGTTGTCCACATCCATTCGGAGCCTAAGAAATCGTTAGTTTTGTACTGAGACCTAGGGGATTCATCAACCTACCCAGAGCCATGCGCAGGTGCAGCCACCCTCTGGGCAGGCAGGGAGATCGGCGGGGACCTCATAAGTAGCCTCACGCTTCCATGGAGTGCTAGGGAAAAGAAATCAGTCGATGGAATTTGTTTCCTGTATCTTTGAGAACTTACTGCTCCAGAACAGTGAACACAGCTAGATTTTCCATTGTGACCTTGCTCAAGTCAGACTGGTAGCTGATGGCAAATGCGGTACCGGCAGCCGTGGACTGATTGTTGGTATGCATTGCCCCATCATCCTGAATACATTCAGGTGGGTTTCCAGGACCAGCCCAGTCTTCTGGGTGGTCTTTTCCATCCGGCCAAGCAGAACTATACTTTCCGTCGTAGGAAAGCGTGGTTTGGGCCCGGTTGTGGGCCAGCTCGACAGTGAACTTGCCGCCAGCAGGAAGTTCAAGTATGTCGCCGTCCGCCGGTGGTGCAGCATCGCAGCCGCGGTCGTGCTGGAACCACCAATCCTCCTGGGCGAGGTTGTATAGAGGTGCGACCGCTGTGTTGGTATTGGCGTTGTCGGTCGAAAGATCTGGACCGCCGAAGCAATACATGCCTTTGGTCCAGGCAACTGTA
This sequence comes from Penicillium cosmopolitanum, assembly GCF_028827165.1. NCBI lineage: Eukaryota > Fungi > Ascomycota > Eurotiomycetes > Eurotiales > Aspergillaceae > Penicillium > Penicillium cosmopolitanum. Next base: position 2,989,351 of record NW_026622676.1, on the reverse strand, counting down.
TGTGCCTGAGCCACAGCAGTCAGTGCTAAAAGAGTGGCCACTTTAATCATCTTGAATGAAAGTTGAAGAAAAAAAGGGGATTTTTGTAAAGAATGATGTTGCTGTGTTGACAGAGGTTTCGCCGGATGCTGCAGATTATATAGTTGAGCAGCAATAAATAATGATGACTGAACAAGATCGAGAACAACTACTAGTACTATGAGTAACTAGTCACTCTTGGCTTGAAGTTTATAATCCTACCTTGGAAATTATGGATTAGAAAGACCCTGTTCAATTAACCCCTTGATCCTCTGCTGTTTCAGGCTCATATGAAAGCCTGAATAGATGAAAGTGGCCCCACATGGGGTGCTTCAAGATCTGAACTGGAGATGTCAAACAACCAATGACCTTGGCCATCGCATCAGGAAAGTCAGAGTCGACCACCTGTAGTTTGCTGTTGGCGAGAACGACCCGAAATGGAAACTGGTGTTTTCCTCTGCCGGTCTGTGGGCTGAAATCCCGAGCGATGAAAACAAGATCAAGTCCACGGGCCTTCGTGAGTTAGCGCCAGGCTCAGATAAATCAGAAACAAATATGTACAAACCTATATATTTCATGCGAGCTAGGACAAACTCAGGTATTGCACATATACCTCTTCATTCAACCTCAGATAATCAACATCACTCCAGGGCATTTTATTTTAGTAATGGCCCCTCTCGAGAAAAAAAGTCTCTCCAGTCCACTTTCTGGGAAATTCTTGTTTTTCGAGGAGACATAATGTCGGAGCTGCTCATCTGCTACTTTTCCTCTTGTTTGGAGTGTTTTCTGTTGTACCGCGGTCCATTGTGTTAAAGCGGCATGAAGGGATTACCTCATCAGGACCAAATCACACCAAATCCGGGGTTGCCGCTGAAGGATAGCGATGTTTTAAGAGGTTCGAGTTTATTGAGGAAAAAGTGATGATTGAAATTATCAAGAATCACTCCAACACAGGTATTTAGGCATCATGCTTAGGGAATTTTAAGGGAAAAGACCATGTGGTATAAACATGAAGTGGTTCGATCACAATCTTCTCCGCATCGAGGCTAGCCGAGGCCGCTCCAACTCCCCCGGCCCTCCACGATCGGCAAACAACCTCCCTCCTCCGTCGCACATGGTCGGGTTCTGGCATCAACACCTGCCATCCTGCCATCTATTCTTTTCATCTACAAAATACCATGATCGGGGCCACGAGGCGCTGGTTCCAGCGCAATCGCAAGGGCCTTGCGATCGGGGCCGGCGTGCTTGGAGCAGGTTACCTGGCCGGGCAGTACCTATTGTCCAAGATTTCCGAGGCGCGTGAGCGCATGAGCAGTGATCGAATCGCAAAAGAGAAGTAAGTTATTCCTCACCTGTCATATCTACCCCGTTCTCCAGACCACCCCGCCGGCCTGTCGGCTTGCCCGCCAGCTCATGACGGATCCAATCCCTCCCCAACCACATCGAGTTTCGAGTCTAGACCTTGGCTAACCATCAAATAAACAGTCTGCGACGACGTTTCGAACAAAACCAAACCGACTGCACCTACACCGTCCTTGCCCTACTACCCACCGCAACCGAGAATGTCATTGAAGCGCTCCCCGTGGAGGAGCTCACCAAGGAGCTACAGAAGAAGCGGGCGGAGAGGCTGGCTCGCATCAGTGCCGGAGAAGGTACAGGCTCGGACATGAGCTCTGTAGCCCCAAGTCTACCCGAGGATGACCGCAAGAGCCTCTCCAGCTTCCAGAGCGAGGGATTTGTGCATGCCAGCCAGGTGGGGGAGTCCGCGGAGTCGGAAGAACAACCTCGAGTGAAACGAAACAAGACCCAGCTGTGGAACGAGGTCAAGATCACATGTATGTGTGGCTACTGGGATTTGAGCATGTTCCTCCCTCTCAAATACTAGCGGCTAACCTATGTACAGCCATCACCCGATCCTTTACCCTCATTTATACCCTCTCGCTGCTCACCATCTTCACCCGCATCCAACTCAACCTCCTCGGTCGCCGAAACTACCTCTCCAGTGTCATTTCTCTGGCTACTCCCTCGGCTGATTCACCCATCAGCCTTGAAGACCATGATGATGATGTCACTCAAACCCTGGGCGATGATTTCGAGACAAATCGACGATACCTTGCTTTCAGCTGGTGGCTACTTCACCGTGGGTGGCAGGAGTTGATGGAGCGCGTTCATCCCGCCGTGGAGGAGGTCTTTGGTCCTCTCAACCCACGTGAGGATATCAGTCTCTCCAAGCTGTCGGAGTTGACTCTTCAAATCCGGAAGAAGGTCGAGGGTAATACCGAAGACGAGCGACGGTGAGCATTAAGCATAAAATCCGAATATACCCTTTCACCAGTGCTAACCGAAACAATTTCACAGATCTAAGAAATGGCTTTCATGTCTGCTTCCGCCTACGGAGGAAGAGGAGACTGTTCTGCGCGAATCGGGCGTGGAGGGAGTGGCAGACCCTTCCTCCTCGCAGACTGCGTCCAAGTTGCGCCATCTCCTCGATGAGACTGCTGATTTAATCGACTCTCCTTCCTTCTCCTTCGTCTTGACTCTTCTCAACAACGAGGGTTTCTCCACCCTTGTTGACCAGAAGTGCGCAAACGAGGCATTCAAGACCTCGGCTACTGTTCCCGAAACTGCACCTCAGTCATTCGACTCTATCGCCACCGTTATCCCGCCTGCATCAGAGCGCAAGACAAAGCTTGCTAACTTGCTTGCTGTCATGGCCCGCCAAGCGCACGTTATCGGTAATGGCTCACACCAGCCCAATGAGTATCTCGGCCCCATGGAGCAGAACGTCCGCGAGCTGGAAGCATTCTCTGCAGTCATATATAGCTCCAACTTTGATCTCGAGCTGCTCGGTGCCAACCGTAAGGATGTGCCTACCGAGGCTGGAGACTCCCCTTCGGTGAACCTGGAATCATCTACATTTGCACCAGTGATGGTGGATAAGGAGATTGATACCGAGGAAATTTCCCAGAGTGCTCCTGTTCTTGTCGAGAAAGAAGAGGCAGAAGAGGAGGTTATTTCCCCTGCTGCCCAAGAACAGACACAGGAGGTTGGCGTAGAGGCTGGTGTTGAGGTTGGCGCGGATTCGGCCTTCGAGCGTGCTTGGGGCAAGGCCACAGATGACGAGCCCGCCACAAAGACCGAGACTGAAGTTTGATTTATCTACTCGCTTTTCATCATGTTTCTTGACAATACCCTTTTTTGTGATTACGTGTCACTGGGCGCCACTGTCTTAGACTGGGTCGTGCTAATGATTATATGTCTATACTTGCTAGATACATTTCTACTCTGCATTTTCCGGTTTCTTGTCATGTCATTTTTTCTATACAATTCACTATGCTTATGCCTAGGTTACGGTGTAGTCGTTCTAACGCTCAATACAATGGAATTCTCACGTCATCTTAGCACATTCATATTCATTCAGACACCGGTATGGCGTAGTACTAGTAGTACATCAAAGGTAGTAGCAGGGTGCCTTTTTGATCGCTTCATTCTGTCTCAAGGGCATCTAATTCCCTTGAGTTCCGTTGACATCATATACCTTCTTGCCCCGATACCACGTCTGAGCCACCTTTGCTTGGAGAAGTGTTTCGGGTGACCAATCCATATCGACAACCAAAAAGTCCGCACTCAATCCTTGCCTCAAACTACCCGTCCAAGAATCAGCAAACCGAGCATAAGCTGCTCCAGTGGTGGCGGCAGTAGCAGCTTCGGCCAAGCTGAGTCCAAAGTGGGCATTAACAGTGTTTGTGGTCTCTGGCTCAAGCGCTGATCGTCTAGTGGTAGCATTATAAAGATTCGGGAAGGGGAAATGACGCGCAGTAGGCGCATCAGTTCCAATAGCGATAGGTGCACCGCCATCCAAGAACTCCTTGTACGCAAAGGCACGCTTGCAGCGATCAGGCCCGACCAGAGTGGGCCATGCTTTGAAAAGAGCTGGATCCGAGTGAACGGGCTGGATAGAGGCTGTGATACCGAGCTCGCCAAGACGCTTTGCGTCCTCTGAGGTGCTCATTTCGAGATGCTCGATTCTATGCCGTCGGCCTGGGGTGCCGACTTCTGCCAAGACGTTGATGGATTGGTTGATGGCTTTGTCGCCGATAGCGTGAATGGCACATTGGAGTCCAGCTGCGTCGGCGCGCTGAACGACTTCTTTCAGCTTATCGGCTGGCCAGATTGGCTCCACTGGGTCCGATTTGCCGGTGTATGGTTGTAAAAGGGCGGCAGTGCATCCGTCAACAACACCATCGCAGATTAGTTTGATGCCAACCACAGTGAAGCTAGGGTCCTTGTACTGCTTGTTGAGTGCGATGGCTCGGTCGACAAAGCTGAAATTTGTTTGTTGGTCATCCGTGTACGGGACGAGCCAGTGCGCTGCGATGTGGAATGGGACATTATTCTTTTGGCGATATTCCTCTAGAAGCGTCCATGTTTCCTCGTCCATAGCCATATCGACAATTCCAGTATATCCTGCGGCCGTATAAGAAGAAACTGCAATGTCCAGAGCACCGATTTTGTCTTCAGTGGAATAGAGACCCTCCACAAATGGCCAGGCCAGGTTCATGAGAGCGGATTCATCCAGGAGACCAGAGGCCTTTCCAGTCTCATCTCGGTGGATAGTACCACCGGGGAGGTCGGGGGCTGCATGGGCCCCCATTTCATCCAGTGCAGCGGAATTACACCACATAGAATGAAGATCGAACGAGTCAATCAAGATCGGTCGAGAATCAATACTATCCAGCATGCTCGCAAGGGCAACACCGTTGGTAGTAGATTGAATCCATCCTCGGCAAAGAATACGAGGTACGGATGGGTTTGCTGTCGCGTATGATTTGATAGTTTCTTGGATCTGCTCAAGAGACGTGCATTCGATGAGGTTCACTTTACGCAGTGAGTGGCCATAGTGCAGAATATGCACGTGGGCATCAATGAAGCCCGGGACCACGACACGATTCTCCAGATCAACAACTGTGGCGCCATTGGGAATTTTGGTATCGTCAAGTGACCCGACATATGAGATCTGGTCATTCTCGACGATCATCCCATCGGCGAACTCATTGCCACCTTTGCCGGAGGAGAACGATGGCGCGAAGATTCGCCCGTTGCGAAATACAGAAGTCATTCTCAACTTGTGCAAGGAGTAGTATCGAGATGAAGTTTCGAATGCGTTGAATGGTTTGCTGCTTTAACAAGCTATTTATTGAATGGCATACGTCGGGCAGACGGAGGTAAATGAAATGCCGGGGTCTCTAGAAGTTTCCCCCAATGATTGGTACTGGATGGTGAGTTGGTGGTTGATTGAATTTTGGGAAATGGAGAGATGGGGAAATTGAGATATTCGGAGAATAGTCCGCTACCACTTCACGAGGAGGGGGCTTAAGGAATGGCGTCGCAATGGCGATATCGAGAGCAAAGGCGGAGTTCCGTCTCATTGATTGGCGAAGCATTGATAGGCGAGGTTGGAATTGCGGGGCGGCGCAATTTGACGCAATTGGTCAATCTGAGATGGGTGGCGTCGAAATAGTAGAGTCCGTCATGCGGACATAAGATAAACGAATCGGCAAACTATGGATCTTCAATGAATATCAATCGAGTATCATGGCTGCCTGGTATGAAATATGTAGGATGGGTGTGTTGGATATTGATAGATTGCGTCGGGGTATACTTACATGCCGAGAACAAGGTGCAGAGGAGATGCACACTTCCCTTGCCGTCACCTCAAACGATGAGAGACCAATTGATTAAGCTACTAACGAGTGGAGTCGGAAGTTTGGTGATTGCCCTAGGTCGGATAAGGGTAGCTAAGAGGGTTTCTGGAAGATCTGAGCTGCAAACCCTTAGGTAAATCTTATTACCCCGACCTCCCCCAGCTCTCCTGATAATATTTCCCCGCAAATACAGAATTTGAGACATGATAAGCTTGACAAGATTCTGCTCTGTCATTGGCTATTGCTTCAAACTTCCCTTTTCAGAATGGATCAGTTCCACGCCTACTTCTTAGGTTCGACGTTGAGTGGCTACAGATCATCGCCATCCCCAGCCGATGATGATAAGGCAGAGTGAACTCATCAGCCAGAAGTCCCGTTGACTATACCGAAGATTTAATAAAATGGGCTCGAAACCTTCTAACCGCTAATTATCCCTGACCCGAGGAACTTTTTTCATTCTCCTGCTTGAGTATCGCGGCCTCAAGAAGCCCTAAAGCGATGTCCCCACACAGTCAAAATATCGATCCTGCCTGGCCACCAGGGACAGTTCGTCTTGATGGTAGGTGCAAAATCCTTCAAACTATCGGTCTGAAGCTTTCCTCGTCTGACATTATATTAGACCTCAACGCTGGCTCCGAAGTCATCCTGGAGCCGAAGCCTAGCAAAGATCCAAATGACCCCTTGGTGAGTATTCCCGACCTGCATGCTCCAATAATGAGGGCCGTGCTGATTCATATCAAAACAAAGAACTGGCCACGATGGAGGAAGCATCTGAATTTTGGCCTTGTCTCCTATTATGTTGTGATGGTCATGGCATTGTGAGCAATAGACTCTGACTCCCCTTCCTGTATGAAACTAACGAATCCAGGGTCAATGTCGCCACTGTCACTTGGGGCCCTCTCAACATCGAACTGGGATTTAGCTTCGCTCTACTTAACGATAGCTACGCCGCTGGCTGTGGCGCTCTTGCAGTCGGCGGGATCTTCCTCATCCCCTTTGCCCTCAAATTCGGCCGACGACCAATCTATGTTTTGAGCACTGCGATTCAATGCGGAATTAGTATTTGGTCTGCTCGAATGCAAAATGTGGCAGATCTCATGCTGGTCAATATTCTGAGTTGTATTGTTGGGGCACTTTCTGAGGTGATGGTGCAAATGACGGTCGCCGACATTTACTTCGTTCACGAACGAGGACTTATGAACACCATATACTACTGGTTCATGACAGTTGGCACCTCCCTTGCACCTCTGGCGGGAGGGTTCATTACCCTTTCGCAGGGCTGGCGCTGGGTGTGGTGGTGGATGGCCATCTTGTTCGGTGCAGGACTCCTCGCCTTCATCTTTCTCTACGAAGAAACGATGTTTGCTTTTGAACCGATTGATGGAGTCCCTGTGGCCGACAGGACGGCACCCGCACCTCCAGGAGACAAAGATGCCGAAGCATTGGTTCATGGAGATGTCGCTATCGCGAAACGAGATGAAGTGCCTTATGAGCCAGTTGAAGTCGACTATTCGATTCCGAAGAAAACGTACCTGCAAAAGTTAGCACTGTGGTCAGATTCGCCAGTATCCTTCGGGCAAGTGGCCAAGCACAGCTATCGGCCATTCCTCATCATGTTCAGCATTCCTGCCGTCCTTTTCATGGCCATTGAGTATGGCATCATGACCGCCTGCACGACGGTTCCGGTGACGACCCTTTCCTCTGTTATGACGCTACCGCCTTATAATTTTGGGTCAGCTCAAATTGGTCTCATGGGTATTCCCCCATTTATTGGGACCTGCCTCGCCACCGTTATTTGTGGTCCTTTGAGTGACTCAATAGCTCTTTATCTGGCGAAGAGAAATGGGGGCATTTATGAGCCAGAGATGCGCCTCTGGCTCTGCTTAGTGTTCGTACCTCTTGTCCCTGCTGGACTTTTCATGTTTGGCATTGGTCTCAACAATGGCTCTCATTGGATCTTACCTGCCTTCGGCCTTGGTGTTTCAGCTTTTGGAGTTGTTCCCGCCAGTAGTGCTGCCCTCACATATCTGACGGATGCGTATACCGATGTAAGTTTGCAATCCTTGAGACCTGCGAATGGGGTGCTAATTATCTATTATAGATTATCGCGGATTCCGTTGTTGCACTAACCTTCATTCGGAACGTAATCTCAACTCTATTTGTATTTGTCCTTCAACCTTGGGTTGATCGTGTCGGCTTGAATTGGTTCTATATCACTTTCGGCTTGATCACAATGGTGGTTATGTTTGGGAATGTCTTTTTCATCTACTTTGGAAAGACATTCCGTATCAAATTCGCACACCGGTATCGTCACTTTGGAGCTGAGATCTCGGTTCTTTGACAACCTCACTCGTTGTGCTAGAAAGAACTTGAAAGCTAGGAAATCGGGGAGTATCTCCCTTTATTTGAGTCCGTAATAGTCTATTTGAAATTTTATTTCTAAATAGTGCCCATTACCTACAGATACCGGGGCCCGCGGACATCCGATGCCTCTACGCAATACTAGCAATGAATAATCAAGTTACTAGTATCTCCTACTAGGGTAGCCATTGTCCGCATTTATACTTTTGATTTATTTTAATGCTAAGTTCTTCGGCTATCTCGTCCAACCATATACCTTTCAAGGTTGCACTGGTCTTGCCGAGAAGTAAATCAGCGAATGATATTCCTCCACTCCCTTTCAAGAAGGTCCCTCGAGAGCGGGGAACATGCAGTAGGAAGATAATCACTTCCGAGATCCCGCAACTTTATAAATATCATCTACACCTGGGCACCTGTAATATGATGCCTTTCAACAAAATCCAAATTTTACCAATATAATTCAAATCATATTAATGACCGACAGCTCGGGAATGGATACATGTAAAGTTGCAATTATACAGCTTTGCCCGAAGGTATCGTCAAGCTTAACATACCCATATGCCGTGATTTTATATACTAATGGATGTTCCGTGGATCCCAACAGCCAAATGAGATAAAGGACAACCATCGACGAGCGATCTCATTTATCCGGGAAGCCGCCACGAGCGGTGCGGATTTGGCGGTTCTTCCAGAGTATCACTTAGCCGACTTTTTTCCCAGTCATGATTCCGCAATAAGACAGCAGTGCGCCAACTGGAAGACCTATCTAAATGCGTATTGCGACCTTGCCAAAGAATGCAATATTTGCATCGTACCTGGTTCTCTTGGAGAATTGCACGACGACAATACACTCGTCAATGCCGCCTATTTCATCGACAACAATGGAGAGATAAAAGGGAAATATGAAAAGAAAAATCTCTGGCATCCGGAGCGACCGTTTGTAAAGAGCTCTAAAAATGATAGTCGCCATGTTGCATTCGACACGCCTTTGGGCAAGGTCGGAATTCTGATCTGCTGGGATTTAGCCTTCCCTGAAGCATTCCGAGAGCTTATCATGCAGGGTGCAAAGATAATCATTGTACCTGCTTTCTGGAGATACAGTGACGCATCGGAAGTTGGGTTGAAGCGAAATCCAAAGTCGGAGGGTGCCTTCTTAGACGCGGCTGTTGTAAGTCGCGCGTTCGAGAACACTTGCGCTGTTTTGTTTTGCAATGTTGCCGGGCCGGCAAGTGAGGGATTTGCTGGGCTCTCTCAAGTCGCAATGCCATTTCTCGGCTGCGTGGACAAATTTAATAATAGCGACGAGGGGATGAGAATCATTTCTCTCGATATGAATATCTTAGAGGAGGCTGAGGTTGCCTACAAGATTCGGGAAGATATGGCCACTCCAGATTGGCATTATGGCTACCGTCAATAGAATGCGATCAATTCTAGTCATGGCTGCCATTTCACATTTCTACAGAGACACGGGACATGATACTATTAAAGAGGGTGAATTTCACTTGTATTGACAGGGTAGTAAGCTAGTGGCGCTGCTAATGCCGACGATTCCGTTAGCTTGCCTTAAATCCGAATAAGTTGCGAGGGACCAGTCTAGATTTGGGGGTTTATACCTCGCTTATTTACTGGACGGACTTAGGCTTGTGCTTGTCTAAGCCTGTGGCGTTTCAGGGGGTGGTTTATGTACGAGTAGGATGTCGCTCATTTCCCACACCGCTGGGGGCGTCACGCAACACCGGTGCAAGACAACGGTCATCCCATGAGAGTCGTTTGCCAGACAGGTTTGAAAGCTCCTTTCCACTTTCCAATGTGATATTGGGGGCGATTCCTTCACGATTGGGGCGATTCCCCGGGGCTAATGGCCATAGCGTGGAAAATGGTCGAAACCAAGGGGCACAAAGTGGTTCGGGCTACGCCCGAACTCCACTTTTGCGACCCCATGAGAAAATGAAAACATGGAAAAGCTAATATAGCCTCATTCTGGGTTAATTTTAGGCGACGAGGCCCGATTAGGTTGGCTTGGCTCATATTTAGTCCTGCATTTCCCCCGAGGCAAGATTATTTTTCATCACGTCCAGAGTCCCCATATACCTTCGTCTGTCAATCCACTTTCTCCCTTTCTACTCTACAGTCACTTCAAGATGCAATTCAAGACACTCGCTGCTCTTCTCTTTGCCTCGGCAGCTCTTGCTGCCCCGGCCCCTGATTCCACCGCCACCGCGGAATCTTCCTCCTACGACGATTCCGACAATTATGACTCCGCTCTTGAGAGTATTAACATCCCATCATCCGTCATGGAGATCCTGGCTACTGCCACCGCGGAGATTGCCTGGGCCAACAGCATGTACACCGATTCTGCTTACGGTCAAGCCGAGGTGACCCGTGTTGCAGACGGTAAATTCCCTTCCTGGGTCACCGAACTTCCGGAGAGTGCGCAAACCTACGTTGAAAATGAGCTTCAGGCTGAAGCTTCTGCGTACTTGGCATCCGAGAGTCTGACATCCGCTGCCACTGACGATGCCTCGGCCACCGAGACCGGAAGCTCGGCTTCTGACTCGTCTGCTGCTGTCACCAAGACCAGCAGCGAAACCTCCACCGAGACCAACACTGGTAGCAGCTCCGGAACTGCCACTTCCTCCGGGACTGCTTCTGCTTCCTCCAAGTCTGGATCTTCCACATCTACCTCCACTGCCGGTGCTCCCGCTGCCACTGGCGGCATCGCCCTGAGCCTTGCCGGTGCCGCCGGTGTCCTGGGTCTTGCCCTTGCCCTGTAATGCTTTAGAGCTCGCAAAAAACCACTCTACATGTTCTTGGCGAGTTCCAGGCGTTTCCTTGATTCTTTTTACCATTCCGATCGATTCAAACGATTGAGCTCACGTGTCGACGCAAAGCGCTTTGTGATATTAGCATTTTAATAATTTTGAAACTGTACAAGTACCCAATCTGAAACAAATATATCATATCTTTGAGTCAATTAAGTATGAGGCTCAATTGCCAAACCCGATCGCTGTAGTTTGCTTTTCTTCGGGATCCACCTGCGCAGATCACCAGGAACCCGGCGACATGAGAAGCTTTTCTGGTGGAGTCATGGAAATATTGCCTTGGCTTTGGCATAAAACCATATGCAGGCGGCATAAATAGTAGCCTTCAAGTTAAAACCCAGGTAGACGTACCAGCCATAGCGAAGAGCCTCCAGCAAGCAGTAAAAGAATCAATGCCCCCCAAGGCCAGTGCTGCAATCGTAACCATGATCCCGGCGGAAAGCTAGAGGTAGACAAGCTACTAGTATGGCATCCAGATAATGAGAAAGCGGTTGTGATGAGGATATCTCATTCAATCACGAGATAGCCCCCCCGCAAGAAGACCAAAGGGTATCTAGGAATACTTGATTTCCCTTGGCCGTCTGCCAAAGTACTGGCCATTCAGACCGCCACTTCTTCAATTCTCGGGTTTCTATGAGATATCAGTAGAGCCATCATTTGTAAACCAAAAAAAGCAAGGCGCTTATTCCTCTCTCCTCTGGGTATCCGAATTAACCTCTCAATAGAGAACTTCTAATTCGTTCTCTATTTATTTTCAAAAGGAGTTGTCTTATGGGATTTCTACTAACAGAAAACTGGAACTGGACAGAATTTAAAGTCATAGATTCTCGTGGCCAAAAGTTTTGGTGGCTGAAAATTTCCGTCGATCAGTATCGGTCGACTGCTAGTACTGGTCTTTCATGTTACTCGTACCAGTCAAAAAATAACATATCAATCTTTTTCAGAAGTAAACCCCGCGAAATAGTGGGAAGGGGATTGGAATGACTCCTCAACCCGGGTGTTCAAACGCCAGAAAATTGTTGTTTGGACGCAGCTGCTGGAAGACCCGCAAGGGGTGCATCTAAAATCCTTAGGTGGTAACTAACGCCTGGGCAAGTCTTTCGGGCACTTGAACAAGCTAGCTTCTTTTTGTCCGGGTTATGATTCACGAAAATAATAACTAGTAGCCCCCGGCAGAAGCGAAGCGACTTCTTGGACCGTTTACGAGCCTCTTGTTGATTGGTGGGGCATACGTTAACGTTGATCAGAGAGTTGCCAAGTTCATTACACGAGCACGCCCCCTCAGCATATTGGCTGCAAGGGTTCAAGAAAAAGCCCACTGGGGGCCAACGCGCCCGTGTTCTCCTTGATCGACCAAGTGACCTTCCATATTTGGTTTGGCCTGAGGCTGAGTGCTATCTTTGTCCCCAGGAGTACGAAGTACGAGTACATTTCCAATACATTTAAAGAGCCTCCCACGTCTAAATTTCGACTACACACTTTCACAGCCCCAATTTTGAAATACAGCCAACATGGAACACAACAAGGACTCAACGCCAGTGGCCAGCCAGTCAGTCGATGCGACCGCGCCGACTCACGATCTCAGTTCCACAGCAGCAGCAGAGACGACAGCAAATGCCACTACCACCACAGAAACAACAAGATCAGTCGCGATTCCCGCAACAGAGGAGCAAGTGCAAACTATCGCATCCGATGCTGTACCTCCCCCCGCAATATGAACGGTATGCTCGCTTCAACTATCTGGATTATACATGCTAACGGTATCTTTTTTATTATCAGACACGAGAAAGAAGTGACGCCAGCACCAAACACGGCCGTACCCAACCCCGAAACCTATCCTCCGCATGAAAAGACTGCATGGCAATCGGCAACACAGGCCCCGGCTCCTCAGCCCGGGCAAGGTCTCGTCGTCCAGAGAGCTGTCGAGTTGAACCAGCTCAACGAAGAGCCGCGTTTGATCATCTGCCCCTTCTGTTACCAGGAGGCGATGACCCGAGTTGAGAAGGAGAGCACTAGTGCCACCGGGTAAGTTTTATTTCAAAACAAAGTCTTCGTCTATTTTCTTTGCCTGCTAACCTCATGCGCCATTCTACAGATTGGCGGCAGTGGGCTGCTGTCTCATCGGCGGGATCTGCCTTGCATTCCTCCCCTTTTGCATGGAAATGTGTCACGACTGCCATCACTTCTGTACTAAGTGTGGGCAGAAGGTTGCCATCCGTCCGCATGACGGCCCAGTGCAACTTTTTGCGCCCCATCCTCCCGTCGTCGCCACGGCGCCCGAGCCTGTGAAGGCGCCCGAGCCTGTGGCGATGACTCAGGACCCTAGCGGAAAGCACTAGGGGCTTAGCGGGAAGAACTAACTATTAATGTGTCACAGCGTTTGCTTTTGTTTTCAAAATTTCTTTCCTGGCGGGCCACTCCTTTTCTAGTGGCCCCGGGGGCTAGTATAGTCATGGGGGCGAAACCCCTGCCTGGGCCCACTGCTTGAAGCTCGAGGCTCAACCCGGACCCGAACCACCTCGGCAAAATGAAGGAGATATGTTTTACGTCTAAATTTGTACCTAATCGATGCTCTTTTTTATTTGGAAGAACAATAATGATCTCTCCGATTACGCTGAGATGAAAGTCTAATGGATCTTAATTTGCGACCGTGATGTTACTCGTAAAGTTTTATAGTTCGTAATTGGTAGTATTTAGTTACTATACTTGGCCTTAAATTACTGGTACACTTTCAGCTGCTCAGGCTAGCGAAATAGACGATCACTCCTGCGCCCAAGACTAATACTAATATCATCGTTTCTCGGCCTATGTTTTGAATAACGCAGATGGAAAATGAAACTCACGTGTCAGGAAATGAGAACTAGCCAAGGGATTGCAGGGCCAAGAAACCAAATCCAAGCGACATGTGACGGCTAGTGGCTATTATCATAGAACTTTCGATTTCTCTTGGCATGGCGTCTAGTATAATTCCACAACTAGGTTTCATTTATGCATGCTCACTATTTATATGCCACAAAAGTACCGCCTCATCTAACTGGTCATTGATTCCGCGCCTAATGTCCGACACCATGACGGAGCCGCATTATTGCCCCTTCGAAAATTCGAATACCAGATCGTGCACATTCAATATGTATAGACCCTGAAAATGGGAATTAGAGGCGGAGCCCATTGGAACTCTTGACTCCTGCTCTCAAACTTCTGGTTACTTCGAGAGATATTTGAAGTTGCTAATATCTTTTAATAATAATGGGTATTTGATATGATATTATGATAAATGAGCGAGGGCTTCAATGGAAGTCAAGGCTGGCCATACAGCCTACTATGTTGGTTCTCTTTGCCAATTTGGAAAGAATGCAACCTCCTTTGAAACGTGCGCACGGGCCCATGCTTATTTCAGTCTGTGTCATGGCGAATTTTAGAGGGGCAATTTGATGATATGATCCGGTCCATAATCTGTTGGAATCGAGCCGGAGTGGCAGTTATTCAACAGTACGACGGAGTCTCGTACCAGTAGAAGGTTGATTTTACAAGAGATATAACCCAAATCCCGTTTCAACAGATCTCTTGCATCCATCATCTCGGGATCGTCAAAATTCCGTCAATAAGCGGCTGCGACCTTCCCGTTGCCGAAGTCCCCAGCAGAAGCACGTCTTCGGGCTTGATCCAGACTCGGCAAAGAAGCGGTTTTGACCGAGCGCTAGCAACGATATGGGAAAGACTTGAATCTTTAGCAGCATTGGCAAGTAAGAAATATCCAAGGTTATTGGCTCCGCCCTGGCTGTGCGGGCCGATGTGGGGAAACCCGGGCTTTTGGCAATGCGCTTAACACAAATTTCTCCAGCACGCCATCGATTTCATGAATGAGTACAGAATTCTTCGAGGCTGCAAGGCGCTAAAATAAAAAGTAGATATACCAGAGCATCATTCAATACACTTCTAATAAAAATTTGTTTCGTCAAATTCGCATTTTGGATTATTTGCAGGCTTTTGGACCATCAGATTACCATGACTGAGCCAACACCGATATCGGTGACAGCCGGGGATGCGCCAACAACAGGACGTGTTTGGTATCGGACAACTCTTTACAATGCGTTCGTTATTGGAAGCGTGGGCTTCCTGGCTCCAGGACTATGGAATGCCATGAACTCACTGGGCGCAGGAGGAGCTGAAACGCCCTACCTTGTCAATGCAGCAAATGCTCTTGTATTCGGGTTGAGTGGGTCATCCAAATCGAATTGTTTATCAAGAGAAGGGGATATATTCCGACTGACTTTGGTGTTTTAGTGGGTTTTCTATGTTTGTTTGGTGGCCCCATCGCCAACCGCATTGGAATGAACTGGACTCTATTGCTAGGTGTCATTGGATATCCGATTTACTCGTGAGCCAATTCGGATCCGACAAAAGTCGAGGATTAATACTAATTTATTGGCTTACCAGTGCGGCTTTATATACAAACAACCGTTATGTGAGCATTCAACGATTTCAAGAGCCAGAATAAGAACACGAAATGACTAATATTTGAATTAGGGAAATGAATGGTTTGTACTCGTTGGAGCCGTTGCGTGTGGTCTTTCGTGAGTTCTTCCGTTCCATTAGTACACAGAAATGGGAACCTTATCCTGATAAAATTAGGGCCGGTCTTTTCTGGGCCTCCGAAGGCGCTGTGGCACTTGGCTATCCCGAGCCTGCGAAGAGAGGCCAGTATATGAAGTGAGTACAGCTCGGGTGATTTAACTTGAAATTCATCTCTGACTCTGATTAGTATCTGGCTTTGGTTCCGAACCGGTGGCCCATTGCTTGGAAGCGCTATTGTTCTTGGACTAAACCAGTAAGATATTCACTTGAGACTATGCTCATTATAGTTTGATACTAACACCTGAGAAGCTCTGCTGCAGCAAAGAGCAAAGGAAAGGTTGGCTCAGGTTCGTTAACCATGATGTTATTCTTATGAAACTCTCAAGAGTGCTGCTAATGTGGGATCCGCTCTAGAAACCTATTTAATTTTCGTCGCCTTGCAATGCCTTGCAGCTCCAATTGCCATTTTCCTCACTCGACCGGAAAAGGTGCAACGTGGTGACGGAAGTAAGGTCAAGATTGTACTTCAAGACTCATGGGCTGCTGAGATGAAAGAACTTTGGAGACTTTCCTGCCGCAAAGATGTAAGTTTTTAGGACTCTGAAACATCCAAGTCAGTTACTAATGGTTGAAAATTTAGGTTCTACTGCTTCTTCCTGTTTTCTGGGCATCATACTTCAATCAATACGAAGGAAGTGAGTGTTTTCTTTTCGAAGGGACAGGAATTGAAGACCCAAATCAAGTTTCTAACATGTTTTAATAGACTTTGAGGTCTATTATTTCGGGGTTCGGGCTCGCGCTTTGATTGGCCTTGTTTGTAAGTTTCGATGAAAATTAACTCTTGATGATTCTGCGGAACTGACAAGTGTTCATAGCATACATCGGAACGCTTCTCTCATCGTGGCTCATTAGCAGATTCCTGGATTACAAGAACCTGCCAGTGAAGAGCCGAATCATGTACAGGTAAGATTTCCTCCTATTCCATTCTTTCGAAGAAAACTTTTACTAATTAGGTGCCTCAGTTTCTATTACGTTGTTATCGTTCATGTCATCGCCTGGGTCTACGGGTGGGTTGTTCAAGAGATGTACACAGCCAAACCCCCATCCTTGGATTGGGCCGACAAGGGCTTCAGCCGAGGTTTATTTGTGGTCATTCTTTGGGGTAAGAAACTCATTTCAGCCGTTCTTTCGGTATACATCTAATCCCATTTTCACAGAATTCTCCCGACAGGCTTTGCAAAACTGGATGTATTATATGATCGCGACAAAGACCGATAACATTTCGGAGCTATGTAAGTCGCCGGAATAGCTCCCTTGCTACTGTTCATTTACTGACATGAGCAGCCCGCCTATCTGGAATCTTGCGTGGACAGGAAAGTTTCTCGCAGGCCGTCTCGTATGGTTTGAACACTAAAGAGTGGTTTGGCGGAAGAGTGCCTCTTGCAGTGAACACTATTCTTCTCGGTTCGTAACCAATTCTACCAAGAGCATCGTCCCATTGGTACTTTCGGTTGATTTTATACAAAATACTAATTATCTTGCATTATAGGCCTTGCTGTGTTTCCTACTTGGTTGGCTATCAAGGACCACGAGCCCATCGAACACGCAAGCAACGATGAGTCTCAGACAAAAGGACGGGACGAGGAGGAGACTTCGGTCAAGAGTGGCGAAAAGGTCGACTTTGTTGTCAAACAAGCCTCCGTGGCTGAATAAATACCTAATATCTCCCATCATTCAACATGAGATAAACAATTAATTAATCAGAGATGTCCTACTAGTATTTACATTACATATAATATTACGACAAACCGCTCTAATGTAAGGCTGCGTAAATAATCTTTCCAAAGTTTCCATTTTGACATCGACTATCCTGTGTTTGTATAAATAGGAGGTGAAACCGAGGACTCGACTTTACTTGGAAACATCTAAATTTGCTCTATTCATGTAGCAATGAACAAACTATAATCCCATAAGAAACCCCCACTCAAATATGCACCTGCCATTGGCCACTCATAGTCCCATTCGAGTAGCCATCCAGAGTCTTATTCACCTCATCCAAGTCTAGACCCTCGATAACTTGAAAGCTAGTCGGTTTGATTTTTCCTTCTGCAACAAGACCACTAACCCGCTTCCACAAAGGAACACTAGTAGCAGGTCTCGCATTCGAAGCACCCAGCACATTCAGTGTCTCAAATCCTAGAGGCTTTTTCGCCGATAACTTCGTTTCATCGACCGGTCCCCTAGGTCTTAAACGAGCGAATTTACCCGTCTTGGTGTTTGACAAAGCTTCGACGCCAATATACTGATCTTCCGGTGGATTAACAGTATCAAGGGCGTATACCAGATCATCTCCAACAAGAGTCTTCACATCAGCTGCAATTTGTCTTCCCGGCTTAGTTCTATCGATGATGTGTGTTGCACCCAGGGCCTTCAGATCTGCTTCGCCTTTTAGGCTAGCGACAACGATAATTTTGCCGATTCCTGCTATCGAAGCAAGCTGAATGGCGAATCTTCCAGTATTTGAGCCACCACCAACGATGAGGATTGATGCTTCTTGGTAATTGAATTCAAGTGCAGCCGGGTCCCAAGGAGCTGGTATATTGAAACCAGTAGAATCGAACAACGCAACAGCTGCGGTGACCAGATTGGTTGGCAGTGCTGCAAGTTCGGCATCAGTATATCCTGGAGGTACCTTTGCGGAGAATTTGGTATCCATGATTGAGTATTCCTGGAGGCCTTGAGTGTCGTAATTGGGATGTGGAGGTACTTTTGTTTCAGTACTGGTAATTGCCAGTAAAGCTTGTCCGAATATGTGGTCTCCTTGCTTGAAGTGCGTGACATTGGGACCGACATGAACCACGTGGCCTGCAATGTCCGAGGCCAGGACCGCTGGAAGAGATCCTTTTATAGAAAGTCCATCGTCACGAGACTTCGCATCGTGGGGATTCAGGCCAGCCACGGTGATCTTGACAAGGACTTCCCCATTCTTAGGCTCAGGGATGGGCCGCGTAGCTTTGCTCAAAGGTTTCCCTATTTCAGTCACTAGGAGAGCAGTTTGGCATTGCGACATCTCGAAGATAGAACTGTAACAATCTGGAAAGAGTTACTATGGTTTTTATGGGTACCTTTCAAAGATTTCGTGCAGGTGCCGGTACCAATTCCAAGGTTATTATATAGATTCCGATCTCTTCCTATAATCTACTAGTATGATATGTACTAAGCTTCTCTCTTTCATTTCATTATTATTAATCGCTAAGCGGACTTAGGGCTCGCTGAAAGCCGAATAACTTCCAACATTAAAGATAGTGTAAACAGTAAATGTAATTTGGGGGCCTTATTGAACCATTTTCATATTCAGCTGCCAGCCTATTCGTAGGTTCAGCTAACCTCGCTGATTTTTCAAAGTATATCTTGTCTTTGGATGATAATTTTCAATGTTCCAATATGTTCTTCGCCAAATTTTGTATAGCGTAAGGGCATTTTTTTGGTTTGACACAAGACTCAAATAAATCATATTCAGCTTTTGCTGAGCAGACAACGATCATTCATTCTCCGTGATGAATAATTTGCTTATTCTGCATAAATCCAGCTGATCTGAAAATAATGTACAAACTATATACCAGTAGGGGTGGGGTCAATACGATATTCTCCTGGTACTGGTACGGCTGTCACCGGATGATGTCAATTGCGGGGAACATCACTCTGACATCACCAGCCGCCTCGTCTTCGCCGCGACGGGACAGCTCTCAAGTTTGTCCATTATATACTTGCATTTGATTGTATTTATGTATTTTTCTCAATCCTAAGTAGTCTCATCAATGATCATAACAATTCGTGGTCATTCAAAGAAATCAAAAAGTGGTCGTCGGATCCATATCATCCACCAGCGCAACGCGAAATCCCAATTTATTCGTCCAATTTAGGCTCCGTGGTATGCTGGGGATAGATTTGAGGGAAGAATGGGCCTTCAGGCGACAATCATTAGTTCTTGTGCCGTTGAGGAGAAACATTTGCGAGTTCGTCCCTCAGGAACGTAGATGCCATACCTCTTGCAGGGTTATTCTCGTCCGACATGTGGTCAGTGATTTGATGAAGATCTTCAATAGCGTGCTCGTGTGCAAGCTCGGCACAGATAGCTTGGGAGGAGCTGTTTTTGTCAGCGACCCTGACAATCATTCTGAGGTTTTGTGAGAGAAGTCTCGACATACGGTGCTACATTTCGGTTCTCGTAAACGATCGTCTCGAAGTCGCTCATTCTGCGTACCCCAGTTCTCGGTGTATTCTTCTTGTCATTTCCATCAATCGAAGTACGCTTCTGGACAAATGTTGGGTCCAACGGGTTGTTGTCGATATTAGTTCCGACCATCTTGGGTGGTCGAGTCGAGAGTAAAATTGGTTTCAGGCTGATTGTCGGCAGCTTGGGTGTATTTATCCTGTTAATAAAATGCAGTTGGTGTAGTAGGCCACTTGGAAGAATCATGAGATGAAAAGAACTTCCCAGGCCTTTTAAAGCTAAGTGCGGGGAGACTGTCCCGTGGCACTCGGCATATGATGTGGCAAACCTATGATATAAAGACTATTTGGAGAGAACGAGGAGCCAATCGCTAGTACCCGCTCCTAGTGGAATTCAAAATCGGTGCTAGCTATTTTAGACAGAGGTTTGAAATCTAGATTACGTATTGAATATTTCAGCTACCCTCGAAATTGCATCTCCAGTCGCGATGATCATGAAAGAACCAGCAAACGCCACCGAATACGTAGCCACATCTCAGCTGTCCGCCTTCTCGCCTCCGTGATAAGTTTGATCAAGGACTTGTATTACTAGTAAGTTCCAAAGTTAGTACTATTATACGCCCAAAGCTTCATCCTCGTATATACCGCATTGCAACGTAATCATTTTAAACTCCAGGAGTCCACTGGCTTGTCTTGAGAAGTTTCATTTTTTGAATGTGACAGATTATACATTAGTTGCAAATATTTGGCAGCTGAAACAACATCTTTCTCTTCATCTCGTATGGCCTATCACAGCTCAAGTATTAGACCGGAATGCCATCACAAGCTACCTGTAAATCAGATCGCTTCCCATAACACAAATATGTATCCATAGACCGTATTTATTTCGAAGAAAATATTCCCGTTCCTAGTGATGTCCAGATACCCGAGATCTTGTACTTCAGCAGAGTCCTTCTTCAGTCAACCTCGAATGTTCGCTTTTGCTTGCCCTTAGTAGACGACAATAGGCCTATTTCTTGTCGCGAGCGGTCGGTAGGGGAGTATCGCGGAGACGTCCCTTGCAGTCATAGAGATCCGGCTTCTCGAAGTAGCGCGCACGGTTGGCCCAGTCACTTCCAATGTTGCTTCGCAGGACAAATTCAGGGAGGTCATATGGGGTTTCGTCAATGCGCGGATCATAGTCTTCGCTCCGCTCGAATATAAACTCCCAAAATTCAGCTCGAAGGTTGCTTTTGCGACCTCGACCCCAGTACTTCTCTTCTGGGTCAATGATGCGGCGATCCTTGGGGGAGAAATAGAAAGCCTCGCGAAGTTGCTCTCTAGTAAGGTTCAGGTCGGCACCATGGGGGAAACCTTCGGGGATGACATTGTATTCACCTCCGGGTGTCGCCGGGGCTGAAAATGTCGAGCTCAATGACGGAGAAGACTCAGGCGGAGAGGGGGGCATGTCACGAGTTCGGCTTCGTCGAATGGTGGGTGTTTTGGGAGACTCGGGGATCACGACAGCGTCCATGGGCTGAAACAATCTCTTGGACTTGGAGATTTGGCGATGTTTGGGCTTTTCGCGTGGCTTTTCGAATGCAAACCGGTACACCTCCAGAACAAGGAAAGCCAGGAGTACGGTAATGATCACAGAAAGGAGAAACGAGTTGAAGCTCCATCTAGCGGGTGGCAGAGCAATTTCCGGCTCCGGGTCATGGGCAATCCACCTCGGCGGAGGATTGAACATCCTTTCAATCGGAAGTGAATGGTTGAACTGAAGAGTGAATTGGAACGAGTGACTTGAGGGTTAAATGCAATGGGTTGGTGTACAGTGATGATGGTAGTAGAGGAGGGTGAGGAGAAGGGTAAGGGGGAGGGAAAGAGAAAGGGAGAAAGAAGAAAGTATTGCAAGAGTGAAAGTAAGTTCCAGATGAGGAAGGCACTGAGCTTATACAAAATGGACTCGGGGAAGGTACGACCCTGGTTGATGCCTGAGGCCACAATATACTTATAACTATACTACGACTAGTAGTATACCACCATTCACTAGTAGTATACTTGGTGAATATAGAATGCCCTCTCGATTGATATCAACCAAAGAAGACTCTGAAAATATCCAGTCGTCTTGATAACCCGATGGCCAATGTTCACATTGCTAACGAGTCGGGTAGGCCACTGAGGCAAGACTAAAGTAACACATCAACTTTAGATTTGAGGAAGCTTAAGTTAAGACTCTTTTCAATAAATACTCATTTTCAACTTCAAATGAAAAGTAGACTTCGTGAGCTAACCCATCTGCAACCTTCAAGGTAATCTGTCAGAACATCTATGGTTGTCCGTAATGCATAGAATATATTCTGGGGGTCCAGGAGCAACAGTGACACTAGTTGACTTGCGCACACTTTGTCTTATACTGGACCCGGCCCGAGGCGGGGCATGCGGAAGGTCAAAGTGGTTGTGTGTGACCACGACGAGGCACTGTTATTCGTTGAGTTTACTGGTGATCGCACTGTCTGAATATCAGCAGTGGGCGGCAACTTGAACCATGGAACTCTTGGAGGCGCTGGAGGCCCATGAACCCGAGCAGGAGAGACTCGACAAAGATTTATTTCCCCTGTCAGTCTACTAGATCTGTGGTCATGGAACGAATACTAGTACTATGGCACTTCTGTGGTCAATCGAAGCACAGTTCCTTCCCATGTCAAGATACAGCCGACCTCAACATACTGATCTACACACCATTATCATTTACAACCAACGCGGCTACAATATCCCCGATACTAACTAGATGCGAATCTCGCAAGTCCAGACCCAGCAAATAGAAATGCGGGGAGGCTCTCAGATCGGATGCACAGAAAATCATTTAGCAAATGCTATCTTCTAACAAAATCACCATGATCTACTAGTCCGACCCCAAACCGACGAACCAGCGAGTCGTGAATGGAAACTCCCCTCGGGGAGTGGCCCCACACTAGTCCCAGAAGAGTTATTGTCTGGAGAAAGGTGGATTTTTTCCCACCCGAAGCTTGAATGGGGGACGGGTATCGCCTGGTAGTCGAAGTTGCGTGAACAGGAAAATTTTTCTTGTCACACTCGACATTTAAGCTCGTTCTTTTCTTTGTTTTTCATTCTCATCCTATCTTCTTGGCGATATTCTTGGAACTTCTCGGCGCAGAGCTTGATTCAAGTATATCCAAGTCACTCGCTGTTCAAGTTGGGGTTGGATCCATCCTTCGCTGAAAGCGGAGACGTGAGGTCATTTCTCTTCGGATTTCTTTTTCGCCTTCGCCCTATTAGGCAGGCTGTGGCAGCCATAGGTTATCTGATCAGTAGCTACACGCTGCGGCAGGAATCCAACAGCCCTTTGAGAATATAATATCTTCTTTGTGAAGATTCGCGGGGGATATGGTTTTCGCACGTGGCGATGTCTCCGGCCACGACGATCAAACGCTAGGTACGGATGGACCCTGCAGCATTTCCGGGGTAAAAGCCGTCTCTACTATCAACACACACACGCTGACACTGCATAACAGAGCATCAAGTTTCCGCGCGAAATATCACAGTAGTCTCATGGGACAACGATGACGACCCTGACAATCCATACAACTGGTCCCTTTCTCAAAAATGGACCCTAACAGCCCTGGCGGCATTCACGACATTTATCACCATGATGAACGGCACGATCATAACGGTCGCCCACGAGGCAATTAACCAAGAGTTTAATATCTCAGATGCCTCTTTTCCGCACTCGTACTGGCCCGTTACATCTTGGGCTGTTGGCGGCGGCTGCTTCTCTCTCCTCATCTTACCGCTGATGGAAGACTTTGGCGTGAGATGGGTTTTCCTATCCACATACCTCTGTTTCATCTGTTTCGTTATTCCTCAGGCGCTGGCGCAGAACTTTGCTACGCTTGTTGTAACGCGATTCTTTGCTGGAGGGTGCGTTGCCATCCTCGCGAATACATCGGCTACGGTTATTGGGAATGTGTGGGATAGCGAGAAAGCGCGCAATGTCCCCGTCAGCCTTTATATTGTCACCTATCTCGCCGGAAGCAGTATCGGACCTGTGATCGGGGCTCCTATCTACCAATATCTTTCGTGGAGGTGGATCGGTTATCTACAGCTAATCTGGTATGGCGCTCTCTTGCCGGTATATTTCTTTTTATTCAAAGAATGCCGTGGTATTGCCATCCTGGCGCAACGAGCGAAGGCTTTGAGGAAGGAGGGCAAGTTGGCGTATACCCAGCACGAAATTGACATGGAGGGAACGTCGATGATGAGGATCGTGGCTCGAAGCGCCACAAGGCCTATTGTGCTTTTCTTCACCGAGTCGGTGGTCTTCGTCTCAACGCTCTGGTCCGCCTTCACCGTTGGAACACTCTATCTGTTCACACAGTCAGTCGAACAGGTCTTCGCAGGACTTTATGGCTGGACACCCGCACAAGCCGGCTACGTCCAGTCAGCGATCGTCATCGGTGAGATCATAGGATGGGTCGGAACTCTGTTCTCAGGAAGACTATACTTCAACTCGGCGTCTCGAAACACGGAAGTCCCCGTACACCCATCCCCGAGGCTAGACTATACCTCGCCATAGTGGGCGGAATGATTGGCATCTCAGGAGGAATGTTCACATACGCCTGGACCTCCTATCCTAACCTCCCCTGGATTGCCCCGGCGGTCGGCCTCGCAATGGTGGGCGCAGGTAGTGTGATCGTAGTGACGGGAATCTCGGACTACGTCGTGGATGCTTACAGCAAGTACGCGGCCTCGGCCATTGGTATCATCGCCGCGGGCGAGAACACGTTCTCGGCCTTTCTACCCCTGGCTGCTATGAGTATGTACTCGACTCTTGGCTATAACTGGGCCAGTACGCTTCTTGCGTTTATCTCGTTAGCGTTGTCTCTTGCGCCCATTCTTTTTGTGGTGTGGGGTAAGGAGATTCGGGCAAGAAGTCCGTTCATGAAAGAAGCCATGTTGGAAAAGAGGAGGAAGAGTATTGACTCGGTTTGATACCGGCTTTACTTCTACCTTCTTTCTTTTTTCCCTGTTTTTTCCCCGTATCATTTAGAACGGAGTATGTACATACATCAATCAGGCATTTTAATTTCTCTTTTGCGTCATTAGGCATACATTCGGACAGGGAATTGGGTAGAGCATCTGAATCGAATGACCTCATTCCTGAAAACAAAAGAATATCATCGAAACACCATCTCAAAAAAGCAATTCAAAACGAAGAGCAGAAAAATATTCAGACTTTCGGCTATTCTTGGAACTTCTGCAACAGACATCGGCTCGTTTCACCTGCCACATACGAACCCACGAGGTTGAGAGATCCCGGGTCCCACCGGTTGTTGGAAGTTAAGAGCAAGACCCCAAAAATGGAGCGGGTGAGGCTCAGGCAGTGGCCATGGTTTGGTTCCGGGTGGAGAACTTAGAACTAAGGGGGGGGGTGAGGGTACTCGGTAAGGGGTGCTGTATCGGAAACCGAGTCTGAAGAGGGCATGCATGTAGAAAGATCAGAAACACGCGGACTGAACTTTGTTTTCTTTTTTGGCCCTTTTCTTGAACAAAGGATTGTGTGTCTTGCATGTAACTCTGTCAAGGTGAGACCCCGTGCACGACTAGCACTAGCATCAGCACCACTGGGACCGGCACCACAATCTGTTACATACAATCAATTGCTCCTGTCGGCATAGATGACCCGGGGCCCTAAAAAAATCCCAAAAAAAGAGGTGGGGCAGCTGGGCAACAGAGAGAGAGAACATATGGTACTCTGTACGGAGTACGAAGGATGGAGAAGAGAGTGGAAAAAAATTTGGAATCGAATACAATATACTTTTAACTAAGCATGCAATGGCCAGGAGTCGAGCGGAGATTTTCCAGAATGTGGTATAGAACGGCTCTCGCGTCCGCTAGCTTCGACTCAGCTTTGCTGGTCGCCCTCGTGATCCTTGGAACGGTGCCCAGCCCTACACATCGCAGTGAACACCGTTTTGACGGAGTACATGCATACAACTAAATTTTGGTTGAACCTTCAGCACAGCGGTCAATGTGACGCTTTTCGAGAACAATATCACTCCGCTGCCGATCAAAAAGGAGATCATGCCCACATGTAACACGGAAACGCCCGGTAAACCTTGTCCCGGCCCGCATCTTGAGTCCGGCATCTTCATCTGATTGTTGAGGAGAAAGATCGTCCATCACTTTATGGAGGACAGGGGATCAACTCGGGACTTGGCCGTGAAAGACTGAATGAGGAGGAGGAGGAGATAGTACTACTACGTAGAACCCCCAGTCGGAGTGTTGCAGCATCCCGGTCAAAGTCCCAGCCACGGGAATTCTAGACGAGAGAAACACACTAACGCCCCACGTTCGACGACGAGGCTAAGGGTTAGAACTTCTAGATCGTTTCAGGGTGGACGATCAAACCGAACATTCTCAGTCTCCGTTGCCCTGTGCTCTCCACCCGTCCGGGTTGTTTACATCCCAACTAGTACTAGTCTAGTTATGGAGTCCCGTTAGTCCCGTGAGGCCCGTTAGTCCAGGGGCAGTTTTGGAGAAGGAAAAAAAACATGAAAAAAAGTCCACCATGTTTGAAACTTCGATCAAGAGTCTATCGCAACTCCTGAGCAGTCCGAGTCCACACGGCCCAACATTTTCTTACGAGCGCCCCCCTTTCCTCCCTATTTAGTATACCTTATTTGGGTAATGGTGTGCGATCTAGTTCATTCTCTGCGGAAGAGAGTAAGACATAGTCCGTACTCTTCGGCAAGAGCTTCTAGCATCTCCACGGGGGCGTGTGGGCGCGGTCCGCCATCGTCACATCGGAGTCCGCCCGGTGATCATCGTGTTGGAGGATGAGACAAAATGATGCGACAACCTTAAGCTCCGCGTTCACGAGCAGGGCGATCCGGGATTGGGTGTGTGTAGATCAAAAGGAGGGGTTGGCTGAATACTCCGTACTTGTACGGAGTAGATGTGAGGGGATTCCAAAAAGCAGAGCCCCATAATCGGGGCCGAAGATTCCTTTTTTCGGGCATAGTAGTTAGTTCAAGTTACCCTAGAACTTGACTCGAGAGAACGGAACGGGAGTACAAGATGTACTACCCGCAAAAAGGTTTCGCCGAGGCCATGTGGGCGCCTTAATGTTCTGGACCTTGGTGCTGTTAATTGCTGCTTGATTGCCGCTTGAATTGTTGGTCGGGCCAAGCTTTTTAATTATGACTCGTTTTTCATCTCGTAACCATGGGCGAGAGAAGACGGGTAAGGGCTCCAGGGTATGCCAGGAGGAGATGGAGAGTCTAGATTTGCTGATCTGTATAAAAATGAATGACATAACAATCTAACGGGCGGGTCAGGAACCAGGTACGAGTACGGTGGGGGGAGGGTAGTGGGCGAGTCTCGTCCGAGTTGTCAGCCGGGATATAATTATACCTGCTGCAGGTGTGATAGCCACGAAAGACTCATGCAAGATCCGGCATTTCAGTTTTTGCAGGGAGTGCTCATGCACTCCAGACATGACGTCCGAGGGTTGAAGGATACATCAGCTGGGGGAAATTCGGAACGGCAATAGGGGTGGGAGGGGAGGGAGCATGCCATCCCTTTTTTCGACTGGTCTGTTCTGATCAGTCGTGCGCTAGACTAGGATGACTCGAGGGTCGGGATAACCGGAAGCGATCTGGTCAAGCCACAGCCGTTTAGACCGAAGGACAGAGGGGGGGCATATCGGAGAAATAGCAGAAATGGGGGGTGTACAATGGGACCTTGGACAAATGGATTGGAGCCACCGGGTTAGTGGGAAGAGTGGGAGGAGTGGGAGGAGTGGGTCAGGGCAACCCGGTTTCAATGGCTGCATGTAAGCGCCCAGTGGGAAGTCTGAAACACCAGTCCAGCGCCAGTTTGACTTGTGAGCGAGCTCTTGGCATGTCTCCACTGGGTCACTCCCGTTGGCCTGGCCGCGGCACCCTGGTCACAGTAGCCTTGAAACGAGAAAAGTGATCCCCCTCGAAATGCACAGACGTTCTGCAGTCCAGTCACGGGTGGCGCGGGAGTGTCGAATCAGGGTACAGGGAGGGGAGATGAGAGATGAGAGATGAGAGATGGAAGAGGAGAGAGAAGGAGAGAGAGTAGTAGGAAGTAGGAAGTAGGAGTATGGAGGAAGTAGGAAGTACGATACTGTATTGTCAGTATTGTCAGTGATGTGATGCAAGCTCTCTTTTTGGGGCAGCAACAACAGAGGAAAGCGTAAGCCTCCTTCTTTCCCGGCCCCAGTGGATCACTTACCATACGTAACCATGTACTTTTCTAAGAATGAACAACGTTATATGGGAGTCCCACTCTGCAATACGGTAACAGTCACAGTCACCGTAACACCACCCATTGGCTTCCCATCTCATCTACTCGGACGGGCTATTATTAACTTAACTTACTGTTCCCCTTCCTCTCCTCCTCTCTTCCTCCATCCTACTCTGTCGAGAATTCTCTCTCCTTCGTTTCTTTCTTCCGCTGTGCGAATTCCACAGAGGCTTCTACCGGCTGGTCCAGTATAATCTCTGACATCTCTCTTTCTTCGGTCTTTCTCTCTCTTTGTCGCCATTTCCTGAGGCTGGCTCCTCTTGTCTCTCAACGCTTCACGAAATTTGAATCTCTCCGGTAGTCGCGTATTTTCGCTCCTTGCCGCTCATCGCATTCAAACCCAGCCCCCTTGCGATCTATCGAATCGCCTACATCTTGAATCTATCTCTTCCGCGCGGCTATCCGACTTGTGTTTCGCGATCGACCAGAGTGAGTCGGCCCGCATTGATGCGATGCGTTTCATATCCCCAGAGTCAGGTCTAGAGTCGGAACCCGTGGACATCGCCTTTGTCTCACGCCTTCTTGTCTTGAATCCTTTCTTTGTTACTCGCCTCGTTTATCTATCTGCCCTTTTCCGCCTGTGTGCTGATCAATCGATTCTTTAGCAAACCGTGTGGCACCATGTATCCTCACCCGGGTGCCCCGATGCCACCCCCGCCGACGCAGAAGCCGGAAACCTTTATGCTCTCGCAAGAGGCGCAGAACAGCCTTCCGCATGATGCGCAAGTCGCTCTGCAGCAAGTCGATAATCGTACGTCCTGCGTCGATTCCACCCACGCCGAAACTCCGTGAGGTCTTTGTTTGTTAACCTGACTCGTCCTCGATAGTAAAATATTTCCTTTTGTCAGCCCCCGTCGACTGGCAACAGGACCAGCTCATTCGCCGTTTCCTCCTCCCGACCGGCGACTATGTTTCGTGTATTCTCTGGTTAGTACTGGAACTGATAAATGGCCGAGCTTCACACCGAAGAGGCCAAAGGCCAAAGCTAACCAGATTTGTCCTACAGGAGCAACCTCTTCCACATTTCGGGTACCGACATCGTTCGCTGTCTCGCTTTCCGATTCCAGGCGTTTGGCCGTCCCGTGAAGAACTCCAAGAAATTCGAAGAGGGCATCTTCTCCGACCTACGAAATCTCAAGGCCGGCACCGATGCGACCCTCGAGGAGCCCAAGAGCGCGTTCCTGGACTTCCTGTACAAAAATAACTGCATTCGCACGCAGAAGAAGCAAAAGGTGTTCTACTGGTACAGCGTTCCCCACGACCGACTGTTCCTGGATGCGCTCGAGCGAGACTTGAAGCGCGAGAAGATGAACCAAGAAGCGACAACGGTCGCGGTCAGCGAACCCGCCATGTCCTTCGAATTCGACTCCTCCCAGTCCCTATATGAGCAATTGACGAAAGCGCAACAAGCGAATTCCTCCTCGTTCGCTGCCCACGCAAGTACGACATATGGCCAGCCCAACTCCCCCGTGGTTCGGACCGTTGACGCAATGCCTCCTCCCCAGATGGCTCCCCCAGCGATGCCGCTACTCCAGGACGACTCGGGTCACCCCGCGATGTACGGAGCTCCGCAGATGCCCCTGACGAATAACCTCGTTCAGGGTATCATCAAGCGTGAGCAAGATTACGGCCCAGTTCAATACGATCGCAACGGAATGCCCATGGCACGTATCCACCAACGCCATTCGTCCATGCCAACCTTCTACGAGTACTCCCCCGCTCCGTCCTTTGTGTCCTCGCAGTACGAGGACTACAGCAACCGCGGCCTGTCGTTCGAACCCGTGACCCCGCCTCAGCATTCTGTCGGACTTGGGGCTGAACCGGCCTATATCGCTAACGAAGATACCGGCTTGTACACTGCGATTCCCGATCTCTCAAACGCGGCTTCGTACAACCCTATGATGCAGCTGCCTCCATCGAACTTCGCCAGTGGCCACTACCCTTCTGCGTCCCGATCTTTCTCGTCCAACGCCTATCCCGTTATCGAGGGCTCCCCGACATACAAACAGCGCAGGCGCCGACCATCCGTCACCCCGGGTGCCTCGAGTATGCCGGGTACAGCGCACGGTTCCGCCCATGGCACCCCAGCACCCCAACCGCCACCCTATGCTGCACACCGGCCTAGCGATCTTCGTCGCTCGGTGTCTCAGCTCTGTGGCCCCGGTGGCTGAAGGAGAGGAGACCGCACAGGACTACTCTCGCTCATACCCTTCCATGCTTCCCCAGAAGGACCTGCTTCAAGAAATCTCGCGTCACGGAACCCCACTGCAAAACCTCGACGAATCCGTCAACCATCATCACTCTGTGCCCCTCAACCACCAAGCTGATGACTTGGCAGCGCTTCCTACGAGCGCAGCATTGGAGAACACCGTTCAAAATAGCACTGGCCGATCGGAAAGGGCGGGCCCTGGTCCTGCTCGCCGGGCTCGCAGTGCGACCATGATGGAGCTGGGTCCATACCCCCCATAAATCCCATTCATGCCCAATCCCATCCTGTGGCAGACTCTTCAAGAGATTAGAACACCTAAAAAGGTAAGTCTGGTTCTATTTTTAATTCTTCAGTCCCCAATTGTGGGGACGATCTGCACTCCGTCCCTGTCATCAGTGTGATGGGGTTTCGATTGGCGCCGAAACTAACTTGGGCGCGTAGGCACGTGAGGACTCATACCCAAGAACGCCCATACCCCTGCCCCTACTGCAGCAAAGCCTTCTCGCGCTCCGACAATCTTGCACAGTAAGCTTACACCACACCTGACGCTTGAGGCGTTGGCTTGCCCTGCCTTGTTATTATTACCGTTGCTAATTTCTCCACTTCTCAGACATCGTCGGATCCACGAGGCCCAACAAGACGGTCAGCCCGCCCTCGCTACCGAGGAAGATCTGGAGAATGATGGCGAGTTCGACTCTCCTGAGTCGTCTCCTCCTGCTCCCGCTCACCCCCACCCCCACAGCATGGTCAACATGCCCGCAATGACCTCCATGGCCACCCCCATGAGTATTCCTGCCGTGCCGGGCATGGCTTCCCACATGATTGCTCCACAAATGCTCCAGCAGCAGTTGTGAGTTTTAGTTATATGAGGGTTTTACCTCCCGGCGCGGTTTCATTGTCTGGGTTCGTTGGCGCCGCGGCGTCCTGCTCTACCGTCTTGTAATCTTTTTTTTTCACTTTTGCCTGCCTGGCCTGGTCTTGCCTCGCCCGTTCTGAATTCTTCTTCTTTTTTTTGTGTCTGCTATTTGTGTTGGGATGCACACGGCTGTATTTTGCAACGGATCGAGGAACTCCCTCAATCTACCTTGTATTATTGTCTTGTCTCGCCTTCGTGCCGTGCCACTAGGCACACACAACCCGCGGTTCACACAATCTGCCCGGCGGGTACGGGCACATCAGGCGTAGACAGCGCGGGGGATTTATATGGACTTGGGCACACACATCTTGGTTATATTTTCTTTTTTCTACTACTGGAACTGCTGGGTTGGTTGCTTTTTCTGGAATATCGGGTATCTTCTCAGAAGAGCGAGGAAATTTGGAATTGGATGTCGCTTTGTGGCGGCTTCGATTATACTATAGACTACTTAACGAATTGAATTGATTAAAATTGTTTCAAATGCGGGGCTACTATGTAGATGCTACCAGGTGTTTTTAGTAGTAACATACTGCAAGTTCGAAGTTGCGCTGCCGATCATCATAATACGTGATTGTCACGTGTG
This sequence comes from Penicillium cosmopolitanum, assembly GCF_028827165.1. Taxonomy (NCBI): domain Eukaryota; kingdom Fungi; phylum Ascomycota; class Eurotiomycetes; order Eurotiales; family Aspergillaceae; genus Penicillium; species Penicillium cosmopolitanum. The sequence goes on along the minus strand of NW_026622676.1, from coordinate 2,957,592 downwards.
CTGACGTCGACAGCAAGCAAGAGGCAGCTCTCAATTCCGATCACTTCAGCCCCACGACTTGGTCAATTCAGAGACCAGCAGTAAACATATTCCGTTGTCACTGCGCATTACCGGCGCATATCATTCTCTGCTGCCACCTAGCAAGCATCGCGCAGTGCCCATAGCCGCATGACCTGCACGCCTCCTCGCGGCGCCCGATTGAGGAGTTGATTTGATTTGCGGAATCACCAGAAGCAGCCATAGACCCCTGTCTACGATTTGGTCAGTCATCACCGGATGCTTGGCGCAGAACATCTATCCCAAGAGTTTGCCTACGACGTTTTAAATTGCCCTGGTTGCGACTCGGATACGTGACTACTAGTATATGTTACTGGCAACTTCCCCACGATTGTTGTGGGCCTTTTGATCTTATCTCCAGAGCTCGTGTTACCGGAGGGTTCGTCCCGAACGCAACGCTTCTCTTTGACTGACCTTGGACAAGTGCATGATCCCTGTGGATTATTAAGCCGGCTGGAAGTGGGAATTCGTCCGATGGAGAGAAGGCGAGAAGATGGGACTGAAGCCGCTGCCGGCGACGGTGGTGGCGTCTTCGCAGAGAGAAGACATGAGGACGACGTTCACGATTCTTCAAAGAGCGCTTGGTACCTATTTCTACTTACAGTGTCTATTGGCGGGCAAGTCTCTTCTCTGTCTCTTTATCTTTGACTTCTTTTCTTGCTTACACAATATAGACTCCAAGTTGTCTGGTCTGTAGAACTTTCAAATGGATCGGTAAGTTCGGCCTCTCTCCCTTCTACAGATTCACCAATCACTATCTCCGCTGTGTTTACCGTAGGGGAATCTCCAAGAGCTCTGCTAACTGCGCCCACCCTCTTGTGTAACAGCCCTTTCTACTTTCCCTGGGTATGAGCAAAGCGCTCCTGGCCGTTGTTTGGATCGCGAGCCCCCTCGCCGGGACTTTGGTTCAGCCTTACATCGGTATCCGCAGTGATAACTGCCGTAGCCCGTGGGGTAAACGCAAGCCGTTCATGGTAATCGGTGGTGCGGCGACTATATTATGCCTTCTCGCCCTTTCGTGGTCGCGGGAGATGGTCGGTGGCTTCTTGTCTATCTTTGGCGCTGATCGTGATTCGAACGGGACAAAAACGATGATTATTATCGTTGCAACTCTCTTCATGTTTGCCCTCGACTTTGCTATCAATACGGGTATGGTTATTACTCTCTTCATCTTCGCTCGCTCACAGACCTGATCCACTCATTTGCTAATCCGATTGCTATAGTGCAAGCTGGAATTCGAGCATTTATTCTTGACAACTGTCCCGCTCACCAGCAGGAACAAGCCAATGCCTGGGCTAGCCGATTAACCGGCGTCGGCAATATCCTAGGCTTTATCTCCGGATACAGTGACCTGCCGAAGTATTTGCCATTCTTGGGAAATACACAGTTCCAAATCCTCTGCGTCATTGCATCGGTCTCTCTTGCTGTTACATTAAGCGCGAGCTGCATATACATCAGAGAACGTGATCCCCGACTGGAAGGTCCACCCAGTACAAGCGAGCTGGGTGTGGTGTCTTTCTTTCGCCATGTATTCAGGTCCATCCGTGATTTACCACCGCAGATTTCTCAAATCTGCAAGGTGCAGGTCGCTGCCTGGGTGGGCTGGTTCCCGTTCCTATACTACTCGACAACATACATTGGCCAGCTTTACGTGAACCCGATTTTCGCAGATCATCCGAATATGCCAGAGACTGAGATTGATAGGGCCTGGGAAGAAGCTACCCGCATGGGCACATTCGCGCTTCTTGTTTACGCCATAATTTCATTCCTTGCTAACATCCTTCTTCCTCTGTTCGTTGTGCCGACTTATGGAGACGCCTTGGCCTCCGCTGGAGACGACAACGAGGGCTCCATTGACACTGCGAATGGGGATGAAGATGAACCTACTGAACACCGGCGACTGTCATTTTCGGCAATTCCAAGCACTTCAGCTGAGCCACTACTTGACCCAGCGACTCATAAGAGATTCCCTGTAGAGGGGAAACCGACATGGCTTGCGCGCCTCCAGATCCCTGGATTGACGCTCCGGCGTACGTGGCTTTTATCTCACCTTCTGTTCGCGGCGTGCACGTTCAGCACGATATTCGTTTCCTATTATCCAGCAGGAACGGTTATTATCGGCTTCCTTGGGATCTGTTGGGCCGTGACGCTGTGGGCGCCATTCTCCCTCATTTCCAATGAAGTTGCCCTCATTGATGTTCAGCATCGTCGCAAGCGTCGTCAAGCAAGATCTCACCACGCAGCCCAGGGTGCTCCCTCAACGGCTCATCGTTCCGGGTCATACGCAGCTGTTTCTGGGGAAGATGATCATGAATATCATGAAGACCACGAGAATGAAGGCAACGGTGACCACGAGCACGAGCACGATCTCGAAAACGGTCGACTTGGGTCTGCGTCCGAAGATGAAAATACTGCCCAGGCTGGTATCATCTTAGGTCTACACAATGTTGCCATCTCATTCCCTCAGATATTCTCCAGTCTTATCTGCAGCGCTATATTCAAAGCTGCTCAAAAACCACGAGGCGAGCCGTGGGATGATAGTGTGGGGTGGGTTCTACGATTCGGTGGAGTCGCTGCACTCCTTGCCGCGTGGTTGACCAAAAGGTTAGCCGAGGGGACACGGTGATCCTGCATCATAATCTTGTGTGCTTGATGGTAAACTTGGCTTCTGCCAGTAGCCAATATAATTGGATTGATTTCGGCCCCAAGCAAACACAAAAGCAAAAGCATAGTACAGCATGTATCGACGATGTAGTACGAAAGTGGGTCAGACATTGTAGGCACGGAATCAGCTGAGTGATCTATTCTATTCAAATACTTGAAAATTCGACAGTGATCTCATTGTTTCAATCTACCAGGACACATCATACATAACAAAAGCTCCGAAATACCAAGAAGACTGCTTGGTGTAAGACTATGGCTATTGCATGCAGCGCCGATCCCCCCTTAAACCACCCGCAACCCAACCATGTCTTGGCAGCGGAAGTGGGCCACGTGTTAATTACCGAAATACGCTAACCATACCGTCTCATTACACCACTCAGCCCTGTCATCTCCCGCTTTTCCCAACTCCGCCCCTGCCAACGGCGTCCCTCTCGTATCGGTCTCGTCTTTCGTATACCAAACCCCTTCCAGCCGATGTGTCCCTCCGTCCCTCCCAGGCGGGTGCAACTCCAAGAACCTCAAACCTTCCAACCCTATTTCCGTCTGGCACTCCTTCACTCCTCCGAGCTTCCAGTCGCTAGAGTATGCGCAGCTCGTCCTAGCTCTTTTTCGCCAGAGTTACTTGCCAGGTGTCCACACCCGCCCTCGAGCATCACTGATCGAGTCGCGATGGCCAGTCAACTGTTTGGCGATGCCGCCTACGCCCTCATAAGTACGCACCACCCAGAACATCAAGCGCGGGGTTAGCCCTTTTGGCAAATGCTAACCTCTTTGCTTTACTCTTAGGGCGAGCGGCCGAAGACACTGACCCTGATGGTACGCATCCAACAGCCTAGGCTCCCTCCCTTCCCTGCCGAGAAAGCTCCCCTTCACGACGCGGCGATCTGACATGTGGCTTGGAATACAGATGCCCCCGAGGCGGGCTCGAAGGAGATCACCAGCTCCTGGGCGCTTTTTATTATGATTATGCTATTGATGTTTGCCCTGTTCACGAGCTATATCCTGCAGCAAAAGAAGATCCAAGCTGTGCACGAGACCGTGCTCTCCATCTTTGCGGGTATGTGATATCGGAGCGGCAGGCGCAGGGCGACAATGGCTGGCAATTCGTCGATCGCCTTGATGCCCTGCGCGTTGTCGTGCATATCTTACCGGTATTTCCCAAGCTAACAAGGACCAGGCATGTTCGTTGGTCTGATCATCCGCCTCACCCCGAAATCCAACCTTCAGGACAGTGTCGCCTTCGACTACCAGTTCTTCTTTAACCTCCTTCTTCCTCCCATTATTCTCGCCTCCGGGTACGAGCTGCATCAAGCGAATTTCTTCCGCCACATTGGTACCATTCTCACCTTCGCCTTTGCGGGAACGTTCATCTCAGCCATCGTGCTCGGTTTGGTTCTATATCTCTGGACACGGATTCCGATTAGCGGGCTCAATATCTCCTTCGTCGAAGCGATTTCCGTCGGTGCCACGCTCTCTGCAACAGATCCCGTTACCATCCTCGCCATTTTCAATCTCTATAAAGTCGAGCCGAAGCTATATACCATCATCTTTGGCGAGTCCATTCTGAATGATGCTATTGCCATTGTTCTTTTCGAGACGGCACAGAAGTATGCCGAGAGCGCGGCTGGGTCTCTGACATTCCTCCATTTGTTCGAGGCTTCGGGACTCTTCTTGGTTGTCTTCTTTGGCAGCATGTTGATTGGTATCGTAGTCGGCATCGTCACGGCACTTGGCCTCAAGTATACTCTTGTGCGTCGTATGCCGAAGATCGAGAGCTGCCTCATCGTCCTTATTTCCTACGCCAGTTATTTCTTTTCCAACGGTGTCCATATGTCGGGTGGGTATCTCGTTCCATGTTGATTTGCACTCGCCACATTGCAGCTAACCTTGAATTATAGGCATTGTGTCTCTCCTGTTCTGCGGTATCACCCTCAAGCATTACGCCTACTATAACATGTCGCGCCGTACGCAGTTGACCACTAAATACCTATTCCAAGTCATGGCGCAGCTTTCGGAGAATTTCATCTTTATTTACCTCGGCCTGGACCTTTTCGTTGAGTCCAACCTGCAGTTCAACCCGCTCTTCATCCTTGTGGCAGTCTTCGGTATCTGTCTGGCACGCTACTTGGCTGTGTTCCCGCTCTCCAAGGCCATCAATTGGTTCCTTCGCTATAGAGCTCGCCGTCGCGGCATTGAGGTTGCCGATGAATTGCCTTTCTCCTACCAGGCCATGCTCTTCTGGGCTGGACTGCGTGGTGCTGTCGGTGTCGCGCTGGCCGCTGGCCTCACGGGTGTCAATGCGCCTGCACTACGGGCCACTGTTTTGGTCGTTGTCGTGTTAACCGTTATTATATTCGGCGGTACCACAGCCCGCATGTTAGAGATTATGGGCATTCGTACCGGCGTGGTCGAGGAAATCGACTCAGATGACGAGTTTGACATCGAAGTTACCCATGGAGGAACATACTACAAGCGCTCCGACACTGCTCTGGGATACACTCCCCGCCACGACTCCACCATTCCCCTGGACGGCGTCAACAACTCACGAGCCGGTCTCGGCCGCCGCGCGGACAGCTACACAAGCGGTAATAACCAGCGCCCGAGTCCACCCGGACACACCCGGATGTACTCGAACGCCTTCAGTCAAAAGGACACGCAATCAAAGCGCGATCGCTCATCTACAGCAACCCTTCTCAACGGCGGTGCCAGCGATCCAGACCTTATCGCCAGCGACGACGAGTTCGGACTCCCGCCCAACGGCCAGAACCGTTCCAACTCCGTCGCCCACCCCGATGAGTTCGACCTCGACCTCGACAATGCTTCGGACGATGACCTCCCACCCGCAGCAAGCAGTTCGTCTCGTCTCCGCCGATCTCCATCACACCCGACCCCAGCTGGAACGGGAACACACACACCCTCACCGAACCCAGGTACATCAACAAGCGTCTCCCCAGCCCGTCGCGAACCCACACTCAGTGCGCGCGACGCTCTTCGGGACCTGTGGCAGGGCGGTGCATCGGGCGACCACGCCGCGTGGTTCCGGCAACTTGATGAGGACTACATTAAGCCGAAGCTGTTACTTGATCAGTCCAACCACAAGGGTCCCGGACCTGGCGCTGTTTGAATTGAGTTGAGTTTTGATTTTGATTTGATATGACATGATTACCCTGAAAACGCATCTCCTTCCGCCCTGAGTTGACTTTGACATTGACTTGCATGTGCATGGTCTCTATCAGGTGTTTTGTGTTTTACAAGATGAATTGTATATTTAGCCTTCTTACCTTCAAGTTTTACACCTTCTTACCCGTGACGCTTTCAAGTTTTTTGCCGCTTTGGATTTTCGCATTTTCGTAACCCCAAGGATTCGTTTTTTCTTCTTCGCGGTATTCTCGAAATTCGACGGTCATAGCTTTGGTGGCCTTTTTCTTCTTTCGATTCTTCTGGCTTTGTTTCTCTTTCTTTTGGTGCCTTGGCCCTCTAGGCAGCAGGATCGCCCCGGTGGCTGCCAGTGGTCCTCTGCTCTCTGTTCTACTAGTACTACTATTATATGGTTGAGTGTCTGGCTGGGCTTCGGCTCCGGTCCACTAGAGCTGTGCATTTTTGAATACTTGTTTGCAGTACCTTGTGATAAGAATAAGACAGTGGTTAGAGATCTAAGGATGGATTTTTAGTTGTAGCATGCCACGTAGGTATTCGAAAATCTACTACTAACTAGTACTGACTACTTGTACTTACTACCAGTATATGGGCCCGAGTGTACCACCAAAAACAACCCAGAGCCACTATATCGTACACCCCGAAATACTACTCAGTGCAAATTTATGCTGGCACTAGAAAGGGAAATCCAGCTGCTTATTGACCGTCAATCAATGATAAGACAGTAGGGTGATCCCCTCCCAAATTCAAATTTCATTTTGGAGCCTCAGACTGAGCCGCAATTCCCGTTTCTAGATATTTTAATCTTGAGAAGTAGCAGTGCCGCACTGCTATCCCCTCGCCTTTGCATAAGTGCTCTCACAGACCCATTGGCCGAAGGGAAGTTCAAGTATTGCCACAATATTAACCTGGGGCGCTTTCTTCTTTGCGTTTTATAGGTTGGTGAAATGAGGCTGTGCCTGCTGGTAGTCGCTCCGAGCCGTCGCTGGCCAGCCAGTCGCAGAGTATTCTACTTACTGACTCCCCATTTGAACTTCCAATATGGTGGTCAAGAAAAACCCCGGTTAGGTGGACTATGGGGCTCTTCGGGCCATTTCAAATTTCCCCTAACAAATTTGGGTACACTATAATATACACACATTAAAAACCACTCAAATAACCATAATACTATATTTTCACCACAATCTAACTGTAGATAGTCAATTGAGACGTATTTAAGAAGCAAGAACGGTGGCAACTGAAGAGGTAGGGAGAGAGGTGGCTCGAGTGGTGTAGTATTATATAATTTGTCCCCCTGGCTGCTGTCCAAGTGTCGGCTGTCATTATTACGTTGTAGTAGGGTTGCACCTAGCCAGTAGCACAACACCCACTGGCATCATGATGTTCACTCAAATCGTCCTGCGTTCAGAGATCGACTCCAATGATCCCATGTCGGAAGAAGCCATATTTCTCCTTGGCCTTGATTTTCCTTTCCTTCAAAAACTTCACTCGTAACCGTTTGGCCTCTTCCTCGCCTATGGTGTTATCTGCATACTTATACACCATGTTGCGGATTTCGGGAGGGAATCTTGCCAGGGCCATATCAACAACTCTGTTCCTTTCTGTCCACCAGATCTCTCTTTGTGGAAGAACGTTTGCTGACGAAATGATCCTAATGTGCGGGTCTACCAGGTAGAGCACCAAAGCTTTGCGATGCCCATATTTGGACTTGTCGACCAGGGGAAATGAAGAGACGCGATGTTGTACGACCTTCGTGGGTTGAAATGCTTCCCAGCTCTTGTGTCACCAATGTTCGCTCTCGGGGCTCGCTAAATCCATAGATAGACTCGACCCATTCAGCGTGGTATTTAATTATAAACAATCACACGTGGCATAGGGAGACTGGATACATTTAGATAGTATATGTAATCCTGAGCTACTCCCTCGGTTTATCTTGCAGGTCAGACAGATCTTTGGTCCCCGACCGGCTTCCAACCAATCACATACTACTGCAGTAGTCGGCTCCCCTCTTTTTGTTTCAAACTCCGAGCATCATGATTTCTTTACAGCGTCACAACATCCGCTGAGCCGTAATTTATGATATTCCACCTGGGCACTTTCAGAAATTACGGTCATGTGCAGTCCTTGTAGAAGTGGTACTTAGGTAGTGCTTAAGTATATCCCTCTCATGTCTTATATCTTTAAGTGAAGCGAGGAATAGGAAATGTCCGAGGCATATGACCAGTCATATCATTCCGAGGCAAACTAATAGAGTGTCGCAGGCACGGAGTTGTGACGGTCTGGGATGACGGGTTTGTTTGGGGCTGTAAGAAGGTTGAGGAATCAGAAATGCATAACTTTTACCTCTCAAGACTCTCATTTTCAGTGAAGATTTTTTAATTCCCTGCGCTGGATGAGAGTTTCTTGCATAGATCCCCACACCGTGATCAGCGAATTATTTCATAGAAGCATTTCGGCTTTCGCCATAAGCAGCTTAGCAGAATTGTCAAGCATATGTCAAGCATACGGAGATTCGATATTCGGAACGTGATGAAACTTAATTCCGCGTTCCAGACTTAGCTATAAACGGCTGGATGATCTTATCGAATATAGAAAGCCGCCATGGCGAGACAGTCCCGAGGCACATTCCGTCACCACCAACCAGAACATCAACCCCTATCTTCCCGCTATCGCGACATATCATTCACTCAGCGCCCGGCATAAAGTCACGCAATAAAAAGTACCAATATCAGCGGACAATACCCCGCCGACACTCAGAACAGGACAAGATTGTCATGACATGACATCCAATCCTCGTACACAACTCGGGTCCCGCACAGCCACTAAAAGGCTATATCCCCGCACACCCAGACCCCCTCCCATCTTCCAACCAGAGCTTCGCAGTTCCTACCGAGACTTGATAGAGCGATAAAGCTTTGATTTGCCGGCGTGCCAAAGTGAGGAGAAGATGACGGGGTTCGAGCCTTTTTCTTGTCTCGGGGAGTTTAGATTGGATCTCTTATCGCAATGCGGAAGGTGGTTTGGATTGGCATAAATCATGCAGGGTGCGCCGCAGGGTGGTCTTAGTCTTGATCCTGGTCTTGTTTTTGATCTGAGGTCATCTTGTACAGACGCGCTGGATCCGTCCTACGCTACTCACCCCTCGAACTAGGGAGGCATTCCAAGTACTTTGCTCGCTTACATGGGCTGGGATTTATATCCACCGACAGGAATTTAAACATCTTAGGCATCAACACGCTCAATATCACCCCTCCCTTCTCCATCAAAATTGCACCAAGAATCTGCGCGACGGCTCATCTCATTCCAAGATGGATCTAGTCAAATCGGCTTCACGCGATAAAAAGTCGCTCCGTGATGGCGTCGAACACGATGGTCCCGCCGAGACAGGCGATATGGAGCTACTAGGTTCGTAAACCCCTCCCTAATGCTCTGGATAATGGACAATTCTACCTGAGGAACAAATTACAATCCACACGGGACCAATTTTTACAACATTACAGCCGCTAACTAATCTATCTATAGCAACGTTGGGGTATAAGCAGGAACTACGACGTCACTATTCAACAATTCAGATCTTCGCTGTCGCATTTAGTATTATGGGCCTGTTACCATCTATTGCGTCGACGCTATCATTTTCTATGCCAGCTGGGCCGGTGGGCATGGTTTGGGGATGGTTGGTTGCGAGTTGTTTTATTTTCATTGTTAGTTTGGCTATGGTATGTTCATCTTTTTATTTACTTCAAATTTATCAATGCATGCTACTATGTTTCTACTCTGTTTTTGATAATGATTTTGCTTACAAGTTTTGATTTTAGGCTGACATGGCTTCTGCCATGCCCACTGCCGGCGGTCTTTACTTCTGGACACACTACTACGCTGCAGAGAAGTGGAAGAACCCTCTTAGTTTTCTAGTTGGTTATAGCAATACCATTGGGCTGATTGGTGGTATTTGCTCTATTGATTGTACGTCAAATCTCAGTCTCATTCCAGCCTCCACGAGACTATTTCATTAATCCAGTCTTGCTTCGAACCGCAGCCTCATAAGCTAACACCATCTCACTCACCCTTCTAGACGGCTTCGCCAACATGCTCCTCTCAATGATATCCATAACCCGAGACGGAACGTGGTCCGCAACCCGCCCCATAATCTACGGTACATACGCAGCAACAGTATTCTCGCACGGCTTCATAGCAATATTCTTTGGCAGAATAATGCCAAAGATCCAATCGGCATGCATATTCCTAAACGTCGCCCTAGTAGTCGCAACCGTGATCGCATTACCAATCGGCAAATCCGAGAACGCACCCCCCATCAACTCAGGCTCGTATGTCTTCGGCCAGGTAGAGAATTTGACTACTTGGCCGACGGGCTGGGCGTTTATCATGGCGTGGTTGTCGCCTATTTGGACGATTGGCGCGTTCGATTCGTGCGTTCATATGAGCGAGGAGGCGACGCATGCTTCGCGGGCTGTACCTTTGGGTATTATTTCTTCGGCGGGGCTTTGTGGAGTGCTTGGGTGGTTGAGTTTGGCTGTTATTGCGGCTTGTATGAGTACTGATATTGACGGGATTTTGAATTCGAAGTTTGGGCAGCCGATGGCTCAGGTTTGTTTTTTCTCGGATCCTGGGAAGATGGTAAGTGAATGGATGCTAACTTTTACTATTCTATAAAACTTATAGATCTATTTCGATGCCCTAGGCAAGAATGGTGCCCTCGGATTCATGGCTGTTAACGCCATAGTTCAATACTTCATGGGGCTTAGCATCGTGAGTTCTGACCCTAGTAGCTAGTCCTCCAGGGCTCTAAGCTACTCCATAATCTGTATCTTTCTAACAAAAGCCACCTCCACCAGGTCCTCGCCGCCTCCCGCCAAAGCTGGGCCTTCTCCCGTGACGGTGCACTCCCATTATCAGGATATTTCCGCAAAGTCAGCCAACATAGGCTAATGCGCTATCAACCCGTTCGAATGGTCTGCGGTGTAGTAACAGCCGCCGCAATAATCGGACTACTCTCACTCATTGACGCCGCCGCCGCCAACGCCCTATTCTCCCTCGCCGTTGCAGGAAATGATCTCGCTTGGCTAACGCCTATCCTGGCGCGACTGATCTGGGGCCAGGACCGTTTTGTCCCTGGGGAGTTTTATACGGGGAAATATTTGAGTAAGCCGATTGCCTGGGTTGCGGTTGTTTATATGGCTTTTGCGATTGTTTTGTGTATGATTCCGACTGAAGGGCCGAATCCGTCTGGTGAGTTCTTTTTCATTCCCGCTTCTCTCCTCTCTTTTGTGTCCTTGCTGACGAGTGATGAAGCTGAAAATATGAATTATACTGTCGTTATCAACGGTGCACTCTGGATTGGTGCAATCCTCTATTATGCTTTGCATGCTCGGAAGACGTTCAAGGGGCCTCAAACAACTGTCGCGCCTGAAGATGAAGGGAAACGAATCGAAGAGGAGGGTGACTCTGACGTTAAGAAATTATAGGATTAGTGGTAGCCCTCGAGAATTATTCTTCGCCTTCGCCTGGGTATAAAAATATTCAGCTACTGAAGTGTCAGATATTTGGGTTCGATTCTAGTAGATTCATTTCTCATTATGTGACCCAGTGGCACTTTCTAGACACCGTGTCATTGTATTTGCTGTTTCCGGGAATATCCGTTATGATACCCATATCATGATAGCTCTGTAGATCTCTGGCTTGTTTATTCAGGCATCTCGAGGACGTAGCGCCCAGTGATCTTGTCTTGCTCTGTATACCATGTCAGTATCCTGTCATCCCTGCGTAAATGTAAACACTTACCCATTAGCTCAAACACCTTGGGAAGATCCTCGAGCGGAGCAGTCTTGAACGGCGCCTTGATCAACCCGCGGGTAAAGAAGTCGACAGCCTCAACGCCGTCCTGGCGGTTACCCACATAGCTTCCCTTGATGTTGATCATCTTGATAACACTCTCAAAAACAGGAGCCTTGAGGAAAGCATTGGCAGGAAGACCAATGGCAACAATGGCGCCGCGGGGGCGAGCATAGCTAACGGCCTGTTGGAACGGCTTCTCTGAGGCAGCAAGTAGAAGCACAGCGTGCGCACCCAGACCTTCGGGAGTAGCAGCCTTGACGTCCGCAACAAGATCCTTGGACTTAGTGAAATCAACGTAGGTCTTTTGTTTTCCCTCCTTGTTAGCTTCTACACCACCACACTAGTCAAACCATAATTGATGCTGTGACGTACCTCAGAGCCCAGCTGCTCGCACATAGCACGCTTTTCATCACCACCATCAATAGCAATAACCCGCAATCCCATAGCCTTAGCATACTGCTGAGCCAAGGAGCCCAAACCACCACCAGCACCGACAATGGCAACAGTCTGACCCGGACGAGCACCAGACTCCTTGAGACCCTTGTAGACAGTGATACCGGCACATAGAATTGGTGCAATAGCATCAAAAGCCACTTCCTTGGGCAATTTGATCACATGGGCGGCCTTGCCAATCGCATACTGCTGGAACGTACCGTCAACGGTGTAACCCGACAGCATCTGCCCAGCACAGAGTGGTTCATCACCGGTCTTGCAGAACTCGCACGCTAGACATGAACCATTCAACCACTTGATACCGGCGTGGTCGCCGATCTCAATACCCGACGCCATGTCGCCTTTTGCAACGACAATTCCGGCTCCCTCGTGGCCACCGACGAGGGGCATCTTTAGGGGTAGTGGCCAGTCGCCTTTCATGGCGTGTAGGTCGGTGTGGCAGACGCCGGAATACTTGATCTTCACGAGGACTTCGTCGGGTCCTGGCTTGGTGACGGGGATTTGTTTGTAGATTGGTGGACCGCCTTTCTTTTCGACCACTTGGGCCCATTGGGTTTCGGGGGAGGGTCATTTTGGGAGATGTAGTAGTGGGGAGTTGGTTCGTAGAGGGGGTGAGATGGGTGGGAAGGGAAGAGAGGAGGAGAGAAGGCAGAAGAAAGGGAAACGGTGACTTCTTAAAGCAAACGGGGAATGCATGAGGTGGTGCCACCAGAGGGAAGGTGCGAGGGTGCGAAGGTCGATGATGGCTCCTTCCGTTCCTGACAACCTGACATCCTGACAATCCGAACTCGGAACTTCCCATTGAGAACTTCCCATCTTTCTATTCTATCGATGCTTCTTCTTGATTGCCCCTTGGCAATTGACTATCTCACAGGCAATTGTTGGTTTGCCACTGCTATCCCCAAAACAGGTATTTGCATCTATGCCTATTCCTCGGGCTTTGCTCCAGCCTGAATCCGCTATAGTTGGTATAGATACACGACCCTGCCTCATCTTCAACCCACGCCAATGATAGTCAGAATAAGGCAAAAAAGCCTAGGCTTCTCCATTGGAATTCCTCCGTTTCACCATTCAATCCGAATGCTCCGAATGGAATGAAATGAATCGACGATATGAACAAAATCGTGCGGGGAGTGGAGGACGTCACCATCGCCTCTCCACATGAACCGATCAATGACTCCGCAATCAGGCCATGCTTGCAGCGAACAGGGCGACCAAGGCGAACACCATGCACAGGGATTGTGGGAACTGGGAACTGCGGTCCACATATATCTATCACTGCATGGCTACCATTGCTCTCTCTCTCTCTCTCTCTCTCTCTCTCGATCTTTCCAACGCACGGTTGGCCCAGGTACCGCGCACCTTGCGGGAATCGCGGCCCGGGATCGACGTCGATCTGGGTGAGGGCTGTCTCAGGGACTTGGGGCTGAAGTCCAGCTGGACTTGGATTCGATTACATAGAGTGCATGTGGACTTGCACCTGATCTTTGTGGCTGCCCTGGTCTCGCCTGACAAGGTTAGACTGTGCCCGGGTCAGCTGTGGCTCGTCGTGGCCTTGGCGAGATGAGGCAGTGCGTGCTCTGAACAGGACGTTTTGGTACTTTTTTTTGGAGATTCTCGACAACGGTGGCCATTATCAGCTTATTTTCTCCTCTTACGGAGTGAGAAGATCTATGCATCAAGCCCGATGTGGTGCATACTTCTTCTGTTGGGGTCGGAAGGGCCAGGCTGAGTGGGTTACGGAGGTACGGGATCGGCCGCGACAAATCTTCGGATGGGCAAGTCTCTCAACCGGACCAGAAGGCGATCTCGGCGATTTGGATACATCGGAATCACCAAGGAAGATATGATCCAAACTTCTAGAGGGAAACCCAAGCGATCCATGGCCTTTTGTTCATAAATTTAGCACCTTCACGATAACCCCGGTCTGCTCCTCCGCTGAGATGCATCGCGGCGGCATTAATAGCCATCGAGACATTTGGCAGGGGCTTAAAAGAAGAGAATGAAGAGAAGGATCTTCACAAAAAGAGAACAAAGAATCAACAAATTTAAATCTAAATATTTCATCTCGAGTAGACCATGATTCTTAAAATCAATAATTTCCCCCTCCCACCGACGTACACCTTCCATGTTAAGTTGAAGCATCCAACCCGAGCCAACACAACCAGCTTTGGTCTGCTCTGCTCTCTCCTCCCCCTTCTTCCCCTTCAACGGAACCATTTCCCAGTTCCCCCCAGTTCCCCCTCCCACCTTCTTCCTTCTTCCTCCTCATCTTCCTCATCCTCACTCTCAACGCCATCCCATTTTCCCATCCCCTGCCTTCTTCCTCCATTTACTACTTTCCTTCCCTTTCATCCTGCATCCTCGCCTAGCTCGGCCGCGCATTCTCTGCTTGCTCGGCCACAAAGATCCTCCTTTCTGCATCTTCCCACCACCAAACGAATCCATCCTTCCACCAGGTACAATCATCCCGTCTTCCTCTATTTATTTCTTTCCTGATCCTCCTCTTCCTGCCTACTCCCCGCGCTTCTACTTTTATCCAATCTCGCTGACGTCGCGTCCGCGCTAGATATCCGAACAACCCCCCTTGACACCTGTCCATGGGCCGAACTCGCCGTGTCTAATCTCCATCCTGTCCAATTCCATCCTGTTTCATTTCCTTTCGACCAGATAACCTCTACCGCGCTTGCCCGGCGCCGGGACGCGGCCATCATGACAGGCGCTCCGCCGTACAACGCCCAGTCCCCGACTCAGCAACCACGGTACCCTGCCTACGAGTCTCCGAGCAAGAATCGCCCGTTCTATTCCAACAATGAGCAGCCGCAACAATCGGGTCAGCAGCAATACCCTCCTCATCCACCTCAGACGCCCCCGGCTTTCCCTCCATCCTCCGTCTCGCGCAGTCCACGCTTTTCGCACGCGTCTTCCCCCATGCCCGGTTCGCTCCCGCCACCCTTGAATGGCGCTGCTCCTCCAGCGCATCCATCGCATCTAGAGCCATCGGCGCAGTATCAACCTCATTCCGCAGCCGGTACCCCTTCTTTGCCGCCTCCGCATTCCCTTGCGAATTCCGTACACCAGGGCAATGGCGCTTCGCCGTACGGTCCCTCCACGCCTCATGGACATTCATCCGGCCGTCCGGATGGTCACTCCCAATCACCGAGTCGCGAGTCGGAATCTCCTTATCGTGTAAGAGGCAATGGAGCAGGGTACGGAGCCTCGGTGGCGCAGGAATCACGACGTTCTTCCCCGCCCCGAGAAACGGTACGTCTTGAAATTACACCATCCCACTTTATCTAACAGCTATCTGACCCTTGCCTTTATCTTAGAAGCCTGCGAGAGCAGCCGATCCGATGTCCTTCGCCAGCATCCTCTCTGGGCCTTCCGAAGACAAACCCGCACGAAAACCGTCCCCACAGTCATCCACCCCTGCTCCGTCTGCGCAAACACCGCACAACGACTCTCGAGCTCGTGAAATTGCTCCCACCCCAGGCACTTTTCTTCACAAAGCGGATAGAACCCCCGTGCAACCGAAGGACGCTCGAGGATCTTTTGCTCCCAACGGAATCTCAAAGTCTGGGTCCGAGCAGGCCGAGACCACTCGTGCACACCCACGGAAGCCCTTGCCGCCAGGCGTTGATGCTGATCAGGTGAACCGGGCCATGGTTGACATCGAAAATGCCGATAAAAGTGATGTTGAGGCGTCCGGTTTCGATGCGGAGCTCGAGTACTATCGGGAGAAAAGTCTGAAGAGGTCCAACGACAGCGCCCGTGCGGAGCACCTTCGACGCAAGCGCCGCCGCAACGAGTTCTTAATCGACCTTGGTCGATCGTTCGAGAAGCAAGCTATTATCGGAAATGAGCGTTTCCGCGTGGCAAACGAACCAGATGTCATTGCCGAAGTCCAACAAAAGGAGATCCAGGACGAGAAGGAGCGCAAGAAGGATATGCAGCGCAAGCGTCGTCGTGAAAACACTGTCCGACTGGAGATGCAAAAGAAACTCGAGGCCGAGCGCAAGGCAGACAATGCTTCAGATTCGACGGAGAAGGCCAAATTTCTTCGCGAGGCCGAACGAGCACAGAAGAAAATCAAGTCTACCAAGCGCGCTCTCGAGGGTGGGAACGCCCAAGACGAACTTGGTGAGGTCACCCCTCTGGCTCCCAATCTCGAAGGTGGCACCACCAGCTCATTCCACATTGGTCGATCATCTCCATCGAGGCGTCGCTCTGGGCGTGCAGGTGCCACTTCTCGCCCCAAGAAGTCCAAGGAGCAGAAGCAGGCTGAAAAGGATGCCGCCGAGGCTGCCTATCTGGGCGGCTATGATGATGAATCTCTTTACTACACCCCACGCGATTCAAAGAAGGGCGGTCGCTCCAAGGAAGGTACTCCCGTGCCATTGCACTACGACAGCAAGGGCTACAACCAGATCTACGAACAAATTTGGCGTGACATTGCTCGGAAGGATATCCCCAAGGTCTACCGCATCAAGACGATGTCCTTGTCTACCCGCCAGGAGAATTTGCGCAAGACGGCACAATTGGCAAGCAAGCAGTCTCGCAAGTGGCAGGAGCGCACCAACAAGAGCACCAAGGATACTCAGGCCCGCGCCAAGCGTACCATGCGTGAGATGATGTCCTTCTGGAAACGTAACGAGCGTGAGGAGCGCGACCTCCGTCGTCTGGCAGAGAAGCAGGAGCTCGAATCTGCCAAGAAGGCTGAGGCTGAGCGAGAGTCCAACCGACAGAAGCGCAAGCTTAATTTCCTTATCTCCCAAACCGAACTGTACTCTCACTTTATCGGTCGAAAGATCAAGACCGCGGAAGCGGAAGCAGGAGATGATGTTGCTGGGACCGGTGAAACAGCCCAGCCCGGCAAGGAACTGCCTACCGGCACTGCCGATCCGAGCAAGGTGACGAACTTTGAGGACCTTGACTTTGATGCCGATGATGAGACCGCCCTGCAACAGGCTGCCATGGCCAATGCCCAGAATGCCGTCCAGGAGGCCCAGGACCGCGCTCGTGCGTTCAACAACGAAGAAGGAGATAAGATGGCTCAATTCGACGAGGGCGAATTGAACTTCCAGAACCCGTCAAGTCTTGGTGATATTACGATTTCTCAGCCTACTATGCTGAATGCCCAGCTAAAGGAGTACCAACTGAAGGGTCTCAATTGGCTTGTTAACTTGTATGAACAAGGTATCAACGGTATCTTGGCCGACGAGATGGGTCTGGGTAAGACTATTCAGTCTATCTCCGTCATGGCCTATTTGGCTGAGTTCCACAACATCTGGGGACCTTTCCTGGTTATTGCACCGGCCTCCACACTACACAACTGGCAGCAGGAAATCGCCAGGTTCGTGCCTAACATCAAGGTTCTACCATATTGGGGTAATGCGAAGGACCGAAAGATTCTTCGAAAGTTCTGGGACCGCAAACACATCACCTATAACCGCGACTCGGAATTCCATGTACTCGTCACCTCCTACCAACTCGTTGTTCTCGACGCCCAATACTTCCAGAAAGTCAAGTGGCAGTATATGATTCTTGACGAAGCCCAGGCCATCAAGTCCTCGCAGAGTTCTCGATGGAAGAACCTGTTGGGTTTCTCCTGCCGCAACCGTCTCCTGTTGACCGGTACCCCGATCCAAAACAACATGCAGGAATTGTGGGCTTTGCTGCATTTCATCATGCCTACCCTGTTCGATTCCCACGACGAGTTCAGCGAGTGGTTCTCCAAAGACATCGAGTCTCACGCTCAAAGTAACACAAAGCTCAACGAGGATCAACTCAAACGTCTGCACATGATCTTGAAACCCTTCATGCTTCGCCGTGTTAAAAAGAATGTACAACAAGAGCTTGGCGACAAGGTCGAGAAGGATATTTTCTGTGACTTGACCTACCGCCAGCGCGCTATATACGCCAATCTGAGGAATCGTGTCAGCATCATTGATATTATTGAGAAGGCGGCAGTCGGCGACGATAGCGACAGTACCACCTTGATGAATTTGGTCATGCAGTTCCGAAAGGTCTGCAACCACCCCGATCTCTTCGAGCGTGCAGAGACCAAGTCACCTTTCTCGCTTGCTGCGTTTGGAGAGTGCGCATCCTTCGTTCGTGAAGGCTATTTTGTCGACATGCGCTATTCGACCAGGAACCGCATCGAGTACGAACTGCCGCGCCTTCTGTGCGGTCCAGAGGCCCGCGTTGATATGCCCGGGCCCGGTAATGAACGTGCCGGTTTCCGAGGTAAATACTTGTCCCACATGATGAACATTTGGACACCGGAGAACATTCAGCGCAGTTCTCGTGAAAACGGCACTTTCTCATTCTTGCGATTTGTGGACACTTCTGCTGGAGAAGCTAGCGATTTGGCACGCCAGGGACCATTCGAGCGCGCAACCAGCCGTCATGGTCGACCCAATCGTCTGTCTCGTCTGAATGTCAGCTACGATTCGGATGAGAATGGATCATCAGACAACTCGGTGCTGCCACACTCTATGCTAAACATCGTGGACCGCAACGATCGACAGGCCCTACGTGACATCACGAGCGAGGGCCGTATGCGCAACCTAATGAATGTCTCGCGGACAGCTTATGAGGATCAAGGTCTGAACCTCATCGAACCATCTGCTGGTCCTAAAGCCTCTGCGCCCCCGATCTTGCTTTCCGCCTCGGGTATGCAAGCCCAACGGGAGAGTGAGAATGCCTTGTTCAACATGGATATCCGAGAAGCATTGTATCGCAAGTCTACTCGGCAAACGGATGAGCAGGTCCTCGAGAAACAACTGGACCCTGTGCCGTACTCTGACCAGGCAGTCCTGCCACCGCCCACCTCACTCAAGGCCCGCTATACCAACATCGAAGTCCCATCCATGCGCCGCTTCGTCACCGATTCCGGAAAGCTTGCCAAGCTAGATCAGCTTCTGCGGCAACTCAAGCCTGGTGGTCACCGTGTTCTGCTGTACTTCCAGATGACACGCATGATCGATCTGATGGAAGAGTACCTAACATTCCGCAACTACAAGTACTGCCGATTGGACGGAAGCACCAAGCTCGAGGACCGTCGCGACACAGTCGCCGACTTCCAGTCCAACCCCGAGATATTCGTCTTCCTATTGTCCACGCGTGCCGGTGGTCTGGGTATCAACTTGACAGCCGCCGACACCGTCATCTTCTACGATTCCGACTGGAATCCCACCATCGACTTCCAAGCCATGGACCGAGCCCATCGTCTCGGTCAGACCCGCCAAGTCACCGTCTACCGCCTCATCACCCGCGGCACGATCGAAGAGCGTATTCGCAAGCGTGCTCTTCAGAAGGAGGAGGTCCAACGCGTCGTCATCACTGGTGGCGCATCTGGTGGTGTGGACTTCAACACGCGCGCCCCCGCGAGAACCGCACAAAGGATATTGCCATGTGGCTTGCGGACGATGACGAAGCCGAACTTCTAGAAAAGAGGGAACGTGAGGCCATCGAGCGTGGAGAACTTCAAAATGCTGCAAAGGGCAATAAGAAGGCCGCTGCAGCGCAGAAGCGGAAGCGTGATCTCACACTGGAAGATATGTACCATGAAGGTAAGTGCATCGCACATACAGCTCTCTATCTCAGCCCCTCTCTGTCTCTCTATTACTCTTTACTAACATTTACCTCCAGGCGAGGGTAATTTCGATGATGCCTCAGCCAAACCCTCCGGAACCGCAACCCCCCATGTCCGAAGCCGTGGACACGCCCGCGGCGGCGGGATCAGCGACACCAGCAAAACGAGGTCGTGGTCGCGGACCGGGGAAGGGAACGACGAAGCGCGCTAAAACGACTAAGGAGCGTCTCCGATTAATTGATGGGGACGGTGGACTCAGCTAATGGGGGTGGTATGATGTGTTTTGTTTGTATTACTCTGCAACTGCAAATGGGCGAAGGCGTTTAATGATTTGATCGGAACTTTTTTTTCTTTTTTCTTTCTTTATCTTTCTCTTTTCGTGTCATACTATGACGCCTCTTTTCTCTACTTTTTTTCTCTTTCTTTCGAACTTCCAGATCATATCAGTGCTCTGCTGTGTATTACCATACAATGCTTTATTGTTGACACTTTCCTTCCCACTTTATCCCATCCCAAGAGAAGAAAAAAAGGGGAGAAGAGGGATATGTACCCCTGTTGTTTTGATGGAATTTCATTTACAAATACTCTGCATGATGTTTCATTGCTTGCGGGGAGTGAAGAGATGAGATAAGAAAAGAGGAGCAGTGATTTGATGTGATGTGATGTTATGCCGTCGCAATGCAATAGATGTTGATGTTGATGAGCGGAGGGCTCGCTGTTTTATTTTTACAAAAAATTACTTTACCATCGATGTATTCGTTCAAGTTTCCAAGGCTGGTTTCGGGAGGGAGCAGTGTGCCCTTTTTCAAGTTTCTATTCAATCTTCCAGGCTCTTTTACTCTCCGTTCATCTACCTATTTCTATGGTCGAAAACTGGGCTCGGCTCTTGTTTTGACTTTCGCATTGAATGTCTCAGTTTACTGTTGCTGTTTCTACGTTCAGGGTTCCAAAAGCACTTGGGATATCTGATGCCCAGGTGGGTGCTGGCAAAAAGCTGATTCTTTCTTCAAGTTCCTGGGGTTTGGCTCCTCTCCACCTCTTGAGTCCCTTGCTCTTTTGTCTGCATGCAAACCTGGAACTGTTGGATTTTATGTTTGTACGTCCATGGGGCACATGATGCTGCTATCATAATAGATTTAAATGATGTTCTATACTATGCTGTTCCTTAAAATATTTATTGTTTTGATTGCTAAAAACTTGATGGTGACGATGCCATATGACCGTCTAGTTAATAGATACATTCCTCTTAATCGAGGCCACCACTTATGGAGGCGCAAAGGCTGTGGCTGTCATGGTATAGATGACATGATTGATAGCCTTGGAACATATTAAGGATGAGGCGGGCCAGCGAGGAACTGGGCATTCAGGTCGGAGGAAAGGCAAACAACCTGCGGCTGGTGAGAAGGGTAGAGATATTGGAATTGCTGTACCAGTGACTGCACGATAGAATGGTAGTCGGCGGTTGTGACGGTGATGTGGCCTTTCAGTCGAAAAATAGTAGGAGTGAGAAGACACATAACATCTGCCTTACTGCCAGTGGTTGGGGTTGTTCAGTAGTTCATCGCACCGCCTGTGTGCAATCTCGTTTTCCTCCCTCGGGATCCAGAGATACTCCACATATCCCCGCTGTTTCAATTCATTGTCCAGATACCAAGAATGGTCTAGTAGATCTCGATTCGCAACACTCCTGCCAGCAGAATTTCGCCAGCCATTATTGATCCATCTGGGCATCCATTGGGTCATGCAGTTAACCACGTATCTCGAATCGGAATAGATTTTCACATCGAGCCCTGGGCGGCGGGTAAGCTCCCCATGCAACACCAGGGCTTGGTCCAGTGCTAGGTTCAGGGCGTCGATTTCAGCACGCTGGCTTGTTGGCGGAGGATGTGAGGGTAGCAACCTCGTCCAGGTGAAGTCACCGTGCTCTGTTTCGAAAACGGCGGCAGCGGCTCCAGTTGCATTTTGTGTTCCATTGCCTCTGCAACCCCCATCGATCCAAACTTTTATGGTGTAGACCATTTCTGCGAGGATTGCGAATACTGAAAAGGCTGTGGGCTTTCAGAGTGATGCACTGTGTATGTGTCAGGTAACTTTGTATCTGTGATCAGTTATCTGGAAATCCTTCACCCGTGAAGGGTCTTTGTTGCTTACAACGGTGGTTTCCACTGTGAATGCTTCCAGTTTGGATGCATGTAGGGAAGTAAGATGAGCTCGGGCTATCTCTAGCCCTAGGTAGTCGAGCCGACTCCAGGTGTCGGGGCGGCAGTCGATGCAAGGCAGAGATGTGAATGACTTGTTGAGGATAGAAATGTAAACCTTTCTCTGGAGGAAGTAAAATGAGGGAAGTGATCTGGTTGACTGTTTGTGATGAATGAGAGACCTGAAGCAAACGGGCGAGTTAACGGGCCAATCAGGACCCAGATATCCAGATTGGTCACATGATACACTCGTTCAACAAGGCCTACTGGTAGTTACAGTAATTGAAATGAAATCTGAAACTCCTTTCCTTATCCCAAGCAATTATCTGAGTCGCAAGTTCACCCAAAAATTCAAAGAATACTATCCTTCTGTCCAAGACTACTTCGTTTAACATGGTTGGCTAAGAGGGATAAGCCATAGTAAGCCAACGCGCTAGAATGCGCATGGACCACCTGACGTGGGTATTTGGACCAATGACAGTTCAAAAGGCTCGAACCTTTATGGAGACAGTCAATCGAAAGTGCGATTCCAGTCAATTTGCCACACTTTTCGCGCAACTACAATAATAGGAGGTTTCCAATCCTCCGATACATAATCGGGCTGTACATTGCGCTTACAATATCCTGTGTCACGACTTCCTTAGCTGACGATCGCTGCTAGTGGCCGACATGCATCTCTTTATCCTTGGGGCAACAGGGCGAACGGGTCTGTACGGGTATAAATATGCTTTGGAACAAGGTATGTAGTAGCTTGCCAACGGACTGGTATTTCCTTAGATCTCAGGCTACTATATGAGACTTCTCAATTATGTCACGGAACATCAAAGGAGCCTGAGTTTGAATAATAGTACTAAGAAGGGTCCCCAGGGTTCACGGTGACCATTCTGGTCCGCAAAGCCGACAGCATCGAGCCCCAAGAAGGACTCACCGTCGTCGAGGGCTCCCCTCTATCAGAAGAAGACATGGCACGCGCATTCAAAGCATCCGGCGTCCCAGTAGACGCAGTTCTCGTCTTCCTCAACGCGCCGCGCGCAGGTCAAAATCCCTGGGGAAAGTTTCTTGGTCCCCCACGTCTAATCGCAGACTCGACTAGGAATGCTGCCCGGGCCCTCATACACGCGCAGCACAACGGCCCCACAGCAACTGGCGGCAGCAAACCTCGCTTGGTTGTCATGAATGCTTTAGGCGTCGGCGAGAGTTATGCTGTTACGCCGTATATTGTTCGATTTATGATTGCTTTTAGTAATGTTTCCGAGTCCTATAAGGATCATAATGCGGTTAATGATGAGATCGAGGAGGTTTGTGGAGAGGATGTTATTTGGACGCTTCCTTTGCCGGTCGGATTGAAGGGTGGAGGGTTGAACCCGGTCAAGACGTTTGGGAGTACGGAGTCTGGAGCGAGTTTGTTTATTACGCGTGAGAGCTGTGCGAGGTGGATGGTTGATGTGGCGGTTGGGAGGGAGGGGAGCCATTTTGATAATAAGAGGATTATTGTATCGAATTAGCGAGGGATTCTGATTCAAGTTGGTGTCATTGTTCTACTATCTAAGCCTGGAATACTTCATTACTAGTATTATAGTTGGGTATTAGTACTAAATAACTTCAGAAGTATACTGGCTTTCATTCCTGCCGACGGTTTCAGTGCCGTAATAATTTTCAACCATGGCGACCTTCAATTGGTCTGCAGGAGTCATTGTTTCTACATTCTGAACGTCAGATAAGCACAGCCTTTGCTGAGTAAGTGCCCTGACTTTCTATCGGTGCTGAGGAAGTTGTGTCTAAATATACCCACAATCATTTGAGGACAGTATTCCAATCCCCCTGAGTTCAATCCTGGGAAGTCTCAGCTTTCCTGGAAACCGAAGAATGTGCGACGGGACAAGCAGAAAGAACTTGACTATTCGTGCGTCAAAATTTCATCAACACCCAAAATCTTTCTAACCGTTGTGACAGGCTTGTCGGAATGACAGGAGGTCAAATATTCAAAGAGATGTTGACCCGTTATGCCGTGGATAGAATATGTGAGAGGCTTCTAGGCTTTCCAAATCTCTTTAACCTGTCTAATCACCCTTTTCAATCCAGTTGGGTACCCGGGTGGTGCTGTTCTTCCCATATTTGACACGATTTACGATGCCGGAAACGAACTTAAGTTCATTCTATCATGTCATGAGCAAGGTGCTGGGCATACGGCCCAAGGGTATGCGCGAGTGACTGGAAAGCCTGGAGTTGTTTTGGTAACGTCGGGACCTGGGGCAACAAACCTAATTACGCCCTTTATGGATGCGCTCGCTGATGGGACTCTTATGGTCGCATTCTGTGGTCAGGTCCCGACTTACGCGACGGGCATGGATTCCTTCCAAGAGGCCGACATAATTGCCATGACTCAGCCCTGCACTAAATGGAATGTTTCTGTAAGGCAAGTCGCCGATCTTCCGCGGAAAATTGACGAAGTGTTCAAGATCGCAACCTCCGGGCGACCTGGACCCGTTCTTGTTGAGCTGCCGAAAGACGTGACAGCCGATGTCTTACGAACGCCCGTCCCTCAAATACCTCCCCCTATTGGTCTCGAATTTCCAGCAGCACAAACTAGGATTGATAAAGCCATTTCCAATGTCCGACAAGAAGCCCTTGAAAGTCGATAGCAAATGCAGCAGCCATGATCAATGGGTCCCGCAAAACCTATCCTCTATGTTGGTCAGGAGTGCTGGCATCTCCAAAAGGCCCGCAACTACTACACGAGCTTGCAAGAAAAGCCAATATTCCTGTCACAACATCCCTTCAAGGCCTTGGTTCATTTGACGAAATGGATCCCAAAGCACTCCATATGCTTGGTCTTCATGGGTCTGGGTATGCTAATATGGTAATCCAAAACGCCGACACAGTTATTGCACTGGGAGCACGCTTTGACGATCGTGTAACCGGAAGCATTCCGAAGTTTGCCCCTAGCGCTCGACAAGCGGCTCTTGAAGGCACTGGTGGAATTATTCATTTCGATATTTTAAGCAAGAATATCAACAAGATTGTTCAAGCAGACATCCCTGTTCAAGGAGATAGTGCAGAGAATCTCAAGCTCTTACTCCCACTTATCACCCGAGCAGAAAAATCAGACTGGATTGCACAAGTACAACAGTGGAAGTCCGAATACCCTTTTCAGGCCTTTGAGAAGGAAAGTCCTTCGGGCAGTGGGCGTATTAAGCCCCAAAAACTGATAGAGAAGCTAAGCGAGCTAGTCGATCCAATAAAGGATCGTACAATTCTTACAACAGGGGTCGGTCAGCATCAGATGTGGACTGCTCAACACTTTCGTTGGAGGCACCCTCGCACGATGGTGACTTCGGGTGGCTTAGGAACGATGGGATTTGGGTTGCCTGCCGCGATTGGGGCAAAGGTCGGACGACCAGATGCTTTAGTCATTGACATCGACGGCGATGCTTCGTTCTTACGGCGAAGCAGTTCGATATCGACATTAAAGTAATTGTCCTAAATAATGAGGAGAAGGGTATGGTCACGCATCTCCAAACCGTATACTTTCAGAACCGTTTTGCCCACAGCGTTCAAATTAACCCTGAATTTGTTGAAACCGCGGAAGCGATGGGTGTCCAAGCTCGAAAGTGTACGAGTGAAAATGATGCGGATGAGAAACTGCGATGGCTTTTGGACACTAAGGGACTGGCGTTGTTGGAAGTCATGATTTCACCCAAGGCCTTGACTCTGCCAATGGTTCCTGCTGGGCGTGGCTTACACGAATTCATTACATACAACTCTGCCGTTTGAGTACCGTTTTTTTTTTTCTGCTAGACAAAAGGGCTTACTTTGTTCTCAGGATTTTGCCTGCTTTTAGGCAACAAAAGCAGATCAGATGTGTAAAAACCACGCTAGTAATCCAAGTTACACATGGCGCGCGAGACTTTTCCTACACGAGTGAGTTCTGGTCGACTCTTCCAAGAGGACGAAGAGTCAACCTTCCATAGACAGAAACAGACTGTACCAGTTCCTCTACTGCCGATTACTCATTCAAAGTTCTCAGTATGTGCAACATGAATTGCCCATGTGACCACAGTTTCAATGATGACGATCTAGATTATCGGGAAATATCTCTTCATACGTTTATTACAACGTTCCAGCTTCCAACTTCCCGCCACCTAGTTGCAGATAATTTGACCAATTGGGCGGTTTGGATCAGTTGTATGGTTAGCATTACCATTATCGCCTACTCGTATATAGTAATTGCGGGCGCAATTCCGGTTTTGACCGATCTTGTTTCTCTCACCGGCTGTGGTATTTCCCTTTTTGAAGACTGCGGAACTTGGAAGGTTCCCCCGCACCTAAAAGTGTATTTGCCGCTGCGGAGATTTCACAGCAAATGTCAAGTAAGTAACCTCGGGCCACCCGGGCCCTTCTGATACCGGGGGACGCTGACTAAATTCGGATGAAACGTGCCGCAGGCCCAAATGGGGAGGATCTTCCGAGATGCACCGCACCAACCTTAGTGAAGTGTCCTGTCGAGTGCCCGCTGTCGAGTCTCCACTGTCAAGTCTGGCCATTCACAACGCCCCGTTTGTCATCTGCTGACTCATTTTCAATCCCCGCCCCAGGAATTTCATGAGTCTCATTTCCCTCCTTTTTTGCACCGCAACATTGCTCCCCTACAGCCTTTCACACACCTTGTTTGGCTTCAATTCGATCATCATCATGGAGGCCATGCTTCAGCAGTCCCGGGCTATGTGCCCCTTCCTCAAGCGCACCGCGCCCGCCGCCCTCCGCACCCTCTCCACGGCTACCCGTCCCAGCACCGGCGGTGGAACTATGTCCAACCTCCAGGTTCTGGCTCGCCGCTGCCCGGTCATGAGCAAGGCTCTTGCAGTCCAGAGTGCCCGTCTCAGCAGCACCAAGCGATTCACTTCCTCCGCCGCCGGAGTCCCCGCCGCGAAGCCGTTCCTGGCCCCATCCAACAAGCGTGCATTGCACACCACTGGCGGTCATCCCGCCAGTGCCGCCCCAGGAACCTATAAGAAGAATGAGCAGGGTGAGTTTCCGACGGAATCTCGATTTTGATTGACACTTGGGATCTATACTAATTGGCTAGCAGCCCACCCTAACCTCGCTCATCTCCGTCCTGCTCCTGCGGCGGATGCCGCGGCCCGCGGTGCTCGCCCCGAGTCCCCGGTCACTTCCCGATTCGACTACAATGAATTCTACAACACCGAACTCGAGAAGAAGCACAAGGACAAGTCGTACCGCTACTTCAACAACATCAATCGCCTCGCCAAGGAATTTCCTCGTGCCCACACGGCCTCGGCCGAGGAGCGCGTGACGGTCTGGTGCTCCAACGACTATCTCGGTATGGGTCGGAACCCCAAGGTTCTGGAATCCATGCACCGCACTCTTGATACTTATGGTGCGGGTGCGGGTGGTACCCGCAATATTTCTGGCCACAACCAGCATGCCGTTCAGCTGGAGGATACTCTGGCCAAGTTGCATGGAAAGGAGTCTTCCCTGGTCTTCAGTTCATGCTTCGTTGCCAATGACGCTACCCTCGCGACTCTGGGTAGCAAGATGCCCAATTGTGTGATTTTGTCCGATAGCCTGAACCACGCATCGATGATTCAAGGTATCCGTCACTCTGGAGCGGCGAAGATGGTCTTCAAACACAATGATATGGAAGATCTGGAAGCCAAGCTGGCTTCTCTGCCTCTCAACGTTCCCAAGATCATCGCCTTCGAATCTGTGTATAGCATGTGCGGATCTATTGCGCCAATTGAGAAGATCTGTGACCTGGCTGACAAGTACGGCGCTATCACTTTCTTGGATGAAGTGCACGCTGTTGGCATGTACGGTCCCCACGGAGCTGGTGTCGCCGAGCACCTCGACTACGACGTTTACGCGTCGCAGGACACCGCTTCTCCCAAGAGCACCAAGGGCACGGTCATGGACCGTATTGATATCATTACCGGTACCCTGGGCAAGGCCTACGGTTGCGTCGGTGGATACATCGCTGGATCCCACGCCCTGGTCGATACCATCCGCTCCCTGGCACCCGGCTTCATTTTCACCACTTCCCTGCCACCCGCAACCATGGCTGGTGCCGACGCCGCTATCCAGTACCAGTCCGAGCAACCTCGTGACCGCGTCCTGCAGCAGCTCCACACCCGCGCCGTGAAGAACTCCCTGAAGGCTCTCGACATCCCCGTTATCCCGAACCCCTCGCACATCGTGCCTCTGCTGGTCGGTGACGCCGAACTCGCCAAGAAGGCCTCTGACAAGCTGCTCGAGGAGCACGGCATCTACGTCCAGGCCATCAACTACCCCACCGTGCCCGCGGCGAGGAGCGTCTGCGCATCACCCCGACCCCAGGCCACGTCAAGCCCCTCCGCGACCACCTTGTTCAAGCCGTGCAAGCCGTTTGGAACGACCTGGGCCTCAAGCGTGCTAGCGATTGGGAGAACATGGGTGGATTCGTCGGTGTCGGCGTCGAGGGCGCCGAGGCCGCGAACCAGCCCATTTGGGAAGAATCCCAGCTCGGCCTCGCGGCTACCGAGTCTCTCGAGGTCGCTATCACCCGTGAACTCGGAGCCGAGACCCAGGCTCAGGCCGCTCCCGTGCCTCCTCGCATGAAGACCGGCACCCCCCTTGGTAGCGCGAAGTCGCCCATCGCCCCCGCTCCTGTTGGTGTTGCCGCTTAAGCGGGGATGGTGCTATTTAGTTGCCACGTCCTAGACTGTGGGGGGTCTCCTTTGGTCTCATTTTGGGGGGTCCGGGGGGAGTTTCCCGGTCAGGCTGGGACTTGCCTGGGATTCAAGCTGATGCATGCTTTGTCTATATCCTGTCCATTCCTTTACATTCGATTGGTTGATGTGATGTGTACTTTTGCATCTATCCTACATACCATTTGGTTCATAATACATGACGGTGATCATGATCGTCATTTGTATACGGATGACACTATACTTTTTTTGGCTTTTTTTTGGTCCCCGGTTTTTCGGGCTCGCCTTTGACTTTGTTTATTTTATCCGTCTTCCTGTATCGACTTGGTTGTGTGGATAGATAGATTCGAATTTTGTCAATGGATGAGTTTCGGGGGCATTATCTTACCTTGCTGTAGATGTAAATGTGGGTAGTTTTGTAGACTGGTGACTTGCAAATATCTAGAGGAAGACTATCTGCGCTTCAATTAGGCGTTATGCCCAGGGAACTGGCACTCTGTCTATGAAATAGGCATTGTCACTAGGAAGAAGGGGGTAGAAAGATCTCGTTCTACATCCAGGGTGCAGTGTCTGACTTGGTATGTTTATTTACAGACTGTGCCCTTTCAAAAACTGGAAAAGAAAAGGCAAAATAAATCCCTCATAAAATCTCCCACCAGAAAGGAAGCTAATTAAACCGAGAATGAGGGGAGGGACTGAAATGTGTGGTGCATGCCTGAGGGATTATGCGCAATATCACTAACTAACTAACCCCTGTGGGGGGGATGAGTACTTAACGCGATAAGCTACCTTTGCACGCGTTTTCTCCCACTCTCACCACAACATCCACCACGTTTAATCACCACCACCACCAAAATGGCGACCTCATGGCCAGAACACACATCAATTGACTCCAATTTCAAAGATGTTTCTCAATTGGCCCAAGTATTCGAACTACACTGCGCCAAAATCTACGCCCATGCCGCGAGTCACCCCGATCACCCTGCCTCGGCCGACTACGTGAGACAGCTGGTCTCGCAAGCTTATCGCGCTGTTCACAGCTTGAATATGCAAAATATGGCATCTTCTTGCTTGGATCTAGAAGTTGCTACTGCGACACTGGACAATAAGGCCAAGGAATACTCCCAAGGCCCAGAACTGCTATCATCCATCCACGACGCGAAACCTTGCGAACCCGAACCAGAGACCGAGATCCATACCGAGACAGACGAGAACGAACTCCGCGTCGGACTGGAGGACCTTTTAACGGGCGATTTCGAAGATGAAGACGAAGAGGAAGACTCAGATTGGTCCGACGAGTCCGACTCCGACGAAGACGATGAATACTACGAATACTGCTCCGGTTCCGAAGCAGAACTCGACCTAGACGAACTCGAAGCAGTCGCCAGAACCTCGACGTTCCAAAACGCGCAAAACGCCCTGCAGGCCGAGATCGAAGAGAAGAAGAACGCCATCATTGAAGAAAGAGTTCTCGAAGCGAACGATATAATCGCAAACCAGCAACCAGAACCCACAACCATGCCAATGGCAATGTCCATTCCCGAAAACGAAAACGAAACTCCCTCCCCACCCCCGGCCTCAATAATCCAAGACCAAGCCATGCACGACCGCATCTCCGCCGCCCTCAGAACCATACCTCTCCCCTGCCACGAATCAGAATTAGAAGAGATACCGCTTGCGCGCATGGAAACACACACGGTCCCACTTGGGCGCATGGAAATACACACGGTCCCACTTGCGCGTGTACAAACGCGCCGGCCCGAAACGAATAGCACCGTCTCTCCAACAGATGATACAAGTGAAGCAACGGCCGTTCAAACGGAGGAGTCGAGTCCTGAAACGCGATGCACGACGTCGGTGACGGCGCCGCCGGCTGTGACACCGGTGGGCGCGGGAGGTATGGCGCGGAAACCTAGCTTCGATGCTACGCGTTTGCATAGGAAGTTGTCTATGAGGTCGTCTTCTGCAGGTGCTTTGCCGAGGAGGCTTAAGACTGTTTGTTATAAGTATGTTCGGAGGGCTATGGTTCCTATTCGAGGGCCGGTGGAGTCGGGTTCGAATTGAGTGGGGTTGTCAAGGGCGTTGGGTGTGATTTCGTATGATTTTTACTTTTTTAATTGTGATATCCACTGGAGAGGTTGTTTTTGATATACCCGGACATTTGTTTTTCTGATATTTCGATTTACTCTACCAATATACAGAGGGTACCTGAAAATGCTTTGCTGCAGTCCAATAATATCTTCAATCGACATGAATCAGTAAAATTGAAACTGGCCTATATCGTATATGTGCGAAATGAAAGTTAATCCATGTGGAATGTACTTTCGCTTGCAGCTGAGCCTCCTTCAGGGTCACGGTAGTACTAGCTAGCGGGCTACGATCCCCAGTGGCCCGCGTTTCATCTCAGCGATAGCTTTTGACTATTTGAACGAATGAGGCAACCACCACCATGGGATACTGGCTATATAAAGCCCATATAATGCTCATATAAAGACTCCAAGATACCACGATACCATAGCTGATGTGGGAGGATTCCTAAATAGGCTTAGCCTGAATTATGAATTACAGTATATAGTCGAGAGGTCTTTGCCTCACGCATCAGGGCATCAAAGTTCAATGCGACGCCTTCGTTGTTTACCTTTTCTCTTCACGTCCATCACTGCCGTGTTTCGATCGCTCCAATACTGTAGCTTCAACGAACACATAACCACAACTTCCTCGATGCACTCTATACATCTGTGTCCTCCACACCCCAGCTACCACTGCCAGATTATTTCACTTTATGATAATGGCTCAACACGACAGGAGATAAGCAAGCATTTAAATGAAAGGCACGGTATTCCAATCTCAATGCGCACGTTCACGCGGCGCTTGCAAGAGTGGGAGATTCGGCAGCAAGCGAAACCGACAACTTAGGATACTGAGCTTCAAGGGAAGGTTAGGAACTATATTCGGGATGGCTTATCTCCGGAGGCGATTGAGCGGAGATTAGAACCGGAGTACAAGCTGTCGAAACAAACCTGGCGACGTCTCCGAGCTCAGGCAAAATTGTCGTGGCTTGAACGTGAAGGCGGCTCTCGTCCGCCTGCGCCTGATTCTGAGACTCAAGCTGCATTAGAACCTGGAACTGAAACTGATCCGCCAACCCAACCCATGTAAGCATCTCCGTCGCCTTTAACAACATACTGTACATACTGCACAACATAATCTAATCAATTCTATTCGGTCGGATCAGGAAAAAGGAGAAAATCCACTGTGGCTGGATAAACTGCCCCAATACCGGTGGATTCTTCTCAAAAGCAAATCTGAGGCGACACATTGAATCAGCGCACATTTCAGCCGGCGCGTATTTATGCCCCCATCCATCCTGCGATAAAAGGTTTAATACGAGGGGTCGATCTCGAGCACATTTCGCAATTGTTCATAAAGAAGTCCCTGCATGATTGATTGCATCTTTGGGAGCTAGGATTGGTCAAACAGCCGGGGATTGGAATTTGTATCGCCGGTGTACTTTTACTTTTTGGATTTATCTAAATCTTGATCAAGTGCAATAATTGAAGCCAATTATGAAGTATACGTACCAGCAAAGATCCAACACCTCCTGGTGGAGAAGCACTGCTTTATTCGAGCTATCATAACTACTCTAGTACAGAGGACCAGTGCGATGGCGAAGTAAGATATCAGGCTTATCTCCGGTCGGAGAATGACCTCCCATGACCAGTGCGAACGTCCCATGTATGCTCTACAGATCTGTACATTAGTGTGAACCATGGATGATGACGCCTTTGCCGAGACTCGGTTGAACCGGTTTGGGCAACGCCGAGATATCGCCAAGCTGTGGCAATTGGCTCAAAGAGCACGTCACTCGGCGCCATAAGGCTTGTGAATGTTAAGCAGTCGAAGCGATATCTTATCGACCCTCGGAAACATGTTCTGCTGTTGAAGATGCTGTGAAGTCTTCGTCTAATAGCTCGTTGCACAGGTATGGATCCTAAGGCTGGCTTATAGGCGACCACGAACCTAACCTCACATAGCTCGGACCAATTCCAAGCAGAACCATGGAAGCATGGACATTGTGGTATGATTTTCGATCAAAAGAACGGAAGAGGCTGCGCGCTTCCAAGAAGTATTTCTATTGGCTTGATAAAACAGGTCAGTTGGAGTATGACAACATCACACTTACGCCCTCCTTCTAGCGCCCATCTCGAGGCCCGATCATAGCCATTAATATCTAAATGAATTGGTGCCTCTGTGAGTCCTCCATGCGCCCTGAACGCCCAGGACAACTTGAAGTGGAGAAGATCGATGGATTGACGCGGATATGACGTCGTAGTAATCGGGCTACCGACAACCCCGGACAGCCCCACGACAGTGGAGGTAGATCTATAACAGGTTTTGCAGCTCCCCAGGCATTGCCCAGGCCTGCCCATTCATGTTACAAGTTGCCGTTGGCTGTGGATACTGTTCCTGCCTCCATGGACGAATCTCACAATGTCCTCGGATTTACAGAAACCACCCACGGCCTGCGGATTCTACCGATGGACATTGTCGTATCCTGTTCCAGCTTTCCCGACTGATTCCATGATGCGAAAGTTGCATACGCATTGATCCATGTGCCCCCGGTTCCACTTTGCTATCTTTGAGCTGCATAAATATAAATCGTTTCTTCATGGTCGCCCTGATATCTATTATTTTTGCTCCATTCTCCCAGGGGATAACGTTGGAACCCACTTATCCCCATTCCCATCCCCTATACTCCACTTTTGACTTTCAGGTGCACATATTTGTTCCTCCCATACTATAAGCAATCGATCCATACAATCCCCCTTGCCACATGGCTGTCTCGGACGATTTTCCGCTCTCCGAGAAGCGGGAAGATGATCACAAAATAGAGCAACCCGACACAATACAACAAGTTTCGAAGAAAGTCGCAAGCGGAGACGATACCCACGCCGAAAATGCCTCTCAATCCGACAACAGCAGCCAGCACGGTAGCCCCAGAGTCGAGAAAGCCGGGAAACGTGAGCTCACAGAAGACGAGTGCTACGATAAACTCGGCTTCT
This sequence comes from Penicillium cosmopolitanum, assembly GCF_028827165.1. Classification (NCBI taxonomy): domain Eukaryota; kingdom Fungi; phylum Ascomycota; class Eurotiomycetes; order Eurotiales; family Aspergillaceae; genus Penicillium; species Penicillium cosmopolitanum. Next base: position 2,923,847 of record NW_026622676.1, on the reverse strand, counting down.
GCTTCCCCACCTACAAGAAATGGATTATCATCTCGGTGATTTTTGTCGTGCAAATGTCCATGAACTTCAACACAGGTGTCTACGCCAGCGCCGTTACTGGCATGACGGAGGAATTCCACATTAGCGAACAAGCCGCCCGAGTCGGGCAATGTGTGTTCCTCGTCGCATATGCGTTTGGGTGTGAGCTTTGGGCGCCCTGGTCGGAGGAGTTTGGCCGTTGGCCCATCATGCAGCTCTCGTTGTTTCTGGTGAATATCTGGCAGATTCCATGCGCTTTGGCGCCTAACTTTGGCACTATCGTCGTTTGCCGTATTCTGGGTGGTTTGAGTTCTGCTGGTGGTTCCGTCACCCTGGGTATGACGGCCGATATGTGGGAACCTGATAACCAGGGCTACGCAGTGGCATATGTGGTGCTCTCTTCGGTGGGAGGCTCGACTATTGGACCTTTCTTTGGTGGTATTATCGGCCAATACCTGTCATGGCACTGGGTTTTCTGGGTCCAATTAATCTTTGGTGGTGTCACACAAGCTATGCATTTCGTCTTGGTACCTGAGACTCGTGCTACACTTTTGGTCGATAAGGAAGCCAAGCGTCGCCGGGAGGCTGGCGAGGAAGAGGTCTATGGCCCGAATGAACTTAAGAACCCTCGTCTAGAACTTCGCGAGGTTTTGACTATCTGGCGTCGGCCTTTCGAGATGTTCCTACTTGAACCTATTGTGCTGTTCCTATCCTTGCTCTCAGGTTTCTCCGACGCTCTGATCTTCGTTTTCACCGAATCATTCACCCTGGTCTTTAAACAGTGGGACATGTCCGTTCTGGCCATCGGAATGACCTTCGGTTCGATTTTGATCGGTTATCTCCTCGCTTACTTCATCTTCTTGCCCGACATCTATCGTCAAATAAAGCTACGCTCCAAAGAAGGCGCCGCTAGTCGATATGCCGAGCGACGTCTTCTTCTCCTTCTCTTCATAGCCCCCCTCGAGCCAATCGGCCTACTTGGTTTCGCATGGACCTCGATGGGTCCCCCAATGCCCCTGGATCGCACCTCTCATCTTCTCTTGCATGATTGCCATGGCCAACTATGCAATCTACATGGCCACAATCGATTACATGGTCGCAGCCTACGGTCCTTATTCCGCATCAGCAACCGGAGGTAACGGATTCGCTCGTGATTTCCTCGCTGGTATCGCGACCATGTACTCGACGCCGATGTACACCAATATTGGCCAGAAATATCACCTTCAGTGGGCGAGTACCATTCTAGGCTGTATTGGCTTCTTGGTCTTAATTCCTATTTATGTGTTCTATTGGAAGGGTCCTGAGATTCGGAAGAAGAGCAAGTTCGCCCAGCAGCTTGCGGCCGATCGGGAGATTCATACTGAGCGGAGGCGAAGCCAGTTCAGATCTATTGATGCCTCCTAGACTTTTGTATAGTGTTAATTATTTTCATGACTATCATAATTATGAAGGATCCGTTGACCATGGACATGAACATTTTGCATACCCATCAACTCTTACCTAGAACAATATCCCGTAGCATCATCTCTTTTCCAAGTCGTCCTCAAAAGTTCCCCTGGCACGAAGACTGTTGAACTGGAACACGACTACAATTTTGTTTCAAATATTAGGGAGTCCCATACTAGTTCCACTTCTTTCACATGAAAGCCAGTCCGTAAGCCGGCCATAGGCAAGCATTTAGAAGGATTATGTGGGGGCTAATGGGGCGAACACCTCTAGTCACAATAGGTGACAAATTAATTCATTGGGGGCTGAAATCTATGCCATGGCTCACTGCTGAATTAGAACTTACCTAAGGGTGTCTGCAACATTCTCTATATGTGTCGGAAGATATAATTCCAGCCTGGATATCGATATTGATATAAAACTCCTTGGAATAACGATGTTCGGAATGACTATGTGACCAAATCAACGGCAACCATCTAAAAGGTTGGCAGGTCGCAGTGAAGAAAACCCAATAGTGGAGCCCGTAAGCAGGACACGGGAGGGGCGTCGGCAATGGAGAGCTTGTTCTCGAAATCAATTCGGCGATCATTGTAAAAGCAAAGCTTTCTGCGTGGGGTCTGTACCCCAGAATTTTAATCTCGGCTTTTGCACGAGAAGCTGATTCGGTCGCTCGGTGGCCCTTGCTAAAGAGGGTTAAGTCTTACTGTATCAGAATATCACAACAGGACTGTTGTATCTAGTCTTGTGGATGTATTTGTGATGAGTGGATATGTCACCAGATTTGATCTACTAGTACATGGCTGACTCGTTTGTATCTACCACGGCTCGTCGGCTCGCGTGTCATTTCTGATCCGAAAGATCTGTTCGAGGCTGGAATTCTGAGGGATATCTTACTTATGTCGATCTGCCATCGGTGTTGGCTGTGTTAAAGAATATTGACTCTTGTCAAACTAGAGAGGATTAGCAGAATGCTAGGTTTTGATATAGAGGGTTCTGTTTTGCGAGGCAGAAATGCCCTATGCTTTATCTATATAGACCATCACTGTTCTGATCAACATATTATAGCTACCAGCACCAAGTTTTAACAATATTTCTTGAGAAGACTCTTTTGCCAACAATTGTAACCGGATGTCCTAGTAATCTATACAGAGAATGTGATCTGCAAGCAATGCCCTGGCCTTTGACCGTCATAATCTCGTCTGGTTGGCTTGGTGCTAAATGTAAGACCTAGCAGAGTCCCACAGATGATCCTTTCTCATGATGAGCATCACTTCCTTTTGGGGGCTCTTCGTAAGTTGCTGTAAGATCGGCATGGGCCTCAAAATTGTATAAATAAAAGCCAAGTCTACCGCAGAATCAGAGAATCAACCAGCTCTGAATTCAAAAAATCCCTACAAAATCCTTTTCTTCATACCAATCAACTCTATATTCACTATGAAGCTCCTCGCTCTTCTCCCTTTCTTCCTCGCCGCCACTCTGGCCAACGAGAATACCGACTGCAAGTCTTGCTTCCCAGCAACAAGCTCCGACTGCGTCGATGCATCAGGCCAAATCCCAACCGATGGGTCGACTCTGGATGACAACTCCAACACCCTCTGGACATCCGGTTCCTGCACCATCGAGTTCATTCCCAATGGTGGAAGCCCTGATGGAAACGATGTGCTGGGCGTTGCTCAGTCTTTCCTTAGTGACTGCTGCTCTGGTGATAGCTGCTCCGGTGTTGCGTATGATACCGGCTCCAGCACCGCCCTCCAGAATGGATGTCTTTGCTTCCATGAAGAAGGCAAGACCCCTTGCACCTGTGGTGCCGGTACCCCCTCTATGACTTGCATCTAAGCTCTTTGAGAGGATTTCGGGATTGGTGAGTCTTGTGAAAATTTCTAACACTGTGCTCTTCTTTCCTAACCAATCATTCTGTTAGCAATGATATAGTAGGCTGGTGTATAGTGAGTGGAGGTGGGGAGTGTGCTTGCTGTGATGAGGCTGTCGAACGAGATACTAGCAGATAGGAGAATCGATTCATTCATTTATATCGTCCATTGACTAGAGCGAGACTGTGAACTATTCTGCATCCTCGTCATATGATCATCCCATGGTCCTACGTGGCGGCATGGGACGTGGGGCATTAATTCCTAGACTTTGGCCCTTCATATTTTTCCTGTCATAAAAATCCTATCCCAAGTTATGCCGCCTTCATTGCAAGCGCTGATCCAACTGCACGTCCATGGGACGAGCTGGGCGTAAGGTCATCGTCTTTTTCTCCCAAGAATATCGTATTGACGGTGAATGGGATATCCGCAATTTTATAATCCATGCCGGTCAAAGCCTTGTCAGTGCATTTTATGGCCCTTAACCCTTAGAGGATATGCACAAAACCTGTAAATCTTTGCCCTGAGTGCAAACGCTTCACAAAACCCGTTCGTATGAGCTTTTGAATAGGCCAATAAAAATCGTAATTCTCCTCTCGCAGCCTGACAAAACACGCTCTATCCAGCTGAATGGAACTGTGACCTGTCAGAGGTGTTCAAGTTTATATTCCATTTGTGCTGTACGAAGGATATCACGAAACTCCATGGAATTGGTTTCGGCCACCGGTCGGGGCTTTATCACCCTCAAGTCTTCGACCTCGTAGACATTCCAATCTGGGGATGGTGATCGGATTTGAGGAAAAAGTGCCGTGGCTCGTCAACTTGAACTCTTAGTATACAGGGTGGGTCGAAATCAGCTTCACCCTTGCACACGGAGCTTCTTTCTCGAATCATAGTGTGAAACAAGCTAATCCATATTTGGCTTGGCTCAGTTTCAAGTACCAAATCGTATTGAAATATCCAGTCACGCGATAAAACGCGCTTTAAATTACTTGTAATAATTCTGTCAATAACACTGGCACCTAAGCTAATTCGTTGATGGCTCTGTTCCTCCTTAATCTCCTTACTGTACAGCGAGTTTCACCAAAGTACTAGTAGTGCCCACGAAGTCAACATATGAGAAAGGAAGTTCAATTTTGGAAATATATGTAAAGTAGACATTGCTATATAGACTTCCAATATTAAGATATCGAACTGATTGACGTGTTATTTTGGCCCTCCATTTCCCATTCTGCCGAGGCCGTAGAGTTGGCTAAGGTTTGCCAATGTTTTAGCCCCGATGTTTGTTTTTGCTTGGCTAGGAAGTACCTGAGTAAGTTCATGGCTTCCGCATCCTGGCCTGGATATTTCCGGGTAAAAGTGAGACTTTCCATTTTGATTAGCGTGTCTGGATGGTCCGCGCCGAGATTGGTCTTGCTCACCTTCATCACCTGCACAAAGAGCTGCTCGGCCTCCTCCCCGTGCGCTTTAAAGCTCCAAAGTACGTGAAGAATGAGAGTAATCCTTGATGCCGCCTTCGGGCCAGTGTTCTTCGCAGCGTCAACTCAGCCTTAGCCTTGCTACAAGAAGCAAAAAAATAAGCCTCCAGTACATACGGGTTGTGTGGATGAGAAACTGTGTTTATTTAGCTGATCGGCCGGTACAAGATTATGAACATGACTTCTCAGCTCGTAAAACTTCTGCAGGGAACCGGTGAAGAATCCCCACTTCCCCGCCTCCACATTGTTTACCTTCACTCACCTGCCCAGGTGTTACCCTTGAACTGTGGCCCTTTTAGCCACCTGCAGCCCATTTAGCCAAGTACAGTCTATTTAGCCAAGTGCAGTGCCCAGACTGGTGGCTGTACCGGAAACTATCTATAGAGCTGTCTCTGGTAGTAGGCTCGAGCTCGTTCAACGACCAAAGGCAAAGCGGCAAAATGCACATAACCGGGCTGCTTCGTCGTGCGGGGCCCCGGGGAAAAGGGATAAATAGTCATTTTCGCAGAATATAAATAGAGGTAGAATGGGCTTGCAGCAACATTGACCAGCACAGGCTTCTCTTCCAGTTATACACATCCATTCACCAGCATCCAATTCTCTTCAATTACGATGAGGGTCACTGCAGCTTTTGCGGGCCTCTTGGTCACGGCATTCGCTACCCCTGTCCCTGAACCTGTTCTGGTGTCACGAAGCGCCGGTATTAACTACGTCCAGAACTACAATGGCAACCTTGGTGACTTCACCTATAATGAGGGTGCTGGAACATATTCCATGTACTGGGAGAATGGAGTCAGCTCCGACTTCGTAGTTGGTCTGGGCTGGACCACTGGTTCCTCTAAGTGGGTGACTACATTCTCTAATATAAGTCTAGGATCTAACGTTTTCCAGATCTATCACCTACTCTGCCAGCTACAGCGCTTCTGGCTCCGGATCTTACCTCGCTGTGTACGGCTGGGTCAACTCTCCTCAGGCTGAATACTACATTGTCGAGGACTACGGCAGTTACAACCCTTGTAGCTCGGCCACAAGCCTTGGTACTGTGTCTTCTGATGGAGCCACTTACCAAGTCTGCACTGACACTCGAACCAACGAGCCATCGATCACGGGAACAAGCACGTTCACGCAGTACTTCTCCGTTAGACAGAGCCCGCGCACATCTGGAACGGTGACTGTCGCCAACCATTTCAACTTCTGGGCACAGCATGGGTTCGGCAACAGCAACTTCAATTATCAGGTCGTGGCGGTGGAGGCATGGAGCGGTGCTGGTAGCGCCAGTGTCACGATCTCTTCTTAAGAGATGAGAGCCTTAGCAGTCGAAAGACTTGAAGGCTGAGCTTTTTTTCAGGTGGTGTGATGATCGAAGTGGGGGTTCGGCGAGTTTATCGAGGCCGTATATTACCTAGGGTGAATCCAATTCTTGTCTCCCCAAGAGGGCTCAAATCTTAAGCGGATGTGTGAGGTTCAACAATTTACTATTAAAGTTGCCCTTTAAAATGCGGGGGCCCGAGGAAGATTTAGCCGACCCCACTTCTCCAGATGATTGACAACACGTTTGACCAGTTAAGAAGTGGTCAATAAAGTAAGACGGATATTATTTACCCGAAACCAGATCCCTATCCCTGAATTGTAAAGCAAGCGAGAGTGCCTGGATAAACCCTCAACTTTTAAGTACGGTGAATATTGAGAGTTCGGACACATTTTAACGTTGCAACGTCGGAAATACTCCTCTATCTTTTTGTTTCCTTGGCCCACGATGTCTCAACTTCAGAGCAAGGACATCATCTTCTCAAATTACGGCAACGGCAAACAAACCTTTATCATACCCTTGACTTTCACAGATATAAGCGATGCTAAGGGTATCATCACAAGAATCGGATATGGCGGTGATGTTTGGGAATTGAGAGTGGACCTTCTTAGCCCACCTGGCAATGAGGTTGGCGATGTGAATCTGCCTTCCTTAGTTTACGTCAAGGAGCAGGTGGAGGCTCTCCAAGCAATGTCTTCCCTGCCCATCCTTTTCACTATCCGCACCAAGTCGCAAGGTGGCAAATTTCCTGACGATGCGAGTAAGGAGGCTTTGGACCTCATTTTGCTTGCTATTGCGTCCGGAATATCCTATGTTGATGTGGAAATTGATTGGCCTCCGGCTATGCTCAAAGAGATTATGGAGAAAAGGGGTTCCACAAAAGTCGTGGCCTCCTACCATAGCTGGACTGGCAAGGTGGGATGGACGAGCGAAGAGCTCATGCAGAAATTTGCTGCAGCGGATGCGTTTGGTGGTAAGTTTTCTATACCGCATTAAGCTACATATTGTCCGCGAAGAAGCTAATCACAGGACGCAGATATCATCAAATTAAGTATACTCTCACCCACAATCGAGGATTGCTACGAGCTTAGCTTGTTTGTTCGGGATTACAAGCTAAAATATTCAAAACCACTCCTGGCTGTGGGGATGGGGGCAAATGGGCAGCTTTCAAGAATTACGTCCCCGATCTCACTTGTCACCCACCCCTTGATTCCATTCCCTTCGGCGCCTGGTCAACTCACTTTAGCGCAAGTCCATCAAGCACGTCACCTCATTGGGCAGCTACCTAAACAGGAAGTTTCAGTGGTAGGCAAGGAAAACGTCACTCAGAAGGTCTCGCACGCTCTACAAGCTGCCTTCTTGGAGTTGGGATACCCGCATTTGTGCAGTGTCTACAAAGGAAAAAATGGGAATGTGACTTCGGAACTCGACGTAACTGGTTTGGGTTCTACTTCCTCCATGGTTACGGCAGTTGCGGAGGCGTTTGTGCAATACACAGGGAGGCCTGTACCGTGGTCGGTAATTGAGAATTGTCTTCAGTAGATATTCCTAGGTTTTTGATACTATCAAAATCAACCTTAATCGCTTTTGTCTTGATTTTCCGGTTTGTTTAATGTAAAAGGTTAATACATATCCGAGATAGGTTCACCCTAAATTGAACGAAGGCATCAATTTTGATAACTAAGACTTTACCCTTGCACCGCACCACTTCGGTCGGCCCCAAGAAAGAACTCGGCTCTTTTCTAAGCCTTAAGTTTCCCTGTACGGCGGACCCCAGATTATTGGCGAAAAAAAAACTTCAAGCGAACCGGCTAAGCTCAGATCCCGCTAATTTACATCCATGCGGGGCAACTGGTACGGAGACTGCTTACCCCGGATTTCTCTATCCCCACCTGTATTTATACTGCGCATCGATCCACTATTCTCTAGACTATTCCAGCTGTACCCCCTTGGTGGCAGTATTTATTTCATTTTCTCTATACTGTTACAGTTCCAACAGCCAGGACAGAATGCCCTCTCTATTGAAGATCAAGGATAGCTCTGCCTTCCCGGCGCCAAAGTCAGTTTATAACTGGCGGGTGTATGCCTTGGCCATCTCTGCGAGCATGGGCTCTTCCATGTTTGGATACGACTCAGCCTTTATTGGTGGTACCATAACCTTACCATCATTTAAGAGCAGGTTCGGGCTTGACAGCGATTCTAAGGAGGCTCTTGCTTCGCTCAGTGCCAACATCGTGAGCACATTCCAGGCTGGCTGCTTTTTTGGGGCTATCCTAGTGTCATATTTCACTGAGAAATTTGGTCGCAGAATACCCTTGCTATCTTGCGGTATTCTATTTAATTTGGGTGTTGTTTTGCAACTTGCTTCTTCTGGTAACCTTGGGCTTATCTACGGCGGTCGTGCACTGACTGGTATTTTGTCGCATTTTATTTTCTATTATATGATATATGCTGACGGATAAATAAGGGCTTGCTGTCGGTGCCTCCTCCCTCATCGTTCCTCAGTATATCGCAGAATGGTCGCCACCTGCGATCCGAGGTCGACTAATTGGAATTTTCGAAATGGTCCTCCAGCTGTCTCAGATTATCGGCTTTTGGGTCAACTATGGGGTAAATGAGCATATTTCCGGTTCTTCTGATGCGCAGTGGAGAATTCCCTTTAGCCTACAGCTTATTCCTGGAACTCTGCTAGTTATACTTATGCTGCTACAACGCGAGTCACCTCGATGGCTGATCAAAAATGGCCAGCGCGCAAAAGCAATTGATAATCTCTCCTTCGTCCGAAAACTTCCCGTGGAGGACGCCTATATCCAGTGGGAGGCTGACACAATCGAGGAACAGCTAAGGCATGAAGCTGAGGTTGGTGCTAGCCAGCCATTCCTCGTGAAGATCAAGGAAGTGTTTCTCCCTAGGAATCGAAACCGACTTTTGGTTGGCATGTCCTTGATGATGTTACAGAACCTTTCGGGCATTAACGCACTCAATTACTACTCGCCTACTATCTTCAAGTCCATTGGTTTCTCCGGTACTAGTGTCGGGCTGCTAGCAACCGGAGTCTTCGGCATCGTGAAGTGTACAGCGACTATCCTTTTCATGGTATTCGGAATTGACCGTCTCGGCCGTCGCAAGTCTATGATAATTGGCTCTTCGGGCGCCATCGTCGCCATGTATTACCTTGGTGCCTACACCAAACTCTCTGGGTCTTTCGAAACTCCTGCAACTAGAGATGCTGGTGCTTATATAGCCATTGTAATGGTCTATATTTTTGCTGTTTTTTACGCCATCTCCTGGAACGGTATCCCGTGGGTTTTCTGGTATGGATCCCCTAACGACAAGTGAAGTTATCTTTATTTTTGACATTCTCTTCAGTGCCGAGGTTTTCCCGACTGGTATTCGATCGATTTCTCTCGTTTTTACGACATGCGTCCAGTGGCTGGGGCAGTTCATAATTACTTACTCGACTCCCTATATGATGGTAAACATCACGTATGGTACTTTCCTTTTTTTGGGAGCTCCGTGGTGTGCGGTCTGATTATTGTGTATTTGTTCATGCCGGAGACTAAGGGCTTTTCATTGGAGGAGATGGATATTCTCTTCAGTATCCGCGGCTTCGCACTTGACAAGCGCCGAGGCGCAGAACGTGCTATTGCTGATCAGCGAGCGGCCGAACAGACGGTCGTTGAGAATAAGGTTGGAACACAGCATATGGAGAACACTGCTTCTGTCTAAGAGAAATGTATTCAGAGAAAAACAATATACCTTACTACCGAGTTCCGCTTCCAATGATATCAATCAATTTCGAGCTTTTATCTTATGCCCATCATTTACCCACAATATACATACACTAAACCCCGGGGAGGGCTGGGACTAGGAGGTGACTACCTCGGCACTTTTAAGAATCCCAAGCTTGAACGTAAATTGAAGTATGGGCGCCAAGCCTGATACTTCTCCGGATATAATCTTACCGATACTATCGGAGTAACGGGTAGCCGGAACTAATAAGCACGATACTTAAAATGACGCTCGAACGGCATGATAATACTTTAACCAGCGATTCGTGCTGCAGGCTAAATCCTCCACCGAGAGCAAGATGATTTGCGCCACTTCCCCACGTCCTAAGCCGGTTATTCCCCACAGATGAAGATAGAAAACATAAGAAAGGCATGCAGGCAGCATCCAACGGACATCTTTTCAAAAAAAAGAATTTGACTTTATTCAATTCCACGAACTCTAGTCGGACAAATTTGGCCGTCGCCTAAAAGCCCTTTCTCGCTATGAATTCAGTCAACAGTCTCGATAGTACTCTGAAAGAGTCATATAACTATGGTTCTTCCTGTATCACTTCATCCAGCCGTGAAGATTCACAGCGAGCATTCCTATTAGGTTATCCGATTGCCCACTCCATGGCACCACTTCTACATGCAACTCTTTTCAAGGGAGTCTCCCTACCGTGGACATACACCCTCCTCGAAACACAAGATGCGTCTGAATTCCTGCCAGCCTTGAAACAACCAGATATCATTGGATGTGCGGTTACAATGCCCTACAAAGTGACCATGATGTCCGCCGTTGACGAGGTTACGGACGAAGGCCGAATTATCGGCGCCATCAATACAGTCTTTCTTCGCAAATCGGCCGATGGAAGTACTAGATATATCGGTACCAACACTGATTGTATCGGTGTGAGAGAAGCGTTCCTGCAAAACTTCCCTGGCATCGCCTCGAAATCCACAGGGAAACCAGGTCTTGTTATCGGAGGTGGCGGGGCCTGTCGAGCGGCTATTTACGCGTTATGGAAGTGGATGGGTGTGAAAGAAATTTATATGGTGAATAGGCTGGAGAGCGAGGTCAGGACGATCATAGATTCGTTTGAAGCAACTGACTTTGGTGGAAAGTTGATTTGGGTCTCTTCTGTGAACCAGGCTGCGGCCTTGGAGACTCCAGTTCTGGTTGTCGGCACTGTACCAGACTTTCCACCCAAGGAAGAGGGGGAAATCTTGGCCAGAAATATCGTGCAGACGTTTCTGGACAAGGATAAGAAAGGTTATATTCTCGAGATGTGTTATCATCCCAGGCCTCGTACAGCGTTCTTCAATCTTGGCGAGCGTGCAGGATGGAAAATGCTTTGTGGCACAGAATCTATGATTTGGCAAGGAGTTGCACAACAAGTGCTCTGGACAGAGCTTGCACTTGAGAAGTTCAGTCTAGATGAGGCTGCGAGGTTATTGCGGAATCGTTAGATAAACATTAAAGTCTTGATGTGGTGGATTGGGTCCATGGCAGTCAGTTCCTGAGGTCACCCCTGCAGCCATAAACTTGAAGATACTGTATAATACTACCAGTACCAGTAGCAAACTTGAAAATATCGGACAAAACCTTCGAAGTTTGTTCCAACTTGGATTTCAATCGATAGAACCCATCTACTATACTGCACTGGTACCTATAATTATGGTGTTCTATCATGAATCCGAGTCTTCAAGTTGATATACCGTTATAGTACACTTCTTATGCAACAATATTTGATTCATATAGAGACATTTGAAGAACCTCAAAAAAGTCTAAACGCCGGATATATCACAAGGCATGAAAATTTTGGCCATCGAACATTAATTACATGTCGAAAGCTAACCGCTACAGAACAGACCAAACGGAAGATTTCACATCTATCTCTTGCCACCACCGCGGCTAACCTTGGGGAACTCGAGCGGAATCTTCAGACGAGCAACACGGCGTGCATGAGCCTCCGCACGACCACCTTTAATATTCCACTTCTTGAACTCAGTCTCACGAGGCCGGTCAATACGGCACCCCAGTTCGCGGAAGTATTGCTGGATAGTGTTCGAGTCGAGGCGCAGGTCATCACGGAGATCGGCGGGGTCGGTAGCGAGTTCATTGGGCGAGTTACCACCCAGAGAGCTGGATCCACCGTCTTGAGCCGGTTGGGGAGGAATGTGCAGTGTCAAGGCGCAGATTGTGGTGTGGAGGAGAGTCATGTCGTGCTTGCTCATGAAACCGCCGTTGGAGGCGAAGCGGCGGCGAACATTGTCAACAACAGAGTCTGGCAGGAGCTCTGTGGTTGATTCCTCTTCTTCGCTGCCGGGCTTGGCGCCGGATGTGTTGGAGAGGATTTTGCGTAGCTCGTCGCGCGGGGGCAGACGCTTGCTGTTCGGGCCAGGACCCTTGTTGCCGGCACCCTTGAGGGAGCGGGCGAACTCAAGGAGCAACTGGATGAAGCGGAGGACTTGCAAGTGTGTTGAGTTATCGGATTGGCCAACGGCAGTTACTCGGTTCGACACGTATCGTGAAACTGTAGTAACGGCAACACCGGCATCCACCTGTTGTTTCCACTCGTCGACACCGGTCAACAGGCGCAGAGTAGAGTGTCCACCGGGGACCAGGGTCTCGATGGTGTAAACATCCGATGGGTGGGCAGCGGTAAGGTCTGGGGTAGGCAAAGGCTTGGCCGCTTGCACAGCGGCTTGCACGTCGATTGCCTTTGCTGCGCCGGTGGTGGCGTCGGCGGGCAAGGAGGAAATGAGTGCGGCACCAGCCTCGGTGACGGTGCCTGCTGGGGCGCTTGACAGTTGGGCGTTCTCTGCCATGGACTGGACAGCCTTGCGGGATTGCTTGGTACCGAAAGTGTTGGTAAGGGCAGTACGTTGGGCGCGCATTGTGTTCTATAGTTGATGTTAGCTGCACTGATCCTAGCCAGTTAATTAGTACCGAAACACATACGAGCTCTTCCTCGGACTCTGAGTCCTCTTCGGAAGCCTTGTGAGAGCGTACAGAGCCACGCAGAGTGACTCGGCGGGCCTCCACAATCTGCCAGGTCTTGCGCTCGGGGTCCACAACCGCAACGTAGTGCTTCAACTGGGAGTCGGCATCTTCATCATGTCCTTCGCGGCCAACAAAATCCATCTTCTCATGCTGGGAGGACTGAAGCAGGATTTCTGACGAGACAATGCCGGGGTTGCGGAGAGATGTGGAGGACTTGGAGACATTGTCACGGGCTTTGATATATGGGTTCCAGCGGAGGGATTTGGCACTCTGAACACCGGGAGTGGTAGCTGAAAGCAATTTCACGTTAGTACAATCCTGCTTGCGTATTTGAAATGCCATTCCACTTACCAATAACTGGCGCTAGCTCGCTCTTATCCTCGACCAGGCTAGCTTTCAGCGGGGGAAGGGCCTGCAGGCCTAGTGCAGCCTTTTTGGTGGGACGTTCGTGACGATCAGAGGCGCGCTTGCGCTTCTTTTCTGTTTTATCGGACGGCATGGTGAAAAACCGCAAGAAAGATCTCTAGTGATCCTCAATGAAGCTGTGCAATCGAATGTCAAAAAGTTGTCGGGGCAGAAAAATTTCCTAGCGGCGATTGTCGGGCAGGCGGTGAAGGATCCACACAGAACGGCCGCACAAGTGGGAATTCAGTGACGAAATGGAGAATATCAGAAATACAATATTTGGATAGTCCAATGGCTGATACAAAAGGTTGCGTGAGCTTACTTGATGCGGAGAGTTATAATTACGAAGTTACAATTTACGATATGAAGAAGTAGTAGTGCTCGTAAAGTCATCGATTGTCAAGCATAGCTATCGAAACCAAAAACCTCCGAGCTTGGTTCAGTTTTGGTTTTGTTGTGACGTGAGTGAAACTCTCGGAAATAACCTCTCCATGGCACCGACCAAAGGGAACGAGTTCCCTGGGGAAGGTTTGGATAAGCAGTTGACCAGTCACCCCAGGTGCCGAGCTCAACGACCAGTCAGATAGGCTGGTCGTTCAACCCTCAACCGAACACACGAGCCTCCCCGAGATAACCTGACCCAGCAGCAGATCGACCGACGTTTGAAAATGAATCCGAAGGGATTGAAAGTGATAAAGGAACGGAGTCGTTTGAACGGCAGATTCCGTCGGTAGATACTGTGATTTCGTCTGTAGATGGCGGCGGAAAACATGTCCGGGTAGGTAAATTGAGAGGCGGGAAACGATAAACGAGGAAGAAGTCGTATCAATTCATTTTGTCGTGTTCAGCGTTCAAACATGGGCCTCGACATGAGGAGCTGAGATGGGAGGGGCGAGTAGTTTATTTGCTGAGGCGATTGTTAGTGACGCAATTCGAATTCAGACAGCCGGAAATATTCCCCGGCTTGCTGAACGGGATAACTCACGATCTCGCGCGCATCTTTCTGCGCTTGCGCTTGAGACGACGAACGCGCTTCTTTCTCCACTTAGCTCTCATCTTCGTAGATCTGGGGGAACAGGTTAGCAAGGCATGTCCATATCGAACGAGGATGCTGTTTCCGAGGAATGATCCAAGGTTTGGAGCTTAGGGTGGCGACTCACTTCTGCGAGGATGAGGAGAGATAGTAGAAAGAAAGATGGAAAGTGCAGCGGCCTGCGCATTTGAAGTGGGCGGCGGATTCGCTAAGCGAGTCGCGCTAGCCGCTTTGGGAAGACATGATGTATGGGGACACGTGACGGAATGGCATCGAAAACTAGGGTTCACTGACAGCCACAGTAATAAAAGGATTCGAGTCAAGAGAAATAAACGAGTGACTAGTGAAAAAAAAAATTCAAAATTGTGGATTCATCTCAATTGATAATATTATATATGTGCGTATTTTCAGCAATTACATAGATAGCTTAAGCTCTATCCCGAGCCCTAGCATGTTCATAGCTTGCATCATTTAAGCTCTGCGTTAAGTCATCGACAACCTCTGTCCCCAAATCGGGAAGCTCATATCCTTGGAACCATTTCCATTGGTACAAAGCTCCTTCCACCCGAGCTCTTCTTTAATAGTTGTACCGGTAGTTCGGTGCCAGATCACCCATCAGCTCTTCCTCCGTCTCCGAAATAGCATTCGGGTCGCGGTTCGCTGCGATAGCGTCCTTCTTGCGGTTATCCAACACAAGTGCCACGTAGTATATGCAGCAGGCTATAACAGACAAGCCGCAGAATGCCACACAGACACTGTAACCAGTCGTAAAAGTCCCCTTGTCAGTGTTAAATGCAAATGTCGAGATAATACCGCCGATGTTGCCGAATCCCACCTGCCAGGCTGTACCGACGCTTCGACGGTGATGGCCGCCCAGGTTCATAGCAAACCAACAAACAATGACCGGCATCGCACTGTAGGCACCGCAAGTCACCAAGAACAAAGCACCGTACTCGACGTGGAACTTGTTGTGAATTCCTAGGAGCATGGCGAACCCGGTAATGGCAATTGCAATTGGAATCAATGTAAATGCAAAACGGTGGCGCAAGCGATCAGAGAAGAAGGCGACAACCATTGAGAAACCAAACGCAGCAGCCCATGGCGGAATGGAGTAGAGCTGGGTTTTGACAGCTAGAGAGTAAATGTCAGTAGGAATATCAGAGGGCTGGGTAGGGGCAGCGCATACAATCGTAGCCAAAGGACTGGATAATAGTTGGGGCGAAGTAAGCGTAGCCTGGAGCAAGTTAGAACAATTATGCAAGACAACCTTGAGCGGACATGGCAACTAACCATATGCTGGAACGATGAGACCGAAATACATAAAGCCACCGATAATAACTTTCCCTGTAACAATGTCAACAAGTGTACAAACAAGATGCTAAAACTCTGGTTGTCGACTTACAATCCTTGAAGACTTCCAACACTTGGCGTGTTCCTATCTTTGTTGTATGGGCGGACTTGCCCACATCCCTCGCCAGCTTTGCACGCACAAATTCGCGTTCCTCGTCAGTCAACCACTTGACTTCCTCTGGGAAATCGGAAATAAAGAAGAAAAGGATCATCGCAACCACGGAGGTAATCAGACCCTCGATAATGAAGACCCAGCGCCAGCCCATATATCCGCGGACTCCGTCCATTTGAGCGATACCGTAGGCGAGAAGACCACCGAAAGCGCCTGCCAGGGTTGTCGAACTAAAGAAGAAACTGAATCGCTTTTGAGCTTCGGTTCGGGTATACCACATTCCTAGCAAGTAGAAGCCTAGAATAAATATTAGCCCTCTCGCCTTCGTGCGTTGTTTGGCGCATCATGCAAACTTACATCCAGGGAACATGCCAGCTTCAAACAGGCCCAAGAAGAAGCGAGTGGTCATTAATCCACCCCAGTTTGAGACCAATCCTTGGCAAATCATGACCACGCCAAACATGAACATACAAAATGTCACTAGAACGAATCACGTCAGCTCACTATTCCTATCTCCAGTGCAGGGGGACGAATAGATAAATCATACGCCAGACATGAGGGCTGAACTTCTTGAGCAAGATGTTCGACGGGATTTCGCAAATAATGTAAGGCACGAAAAAGATGGTCAACGCGGTGTTGTACTTGGTGCCAGCCTCAATGTCTAATTCCTTCTTCAGTCCCAGAATCGCAGCGTTACTGATATTCACACTATTCAACCCCGCCGAAAAGGTTAGTATCCGAGATTTGGGTAGACCTTAAATCAACCAATGCGCGCGGTTTACCTACCGGTCAAGAAAGGCGAGCAAATAAAGAATGCACAGGCATGGCAAAACATGCCAATCGATCTTGGCCATGAGCTTGCGCTCGGTAGTGTGGACGAGAGGAGGGAGATCATAGTCGGGGTTGTAGTTCTCTTGGCTTGGGGCCGGGCTGCGGTCGTCGCCCTCTGCTTTGATGTCTACAAAAAGGAAAGGAAAGCTGTCAGTAAACCCCCCGCAAAGCCAAGAAACAAAGTCCGCGCGCAAGCGGAATGCGCGCGCGTGGGGGAAATGCGATTGCTAGCATACCTGGGATCCCCATGATTGGTTGCGATCGCTGTTCTTATAGAACAGCCTCGCTAGGAAAGGGGGAAGACGTTTGCCAAGGAAAGGCGAAAGGTGGGAAAGAAAAAAAGAAGAATAGCTCGGCCTTTCGGATCTTCAGGTGCTGATCACTGCGGAATACAGGGATGCGATGCGCAGTGCAAAAACCAATGTATCACGTTGTTTTCTACCACCGGGGAAGCACCAGCGCGCACGAACAAAGAGGTAGAAGAGGGGTAATGAGAAGAAAAAGAAGAAAAGAGCAGAGCCAAGAGAATATGGGGAAAACTCGAGGCCTTTTGACTCACGACACCCTGGAGCCGCGGAAGTTCTCCATTGCGACTCTACACAATAGCCGACCCACTCGGGGAATCCGCTTAGGGCCCGATCTCGGCCTCTAGTGCAAACAGATCTTTCGGCTTGTCCCTGGCTGACATTTCAATGGCCACTGCTTCGTTACATTAGTGATCACATTAGATGGATTGGATCCTGTCCAGCTCATCTACGTATGCATGTTGACTCGAAGTTTACCTTATTCGATGCCGAGTTCCGGCCCCAAAACGCTTTGACGATCGCCACGGCCGGGCTTTGTTTCTCCCCCGCAAATGGGCTCCGCCAGGCTTAAAAATAAGGGGGAGTTGGAGTCGTCCGCTCCTCCGGCTCCAATTACTCACTCGTCTTCCGGTATTCGCTTGGCACGCGCGCATAACTAGTCAACCCCGCATAAAACATTTGAAAGGGCAAAAACTGCATAAGACCACTACTCGTGCCTCTCTGTGCAACAACACATTGTCATCAAAATGCTTTAACTTGCCCGAATAATCTCTACCGAGCTTATTATCTGACGATCCTTGACATCTAGCGGATGTAGAGCCAATCTTGGTTCCTCTTTAATTCCACCAACATGGAGCCTTTACCACGTGTGCCGTTCACTCCCACCCACTATGCTTTAGGGCAGCGCATGCGACTGGTGGTGTTGATATTGACCTATTTTTTCGATAGTGGATCTTTCAGCTCGTTTAATCGATCGCAGATCCGCCATGACAACCCATTCTCTGTCGTACTATAGAATGCGACGGTAAAAAAAAAAAAAACAAGAAGTGTTACATCGCCGCTGCCACTCATTCTTGCATAGACTAAACTAAATGTCTATAAAGTGTTGTCGACCGTTAGGTTACTAGTGGCGGCCTGCTTACTACAGTTGCTTCTTCGGGATAGTATACTATATACTTTAGGACAGTGAAGCTTATCTGCCCAGATGCATGGCTGACGAACGTTTCATTCGCCTCCTTTGATTAATTAACATGAATGATTGACCCGCGTGTGGCTTGAGGAGGCTGCTTATTATTCTTCAGACCCGCGACCAACTTCTTTCTCAAACATGCGGCATGTCTCAAAAAGATGACAACATGTGACTCCGGAAATTGTTGATTTAATTATAGTATCGATGCGTTTACACAATAACTAGCATTTTCCGATAACGCATATCATTATTTATAAATCCGGATGCGTAAATATTTGACTCTAGGTCATCTAGAACTACTAGCCATGGCTTTTCCATACATCTTCAAGTTATCTTGATATAGTAGACAATATGCCCAGGCGAATTTGTTCGCATTCTCAATTCGCCAGGACAGCCAAGTAACCACCGCTGTTGATATTTTCTGGAAATCAATATAGAGACTTAAAATGCTTTTTTACTCCGTTTCCCCATATTCTCCCTTTCAATATGCTGAGTATTTTCTCTTGTTGTTGTTCCACACTTGCCGCTGGTGGAGCAATCACGTGACCCTTCGAGATTTTGAAGGCAAACATCACCAGTGAATTTCTTCAGCCACATCCACTCAGCAGCCACAAGAAGCCTTGCAATCACAATGCTGGTCAACTGTGGTCCGCTATCGGACTTTACACAAGCGCGATATGTGATCCATCTCTCCACGGGGAAGCGACTGGTGCTCTTTCGCCTTCCGGCCATCGACCCGGCTTGTTCCAAATCCAACGAAGCCCAAGGATGGTCCTATTTCTCGATGGAGGCCGAATGCCCCCACGCGGGCGGACCGATGGCTGACTCTAGCGTGGATATTGAGGACTCAGCATATGTTGTTTCTTGCCCGTGGCACGCCTACGACTTCAATGTGGAGACGGGTGAATCGAGCGTTGGCATTAAGGCTTGCACTTTCCCCGTTGATGTTCGGGATGGTTCAGTCACGGTAGATTTCCCCGTCGAGGACGGCGAGAGCATCGGCCTTGGGAGAATCGAGCCTGTGAGTGAGAAAGTCAAGTTGAAGAACCCAAACCCGAACCCGCGCCCATCAAACAAACAGAGCAAGTCGGAGAAACCCGATAAGCAAGACACGCCTGTCTTTGTTCCTGAGGACGCTGGCCCGGCTCATTACCTGGATGAGAAGGCAACATTCTGCGATTGGGCAGTTCATATCTTGAACTCTGCTAATCCTGAACACAAAATTGAACTGACGACTCATCTGTTCACGATCTTCACCGGTCGAGAGGCTGGCGGTAATCCGATGGAACTCGGTCGAGGTAAACTCCCAGCACCTGATCAACCTCCGCGCGAAAAGATGGTCGAGGTCGAGCCTGGTGCCATGCCTCGTACAGGAAGGGGCGGAACGTTGAAGAGCCGGATCGCCATGCTCCACGCCCTAGCCAATATCGAACTATGGGCCATCGACTTGGCAATTGATATCTGCGTCCGCTTCGCGACATTTCACACTGAAGGATCCTCGAAAGAGTTACCGCGGGCCTTCTTCCACGATTGGCTGAAAGTAGCCAGCGATGAAGCAAAGCACTTCTCCCTTCTTCGCACTCGAATCGAAGAATTGGGTTCTTATTTCGGGGCTCTTCCTGTTCACCACGGTCTGTGGCGATCTGCTCTCGAGACTGCACATGATCTTCGGTCTCGAATTAGTATCATCGCCTTGGTTCATGAGGCCCGTGGTCTCGACGTGAATCCTATGACTATTCAGAAGTTCCGCGTCGCCGGCGACAACGAGAGCGTACAGTCACTAGAGATCATTCATAACGACGAAATCACACACGTTACCACCGGCCACCGATGGCTGACTTGGATTTGTGCCCAGGAAGGTACCGATCCCGTGCAGGTGTTCCGTGCCAATGTCCAGAAGCATTTCCGTGGTGCTATTCGCGGTCCTTTTAATGAGGAAGCTCGTTTGCAGGCAGGAATGGACCGCCGATATTACGAAGATAAGCCGTCGACTGGTTCTGGAGTCGCCGCTACTTAATGATTATCCATTTGATGATGATGTATGAAAAGCAATGAATTCTAGGTCGATCGAACACAAGACCACGGCAAAATAGCCCTACTCTTGGTGTAATGTTTGCATTCGAACTATATCAGGGCATTAAGTAAAAAGAGACAGGGATTAAGTCTAGGTCTCATGTCATGATTTTATAAACTATCGGGTCATAAATGCGCCTCTAGAGCGTTCCGGGATTGGCGTTTAGTATTCAGGCTTGAGGTCCACCTTGTCACAGCTGCTAGGAAGATCGCCCTCGAAGCTCTTGTGAAGGTAGAACAGTTGAGGAGCATTGTGGACCCAGTCGCAAACTAAAGATCGTAACTATTAGTAAAGAACCAAGCAAAATAATAGAGCGACGACTCTTGACTCACCCAACCAGCCACCAAATCCGTCCGCCCGGGTCCAGATAAAGTTGCCATCCTTAATAGAGAAGCCCTTGCTGCTGGCGCCAGCGTTGATCTCGACCGAATCCCAGCCTGTTCAAAGATGTATAAGTAACGAGTCTAGATGAAATACTTGGGAATATTTATTTTCGATCACTTACTCGAATAGCTGTTGTCGCCACCAGCGACAATACCCCAGGAGAAGGTATTTCCCAAGTCAACCAGAGCTTCGGTGCCGTTCAGATAAACGTGGGCGGAATTAGCAGTACCATCAGAGAAAACGGCATCGCTTAGACCAGCACCGGTGTGGTAAGAGTAAAGGTAGAGGTCATTGTGCGCGTCATTCTTCGCGCCACTGGTCTTCAGGGTGAACTGCTTGGGGGCTCTGCTGGCGAGAGGGCCTGCCGACACGGTCGCGGCGAGGAGGGCGATGGATGCGAGGAACTTCATTTTGACAAAAATGTTTGTTTTCAAGGTTGAGGGAGGTCAGATGGGTATCGATTTTACGTCTACCTAGGTATTGATGGTAGAAGAAGAATAATAATGGCAGATCTGAAGGGTGGGGGAATTGAGTGTTTATTTATATTCGCTGGCCCGAGTGGGTTCTATCGAAATCCTCTCACACCATGCAATACACGGGAGTACGCAGATTCAAGGCACGTCACGGTCGCATATGCTTCATTTCAGAGCCCCCTGATAACTCCGACCGATGTGGATTCGAAGAAGTGCTGAACCGTGTAAACAAATGCAATGCGGGACGGAATATCACCTTGGCGGCCCAATATTCGAGGCTTGTTCCAAGGTTTAAGACTTGAGCGATGAACGGAAAACATAATACATCAATGTGCTTTTTCGGCTCGCAGCTCGCCCAAGGCAATGAGGTTCGCAGAGTTCGCAGAGTTCGCAGAGGGGCCATCCTTTCGCCACTCAGGAGATTTAATTGATGCAGATCACCCCGCATCGGGTTTGGACTGGGCGCCCAGCTGCGGCAGTTCGGAGGTGGAGATGGAACGCTGCGACATGGTTTTCACCTGAATGCCTAATTGATTCGCTGTGATGTTTCGAAATTCCGTGGCGGGAGGCCTCTTTGTACTTTTTGCTTCGAATAAGTAGAAATGTAGTCAAGTGTAGGGCATTTATTCCATAGCAATCGGCGAGGGACGGCAAATGAATCGGTTCTATGTGGTAGCTCAGAAAGATCGGAAGGATGGTCACAGATCATAAAGTTCAAATGGATCACTTATATAGAAGAAGCGATTTGGATTGACATTTGACCCTAAGCCATCCATGGATGCTCCAACGAATCCCATGGAGAGACGGATACCAAGGTGCCGGCTCTTCCTTAGATTCGACGTCTCTGGCAAATTACATTAGAGTCTCTGTTAGACAGTCTACGCCAAGGCCCCCCTAAATCTGACAGCTTGAATCACGATTTCCATGATTGAACCTTGGAAGTTGTTGTGGAGACGATAAAAGACTTGGAATTGGACATAATTGACTTTCTCGAGGCAACTGGAACAGCACGCCTTGTCTACTGTAGCAGTTCCAATATTCCTTGGAAGATTTCGTAATTCTACTACTGTAGCATATCCCCGTGCTTACGACGGAGCCAATCCCAATGGATCCATGGATTACGATTCAAGATGAGATCAGACTCGGTAGTCGGGTGACGATCGGTCTCGGATCTGGAAATCTCTGGAAGTTATATTAGATAGTGAGTACTAGTTAGTAGTATCTGTACATACATCCATGGATATCTAATTGGTCGACTCCGGGTCGGGAAATTAATTTGAACCCAAGCCCTAGAGCTCTCCGTGTGATAACTTATTTAATAAATCTAAAACTCTCTCCCTCCGGATTCTCACTGATACTATACACTGAGTGGATTAATTTAGGGTGCCAGCATTTGGATGGAGGTGGGACAGGATATGTTGATCGGCGACTGTCTTGAACTAGTCGCTTGGCTGTGATTGAGGGGGTTTTAGCTCCGCTTTAACAAGGCTTGCCGGGTATCCGGAAGCCATAGAATATACTGCTAGTAGTGCCTTATTTAAGATCATGGTGATCAGTTAATTCTTAACTAATACCTCCGAAAGCTATACTTTATCTCCATACGAGTACTGTAAACAATTCAGAACAAAGTGGCCAAGATGTTGTTTGTTTACGTGGGGCCAAGGGAGGAAGTTCAGGGGGAAATACAAGCAGTTTCTGGGTCGAGCCAGACCTTCACCTCTCATTCCGCGACCGTGGAGAACCCCCTGAATGCACTGCAAACAACCCCAAACTCGCCATGAACTACTCGTACACCCAAAAATTAAAATAAAATGATTAACCAATATTGGAAAAGGGCTAGAATCCTATAGATTCTCTACATGAAACCATTCTAGATTAAATGGAAGCCGTTTTATTTCTATTTTTGTGATTGAGATCGTACGAGTACCACAGGCAAACGTCAACTTGTCAACTGTTCGGACCCACTCTGACCTCAGGAAAACTTTTTCCCCCTGACGACGCGTTGGCGAATGGGGTATACTGGACAGCACAGCCCATCTCGATCTTGTCTTTAGTTCTTGCCTTAACCAGAGAGAACCGACAGCTACCATCGTCACTCGTGGCAGCTTTTATGGTATCAGTTGTTTCGGAGTTCTCGTGATCGACGTGACCGATACAGGTCAATAGTCACCCAATATGGATCCCCAAACCTACGTGGATCCCCAGCTCACCACCGCGGATCGACTGGTAATTGATGCAGTCATCACCGACCCAGCAGCGAAGGGTACGTCACCCGTCGCCCTTGTTAACTGCGAGCACACACTGACTGACATCAGGTGAGACGGAGCCAAGACCAGCGGATCAGAAGCTTAGCCAGGAGGAGATTATTGAAAAGCTTCAAGGCATGAATGATGCCTCTCACCCTGCCTTTGATCCTACCATCTTCCAGCTCTGGGATACTCCAGACCTGGCTAAGCTGCCTGCCCCCATTCAGCGCTACATTCTGCAACCATATGTCAACTGGGCCCAAGGGGTCGTAAGGTATCGGACAGATGTGGTTATGTTGACGCATCTGATCCTTTACTTTACTACTCTTGTTCCAAGTGCGATCTACCTGTACTATCATTTCTCCTATATCCATGGTATCCTGCACTGGGCCATGCAACTGCTGTGCTGCGGTGCCTTCACCTTGATGAAACATCAACACATCCACCAGAATGGTGTGCTTTCATCCAAATTTTGGGTCTTCGACACGCTTTTCCCGTATTTGTTGGATCCTATGCTGGGACATACGTGGAATTCCTACTACTACCACCACATCAAGCATCACCATGTGGAGGGTAACGGTGCGAATGATCTGAGCACAACCATGTTTTACGACCGTGATAGCGCGTTCGACTTCGCCTGCTATGTCGGTCGCTTTTTCTTTTTTGTTTGGCTGGAACTCCCGCTTTACTTCTGGCGCAAAGGACAAGTCAAGTATGCCTCCAAAGCAGCATTCTGGGAACTTGGCAACTATGTTATGATCTACCTGCTCTATAATTATGTCAACGCACGCGCAACTCTCTTCGTGCTGATTCTCCCGCTTACCGTGATGCGCTGCGGCTTGATGGTTGGAAACTGGGGCCAGCATGCCTTTGTGGATCAGGCGGATCCCGACTCGGACTACCTTTCAAGTATCACCCTGATTGATGTTCCGGTACGTATAGAGAGCGTTCTACCGTTATTTACATGAAACTAACAATTATCTAGAGCAACCGCTTCTCTTTCAACGATGGCTATCACACTTCCCATCACCTGAACCCTCGCCGTCACTGGAGAGACCACCCGGTCTCGTTCGTCAAGCAGGTAGACCAGTACGCCAAGGAACGGGCACTCGTCTTCCGTAACGTTGACTACATCTTCATCACCGTGAATCTGATTCGCAAGAACTATCTTCACCTGGCAAAGTGTCTTATTCCCATTGGCGATCAGGTCAACATGACCCTCGAAGAAAGGGCGGAGATGTTGCGCAGTCGCACGCGCCGATTTACGCGCCCTGAGGAGAAGAAATCCCGTTGATAGAAGGCCTACCTACCGCTTTGTTATCCCAGGCCATCCAAGTCCTTTGCTAAAAGATTAATTCACATCCGAGATAGATGAAATAGAGATGCAATTTGTTCTTCGCATGAACATGCACATGCACATGCATCGTGCATGATGAGAATCTGAACGAGATTTTAAAACAGCGTAGCATACTGATTGACTGGAACGGCGCATTGCTTGATATTATTCTCCGGTGGGAGTGATGATCAAACTTGGCTATAAGGTGGGATTCTTGCGCTCGGGACGACAAAACAAGCGCTTTGGCTTGTCTTCAGGATTTAAAGTCGGGTCGATTTACACCGAAATTGACATTGATCCCGCATTGACTGACGATCTCGCGGAACACTCCGACATCTTACTCGTGAGGCCGTCGAATCTCTTGGCATCCCTTGCTGCATCTTCAACTCCCACAATCACATCTACACAAGAAATAGATATAGGCGACACTCTATTGAGCCCTGCACAAAAACAAATCATTTTGGAGATGATGGTTTGATGACTAGAAACTGGGTTGGTACGCGACGTGAAAAGCCCCAAGAGGCTTAAGCTAACACAAAAACTAAGTTGATTGGATGCTCTCCACCTGCTTCTGATCCTGCATTATCCACTCAATGCGGGGAGAAGATGTAACTTCATTTCTTCTATTTCTTTTTTCGTACCGGACATGCGGTCATAATGAGAACCCCCACGGGGGCGATCCAGGACCCAGGGGCCCAAAGCGCGTGCTCAGAGACAACACAGCCCTTGACACTCTGCAATAACAAGAAGCAACCACCACGCTCTCTTTTTTCTTTTGCTTTTTCGGCTCATTTACCAATCAGTCACTTCCCGCAAGGCTACAAGCAAAAATTCACCTAGACCATGCGGTTATTTCTCTCTTTAGCTCTGGCCCCATTGGCGGCGAGCTTTGTTGTCCATAAAGGAAACACATGCACCCTCTTTCCAGAGTCGCTCAAAAATGGCGGCGATGCCGTTGACGATGTACCCTCAGTTTACGAAGCCTTCAAGCAATGCGGTCACAATGGCAAAGTCATCTTTGCCAAGGATCATGTGTTTAACATCAACTCGGTGATGAATACCACAAACCTGGAGAATTGCGAGGTTTCATTGAGAGGAGAGCTAAGATGGTCTACCGACATACCTTACTGGCTTAATAACTCCTATCCAGTGGTATTGCAAGACCAGCATACTGCGTGGCTATTTGGGGGTGAGAATGTTACATTTCGAGGCGAGGAAGGCGGTTGGTATAATGGCAATGGCCAAGCCTGGTATACTCAGAACGAAAACCAAAGTAACCAACCGGGCCGCCCCATTAGTATGACAATTATCGACTCAAAGAATGTGCTCATCGACGGTCTATCTATCATTCAACCTCAATTCTGGGCAACGTTCGTGGTGCAGAGCAAAAATGTCTCTATTACAAACTTCTATGTGAATGCTACTAGCAATGACCAGTGGGGCACCGTTAATACCGATGGATATGACTCTTGGAATAGCGAGGATTTGCTCATTGAAAATGCCGTGATCCAAAACCAGGATGATTGCATCGCAGTCAAAGGAAACACCACCAATCTGCTCGTTCGCAACGTGACCTGCCACGGGAATTATGGCATGGCGATCGGATCTGTTGGACAATATCCAACCATGCCTGATTATGTCGAAGATGTGACATTCGAGGATATTCGTTGCTATGATTGTATGGAAGCTGCCTTGATCAAGACCTGGCAGGGTGTTGCTGAAAATGACAGCTCTAATGGCGATGCCGGCGGCGGTGGTAGTGGCTATGTCAAGAACATCACCTTCCGAGACTTCGAAGTCGTCAACACAGCTCTGCCTATCCAGATTTCCCAGTGTATCTACACCGAAAGCGGAAAGGATTGCAATACTTCTAAGATGGCGATTTCAGACATCACTTATTCCAATATCAAGGGGACATCGAGGTATAATATCGCCAGCTCCATCTACTGCTCTGATGTCCACCCTTGCCCTGGAATCAAGTTTGAGAACGTGGAGATCGACTCGGTCAACAGTACCATGGGATTGCCACTGGCTGGAACCACATTGCAGGACGAGGTTTTCCAGTGCACCAACATTATCGACGAGGAAAACTCCGGAATCCCCTGTAACCATGCTGCGCCAAGCAACTATGGCCAGTCCGTCGATACCAACGTGAAAGACGACAGCGTAAGCTCTGAATCCTAAGGAAACTCACAGATGCCACAAGTGTGCGACTGAAAATAAAGGCACAGGGGAGGGTGCGCTCGGACTGAGCGAAGCCGAAGAATCTCCGCAAGCTCCGAGAATATCTCTGAGTTATTGCGATCTTGACACCGAGCTGGAGCATGTTTGGAGCATTGAGATAGCGTTGTGGAACCGAGTTCATATTTCTCCGAAGATACTTCGGCCTGGTGAACGTGCGGGCATTCCCCGTGGGGAATGCGAGAATGAGGGGAGGGGTATAAATATCACTTTATTGTTCGAAGAATCATTTATCAAATTAACGAACTCGATATTTTTACATCTTTGCGCTTACAATGCTCGTTTCCTTAAAAGCATTGGGGCTCTCCCTTCTTGCCAGCCCCACATGGGCTACGAGCTCAGGCTATAAAGAACCCTATCGT
This sequence comes from Penicillium cosmopolitanum, assembly GCF_028827165.1. Taxonomy (NCBI): domain Eukaryota; kingdom Fungi; phylum Ascomycota; class Eurotiomycetes; order Eurotiales; family Aspergillaceae; genus Penicillium; species Penicillium cosmopolitanum. The sequence goes on along the minus strand of NW_026622676.1, from coordinate 2,896,610 downwards.
CCCCAGTTTCACTTCTCACCCGCCAAAAACTGGATAAATGACCCTGTCGGATTACTGCATCATAATGGGATATATCATCTCTATTATCAATACAACCCCGGGGGAATTGAATGGGGTAACATGTCATGGGGCCATGCGACAAGTCATGACCTGACGCATTGGGACGAACAACCCATCGCTCTCCTCGCCCGAGGTTTCCCCGAGAATGTGACGGAGATGTTTTTCACTGGCAGTGCTGTTGCCGACGTAAACAATACCAGTGGGTTTGGTGTTGATGGCAAAATTCCCTTGGTTGCCGTGTATACTTCCTCCGTGGGTCTACCCATACCTTCGTGTTTATGCAGATGTACTAACTAGCCTTTGTTTGAACAGTACCAAGTTACGCAGACCTTACCTAGTGGTAAGGAAGTGAAAGCCAACCAGCAATCACAATCAGTTGCTTATAGTCTTGATGATGGTGTGACATGGACCACCTACGACGAAGGCAATCCAGTCATCCACAACCCACCAGCCCCCTATCAACAACAATACGAGAACTTTCGGGATCCTTTTTTGGTCTGGCACGAACAAACAAACAAGTGGATTCTCGTTACGGCGTTATCTGAACTCCACAAACTTGTCCTCTGGACCTCAGACAACTTGAAAGATTGGAAGGTCTTGAGTCAATTTGGCCCATTTAACGGTGTCGGCGGAGTGTGGGAGTGTCCCAATCTCTTCCCTCTTGACCTCGACAACGACAAATCGAAAACAAAATGGATCATGGCCGTGGGGCTTAATCCAGGAGGTCCTCCAGGCACTGTCGGATCCGGAACGCAATACTTTATTGGCAGCTTTGACGGAGAAAAATTTACCCCCGATGACGAGAGTGTGTACCCCGGAAACAAAACCTCGAACTGGATGGACTGGGGGCCCGACTATTACGCTACTACCAGTTTTAATGGACTCCCAAGTACCGATCATACTGTCATTGGATGGATGAACAATTGGCAGTATGGCACGAAAATCCCAGTATACCCCTGGCATGGTGCAATGGCGGCTCCCCGACGCCTATCTTTGAAAACGATAAATCAGAAGCCGACCTTGATTCAGCAGCCGAATGAAGCTTGGAAATCTATTCAAAGACAAGGAGAACATTCATCCTCGTGGAATACTTTCAACCAGGGAAACAAAGACCTTGGTTCCGTCGGGAAAACGCTGGATGTTGAGTTGGAATTCTCTGCTTCGGGCGCATCTGAGTTTGGAATCATTGTCCAAGCGACTTCTGATTGGAAACAACAAACCATAATCGGTTACAATTTTGAAGAAAAGAAAATCTTTGTCGACCGAACCAAGTCTGGCGATGTCTCTTTCGATGAAACCTTTGCGAGTGTATACCACGCACCGTTAATTCCAAACTCGGATGGGACGGTGCGTCTTCGGATATTGGTTGACTGGTCAAGTATTGAGGTGTTTGGAGGTGAAGGAGAAGCTACCCTGACTGCTCAAATCTTCCCAAGCCGAAACGCAACTTTTGCGCGGCTTTTTTCGCATGGTGGAGATACTAAGAATGTCCAGCTTGGCGTCCGGAAGGTTTCCTCGACTTGGAACTAGGAAGGCAGAATAGAGAAACTAGGTACCAAGTGTTGCAGACAATAGATTCATACAAGAAAAATCCCATTCCAAGGCTACTTATTCTCTGCAACTGCACGAAGGCTTTTGTATGCAGAGCTAGAACGGTCTAGAAGGACGGAGTGTATACTTTTGAGCGGGTGGAGCCCGGCTCTGATTTGCGGGTCATCGATGTCCAACAATGAAACGCTATCATTGGCGGAAATTCAACCATGCTTTGAGCGTAGATGTTGTGACTCGATCCCTAGCAGCTGAAAAATCTTGATATGACACCTGCTCCTCGGGATCTTTGTGCTTGATCGGCCCAGCGAGCCGGAATCTTTCTACTTAGACCATACACAAGCTAGACTTTCTTTTGGCAGTGCCATCCCAGGCACATCAATTTGATGTCAGAGCAGCTCCAAGAAATTTTATGTCGCCCCAGGAGTTCCTACAACGTGATGATTTGCGGGTTGTGTCGCCGCGACTCCACTATTCAGGCATGCCTTCTAAAAAGCCTTCACGTCAAAGACTTTGATTAGAGAAATTCTGTATTGATCGACAGTGCTGATCACCGAATGGAGGCATGGAAACTTGCAGTTCGCCTCCAATGATCCTAGTTAGAACGTAGTTCAAGAATCTTTAAGTAGAACGAAAGGTCGCAATACAATGAGACTTATCCCGCAATCTGACTTGATTATACAGCGCTCCTAATTGATCTAATGGCTCTCACGGAGGAACATATTGGCCGTGAAAAGGGAGATTCTTCTCCAGAAACGACATTGCGACCGATAAAGGAACGAGATAGCAGTCCAGGCTCCGCATCGTCAGATGAAACCTTGGGCCCATCAGCCGAAAAAAAATGCGCCCCGACAGCCAGCCGATACGCAAAATAAACAACAGGTGAAGCCAAAGCACAGTCAGTCTTTGAAAGCCTCGGGCGAACACACTGTCACACCCAACAAAGCAGGACCATCAACACCGACCACTGCAAGAGCCGAGTATCTACGACAACCAACCGAGACTGGCAGTTTTGATCTGTATAACACTCTATCTAATCGAACGTACAGTCGACAACATGTCAAGCAAACGCCCTCTTACTCCCTAGCTGGCCCAGGTATGATGGATGCTCAACAACAACAAGGAACTACCTACATCGATCCTGAATACCAGGGAATGAACCCGCGATATGGAAAAAACAACGAAAAGCCGATATGGGGTCTTGCAAAGCCTCTTCCAAGGGTCGTCAGACCGGGAATGCGCCGCGACGAAACCAACGCCCAAAACGCATATCAGCCCAGGCCGGCGGGAGAGGCAGAGCCTGCACCAGAGCTTGGAGCGACACCTGGCCTGGCATCTACTCAATCTGTTAATGATCAAAAAAACATGCAAGATCAACCAACGTACGCTACTGCTGCAAAGCAGGGGTTGCCTGGAGAAAAGAGAGTCTATGCACCCCAGCCCGATGGCCTTCTTCGTCCGATTGAATCGGAAGTCAATAGCAATGCGCTGCCTCCTAATACGGACCGTGAGAAAGTGAATATGGAAAAACAACAACAACCAGAAGATGAATTTCTGAATAGCTGGGTGAAAATTCGTCACCAAATAAAAGAGCCGCTGGCAGAATGGCTTGCAGTAAGTCGATTTTCATCCTTTCCTCAAAATTATAGCTAACATTTTCCCGAAGACTACCATCGCTGTCTTCATAGGTTTAACCGGTACACTTGCAGTCTCAACCGGCGGAACACAAGCAGGAAATCGGCTATCACAGAACTGGTCATGGGGCCTAGGATCCATGATTGGTATCTATATAGCCGGTGGCATATCTGGAGCGCACCTCAACCCTGGGATCTCCATCGCCCTTTGGATATTCCGTGGATTTCCAGGTCGACGGTGCTGCTTCTATATTATTGCCCAGGTTCTTGGCGCTATAACTGCAGCTGGATTAGCATATTGCTTGTATCGAGACGACATCATTGCTTTTGCTCCTACTGCCTCTGCTGGCACCACTGGCCTCGGATTCTACACAGAGCCACTCAGTCATATTAGCTCCGCCACGGCATTTTTCACGGAATTCGTCGCTGACGCTATCCTTCTTTGTGTGCTTTTTGCTCTTGGTGATGACGGAAATGCCCCGCCAGGCGCGGGTATGCATTCTTTCATCATTGGATTGGTCATCTACGTTCTTTGTATTTGTTTGGGGTTTAATACTGGAGGGTATGTCTCGTCCCTTCCAAAGATAACTTGAAAGTAAGCAACTAACAAAGTACAATTCCAGATGTCTGAACCCTGTGCGTGATTTCGGACCCCGTCTCGTTGCTCTTATGGCTGGTTATGGAGGCACTACTTTTACAGACCACCAAGGCTGGTGGTTTTGGGGGTGTTGGATGGCGACTATCGGAGGCTGTCTGGCGGGTGCCTGTCTCTATGACATCTTCGTATTTATTGGAGGAGAGTCCCCCATTAATTATGCACCACGACGCCGAATGAGAGCAAAGCTTAAAAAGGAAGTTAAATGGAGGAAGCGACTGGGTCTCCATAAGGATAAAGTCCCATCGTTAGAGGAGGGCATTAAGAACCTGGAGGATTAGTGTTTGTCAATAAAAATAACTTGCAAAAGAGAAAGTGTGTAATCAGGCCTTCGAGAATTAAGTCTCCGCGATGCATTGCAAATTCTTCGAGAAAAATACGTTTTTTAAATATGGTGTGGCTCCAATGTTGATTTGTGAGCATTCAGTACTAGTGACTCACGGAGGTTGCTTCGGCGCCGACAAGAAAATTGCGGATGACGACTTGCTTCCCTCCACAACCCCACACTCCGATTCAGAGTGAAGTGAATCATCCATCTTCGCCTTCAAAATGTCCGCCCCACTGGATTTAAGCCTCCCTACGGCTCTAATTCTAGTCGATAACCAAGCGGCCTTTTCCGATGCCGCAACTCTATCGCACTGGGGCAACGGACGATCCAACCCGCTCTATGAGACCAACATTCAAGCTCTCATCTCCGCCTTCCGCACCGCACGAGAGGAAGCTTCCACTCTTCTGGAGGTGATCCATGTGTTCCATTCCTCCACTACTCTAGGATCACCTCTTCATCCATCTCATCCGGGCCAAGGTATCCGCCCGCTGGACTTCGCGACCCCAGCCTTAGATGGCTCGGAGCCTGTTTTCTGGAAGTCCGTCAACTCATCCTTCATCGGTACGGGCCTTGAAGCCCACCTGCGAGATAATGGATTTCGCCAAATCATTATCGCAGGCCTGACAACTGATCACTGTGTTTCGACAACCGTCCGTATGGCGGCCAATCTAGGCGTTGTCGATCGCTATCTTGATGAAGGCCCCGTGAAGCTAAGATCTGATGGCACGCATCTGAAGGAAGTTAGTGTTGATAGAGGACGCATTATTCTGGTGTCTGATGCTACTGCGACATTTGGAAAGGGTGAATTCGATGCTGAGACCGTACACAAGGTTTCTGTTGCTAGTCTTGATGGCGAGTTTGCGGATGTCATTGGGACCGAGGAGGTTGTGAAGGCCTTGAGAAAGGTCAAAATTTGACGTGGATAGATATATTCAAGTTTCCGATGAGAGCGAAATAACACTAATTTTATGTGTATCATAATGACTCGGATGTAGCTACGCCGATCAAATAGAAGAAAACGAAATATAATTTACAGCAAAGGTTTTCGTCTTAACTTCAAGTGCAACCGTCCTCCCGGATGACTGATGCAAACGCATGGAAAGGTTGTTCAACTGCTGGAATTCAAGCTGGCAGGTAGCCATACCTCTCTTTTGATTCCATCCACCTTGCTCGGAAGAAGTTTCTCCCCTTCCTGACAAATGAAACTGTTTTCTGCATCAAACATCCAATACCCCAGATCTTCATCACCACACGTAAATCAACCTCCTCTTCTTCATCACTCTCAAAGATTGCAGGCAGTGGTAGTCGTATCATTCTGGTAGATTTCCGAGCTCGTGGCCAAGCCCACTGTAAAAGGATATTCATCGCCTCAATATATGATGGGGTATCGAGTTCTTGGGCCTTGCTGAACTGTACTCTGAGTCTGCCATCAAAATATCCATACAGCACACGAGCCCGAGCTCGGGGTTCAGACGAAACCACAAGTGTCTGTCTTAATTAGCACTAAACATCGACGCCCGCAGGGAAAATATCAAGACACTATACCGGAAATGTATGGTGGAAAGGGAGATGAGATCTCCTCTTCCAGGAGGAAAGAATCGCTTTCTGCGACCTCATGGCCCCTATCATCCAACTCACGAGCACAATAAGCTCGGACACAGATGGCCAATTCGCGTCTGTTGGGTTATGAGATGCCATCCAGACACTCCGGTGACACTGGCGAGTACTCGCGATCTGCGATCCACGAAAGACATCAAAGCCATGGGGACTGTTGCGACTAGAACTAAACTGGCCCTTCAAGTGCGGTTTTTCTCTAAACCAAGCACCTCATTAGTTTCGATTTCCATCTAGATTGTCCACATGAATTGGTCTTGGATGAAACTCACGGAATATATTCCCATTCGTCATGAAACTGGTAGACATCAGCTAAGTCCCGGGCGTAATCCCTAAATGCAAAAGCAGCATCCATCTGAAGTCCATGATTTCGATTAATTCCGCCTTTCCTCAGGCGCCGACAGCAGGTGAAGTCATCTTCTCCCACACTATCTGGATCTCGTCCAGTATTGGAAATCTTACAAGTTCCATCGTGACGGGGTTTGAAAAACGAAGAACCATTGCTCGTAGCTCCGGTTTCAATATCAAGGTCATTGAACTCTATGCCTGTCCATTTGCGCAGCTCGGGCGTTGCCATCGCATTGGGCTCAAGGGTGTTGAGCGTGGTGAGTGTTTTTCCAAGGCAGTATTCTGCATTGCGAAAATGCCACATCCACATGGGTCGTGCTTTCCGTCTTTTGCTACCCATTTTGACTGGTAAATCAGGTTGGATGTAGATGAAGTTGCTTAGTATAAATAAGTTCAAAGGGTGATCGACGGGGTCTGAGATGGGAGCTAGTACGAGATGTAAAAGGCGTCAGAGACATCCTTGAAAGGGAACGGATGTCTAGAATAGTCTGGTTTGGTCATAATGAAATGTTTTTTTTGTTTTGTTTTTGAAAATGTCTCGAAATGGACAAGTCGAACAATAAACCGCCTGAACCATGTGTTTGTTTGGTCCGATACCCCAGATTGGCGCCGTCCCATGTCTCAAATAGGAACCGCTCCAGAATCGGAACTTAAGATGCCTCAGGTTATGACCTCATCAAACATAGCTCAATGCCAAAAGAAACTGGTGTCTCCATGGTATTGTCGTCCTACCTTCATAGCGCCATGGGAACTTTACAGCTAGAGCAAGATGAATGAGACTATCGAAGGACAGGGTTCATAATTTACAGTCAGGCACAATGCTCAAAAGTAAAAGTTACACGAAACTAATTACTTCAAGGGTCTCTAACACAAAGGAGAAAAGAATACAGGAGCGGGTTAGATGAAATGAACCGCTGAACCCCATCCTATAGATGGCGGCAGATATACCTCAGAAAAATCCAAGCCTTCACTTTTCATGAAATGAACTAGGAACCAACCAAGGAACAAGAAAGCTTCACACTATCGTCAACTGTTTAAACAAGGTCGCGCTTGACGAACTCAGCAAGCAGGGCCTTGCCGAGAGCGGCGGGGGAGCGCTCGACAACAACACCAGCGTCCTGAAGGGCGGCGATCTTGGAGTCGGCACCACCCTTACCACCGGAGACGATGGCACCGGCGTGACCCATACGGCGGCCGGGGGAGCGGAGATACCGGCGATGAAGGAAACGGCGGGCTTGTTGTGGATGTTGTTGGCCTTGAAGAACTCGGCAGCGTCCTCCTCAGCGGAACCACCGATCTCACCGATCATGATGATACCGTCGGTCTCGGGGTCCTCGAGGAAGATCTTCAGGCAGTCGATGAAGTTGGTGCCGGAGAAGGGGTCACCACCGATACCGACGACAAGGGACTGACCAAGGCCGGCCTGGGTGGTCTGGTTGACGGCCTCATAGGTCAGGGTACCGGAACGGGAGACGATACCGACGCGGCCGCGCTTGTGGATGAAGCCGGGCATGATACCGATCTTGCATTGACCCTAAAATAACGAAAGATATATGAGGATACAGCTTCGGCATCGGGGGTCGGGACATGTTGCACTTACGGGAGCAATGATACCGGGGCAGTTCGGGCCGACCAGGCGGGTCTTGTTCTGGGTCTTGAGGATGTCGGTAATGCGGACCATGTCTAGGGAATATCAATCAGTCGCGCCGTTCGCGCATAGCTAGCAATCGGAAACTGCATACCGTGCTGGGGAATACCCTCAGTAATGCTGTGTCGCGCAAGAAAAATTAGCTTCGGGTTCTTCATCGGGAGCTCCAAAATTAAGCCACGTACCAAACAACAAGGGGCATCTCAGCAGCGATGGCCTCCTCGATACCGGCAGCAGCCAGAGGGGGGCTATATTCCGTTAGTATTCACTGTATTCTTCCCTATGCGGAACAGGCGATGTGGTTCATACGGAACGAAAATGGCAGAAGCGGTGGCACCGGTCTGCTTCACGGCATCCTCAACGGTAGCGAAGACGGGAAGGTCAAGGTGAGTGCTACCAGCCTTCTTGGGGTTGGTACCACCAATGACATTGGTACCTGGACTTGTGTGAGCTGTGGTGTTCTTGCGATCGCGATAGGAGAGGGAAAAGTACCGTAGGCGATAGCCTGCTCGGCGTGGAAGCTATTCAGGAACTACACGTCAGCACTGAGCGCATGCATTCGGGACATCCTGACAGAGAATCAAATCGAACTTACGTTCCCTGCTTTCCAGTGAAACCCTGGAAGAGAACCCGGGTATCCTTGTTGATGCGCAGGTTGTTCACGGTGCTGGCATAGGCAGAGGTGGCCTGAGTACGGCGCTGCTGGCCGACATTTCGGAGGGCCGAGAAGGTGTTGCGACGGAATGCCTGCATGATTGCAACAAAAGGAATTAAGTAGAGGAGAGAGGAGAGGAGAGGAGTTTGGAGAAAAAGAGGTGGTGACTCGGGAAGGAGAAGTGAAGCAAGGAATCGAATCGGGATGCGCGCCCGGGAGTTTTCGTTCGGGAAGAGAAACCTTTACTTAAGCGGACCCGACTTGACTTCGGCAGCCTCGGCCACTCAACTTTTTTTTCTATCTAATCGTATCCTGCCCCCCACTACCACGACATCAAGGGGTTATTGGGGTACTGTGAGCTACGAGTTTATTTGTTACTGTCGATTACTCGCCTTTTTGGTTATCTTCCCTCGCCTTTTCGCCCTCGCCCCCGTGGTGACACGCCCGCCATGGCCACCATGACAATGACCATGCCAATGGCACCCACCAAGAAGACGGCCAGGAAGAATGCGAAGAGCGTCCCTGAGAACGAGCGCTACATGCGAGCATGCTCTGACATCGCGAATGCCCTCATTCAGGACTATGAGTCGTCCAGGGACTCGTCGAAGCCGAAGAAGGATATCAACCTCAACAAGCTGCGGGGCACCTTTGCGAAAAAACATCATTTGAGCACCCAACCGCCACTGACAGCCATTATTGCCGCTGTACCGGAACACTACAAGAAGTACATCTTGCCAAAGTTGATCGCGAAGCCCATCCGTACGTTGGACCCAAAAAATTTCTCAATTCAGTTCAATAATGCGGGGGTGATATAAACTAACACTCAAACACAGGAACTTCATCGGGTATCGCCGTCGTCGCCGTGATGTGCAAGCCTCACCGTTGTCCGCATATCGCATACACTGGAAACATCTGTGTTTACTGCCCCGGTGGTCCCGATTCCGATTTCGAGTACTCAACACAGTCATACACCGGATATGAGCCAACCTCCATGCGTGCGATTCGCGCGCGCTACGATCCCTTCGAGCAGGCCCGAGGACGTGTGGATCAGATCAAATCGCTTGGCCACAGCGTGGATAAGGTCGAATACATTATCATGGGTGGAACTTTCATGTCCTTGCCAGAGGACTATCGGGATACCTTTATTTCGCAACTTCACAATGCGCTCAGTGGATACCAGACAGACAACGTTGACGAGGCCGTGCTGGCCGGCGAGATGAGTAACGTGAAGTGTGTTGGTATCACCATCGAAACACGACCTGATTACTGCCTGGACACACACCTGAGCAGCATGCTGCGGTACGGCTGTACCCGTCTGGAGATTGGTGTGCAGAGTCTGTACGAAGATGTTGCGCGGGATACCAATCGCGGACACACTGTCGCCGCGGTGGCAGAGACCTTCAAGCTTGCAAAGGACGCCGGGTTCAAAGTCGTCAGCCACATGATGCCCGACTTGCCCAACGTCGGAATGGAGCGTGATCTGTTCCAATTCCAGGAATATTTCGAGAACCCAGACTTTCGTACTGACGGTCTGAAGATCTACCCCACGCTTGTCATCCGTGGCACAGGTCTCTACGAATTGTGGCGCACCGGCCGCTACAAGAACTACACTCCCAATGCGTTGGTTGACCTAGTGGCCCGCATTTTGGCCCTGGTTCCTCCTTGGACCCGTATCTACCGTGTCCAGCGTGATATCCCCATGCCTCTGGTCACCTCCGGTGTTGAAAACGGTAACTTGCGCGAGCTGGCTCTGGCCCGCATGAAGGATTTTGGAACGACCTGCCGTGACGTCCGCACCCGTGAAGTCGGTATCAACGAGGTCAAAAATAAGATTCGCCCCTCCCAAGTCGAGCTCATCCGTCGCGACTACACCGCCAACGGTGGTTGGGAGACCTTCCTAGCCTACGAGGATCCCAAGCAAGATATCCTCATTGGCTTGCTTCGTCTGCGCAAGTGCAGTGATACTCACACATTCCGCCCCGAATTCACTGGCCAACCGACCAGTATCGTCCGTGAACTCCACGTCTACGGATCCGCTGTTCCGCTCCACGGCCGTGATACCAACAAGTTCCAGCACCGCGGATTCGGAACTTTGCTTATGGAGGAGGCTGAGCGGATTGCACGAGAGGAGCACGGAAGCACAAAGATCAGTGTTATCTCTGGCGTTGGTGTCCGGAGCTACTACGCTCGTCTTGGATACTTCCTTGACGGCCCTTACATGTCCAAGATGTTGGATCCTTGGGAGGATGAAGAGTCATAGGGAATAGAAACTCTTCTTTCGTTCTCGGTAGTTTGGGGGATAAATATTGATGATGATTCTGCATAAATAGGCGTTGGGGGTCACACTTTCAAAACAAAAGTGGCTATAGTCAATAACGAACAATGATGAAATATCTATACTTGATTGATATCAGCTTGCAATGAGATAGCTAGAGAGGGATAGCAAGAAACTAGCGACAAATCTGAGCGATCTATGTACACATCGCGTGGGATGGTCCTCCCGATCTTCGTGATGGATAAGTGACCAGCGAGACCTGCCCAGCTGATGTCTATCCATCGCATGGGAGCGACCATCTCCCTTCCACTCCTTGCCGACGGACTCCGATGTTAGATCGCGGTGGTGCGAAAACCAACCCAGGAGCAAGAGCAAGATAAGCCCGGCCAGGTCCGCTGTACACCTGCAGATCCGTTTCAGAACTCTTTCTCCCCCGCCCTCTCGGACCAAGGTAAACCATATCCACCCAAAGAAAGACCGAAAAAAATATATGAAAACCCAATGATTGTAGTAAATCAACAGAAGAAACCGTCATTGACACCGAATGAGATATTGCAAGGGGGGGTATTTGGTTTTGGAATTTATTGGAGTGATATGGCGCCGCCCCTGCTGACTCGCAAGTGGAGATAGGCCTGGAAGCCACAGAAGATGAAGAATCCCTATAGATGAGAAGCGATCGTATTAGCTATGCCTTAACCCCTAGAGCTCTGATGCAATAATGAGTGTGAATGGCGGATGACGTACAGCGTAGATGATCACAGCGGTGTAAATCGAGGCAGCGACAGCGACTCCATCTTCGGGCTCTCCTTCGGAGCCTGTGTAGGCGTGGTTGTTGCTCTAAATGGCACAGTTAGCGTGTCAGTTCGGTAGAGTGGTAGGTTGGACGAGGCGACGATGCGCAAGTTGGGTTGGGGATGGACGGGCTGGATGGGGTCGGAAGAGACATACGCCGAATAGCGAGCCGAGGACTGAGAGAATGACGATGGCAAATAAGGAGATAACGACGCTGTTGGACAAGAAAGAATATCAGAAGCTATCCATCAAGAAAGGTCGGGGTACTATTCGAGATGGAGAGGCGTACCAAGACCAAGCGTTCAAGGCGGATACAACGGGCTTCATCCTGGTGGTGGTGGGAGTAAATGTGACGGGCTGAAGAAAATATCAAGCTGTACGGAGATATGAGTTCGTGAGCGCCCGATTGGCGGGGAACGAGGGCGTCAAAGGAGGACGAGGATGGAGAAATGATCGAGATGATGGCAGGAGTGAAGACGGAGGTTGGCGGGCGGAGACCAACTAGGCCGCTTTCGGTCTACAGGCATGGCCGACTGCCTGGACCCGGCCCCACCTCCACTGGATGATTATGATGAAGTACTAATATTTAGGGTGGGAATTAATAGGCAAAAATTTCATATAAACATTGTTATCGTTCATTCATTGATTCCTTGGCTCTATTTCTATACATTTTGAGGTGTTTTAGTGTTTTAGTGCGTCTTGTTCCACTCAATACACTCTTCGAAGGTCACGCCGGAGCCACCGAAGATATCCAAGGCACTGCCAATGGTCAAGTCCACCTTGCCATTACTGCTAACGTGGACCTTCTCAAGGTCCTGTAAGCTGCGCGCACCTCCGGCGTATGTGACGGGGATGGTGCACCACTCTGCCAACTTAGATACCAACTCTTCATCGACACCCTGTTGAAGCCCCTCCACATCGGCAGCATGGATCAGAAATTCGGAGCAGTAGGGTTCCAAAAAGGTGATTGATTCTATGCAAGATTAGATATGTGTTGGAACCTTAAGGAAAGGTACGCCACAGTGGCTGATCACCCCATACCTTGATTGATCTCCATCTCCGTGATGGTCTGCCAACGGTCCATAGCCACAAACCAAGTGTTATCCTTTCTGCGGCAGCTCAGATCCAAAACCAGCTTGGACTTGTCACCTCCCAGAGCCGCAAGTACCAGCTCGAGTCGCTCGAGGGAGAATTTGCCAGACGGGAAGAGGAATGAAGTGATGATCACCTATTCTCCCGCATTCCATTAGCGTCATCGTTGAGAATCATGACGAAAGACCAGTAGACAAGGACTTGCATCAAATGAGAGAAGCGCGATAGGCGTTTTCTCCGCCAGTAATGCAAATCAGGAATTCATGAGGGTGCGGGGGTTACTCACCTTCTCAGCGCCCTGGTCAATCCAATACTGTGCATTCTTGTCGGTGATGCCTCCAGCCACTTGCAAGCCATTAGGCCATGTACGCACTGCCTCTTGGGCTGCCTCGTCATTCCCTGGCCCCAGCTTCACCACATGTCCTCCGCGCAAATCGTGCTTCTCGTAGAGGCCCGAGTAGTGGCCCGCGGGGAGCTTAGACACGTAGTTGGTCTTCAGGTCTTCGGCGACATTGCTGAGGGTTCCACCAACAATCTGCTTGACCTGACCGGAGTGCAGGTCAATGCATGGTCTAAATTTGGTCATTCTGCTTGTGTAATCGCAATTGCGACGATTGAATGGCTTCTTCAAAAGTTCCCAAAGGTCAACCGGCCCCTCGAGGGGCTTATCTTTATTATCGCACGTGACCCAGAGCTTGGTCCAGAAAAAAGTTCGCGGACCATCGGCGTATTGACACTCGCCTTCAAGTTGATTAAATTACCCGGATTACTTCAACCATGGTTGTCAAGCGCAAGAGAGACACTTCCGTCGTGTCAAGATCGAAAAAGACCGAGGATCCCAGCCCCCCACCCGCAGACAACGCTCAGGACATCTTCCGCAAATACTTCGAAGCGCAATTCGAACCTATAGAGGCGGCTCCAGCGCAGCCTGCGGAAGAGTCTGAGTCGGAAGATGATGACGAAGAATACGATGAAGAAGAAGATGACGAAGAAATGGGGTCAGAAGATCGTTGGGATGGAGTCTCTGACGACGATGAGAAAGACCACAGAGTTGAGATCGTTGAGCATAAGGACGCCAACGAGAATGAAGATGAGCTGATGCAAAAGCAGCTGCGCAAGGCCTTCTTGGTATGGAAATTCTTTTAGTTCATCCTCGAAGAAGACCAATTGACTCACATCTGCTAGAATGGAACACCCACCTCAGACATCCTCGCAAAGTCGACATCAAAACCGAAGACGAAAGAAGACAAGGAAGATGAAGCCGGGGAGGCCGATAACTTCAAGCACGATCTTGCACTTCAACGACTCCTCAAAGAATCACACCTCCTAGACTCCGCGGATGACCTTGCACCGACAGGCAAGAACCGACTGAAGGCTTTGGACTTGCGCATGCAGGAGCTCGGAGCGAAGTCCTCGCTCTATAAGCAGAAGATGCCCGATGCCCATCGACGAGGCATCAATGCAAAGGCAGCATCAAAGGACGAAAAGCGACGTCGCGAAGCTAAGGAGAACGGTATCATCCTCGAGCGGCCCTCGAAGGTCTCAAAATCCAACAACAATGGACGGAGAGAACGCGGTGTGGGAGGTGCTTCTATTGGAAAATTCTCCGGGGGTACATTGAACCTGAGCAAGCAGGATTTGTTCTCTATGAAGAGCAAACCAAGCCGCTCCTCCAGGGGGGGTAGAGGCGGCCGCGGTGGCCGTGGTCGCGGTGGGGGTCGTGGTGGTAGAGGTGGCAGGGGCGGCCTATGAGGATGATTTGTCGCGCTTATCAGAGCGCATCTCTATTCATCTATGATACAACCTCACTCCATTGAAAGCACCAACGAGTGAAAAATTGACCATCGCGAGTCATAATTAACGAATACATGCTATCCAATACCCAACTCAATTCAATCAACCACATCACGGATCATGAGCCACCACCTCAATTTCAACCCGCATATCATCCTCTCCGAGTCTTGTCACGCCGACGCAGGTCCAAATCGGTTGGTGATTTGGCATCCAGCGCTTGAAGTTGCGAACCATCGCTTCCAAAGCTTCGTCATTGATTGGAACGTGGTACGAGTTGACGCGGAATACCTGCTCCCAGCCCTTCCCGCCCGCGTCTTTCAAGTTCAGGTCAACATTGGCAAAAGCCTGATCGATTTGTTCGTTGATCTCTTTGAAGAACACGCCGGTCTTCGGGTCCCAACCACCTGGATGTGAAGCAATTAGCGAAATGACCCGGACAAGAAGCGGTAAATAGAGTGAATCTACCTTGTCCTGCACATTCAATTCGATCGCCAATGCGGACTGCTTGGCTATATCTGAATTTTTGTTGGTTTCTTTGGCCGACGCCTTCATAGTTGTAGTATTGCAAATGCGACATTTTGGTATCGGATAAGATGAATTATATCCCGATGACCTTAGTAGATTCCTTGGTCCGGTAATCAAACGAATGTTTCTGAATTGCCTAGGTATATTCACAGTGCTATCTACTCAAAATTTTCAAGTTGGGAGAAGGTTTAAATGGCTCCGCGTACAGTTGAGGGGCGATTGGGGTGCCAGTGGAATATATATTCCGCTGGCGGTCAATAACCTTCAAGTTGAACTTCTATGACGAAATCCATCCATCCATCTGGATAACTACCACCGTGATAGTAGAAAGAGATTACTACTAGTAGTCACTAGGAGGTACCGAATGATTGAAAATAGTAATATTGGAATAAATCCTATTTCCCTTCAAATAGGCAAGGAAATTAAAAAATACCACTTGCCCTTTAATAGAGCGGACTCCGGTGTTAGGTACTATTGCGTGGCTGGACGATGCCCAGCCGGAGAAAAGTCGGGCCTGTGATCGCAAAATCGAATTCGCAATTTCGTGGTTCGCTGATCCTATCTACCTCGGGGACTGTACTACTAGGCGTGGCCAGCTCACTCGTAAACTTGGATTGCTATGATTTGTAGGTTTGTAGCCCCGAGTATTGATTCTCCCTGACTAGAATTGATCGAAAATGAGTATGAAATAGTTGCACCACACTCCCGATGAACATTCATTCTCAGACCTTGGAAACTGGTAGTACCCTCAGCCGAAGTCTTACTAGATCGGGAACTTGATAGCCTGCCTACCTACTACTAGTATTACGAGTAAGTAATCTCAGGGCAAAAAACCACCCATCAAATCTTAGACCATTGAAACAAGAGAGCAACATTGTCGTGAACCTCGGAACTGGGGGAAATAGCCATTCAATGCCCAACGACTGCATACTAACTTGCTTGGCTAACGCCAAGTCCCAAATAGGTCGCAATTCTCGTTTGCCCCTCTTTGTTCTCCTCATTCTGGTGTAACTCACTAAAAGTATATTCTCATATGTTTCGGTTGTCCGTTTTCCCGGTCGTCGAATCTTCCGTATCAGATCCACACTATCTCTGCAGAAATCTCTTGGCGGACAGGGAGCCATGTTCTGCAGAGTGTTTAGCTTCATGCAACTCTTGGACTTACTGGATCAAACCCAATCGGCCCTCATGATGTAGTTAGACTGGAAAATACGACCCCAATTGCTGCTTAAGGGACATTTGCATACCTTTCCATCCGCAGTTGCCGCAAGGACTCGGGGAAAGACCTGCAAAGTACTTATGTGGTTTAAACCTCGGGAATTTCTGAATAGAAGTTCCACTCTAGAAATTACAGCTGCAAAATTGTACAGCTGCAGAGTGATGTCGCATGCCGAGACTGGCATTGACCCTGTTTGCCGATAGATGCAAAGGTCCTCGTTAGACTTCGGAAGATATTGTATCGATAACATCCCCAAAAACGTCAAGCCTGGTCAGCCCCCTTGCAGAATTCCAGATCGCTTGGAAGAATCGTGAATTCAAACTTCCACCGGAACATAATTAGCATTTATCACAACTTGGGTTGCACTCGCACTCAAAATCCAGAAGATTGCCAGAACTCAAAAAAGCGGCGCCTGCCAAGCGCTGAAACATCGGGATTCCGCTCGCGCTCCGCTGGCGCAATCTGACTAGATGTGATCGCCATGCTGTAAATCCTGAGTGGATTAGAGCCTGGCTTTCTTGGCCCAGGGCAGATCACCCGTTATCGTGGTGGACTTATCGAAGGCGATCCACTGTGGCAAAGGTCGTTTGCCGACACGCGGTTCCATTAGGAAGAGGCTAGAGCACACTGATTAATCCATAGCATCCACTCAAGCTCCTGGCCCACCCTTGAGCTCTCGTCGAAAATCAGGGATCAGGGGAAGGCGGGGAGAAGGATGGGATCTTCCTCCCGATGGAGCCGTATAGGGCCCTATGTAAATCAAAATCCATCCCCCTGAGATATGTGGAACCCGTCGTGTGAGGCTGTGAGGAGTGCGGGCTTCGTAAGATCTGATCTCCTTATATTGCGTACTCCGTATGAAGTACGGGGGATAACTTCAGCTTCAGCTCAAGTTAGATTTTGCCAAGGCTATTCTCAAATGGTAGACGGTTGCTGGTTTTTGGATCGTGGTCTTGGCAAGGCCAAGCAACTCTGATAGCGGTGCTCTTTCTTAGTTCAATATGTGTATATATTTTATGCATAGTCTAGATTTAGTTCTGCATAAAGGGTACTTGAAGTGGGAACACAAACAAGTACGGAGTACCGTTGGAGATGATCGGAATCGGCGTGATTTTTGAGACACTCATCTCGCCCTCCCTTAATTCCTTCCCTATGGCGGAGAATAGGTATGTACGTACATGAAGTCCCTCGAGCCTTGGTAATTGTTCGAATTTTTAAATAATTCTTCAAGGGGCTAGCGATATTGATGTATCAAGCATTTGAGATAAGGGGGCTGTGTAGTTCCGTCGCAGTATGGTCCATGCGTTTTATTGAAACAAGGCGCGCCGATCGGCCGTGGGGCTTGAATAACCCCCAGGCAGATAGATTTTGGGAATTTTTGGCTCCGGAATGATTCAGGTTTGTTTGAAAATTGAATTTGTGAATTTCTACTGGCTACTGTAAGTAGTAGGCTAGCGGGTTTTACAAGCACCTTGGCTAGTTTGTGTGTATGATTGACTTAACCAAAGACTTAGTTTTAGCTACGTAGAATGGATAGTAGTACATCTATTCCATAAATCTAGGGCTAATCCTATAAACAATTCCAATTGAATGGATAGGATCCTAGAAGCACGGACACGGGGTTCCAAATAGCCCCTTTGAACTACGAATATATGTGGTTTCAGGTTCAAGTTGGGCAGAAATCAAGAAATCCACTGTTTACATTGACAACCCGTCATCGTGATACTCATGCCGGAGAGGATGAGTTTCCAAATTCGGCGAGAGGCAGCAAGCAGGGTAGGTTTAAGCACCTTGTCACGGGGATATCGGTGAATTATCAAGGCAAGATACACGCCACCGACGGCAAGCCACGACGGGAACAGCCTTACGTGCAGCCATACGGAAAAAGTGCCTGGACAGCGTGGGTGGGGACCTGACTCGGGGAGTACGGGTGTGGCCAAATATTTTGACAGCCCAAAGGGCCTTGTATGTATGCCGACTGAAGATGTGGAGACATTTGGAGAAGATGTAGCCGGTCTCATTTCCATTTTTGGGAGAATTTACAAGTTCAGAGTCGTAGAGAAATGAAACCTTTACCCTCCATCACGGAGAGGTCGGGCCTAGAGCTGATGTCTAGTGGAGATAGTGAACCTCGATTCATAAAGTCAAACATGACAGACCAATCTCTGACTGGCACTTCATGCACGAGGAGTACAAAGAGGTTGCAGTCGGCTAGCCGACTCGGGATGACAATCGGCCGGTCGCGACAGCCAAGAAACGGGCATCAGTGGACCCCGAGATGCAAGTCTGCGGTTTCCTCGGGATGTCCTGAAAATGAGAATATCACAAAAGAGCGGAAGCCGAGGGCCAAGAACCGACGATCGAGAACCGAAAGTAAATACTCCGTAATACCAGCCATATTGTAGGGCAGCAGAAAAGGTTTTATCCGAATAGAAAACCTCCGATATCTCGATGGCGACAGCGCATATCATGCACTTGACTGGGAAGACGATCAGTGCAAGATGGTTATCCGTAAGCTGTAACCAGCCCGTAGCAAGAAGTGATCACCCGGGAGCTACCTGTCCGTGCTGGCTGGATAGCTTCGTGCATCGTTCTAGCACGCACGGTGGAGAACAAGACCCTCTCATCCAAATCCCAAAGGACGATGCAGCGGTAGACAGGACCACCCCTGTTCTCGGGGCCAAAGGGGGGCTTGGTGGGTCCACCATCGGCGCTCAAGGATTGGCAGCCTGAATTAGTTGTCAGTAGAGGCCGTTCGGCTGTTGATCATATCCACTTGGCGCGAACCTTGTCCCGGGAGAGGTCGAGTGCGCATTCTTGACCCTTAGAGGTCCACCTATGATGTCGCGGCCTGATGAATTGCAGATGCATTGGTCACATTAGTTTGCGGGTTCACACGCTTATCTGGGCCCTTGCAATGCATCGTCACTGGGCTATGCAATACCCCTAGGTGCGTCCCCTTTATCGGCGGCGGGACCAGCAAGGGCTATCGCTTTTCCCCTATACACCCAAAACGGCCAAAATAGAACATAAAGTAAAATCAATAAATTCCAATTCCTCCTTTTCCAAGCCGTCTACGTAATTTGCTGCCGTGTAAATGGAATTATTACCCCCTGAAACATCCACCAGCTGGTTTCTGGTGAGCTTGGCATTGCTTGACGCCGCCCAAGATCGTCATGGGCTGGAATAAACCCTATGATCGCTTGCCCACCCAATACTTGCTTTATAACCATGTGCAAAATTGTGTGGTCCTCGCCAAGCCTTGGCTTTCTCACGACCACTTGGTCTTCATTATGCTGTGACGCTTCGTATCCTGCAAGTATATCCACATCTGCGGGATATCGGGACCTTCATGGCAGAGGCATCCCGATCCAATTGTACTCCCGACCAAGGAAAATATGAATCAGGACCATTCTCGTGGATCTGACTTACCTTGCTACTTCAATGCAGATCTTTTCATAGTCGATATGTAGGACACGCGTATACTCACACTAGGCTAAATCCCAATCAGGTAATGGCATTTGACTCGGAACTTTGTACGCCAGGGCATGGATAGTTTACCCGGAACCCCTACACAGAGTAGAAAAAAAACGCTGCCTGATGGTGATATCTGTAGTTTCTATTTACATTGAGACAAGTGTGTCGTAAGCCCTCGAGGCTGTGGCATAACTATAAGGTTTGAGTAGCCACTGTAGTTGCCTTATTCCTAGGGATTGGCGTACAACATCTAAAAACAAACCACAAAGCCTAGAATTTCTCTCCGCTGATCACACTCCTCCATCATCGAAGGAGCAGCATCCGTTTTACCGTCTTTGTCCGATCCTTGCCACCTATCAAGTCTACATCTGCCAAGGGGACCACACTCCCCATTCCCTAGGCTGAATCCACAGTGGAGTAAGTAGATGGCCATGACTCCCACATGTAATATGGGAACTGTTAGTAGTTTTGAAGCTAAGTTATCAGGGGCGTTGGGCTGACGTGGAGATACAAAAGCGCCTTACCACGCACGCCATTCTTCGAGAATAGCCAAAACGTTTTTCTTCCGACTTGACAGCTCTAGAGCAGGTGGTTCGAACCATTCTATTACTTGTCTAGATTTATTACATCTTCAAAAGGTTATGTGAGCCTAGACTCTGCTTTTAAGGTTTTAATTACACATACACAATGTCCGGCTTCAAATCTGAAGACTCTCTCAAGGAGCCTACAGTTACCGCCTGGTCGGTCAACTCTAGCCCTAGCCTGTCCCCTACAGACGAAAGGAGACTCCCAACACCATCGTCCGATTCTATCAACCTCGAAGGACAAACAAAAACGCCACCTCCCTACCATGTCTTCCCTCGATCCCGTAAATTGCAGATGGTCTGCATTGTTTCCCTCGCCGCTATATTCTCTCCGCTATCCTCAAACATCTACTTCCCAGCCCTCAGCGAAATTTCCAGAGTAAGTTGATGACATCTCATCATTTTTATCATCACAGTATCTCATAATCTGCTCCATAGGAACTGGACATCTCGATGTCCCTCGCCACCCTCACCGTTACAGTATACATGATCGTTCAAGGTATTGCACCTAGCTTTTGGGGTTCCTTTTCCGACGTCCTTGGCCGACGATCAATCTTCATTGGAACCTTTATTGTTTATATGATTTCCAACATTGCATTGGGTGTGTCAAAAAATTATGCCCAGCTCATGGCGTTTCGGGCAATTCAAGCAGCGGGTAGTGCTGCCACAATTTCTATCGGTATGCTCCCCGCCTCCTTCACATTCCAATGACATTTGCTAATCCTGCTCCCCCACAGGTGCTGGAGTCATCGGTGATATCACCACGTCTGCTGAGCGTGGAAGTCTAATCGGGATCTTCGGTGGAGGTAAGTTGCCATGTGAACACTGTCTACAGTGGAGCTAGACTGACAGAAGTAGTACGCATGCTTGGCCAGGGAGTTGGCCCAGTCTTTGGTGGTCTCTTGTCACAGTACCTAGGATTCAGGTCTATCTTTTGGTTCTTGACTATCCTTTCTGGATTAAGTCTTTTCTCTATTCTATTTTTCCTACCAGAGACTTTGCGAACGGTGGCTGGAAATGGAACCGTCCCGCTGCATGGCATCTACAAGCCTTTTATCTACCACTTCACTGGTCAGAAGGATGCAGACCCGAACTCAGCCCCTTCGGGCGAGAAGAAAAAGGTCACTTTCAAGACTGTCGTCGCTCCTCTTGGATTCCTTGGCGAAAAGGACGTTTTCATCACACTCTTCTTCGGTGCCATTGTATACACCGTCTGGTCAATGGTCACATCCTCAACTTCAGATTTGTTCGAGTCTACTTACGGCCTCAACTCCTTAGAAGTCGGACTCACCTTTCTCGGAAACGGTTTCGGCTGCATTTCAGGATCTTATACCACAGGCTACTTGATGGACTACAATCATAAGCGAACTGAGCGCGAATACTGCATGGAGCACAACCTGCCTCTCGAAACACGCATCACATCCAAGACCCACTCCGACTTCCCCATCGAATACGCTCGCATGCGCAACACTTGGTGGATCACTGCGCTTTTCATTGTTTGTACAGCTGTGTACGGAGTCTCGCTTCGCACCCACCTCGCTGTCCCAATTATCCTCCAATACATCATCGCCTACTGTGCCACCGCTATCTTCACAATCAACAGTGCCCTCGTCATTGACCTCTATCCCGGTGCCAGTGCTAGTGCAACCGCTGTGAACAATTTGATGCGGTGCCTGATCGGCGCTGCCGGTGTTGCCGCTTCTCAGCCTCTCATCGATGCCATCACAGCTCAATTTGCATTCCTGTTGTTGGCAGGTATTACTCTCTGCATGGTTCCGCTTCTTTCTATTGAGATGCGATGGGGCGCTGGATGGCGTCTTGAGCGAACAGAGCGACTTAAGCGAAAGGAACAGGCTGTTTAATAGCCTCAAATCAAAACAGCATGTCTTGAACAAGACCCCCCAAAAAGGAGGCGTATTGTCTCAATTGAGTTCACAGCCTTTCATGACTTAACGACCTGGTGTCTTCAGCGTATTTCCGGATTTTTTGGCCTTTTCGTTCTGCATTATCTGTTCATCCTTTGGCTTCAATTCTTTCACATTATCTTTGCATGTTTATAATTCCTCCATAGACAGTATAGAGCACAGGGCTATGTCCTAAATCATTGTTTGGTTACCCACTGGCTAGCAGCAGCAGTAGTATTGGTAGCAGTAGCAGTATATTGCAGGCTGAGCCTCGATCAAATATGCTGCAGCACACTTTCCTCTGATTGGTGCCTTTCTTGGCTTCCGAGGTAGGATTAGATAGTTGGGTCGAGGTCCAATTTTCCCAGTGTTTTGACTTTTGTTTTCTTCCCGTTGTCGCTGCCTCTGCCTCCTCCACACCATCGCCAGAAAGATACACCGTCTCGCTCGGTTACTATACCTAAGCCGTGGTCATAGCTTGAAGCCTACGGTCCTCGAGTTGCCCAAACTCGCGAGCTAATGCCATGGCCTCCAACACCGAGTCCAGGATCGCGGAAGATGGTGACTACGACCCCGAAGCTCTGATACTACACGAGACTGCCCATGAGGCTACTCAAGAACCCCCCAGGGCGTCGATGGACTGGCATTCTATCCCAGGGATGGTCCTTTTGCAAACAAGTGGGAGCGATTTCGTTAACTATGCGAGAAACGAATGGCCCGACCTAGCACTTCCATGGGACGACGTGAGCAAAGCAATCGACATCTCTTGCCGCGCAACTGAGCTCAGACATGAGTTAAAAACAGCCTACAAGAAATGGTATAACATTCTCGTTGAAGGCTCTCTGGCGAGAAACCAGGTGATGAAAACAAAAGGCGCACTAAGGGAATCTACGGACCAACTTGAGAAATCCATGAAACAACTGAGGGAGAATATTCCAAATGCTCACATAGAACATCCGCTGACACAATTGGTTCGAGACGAGCTTGATGCAGTCCGATCCATGTCGAATCGTACCCTCGCTTCAAACGACCCTTTACCATACGCTCCTTCATGTCCCGCGAACAGGCGACCCAGTCGAACCTACACAGGCATGGATGACCCCATCATCCTTGCCGACCTTGCAATAATCGACCATCACATTGGGCTTGGCCTCCCGCCCGAATCTGCAGACATGGCTCTTGGTCGCCTGAAGGCAAAAGGGGGTGACATACTCTACGACGCATTGCGCCGAAATGTGAACCTTGGTATCATAACCGTCGCAGCCTCCGATGCGTTTCCTGAAACAGACAAAGATGCGAGCATGCTGGTGGCACTTCGCCATTTGGTTAACTTGGAGTTCAAGCATTACACTGAAGTCGATGCGACGCTTTCTCGGCTTGTCCGGAGATTCGGCGGTGGAAAGGATACGGACTAGGAGTCCATACTGATGCGTGTCCAGGGTATCCTGCAAATGGTGCTGAGCGGCTCAGAAAAGACAGCCAGCTCAGCAGTGAGCAACAAAAAACGTCCTGGAAGCCCGCTAAAAGGAGACCGTCCACAAAAGGTTGCGAGAAACACCGAAGAAGTATCAGATACGATCCCGCCTGACCCACCACAAGAGCAGACTGCCGTGAACGATAGAAAGCGTCCTGGAAGCCCGCTAGAAGGAGCTAAACACCGAAGGACTCGAAGAAAATCACAAGGAACATCGAATACAACTCCAGCCAGCCCACCACAGGAGCACAAGGACCCATACATTGCTTCGGATCTCGCAGTCATCTTTCATAATGATCTTCTCGGTTTGCCGCCCACTGCCCCGGAGCTAACCACGATGCGTCTCAGAAAGCGACTCGGCGCGAAAAGCACCACGATGCTACTGAGTCTTGTGAAACAAAAGAAAGTACAATGTCTTCCCGGTCATTTCGTACGAAACGAGTATGCCATGGAATCCATCACGGAGGTGATGAAGTCGTCCGACGGGGCTGAAACTTTCCGCCTGGGCCTCGAGCTCATGTATGGAATCTTTGACGAAACAGACACTTGGCTTGACATCATGTACCAAATCCGGGAACTCGCATCAAGTAATGACGCTGGATATCAAGCTGCAACCTAGCCAGTGGGATCCGACCTCTCATGCATGTCCTGGCTTCCATGTTTCTATGTCTGATTTCGTATCCAGCGTTCGCCTGTATCTAGCAGGACTTTTTGTGTGTCGATTGGCGTCAATAACTGTCATGCCAGTACATGGGGCTGATTTTACTCGCAAAAGCAAAGATCATCGGCAGTAACGTACGTGATAAAATATCGAAATGTCAATCAAATCTCCTCTCTATTCTCTCTTGCTTCAGCCTGGTCGATATACGTTTCACAGGGTTCCACTGTTCCAGTACAGGCGTTTCACTCCGACCACGGCGAAGGTCAGGAAATTGCCTCCCCTTATCTTGCTCCATAGTCCCGCTTGAAGAGCTCTCGAGTCGTTTGCCTGGGATACTAGTAGAAGCTGGGAACGGATCTGGGATGTTGAGAAGAGATACTACTAGTATCATTGTTCAAGTAGTTCAAGTTTGTTTTGGTTGACTGGCCAGGTGACTGACTTACTGGTCCCGCAAAGGAAGCGACGAACCACGAACCGTCAGTGTATACGGCAGGAACTCACCGGGAAGGCAGGAAGGTACGACTCAGCTTTAGAGATCAATCAGTACTGGTACTGGTATTGGCACCGGTGTTGGTATTGGCATTGGTGTTGGTATTGATATTGATATTAAAGTAGTTGGTGACAGGAGAAGCCCCAGAGCAATATCTAGCACCAAATGCTACTAACACTAGTACCAAAGGACAAATGGGCAAGGCCACAAAGCATTGAGCCCCCGCCGCAGTAGTACTAGTTGTAAGCCCTGCTTTGCTTTTCAATCAGGCACAGACTAGACCCTCAGGCTGTCCAGGTGATTTAACCGGTGCAGAGTAAGTCCCCACTATTTCGGACATTTCTACTCCGGTCGGCTCGGGGCCCCGGATATGTTTCCAGAACATCAATCGACTCGGAGCTGACCTTGCATACACTGGCAGTAGTACCAGTACTAGTAGTTCTCAATAGTACGAGCAGTGGCACGTCAATTGTTAAGTTGAGAGCTGCAGTCCAATTGGCATAACATATACCCACTGGCAGGTAATAAATAGAGTATTCTCGGGCTTGCGGTAGTATTGCTATATGGTCTAATGGTGGTCCAGTATAAACAACCTGAGGATAAGCGGATAATTAGAACGGTCTATTTTTGTCAGCAGATTCAATTCACAACGGCTAATGCGCGCAAGCTAATAAGCAGTGCTACCAGTACTGCTAGTACTACTCTAGGTACCCTGTGACCCGGAGTCAGCTGCGATAGGAGACACCGGACACCCAGTAAGGAAACCAGCGCCTATTCTGCTTCTCTGGACTAGGGTCGGCAATTGAAATATACCTAATAGGTAGTACTAGAGGTACTAGTAATAGACAATTAAACATTAACCTGCAAATCCAATTCGAAAACAAACCCTGTCCCGTACCCGACAGACCACCAGGGTAGACCAGGCCCGAATGCGGCAATGATGATGATGCTTGCCCCACGGCCCCTCCACCGGACCCCAACACGCCGGACTTGACGCCATTCTTTTTCTGCTTCCCTTTCCTTTCTTCCTGTCGTCAAGTTCTCTTCATCTTCATTCCTCCATCTTGTTCTCCGTGATACCCCTCTGTCATCCTCTGTAAGCTCTATCCCCTCCAGTCAACGTCTCTCTCCCTCCCCGCTGCATCTTCCCTCTTCTTCCGGTGCCCCGCAGCAAAGCTAACTTTCTACGCTTACAGCTTTGTCGACTTTCGTCATGCCTGGATTCTCGCAGGCTACTGAGCTCAGCTCCTGGAAGGCTCTCCAGGAGCACCACACCACCCTGGGCCGTAACATCGTGCTCAAGGAGTACTTCGAGAAGGACCCCCAGCGCTTCCAGAAGTTTAGCCGCACCTTCAACAACACCGTGGATAACTCGGACATCCTCTTCGACTTCTCCAAGAACTTCCTCACCGAGGAGACCCTAGGTCTTCTCGTGAAGCTGGCCAAGGAGGCCGGTGTTGAGGAGCTGCGTGATTCCATGTTCCGTGGTGACCACATCAACTTCACCGAGGATCGCGCGGTCTACCACGCTGCTCTGCGCAACACCTCCAATGAGCCCATGGAGGTTGACGGCAAGAGCGTCGTCGAGGATGTCAATGCTGTTCTCGACCACATGAAGGAGTTCTCCGAGCAGGTGCGCAGTGGTGAGTGGAAGGGTTACTCTGGCAAGAAGATCGATACCATCATCAACATTGGTATCGGTGGCTCAGATCTGTAGGTTTTCCCCTTTTTATGTGATAAAAAGTATAGTGTTTTTTTTTTGAAATGCACCGTGGCTAACAATGTTGTTAAACAGCGGCCCTGTCATGGTCACCGAGGCCCTGAAGCCCTACGGCCAGCCCGGCATGAAGCTTCACTTCGTGTCCAACATTGATGGTACCCACATCGCCGAGGCGATCAAGGACTCTAACCCCGAGACCACCCTCTTCCTTATCGCCTCCAAGACCTTCACCACCGCCGAGACCACCACCAACGCCAACACCGCGAAGCAATGGTTCCTGGAGACCGCCAAGGACGAGGCGCACATCGCAAAGCACTTCGTTGCTCTGTCCACTAACGAGGCCGAGGTCACCAAGTTCGGCATTGACGCCAAGAACATGTTCGGCTTCGAGTCATGGGTTGGCGGCCGTTACTCCGTCTGGAGCGCCATTGGTCTGTCCGTGGCTCTGTATATTGGCTTCGACAACTTCCACCAGTTCCTGGCTGGCGCCCACGCCATGGACAAGCACTTCCGCGAGACTCCCCTGGAGCAGAACATTCCCGCCATCGGTGGTCTGCTGAGCGTCTGGTACAGCGACTTCTTCGGTGCTCAGACTCACCTGGTTGCTCCCTTCGACCAATACCTGCACCGCTTCCCCGCCTACCTGCAGCAGCTGTCCATGGAGAGCAACGGTAAGGCCATCACTCGCTCCGGCGAGTACGTGAAGTACACAACCGGGCCCATCCTGTTCGGTGAGCCGGCCACCAACGCCCAGCACAGCTTCTTCCAGCTGCTGCACCAGGGTACCAAGCTCATCCCTGCCGATTTCATCATGGCCGCCGAGTCGCACAACCCCGTCGAGGGCGGCAAGCACCAGCGCATGTTGGCTTCCAACTTCCTCGCCCAATCCGAGGCTCTGATGGTTGGCAAGACCCCCGAGGAGGTCAAGGCTGAGGGTGCCCCCGCCGACCTTGTCTCTCACAAGACTTTCCTGGGCAACCGTCCCACCACCTCCATTCTGGCTCAGAAGATCACCCCCTCCACCCTGGGTGCTCTGATCACCTACTACGAGCACGTTACCTTCACCGAGGGAGCTATTTGGAACATCAACTCCTTCGACCAGTGGGGTGTCGAGCTGGGCAAGGTCCTGGCTAAGAAGATCCAGAAGGAGCTGGAGACTGACGGTGAGGGCGGCGGTCACGATGCCTCTACCAGCGGTCTGCTGCTTGCATTCAAGGCGAAGGCCAACTTGGCGTAGATTTCCTTTTTCCCGGTCGATCCGATCATCCAGGACGATGGGGCTTTGACGAGCAACGAATGATAATTGTTATAGGTTCATGCCTAGTATGAGTATGTGAAAAATAAATTGAATCAGTTTCTTAACCATGTGTTTCGTGTTTCTATCCGAGTAATTCATTCATAATTCTCGATATCAAGTAGCTACTACTAGGATAAAATCCGGGGTTGAATGGTGAACTCCCATGGTTCACATGGCCTACCATGGTTGGTTGGCTGAGGGGACCTCGGTGGAGGCCAAATGCCAACTAGACTAATCTGCGGCCAGAAAAACAGACTCCGTGTCTCCTCCGCGCCACGTTCTACACTCCTGAGAACAAACCAACCTGGAAGACCGGGGAGGCTGGAACACATCATGAAAGTCATGCCTTCCACACCTCGAGTCTCTAGTGCCGTCGCACTGCTCTCCATCGCTGGTGCGCTGTTACCCTCCAGCGCGGCAGCGGGGGACAGCCGTGGCGACGGCGGATACTCACACGGCCAGGAAATCCCCATATCCTGCCTGAATCGAACACTGTGAGTTTGAACCATGAATCATAAACAATCCAATCTGTCCACCTTCCAAGGGAAACGATTGCTAACCATTGAATGCGCTTCTAGGGACGGAGAACATGTATGCGCCGTAGCCCTCCTGAAGCTCTAGAGGCCAATCTACCCCCAATATCAACAAAACAAGCAATTGACAACCACAACAGATCGAAGACAGTCTGGGTAAACTCCAATACGTACCCTTCGTAACATGCAATGAGACATCCCGCCCTCTCTCAATCCACTACGGCGTCCCAGAAACAATCACCTGCACCGTCCCCGCCCTCTCAGACACACTATACCACCTATTGGAATTCTACGTGCACTCCGACGTGCCCATGACCTGTCGCGTACCAACCGCACCCCTAACACAATCAAGCGCCTTCTCCAAGGACTCCGACTCCTCTGACCCCGAGACCAACGAAGTCGAATCGAACTCCCTTTCCGCACTAAACGACAACGGCCCACCCTTCACACCCATAACAATCGCTCTACAAGGCACACTGCAAAAAAGCCACCTCCACATCTGGACAGACATGAACATGCTAATGCACAACATGGCCTCGGACCCAGCAGCCCAAGACGATACCTCGAACGCCCAAACCCGTCAACCCGGGTACACAGTCGCCGGCACCGCATACTCAACCCCCGAATTCGAAGCAGCGTTAGCAAAGATCCAGCTAGATGAGGACGATAAGGCTGTTGCGCTGGCGCAAGCCGCGCGCGAACCTTGGACACCAGGGCACGGGACGAAGGTTGTTCGCGGTGAGCCGTTGACGTTTTCGTTCCATGTTGCGTGGGTTGAGGGTGGTGCGGGGATTGGATGGCCTGATCGGCCAGAGGAGTATTCGTTCCTGGGTCCTGGGGGTAGGATTGTTGTTGAGGGTGGAGGCGGGTCTGGGTTCTTTGCCAGTGTGTTTTTCTTCCTTATGGCTGCTTCAGTTGGGGCTTTGGGGGCGCTTTATTGGGAGAGGAATCGGGGTGGATTGAGGGGGAGGTCGGCTTGGAAGGGGGATGGGATTTTGGGCGCTCGTCCTTCTAGTAGTAGGAGTAGGTCTGGTGTGACTTTTGGTAA
The DNA here is from genome assembly GCF_028827165.1 of Penicillium cosmopolitanum. Taxonomy (NCBI): domain Eukaryota; kingdom Fungi; phylum Ascomycota; class Eurotiomycetes; order Eurotiales; family Aspergillaceae; genus Penicillium; species Penicillium cosmopolitanum. The sequence goes on along the minus strand of NW_026622676.1, from coordinate 2,867,235 downwards.
TGGGGGACGGATTAATGGGTATGGTGGGTATACTGCTTCTGCTGGGAATGGGAATGGTGGTGCTGCTGGTGGTGGGTATGGAGGCTTCCCTGGTGGGAAGAAGGATTGAGGGAGTGCAGTGGGTGATTTGTACTATATTCATGATTATACATAAATTGTACTGTATCTTCTTCATGGCCTTGAGCACATACACGGGCGTTTGATGTTATAGAAGTTCAAGTCAAGATTCAATGCATTCCATATCTATCTGATGTAGATGATCCACGGCAAGCTGGGGTAGAAGAAGAAAAAGGAACTTTGCAAATAGTTATACATGTATCAATCAACAAGGTCCACCTATCATAGATAGTAGACATCTCACACGGAATGGGATATCGACCCCGATTCCCATCATCCAGTACAAATCTCAGTATATACAGCGTCCCAAGAGGAAACCCATCTCACCAACCCTGCGTCTGCATCCGCTGGATCTTCTTAACAGTCTCCTGGAACGAGAACTTGAAAAGTTTCTTCCACCGCATCCGCTTCTGCTCCTTCCGCACCGCACCCTTACGCTTATGGAAGCGCTGCTCAAACGATTGCGCCTTGATCTTGTTGGTAGAACAGGTGATTTGCAAATTGCGAATCGCAGCAGCGAGGTCGACGCCGCGCTCGGGCTCGACGTGAATTTGTCGGCCTAGGGTTGGTCCTAGCTTCAATTCCATTTTGCGTGAGGCGAGTTGCTGCGCCATGCGTTCCTGGTTGTGTTTGCCCGCGCTGGCGCTGAGGGAGGCGACGTTCTCGGAAACGGAGTCGTTGAGGCCACGACGGCCGCGGCGGTTGGCAGCATCTGTGGGTGTGCCGCGGTTGCCTAGGTCGAGTTTGTTGAGGATTTCGTCGAAGTCTGAGGCAGAGTTGGCGTTTTCTTGGGGCTTGGGAGCGGCTGCAGGGGTGGTGGGTTCTGAGGATTGTTGTGTGGATTGTTCGGATGGGTTTGAGGGCGTTTGCTTAGGCGGTTGGGAGGGGGTACTTGAGGAGGAGTTGTATCGGAGAGTGCTGGTAAGGAAGGATTGCTGGAATCGAGGTTGTTGGTTCAGCAACCATGGAGTTGGCCGGGCACGGAGCCCACGGGCCAAAAGTCGAATGTCCATTGTTGTAGAGAGCACTTGTGTCTTTTTGCACAAGGGCAATTGGGTGAATTGAGCTGTTCCTTTCCTTCAAGAGGTGGATGTGATGGGGTGAATTTGGAGTTGGTCGCGAGAAGCGGAGCGGATCGATTGAAATTGTAGATCACGTGCACCTCCGCAGCTTTGAACGCCGTGGAGCATTCACGCTTTGGCTACACTGCAACTACACTACACTTTTTTTTGTTTACATGAAATTCCGAATTGCAAGATCTTGCCGAAATAATCTTCCATTCATGTCTTCCATTTCGATCGCAAATCTCCCGCGCATGAGCCGTGAGGCTCTGAGCGCCCTTCTCACATCTACCACCGCATCCGATAAGCTTGCAATCATCGATGTTCGAGACTCTGGTATGACTGATGCTTACGCCTCCTATGATCAAATTTGACCTGTTTCGCTGACTTCAATAGACCATATTGGTGGCCACATCAAGTCCTCGATTTGGGTCCCAACCTCCTCTCTCGATGTTCGTCTGCCAGAGCTACTTCGCACTCTCAAAGACAAGGAGAAGGTGGTTTTCCACTGCGCTCTTAGCCAGCAGCGCGGCCCCTCTTCTGCGCTCCGCTATGCTCGTGAGCGGGAGCGTACTATGGGCCCTGAGGAGTACCAGAAGCAAGAAGTCTATGTGCTCGAGGGCGGATTTGTTCAGTGGCAGGAGAAGTATGGCAAGGACGAGAAACTGACAGAGGCATATGTCGAAGATATCTGGCAGGAGTATTAAGAAACTACTGGGTGCTGCTCCTGAGCTTGCCGTTCCGTCTTGGTCGGTACAATTATTTTTGTCATTATTCCCTTTTTCTGCTGTTATTGTAACAGTCAAGACGGAACGGAGATATCACTCTATGCTTTATGAGAAATGAACACTGTGACAGATTAGAAGATACGACATAGATCACTTGCAATGAAGACATGACAGATGCGTTTTGTTCTGGATTATACCAAGGACAAGGAAAAATCCAAAATTTGCGACGAATACTAGTAGTACTAGTAGTTCATTAAATGTAATAACTTGAGTTATCCAATATATTATAATACATTTCTATGTTCTCTCCATCTTCATTATTGTACAAAGTCGGTACTAATAGATGACTTGAACTATATTCAGGGCATTCCAATACCTCCTCCAAATCCAACAGGACGCCTCTGGCCTTCATTCTCCGGAACAATGGTCATAACCTTATAGATCTGACCCATAGAGCCGCCACCCTTCTCAATCAATCTCTTCCAGCCGGTTTCCAGAGTCTTTCTGTGCTCCTCATCCTTGACCTTCCGAAGAAGCTGCTGCATACGCTCTTCAATTCCCAATGCTGAAAGGAAGTCGCCCTGATCCACAGGTCCGTGAACCTCAACGCCTTCGCTCCCCTCTAGAGCAGCTTCGGCAAGAGCAGTAAAGTCAACGTCAGCACTGACGTCAACCTGGCCAGGCGATGACAGGAATGGCACAATCTCATGGTTCTGAATACCACGTAGAGAATTGATTGGAATAGTGGAGGCAGTGCCGTAGTCCATGATCAAAGCTGCTCCTGAAGGTGTCTTCTTAACCGGTTCTTGGGCATCAGTCTTCGCGGACCGGGTAGGTGCACCGTCGCCACCGATACGACGGGCGAAGTCTGCGGCATAGATGCGGCTCTCTGGGCTGACTTCAATCGTTGAGCCAGGTTGTGATTTGAGCGCGCGGTAGCGCTCGGAGGCCTCGGGGATCACGAGAGAGTTGGGGGTCGAGGCCGTCGCCTTGGTCAATTTGAATTCGGGTTCGCCCTCAATGTTTTCTTCAACAGCCTTGGGGTTCAAGGTGACAAGTAGCTCTCGCCACTGAGGGGTGTTAGCAACCTTCAATGGCTCATGTAACTTCTGCGGTCCGGTCGGAGTCATGATTTCCTTGGGTTGCGGTTCGTTCTCGGGAGATGGGGGGACAGATTCAAAGGCATGGACGGGAAGTGCGTCGAAAAATTCATGTGCAAAGATGAAGGGGGTCTTTCCTTCCTCTGATAGGTAAAATATTAGCCAATTACTTTCTCCATAGATACTGCTCTGCCTTTTTGACTTACCGTGTGGCAACAAGCGAATATCCTCTACCCAGATAATCGGCACATCAAAGTATTTGCACATACTCCGGTGACCGATATCCGTCTCCTCCATCGCCACCTCTTCGCCACAAAGGGTAGACTTTTGGAGCTGTCGCAAAGTCGGACTAGCCTCAACGAGATATATGGCTTCAACGCTCGAAGAGAAGCTCTTGAAATTCCGGAATGTCTGTCATATCACCGGTTAATCTCACGCTCTTCGATTAAATAGAACCGAATGCAAAACCTGGTGCTTGACAACTTACCCGCAGCATATCATCCATGAGGGTCCCCTTGCCCGGACCAACCTCCATAAGTTGAACACCACTTCTCGTCCGGCCTTGAGCCATCCATTCCGCAATTGTCCAGATACCGATCAACTCGCCGAACACTTGAGAAATTTCCGGTGACGTGACGAAGTCACCGTGTTTACCAAAGACAGCTCCACCTTCCTGAGTGGTGTAATATCCTCCTTCCGGTGATGTCAAAACTTGGCGCATAAAGGCTGAGATGGGGATAGGACCTGTGACCTAGATGCGGGTTGTCAGTATACGTGCCAAGGTATTTCCGATTACCAAGCAAGACTTACCTTCATAGCACTAGCCAGGATACGTGCTAATGGCGTCGACCATTGTCTTTGTTCGAATGTTGAGTTGTATCGACGTGGATACGTCGATAGTACCGAATTGCGAGACCTCCGCAAGGCATGCGACGCGATGCGCCTGGCGGCGGGATTCATGCTTAATCAGAGCTGGTGAGCCCTCGCTGAGTTTTCTGGAGCAGGAGACAACCAGAGAGCGAAATTCCAGCGCTTGGATTTGACAATTGCGGTCGAGCTAAAGGCACAGGTCTAGAGTTCATTCGTTCTGCTGTTTCTGCTCCGCAAAAGCTCCGCTGCACGTGATCTTATCTTTATCGGCATTGGATTTCTTTACATCCTACCTTCATGATGGGAAGGGTTCCTATGGCATCAATTCCAAAATAATCATACAATTCGTGATATAGATAGACTAAGGATTTAGGACAAATAGTACATTGAGTCTGAAGGCCGATAGTTCGTTTTGGAGGTATTACTTCAAGCTCGAACAGCCCTCAATGGCGCCTCCGACCTTGGTTGTTTTGCTGTGTATCCACCATCATCTGATCGCTGTAAAGATTTGACTGCGGCAGGTTATAACGAAGAGCTTCACCTTCTTCGCCGAAGCCGAAAGTTCCGTCTTGCACCTGCGGTTCTGCGCGGCGATTACGGCGATTGCGGTCGGCCTGTTCCCGAAGGTTGTTAAACGAGTTTTGCGTGTTGACATGCGTAGTGTCGCCGCCAACGTTCAGCCTGAAAGTTAGTTTCCGCCCGTCCGCCTATGGTACAAATGTTAGCCTGAAATTATAAGTTGTTCGAGAACTGCTTTGGGATCTTACCCATTGGTTGTCAAAGTTTGCGACTGTGTTCTCCGCAATTTCCTTCTCAGCATAGGCGATCTCTGCCGTGACAGCTGGCGAGTGACTGATGACACGGCAGCTAAGCATCGGTCCAGTCCTGGCCTCCAAAGCAGATTGGATATCTGCGGCAGATGTCCCTGGGGAGAAGTTGCTCCCCACCACAATGAATGGACCCGAGGCGCCCTTAATCGACAGGCCACTCTTTGCAGCTTTGGTTTTGGGATGAGGATGAGGATTGGCATCCCGTGCATTCTGGACAAGAGAAAGCAGGTGCTTAGAGTGCGGGTGTTCCTTCTGAGTCTTCTTTCGCGCGGGCTTCTCGCGTGATCGTGCGGCTCCGACAGTCGCAGGGGTCGGGTTGGTCTTAGCTTTGGTCTTGTGTTGAGGCTGGGATTGTGGCTGGCTCGTCCGGAATGAGGCCGATGCGGATCGCTGAGAGTTGCGGGAGAGCTGTTAGAGAATTGAACGCGTGGATTTGCGAGCACAGCTGTGATCATACCTTTAACTTGCCCGGAGCTGCGATGCGACTAGCCAGGCTACCGGGCTTCGCAGGCTGTGCCCTGCCCAGTGCGCCGGAGCCTGAGCCTGAGCCTGGCGCACTCGCTCTGCGTCCCTTCTTGTTCTTGTCCTTTCCGAGAATTTGACTGGCCAGTAACTCATTCTGTTTCTTTTGGCGATCTGAAACGCGTCAGGGACGGGGTCGTTTTCCCAGGGCCGGGCACTAGGATGGGGATGAAGGATTACCGGATTGGATGATCTCGTCAAAGGAGGGACCCTTTGGAGATGGCCCCTTTGGAACTTGCTTCTTCGGCGGCATGATGACTGGGTGTGAAGATGCGAGTGTGCAGAGGAGTTCAAGTGGGGAGTGGGAGGGAGGAACTTTGGGAACCTTAGAACTTGAACCTTAACCTCAGCTCTCGGCGCTTTGGGTGGAGCCGGGATCCGCACGGCCTACAACACTCCCGATGGTAGTATATCGACCCTTTTTCGTCCTTTTTTTCTATTCAATTTCGGTAATTTTTGGCATATTTTTATTCAATTTTTTTCCCTTTTCATGAACAATGAGCGGATTGTATCTAGTAAGTATTAGTAGATACTAGGTAGCGCCTGGCATTCAATCTAAAACTATTTATGTTTGACTACCACCACCACTACTAATAGTACCGTGTCATTTTGCGGTATACGTCGGGATTAGAAAGCTCCTACCCATTATCCCATAATCTGCCCTGATGTGTGAATGTAGGTTGTTGCGCTATGTGACGATGATTGGCGTGGTATCTCACAGCTGGACATTCCGATTGACAATACTCGTATTAACAAGCCTCCATCCACCGAGAATGAGAGTGTGTAGGTTTCCGAGTATGGGCTGCTGATGTTTCCATAATTGCTTTGTCACAAATCCCATCGATCCCATTACAACCACCAAGCCCAAGGCACTAACGGTCCAAAGATCCCAATTATTGGCTTTCCATGCGGACATGCGTGAATCTGCTGTCTGCAGATGCATAGGACGCAGTTCTTTGCCGTTCTTATCAAATCGAAGCTCATTATCATACATAGTCTCCTCTATCAGATCTGCTGCGTGATTTTTGCGACGCGCTGCAATATGGGCGATACGTTGCAGGCGCAGCACGTTCTGCCTGTACAGCCCATCTTTCCCGGAGTCGAGAATTTTCTTCGATTTCATATAAATTTCATCAGATGTAAATGTGAATTTGTCGAGAGATTCAGCGACACCGCCGGCCACAAGCCTTGTTGTATTGGCAGTTTGATCGAAAAATATGCCCATGGATAGCATTGGCTTCCCATGGAAAAGGGCCTCGTTTGCACTAGAGCCGCCGCCGTGGGTAAAATAGAGCTTGGTGGATGTATGGTCGAGGATAGCACGCTGTGGAGCAAAGAATGGGAACACCCAGTCAGGGTGCTTGTTTCCTAGCATATCTGCCAAAGAAATATCTGTCGTTATGTCTTTGATCGTGGTGTTAAAGCTCTGGCTTGTATCGATGTCATTCCGGCCAGTTTTCGGAATAGCCCAGATCACACCGTCGACAAGTCCTTCGTTCATCAGACGACTCACTCCCACTATTATTTTCGCGACATCCTTATGGGGAAGAATGATATGCGTGCCGAGGGCAATGTAAAGAACAGATTTGTGATTGTGCAAAAATTCTTCGCACTTTGTATCCAAAGGATCCCAAGTAGGACTCAATAGAGGCCCGACTGGAGAACAGGTAGGAGGCAAGTCTCGCGGGATCTCTAGACCGATAAAGGAGTTGACAAATATCAGATAGTCCGGCTTCTTGGGCTTGTGTAGTGGGCGGGAAACGCCATGCCGATGACGCATTTGTCTAGTCCGACTGAAAAGCCTCATGATAGCTGGCAAATCAAGTAAAATGATCATTTCATTCTTGAAACGTAGCCACATTGAAGCATCTTCCGAGGTCAAAGTCCCAGGAAGTTGAAACCCTGGCTGACCAGGAATATAAGGACAGGGCAACTGCAGTGGTGGCCAGTTAGGACAGACAACAGCAATTGGTAGGTCATACTCGACATGCATATCGTTGGCGGCTTCCACGAAAAAGTCGGCCACAATCATGCTTGGACGTGTTTTCGGGTCTTCAATAATCTTTTTGAGACTGAAATATGTCTGAGGCCAGTAAGAGTCGAACATGGACTTGGAGATGAATGTTGGTTCGATGCCCTTACGGACGTCCCAAGCTTGCATTCGACGGTAATGATCATTTAGTTGCTCATGTGTCGGACCAGAGCCCATAGTGTGAATTTTAGTGACAAACCCATATTCATTGGGCTTGATCCAGCTTTCTTGGCCGTCAAGAGTCGCAAATTCAATGACATGACCACGCTCTGCGAGGGCCCTACCAATCTCTAAAACGGGGCCTTTCGGTTTACGAATGCCAAGTTAGTGGTGTGGTATTTCATGGCTAATTAAAGTCTCATTATGCTTACCAGCATGAGTAAATCCCCCTGTTGTCACTACAAGCAATATTTTCCGGGATGGGTGCACGTCATGCGATAAAGCCATTTTGGGGGCCACGAAATAGGTAAAATGCTTGTGGAAAGTTAGGACAGAAAATTCGGTAATTAAAGCAAAGTGAAAAAATTTGAAGTATGAGGCAGATTTCGATCCTTAAGAATAGTATAAATTTAGGCCCCCAGTCGTTCTCTTCGAACGGAGTTCGTCGCATGACTACACTCAATCCCGCTCGGTTCAAGCCGGGTCGACAATGCGCGATGTGACTACTGACGTGGAATAGGTGTTTTAGGGGCTTGCCACTTGTTTTTCATCGCGTTATATGGTTTCATTTGGGTGATTGATTAGAAAAACTCTGGTGAATAGAATACAAGTAGTTTCCTGGTGAGTAGTGAGCGTTGTCCGAAAGGGGAACCAAGATAGCGTGTGGTGCTTTATTGATGGATGCCATAACTAGCCTCAGTGATCAAATCATAGGGCGCTCGATTCAAATAGCTTTCCAGGTATGCTATTGGGTGAAATTTAGATGAACTGTTTGAGAAAGGCGGGGCCAGGTGCATATTGGACAAGTTGGCCCCAAAGTTGGCCCCAATTCAGGGCGCGTTTTGAATCTCACCTCAGAGCCCTCAAATCCATTTTTTCTGCTCTCACCAGACCTCCGATCAGAATGTGTTCATCACTTCCTCCTAGATATGAATTTCGCGTTCTTGGACCAGAACATACAGAATGGGTTGGTGCTATTTGCGCCCATACGAATATGTTCTACTCTCCACTGTGGCCAGTTCTGTACCCCGAAAACAGAACTGAGCGAGCATATCAAATGTTCAGTACAGGGCACTACATGATGAAGCACCAAATCGACTCTGGATTCTCGCTTGGTATCTTTGACAAAGAGTACCAATTCAAGCGACCAGAGTCTGCAGCTACTGGGGGCAAGCTGTACTGGGATCTTGACGACACGGGTGCTACTGAGCGCGACCTGGAGAACCAGATGGATTTCCCATTGGTTTCAGTTGCTATGGCTTATGATGGTATCGACGAGTTAGATATGGAAAAGATGAAGCCGATCATCGGGACATTACCCCTGTTCGCAACAGCATACAAGGCTTTAAGCGAACTAGACACGCGCGACCCTGCCTCATGGAAACCCACTAGTCGCGGCCAGGTACTGATGCGCAATGCCACCAGCACGCGCGGACCATATGAAGGCCGTGGACTCATGAGACAGTTGGCCGAAGAGATGATGAAACGCTCAGCAATGCTAGGTTTTCGGGGTATCCAAATTGAGACTGGCTCTGAAGCTGTCCTCAAGGTTTGGTCGACTCCCCCGGCGCAGTTTAAAGCAAATGTCATTGGGAAGGTACACACCACCACCTATGAGGAAAAGAATGAGTCTGGAGAGACAGTATATCCGTTTCGACCGGCGAATCTCAACCTTGGCAAGGTTTACCTGGATCTCAAGACCGCGGGATCCCAGTGAGCTTGATTTCCAATACTTTTCTAGGCCATCCTGGCCAGCAGGATCATTGATTGGTTGATGGGGAAGATTTATGTTAAATGCTGAGACGAAGAAGCCTAACTGCAAAGTTTGCCATCACTTCCTGTACATTTGAGCGATAGAGTTAGAGTTTGACATAGAGTTTGTTTACATGCAAATGTTGATTTCATTGAGACCGTGATAGTTATGCCAGATTCATAATCAAATAGAATATTCAATTGCTCTTTTTAAAGGCTCCAGAGAGACAATGTTTCTTTGCAAGAGGGATCTCACATTCTTCATGTTTACACTCATGTTCTTATATCGTACGATTGGATAGCAAAAGTTGTCCAAGGTCTCTGGCTTAATGAATACACGCTGGCACTACGCATGTTATACTCGCTGAGTCTCATTATATCATACTATTATATAGCTCATTAACTCACATGGCTTTCTGTACACAAAATAAAATATAGTAGAGAACTTGACTAATGATGGCTCTGTCTTGTGTCTCTGTCAACTAGCTCCACGTCGCTGTTAGAATCATCATTCTGTGACCGTGCCGCATACTTGACAGAATAGGTGACTGATTTATTTATTGCACTGCCCTGGCCGTAATTCGCTCTGTTGCTTCGACCTCCTGGTGCCGCAGACCCATATGTCCTGGCGTATGTCTCTCGAGAAGAGCCACCCAGCAATGCGGGAAACCAACGAGCAATAAGGGCTCTCGATGCAGGCAGACAGGCGCACAGTATAGAAATCTGGCATTCGATGACAGACCAGTAGATGAGTGGGTAAAGGCCGAGGGTCTGGTTGACACCCCAACGATTGTTCCAGAAGACAATGACCCTGATAATGGCGATAACGGTGAGGCTGTGATACGGATTAGTACTTTTTTAGCCCCTGGAAGCAAAATTTGGGAGCACGTACAGTGAGCCAACAATGAACATCAGTGCCACGGTGATCTTCTTTCGCAGCGGCATTTGCAGCTTGCTCACTTCCCAAACCGGCAACACAATAGTAAGCGCATCCACAAAAATGTTCACGAGGCAATTGACCAAAATAGAATTGATGAAATTGATGCACTGTCCGGTTTCTTCGTTCATCCAACCATTCCAGGTGAGATGCACGGGAAGACAACGAAATGAATCCACGAAAGCCCATGTAATACCGATCGCAGCATTTGAACCGATAAGACCATATGCGACATAGCGAAACATCGGAGTTTGGAAAATGCGGAGTAGGAAGAGAACAACCGAGATTTTGGCGAGAGATATCTGGATCTTGTACATTACTGCAAGGGCTTGGAAAAGCTGAATTTTGTTAGTACCACAGGATTTGATTGGTAGAGAAGAGATCGAACCTTATAAAACTCAGTGATGTCTGGGAAATCAATGTCCCAAATATTCCGACCGAAGCCATATCGTACCACTGCATTTTGTCAGATCTTATATGAGAAACGTCGGAGAGAGCATCAACTTACTATAGACATGGATAATATAAATTGCAAGGCCCATGAACTATCCGTCGTTAGCATACCAAGAATGAGACAAGACACGACCGACTCACATATGAAACAATAATTGTATAGTCATCCCATCCCCACCCGCCCGCAAGTCCGCTGCTCTTGGCGAATATCCTTGCCACGAAGAAGATCGAAGCAAGAATTAAAGGAGTCAGAGTTGACCCGCCGACCACTGGAGGGCCCTCGAGCGGCGTAATATCACATTCTTTTTCATACAACCGTTTTGTAGCTGAGGGTGTTAGGTAAATTGAGAAGATGCTGATCAAACGCTAGTGAAACTCACTAAAGAACTCCTTGGTTGTGCATTTGCTTTCGACACAGTTCAGTAAAGCAGATGGGCGCGAGTCACTAGCACAGAAGCATGTGCTGTTATTGACGAGGGAACAACTTGAAAACAATTTCTCATTGCAGTTCAGCTGGGAGGATTGTCAGCGCTGGGTAGTCAAAATACCCTTCAAGATTCGGATGTACTCACAGCACAAGAAGGGAACTGTGTTGCAGTTGAGCTTGCCGCTCGTACCCCCACTACTAACAAAGCCAGGAGGCTAAGTAGATACAAACGAGCTCTCATCATGAATATGTGCCAGGTGGTTCTTGGAAAAAGGGAGAATTTCGCACGGGTGCCCGGGGGCAACAGCTGGTTTATGTTTCTGCATCGGCATGATTGTCTCAAATGAGCAACGTGGGGAATTGTTTCACTAAAGAAGATAAATAAACTAATCCACGTGTGACCCAGGGTTAAGGTTATCCATCTGCACAGTTTCCAGCTGAGGTGTTGACCCAAATTAGAATACTGGGTTCTGATTGAGCCTCAAATAATGGATCGGAGAGACCGGCGGCGCTAGGGCTGGGACTCGGTACGTTCGGGGAGATCTGGATCGGGAAAATCATCCGTTTACTCCTGCCTAGACCAGTGTAAATTCTGAACAGTGCCCCGAGTATCCACAATGAACACTGAGGTACAAACGACCTGGGCCCCTTTTAACTTTACCTAGAAAGCCACAGGAACTTGATTGAATGATTTCTACGCCTTGAAATCGTCAGAAGGTAGTGTGGCGCACTAGGTACCAAATTTTGAGTAGTCATGTTTACTTCACAAAAATAAAGAAATTAATCGCCTATTCCCTGCGATTCAAATGCTTTGAGTATTTGATTTCTTGTCACTCTCACACAAATTACTGATTTGTGATCAGCTGCGGAGACCTCGGCTCTCGTATGCCGGTAAATCTGCTTATCGGTGCACAAATACCCTTGATTCCCCACCGAGAAGCATGGACAAAAGCCAGAGAGGAGAAATTACCTGAATTGCGGACCCGCCAATGTTCCCACCGTCGCTCGAAGGGGTTCTTTTAGTGGCACCTGAAACTAGGATGATTAGAATGTGGGATTTCGTAGAGATCTGTAATTTTCAAACAAGAAGACCATCACACGAGCCATCACACGAGCCATCACACGAGCACAAACCAATTCACAGCTTCTTCCATGAACCATAGGGCCTTACTCAGTATCGCCTGTAAAGACTAGAAACTCTCCTTTGCGGTGGGTACCTAAGTCGCCAAGTCTACCGTCAAGTTCTAGAACCGCAGCGGAAGTACAAGGCTAGCCTAATGGGCCGACAACTTCCCACTAAGGCAATAGAAATAATACCAATGTTAGGCTTTTCTAGGTTTGCTCTCCGGAAAGAAAATAATATTAAGTTTTCGTGTTTATTTTCAACAGGATTTCATGTTCATAAGTACTAGCGCCATAAGTACCCGTCACTCCCTTGGAGATTGAGAGTCTTTCGAGAAGAGAGAAAATGAAAATTTTTGCTCTTGCAGATAGATACCGGATTTTAATCCGACATCGACACAAAAGGGCCGATGATGTTTGTCGACTATTCTGCGTTGGCAATATGTGTACAGGAACCAAAAAATGAACACGAAGACAACTACTCGCAGAAAGTTCAATGTCGAAGACATAATTGTTCCAGTTGAATAGTTGACCGATACCATCAAAATACCTTATACGGTTCGACATGAAACAAAATCTCTCCGCGGAGGTAGTTCACCGTAATCAGTGAGGAGTAAACAATAGGAGAATTATCCTATGTAGAAGCTTCGGCCGTTTGAATGATTGAGCTTCATGCCTGGAAATTAAATTACATCATTTAATTTATTCTTGCTAATTTGTAAGCAATACGAAACGAATTGACTTGTCCTAGTGCATATAGCGGACAGCTTCTGCATCCGGCAAATATGCAGGGGTTGACGTCTCCCATCGATCAATTGCACTTTTGAGAAGAAGCTTGTCAGAGAATTTTGAGAAACTGGGGGAAATGTGTCTCACGTTGTTGTAAGCCCCATTGAACACTGCATGCCACCGCTTCTCGGAGTGATTCCGAGCTGATCGACGGATTATGATCTGCGCATTCTTGTCGAATCAGGCTATCAAAATCTCGACCGTTGGAAGGCAAAAGGGGTCACAAGATCAGTGCTCAAGGTACGCCGGATGATCGACAAGCCCACCGGACAGTTTCCCATCTCAGGAAGACTGACCGTGGGGTTAGTGGAAATTCCCCGGTGGGCGCCCGGATTGGCATTTCCCCTCACCAAATGCCGATCTTGCTCAATCATATATTCTTTGGCATTTTAATAGAAGACTGCTTGCTAGCAAGGGTACTACACACTGAGTAACTTTAATGGCATTCCTGGGATATGCTAGTATATACCCGTAATCAGCCTATGGCTTATCCCACCGGAGGTTGGAATATGATTATAAGTAGTCCCTTCAAGTTTTCAAGGCTCTCCAAGTCGCATCAATAATGTCTGAACAAGGCAACTGAAACACTCATAGCAGTTTCTCCATCTTGGCATCAATCACTCTTTCTATGAGGATCTCCACTCCCTGGCCGTTCGCGCAGCCCATAATGCTGCACTCCAAAGCGTCACAATGGCAAAATATTTTGATCATATTTCTTTGTATTTTAGTTCAATTTTGCTCTCCGGTAAATGCGGCTATCAAACCAGATATTGGCGCACTTGCCTTTTCATTTGATCTTGGGAATGTGCAATTGTCCCAAGATCGCTTTCTGGATAATCAAGGCCGCACCTTGAACTACTTGAAGGACATAGATGTTGAAAGGCTTCTTTATGTCTTCCGGGTGAATCATGGTCTGGATACACAACAGGCAGATCCTAACGGCGGATGGGATTCTCCAGATTTCCCATTCCGTTCGCATGTTCAGGGCCATTTTCTCAGTGCTTGGGCTCAATGCTATGCTGTACTCGGCGACCAAACATGCTACGATCGAGCAACTTACTTTGTTGCGGAGTTGAAAAAGTGCCAAGCCAACAACAAAGCTTCCGGCTTCACAGATGGTTACTTATCTGGTTTCCCAGAATCAGACTTCGCAAAGCTTGAGAACGTCACTCTTTCTAACGGCAACGTTCCTTATTATGCTATTCACAAGACACTGGCGGGTCTCCTGGACACCTGGCGCCTTGTAAATGATACAACTTCTCGGGATGTCCTTCTTTCCATGGCTCAGTGGGTCGATGATCGCACGACTTCCTTGAGCTACGATAAAATGCAAGAAATACTGCAAACTGAATTTGGCGGTATGAATGAAGTTCTGGCTGACATCTACCACCAAACTGGTGACGATAAATGGCTCACCGTTGCCAAGCGCTTTGATCATGCGGCAGTCTTTAATCCTCTCGCAGGCGACAAAGATGAGCTTGATGGTCTCCATGCAAATACTCAAGTTCCCAAATGGATCGGGGCAGTTCGCCAATACAAAGCTACGGGAGATTCTCGATACCTGGATATTGCCCGCAACGCCTGGAAAATAAATGTCAACGCGCACACGTATGCGATCGGTGGTAACAGTCAAGCCGAACATTTTCACGCCCCAAACGCCATTGCGGCATATCTTACGAGTGACACCTGTGAAGCATGTAATTCCTATAACATGCTCAAGCTAACTCGCGAGTTGTGGCTTGTAGATCCTGAGAATAGTGCATATTTTGACTTCTATGAAAATGCATTACTCAATCACCTCCTAGGGCAACAGAATCCCGATAGTGAGCATGGCCATATTACTTATTTCACTCCTCTCAACGCTGGTGGTCGTCGTGGCGTCGGACCTGCATGGGGTGGCGGTACCTGGAGTACAGATTACGACTCATTCTGGTGCTGTCAAGGTACAGCGATAGAAACGAACACTAAATTGATGGACTCGGTCTATTTCTACAGCGACTCAACATTGTTTATCAATCTGTTTATGTCTTCAATTCTACTGTGGCCGGAGATGGGAATTACCCTGAAACAATCTACATCCTACCCCGTCAGCGACAAATCAAGATTGGAAGTGTCTGGCAGTGGTAACTGGAAAATGAACATTCGCATTCCAAGCTGGACGTCAGATGTTGTGATAACAGTCAATGGTGAAGTTTTATCTAATGTTCAGGTTTCTCCGGGATCATATGCTCAAATTTCGCGCTCATGGACTGATGGAGATGTTGTCGAAATTCACCTCCCCATGAGATTACGGACGATAGTTGCCAACGACAATTCAAGTATGGCCGCAATTGCTTATGGCCCGACCATCTTGTGTGGAAATTATGGCGACCAAGTACTGAACAGTATCCCATCTCTTGCTCTTGACTCTATTCACCGAATGGATGATTCTGACCTCCAATTCACCTCTCTCGCTGACGATAAGAATGTTCCGCTGAGTGCATTCTATGACGCCCAGGGCTATAATTATAATGTATACTGGGCTATTACAGGAAGCCTTCCTACTGAAAATTAGCTACTATCACCTGGGCAGTTAATACCAGTATATACTGAGAGACAACACCATTGCTGTTGTGGACTGAGATATACCACTACTAGTATCAATTTGAAGGTTCTGAATATGTATGCATAATATAGTCTGAATATGCTAGCAATTTAGCACCCGCCTTCTGATGAACCATGCCAGGTGTACTCTATATTTTTTAATCAAAATTCTGCAATTGAGTTGAGCGGGGTAATATCCATAGCTACTCCTTCGGGCTCCTAATTCGGAATACGAGATGAGTCATTTCCGCCGTGCAACACTTAGCGAGTGCGAGAAAGCGACTAATTCTCATTATGTTTGAATTGAAAGTGACCCACTCTGCTGGATTTTATACAAGGCATGCGATTACTTGCAATTGAAAGCATCCTACATATTTTTCATATTTCCCCACAAACACAGGCAAGTCCGATATTGCCTTTCGTCAAGAATCTAGCCAATTTCGCCCTTTCCATACTTTCTTTGCTCAGTAGTATATTCAAAAATGGCAACAAATACAGCGGACCAAGACGAAGAGCGTGATCAGATCTCTCAAAGTCTCCTACCGACATCTTTCGCGTGCTCGTCTTTGAGTCGACTTTCCGGTGGCACTGCGAATTACGTATATCGTGGCACATTATCCGGATCCACAAAATCCATCATTATCAAACATACCAAAGGACATTCTGCCTCGAATCCAGACTTCAAGATTGATAGTAAGAGATGTGTTGGTGCTCACTAACTATTCGATGTCAAAAATGGGCATGAAAGCTAATTCCCGCCCAGCACTTTGAAGTGGCCATTCTTCGCGCACTGAGTGGTCTACCGCCATATTCTGAGGCCGGTGTGACTGTCAAAGCACCTGAACTTCTACATTTTGATTCAGATACAGATACGCAGATCGTTGAAGATCTTCCTGACTCTGTTGATCTGAAGACCTTCCTGCTTTCGAATGTGTCGAGCGATGTGTCCAAAGCCTCGGCTGAAGCCCTCGGTCGCGCGCTCGGATCCTGGCTGCGATCTTTCCATGACTGGGGCAACAACGAAGATCAATCGGGATGCAAAGCAACCCTCGGCGAAAATGAGAGTATGAAACAACTCAAATTTTGGGTGAATTACACTATGTTGATTGACACCATTGCGAATTTCCCCGATATTCTTGATCAGAGTCGCGATGTGTTTGAACAAGTTCGCGACTTTGCTGCGACCGAGTTGACGAAACAGAACCATGACGACGAATATGGAATCATTCATGGAGATTTTTGGACCGGAAAGTATGCTCAATCTCTGCTTCCCCTTGGATTCTTGGTATGGCAAGGGTGCTAACAAATGGTGTTTCCTAGCGTTCTCATTCCCAACGCTGCGGTTGGTAGTCACTTGGAAACTACTTTGTTTGTTGTTGACTGGGAGCTGGCGCAAATTGGTAGCCGGGCCTTAGATCTCGGGCAGATGATCGCTGAACTATACGAAACGAAACTTTTCAAGAAAGTAGAGGCTGGGGTTTGGATCATTGAAGGGTTCCTTCAAGGATACGGCGGGTTGAGTGATGAAATGGCATTCCGCACTGCGATCCACGTTGGTGTTCACCTGGTCTGTTGGGGTAGTAGGGTGCCCGGATGGGGTAGTAAGGAACAAATTGAAGAGGTTGTGAAGATTGGCAATGATATGATTATCGGAGGCTGGGCGAAGGACAAGCAATGGTTCGAGAGCCATGGACTTGGCTTCTTTTTCAAGAACTGAGACTACATGAGTGTTCATTAAATGCTTCAGGTTTCATCGTATAGATCCATCGGGATTGATATTTGCATAAATACTATACAACTTGGAAGCTCAATTTTGTAGGCCATATGAATTGAGTATTGAAATCTTTTTGTATAGACTTTCCTTAAGCACCCTGTCTCCGGGAATCGTAAATCGTTTCCTGCCAGGTCATATCGCGTTGCACCCTGATTGAATTTAATGGCACCTCATCTCCCGATGCATCATCTGCTTGGCTGATCTCCAGTCGTATATTTTGCTTGGGATTCAAATCTGGCCGCAGTGCTGAATGTCCTCCGCTCGCGCTTTTAAGCGCCGAGTTGTGGAAATCGCTCGTGTGTGCATTGGAAGTGCCAAGGGTGCTGGAGAACTTTGATGAAAGCATCATGAACAGCGGTCGCAAGGTCGGTAGGCAGGCGGAAATGATTCCGCTGGAGCATTCTATCAAACACCAGGTACAGGCCCGGGCGAGTGTCCAGGGGGTATCGGTAGGATCAAATTCGAAGAGTGTTGAAAACCGGTAGGCGCTTGTAAATACAACACTGTGCGTTTGAAAGTATCTGTTAGCTCGCGTTTCCTCATAAAGGCACGATAAACCAGTAGCCGTGTTGGAGGTGATGAAGAGGAGAAAACTAACAAGCTACCCAAAAGAAATACCGCAATCACCGACAGTCGATGTGTGAGGTTTGCATGTAGACCCCATACAACATGTACCGGTAACGAAAGAATAGCCACATCTGTCGCAATGTTCGGAACCGCATTTCCAATGAATGAAGCCTTGAGATTGATACAGGTCCCAGGTAAACTCATGTTCCAGCCTTTGGCTATAGGAGTGCATTGAAATACGCTCACGCATATTATAGCAATGACCCAACCAACGACAATGGTACCCAGGATATAAGAAGCGATGCGGAAATTGCGCGTGGGGAATATGCGGCCGTACATAAGCAGTATTGAAATTTTGATTACCCCCACTGTTGTGCAGTAAACACATTCGAAAGCCATGAGCAACTGTTTGCATGTGAGCCAAAGTTTCATTGTACCACTTTCCGTGGGAGGCGCATAGTCTTCATACCTTTGCAATAGTCACGATGTTCTCCGTTGGCAGAGCGGCTGCATGGCGCCCCATGCCATAGTTAATCACTAGCATCACAATCGTTAGAAGAGTGGGGACAAAAATGTTTCACAGCCATTCTTTTTCTTACTGGCTAGGTTGAGGCCACAAGTTGCACAAAGAAACACCTGTATCCGTCAAAGTCAATTCAGATCTGGAGTAATAACCCAGGCTGTGTCAAACTCACGACCGACAACACAATCGTATAGTCATCCCACCCAGGCTGCAGACCCTTTTTCCACCGCGAAATAAATCGTAAAATCACAAAGAAAACCCCAAGAGCAGTCATGGCGATTGTTTGCGCACGAAACTCTCCCTGGCGGCTTTCGTGGATATCCGTCGCCGATGCCATGATTATCCAAGGGCACGCCTAAGGACGTTGCGATAAGCTCAACCGTCACGAAGGTGGCAGGGGTTGAAACAAAGAGGATTTAGGCTCGAAAGAATATGCAAGGATTTAGAGCCACGCCACAAATTAATTTTCTCCTACACGTGAGAGACCCTTTTCGGCCCCAAGGATTCGCGGCAGTTGAAAGCCCACCCACAAGGGGGGCATTTTGGTTTCTGTCAAGAACGGGTGATCCTCGGCCGGAATCATCCAGGGCTGCTGTCAACGAATAAACTAACTTATTTGGTAGTTGACACTTATATCCGCTATTTAGTGAAACAGCGGCGCTGCTGCTAGTTTGATGTTGTGGCTTGTAGATCTTTAAAGCCGCCTGGGGCACAGTGGAGCAGATAGCGCCGCGATCTCGAAAACCGTTGGACCGCGGATAACTTCCGATTGAGACATGTCAGCCACTAAATCCTGAAGGATGTAGCTAAACGGCTGGTGCGACTGGGATCTCCAGTTTGGGGACTAGAAGTTCCCTCTTTGCCGTGCCTCAGTCCCGGCACGATGGCAAGTACGTGGCTTTGTCGAGAGTATCCAAACTGCCCCTTGGCCCCTTTTAAGCAACATTCAGCCCCGCCGTGAAGGGAAATTCCACCTGCTTGGTTGACAGCTGCAAGTTTCCCAAAAGAAAAATGACCTCCAATACCAGCCCTATCTTTGTCTTCGTGCCTGGTGCATGGCACACCCCAGACACTTTCGACGGCATTCGGGACTTGCTGAACAAGCGGGGATTTGAATCTGAGGCTGTCGCCAATCAGTCTGTCGGCGCTGCTGATCCATTGACTGGTCTTCATGCTGATATTTCCTATACGAAAAATGTTCTTCAAAAGTTTGCCGATCAGGGACGACAGATCGTGGTCGTGACCCATTCCTATGGTGGTATGGTCGGTGCAGGCGCCGTCGAAGGGCTTGGCTTGTCGCAGCGGTTCTCAGGCTGGTCTCCCCGGTGGGGTGATCCAGGTGGTTTGGATGGCGGCTTTTGTTACTCCCAAGGGCAAGTCGATTATTGACATTCTGGGTGGCAACTGGCTTCCGTGGATGTTATTGAAGGTATTTTCTTTTGCATATCCTTGGATATACTAGTATTCTGTTAGCTGACATGGCTTCAAGAACCCGGATGACGGGTACTGCTACTCTTCTGAGCAAGAGACCATTTTCTATCACGACATGACCCCGGCCGCACAGCAACAGGCTATTGCTAACCTCAAGCCACACCCCAAGCCTTCCTTCTTGGAAAAGTCCGTGCACGAACCATGGCACGAGATACCCTCATTCTATCTCTTCTGCGACAGAGATCAGGCCCTGCCGCTCCAAATCCAGGAGGCTTTTGCTCAGGCCTTAGGCAGCCCGGGTACTTACCATGCGGGATGGGTCACACTCAGCTTTTTTGAGTGTACCAGATCAGGTTGCAGATGGACTTGAGCTTGCCTTGAAGGAGGGTCTGCAGAAGACCGCGATCGCCGCTCAATAATCGTTTCCATAATGACAACTAGAATATGAGGGCCTGTGATACCAGCCCCGAGAATGGCTGCGTTGAGACCTTGGATGTCCAGGCATGAATATTCACTCCTTCCCATCATTGAGCTCTTTTCGCATATCTTCAACAATTTTTTGCTCCTGTTTACCTCCCCAATGATATGAGATGGTTCTGGACTTCGCTTTTTCAACCCATGACTCGCGAAGGATAAAGAACCTGCATAATTAGAAAGGTCGATCGTATAAAAGCCAGACGGGTAGTCTCACAATTTGCCACTTTGCTGAGTTGCAAAATATACCTGATGGGGAAGTTGCAAACATCCTCCTTCTTGAGTGGTTGGGTAACATCCAAGCTAAGAATAAACCATGTTTTGATAGGCTGCGGAGAGTCAAAATCAGCGGGAATATGGACATGGTCGTAGCCGTCTGGGTCAAGTATATTATTGAATGCACGATTTAGGATATTTTCACAGAAGCTTTCCGCAATTTTGACGTGGCATCGCTGAGGACAGCCGTCAATATCGGTGACACAAGAATAAATAACAACTCTGGTGGGATTGGGATCCATGTTGACAGCGACGAGTGACAGAATGCTAAGCCTGTCTGATGTAAAAGTGGAACGTGGCCGAAAATGCAGACGATCTCACTTGCAATGTATGATATTACACCCATACAGTCATGGGGGTGGGTGGAGGGAGGAAGAGAGAGCTGCGAAGTGAGGGACAAGTTACGGGAACGCTAAACCCAACGCGGTAAGATCTTCAAAACAAGGAATGGTGAGCTTATGAGCTCACCATAAGCTCAGCAGTGCCGAGGTGTAACTATTACTATGCAGTCATGAAATGTTTACTGGAGAGAATTCGAAAGAGAAATGGTATCTTATTCGTAGTTTACATAAAATGTATCATCATAAGCATCATGTCCGCCTGTAAAGTAAAGCAAATCCGATCTGTCGGCGGAGTGAATCGATTAATCATTGCGCTGGGCAGATGACTTAGTTCTTAGCCTTCTCTGTGGAATTGTTAGTATCCGGTTGGAATATTATGAAGTGTTCATTGATTAACTTACCCTTGTTGACATCGGCCTTGGTGTCGTGGGACAGTTCGTCCTTCTTGTCGACGATAGCATCCTTAGCGGCGGAGGCGCGAGTGCCGAGCTTGGCATCGTCGTCCTTGGCAACCTGCTTGTTGGCCTCCTTGGAGGCTTCGGCACCAGTGCCCTGGACGGTCTCACTGACGTACTGAGCGGCGTTCTATGTTGCATGTTAGTGACGATGAACATGTGTTGGGATTGAGGCCGGCGCAGCGTACCTTGACGGTCTCCATTATGAAAATTGATGGGAGTGTTGATGAAAAAAGTTGTGGAAGATGTTTGAAGTGTAGATGTAGAAGAGATGTTCTTGGTGAATGAAAAAGATGAATTCGTTGAGAGGAAGGGAGTATTTTATAGTTGACCTGGAGAGTCGCTGATATCATATTGCGTCATCACCCAAACCAGTTTAGTGGGGCCAATCGCCTTTGACGTGCAGGGAAATCAGGGACCCACCACCACCCCCAGCAAGGCCCAGCAAGGCCCGGCCAGACAAAAACAAGGTCATGGATTAACTTTACACATGTTCGTTCTCCTGTTTTCTTGCTTGAGAGATTCTATGTCTTTCGATGTCGTCAACTACTGTAATCTGTCACATGCTCCGCCTCCAGCGCAAGCTGAAGGGGATTATGATGATGGATCAAGGAATAGGGGCTTTGGAGATGACACTGCCTTGTTTGACTCAGCAATTGATTCACATGGCATTGTCTTGTCATTATCAGGTACCTAGAGGATGATCATAGCGGCTCGAAATCTAAATCCCACAAATGGTAAACCTTGAAAGGGACCCTGACTAGTAGAAGTATGTAATTGACCTGCAGCCCACTGCCAGCTTGATGGTCACATGTCACATGTCACATGTCACCTGTTACTAACTACACCTTAACGAGAGAAGGGAACTATCTACAGTATCAATACTACCAGTATAAATAATAAACTCTGTGTTCAAATGAATGATACGTATCCGATATGCCTTACAACTGGTAGTATCAAAAGCATCCCTTATGCTACGGTTGGCCCACATTAATACCCCATAGTAATGAGCTGTGGTTGTGGGGAGAGTTCTCTAGAGTAGGCCCGGGCCGCATGTCGACCAGCTCGACAGTGACCGACCTCACAAGGTGCGAATTGAGCAACATTCCAAGGTTTCAGCGATGTGACTAGTTGAGGTATCTGGATATAACTTTCAAAATTAAACAACGGAGAATGCCATAAACACCCTCCAAAATAGTTGAACAAGTTGAATGGCAACTTGAATACTCTAGTGACATCTTGAGAGGCGTTCCTTCCTAATCGAGTAGTTCTCCTTCACAACCACAACCACAACCACATTTACAATCACTTCCAGACTTCGACTCTATCCATTCTTTCTCTCCCCGCTTCATTCATTTGTTTCTCTCGGCGTTTGACATTTCACTTTTCACTTTTGACTTTTGATTGTTCTCGGGCTTTTCTCCTTAGGTGTGTGATTGCCAGCAACTTCGAACATGAGCTCAAACAGGCTCGAGGGCAGCCCTAGGCGCGAGCGACGGAGTGGGACCTTCTCTTTATCTGCAGCCTTCCGATCATCCCCGAAAAGGGCAAGGTGTGTTTCTTATTCTTCCCCAGGATAGCAACTTGACGAAGGAAACTCAGCAGATGAATATAGTGTGCTCGAACCCATTTTACCAGATCCACCAGACTTACTGCCAACTTGTCTCGAGAGAATTCATTACCCTGTATTTGACCCTCAGAACCCAAATCATAACCCGGCTGCAGCTATCGCCCTACCACGATCACCACCACCACGCCGACACGATCTCCAAGTATCGTCCTCCGAGTCGCAGAGACAAGGTTCCTGGCTGGAAGACTTCCCACGACGATCAATCCACAAAGCGCGATCAGGACTGCTGGCAATTCGTGCAAGCTTACTCCGACTTTCCTCTCGTGAGAACACTGACTTCAGTGAGGCTATTATCCAGGATATGTCTAGCGAGGCCTCCAGGCGTGAACGAGATCATGTCCGAGGACATGGCCATTCAAACTCAACACAGGAAGACTTGAGCTTTGGTGTTTGTTTATTCCGAACATCAACATCTCCCTGGGCCACAACTTTGGATGGAGCAGATTCAAATTTGGTACCCCGAGTCGAGTCTCCTCTGTCTCTACCTCTGGTGAATTCCATCTCAGCCCCTGCTGAACTAGAAAGCTACTACTATAACAACAACACCGATGACGACCCAGAGCCGATGAATGATCGACCGGTAAGTATGGCATCCGAAGAACCGCCGTCGTATCGCTCGATCGCAGAAAGCGCTCGATATCACCGGCATTCTAATGATTCAAATCCGAGAGGAAATACCAATCGAGAATTAGGTACAGATACATCCAACGAAACACACGGCTGTTTGACACAACCATCGCCGTCGGTAGACTGGGACGAGCTCGGATCCCCGGCATCGAGCTTCAGGTATGAGGATATGATTCCGTGCCAGAGGAAGAAGGTCTCTAGATTCCAGGGCACCGGTTCCAGCTTGTCTTCTTCGCCTATCTCAGTGGTCACGCAATCTGAAACCCTTTTTTCTCAGGAGCACCTACCACCAAATCGTGATCAACCGAAAAACGACTACTGTGGGCGTGAAGACTTGACTCCGACACCGAGCCCGCCTTCAGAAATGGTCACAATTGCATTTCCTGGGGTATATCAAGCATTATTGGATCAGTGGGCGGGTGAGATGCGGGATAAATCCAAGAATATCCCATGCGCCCCATTGAAAATACCAGAGTGCAACCCTGTTGCTATTGCCCAAGCTAGGCAAACTGACGGAGGTGAGGCTGAGCCTTCTGGGAAACGCCATTCATTTGGCCTCCATATGTCTCTGAGAACCGTAAGTCATCTTGGTATTTTCTCGCCCCTTGGATCTTCTAATGACTTCTCTAGGACCAGGGATTCCGTGAAAGACCCGATGCGGTCTACAGACAAAACCAGATGGTGTTTTCGGCGCACTCACATGAGACTCCAATCTCCCCCGATAGTCACAACTCATCTACACCCTATGGCCGAACGATCGAGTCTTTGTACGATGGATCAGAATACTCCAACTACGCCCTTCCAGGCTCTTCGCCGACAAATATCACCTCGCCATCATATTATTCTAACGATATTTGGAGTCCATTGGAATCTCCCATTGACGAAGAACTTCTATTCTCACCCTTCCCTCGAAACGAGTACTACATGGCCGATGGAAAGACGAGCGGCGTCTATCCCGACCAAGACGACCAGCCCCCCGTTAAAGTAGAAAGTCGCTTCTATGGTGATGGAAGCATTCATAGTGGCCGTGGCCTCGATCGCACTCTTTCTGATAGACTGCGTGAGCTCACAGAAAGGATTCCAACAATGGGGGGTTCGCGATCCATGAGGCAAGATCCTCGGACTGGACTAGGGCTTAGTGAATCGACGGACGAATCTTCCGTTATCAGAGCTACTGGCTATGAAGCCCGACGACGGGGTTGAAAGTTCCCTGCCGCCCGTTCGGATGTTTCTGTTAGGTTACACATCATGATGTCTTGAAGAAAGTCTGCCCCGGTCTTTGGACGCCCATGGTCTATTAGTATCATTCCTAATGTATGTTTATGCATAGTGCGAGTCATAGGCTCGTTCATTTTCATTTGAATAGCCAGAGCGACTCATGATATTCCAGCACTAGCACATCTTTCCTTTCCAAATATTGTAGAAACTTTAGTCACTGTTTATATATGTTTGACTATCCTAGGCGAAGCGTGAACCCGGCACCAGCCTCGCCCGAATCTCCACCGGGAGCACCTCCAAAAACACCAGCAAAGTCCAGCTCGGGTGCTTCCTGTCCCCGCTGCGGGGCGGCGGGCGTATGATGGCGCCGCCTCTTCTCCATTCCAGCCTTTGAGGGGAAAGTAGGAAACATCTCTTTCGGTTTCGGGCGCGGATCTTCCCTGAAATACGGATGGGCAAGACACTCTTGCGCAGACGGACGGGAGGCCGGATTGAGTGCCAAAAGGCCGGACAACAGATGCATACCGGCGTTGGTGAGGTAAGGGAATCGGGAACGAGGAAGAAGAGGCGGGTTGTTCCCGGACGAGGACGGTGTCGACGAGGGCGGGAGACGAAGGGATTTCGCATTTGGTAAGGAGCGGAAACCGGGCCAGGTTTGTGAATTGGGCGGGCCGGTTAATGTGAAGATTTTGGAAACTTGGTCCACTTCATTTTTGCCTTGCAGTAATGGTTCTTTCGTAAGGAGTTCGCCGAAGATACATCCGATGCTCCACATGTCGATTTCTGTTCCGTACTTGTCTGCGCCTAGTAGGAGCTCCGGCGCGCGATACCATAGCGTCACGACAAGCTGGGTTAATTTTGGTGGCGGGTCGCCGTAGTAGCGTGCCATTCCGAAGTCGGCAAGTTTGATCTCGCCGCGGTTGTTCATGAGGAGGTTGGAGGTTTTGAGGTCACGGTGCATGATCCATTTGGCGTGGAGGAATTCTAGTCCACCCACGACTTGCAAAAGTAGGGTCTTTGTTTCGGATGGGAGGAATGGCTCCCGCATTTCGTCTAGTAGGGTTTTGAGGTCGTGTTCGAAGAAGTCCATGACAAGGAATACACTGTTGAAATGAACTTGTTAGCCTTTGCTCGAGCTCAGTGCAGCTGATGGAGGGAAGAGGGAGAACCTACTCGTCCATCTTATTCCCCATGACCACCTCTCGAAGGTAAACCACATTCTGGTGCCGCGCCTCCAACAGTGTTTGAATTTCCCGCAGCCCAGTGACTGGGAACCCGTCCGGCGAGTTCTCGATCTTCAATTTCTTCAAGGCAACGATCTCCCCAGTTGTAATATCCTTCGCACGCGAAACCCATCCATAAGAGCCCTCTTCGATATGATTCAGTCGCTCAAAGTTATCAACGTGCCTGCAGGGTCCCCATTCGCGCACCGGAAACCTCAACAGGCTCGAGACCTTCTTCTGCTCCTCACTCCGTGCAACCTCCTCCGCCGATGAAATTCCGTCCGGGTCATTCGATAGTCGCCTCCGCTTCTTTGGAGGACCTGAGTCCCCATTGGCTGTTTGGGCGTCGTTGGCAGATTGTGCAGGCGCAGCTTGCTCGAGTTGGCGCTGTTTTTCCGCCTTGGCGCGTCGCTTCTCCTCCTTCTCGCGTTTGCGCTGGGCGATAATTGCGTCTGTCTCCGGGTCGTCGTCTGCCCAGCGCGATTTGGAGGCCGACATGGTGGGCGTTGGTTGAGAGGGGGTAGGTTGACTTTTAAAAGGGAGATTCGGAATGACGTTTCGGTTCTGGGGAAGAAACGGGCCGAAGAACAGCTCCGATTTGAAATCCAATTTCCGCCCCGCCCTTCCTGTCCCCGTCCAGCATTGCTCATTTTAGCGGTCCCTGATGATTTATGCTTCTTGACTTCTTCTCTTCTTTTGGCCCGCATATTGATCTGACATTCTTTGGTTATATTTACTCCTCCACGGCCTCTGCACCCCCATCCATTAACTAAAGCCTTCCTCCGGCATCGGTCTACTTCACCCCAACCCCCGCCATGATTGAGCCCTTCCAGGTGGGTTTGCTCAGATACAGAAGAGCTTGTATTGACAATGTGCGCTGACTGGAAATGATACTTAAGACTACCTTCGCGGTCCCAATGACCTGCGAGAGCTGTGTGAAGCACGTCTCCACCTCGTTGTATAAGTTGGACGGTATGATTGCCTCCCCCGCCGTGTCGCATATTGATTTTTGTTAATCACCGAGCTGACAAGAACCCTTCAATTTGAACAGGAATCAACAAGGTTGACGCAAACCTCAAAGAGCAACTGGTCTTCATCGAAGGCACCGCGCCACCGAGCTCCATCGTATCCGCAATCCAGGATACCGGCCGCGATGCCATTCTCCGCGGCAGTGGCACATCAAACAGTAAGCGCTACAACCATTCCCTTCTTCCCAGTCAAATTCTTCATGGATATATAAACTGATTGATTCTGATATAATAGGCTCCGCCGTCTGCATCCTCGAAACACACTCCAACAGCGTCTCCAATAAAGTCCGCGGCCTCGCCCGCATGGTGCAAGTCTCCCCGAACATGACGCTAGTCGACTTGACAATCAACGGCCTGGCACCAGGCAAATATCACGCCACGATTCGCGAAGCTGGCGATATTTCGCAGGGCGCGGCGTCGACGGGCGGTATCTGGGATGCCCTGAAGACCAAGGTTCTCGGCTCGGATGAGGCACAGAAGGAACCGCGTGGAGTCTTTGGCTCTGTAGACGTCGACCGGAAGGGTCGGGTAATGTCTTTTTGGACCAACCGGTGGCTATTTGGGAATTGATTGGTCGGAGTATGGTTGTTTCTGGTAGTAAGGAGGGACCGTTCAAGCGTGAGGATGAGAATACCTTGGTTGGTGTGATTGCGCGCAGTGCGGGGGTTTGGGATAATGATAAGATGGTGTGCTCTTGCTCTGGTAAGAATGTTTGGGAGGAGAGACAAGAGCAGGTTGGTCAGGGAATGGCGTAGAGTGTCTGGCGAGCTACTACTAAGTCAAGTGGATGATGAATTACGAGGTGAATGCTTGAAATACCCAGCATATACAGATTGGATGGTCAAATCGGTGATATGATGATATGATCTTCTATAAAATTTAAGTGCCAGATGGTATTATTTGCTATGATATTTTGAGTACAATTTGTACTCAATATCCGAGTCATTAGCTACCTGCCAGTGGGTGGCTGTCGAATGGTGAATCATGCCCGCTATATTGGCTGTCAGCCATGCAATCAACTCAGAAAGAAACCTTCCACGGTCGACAAGATTAAACTACTCTATACTAGTACTAGTAAAATGTACTATACACAGACCGGCTAGACGATGCATGCGTATGATCGACACAGGGCCGGCTGACGAATTAATCACCGAGTGGGGCAGATCGACTGAAAAGTTCTCGGTTTATCAGACTCCCCAGCTGGTCCATGTGTGCTACACAGTACCCCACGGAGTAGTATGGAGTACATATATGAGCTATCAAATTTCTGTAAAACCATCACCCCACATAAAATGACAGCTCAGAATTACTTGCATCGTTAGCAAAAGCAAAGCAAAAAGCAAAGTGGCGAACGTTCGGTCTAGACGTTTGTGACTAAGTCATCACGTGGAGTCAAAGGCATTTCCCACCCCCGCGACGTGCTCAACATCGAATCCACACGTTGGATCATGGCTTGGAGGAGCCCCTTCTGTCTCGATTCCTCATCTTGCTTCTGCTCGCAATGCTCGCCCCCAAATTTCCATTCACCAACACCCCACTACCGTCAGTCCCTCCCGTAGAAGAGGCCGCCCCCACATACTCGCCCGATCAGGTCCCCTCGTGCGGCGGCCATGGTATCTTGGAGATCCTCGAGGTAACCCGCTTCCTGGAGGCGCACGGGATTGAATGCTGCGTGGTGGGCGTTTCAGCTTTGATGTTCTACGGCGCCGGCCGTTCCCGAGATGTACGACCGTCTTCTTCTTCTTCTTCTTCTTCCTCCTTCTCTCCTCTTCCTTCAATCTTGTTTTCTGGATTGCAAGGCTGACAGGTGGAATTGCCAGGAATGGGATCTCTGCGTCCCCGACGACAAACTTCACGAGGCTGCAGCTCTTCTCGCATGTGGCTCTATCGCCGATAGACTTCACCCCGTTCCTCCGCTCCCTATCCAGCACCCTTCTTCGCTCAGCCATACCTACCACCGATTCAAAGGCAAAGGCATCCACTTCTACGTGATCCTTGTCCCCGCTCATGACGCCCATATTCCCTCCGGTCCCTTTCGCATCATGCGCAGCATGAATAACATCCCATATCCGACGCTGCAGGTCCTCATGCAGAGTTTCTTGGACACAAATGACGAGGTATCACTTTGCGACTGCATCGATGGGTCAAATGTCTCCGAGGAGTGGGGACGAAGGTATTTGGATTTAGAAGGTCCGAATGACCTGGAGTGGGCGAGCCGTATGAATCAAAGAGCCAAAGAGGCCGCCCAAGGAAGAGGCTGGCCATTTGTGCACTATTTCCCAACACAGAAAATCAACAGAAGAGAAAAGTGGGAATCAAGGGTGAGAAGCAAAACGGGACGACTCGAGTGGAAGACACCGGAATCCTTATTTGATACACGATTTCGCCTTAAGGGCTCTCCGGACCCATGGACCCAGAAGCTCATGTCTTGTTAGTAGTGATGTTACCATGAACTATAATGAAAGGTACAGATAAATAAAGCAGTAAATAAATAAATACATGAAATAATTATATTGATACTATGTGTGTGTGTGTACTATGCTACCCGAATTTAAACATTCATTATTGCGTAGGCCGATCAAAGACCCAAAAGGGACCTCATATTTTCAACCTGGTCCGGAAATGCACCATACGTCGTCGCATATTGCGTCCAAAAGTACCGCCGCTGTTCCACGTCGTAATAATCCCTAAATGTCGGGACCTGGGCGGCGTACTGAGTGAATAGGAATTCCAAGTCGAGAAAGTCTTTACTTCGTTGATCACCACGCCGGGAATATGCATTTAGTTTTGCATAGATCTGAAAGAAGAGGCTTAATACCAGGACGGGCGATCCCAAGGGAGTTGGCCTATATGGATTGATAGGCTCGCGCGATGACTGAAGATCTGAAGGTGTGCCCAAATTTCCTATGCATGTATACATATGTCAACACTTGCGTTCGGAGCTCAAGGAAGGTAGAGGTCAGATTTACCACTAATCACTATATCCATGCTGACAGCCAAGTCTGGAACTTGGGGAAATTCCCCGTCGAAACTCCGCCCGGTGTCAATAAAGATCTGGACCGATGTTCGGCCATGGGTAACTGGGTAATGGATTCTGGCACCGTGTTAAAATCTAAATCTGAGGTTGAAGTTCTGATGAAATCATGGTCTCTTGGTCGAGTCGAATCGAATCGAGTCGAGAAGCGAAATCATGCCGAGAGGGAGATGTGAGAAGGGGTCAGGGGAGAAAAGAGTTGTCAAAATACCGAGACTGCGCAGTCAAAACCTGCTTCAAATGGTCCATCGAGGTGGCTACCGTAATATCAATATCCTGTGTTCTGCGGCGTCCACCACGCAGGTAGACAGCCCATCCCCCGATGAAGGCGTAAGTGACCTGATTGGTCTCGAAGAGCCCCGCAATGAACCTAGCTGCGAGGCCCAGGTGCAGGAGGTCGGCCGTATTCGATGGGTAATAAAGCTCCGCGAAGCGGTCTGTGTTGTAGATTTCCGCCATCTTAGGGGAAGAGAGAATGATCGGATGGAAGCATCCGCTGGTCCCCAATGGTTATGGGGGCTCCCATCCTCTGGAGATCAGGAGTTGGCGGAGGAACTTGAAGGGGAGGGGCAGAAACAAGGGCGCAAGTGTGTTGATGAGTGATCCCTGTCGTGGGTTGGCGTGGGCGCCCGGATCGTGTGGCACACGTGACGGGTATGTCTAGCTACTAGGTATAGTAGAAGGGTGATCGTACGTTGATATAAGGGTTATACAGGCGAAAAATGTCATGATGGGCGAAACAAAATTGGCAATTTCCCCCGAATTACTATACGACCCGCTATGCTCCGAGGTGCCGCCGGCGTGTATCCGCTTGATCCGCCTAGGGGAAAGCTGAGGGGTGCACACAGTCACGATGTCGCGGGATTGAACTGATAGCGCGGTATAAAAAATATAGGACTACCACTGGCAGTATTGCTAGGACAATGTTGGGAAAGTCTGACAGCTGTGACATGTGTGACTAAGAATTTGAACGTCTAATTTTTCATGAATTGATCAAGTCGTTCTTGTCACTTGGGCTTGTACGACTATACGGACCTCGAGAGATGAAGATATGTTGAATGAGTGAAGGTATCGTCTATTTCCACTCGACTTTTTGAACATAGCTCTACAATAATTCGTTTTCCAAAGATCAATACGTACTTCAAAGTTCTCTTGAATTTTACCTTCACCCTTCATTATAGCCCAACCTTTTCTCAAAGATGGTTGGTGATAGATAGTAACGGAAGAGTACCGCACCAGTTGCGAAGCATCGAGAAACATCCGAATCAAAACTGCCGTTGCTTATAGTTGCCCCATCGAACCCTGTCACCGGTTAGAAGTGCGTCTTTGGGGCCCCGCGAATGTGGGGGTGGGAAACATCGCCAGTTTGGGCAGATCGTGGGGAAGCCAGAAGGCTGCCTGAGGGGCCGGCATCTTTAGCCTTGAGGAATTCCCAAGCCACGATCCAGCACTTAAAGAAACAAAAAAAAAACTACTTCTGCTCATTTCCAGATCCATTGTGATTTTCGCACTGTATTAGTAGTTCACAATGTCGGATCTTAGCAAACTCGCGACCTTCCCCTCTAAACCCCGCATATTCATCCTAACGGATATGCTGAACGAGCCCGATGACTCCCAATCCTTGGTCCGATACCTTCTATATGCCAATGAATTTGAGACTCGAGGGATTTGCGCAACAACGTCCACCTGGCTGCGCTCAAGCACTCACCCCGAAGAAATCCGTCGCATCATCACTGCCTATGGGAAGGTTGTTAAGAACCTCAACAACCATGTGAATCCAGACTTCCAATACCAAACAGCCGATGAGCTACTCAAACTAGTTACATCCGGACCAGCCGTAAGTTAGCGCGGCATTACTAGGCTAAGTTTGGAAGCTTTCGGAGAATATATCGCTAATAATAACTTGAACCAATCGACAGGTCTACGGCAAAAAAGCCCTTCGAGACTCGGAACCTCTGAGCAACGGCGCACAACGCCTTCTGTCTGCGCTGCAAGAGTCATCCGAGTTACTCTATGTTCCAGTATGGGGTGGCGTAAATACACTAGCCCAGGCACTGAAATATCTCGCTCAGACCTCATCTCCAAAAGAAGCGGCCATTGAGCGGGCCAAATTGCGAGTCTACACCATTTCAGACCAGGATAACTCGGGCCCGTGGATACGAGAAAAGTATCCAGACGTCTTCTACGTTGTTTCTGCGCACGGATGGAATCAATATGGCCAAGGAAGTTGGCTGGGGATGAACGGCGGTGCAGGTGACGGGCCCGATCCAACCAAAGTCCTCAATCCATGGCTGAAAGAGCATATCCAAGTCGGAGATTTCGGGGCTGAAGCCTATCCGTCTGTGAAATTTGGTATGGAGGGAGATACACCGTCTTTTCTGTGGCTTGTTCAGAATGGGCTCAACCACCGAGACCGCATTGATTGGGGTGGGTGGGGAGGCCGTTATACTCGACCACAGGCTGAGGTGGATTGGGACGACGGGATCGACATCAATCACTTCTACAATGCGAGTGATTTTGGAGTGCTAGGTGCAGACGGGAAACGGTATAGTGATCACAAGACGACGATCTGGCGATGGCGAGATGCAGTCCAGGATGATTTTGCAGCACGTATGCAGTGGACTTTAACCGATCGTTTCGCTGAAGCGGGACACCCTCCTATCGTGGATATAAATAGCCATGTTGGAGTGGATTCCCTGATTCTCCAAGTCAAACCGGGCGAGACGCATATTCTGGATGCTAGCGGCACTTACGACCCGGATCATGCCCATGCGGAGACTGGTCTGGACTATGCGTGGATGCTCTATGGAGACGTTAACGGCTTTCATTTCTTTGGGAAGGGGCCGAAAGTCAAAATTGAAGCCATAGATGATGACCCCGTGAGCCCACAGTTGGATGATAATGCGGCAGGCTTCTCTAGTCACATTCGAGGGCGCAAAGTGCGTGTTCTGGTGCCACCGATGGAGAAGAACCCTCAGACGGGGTTGATTACGCCGGACTTTCATGTCGTTCTACAGGTCACCAACTCAGCAGGGCCATATCCAATCCGAAGGTATAAGCGAGTCGTCTTTTCTTATGTAGACGACGGGTCGCCAGTGCCATTGGGGAAGATTCCTGATGGATTTGAGTAACTCGCAGTAGAGTGAGCGAGTGATCGTCACTGCCAATCAGCTTTTTTAGATAGACATCAGTAGCGTGCAATGGGATTTTCCTGGTCAGAAACTTGGTTCAGAAATTGATGATCGTCCTTATGGATCCAGTCGATTTGCTAAAAAGGGCAGGAGGGGTTCATACATTAGCGTCAGGGCCCTTAGGTGATGCTTCCCGGTCCTTAGATCGTAGCTCCCCTGCTAGTAATGAACATAATACTATAAAAATAGAGTTTTTCTGGGAATTCGGTTCAATTTGACGCCAGGACCCGACTCGAAAGATATGGGTTTGACGTTCATAGGTATTGACTCGAAAGGGACCAATGGAGGTTTTCTGGTAGCGAGTTGTCTAGTCAGATCTCTAAATAAAGCATTGTAAGCGCTGTGGCTCGTTCCTGGCCCCCAGTAGTATTTCCCAGCCACCAATAGTAAGTGCCCTTACTACGAAGCGCAGATTATGATCGGGAATAAGTTACCCAATCCCTGTTCAGGGACTTGTGAACTCGTTGGGCTTCATAGTTCCACTAGTGTGTTTTCCCCCCGCACAACATTCCCATGGTCCAAGTCCGTGAAAAAGCCCGTGCCAATCAATCGAGGGTTGCCAACGTCGGACCCCTGTTGTTAGTTGTTGGTCGGTCACTGCATGTACACAACTGCAAGTATAGTAGCTGCAAGTATCTGATAGCTACTCCGTAGTCAATAGTTGGCCAGTAACAGTTGACTTGGCGTTTGAGGACTCGGATGTGATAGAAGCACACGCTTCTGTCCCAGCACACTGGCACTTGCCATGCGTTGTGGTGCCACTTTTGTGCATGACAACCTCTCGCCCACTCACAGGCGCAGATGAGCCAAAATGGCATCCTTGGTCGCTGATTGCTGGAGAGGTGCAGAAATGCTGCAGGTGTAACGCAAGTTATTTTTGTCCCATCACGCCCTCAGCGCTTGGGAGCTTCCCCTGCCCCTCGGAAACCCCCTCTGCAGTTCTTTGCTTCTTTCTTTGCCCCTATTCCGACTTGAATTCCCATGGGGGGGGTCTTTTCTCAGCCTTCTCAGCCTTTCCAGTTCGTCGGGTCGGACGATAACACTGGCATCGACCATTTCCATCACTTCACCACTTCACCACTCCACCATCATCCCGCTCGCCGTGATCGGGGGCTTGGACCACAACCCCACAGATTGTCAGTCACACCGTATGTGACTCGGTCAACCACCGGTTTTTCTCGTGAGCTATTGGCATTGCGGGCATTGCGTGATTCTATAAATACGTTTTTGGTTCTTGTTGAATCGATTTCTTTCCCGGGTCCGGGTCTTCACGAGGGTGTTCCCGCCATCCCCGCCATTTCCATCTCGCTAGTACTCACCCCAATATCGCACTGATCTCACTCATCCCACTAAAGAACGAACCTCACCTTGCCACCATACCATTTTCCCGGCTCCGGTGCTTGGCGACTTTTTGGACCTGACTGGTCACATCTCCGCCAATTCGCTTCTATCATTTCCGACACCTATAATAGCCGGGAGTCTTCCCTGGATGCGACCCGAAGCCCCCTCTCCCCCTAGTCCGATCAACGTCATCCATCCTGGAAATAGACCGCTCTTGGATTGAGCGGGTGAGAACCCCTCCAATTCTTTAGCTTCTAGGGTCATCGTCGAGCCAAATTAAATGGTGAAGTCTTGGTAGCATGTCTCTCAAACAAGTAAGCAATCCGGTAATAAAGTTATCAGATCTCGCCACTGATGATGGACAATTCAGGAAATCGAGACATGGGTGCAGGCCCTTGATGCCTATGACAACCAAGAGTTCGAGGAGTCACTGCGCTTCTTTGACCAGATTGCCGACACTTCAAAAATTCTGTTTAATTGCGGCGTGATCTATGCGACTCTAGGTGAGCATGATAAAGCTGTATGTTTATGCCCAGGTGTAGCTGGAGAAAGTCCCATCTCGGAGGTTAAACTGACCCTCATCAGGTAGAATGCTATCAACGGGCGGTTGGTCTGGATCGATACTTGGCCATTGCCTATTTCCAACAAGGCGTGTCCAACTTCTTACTAGGAGACTTTGAGGAAGCATTGGCCAATTTCAATGACACCTTGTTGTATCTCCGGGGGAATACCTCCATTGATTATGAGCAATTAGGATTGAAATTCCGCCTTTTCTCATGCGAGGTATTGTTCAATCGGGGACTCTGCTATATCTACCTTCGACAGATGGAACCAGGCATGCAGGATCTCAAATTCGCAGCACAGGAGAAAGTCTCGCCGGATCACAATGTGATTGACGATGCAATCCACGAGAATGCAGATGTATACACCCCTCCCTCCCGGGTATCCCGAACTCGCCTTTTGTATAGACATCTGACTCAATAAATAGGGGTACACGGTATTCTCTATACCTGTAGGGGTTTTATACAGACCCAACGCGGCCAAGGTCAAAAATCTCAAGACGAAAGATTACCTCGGCAAAGCACGACTAGTCGCCGCATCAGATCGAAACCAAAGTGCAGACCACCAATGGAGGCCGATGGTCATTGACAAAGCAGCCCTAGAGGACCGCGAGGGAGTATCATGGGCAGCAACCAATCTAGTGCATAAAGGCATCACAAGTCGTACTCGTCAACATTCAGAACCCCCTCTCAACCGCAATGTATTCCCACCAACACCACCCCCAGACGACCGCTCCACTAGCAATGGATCTACAGCCCAAGGACCTTCACACACCCGATCATCCTCTCTTCGAAGTGCGAGACCACCTCGACTAGACCTCGAACGAACAGGCGCCAGTCTAGACCAGCAGCAACAGCAGCAACAGCAACAAGCAACACAACAGCCTCCACGAACAGAAAAACCACGAATCGGCACTACAAGAACAGCATCAGAGCCACGCGGCCCTTCAACACGCCATCAGAATATGCGCGGCTTCGGCCAAGATCCTAACCGCGCCTGGCCTCGCGAAACAAATCAACACCGCCGAAACCTCAGCGACACCAGCTTCCCAGAACCGCAATACCTCCAACCACAATACGGCCAGCCAGACCCCTACCACAGCAACAGCAACAATAATAACAACAACTTCGCCAGTCCGCAAAGTCTTTCAAGTTCAGGCTGGGGCCGCGGACCCAGATATCAACCCCCGCAATACATCGACGAAGAAGACGAATACGGCAGTGACGTGTGCGACGGCGAACCGCTCAAAGAAGGCGGATTCGAAATGGTAGTTGGCGCAGTAGTCCCCGGCGAGCCGGGATCGAGCACATCTCCGCACCAAAGACGAACGCGCTCTCCGGCGCGATACTCAAGACGAGCGAATTCGCGCAGACCTGAGGTGCGTCGGTTTCGGACGAAGGTGCATGCGCCGGATGATATTCGGTATATCATGATTGGGCCGACGGTGGAGTTTGCCGAGTTTGAAGCGAAGATTCGGGAGAAGTTTGGGTTTCAGTGTCCGCTTAAGATGAAGGTGCAGGATGATGGGGATATGATTACTATGGTGGATCAGGAGGATTTGGATCTTTTGCTTTCTTCTGCGAGGGAGGTTGCTAGGAGGGAGGGGAGTGAGATGGGGAAGATGGAGGTGAGTTAATTGGTAGTTTTACCTTGGCCTTGGTCAGGAGTATTGAGAACTGGACTCGTTGCTAATTGAAATACAGGTGTGGGTAGAAGAACGATCTATGATATGATTGATGTTGGGTTGAGGGATTGGGTTGTGCATTGGGCATTTTGGCATTTGTTTATAGCATTTTGATTTTGCTTATACCCTTTAGTTAGCATGAAAATTGGCAACTTACTTTACGAACAGTATACACTTATTATAATGTCCAGTCATACGCCAGCAAGTAGTAGTGGACAATGACAATGGGGGAAAGACTAGCTCAAACATACACGGTGGTGAGAAATCATAAAGCGTTACTATTAGAATTTTCAAACAAAAATTAAGCATAGCTAGATTGGATTTTAAACATTTCCAAAATGTAGGAATACATGACAACCCTCGTTGTTCTTCCCACTATCAATCTCGAATTCTATGGTACTAGCAAGGTAGTCCTCGGCAGCGAAACCGCCAGCGCAGCACTGACGTTGTTGACAGATCCGCTCCACCAACCTCAACTCAACTCAACTTCACACCTAACACCAACACACCCATCAACTCCATCACCCGCCAAAATGACCGACCTAACCCCAGCACTAAACACACTCCTATCCGCGAAAAAAGTACCCTCAATAACATCCACAACAAACTCCTCCCCAGCCGATGAATTCCTCAAAGAAGCGCATCGCATCGTCCGTCACCTCCCCCCTCCTCCAACCCATCCAACTTCCAGCTGACCACATATTGTGAACAATTACAGAATTCCCACATCGCCTCACTACTAAAATACCTAACCTCAATCCGACACGCATACCTCTCCACAAACACGCCCTCCCGCCGCAACCAAGCCCAACCACAACCACAACCCCATCAAGCTCAATCCCAATCAAACCTCACAGACCCAGAACGCGACGCAATAGACACATCAACAACCCTCCTCCTCCGAGACCTCTCATCATCAATAACAAACCTCTCCGACGCCGAAACCCTCCGCCAAAAAACAACCTCTCAACTCCAACACAAGAAATACGGACACAGCGCTGCAGGCGCGCTCCTCCTCCGCTGGGCTGCGAATGACCGCAATGGGGACAACAGCTCCTCCAAATCCGCGGAGCAAATTGAGGCGGAGGAGAGGGAGAAGACTCTCTCCTCGTTACGGGAGAGTGTTCTTTGGTTTTTGAGACGCGGGCTTGAGGGCGTTGCTAGTGTTCAGCGGGGGATGGTTGAGAAGAGGATTGAACGGGTTCTTGAGAGGGAGAAGAGTGTTTTGTACAAGGCTTCGGGTTCGAGGGGGGGTTGTGAGTGATCTGCAGGGTGGTGGTGGTGGTGCGGGTGGGAGGAGGGATGATTACAAGCATGACTACAGCTCTAGCTATGGTGCTGGGTCGGCTGTGACTGCGCCTGCGCCTGATGCGGCGGTGTTGAGCGAGGCTGATTCGAAGGAAATCGAGGGCCAGCTTTCTGCGGAACAGTTGCAGCTTTTTGCTGAGGAGAATGATTCCATGTTGAAGCATTATGAAGATACGCTTGGGAAAGTACAGTACGTTATGTCCAGGCCTGGCTCGTCTCGTTCTGCCACAGCGCATGATTGATTTGATTTGATTTGATCTCTAACAAATACATCGCAGGAACGCGGAAAGATCGCTCGTGGAAATCTCCTCTCTACAGGAAACGCTCGTCACGCATCTTACAACGCAGGGCGAATATATCTCGCAACTTGTTAGTGATGTTGATTTGACGGAGGAGAATATTGGACGCGGGAATCGTGAATTGAAGCGTGCGACTGAGCGGAAGAGTACGGCGCAGGCGGTGTTTTGGGGTACGGTTGGTTTGTGTACGTGGCTTGTTGTTTGGGATTTGATTTTCTAGATTTGATTGAGGGAGCGGGTTGGGTTTGGAGATGGGGTGTATTTTATAACATAGCGAGCGAGCGAGCGCATACCCAGTTATTCCAGAATCACAAATTACATCTTATTTAGGTCAAGGAGTCGATGAGGTGCGGATGAGTTTGACGAGTAAAACTTAAAGGGGATCCAATAGCAAAGGGCTAGGGCCAAGTAGTACTCTGTACTGTACAGATGCATTACTCTAGATAGTCTAGTCTACTGAAACAATCCGTATGATAATCACAATAAAGCCGAGCAGTGTATGAGATTCCGAGCCCGTAGATTTTAATTTACATGTGATGCACTCCCGGACCCACGCAGATCACGGATCACGGTAGGATAACGAAAAAGACAAGACGATTTTCCGATCACATGTGAGTAGATGAGAGGGAGAGGGAGATAGAGAGAAAGAAAAGAAAACGCTTTAGTGGTATCGCTCGCTGGCCTAGGAACTCTCGCGCACGACGCTGTCGACAGCCTCGGCGAAATAATCCAGGTTATTCGTGTTCAGGCCGGCCATGGAGATACGGCCGTTCTTAGTCTGTACAAAAGAGTATTTGTTAGTAACCCATAGGGAAAATTGAATTTAGAGCCAGGTAGGAACAGAACGGAACATACCATGTAGACGTGCCACTTCTCGCGCAAAGTCTTAACCTGAGCCTCGGAGAGCCCGGTGAAACTGAACATGCCAATCTGGGTGGTAATGTGGTCCCATGAGCCGGGGGTACCGCGGGCCTCGAGACGATCACGCAGACCACGGCGCATCTCCAGAATACGACCGCTCATAGTCCGCAGATCATCCTCCCACTCCTTGAAGAGAACGGGATCATTCAGAACGCGGCTGGCAATGCGGGCGCCGTACGCGGGCGGGTTGGAAATCTCCGAGCGCTGCAGGATAGCCAGTTGGCTAGCGATGTGGGAATTGGCGGTGGCGGCGTCGGCGCCGGGAGCAGAGACGAAGTGGAAGGCACCCGTGCGCTCACCGTACAGACCGAAGTTCTTGGCGAAGGACTGCGCGACGCATAGCTCGAAGCCCTGCTCGATGAAGTAGCGGATCGCCCAGGAGTCGCGGACCAGATCGCCCGAGGCGAAGCCCTGGTAAGCGGTGTCGAAGAAGGGGAAGTGCGAGCGCTCGCACATCACCGTGGCGATCTCGCGCCACTGGTCCTGCGAGGGGTCGACGCCGGTTGGGTTGTGTGCGCAGGCGTGCAGGAGGATGATGGAGCCAGCCGGCGCTGCCCGCAGCGCTTGGAGCATGCCATCGAAGTCAAGACCCTTGGTTTCCTTGGAGAAGTAGGGGTAGTTGGCGAGGTTGAGGCCGACGTTTGTGAAGATCTGGTTGTGATTGGCCCAGGTTGGGTTGGAGAGGTAGATGGTGGGCTTTTGGGGGTGGAATTTGGACAGGAAAAGACCACCCAGGTGGACGGCGCCGGTTCCCGAGATGGTTTGCAGAGAGCAGATCTGTTTGATGCGGGTGAGTTGTTAGCTCTGTGTTGGTGGGGTGTAGCTTCAATACGCGTATGGAAGGTCGAATTGGATTGGAGGGATTTGCAATTCGGGTCTACATACCCGTTTCTCTCGGATGGCTGCGCTGTCGGATCCGACGATGAGCTTCTGGGCGGCGGAAGTGAAATCGGCCAGGCCACCGATTGAGAGGTATTCGTGGTTCAAGGAGGGGTCGTTGTGAATAGCATCATCGGCCTAGGGGAGTTGGTGTTAGTACCAGTATGACTAGGTGGGATGGTGGTGACGCAAGGGTGGAGCAGTCATCACAAGTATACTGCTATCCTGCTCAGGGAGAACTCACCTTCTTGACAACGGGCAAGATCCAGGGCTTTGCGTTATTATCACGGTAGGCACCAATTCCCAGATCAACTTTCTTATCGGAAGGATCCTCGCGGTAAGCCTTCATCAAACCGAAAAGAGGATCTTCGGGGGCGGCAGCGACGGTAGCCGCAGTGAAAACAGAGGGATTGGAGGCACCCATGATGTGTGTGGATAAAGAAGAAAGTCGTTCACGAGCGGAGGAGAGGAAGGAAGGAGGAGGAGGAGGGTTTTGTTGGACCATTCTGATTAATCACCGGATTGCCTGACGCGGGTGGTACCTGATGTGACTGGGCTGTTTTCCCCGGTTTTCTGCTTGCGTTCACCGGATGAGGAGGAATGGAGGAATGAGGGGGTGGAGTGCTTGGAGTGCGCGGTTAATTTGGGCGGTTATGATAAATAGTAATAATATGGTTAGGAAATATTGGGGTAATGGAGGAAAGAGAGAAAGAAAGAAGTTATTCAGATTCTATGGAGTTCATATTCTTTTATTCTTATCGTCAACACCTGCTTGTTCCTCGGCCTGCTGAGCCGAGGGAATACCTGCCTCTGCCTGTCACCGGGCATTGTATTATTAGCATTATTATCATGAGACCGCCTTCGCCTTCACATGCACATCTCCTGATACTTCCTCTATCAGCGTCCTCTCTCTCCCTCTTCCTTTTCTTGATAATAATTCTCTTCTCCCAACTCCAATCTCTGCTCCCTCCTCGGTGCTCAGGTTCTCTCCTACAGGCTGTGTCCGCCGCTCAGACAAAGCGTGTGTCATAACGCCGAAAAAAGACGCAGTGGAGCTGCGAGAATGACCGGAGGGTTTAGCCGTGCGGAGACCACTTTGTTCTATCGTCTTCTTTCTTTTTTCCCTGGGAGAAGAAGATAAGTAACCGCAATCGTGTAGTACATAGTTAGCAGTATCAGTACTCGTAGTACTAGTAGCACTAGTACGAGGGAAGGGTTGACCGTTTACCCCCCCGCGATACGATGAGGAGAAGCCGAAGCCAGGGACAGCCCTACCCCATTCGATCTTTCATCCCGGTGCCTTGAGCTGTCAGTGTTCCCAGTGTATCCCCCCCATATTGCCATATTCCTCTCCAACGGATCGAGATGACAAACTTAAACCCAATTCCCTCGACTGTTCCCATTCTCATTCGCAACTCGGCCCGGCGCCGACTCCAACCGGGCGCCGAGTCGAGTCGAGTCCTCGAGCTGGACTCGAATCGAGTCCACAAGGCGAGGCCTATTAATACTATTCTTAACTACATACGGGGTAGCCAATACGTAAGTACCTCTGCAGAACACACGATTGGTCTCATCTTACCGGGCGCATGGAAAAGGGGAAAAGGATATTATCAATTTCGAACATTCTCCCGGATTTCCATCTCCGATGATGTCAAATACCAAGCCTTAAGCCTCCACCCAGCCTCCAAGTACATATGTACTACGGAGATTACTGCGAGAAATTCTCGCTCTTTTCTCCACACTTTTTTTTTTTCACTCCCACTCCCCCTCCTCTCCTCCGGTGCGGTACCGTACCGTGCCCGGGTGGAGTGGAGCCCTGGAGTTACTCCCTTTCCCCGTCCCCGTTCTCCCCCCCTCTTTTTCTCCATGGATTCAATTTCTCCCCCACGCTTGTGCCAAGTCGGGGTTTCTTGCTGTGGCGGTAATACTTGCCTAGAGTGGTGAGGTCGGGGGTTACTGCGATAGTTGTGGTCTTCACGGAAGTGGTGGGAGATTCTCTGGATACTATAAACCAGTAGTAGTTACCTGGGCATATCACAGAAGGTTAGTTATGCAAATAGTGAATGCATCTGATTCTTACTTATCTCGCGACTACTGGTGGTCTACGTACTCTCTTACAAGCCACCCGCCAACATCCGTGAACCTCATGACCCGATGATCCCGGGCATGTACTCACTCACTCGCACTCGTACTCGTTCGGATGTTACTACTACGTTGCTAGTGATCTACATCAAATGCACGACGTGGCTAGTGTAAGGCATGTCTTGAATCTACCACCCTCCTCTTCACAGATATTCATCTCGTATATACAAGATAAAAAGAACTTTGAAACAAGAAGAAAAACCCATTCACAGAAGAAAAATAAAAAAAAACTCTTTGCCTCTCCAACTCTGAAAAACGCCGTGTATCAAGCCAAGCCGTTTCTCGTCTTAACAGTCTCAGATGAAAATAACATGAACATGAAAATAAATGAACCAACGCCATGGAGATAAAGTAAATGTAACAGTTCAACCCATTCCAAAAACCAGGAACCTAGAACCAAGAACCAAGAACCAAGAAAAAAATGTGCAGTAAGGTGAAAGGATGTTCGTAAGGTGGAAGTCATAGTCATAAATGGCCAGAAAAGGAGTGTCGTGAAAAGAATATGCAAGAATCGAATCAAAGGTACAGATAAGGAAGGTAGATCACAATCCCGATGCGAATGCGAATGCGAATGCGAATGCGAATGCGAATGCGACATCACATGAAAATCATATACAGTATAGAACATGATTATGATAATCACGCACGCGATTGCGATTGCGATTGCGATTGCGATTGCGACTCCGACCCCTCAGGCGCCGTATGTGCAGGCGGCGGCACCGTCGGAGTAGAAGTCCCACTAACCTCAGGACTAGAATCGAGTCCATGAGCACGGGTACGAATTCGGAATCGATCGCGCAGTCGTCGAGTAAGACGCGGTCGGACATTCTCGTTAGCCGCTTCATCCTGATTCTCCTCGCGGACGCGGCGGAGCGTGGCGAGGCGTTCTTCGACGGTAGCATTGCGCATGCGGCGCGGGTTTAGAGAGCCGTGGCCGTGGAGGTAGTTTGTTAGACGATTGTGCCGAGATTGGGGTACCTCTGCGGTCGGGGTTGAGGTGCCTTCGGCGGCGGTTGTTGGAGTTTCTTCGGTGTTTTCGCCATT
The DNA here is from genome assembly GCF_028827165.1 of Penicillium cosmopolitanum. NCBI lineage: Eukaryota > Fungi > Ascomycota > Eurotiomycetes > Eurotiales > Aspergillaceae > Penicillium > Penicillium cosmopolitanum. The sequence goes on along the minus strand of NW_026622676.1, from coordinate 2,823,782 downwards.
CTCGTTTTCTTCGTTGTTTTCTTCGGTTTTGTTGGGGTTTAGGTCGATGCGGCTGGGAATGTTAGTAAGTGCTCCCTCCTCTGCTTCCTTTCAGGTACGGGTAACTTACCAAAGGGGACATGTGCCAGATACGTTGATCAGCCATGGGTCGATGCATTCTGGGTGGAATTGATGGTTGCACGGTAGCACTCGCAGATCTTGACCCTTAATGAAATCATCGGTACAAATGGGACAGGAGAAGTTTCCCCCGTCGGCGGCTGCATCGGGTTTGGGCGTAGGGGCGGGGGTCACGTCGGCATCATCGGGAGATTGTTGAATGGACTGGTTAGCGGTCGGTAATTCGGTCTCACGGGGTGTAGTCGTTTGTTCGGCATCGGAAATGCTGTCCGAACGGTGAGGTGAGTGCTCGCGGGCGGGATCCTCCGGATTGATAGACAACTCGACGTCCCGCTTGGCGGCGGCAACGCCGTCCTGTTCGTCGCCAAACTTGACGATCGGGATAGTCTCTAACATGGCTCTTGCTATACCCCTGGCTCTGCTTTGCCGAGGTCGTCCAGCCACACGGCGAGGGCCATATCGCTCTGGGTGACGGTGGGCACGAACAGCACCTGTGATAATGATACCCAAGAACAGAGCAGTGATAATACCAGTGATACTATACAGGATGATCATCGCTATATGAATGGATTAGAAAAAGCTAGGCTCAATTGAAGTATCTAGCAATCGGGTGCCATTGAGAGACTCACCAGTATTGGGGCTGTCGCCCGAGTCGCTGCTGCTGCTGCTCACATCGGCGCCGGTGTTGCCGCTTGGGTAAGACATTGAGACGATGGAGGCAGTGCTGTTGCCGTTGCTACCGTTGAGGATTTTCTTAAGGGCGATCCCACTGTCGGTGGAATTGAAGGTGAAGACGTTGTGGTAATCCTCAACTTGGGCATCCGACGAGATGTTGCAATGAGTGGCCGAGGCGCTGTAGAGTACGACGGCAATGAATTTCTGGCCAATGACGTACTGAAGATTCTGACCGACAGACAACGAGCCGGTGTAATCCTCCGGATCACACGAGACGCAGGCAATCTGCGGCGTCTGCGAACTCTGGGCAAAATCGTTGACGTTGACCTTGTATAGACTACCTCGGAATGGGAGGTTCTAATGGGGACAAGATAGATGGTGAGACAATGATCCCAGATGGTCTTAGACAGCGTGTGGGGTGGAGACTGGGGGAGAGGGGAGGGACTAGATGGACTAGGGACTAAGACTGGAGAAGAGCGAACCTGGAGTTGTTTGTCGGTTAAATTGGCGAAGTAGTCGGTCAACGGGGCGAGAGGCAGATCGGAGGGAAAACTGGGGCCCTGCAGGTTGAACTGAGCGGAGTGATCGCCGGCCAGGTCTTGGGAATTGTTGGAGGGGAGGACGGAGGGGAAATCCGCGAGGGAGGGCGACAAGAAGAGAGAAAGGGAAAGGAGCAGAGAGAGAAGATATGATGACCACGGACATGAGATGAGGAACCCCATGGCCGCGATTTACGGGAGGCGGCGGATGCGGAGGGCGGAGGGGGGGCCAGTGATCTCAGAGATTCACATTAGTCAGAGTCATCAAGACCAAGACCAAGACCGCAAAAAGAGGAACAAGGGAAAAGGGAAAAAAGGGTAACGCGGAGGAGGGCAAGTGGAGCATAAAAGAAAGGAAAACGGAAAACAAGGAAAAAGAGGGGAGAGCTAAAACCGATCAGAGTATGGATCCCCGTGGAGAAGGGAGATCCAACCGATCATGACGGAGATGATGAACGGGGGTGGACTGGGGTCAAATGGATGAAAATGGGAGGTTCAGGCGTGAGAATGGTTGGACTAGGTTTAGCCTTAGGTTTTGGCCTTGGGGTATTCAGTAACCTTGAGCCTAATGGGGATACAATCGGGCTGTGCATTATCTGGATGTGTAGAATGGTCCATGGATGGGGGGAGGCGTACCTAGTGAATGACCATAACAATGACAATGACATTGCGTGTATCAGGGCTATCTATATCGACATACTCTATATCTAATCTAGTATCTACTCGTAGATACTGCACCCCCAGGGCTGTACAGTACTCCGTACTCCGTACTGTACATACTCACAGTACTCTTCCCCTCCGATCGGCAACTGCGAAACCGGGGCTCCACCCGTCCGAGCGCTCGGGCTACTTGCTTGATGAGTTGGGGAGTGCAGAGATGGGAGATGGGGTATTGGACACAGATATGGTGATAGAACTAGAGGGTACTCTGCACTCTGTAATGGTACTAGTATACTCGTACTATTCTATAATATACCATACTATACTCCGTACTCTACACTATATACTAGACTTCTATCCTGCACCTCCCGTATGATCTTAGCCCACACCACCAAGCCACAGACCAACTGGACCCTGTCACCCAAGCACTGCAATGCACTGCACTCAGTCTACCGCCACTCTTACTAGACTCGTCGATTCTGGGCTTCCTACATACTGGGCGTCGCCCATACCTCAGTAGTACTACTACTACTCCGTACTCCACGCTGATCATGATCATGATCATGATCCTGACATGCACTGATATGCACTGACCTACTCCCTATTCACATTTTCTCTCCCCGCAGGATCCGCATTCCGGCGCTAAAAGGAAACGAAGGACCGTCCGCTGCCATCTGCCATCTGCCATCTGCCATCTGTTAGATGCATCCCTCATCTGCATCTGCATCTGCAGCTCCAGCTCCATCTTTATCTTCATCTCCATCATCCCAAACCGGGCCGCCGTCAAAGTCAAAGCCTTTGATTTCGATCAAACCAAAGACTGCCGCTTGCTAATGCTCTTGTGCAACGGCCACCGCCACCCGAGGCCCAGCCGTACCTTTACACTGTGAGACCGCGCGTTGTGATTTGTGGAGACTCGAGTGGGGGATGGTCGAGGCTCTCATCGACCGGCGTACGAAAGAAAAAGGGAAAAAGGGCAGAGCAGAAATAGACTGGGCGCTTTGCCTTTGCCTTTGCCTTTGCCCTTTGGCTGGGCTCTCTCTCACGCTCTCTCTGTGTGTGGCTCTGGGCTGGGTCATTCGCACCCATTCGTACGGTTCTAACGACGAGCGGTTGCACCCGCCCGCCGGCCTTTTTCATCTTCCTCACTTCCTTTCTTCCCCCCCCCCTTCGATCGGCACTCCACCAAACTGGTCGATCCACTCCTTCTGGTCATGACCTGAGTTGCTTCGTCTTGCGAGCCCGCTGGCAATCCTTCTTCCATCCCGGGCCTATAAGGGGCGTATTGCCTCGCACCATGCCCGCCGAGTTGTCTTCCGACCAGCTCCCGTCTCAGCGCTGGGACCGACGCTATGACAGGAAGCCGATCTCAACGTAAGTTCTTGGAATTTTTTTTTTTGGTCTTCGCTTCTCTTCCCTGGCTAGAAGGGGGTTTCTTCATGTTTCGAGGGGGTGGTTCGGTACTTACCTATCTCCACGAAGACGAAACGAGTCCACTCTCCCTTTCCCCATGGCAATCTAACAAGGTTTCGACAGGTACCCTACTATCGCTGACCTCGACGTTGAACACAATGAACTCGCGCAAACATGGAAGTCCTTTATCCGTCATTTATCACCAGACAATCGCGTCGACTGGGAACACCGCCCCCAGACCGTAGACGATGTCAACGCCCTCGTTCGATCTCTTCAGTCCTTTTGGAAGGCTCGTCCCCGACAAAGGGTCTATAGCCAGGCCAGGGTCCTTTCCGATCAATTTCTCCCCACCCTGAATACCCACGCGACCTTCCTCGCTCGGCTACCCGACGCCAACCTTCATTATGCCCCGACCTTCTTTGGGGCTTTGCAGTCGGTCTTAAAGGTAGGTCTCATTGTTCGGTCGCGTGCTTGCGTCCAGAGCTCCCTTGCTAACCCGATACACCCCTTAGGCATCGTCGCACTATCCTCGAGTGATGGAGGGGCTGCTCACGGCTCTCCTGAATATCCACAATGCCCTGGACGTCCCCGAGGACCCCGCCACCCCTTTTACGATTGAAGCCATCGCGAAAATTTATACCCTGATATTTTTCTTTTTGACCGAGTTTATGGACTGGTATGTGCGGAGGTCTACCTGCCAATTGTTGAAGAGCCACAACCAAGATGCCTACTCGGAGTTCTACCATTTGGTCAACTGTATCCAGCGCCAGGCGAAAGCCCTCTCCGAATCACCTGACGATATGGACGTGGACGAGGATTTGGAAGCGGCCTATAGCCCTCGGGCTCTCTGGGAAGACTCGCAGATGAGTCAAGTCGGTCGTCAAGGGACGGAGCGCCGTATCGCTGCACAGAATACAATTACCCGCCGGTTAATCTGGGAGATCCAGCAAGATGCCGAAGAACGAGCCCGGATCAAGCAACAAAGGGGCCAGTTGTTAGCACAGATGTTGAGAAATGTGAGCAAGCAACTGCACACAGTGAGCGAGCAGAATAGTGGGATCGTCTGCTTGACCACAGCTGCCCCAGATCTTGGTAGGTGTACATCAGACTGTATCACGTTGGGGGAGCCACACACTAATGACAAATATCTTTCTAGTAACCTCTGGCTTCGAATGGTCTCGAGGTTCTAAGCGACGCCTTGCTCGACTCGAACTTCAAAGTGCCTCCAAGGAGCTTCAAAAGTTCTTCGATAGTGACGATCAAATCGCCGACTTCGATTCTGACGTGGAAGTTATCGCAGAGGGTAGCGTAGTGACCTCGCTACAGAAATGGGCTACGAGTCCCAGGTCCCAGGCCCTGGCAGTGGGCGGATCTCAATCAACAACCTATCCCAGTCCCGTGGCATTAATATCAGCCTGCTACGCATCTTTTGCCCGTCTTGCATCTCTTCCGGTTGTCGCCCACTTCTGCACCCTCCCTCAAGATGAAGCCGAGGGGATGACCTCACACCAACAGGGACTCATATCCCTCACTTATAGCTTGATCCGACAATTGATAGATACCCTTCCGACGGTGGTGGACAGCGACGCATTGTTGGATCTCAGCGCCGAACGGTTTCGATTGCTGGATGGAACTCTTTCCAGCTGGAAAGCAGCTTTATCCTTAGTCGATACCCTTCTCCACTTCCTTCCACCCTTGCTGGTCCTCGTCATCGACGGCATCGACCGAATCGATGATCCATCCACAGACACTGCGGTGCGCGAACTGATCCGGGTCCTACTCACTCACACTCGCCATCAACCCCAGTCTCTCGATAGCGATAGCCCGGCGCAGCCATTCCTATTTAAAGTTCTATTTACCGTGACAGGACGTCCGAGCGCGCTAGTGGAGACGATGTCCGAGAATCAACTCGTCCTGAGCGAACCGACTCAAGTGGATGAGCCCACCACGTCTGATGCTGTCCTCACCTCGGACCTTGGCGCAGTCATGATGAATGCGTGATGTGTCTACCGGTGGAGTGAGACTATGGGGTGGCACTGTTTCCTCCTGACGTGACGAATTTCCTTTTCTCTTTGGGTCTTCTACGCAAGGCTGTTTTAAAAAGACCTCTGGTTCCTAACATAGATCTGCACCTCTGGACAAGCACGGTTCTGGGGTTTCATTACGATGCATGAGGCACGAATCACACGGCGATCACTTTGAGCACATTTTACACCATCTCTCACTATATGCATGAAGGGACGGTCTTCGTTAATATTATCAGCTTTTCTACCTTTGAAGTCTGTACAGACTTTATCCTTTTTGTCGGGCGTCTGGGAATGGATCTGGGATTTGATTTGATGTCATTTGTCTCTGTTTTACTTTGGTTTTTGCTTTGCTTTACTTTGCTTGGTTTGATTTGATTTGATTTGATTTGATTCCATTACATTTTTGCCTTGGGTTGTTCCTATTCCTCTCCTCTACTGTGCACCTTGCTTTCCAGTGACTCGTGGTAGACTACTGTATTTTACTGCTTGATCGCTGAGATACCCAACAATTAGATCTAATTCCTGCGCATCTACATCTGTTACCACCTACCACCGGTCAGTGTAATTTTCGATTCTTGACCAACCGGAATTTAATACCCGATGTATAACCAAAATGCGGGTCTGCTGGTTCAGTGGAGTGAAAATGGAAAATGCGGGGGCTGCAATGGAGATTGAATTCCGCCCGCAATTTGCTACTTTAAAAGACCAGCCCGGCGAAAGGTCCGATTGTCTACAGGGCTGATCATACCCAAATAACCTTTCACACATAGACACGAGACACCGACCAGCCATGAATGGCCACACATCAATCCCCTCACGGCTATACCAGCCCGAATCAGTAAACCTCGACGAGTTCAAGGCGATCTGCACCCGCGCAGTCGACAAAACCACCTACCCCCTCGCGGAAACCGTCGAGCAAAACGTACCCATCTACGACCTCGCCGCACTAGAGGCCGACCAACAACAACACCCCATAACAGCAACCTCCATCTCCAACCTGCAAGATGAATGGCACCACATCTTACACACTGGCCCGGGCATCTTCGTACTGCGGGGCATGTACACTCCAACCCGATACGCATCAATCCTATCATCCACAAACACCGCCTTCAACAGCATAATTGCCAAAGAGCGCGAATCCAACACAACCCAGGGCGACCACTTCGCAGCAGGCGGCACAAACGATCGAATCTGGAACGCATTTTCAAAACACGCGCTCGAAGATCCGGCCTCGTTCGTCGAGTACTACTCAAACCCATGGCTGGCGGCTGTCTGCAGCGCATGGCTCGGCCCGGGCTATCGTGTCACGGCACAGGTTAATGCTGTTCACCCCGGTGGTGCGGCGCAGGAGAGTCACCGCGATTATCACCTCGGGTTTCAGGAAACGGATACTTGCCTCTCGTTCCCTGTTCCGACGCAATTGACTTCGCAATTCCTTACGCTGCAGGGTGCCGTTGCGCATAGTGAGATGCCGGTTGAGTCTGGTCCTACGCGCTTCTTACCTTTTAGTCAGACTTATGCGCCGGGCTATTTGGCTTGGCGAAGACCTGAATTTCGTGCCTTTTTTCAGGAAAAGTACGTTGCTTTGCCGCTTTCTTTGGGTGATGGGGTTTTCTTTAATCCTGCGCTGTTCCACGCGGCGGGCGCGAATGTTATGGATGGAAGTCCTGGGGGTGGGGGCTTCCGACGCGTCGCGAATTTGTTGCAGGTTAGTAGTGCTTTTGGGAAGGCTATGGAGATGGTTGATGCTGTTCCGTTGATTGAGGCTTGCTGGGAGGTTTTGGTGAAGAGGTATCAGGGTGCTGGGAAGACCTTTGCGGATGGGGATTTGGATCCTGGGAAATTTTCGCAGGGGGCCAGGGAGGTTAGGGCTTTTATTCAGGCTGTTGCGGAGGGGTATCCCTTTCCGACGAATTTGGATCGTAGGCCGCCTGCTCCGAGTGGAATGGCGCCGGAGAGTGAGCAGGATATTGTTATGCGGGCGTTGGTGGAGGGTTGGGGTCGTGAGAAGGTTGTTGGTACGTTGCGGCAGATGCGTTTGGATTCGCAGCCTTGAGGTATAGGTTGGGAGGAATATCCAGGGCTTGAAGAGATTTAATTCCATGCCAGTGGAATTCCACTCGGAGTGGTTCAGTCTGATGTAAATAGCATAGTACTTCAAGTTGGGTAGCATACATACATGGCGCCTTCAAATCAACACTGACTTCGTACAGTTTTTCAAGCTACTACTACTAGCAGCAGGTTTGCTTCGGTAGTTAAGTATCGATCGATCGATCTCATGCTCAGTAATTGAATTCTAAATACCTGTAGCCTCCAAGTCCCTTTTTTTAACAAAAAGGTCAACAAGATTGGCCAGTATGGGTAACATCATGTCTTATAGATGGAAATAAAGTAGGGTTGAAATAAAAACGGGTCCTGGACGGGTAATAATACGTTCTAAAATTACAGACGGTGAGAGCTACCCTTAATTCTGGCAAAAAAAAGGAAAACTCAAGTAATTTCGCCGGACCTTTGATGGCAGAATGTAATTTATCGGAAATGCTTGTGAAATTACAGTATATAACCATTATTACAATACAACATACACACTCTCCCTCCTTCTCTACTCGTATCTCTCTATACCCCCGCTCACATCTTACCTCTTCTCGCAATTAACTCCAGGTATCTTGATACAACTCCTCTGGCTATTTATTGTAGCCTTGGAGCCCGGTTCAATTGTATACACATGGGCTCAAGTAAAAACAAGACAACGCATAAAGCCTCCCTTGTATGGCCTCGATCAGAGTGATTGCAAGATGGTAAGTAGATATCATGAATCTCCTTGCAAAAGCTGTTTTTTTCTCGTTATTGACAGTTAGTTTATCTACTCGTACAAACAAAATCACCATCGGTATTGACCTTGCATTGAAAGGAGCTTGCAGTAACATGCCAAAAGTTCCACCACCCACCCGAGTTCCACTGGATTGAGTATCATGCAAGTAATACCGAATGTAAAACGCCGTTGAGCAAGAAAAGCTAAAGCTAGAGCTAACAGTTGTCCTGAATTCCCGAGAAAGAATCCCCGCATTCATTTTTGTTCGAGCATGGGATCGATTGCCAGTGATTTTCACGGCCGGTCTGAATTTTCGAACCTGTATTTTTTTTCTTTCCTTTTTCTCAATTTGATTCAGTGCTGGCTTCCTTTCGAAGAGTAAGTATGATTACAGTCGCTTGCGGCTTCTTTACGAAGGATTGGAGAAATCCAGGATGACTCGGATTTATTTGCGTGCTTCGACCTGGAAATTGGGTTATATTAGGTTCGCGTTTCTTTTGAATATGGTAGCCTTGTACGGAATAAGTGTTGAAGATTTCCTAATAATATCTGCTCCCACATCACGGCAGAGTCAGGTCTAGAGCCGCCATAGACCAAAGCTAGTCCACTGATATGATTGATAGACCCACTGATACTTCCCGTGACGGGCTGAAGGAAGGAATGTAGTATCCTATTTGATGTTTTATGTTTTATCTTATTAGGAATTTCCATCCACGGGAGATTGGGACACGTGACTCATGGCTACGCCTAGAATCATCACCACACCAGAATCACCAGAATCACAAGCATGAGCATGAGCGGGCTGGACGGAGCTGAGGGGAGGCCGATCGGGAGAATAACGGACAAGGGTTTGAACCAATCAATTGGGTCGATCTAACGGAAATACCAATTACTTACATATGTACTCGTAGGGTACTGCACAGCACACAGTGGTGTAAGGCTGGGTCGAACTGCTTGGACCCCTGGCATTGGAACGACCGGGAAGATCGTGGCTTACAATTGGTGCATCACTTTGAACGCCCGGTGGGGTTGGTGGACCTGCATCCATGGTGTCAGAGAAGCTGCACCACCGGAATCACTAGGGGGTGGCGAGAAATGATCTTGAAAGGACGGGAGTTGGAGCCATTGGTGAATCTGGCTATGACCTGGTCAGGGGTATGAACTGTAAGAGAGAGGGGAAAGGGGAAGAGAGTGTGTATACAGAGTAGTATCTATGGTAGCATTGCAGAACAGAAATAGCAACGCCAATTGTGTATTGCTGCTATGTACTAAATCATGAACACATTGGAATGCGGCTGTCAGTGGGCCACGGTGAGGAATGGCTGTCTCACATTTTTGCGCCTTTGCCCCCCAACAATGGTGAAACACGCCCGCGGTCCTGCTGTTTACCATCCTTTCTCTCTTTTTCGTTCCATCCAATTCGATTTGAAAGGAAAGAAAAATACCAATTCTCCGCGCGCAAAGACATTGTCACTGTCAGTCCCCCGTTCTTTCTCGACGATCACTCTCCTCTCCACACTCGACACTTGCTTCAACTTGGTCAAAGTGTGGAAGATCGACTCCCGAACAACCACCATCACTGGTCCGGGGTTCAAAGCCAAGCGAAACTCGCAGCAAACGGCGCTCGGAAGTGTCTCGCCTACTGCTTGTACATACTTGTACGGAGTACTTGGAGCCTGACCGCGCGTGTGCGTGAGGGGGCCACACGCAAAGGACCCAGCGAACAAGTCATCGGCCATACGCGACTCGTTGTAATTTTTTTTCACCTACTCCACCTTAGCACACCCGAATCGGACCAACCAGCTTTAGCATCGATCTACAAAGAACCATAAAAGGGTTTGGCCCCCCCCTCTTCGGGACTCTCCGAGATGAGGAACAAGCTAGGCATCGCGGCAAATCGCCTGTCGACACACCGGTTTGAACAGATCCCCGACCACCTCCCACACGACGGGATGACGAACCCCAACGACGCGACCATTGATATCCCCCTCACGGACACTCCGTCCAGAGGCCAAAACGGCATTCACAAATGGAAGTCCAATGCCGAGGCTGTTGAGCAGCCCGGTGATAGTGAGAAGGGTGGTTTGCCATATGGCAGTGGCCCTGGTCGTCGCCGTCGCGTCGATACGGATATCAATGATGCCTCTCATAAGCCTGCCGACTCCCCGGAGGATGGCAAAGTCAATCGTTTAGGCCGCATCTACCAGGCCATTTACAATTTCTCGATCATCACTCGTTATATGATCTATGTTTTCCCTATCGGTGTTCTCATTGCGATTCCCATTATTGTCGGAGCCACTGTTGCGCAGGACGCTTACATTGGCGGCGTTCATATCTACTGGTTCTTTACTTGGATTGAGGTTGTCTGGGTCAGCTTGTGGGGTTGCAAGATCTTTGCCAAGTTCATTCCTTATGTCTTCCAGACTCTGTGTGGTTTTGTTAGCTCGGGTACGCGCAAGTATGCTCTCATCCTGCGTGCTCTGGAAACCCCAATTACTATTGTGCTTTGGTGTGTGATCTCGCTCGTCACGTTTCTACCGGTATGTATTGACTCCTTAAACTTCATGGGTGGCCTAAAGACAGTAACTAACCTTATTGCCACCTCAGATTATGCGATATGGTGCAGACAATAACAGCGATGTCTCATCCTGGGAGAAGAGTGTCAAGAACATCCTGTTCGCTCTACTCGTTTGCAGTCTGATCTTCCTCGCTGAGAAGGCCCTTGTTCAACTCATTTCGATCAGTTACCACCGCAAGCAATTCGATGCCAAGATCAAGCAATCCAAGCACAACCTTTACCTGGTCGGTCTCTTGTTCGAAGCCTCCCGCAACATGTTCCCGGTCTACTGCCCCGAGTTCCGCGACGAGGATGATTTGATCTTTGACTCGCTGCTTGCCCAAGACTCCAAGGATCAAAAGAAGCGGAGTTCGGTGATGCCGTTGCGTATGATTCGCGAGGTCGGTCGTCAAGTCGGTCACAACGTTGGCCGTGTTGGTGATAAGGTTACTACCGCCTTTGGAAATGTCGCCTCTGAACTTACTGGCAAAAAGGTGTTCAACCCAACTGCCACTCACTCCATTGTTGTTCAGGCTGTTGAGCGTAAGCGTTGTGCTGCGGCGCTGGCTCGTCGCATCTGGATGTCTTTCGTCGTCGAGGGCCGTGATGCTTTGTACATTGATGATCTCATTGAGGTTCTAGGAAGTGACCACGAGGCTGAAGCCGAGGAGTGCTTCAACGCTCTGGATAAGGATGGAAATGGAGACATCAGCTTGGACGAAATGATCCTGACCATCACCGAGTTCGGCCGTAACCGCAAATCTCTAAACAACAGCATGCACGATGTCGACCAGGCCATTCGTGTCCTTGACAACTTGCTCCTCACTGTTGCTTCCGTTGTTGGTATTCTGGTCTTCATCTCTTTCGTTACCACTGGTTTCGGGACAGTTATCGCCGCTGGTGCTACCTCGCTGCTCTCCCTGAGTTTCGTTTTCGCGACCACCGCACAGGAGGTCCTGGGATCCTGCATTTTCTTGTTTGTCAAGCATCCTTTCGACATTGGTGATCGTATTGAAGTTAGCGACAAGCCCTTCGTTGTTGAGCGCATCTCGCTTCTTTTCAGTGTCCTCCGCAGTGTGACCGACCACCGTATCACCCAGGTGCCCAACAACATTCTTAACAGTCTGTGGGTGGACAACTTCACTCGTGCCAATGCCATGCATGAACAACTCACTGTGCCTGTTGCATTCGATACTTCCTTTGCCGATGTCCAGTTCCTTCGCGAGGAGATGGAAACCTTCGTCCGTGACAAGGACAACTGCCGTGACTTCCAGCCTGACATTGATATCGAGGTTGTTGGTGTCGGTGACATGGATAAGCTCGAGCTGCGCGTCGATATTCGCCACAAGTCAAACTGGTCCAACGAAACTGTCCGTAGTGCCCGCCGCTCTAAGTTCATGTGTGCTCTGGTTCTTGCAGTCCGCAAGATCCCTGTTCGCGCCCCTGGCGTCGCCATCGAAGAAGAAGCCAAGGAAGACGGCGAGGATAAGGGTGACGACGATGCCGCCTCCAACACTGGTAACCGCAAGTCCGGCCAGGACGCAGGATTAGCTCCTGCTGCCGGTTTCGCCGCTGGCGAGACCCTGTCTCCGAACACCGCTCAAACATCCGGCTTCGACCAGAAGCGATCTTCCGGCACCGTCACCAAGCGTGGGTCTCAAGCCAGCGAAGCCGCCATCGCCGATCGCCTCAACCTTCGTTCCCCAGCCGTCGATATCGCCCGTGACGACGGCCTTCATGCCAATGCAGGCCTCTACCGCACAGCGACAAACGCTTCCAACCAAAGCCAGTCTCTGAGCGTCAAGGAAGGTAACACCATGCAACGCGGCCTCTCCACGGGCCACCGCAAGGCTGGCACCCACGTCTCCTACCACGGTGAAGACGGCGATGTTCCTCGCCCTCTCTCCCCCGTCCGCGCAGGCATGACCCCGTCAACTAGCGAAGTTCCCATCCTCGGAGCTCCCGCGCCCCCAGGTTCCCGTGGCAGCGCCCGTTACGAGCCTCAGCATAGCAACATCATCGGTTCTCCGGAGTACACCTCAACCTACTACAACACCCAGGAGAACCCCTTCGACCCCGTCTCCATCCGTGGCGTGAGCTCCGAGCAGTACGCGCATGAGCGGCCTCCTAGCCAGCATTATGAGATGGACCGATATGATCCTGTCTCGCCGCCATCCGTTTACTCGCCTCATCCTGGCGAGACTGATCCTGCACGTCGTAACTCGCTCATTGAGAGGATGAGACGCGGTAAGCAGGATAAGTCTCGTGGAGAGCATGAGGCGTGAGGTAGTCATTCATAGCGATTTTTCTGACTCTTTTCTTTCTCTCTCTCTCTCTCTCTCTCTTCTTTTCTTTTCTTTTCATTTTCTCTCTCGCATGGGCTGTTCTTTTTTTCCCGTGCCAAAATTTCCCCGGTTTATTGTATGATATGAGCCATGCGCTGCTTGATCTAGATATTGATCTCAATACAAGCCCTTAACAGGGCTGATGATTCTTCATTTTGCTCCTCTCCACAGAAGTAACTTTGTAGCGTAGTAGATAAATAACTTGAACCCCGCCTCGAGGCGGCCAAGTAGTCACGCTTTATGGAAAGCATCATGATAGCTACTACCTAGGTAGTAGTAACTGCTCCTTCGCCTCGAGCTTTGCACAGCACTGGCGTAGTTACTTGTAGTACCTTGTTCTCCCAAATTAAGATTTGCTAGCATACTATACTGCAGATTGAAGTAGGGCATCTTATTTCACTCATATAATCACAATATAATACACGAAAGGCTTGAACTTGAAAAGAAAACCAAATCTCTAGAGAGGAAAAGGGGCCATCAAGTCCCCGCAAGTAAACGAAAGATCCGAGTCAGACTTTACCCTGGGGCAGTCGGTATATATCCCTCTGGTCTTTCTATTTACCAGACTCCTTCCAAGGATACGAGACAGGATCACCCTTCCTAATCCAAATCTTCGACTTCTTCTTGTTAACAATGTGCTCAACGAAAACCTCCCGCACATGCTGCGCCTTGTACTTGCGGATCCACCGCGGATCCCAGAGTTCGCTAGCAATGCCGAGATCCTTACAGCAGCGCACAAGGGCATTGGATCGACAGCCCTCTGTCGCGGTGGGAATACCATCAGGTGAGAAATAGTCTTGTTCGCCGCGAGCAACGGAGACGAGGCTAACATCATTCATTCGTTAGCTTACCATGTACGGTAGGGACATCTCGGCTTAATTGCTTATTGCTTATTGCTTACCGTCCATTACAGACAAGAGCGTATTCTCTCGTCACTGTCCTAGGTGTAACGATACTCTCGCTCCGCGGTACAAGACCCCAGCCACCGGGTCCAAAGGCGCGGTTTAGAATGCGTCGGTACTTGATTTCGGGGAGGTAGAGGATTCCATCGGGCTTGATCTCGACTTCTTCGGGGTCTGTCTCGGCGAGGAGGATGTCGGCTGCTTCTTTGGGGAATGGTTCGGCGGATAGACCGTGGAAGGAGCGGGTCCAGTCTATCTTCTCTTCTGGTGCGGACTCGAGCTCGAGGGGTTTGTCCGAGAGTCCGCTTTTCGAGATGTTATCCGTTGTAGGTTTGTTGGGGGTTGGCGCGGTGAATCGGGGAGGAAGGGGAGCTTGGGAAGAGGGCTGCGAGGTTGAGGTCGTGGTTGATCGGGGCGTGGTGGTTGTGGTGGTGTTGTTGGAGCTGTTCTGGACTCGGGGTGCGCTGGAGCTAATTGCGCGCGCGGTCATTTGGTTGCGGAGTTGGTGCGAGGTGATGCTTGTTCGCGATGAGGGTGTCACATGCTGGAGAGACTCCAATGCCCGCCAGGGACGGCAACGTAGAGCTGACATGGTGGGCTGATGTGGGGTGGGGAGTTCTTAGAGGTTGGTGAGCAGTGGGATGCAGTGATGGAGCTGCCCCGGCGCTGTTGACTGATATCGGTTGATCACGTGATGACTGCATGAAGGCGTGAAAGTGGCTGCTCCTACTGGTACAAGTGGGCGTAGACAATCTGGGAGATGAGATGGTATTGTACATTGCGTGCGCTAGATAAAGTGGTTCATAAATAGACAGATCTGGGTGCCATTTGTTGCATATCATGCGTCTTTGGTCTCCGTTCGCTGGTCGTTGCCATTCTGCTTCCAGCATTCGCGGAAAGCTTCCATCTGCAGTCAATGTTAGTAATGGATGATGTATAAACGAGGAGATGTAAATGATGTAAATAGAGGGGATAGCAGCTGGCCCAGGTGGGAGCATATCAAGTAGTATAGAAGAGGCCATAAAAGGCCTTATATGACGGGTTTTAGCTCACCTCTTCTTTGCACTCACGCCAATCCTTCTTGGCAAAGTAGCAGTCATTCATCTTATCTTGTTCGGCTATTCTCACAAAGCCTCAGTCAGGGTATGATTCATAGACCAAGTTGAATGCTTAAAAAACTCACCGTGACAGCCAGTGCTGAAGATGCGCTTGTCCCTGTTGTTGCGTGGTAAGCACCATTCCGCCGCGCGACAGACCATTGGGAAGTCAGTTACCATTCATCGGGCTCATCGTCATCCACCGCTTCGGTATGAGGTTGCTCTGCGTTGTTTGACATGGTTGGAAGTATGAGAAGGTGGAAGATGGGGAATCTCAGTCCGCAAGGCGGTTGGCATCGGAGATCCCCATGGCTATCTTATCGTCCGAGCCCGCGATTCTCCAATTCCCAACAATCATCGCAATCAACAATGGCCGCGCCAACAGGCAATAATGCCAATCTGACTGCTAAGAGACTGAATGTCTTGGTCTATTCCGGTGCGCTCAATTACTCAGCCCATCAACTCAGCCGCTTGCTCACCGACAGCGGTACAATAGGAACCGGAACGACCGTTGACTCAGTCCGTCACTGCGTCTACACCCTACGCCGCTTACTCGCTTCCCACTATGCTGTCACTCCAGTCACGGGGGACATGCTTCTCAACGAGCCATGGACAGCAACCTGCGCTCTCTTGGTGATCCCCGGTGGCGCAGATCTAGGATACGGCCGCACGCTTAATGGTGCGGGGAACCGGCGCATCACACAGTTCGTGCGTCGCGGGGGCCACTACTTGGGATTGTGCGCGGGTGGCTACTATGGTTGCAAAAAGTGCGAGTTCGAGGTCGGGGATAAGACAATGGAGGTCATTGGAGAGCGTGAATTGGCATTTTACCCTGGCACTTGTCGTGGCGGGGCGTTTCCGGGTTTCGTTTATCATAGTGAAAATGGTGCCAGGGCGGCTGGACTGGATGTTTCAAAGGAGGCATTGAGTGGTGGCACAGCGCCTACCCATTTCAGATCATACTACAATGGAGGCGGAGTCTTTGTGGATGCGCCGAAGTTCAAAGATCAAGGGGTAGAGGTGCTGGCCAATTACTCCGAGAAGCTCAATGTTGACCCTGGAGAAGGCGCAGCTGCTGTTGTATACTGCAAGGTTGGGGACGGTGCGGCTATTTTGACAGGACCTCACCCGGAGTATGCGGCTAGATCATCCTCGTCAATGAAGTATCATTAACTAACCCTGTTTTCTAGATTCGCCGCAGTCAATCTCAATCCAAATGAAGGCGGGTCTGACTATAAAGATGTCGTGGATGCCATTGCTGCTGATGATAAGGAACGTACGGAGTTTCTGAAAGCTTGCCTGCTCAAGCTTGGCCTGCAAGTTGCACAAGACACCTCAGTGCCTTCTCTGTCATCCTTGCACGTTTCTGGCTTAGATGCCGATGTGCCGTTGGAAATATTGTCATTGCTTGCCCCATCACTAACAAACGAAAATGACAACGAATATCTGAAAGATGAGAACGATACATTCCGAATTGAGCGTCCAGGTGCATGGAAACTGAGCGATCTGGAGGAGGCACTCCCCACTGATGGCGACGGCATTGTTGATTACCAGACCGTTACCAAGCGACTCGTGATTCACGATGAGCTACCATCTTCGAAGCTTACCCTTACTTCAACCACCATGCATTTTACTCAAACCTTCGCCAATACCAGTCCGAGTCTCGGGAGGTGCATCGGAATTCGGGTCAAACCTTATGTATGGCGAGGTTGTGACAAGCACCAACACAATCCTCGAAAAGTAAGTGGTTTGACAATAATCTGTTTTTGAGAGTTGTTAACAATTTCTAGAAACACAAAACTTCTGCGGCTTCTACCACAAGGATTCACCGCCACTGCGACGGTCCAAGTTGCTGGACGAGGACGCGGGTCCCATGTTTGGATTTCTCCAGCTGGATCATTACTTTTCTCGACGGTGGTGAAGCATCCGATGGAAAAGATCCAATCTGCACCTGTAGTGTTCATCCAATATCTATCAGCCATGGCTGTAGTGAAAGGTATCAAGAGTTATGCCAAGGGCTATGAGAAGCTGCCCATCAAAATGAAGTGGCCGAATGACGTTTGTAAGTGTCGACTTCTGCTCACCTACCTTTCCAAATTCTGATGACCTTCGCAGACGCCCTTGACCCGGAGGACCCCGAACAGAAACGGTACACTAAAATTTGCGGCATACTTGTCAACTCCCACTTCATGTCAAACGAATACATCTCTGTTGTTGGCATTGGCCTCAACGCCACAAATGCTTCTCCCACCACTGCACTCACGGCCCTCGCCGCCAAATACGCCTCGCCTGGGGCTGCTGCTGCATGCCCTATCACACTCGAAAAACTACTTGCACGCATTTTGACAACCTTCGAAGATCTCTATACCCGCTTCCTCCGGACTGGATTTGACCGTGGCATGGAGGAGCTGTATTACGACGACTGGCTCCACATGCATCAGATTGTCACTCTTGAGGAGGAGGGCGGTGCTCGTGCCCGCATCCAGGGAATTACCCGAGATTATGGTTTGCTGCTTGCTGAGGAGCTGGGGTGGAATGACCGACCAACAGGACGAGTCTGGCAGTTACAGAGCGACAGTAACAGCTTTGACTTCTTCAAGGGCCTCGTCAAACGGAAGATCTGAAAATATCTCGCTTGTCGGCGATAATTACCCAGGGTGGTTGGGATTTACATTTCCCTTTGATTGCCCAGGTTTTACCAACTATTTGACCGTATATATTTGTTCACTGGATAGAGCTAAAATACATATAAACCTCCAACGTTACACCGAGTGAATTGCATATGCATATTACTACTAGTATGCATCCACGAGGTTTAACCATTGAAGTGCGTTGAGGGCCAATGGAGCTCAATGACCGGGTACGTACCCCGTGGGCTTTTCCCACAGGATAATTTGGGTTTGCAAGTCCTCCTCGAAATTGGGCTTTCGTGAAAACACTGGCCATGAAGTATCGAAAAGGCCCACAATCCACTATATTATTGACACTGCACTCCGTACTCCGTATCCGGACCCCGTGCGTCTTTGAGAGCGAGGCTTAGTTCTCCTTCACCGCGCCCTGCCAGACAACTTGCGTCGTCATATGATGTTCTCCATACGAGTAATCCAAAATGCTTCTCTGTGGTTCCAAAACTCCACAATTTCCGTCCCGAATGTCTTCCGAATGCCTGTTCTAAAAAGGGGCGCTGATCGTCACTAGTGGTTAATCAAGCCGGACCCGAATTATTGATTGTTTCCTCCGCCCACCTTGTAAGTTTTGCGGTAGTCAATTTCTATCCAAGGCATGTTGTATCCCAAACCCTTTGCCCGACTCGTTTTCGAACCACGCTCACCTTTCCAGGCCCCCGGGTTTGTGACGGTTACTCTTCTGGGTCTCCCCGGCGGATCTCGAACCAAGACATTTAGTCCCGCGTAGACCCACAAGCCAAATCTCTAAATGCTCAGCTTGTTTCCGTCCAAGCCATTCCTCCAATGGATAGTGTTTCAGATGATCTCCTCAGACTAGCTACCATGCCGCCCACCGCTAGACTGCCTTGTTCTCCAAAGACACTGTTTCGGACGATCTCCCCACAGTCCGGCGGTCCACATGGTCAACTTACCGACGTATCTTCAACTGACCGCTTAGCACAGAGTAGTATCTCATATTGGAAAATCTGGATATCTGAGAATATAAAAGGGGACTCTATCCCGGTGAAGAGAAGCAATCAATCAAACAATCCTTCCTCCCTCTTCAAGTCCTCTCAAACACTTCCACAACTCAGCCAAAATGGTCCGCATCACCGCCCTCTTCACCCTGGCCTTCGCCGCCCTCGCTCTGGCTACCACCAACACCCAGTGCCAGAACAAGTTCGACACCTGCCGCAGCTCTGGCGACCCCAACGAGGCCCAGTGTGCTGCCGAGCACGCTGCCTGCTGCTCCGACGCCTTTGACACCTGCCGCAGCTCCGGTGACCCCAACGAGGCTCAGTGCGCTGCTGACAACGCTGCCTGCAAGGGCCAGAAATAAGTCCAAAGGGGCTAAAATACATGCCTTTCTCGACTTTAATACGGGATTTCAATTATGAAAAGGCTTGGAGAGCAATTTTGCTTCTCTATCCGGGAATACACCCGGTGAATATGCGGGTTGGGAATGAAAAAGGAATGGTCGATAATGGGTGAAGTCTGTTCGAATTCATGTCAAATATTTGCCTGCCTTTTCTCTACAGCTTTGTACAAAAATCATATCTTATTCAATCCGCAATGAGGTTTCAAGTATGAAGTATGGAGCAGATATTCTTGATTCCGTGGAATATGTTGCAGTGTCGGTCTGTAACACCCATTAGAGAGAAGCGTACTCCGTACATACCCGTTGGCATAAGTTTAATCAAGTGCATGTTGGGCTTGCACTTTTTGGACGAAGGGATCCACCTACAGAAACGTTGAGCACCCCTTTGTGGTTGAAGTGGGTCAGAGAGTCCGAGTCGTCAGGTGGTGATCTTAGCTAATATCATGTTGACTTTCCAAAAGTACTAGATAAATACTACTAGTAAAAGCCTCACCTAGTGGACGGGTAGATGCAGTGGTTGGGCCTACGTGGGTAAGGTATATCCTGGCGCCAAACCTATAACATTCCAACTTGAAGGTTCCATGAAAAACAATCCCCCATCTATATACATCTACTTCAGTGATATCTATATACATCTTATTTTCTCAGGCTGCTATTTGATTACGCATTGTTGGCGCAGGAAAAACTGGCACTCCCGGGGTTGTCGTGGATGGCTTTACCAGAGCTATAAAGGCCAAGAACGCACTATAAAAAATATTGTCAGTGGGCTATCACAGAAATTTACTACCGAGGAGAACTCACCAGAACAACTCCAACAGAGATAGCAAAGAAGTTGAGTAGAGTATGAATAGTCTTCTTAGGAGAAGCAAACCATAAACCTTGGTCCATATGCAAGCCAAAGATGCCAGTAAACCCGAAGGTAAACCAACTACCGAAAAGCGCAGTCTGTTTCAGGCGTCAGCAGTGGAAGTAAAAATATATATATATACCAGGAAATTGAGAACTAACAATCAGGCTTAAAAGGTTGTTAAAAACAGGAATTGCTTCCGCAATAACCCAAGCAACCAGCCAAAGCACCGCGGCAATGCCAACCCAAGAGCCAACAGCTGCGAAGTCTCGCTTGTGCATGCGGTCGGTGCCCGCAAACAGACGGATATAGATTGACTTGGCCGCTACGTGACTATTTATAACACCTGCTATGACAATCTAAACAAGGATTTAGTAAAGCATCGCCAAGAAAATGTAGTATGCAATAAAACTTACCGTAGGAAGGGCAACACCATATGCTATCCGAGAGATCAAAGGACCAGCTGAGCCTAGTGCTGGAGATGTGACGTCGGCACCTGCAAATCGGTATATCACAACTGCTGCAACGATATAAAGAGTCATATCCACGGTTTGTAGAAGGGCGAGAGCTTTGGGAAAGTCCTTAGGATCTTTGAGTTCGGCGATAAAGGTGAAAAAAGTATTGTGGCTGACTGTTTGATATTAGAAGTGGCTCTAGAAAAGTATTTTTTGTTGCAAAGATAGGACATTACCGTAAGAGAAAGCAATATTAGCCGCGGCTGTGAAACCGGTGACCAGGTTTGTCTCTACTGTGGGATGGACGATTGCTTCAGGATTCTGAATACCCACGGCAACCATGCAAATCATAACGGCCGAGAAAATGCTAACGAAAGCTACAAAGGTACGAGAATTAGCCACACCTATTCATGACGATGGGAAATGAGACAGTAAAGGGAGAAAGCTCACAAACAAGTGAAAACCACGAAACTTTTTCCAGTGTTCGTGGCAAGGACAAAATACAGGAAATGATCATTCCCACAATACCAAAAACAATTGAGCAAGTTGCATGGTTTGTGATTGTATTGAGTGCCACGGTAAATGTGAGAATGTGGCTGGCCATGATAAATACGAGGAAGAGCAGCTGGGCAGTTCCAAATAACTCATATCCAAAGCGGCCCATCAAGACCTCGCCTGCATCGGCCATGCTAGAAATGTGAGGATGTCTCTCCTTGAATTTCCCAATAAGATATCCGGTATATGTTGCTAGAAGGCCCATGCCAATAAGCACAACAAGAGCTGGAGCAAGGCCCATACCTGCCACAGCAGCTGGAAGAGATAATATGCCCAGGGAGATAGTTTCTGACACCATGAGCAGGCCACCTTGCCTGGATTATACGATCAGGAATTAGCCGTTGAAAATCGATCGGATCCCAGAAAGGCTCGACAATAACATACCACCACTTTAAGACTTTGTACTTAACCTCTGCATTTTCCTCATCACCGAATGCATCTTGTCGTTGCGGTGTAGGGTCGGGCTTCTTTTCGGCATCGAAAGCGTCAGGATTAGCCCATGCCTGATTTGTGTCGATGTTGGTGGGCTCAATATCCACAATCTGAGGCCTCGTTGTGGTCGTCATCTTCATGTTTCACTCGAAGGATCAGGAAACAAAAAATTGTTGCTCAAACCAAGGACCAGAAAATGCTATGTTGCCAACGCAAAAGTAGCAAGGGTGAAGGCGAAATGAAAGTATAGAATAAATCACACAGAAGACATTCCGGGGGAAATTGATGAACGCAGCCCCGGACCCATTTTTGCGGGGGGGCTTAACAGTCTCCTTCCATTTCGGTAAGTCGAATAGTTTCACCCTGATTGTGTGGGAGTAGGAGGCCAAACAGGGTGGATCGTGGGTGCTAGTTTCGCCCAGTAAAACTAGGTCGAAGCTGGGTAAAGCAAGTACCCATGGCGGCAATACGGCAGAAAGCTTCTGTTGGTGTAGGGAAAGGCATGCCTGTTCAGAGGTAGATAAGGCCACTTTTATCGTATCCTGCGTAGTCCGACGCCTTTTGGGAAGTTTAGGCTTATCGCCTGGGACGCGATTAGGGCTTCCTTACGTGGGGGACTGGACTGGCATATATCAAAATGTTTTGGCAGCAGCATGCCAAATTTTAATACCTAGTTATTGCACTTATTTCAATTACCCCAGCCTCGTCCCCAGATTCCTCATTTTTTTCGAGTTACGTGACACAGCACGGAATCTGGGGCATCGCTCCGCAGCCCCAGTTCTCGGAAAGGCTTCCCGTTTTCGGAGTCGCCTTCCCGCTAGAACTTGAACGTCATGAGCTTGAGGGTCACTCCATTTAAGGATCTCGGTATAGAAGATCCTGCTTTCTAAAGAACGTAAAATTTTACAATTGAACCCATTGATCTAGCCTTAGTACTGGACTGCCAATGGACGGTTTCGAGAGGTCGTACTAGTACTACTAGACTGTAGTATATATACGAGTCGGGCACCTGAGCAAGATTTTGGGAACACCTGTGGACCCTATACTACTACTAGTAATAGTAAGCCCTGGAATACTAACATTGGAAGATAGTATTGAGGACAAGGAAGGTTCCAATTACGCATCGGAGCAAATTGCTAACTTGGATAATACTACTATTTACTAGGCACTAGTAGTATTAGAGGCAGTCTGTGGTAAGGCATTGAAAGTACAGACTTGGGCACCACTGGTATCGGAGTCACTAACAGGCAAGACATCCCGATCGTGTGTCACGGTGTTCTCAGATTGTTAGACAAGGTGGAACTTCAATGAAGACTAGATGATATGTGTACCAACTATGATTTAATCTCTCTAGTAGAAATGTCTTCTCGAAATGAGATCAAGTCCTTGAATGAGATATTGCGGCATGAAAAATGATAAGGCAATCGAAAGAATATTCCTTTTCGACGACCATGTTCACCAGTAGGACTACAATCTTGGGGTCCTAGCTTTAGACCTGTAAACATAGGCTATGAATCAACTTCGCGAAGCTAGATGTGCAGTGGTGACTCCATAGGTTGCAATAGCCTGAGAGAGGTTCAATATATCCGCAGTGTTTTCGAGTCCTTCACACATCTCGCTGATCTGCTCCTTCTAATTCTTCAATGATATGATCCCCGACAGGTTCACGACTCCCTTGTCTCTATTATATGCCTCAGAAACTTCCCCCAATACCTGCATAGCACTGGCAATAATACCTTGCAGGTGGTTATAGCGGAGTGGTAGAGTTAAGGTTCATATTCTAGGGATATCTTCAGGCCGGTAATCCCGATAATTCGGGTGCATCACAAAAGCTAACGGGCACTACCCCTTACTTCGGAGTCCGGCCTTGATCCAACCTTGCTCCAGCCCACATGAGTAGGATGACGCATTGGGAGTGACATCGGGCATGAAGAATTGCGAGGGGGCGAAAGAGTGGATTGGGGTTGGAAGGGGCGCATTTATATGCGCCTTTGCCTGATGGTTCGCATCGATTGTTGAACTATATTTGGTGGAGGCGTTCTTGGAAATCATTGTGGCGCCGCGGGGCTGGTCGGCTCATGGGCCGAAGGTCAGCTTGGTGATGGATTGTTATCGTAGTGCTTGTGCATAAGTATTTCTACATATGATCAGTAATACCGTAGATTTAGAGATCGAAATGAGATCCAAATGTCCGAGTCCCGAGGTGCGGGTATGTTCTTAGTCCGTATGCTGGTGATGACTGTTTAGTTGGCTTAAAATTCAGGTTACAAGGCTGTAATGTGACTTGTCTTCGAAGTCTCTACTTAGTGAATCTCTGGCCATTTTCCTGAATTCTAATCACTATCGAAATTATATACTGCCAGTGGTCGACGTGGGAGGCCGAGGGTTTCAAAGTTTGCCAAAGCAATGCCAATGCATTCTGGCCAAGCACCCCGTCAGGTTATAGTTCTTCTCGATATCCTGCCATATTGCTCAATATGTAGATATCTATTCCCCGATAGCCATACAGATAATACGTCTTTCTCGTAAACAAACAAACCACCCATCTAGGATATCTATCCGCTTGCATCCTATGGTTGACGTCAAAATGCCAACCGCGTGTCAATCTGGCAAAGTGGGTCCCCTTGACAAGAGAACTTGGTTGAGCCAGGGCATGGCAGGGACTAGACTGCCGCGATCGGGAATTTTATTTGGAGCTAGATGGATGATATTCGGCATCTGAAACACCATGGTTCGAGGCCAGCTTTTTCTTCCCAAGCCGAGAATCGGTGGGCCCCTGGTCATTGCGGAGCGGCGAGGACCCGGTCTTGCCGGACAGTGTCCGCAAAAGCCCGCCTAGGAGTAATTGGGTCGTTTAATTATGACCGCTATGATTATTGATCTGTGAAGGTTTGCGGGTGAGTACGAGTACAAGTATCTTTGCGGGTGTTCTCTTCTACGCGGTTCCCCAATGGATGGTTAGACATCGATGGCGGGCAACATGAGTATCAGGTCCATGGAAAAGGTTTAAGATGGCGCCGAGTGTACAGGAATATCTGCTTATGCCACCATAAAACGAAGCACGGAGTGGTTCAGCATGGTCAGATGTTCTTTCGCATGTTAGCTGATAACGAAGTGGAGCCAAGTTGGACGCCGTTAGATCCTTCATCTCGTGGTACGGCTATGGGTTGACACAAGCCAAATAGGAGACCGATAGAGTTGGAGCATACATATTGTACAAGGCTTATGGATATGGTTAGGGTTTGATTTGACCCAAGCTCCAGGATCCATACTTCGTGCATCGTTGTTTCATGATGCCCGCGGGGCGGCGTCGAGACGGCCGTTTTTAATCACGAACCTGTCGATCATGCGCCAGCCAGCCTCGAACTGGTACGAGCTTCCTTGGCCTGGACTGGGAGCCCCGTCGGGCGAGGCTTGCATGGCGCCGAACAGTCTGGAGCTGAATGGGATCGGAATGGGTGGTCGTACGATTACGCTCAATTTTGGGAATGGACCATGTGAAGGGTGAAGTGGCTGCTATGGGATCGACAAGGGGATTCAGAGCGACCAAAACGCAATTCGGAGGACTCTCTCTCATTGCACGAATACTCTGTACGTTATGCAGAGCCTATCGTACTCGTCGGAACCTTGTTGGGCGGCGGTCTTGGTCTCGGTCTTGTTCTCCATGAAATTTCTCTGATATGGATCTCCCCATTGAAATGGCTGGTCGGCTCAGCTGGGCCGTCCACATTGCGTGTCGAGCTTGGACTGGACGGTGGAGCCAGATGACAGGAGAAACTGCCGTATTGGTCTGACTGGCCCGTCTCCTTGAGTTGGAGTCTCCATCAGGGTAGAGAGAGGGCAGCGATCGACAGAAACCAAGTCCGGATGGCTGCGCGCCTGGGCAGCCGAGCCAAATCAAATTAAAATGAGAAGATCGAAAATCCCTTGAACGTGGACAGGTGGAAATTGGGGGGGTTCATCCCGGGCAGCCCCATCAGGGTGATAACCTAAAGGTGCATTTGAAACGAACAGCCCCTGAGGCTAGACCGAGGTCGGTACGGAGTGTACAGGTAGGCAGTGATCAGGAGTAGAGTTACGGAGTAGACAGAAAAAGATTCAACTGGAGAACGGAGTACTAGTACTCCGTATACTCGTACATAGGTCAAGAAGAAGTGAAGTGGAGAAGACAACGTGGTACTCCGCCGGAAAAGAAAAGAAAATAAAGAAACCCATGGTTGAACTGCGGCAGGTACGGGAGAGGAGAGGAGGAAGGTACGACTACTCTTTGTGATCTTGACCATCTCGGCTTTGACTACGGAGTATCTTGACCACTCTGGAACTTCCACAATACACACTTCCACTTCACTACCACTACCACTACCACTACCACTACCACCAGGTCTACTTGGTCTACTTGTCGCCCCTGACCGCATCTGCAAGGCCTCGCTTGCCCGGTCTCCACCAAAAACAGAGCAACACACCGAATCCTCCTTCATCTTAATCGGGGCTAAACCGCCTGCAGATTAGTTCGTGCACGGTCTTCTCCAGACGTTGCGCTTTTTACACCCTTGATCCCCCTTCTCCTCCAGGGGTTTATTCAAGATATTGTGTTGGGGGGTACACTGTCTGATCTCTTCAGGTGCGTCGCCTCAATCTCGTGTTTCAATGCGCCCGCAACTCCCGCACTTCATTCGTTGCCCGACCGATTGACTTTCCCAACTCCCGCCCTCACCAAAAATTAAAAGGGGTTACTAACAATCGCGGCCTCCAATTTAGACCACACCTTGATCTTGTTCACGCCTCATGACCGCGAACCCTTCACTCGGATAATTTCTACAGTCCTCTCCCCCTTTTCCCCCACGCAACGTGGTTTCGACAAGGGCGATGACGGCCTCACCGCCAGCCTCACCAACGGGGACCGCCCCGCGGCCCATCAGCGCGGTGATGCGCACGCCGCGCAGCAATAGTCGCATGAGTATGAGTAGTCGGCAGGGTGGAAGCCGGGCCTCGGACGAAGATGGCAAGACCGCCGTCAAAGTCGGTATGTGGTCTCTGTTTCAAGATGTGATACGCGCGCATCGCTTTCAATAGTCATACCCCCCCAAATCGATGGAAATAATGGAATGTACGCGGAGAATAGATCACTAACATCCCCGATATCTTAGCTGTCCGAGTGCGACCTCCTCTGAAACCCACCGATCCCGGATACGAATTGATTCCGCAACGATTCCAACGCTCCATGGTTCACGTCACGGCCCCGACCAGTTTGGCCGTCGATGTGCCGCAAGGCCGCAAGCTCTTCGTTTTCGATCGCGTATTCCCTGAAACCGTTGACCAAGATGGTGTTTGGGAATATCTGAATGACAGCGTAAGCTCGTTCGTCCAGGGATATAATGTTTCCCTTCTTGCCTACGGTCAATCCGGTGCCGGAAAATCCTATACCATGGGTACCTCGGGCCCTAGTGAGCAAAGTCAAGCAGAGGCAATGGGTATGTTCGACTCGAATGATGTATAATACGACAGCGAGAGAACCAGCATACTAACTATGCGCAATCTCTAGGTATTATTCCCCGTGCTGCGCAAGCTTTGTTCGAGAAGCTCGATGGCCCCTCCAAACACACCCGCAATGGCTCAAGTTCAACTGGTCTGCGGACCCCTCAAAGATACTCCATGAGTTCCGCCGCTAGCTTTGGGAAACTGAACCTGGAGAAGAACTGGCAGCTCAAGGCGACTTATGTCGAGGTATGAAGATTTCATACTCCACCATCCGTTGGGAATTTTCTAATACTCGGTTTGCAGATCTATAACGAACATCTCCGCGATCTGCTTCTTCCCGAATCCACTGGGAGCAGTGACCGCAGCAACGTTTCAATTCGCGAAGATACCAAAGGGCGCATCCTTCTCACAGGCCTCCACCAGGTCAATATTAACTGCTTTGATGATCTGATCGGTGCCCTGAACTTCGGCTCCACTATTCGCCAAACCGATTCCACCGCGATCAACGCCAAATCCTCCCGCTCGCATGCTGTTTTTAGCTTGAATCTCGTCCAGCGGAAGTCTAGTGGTGTGCAAGCAACTTCTTCTCCGAAAGAAAAGCGCATGTCTATGCCTGTTGATTCCTTCTCAGGCGGTGATTCCATCACTGTTGAAAGCAAGCTCCACTTCGTCGATCTGGCTGGTAGTGAGCGTTTGAAGAACACCGGTGCCTCTGGTGAGCGCGCAAAGGAGGGTATCTCGATCAATGCTGGTCTCGCGGCTCTCGGAAAAGTCATTTCGCAGCTTTCTTCTCGCCAGTCCGGCTCTCATGTTTCGTACCGTGACTCAAAACTCACCCGTCTTCTCCAGGATTCACTGGGCGGCAACGCTTATACCTACATGATCGCCTGTGTGACCCCTGCTGAGTTCCACTTGAGCGAAACTCTCAATACTGTTTCATACGCCCAGCGCGCTCGTGCTATCCAGAGCAAGCCCCGAATCCAACAAGTTGCCGACGAGGGGGACAAACATGCTTTGATCGAACGCTTGAAAGCCGAGGTTGCATTCCTTCGACAACAGATCCGCAATTCAGAGGGATCAGAACGCCGCGACACAACCTCAACTGACCGCAGCGACCGCAAGAACGAGCGAGAGATTCAGCTGCAAAACCAACTTCTCGACGTCCAAGAGAGCTATAATGCCCTCAGCCAGCGCCATACCAAGCTGATTTCTCATCTGGCCGACGATAACCAGGCCGCCAACGGCGAGGTTGATGATACCACTGTTGATGGAAAGATGTCCATTGAGCGAATGCAGCGATCGCGCTCCTTCGCCGAGTCTGTGGAGCAGGTGGTTCTCGAATACGAGAAAACCATCCAAGCCCTCGAGTCCTCCTTGTCTGACACGCGATCCTCTCTAGCAACTACTGAAAGCACTTTGCTTGAGCGAGAGACTAAATGTACTTATGTTGAGACTGTTAACGCACAGTTGCAGTCCCGCATTCAAAAATTCTTAGATCGGGAGGTGGGCACTGAGACCTACCTCCATGAACTGGAGTCTAAGCTCGATGGTGCCTCTACCGGAGAGGAGAAACATGCGGCTATCGTGGCCGAGCTGCGCAAGGAGATCAGCCGCGCACGTGAAAATGAAACTAGCTGCGAGGAATACATCTCAACATTGGAGGACCGCCTGGCCGAATCTGACCAAGACATGGAGCTAATGCAGCGCGAGGTCATCCGCCTCGAGCATGTCATTCAGCGCCAGAGAGGCCTTGGGCAGCTGGATAATCTGCTTCAGGACCTTGATTCGCGCCACCACAATGCTGACGAACAGCCCGAAGCCCCCAACGGTGTCAATTCTTCCTATGCTCCCGTTCCTGCTAAGACTCAGTTCCACCGACACACCCCATCCCTGGATGTTCTGAACGAAGCCGTTGAAGTAGCCATCCCCGAGTCCGATGAGGATCTTGGCGAGCCGATTATTGAGGTTGACGAGGAATCGGTAGCCGAAGTTGAGCAGCCCGCCAGCGAGACCAGCGATGACCTGAGAGTCTTGGAGAATGTCACCAGCAAATTGGAGGCCCGTCGCTCGGAGGCTCTACGTGAAGACCCTGTTACTAGCCCTGCCCAATCTCAGTTTGTTGCCGACAAGCTTGAGACTGTTACCCAGGAGCTTTTCGACTTGCGCCTCTCCCATGAAGGTGCTCTTGGGGACTATGAGTTGCTTGAATCAAAGTACGAAGAGGCCATGAAGGAACTGGCTGCGCTGCGCCAGGACAAGCTTGATGAAACACTTCATCCGGCCCCGAGTGTCCAGAACGAGGTCTCCCGCCCCGTTTCTTTTTTAGAGGATGTAAAGGCTCCGAACGCCAAGTCTGGAGCACAACATTCATTCTCGCAATCGCTCTCCTCGGAATTATCCTCGGCGAGGGATCGACTGCATTGCGCGAATCATCTGATGACTCGAAACTTGAGAACCCAGAGACTCCAGTCACCCCGATGGCACCTTCCACCATCGCGCCATCTGACGCTGAGGACCTGGACAGGATGCGCAAGGTTCTTGCCGAGCATCAGGAGGGCACGGATTTGATGACTCAGAAGTATGGTCAGCTCCAGACTGAGCATGAGGAGATTCTTCTACTTGTTGAAAAGCTTAAGGCCGAGGCCGAGGCACAGCGCGCTAAGACAAGCTCCCCTACCACTCCTGGCTTCAAGATGATCCGCCGCATGACAAGCCAAAATCTTCTCTCCGGCGTGGACCGTGCTCACCGTTCTCTGACATCGCTGCGTACCATTGCGAATGAGGAGTTCTCCAGCAAGCCGGAGACGCTACAAAACTTCGAGGTTCACCTGGATGCGACTATGCACGAACTGGCCACCCGCATGGAGCGACTGCAGTCACTCGAAGCTGAAAACCAGAGCGTGAAGAAGGAAATGGAGATGAAGTCCACTATCATTTCCGGCCTGACCCGAGAGCGCTCGAGTTTGCAAGGTGGCTCCTCTGTGGACATGGGTATGGTCGGCCAATTACGTGATCAGATCATTGCCCAGGAGAACCAAATCAATGAGCTTAAGCAAGCGCATGAAGCTCGCGAGAAGCAGTTGTTGTTCGAGATGGAGACCCTTGAGGGTCTTCTAAAGAGCCAAGAGTCTGCCACTAAGGCCATGGATGCTGGCGCGGAAGAGCAAGACAAGAAGATTGACGCTCTGGAAGGGGAACTTTCCGAGTGGAAGGGCAAGCACCAAAATGCCCTTACATCTCTGCAGTCGTCTGAGACACAGCTCTCGACAACTCTAGCCGAACTTGAGACTGCCCTGGCTTCTGTAGAAGCAATGCGCTCTGAGCGCGCTGCTGCGGATGGCTCTTCCGACAGGGAAGCTGCTGCACAGGCCCTTGAGTCTGAACGATTCAAGCAACAGGAGCTTGTGGAAAAGCTGAAGAACGACATTGACCAGCATCAATCCACCATCACCGCCCAGATCGCTACTATTGCTGGCTTGGAGCAATCACACGCCGACGCTCAAAAGCAACTATCTGCAGCTAAGGAGAGCGGCAGCGGCTCGGCAGACTCCCAGCAGGCCCGAGTTGCGGAGCTTGAAGAGCATATCTCTATCCACAAGTCGGTCATTGATACCCACAAATCTGACCTCGAATCCCTGCAGAGCTCCCATGCCACGGAACTGACAGAGTTGGAGGAACGAACCAAGGCTGCGGTTCTGGCTGAGCACGAGTCTCGCATCGCCGAGAAGGATGCCGAGCATGATAGGTCAATGGCGGCTTTGCAGAAGGACATTGCTGACTCGCGCGATGAATTGGTCAAGCTCATCGGATCCGTCTCAACTCTGCTCAGCACGGATGTTACTGCCGAGAATATGACTGACCAGATTCAAGATGTTCTGGCCCAGAAACAGCATTTCTCTGAGAAGTACGCGGAGTTGATGGACACTAATGAGGATCTTCGCAAGCAAATTGAAAATGTAAATGTCGAGGAGTTGACAAAGAAGAGCTCCACCCAGGATGCCAAGGTTAACGAGCTGGCTCTCTTGGTCGCAACACTGGAGGACACTCTTCGTCAAAAGGACGAGCAGGTCAAGAAGAAGGAGGCGCTAGTTGATGAGATCACTCTCGAGAAGGAGAAGAGCGTTCGCTTGGTCGAGGAACTCGAGGAGCAGATTACCAACAGCTTTGACCAACACC
Organism: Penicillium cosmopolitanum; assembly: GCF_028827165.1. Lineage (NCBI taxonomy): Eukaryota > Fungi > Ascomycota > Eurotiomycetes > Eurotiales > Aspergillaceae > Penicillium > Penicillium cosmopolitanum. The sequence continues at coordinate 2,792,651 of NW_026622676.1, read as the reverse complement.
ACAACCGTCTCTCGGTTATTCAGCAAGAGCGCGATCAGGTCCTGGAGGATACCAAGGCTAGAGTCGTTGTTCTTGAGAAGGAAATTGAGACCTACCAAGTGCGAATTGAGCAGCTGGAGCTTCAAATCAAGAACAGCGGATCTCAGGATGGTGCCCACGACCGAAGCAGTTCCCTCACTTCCAATCTTCGGAAGAGCTCATCTGCTGCGTCCCTGCCCTCTCCTCCTCCAGCTATCCCTCTCCCTCCGCTCCCCTCTATTGCCTCTGGCAGTGTCTCCCCACCCGGTTCTCGCCATGCCAGCAGGGAGCTGGTGAATGCCCAGCTCGTTGAGGACCAAGAAACTCGCATCCGGACGATTGAGAAGCACCTCTATGCTGAGAAGCAACTTACCGCTACCCTCGAGGAAGCTCTTGGTGACCTGGAAGCTCAAAGCAGCAAGGTCAAGACCGACTGCGAGGGCTGGAAGAAGAAGGCCTGGGGTCTTGAGGACGAACTGTCCACCCTTCGCAAGGAGCGTAACTCCGCCCGCCTTTCCCTTCAGGCCGTCGAAGAAGAGCGCAGTGCCCGCAAAGAGGCTGAGGCGGCGCGTGCCCAATTGGAAGAACGGATGAACGCCCTCAACAAGAAAAAGAAGAAGAGCACCCTCAACTGCTTCTAAAACCCTTCTTTTCCTTGATCCTCCCTCACTATCTAAAAGCGCGTTTATTACGCCTGTCGCTATCGGTTACGGATGTACACTTGATTGAATTTTCCCCCCTATCTTTGTTTCATACCCCCCTTATTCCCCTTCTTATCTCTCCCGTTATTAACTGATTTACGCCCCATATTACCCCAATCCCCTGTATTATGACATCTTGTTTATTTCACCGTCGATTCGAATCTTCGATACCTCTTTTTCCCTTCTTGCCCTGTGCTATAGTTTTGTTGGATACACATCCTCTTTTTGTTCTTTTTTACATGTTCTTGGTTTCTTGCTCGCGCATGAACCAAACCCCTCTATGATTTGGTAGTTTCTGAACACTTCTGGATACTATCTCCGTTGTACATTTTTCCGTTGGTTGGCTGTCTCTAGATTGGACAACCAATCCAAAACTTTTGCTGCCAGGGTGCCTTTCCCACCTAAACCCATTTTTACTTCTCTTCTTCCCATGTATCTTGTTTTATCCACTCGTTCATATTTTGATTGTGCCTGGAACATAGCTTTTATATTGAGTGCTATCAATTAGATGGCTTCTATCTAAGACAACTTAAAGATAGCGTGCTGCTTGAAAACTGGGCCATCCAATACTAGGAGTAGCATAGTACTGTTTGATTGCGATCTTGATTTCAATATCTGGTTCATTATGTGGCCGCTGGCTCGCTCTATAGTTTCCACTTCCAAGCTTTTCCCGATGAGGCTTCGATTCTTACCCAAAGGGTCGCCATGCTTGCAGCAAAAAGCAAAACTCCCACGGTGATCGTAACTCTCTCGTAGTTCGACGAATCAGATAACGCCGACTGGCTAGACAATAACAGACCCGTCAATGGCGTACCTAGTAGCGCGCCAATACCTCGAATAAGATACAGCGCCCCATTAACCGAAGTAAAATGCTGGACGCCAAAAAGTTCAATCAAGCTAGCAGGAACAGCGAAATATACGCAGCACCGAACGAGCCGTATGATATCGCGAAGATGATAAACAGGACATCGGCGGCCGTATGGGGCACGGTATTATCGACAAAGGTTGAAGGTAACCAGAATGCAAACACGACAACCGAGCTGATAATAGTCGTCAAGAAGAGCACGTTCAAACGACCAAATTTATCAGCTGCGTATCCGATCACAATTCGCGAAACGAAATTAGCCGCGTTGCTGATTGTGATAAAATTATCCGCCATACTACTGCTATAACCCAGAGACTGTGCGAAAGCCGCATAGAAGAACAAAGGCGTGGAGTAACCCGCCGACTGCAGAAAACACCCCAAAGCCTGTGCGACGAATTTCTTCGTTTTGGCCACTTCCCAGTCAATCAGTGGTACCTTGATCCATCCGGTCATCTTCGATAACCCGGCTATCTGGCCAGAAACTTTGTTCTTAAATTTTGGCTCCCAGCCTAGCGTACAGCCAGAAAGAGGTACGAAGAAAATCACTAAGCAGCCGGAGATACGCAATGCATTGCGGAATCCAATGTGTGAGGTAATGGCGCGCAGCACAGGTGGCCAGATCATACCACCACAAGCAGAACCGGAGATAACGATACCCATAGCCAGACCGCGACGCTTGTCAAACCATGTCGGGACAACGGACATGGTGGGGACATATGCCATGCACGTCCCCAGGCCGACGAGGAGGCCCTGCGTCAGGGCAAATTCCCAGACATACTGGCTCAGACTGGCGAGAATGCACCCGAGGCCGAAGACAAGCCCGCCGGACATGATGACGGGCTGGGGGCCGTAAAGTTTCGCCCATGTCATGACGAAGGGGCCGCCCATGGACATGATTGCGATTGATAGGGTGCCGATTAAACTCAGGATTGATGACGAGGTCCCCGCGAAGGGTGAATCGGAGTCTTCTGCCATTTCTTCGTAGATGGCTTGGTACACGCCGTATGAGAAGATGATCGCGCATGTCATGAACATCGTCATGAACCCTGCCGCAACGATGAATACTTGACGGCTGTTTTCATTATTTGCGTTAGTATCGTAGAGAAGGTAGGGGTACTTTTTCTCCGCATACGCTCCCCCAGACGTTGTATCCTGCACAAGTGTGGATTGCAACCTAAAGCTTGGCAGGGTCTGAGTGGAACTTGGAGCAACGATTTCAGCGGTAAAGCTTACAGTTTGGCGGGCTTCTGGGGCGAATCATTTTCAATTTGTGAGGGAGTGGGTTGGGCGACCGGTTCACGATCAGCGATGCGGGCCGCCTCGTTCTTCGTCTCCTCTTCTCCCATGGCTGTGTTCAGGGGACCTAGTCTCCCACATGAGAATCAAGGACGAGGGGAGAAAAGTAAAGAACAAGAAAAGCTTTGTGTTGCCCAGGGCTGTTCCTTTACTCCAAGCGCAGTTGGAGATCTCGGATATCACGGCAATTTCTTTCCCCCTCCCAGTCTCCACAACCAGGCAAGTTAGGTTATCTGATCGAATTTCCCCGGATTGCCACGCGAGCCACACATGCATGAACTACGACGTATACCCCGTGCTATAAATGCAATATATTATTTCGTTTTTATATACTGAATCCACTTCGCTATCGGAATAAACGCAGTTTCTCAATGAACAGGGATTTTTCCTTGTCGTGAAATTTGGAGATTTGGAGAAATCCCGGCATAAGAAATACCCACCGGCAGATCTGCTGATACGCTCATCCGATCCTAGGATATTGGCTTACACAACCTTGCTATGGACTAATCTATCAGTATTCAAGTTCAATTAATAGAAATTAACCTATAGTTTATGGAGATGGGAATAACTTGGGAAGCTGATCAATATGTACTAGTAGGGCTCGGAGCTACTAATTGGTCTATCGAGACAAAGGCAGTATATAGTTCCACGGCTATGTATACCAGCCGTACAGATCTGATGATTTTGGCCAATAGGAGGAGGATTTGGATATCGTGCCCCCATTTCAAGTTTCAAAATCATCGAGTGGTCGGGATTTTAACTTATTGGCTCAGCCCTATGAGCCGTAATTTTCGAGGCCGAGCTGCAGCACACCCTCAGCTAGCTGCAACTGGGGCGGCATGGCTTCCGCCCTTTTTGATCTGCACAGAGGTATAAAATTGGTTACTTGTAAGAAGCACTGACTGCTCACTAGGTCTGCATAGTGCCGAAGTGCTGCACACTGGCAGTCAGAGCTTATCAGCTGCTCAGTAAACAGTCGTGCCTTTTGTAACCATTCAAAGATCGAACCTTGCGGCTCAGCACGTGAGTACCTGTACTTCCCATGTTGACGTCTTCTGAATAGTCATATTCTGTGTAATTATACCAGATTTACTAGGATATGAGGACATGTGAAATCAACGCCTTAAAATAGCTGCTTTTGGGGCCAGAAACGGCCCCCCTCCCGCACTCTTAGTCACCCCCCGACGACCAAGTTGGCGTCCGTTGGATACTTGCTCCTTCCCTGCGATTCTACCTGCTATTAAACGATGACAATGTCTGCTGATTTATTTCAGAAACTGCCACCCGAAGTCATACTTCTGATCGTCAAGGACACAGCAGACTTTGTTGGCCTTGACTCTCTTATGCATGCCTCAAAATGGATCGCTGATTTAATCTTACACCACCTTTTCGATATTACTGAGGAACTATTGGCATCATTTACCATGACTAGAGATGGAACGGAGAGTTTGTTCCTAATTTCTTGCTTGATAAACTCACCAGGACTCAAATTTTCAGATCTTGATGATCTTCAATCCAAATTTACGGAACTTTCCCTTGGGAATTTCAATGAGAAGACGATTTACAGAACTCTTCGACAGGGTGCCCATATCCAGCGTCTCGCTTGTGCATGTATCTCTAAACTTCGTGAAAACCTCGAAATTGGGTTGGAATCTGCCATGGATGCGGAGTGGGAACAAAACTTGTTCCCTGGTTGGCGACAACAGATGACAGCCGAGGCATCTTGGGTGGAAGAATTCCGTGTCTATAGGGCTCTATGGTGCTTACAAATTCTATCTGACATTTACCATGCTTCTGGCTCAGTAGCTTTGCAAGATGGCACTAGGGGTTGGGGATGGACATCGACAGAGAGAGAAAAACTTCCGACGTTCGCGTTTTCCGTGGACGCGAAACCAAATGAGCCCAATTGTGTTGCTGAAGCACTTAAGCATCTCGGAGCTTCTTGCGTTGTCCCATCAGACGACCCTGTTGATGCTTACATCATAGGGTCCGCATCACCACGATACCTTTCTCCCATATTCGAGTCTTTGCAAGTAAAAGGTCTGCAAAATTACCCTATTTGGACCCCACCAACCCCGCCCGGAAGGACGATGTTTGGCCATCCGAACAACCAATCCCTAGAGTCAGTTTGGGGCCGCAGTCCAAGATCTCTCTCCAGATCACCTGGGACGGCAGTATGGTTGAATCGATACCGTACACAGCGTCGTATAGTGCATCACCCCCCGTTGCGCAATGTGAAAACATGTCATCAAATGGGCCTATTTATATGGGATGACTGGAGACTGGTTTCTGTGGGCCTTGGAACCCCGAAAGGTAATAAGTCTAGGTTTCCTTCACCGGATTTCTCCCGGTGGTTTGAACCGGCGCCGCAAGATCCTCCACTTCGACAGTGTCCTTATATGCCCCTTGAGCACAGGTGGACTGCATTAGTGAAGACTCGGGTTTGAAATCGGCAGGAATATTTTTCCATTCGGTTGGAACTCCCCGCGGCTTGACCTTGCGCAAATTTATGTACGATTGATAATGTCATCTGATACCTTTACTGTTTCGGAAGATTCAGGCATAATGTATTAAAATCATGATATTTCAGAGGTCTACTCATATGGTTGTTCGCACCACTGGCATTAATGCCAGTGTATTCTCTGGTTAGCAAGCAGCTTTATCTGGAGCGCGGCAATAATCTCGCCGCACGGTTAACACCTGCCCTGTTCTCTTTTTATATGAGAAGGAAGCTGAATTCAGGGAGGGTGACTGTCCATGATGGGTGAGCGAAGGAGGAGGAAAAGTGCGGGCTGATAAGAACAGATCAAATGATTACCCTAATGGAAAATGCTAAAATGTTAATGAGGCCGTACGTCCTCTGGATTAGAGCAAAGTGGTGAATTTCATTAAGATTGAAGTTAGTAGAAAATAAGTATTGATTGTTTTTCGTGTTTTGCTCAAGCGGGCAGTTCTGTAAATAGCTGATATACCTTAAATCCCAGTGACACGCTATCACAATTCACAGCAGGAGGCCCCTCAGAGTTCAGAGTTCGTAATATAAATTCAAGTTCGATCTGCGAGTTGGGGGGGGAAGAGGGGGTCCAAGATCAAAATCGTGGTTAGACCCTGCACAACTTGACGCCATTTGAAACATTCTGGTTCAAAAGTATTTACCGGTTTCTCTTTCCTAACCAAAATCTAATAGTTTACACTCGATATAGTTATCTCACGCGGCCCCACTTTTCTATATCAGGGTAAGATCTCAGCAGCTACTACATACAGTTGCGTTGCAAAAGTTTGAAACCCCATGTTGACTGTTCTTGTCTCCGCCTTCTAATCGGGGACTAGATGCTTAGCTACTAGTTTACCATTAGTAGGCGGTAAATCATGGTGGGCAATATGGGGTTTCAAACTTTTGCTGTATAGATATGCCCGACAGCAGCTCCTTGATGAGTAAGCAGATCTGATGACGTCTCCCTCCAACGTGGCTTGATTGCAGCTTCGCAGCTCACCACGTCAGAAGTCTCCAAACACCACAGCCATGTCGGGTCTCGCGCCCTCTAATGTGGTGATCATTCACCCTGATCTAGGTATTGGTGGTGCAGAGCGATTGATCATCGACGTCGCGTTGGCCCTGCAAAATCGCGGTCACCGCGTGACAATCTATACCTCGCATTGCGACAAAAGCCATTGTTTTGAGGAAGCGCGCGATGGTACACTCGATGTACGCGTGCGCGGAAACACCATCTTCCCAGCACACGTATTTGGTCGCCTACACATCCTCATGGCTTCGTTGCGCCAGCTTCACCTCACCGCGTCACTCCTCTCCGAACTGGGGTCCAGAGACCAACCGAGCAGTTCAACGACAAAGAATGACCCCACTACCGACAACAACCATATTCAGGATGACATTTTCATAGTCGATCAGCTGCCCGCATGCGTTCCCATCTTGAAAACCTTCAGCCAACCTCGCAAATCCCGCACCCAGCGTATCCTCTTCTACTGCCATTTCCCCGACCAATTACTTGCGCGGCGCAATGAAGGTGGGTCGCTTCTTCGACTGGCGAAGGTTCTGTACAGATATCCCTTTGACTGGTTTGAGGGATGGGCACTCAGCGCGTCAGATCGGGTCGTTGCGAACTCCAATTTCTCACGGGGCGTTGTGCGGGATGTTTTTGGGCCCGACCTATTGGGAGATGTGGAAGTTGTCTATCCCTGTGTCGATACAGATGCGAAGATTACACCCGAGAAGACGGAAAGTGGCCCGCTTTGGGGCGGCAAGAAGATTCTGCTGAGCATTAATCGCTTCGAGCGCAAGAAGGACATGGCTTTGGCAGTTCGTGCCTATCACGGACTAGGCGCAGAGAAGCGAAAGGGGACGCGATTGGTAGTTGCTGGTGAGTTCAATTACCCCTTCACACCTGTCTTCCTTCACGTAAGCTTTCTAAACAACAATACCAGGCGGCTACGACAATCGTGTCCAGGAAAACGTTCAGTACCACCAGGAACTTGATGACCTTGCCACTGGCTTGGGATTACAAACCGCGACATCGAAGACTGTTGTCTCTGCCCTGTCTATTCCTGACGAAATCGATGTCCTCTTCCTTCTTTCCGTTCCCACTACTTTCAAAGATACCCTCCTCGCACAATCCAAACTCCTTCTCTACACCCCGATTAACGAACATTTTGGTATTGTTCCTGTTGAAGCGATGCATGCCGGGCTTCCTGTACTGGCATCGAACACTGGTGGGCCATTGGAAACGATCGTTGAGGGTGTTACGGGCTGGCTCCGAGATGCACATGCGATTGATGAGTGGACAGCGGTGATGGATAAAGTGCTCTATGGCATGAGTGAAAAAGAGGTTGAGGCAATGGCAGCCGCTGGTAAGGTCCGAGCCGAGAAGGAATTCTCCCTCACGGCCATGGGAGATCGTTTGGAAGAGGAAATCTCGACGATGTTGACTGCCAATCGGCGTCCCTTCCACGGGTGGCAGCAGGTGTTTGCTATGCTTGCTCTTCTCGGGTCGCTGTTTGCTCTGGCTGTGGCTCTCTTGCTTCGCGCTCTGTAATTTAATTCACCTTCCAATTTATACCCTTTTTCTCCTGTCCACTATTTCATTCCAATCAATTCAATTCTCCCTCATAATTGCATAGTTCCGACTTGCCGCATCGGTGTAGATCGGCGGGCCTCGATCACCTGACTTCGTGACGTCGCGTTCCTCCGCGTCGCCCACTTCGACGTTTCGACACATCTCATCATGCCCGAGGTCATTGACCTTATTTCCTCGGATCCGCCGTTGCCGGAAAAGCCGCGACCCCAAAATGAGCGGCAGACGACGCGTCCACTCCCTTCGCGAGGGTTATCCAACATAGGCACGGTTTCGTCTGATTCGATCGACGTTTCGCTATTTAATTACGACGACATATTCGACAAGCCAACCAAGAAGCGTCGAGTGAGCAATGAAAGGCGGTCGCCACTGCGAAAGACTACATCGACCAGTGAAACTACGATCCCCGACCGCGTTCCATCTTTCTTGTTCTCGGACGAGGATTTTGGCCTGCCCCCCTCGAACAACCCCGCCACACGACAACAGCCCGTCGGAAATGTCGAAGACTCGGATCCAATTACCTGGAATTCCTCTCAACCTCTGCCACTGCCAAAATCGAAACTGCCTGCTCGATCACGAGGTGCAGTTTGCGAGTTCTCCGATATAATAACCTTGGATGGAGAAGATGATCTGAAGCCGCAATGCAAAGATGCGTCCCGTGTTGGTAGGCTGGAGGAAGTAGAGGAATTCAGTGATCCGTTTGCTGGGCTGCCGGAATTTACAGATGTAACGGAGTTCCAGGAAACGGAAACGGGAACATCCGGTTCTACTGGTGTATTTTCCAGCAAAACCGCTGTGCTGTTGTCAAACCTGAGCACCACCAGCAAACGAAGTGGAACCGTATCCCACCAAAAGACAGGCCCGCGATCTCGAAAACCAAAGAACGACGATATGATGGGCCTAGATCTATCTGACGATATGGGGGAGCCAGCGCAACCGAAACGCCCTGCCAAAAAGACGAGCAAGCTTACAACTCAAGAGAAAGAGGCAAAAGCAAAAGCTAGGGCGGATGCTAAAGTACAGCGAGAGCTGGAGAAAGAAATTGAAAAGGACAGAAAGAAACAGCTCAAGGAAGACAAGGCAAAGCAAAAACAGCTGGAAGCCGACATCTCGGAGGTCAACAAGCTGAAGGTGGATAAGAAGGACTCCACACCGGAGATGATTCTTGATATGGCCTCATCATTCGAGAAAGGTGCCGTGGGAAATCAGACAATTGAGTTCATGAAACGGCTCGGGGTTGATCATCATTTCTTTACTGGCCCCATTCCGCATATGGTCAAATGGCGCCGGAAGATGAATGCCCGATTCAACGAGGATGCTGGTCACTGGGAACCCTGTCCGTTTTACATCCAGGATGAGAAACATGTCCTATGCTTGGTACCGGCGCAGGATTTTGTGGATATGGTCATTCCGTCCCCGGATGGCGAAGAAAGAGAATCATTGGAACTTCATGTTCTCAAGATCAAAAGTGCCCACCCAGAATGTACAGTCATTTACCTGATTGAGGGTCTCATGGGCTGGATGCGCAAGAATCGAAACTCACGGAATCGAGCATACCAAGCGGAAGTACTTCGACAATACGAGCCAACCAGTACCCAAACCTCAACTGCATCCTCTCGTGGTCGGAAAAAGAAAAACAAACCCGAGACCACCCCACCAGTCGATGATGACACCATTGAGGATGCCCTTTTGGAGCTGCAGGTAACCCATGCGTCTCTCATCCATCACACCAACACGCCGTCCGAATCGGCCGAATGGATCAAGAATTTTACCGAACATATCTCAACCATTCCGTATCGACAGCAGCGATCCAACGGAAACGATGCTGCATTCTGCATGGATGTGGGCCAGGTCAAGACGGGCGAAGATAAGCAGGATACCTTCGTTAAAATGCTTCAAGAGGTGAACCGTGTCACTGCTCCTATGGCTTATGGTATTGCGGGGCAGTACCCTAGCGTAACCGACCTGGTTAGAAACATGCGGACGCGCGGGCCCACGATGCTCGAGAATGTCATGGTATGTCCCCTATTTTCCCCCTCTTCCTTGCTTTTGATTTCATGCACCCCTATTACGTTGATTCGACCATCACGCTGCTCATAAGCTCTGGAATATCGCTGACATGTCCTAGAAATCCGCTAACAAGAACGGCGGCACCACCAACTCCCGTGTCGGCCCCGCAGCCAGTAAGCGGCTGTACAAAGTATTTACAGGTCTTGATCCCACATCAACAGACGTCTAGCCACTTGAAGGCTAGTACCATAGACCCTTCATCCCGGGTCCATTCGGGCTAGAAACAATTTGGTGCACGAAGTTCATTTCATACTCCCAACGGAGGAGATAGAAGTTGATCAGCATGAATATCATGATACACGTCCCCAATATGCAAATATGGCCTTCCGCGCCCTTCCCTGTCTCTTTCTCTCTCTCTCTTTAAAAACACGTCCTCCGTATTCAATTGCCGGTAATGATGTTGCCTTCGGACCGATCATCGGGATTGTGGAGCCCGTGATCCATTTGATCCATTTTTCGTCGCCAGGCCCGGCGCGATTTGCCGAGCAGTCGCCACCAAATCCCCTAAATCCCCTGGCAAAGCTTAGCCGGCCTCTTAGGGCTGTAAGGCTGAACTAGCGTAATGAACCGCTGGTCCCGCGCAAAATAGCTCCGCGAATACTCCGTACACAAGCAGGTATTGTGCGGCAGGGAGAGAAAAGCGAAGTGGGACCATGGCTGGTCGTCAGCCCGAGCTATTCTGAGATTTTCCGCCCTCTCCTCTCGCTTGATTATCAGATTGATTTGATCGATTTGATTGATAAAGTTTCCACCATCCCCATCACTCGTTTTTCTGGGATAGAGTTTCATTTTTTTCTTCCTGTTAAAATGCTCTTTGAGAGATGGGGCGTGAGCCCGATGTTGTTCTTTTCGACGACTTTGTTGGTTGTCTCGGCTTTCAACTATGGGTTCAGTGATCAGGCTTTTGCTTCGTGTCAGGCGATGGACTCGTTCACTCGTCAATTCGGTGCTTATGATGAATCGACAGGAGAATGGGCATTGGAGCCTTTGTTCACGTCTCTCTATAATAGTGTCAAAGCCGGTGGTCAAATTATCGGTTAGTGCTCCAGCTCTCCTTTCTCACAGGGTTCTTATCTCAGATCTAACTATCTTCCAGGTGTTTTTCTCGGTGGATGGGTGAGCAATACATATGGTCGTCGAATGTGTGTTTTTGTTATGAGCATCTATGCTTTGGGCAGTGCTTCTGTTGTAATCAGTTCTACGACACAAGCCCAGATCCAGGCTGGTCGAGCCTTGCACTGTAAGTCTACAATTCATGACCCGACTAGTCGAGGCGAGACTGACTCTTTTATCCTATAGACATCTATCTAGGCATGCAATTGGCCGTTATCCCAACAACTCTGTCTGAAATCGCTCCGGCCAGAAACCGTGGTGGAGTTAGTGTGTTATACTGGTTGGCCATCAAGGTCGGAGGTCTCATCGTGACATCTATCACACGAGGAACCAAGACCATCGAGTCAAACGCCGCCTGGAGAATTCCATTCGGACTATTGCTCGTCGTTCCATCGATTGTGATCTGTCTCGTGTGGTTCATTGCCGAGTCACCTCGCTGGCTACTTCTCCGTGACCGGGAGCCCGAGGCATTTGAGGCTCTCAGAAAGCTCAAGCCTAAGAACATTCCCGAGGAAGAACTCCGAACTGAATTCGATCTCCTCTCCTTGAAGGTCTCCGAGCAGCTACAGAAGAAGAGCTTCAGTGATCTATTCACGAAACCCAACCGCCTGCGCACATTTGTCGTCGTGATGTCAAACTTTTTCCAGCAGGCTACCGGTCAAGCTTTTGCTTCGCAGTACGGAACTCTCTTCGTGAAGCAGCTGAAGTCAATCAACCCATTCAGTGTCACGCTTGGTACTAATGCTGTTGATATCGGTGCCATTATCATTTCGGCCTCTCTGATTGATGTTGTCGGTCGAAGGTACGATTAGTCCAACCATTTCCTCATTTTATTTACACGGCATACTGACTCCGAATCTAGGGCCCTGTTCCACATAAGTTCCATCTTCCAGACTGGAGCTCTCATGACTATGGGTGGTCTCGGAACAGCGGATGCGAGCAACACATCCGCCAAACAAGGAATCGTGGCCATGCTTATGATCTTCAGCTTCAGCTGGTCTCTTGGCTGGGCACCTCTTACATATGTAATTGGCGCGGAGCTACCTTCCTCGCCTTTGCGAGAAATGACTCTTCAAATTGCGTATTTCGTGAAATTGATCACCGAGTAAGCGGAACCCCTTTCCTTTTTGAATTATCTTCTTATTTGGGAGTCACGCTAACTAGTCCCTGCAGATTCGCTGTGACTTTCTCATACCCATACATGGAGACGGCTGACACCCCCGGCCATGTCTATCTGGGTGGAAAACTCGGTTTCATCTATGGATCTCTTTCGGCTGTGGCATTCCTGTTTGGATATTTCTTCATGCCTGAAACACGCCGTATGGAGCTGGAAGATATTGACGCTCAATTTGCCTCTACAAGCGACGAGAAGACCAAGGAATTTGATACATTGGCAAGAGAAGAAGAGGCAACAACTGTGACTGAGATTTCGAAATAGACTCGAGTTCACAGACGCACTTGGATCTTAGCCCTGGAGGTTTCCAGTGAAGTGATAGAGTCTCTACTACTAGTACTTAATGGGGTGGAACATCCTTGAATAGAACCCAGAATATGTTCTTATTGAATACTATATGTCGTCAAATCGAACTAAATAGCCACAATTGACTCAATGTTTTTTGCAGTACGGCAGAGTCCCAAAAATACTACCAGCGGACCTCTGGTGTTCACGGTGACTATTATTCCTTACCCCACGGCTCCACCACTCCTCTAGCGAAGTGATTCAGTACCGATCTAAATCATTTGATCTCAACAATTAGGGTACTGAGTGTTTAACTTTTAGTCTTTTAACTAGATAGGATACCAAAGTAGTATAATGTATAGAGCACCGTACGTACACATACTGAGCTGATACTAACTATTCAGGCTCGAGGGTGCTGAGTCATGCCGCATCCACCACATACTTCTATACTAGTAGTAGCTTTAGATAGTTCCTATCCTATCCTTTACCTTCACCTTCACCTTCACCTTTACCTTCACCTTTACCTTCACCTTTACCTTTACCTTCACTTTTACCTTCACCTTCACCTTCACCTTCACCTTCACCTTTACCTTCACCTTCACCTTCACCTTCACCTTCACCTTCACCTTCACCTTCACCTTCACCTTCACCTTCACCTTCACCTTCACCTTCACCTTCACCTTTACCTTCACCTTCACCTTCAACACTCAAAAGCTATGTCGGACTCACTACACCCGCCTCCTGCGTTCCTGGCTAAGACGCCTGAGAAGGTAACTCAACAGTTCATACGCGAAGTAAGAGACTCGGTCAATCATGCTATGCAATTCAGACCGTACAGAGTGACTCATGTCATCGCATTCCACTGGGAAAACGATAAAATGAATGTTCAACAGCTCGAATCAGATCTCCTTAGGACTTTCCGAAACAAATATGGCTTTCAGACAACATCTTTCAAAATTCCGCTGGTTGAGTCACACCTCAAACTTATGAATCGCTTGTGTGACTGGTCTCGAGAACGTCAAGGGGATGATGTTCTCAGAATCTTCGTCTACTCAGGCCATGCAGATGTTGTTGGTTTACACGTCACAGAGTGGAACTTAGCGTGAGCTATCAATCTCTTTTCTCTTCGTCCTGATATTAACTAACAAATCACAGGGGTCGCTCAGATCATCATTCTGGCATGTTGCTGGGTCCTAAGATTGACTGGTGGTCGATCCGACGGCCTATTGAGCAGTACTCAGGTCATTCGTGCTACATTTTCGATTGCTGTTCTGGAGGCACTGGGGCATTACGCCACTATGATGGGGCGGAATTCATGGCGGCGCGTGCTTGGGAACAAAATGCGACAGCGGATCCCAGATTCTCGTTCACGAAAATTTTGATCGATACACTTAATAGTCTAGGAGGTCGGCCTCCGACATTCGCCGCGATTTACAGTCAAATCTTCCGCCACGCTCAAACTAATCGAATTGGAGCCTGCCCAGTCCATGTCCCGAAGACCGGATCTTGCAGTGTCACAATCGGTCGATCTATGGACTCTCAGAGAATTACGAGAAGCATGGAACAAAACAGCTACCGAGTTTTGATCAGCGTGAAAGTTCGGGGGGATGTTCAACAAGATCCTGCTCAGTGGTCTGCATGGCTAACCCAAAATATCCCCAAGGGCATTCTTTCCACCGATGTGGTCGTTGAAGGCGCATTTCAAGGCTCTGGTCTCGTGCTTTTAACTGTCCCCATTGAAGTCTGGACTATGATGCCCAGGAATGATACGGCGTACAAGTTCATCGCGCACGTTTCCAGTTGCAACATCTTGAAACCAGCCCGTCCGACCGCTCTTCCTATTCGTTCCCCGCCACCGTCCGGTAAAGAGAATGTCCAAGGAGCACGCTAACGGAAAGCCGGATTCTTGCGCTTTGGCTTCGGTAGTCTCAGAAGCGTATGTAGCTTGAAAGCCAATTGCTATCGGCTATGCCAGATATTTAGCTATCACAAGATACCCAAAATTTCATGAAAATGGCAAATATTTGCTACTAATTTATGTCATCCTATCAAAATTCCTGTTGATGGTTTTTAAGTATAGATAACCGAAAATTATTCTAGAAATCCCAAATATGCCTAAACAACAATACCGCGGCGTTTCCAGCCCCGCCAGGCAGCTAACCAAGCCGCAATAGCAATCCAGACACTGACTGTGCAACCCACCGCCCAAACTCCAAAGCAGCGCCAGCCATGACACTGTCCGTCGGCAGATCCGGAGCCACTGTCTACGGCTTGTTGGTAGGCGGTCGAATATATGACACCCCAAAGTGCTGCGCCAAGGGCCGGCATCATGGCAACAATGCCCCAATTTGTGGCAAAGTTCTCCACGCCCCATACGGCTGAGATGAGAATTGGCGTGAGGGAGAATGCACTGCCGTATCCAAAACCGACAAAGGCGGTGGTTAGGTGGAATATGGATGGCTGCTCGAGAGGGAGTGGGGTGGATAGTATGAGATAGCCGATTGAGAGGATGAGTGCTGATGGGAGGAGGAAGGTCATTCTCGATAGGGTTGTGCGCTTGTCGTCTGATGCAATTTCCGATCGATGACGACTGCCTTCTGGGATTGAAGGGAGGAGATGCAATGCGGGTGGTGCGAAGAAGTCAGACAGAGATCCAGTGAGGAGTCGAGCGATTGTTGAAGTTAGAGCGACTGTGCTGACATGTGTTGATGGAAGACCCGCCGGTGGAGCGGCTTCCGGGGCGTAGGTTGGCGGAGTAAGTGTTGGGATGATAGTTCCGAGCTGTTTGCTTTCGTCAGAATGAAGTCCAGATAGATATTAGAAATCTTTATAGGTTTACTCACATTGTTAATGTAGGATTCTCCAGGGCCCGTGACAAGGAAGAACCCTGCAGCCAGCCACCACATGGTGGGATCCTGGAGAAAGGCACGCGTCTCATAATTAAGAAGCCAATTCTTTTTGCGGCGCTCTTCTTCTTCGCGTTTTCTTTCCTCTCGTTCGTCCTCTGAATTTGTCATTGAGCCCGTCTCGTCCGCATCTGAAGAAAATGTGCCGTATTCAGCAGCAGCCCTCACTTCATGACGAGGCCTGAAAAAGTCACTCTCCTCCAGTAGCCCACTGCGCTCCAATTCTTCGACAGTCTCATCAATGTATCTTTCCTCCTCCTCATCAACAATACGTAGCAGGAAAGTTCCGATGAAACCGGTCACTAGGAGAAGAATTCCCAGGAAAAGGAAGTAGCGGAACACATCCACATCACCATGGCTGCCATCAGCATTGCGCTCATAGAGAATATAAGTTCCAATCTGGCTCTGCCACATTCCGCTCAGTCCAAATGCTGCGATTGGAATAGCCAGCATTATTCCCTTATGCTTTCCACGACCATAGTTTTTGGCGCACGTCGCTACAGCAGAAAGATACATGCAACTTGTCCCCATGCCGATAAGGATGAAGGCCACGAGCATGACCCAGAATGGCCACCCATCACCACCGACATCAGAAGGTGGGCCCTTCTTATACGTGAACGCAGCAAGCAGGTATCCGACACCGAACATGATGCCCGAGCCCAAAGACAAGGGTGACGGGCTGTATCGATCGCATAGGAACCCGAACAACGGGACCAGGAGGTACATCGCTATCTCGGCCGCGATGGAGACCGCGTTGACCCGAAGTTGTGTGTAGTGAAGTCGTGTGAGCAGTAGATGTCCGTAAAGAGAGAACGCGGTGATGCTACCTGCACCCAGGCTAAATGCGCAAAGAGTAAATGTTAGCAGCAAGCAACAGACGGAATGTGCTTCAGAAACAGTAGCCTGTAGAGCACTGCATACCATGTAACGACTCCCCAAGCAAAGCTAACCACCCTTACGACCTCCCTATGCATAATCCGACGGTCACGCTCGACAATACCCTCCACAACATCGGTCAAGAGCCCATCATCGCTATTGGCACTGTCGCGCGAAAGTCGAGAGCGATGTGAGCCCGATCGAGAATTTCTGTACTGCGGACTCGGCTGTCCATGTTCGCCCTCAGCTCCGTCATGAAGTAGGGGCCGGTTCGCATCGAAGTCCCGCTTATCGATGGCCGAATCGGCCTGCCTTTCGGAGCTCGTCATCGTGTGTCAACCACAGCCGCAACCCCTCGGTGTATGGGTTGTTTCGATGCCGATTATCAAAGATGTGGGGAAAGGTTCTCAAAGCTTCGCTCTGGGGGGTTTATATCGCGGCCTGACTCACGGCCTGGCGGGGTTCGTCAGGTCAAGCGCCTCTCGGAGGTCCCTCGGCAAGTGGTAGCTGAGCTCCCTTGCGGAGAGCTCGAATGATAAGCGGCCGTGTCAGCTGGGTGGATCAGTTGCTGTGTTGTCCTGACTCCACCCTTACGTCATTCAACTGGAGGCACGAAGTCTTGGGAATGGGGAATGTGAGTAGCGTGGGAAGTATCGCTGGATTCAGAGGAGTTGTTATGTGCAACAATGCTTGTGTTCAATAATTCTAAATGACGTGAAGTGGTCAAAGACGTGATCTCAGCCTGAGGCTGAAGATTCCCGATTAGGAAAGGTGCTATTTTAGTAAGCGGGCGAGTATTCCGCCTTGCTGAAAGACTCACTACACTTGGAGAACTTTGAATAGATACAGTAGTGTTGCAAAAGTTTGAAACCGCCTGTTGACCGCTCTGATCTCTGCCTTCCCAAGGGGCACAAGCAGCTACCTACAGTAAGATGGAATAGGGTAGCTACTCTATTCCATCTTAGGTAGCTACTAGTCTGCCATTAGAAGGCGGTCGATAGTGGTGGGCAATCGGAGGTTTCAAAACTTTTGCAACGCCACGGTATCATATAGTATTACAGTGATGTCTAAAGTAAAAGTCCCAACGTAACTATTGAAAGGTATAGATTTTAGTGTCTAGACTGAGAAAGAGAATATCCATATACAACAAAAACACCAATGGGCCATGATCGCATCGGCCACCCAACAAATTGAAATGAAAATCAGACCCGAACCTGAAAAGAATCAACCCAGTTTGGGATATTTTCAAATAAAACAAGGCCGAGAAGTGAACCGGGAGGGAATCAAAAAGCTGGCTAATCTCATACACGCCGCGAGAAGGGGGAATGGAATAGGAGAGGAAAGAACACGAATTAAGCAAAAGAGCAGAGTCCGCCGGGTTCTAAATGCATCCAAGCGTTGATCAGGGTCATTGAAACATCCGTCGAGGTCGTTAGTCGTACCGTCCCTAAGTAAGGCCAGGGAACAGCTCGGGGAAGGGGGGGGGGGGAAAGGAAATAAGAATGGGAATGAGAATGGTGGGGAAACAAGCACAGGGTAACTCCGGGGTGGGAGGGGTTATCTAGTTATCCCCAAACGCCATGACGTCGACCCTCAAGCCGAATGATGAAGAACACAGAAAGAAGAGAAAAAGAATAGGAGAGAAGAGAATAGAAGAAAAGAAAAGAAAAGAAAAGAAAAGAAAAGTAGGATCACCTCAGAAACTGACTTCGCCTGTATCAGTCTCCATCACACTCTCGTCGTAGTATTGATCCGAGGGCGTCTCACGAACAGCAGGCTGAGAGCCAAGCGCGATTGCTTCACCCTCTCCGCGTTCCACGAACTCGTCCTGTGCGGTCTCTTTCAAAATTCGTTGAAAGTACATTCGGAGTGTTCGAAGACCTCGCAGATAGCCACGATCGATGTCCATCGGGTGATGTGGTGGACATGCCGTGTCGGCAGGAAGTTCGTCCTCGCCAGTGACGCAGTTTGCAAAGTCCACGATCTTCAGTTGAACTTTGGGAGTGTTGTGGCCATCTTCAGAGGTACGGCGTTGCAGCTTTGGCCGTCCGTTGCTCTGGGGTTTGGATTCCTGGGTAGAAGGGTCTGACTGTTCCCCATCATATAAGATCAAGAGACTGCTCGCGTATAGCCGGTATCGGTCCAACTTGCGAATCATATTCTCTAGCAAGGATAACTGCTCCAGTATATTTGGAATCTTTTTTGCTACGCTATTGTAGCTTACCCCATCGTAGAGAAATCGTGTCAGAGCATCTTGGAACTCACGGCCGGATTTCAAGTCTCGACCAAAGTACTTGTCCTCAAATATGTATTCCTGCTTTTTCACATTCCAAGCCTGCATACCGCATAGACGAACACCCAATTGCCGAGAGGTCGTTGACTGGCATTTGCGTCTCTGAGATTTCTTTTTCTTCTCATTCGCTTCGATGCCGTACTGTCGGGTGCCCATTTTAAGGTCAAGGACACAAGGTTTGTTCATGCCAGCTGTCAAGTCTTCCAGGAGTAGGAAAAACTGAACGCGCTCGTCTTTTCTCAGCAGGGCATCCTTGGGGTTACTTGGCAATTGAGACTCGGCACCATCCTTGCCTCCCATAGCAACTGCTGCATCATGAAGTTTGCTCGGGGATGTGAAATGATTTGTGTGAGTGTCAAGTGGAGTTTCTTTGGCTGCAATCAAGGTTGATGGCAATGCTGTGGGTGGTGCATTTAAGAGCCCTGGGGCGTCCCCCTCCATGGAGAAGATTTCATCTTCCCTGTCTCCACCGTAACCCTCATCGTCGAAAAATACAAGTTCACTTTGGTTGCGTGAATTGATACTTCCTCGCCTTTGTAAGCCACTGCCTGAGTGTCTTCTCCGGGACTGTTGACCGCGGTTCAATGAAGCTGCTCGGTTGAGATCATCTTCGGCTTTGTCTGTCTCGGCGCGGGTGCGCTTGTCTTCAAATGCGGTGGATGCCGATGATGAAAGGGTTATGCCATCCTTGGTCGAGGGTGCAATATCCATGTCCATAATCGGCGCGTCCAGGGTAGTGACTCTCGTCATCGTCAATGACGGTGGCAGGTTGCTCGATGTGTGATCCTCTGACAGGTTTCCACGGCGATACGGGATATCCGAGGCTGCTCTTGGCAAATTGAGATGCCCCCGGGCATGCCGACGATGTTGATGAATTGCAGGAGGGCTGAAAACCTCTCGAAGGACTTGTTCTTGAAGTTTCCGATTTACCGTCGTAGCGCCCCATATTTTAGCTTTTCGTTGTCTGACAGACGACGGATCAGAACCGGCCGCGATGTTATCAAGACCATCAGCAGAGCGCGGTCGCGTTAACGCCCTTTCAGCAACTCGTAGCCGTTGGGGCCGACCAAACAAATCGGCTGGGATAATATGGCGGTTGTTTTCGAGAATGACCTTGGGAATGACGCCGGTAATCTGTTTTTGGCTCACAATTCGCTGCGGTTCGGGGGCTTCTATGACATGAGAATTCACACTTGATGCGCCATTTGCTTGATGTAATTCCGGGGAGATGACGCCTTGCTCAGAGTGACCTTTCGTGCGCTTCGGGTTCTTGGAGAAAGTTACGTTGAGAACACCAATGTATCTGCACCGGCTTTGTTAGTATATAATTCGGGAAGGATGGCGGACAAGAAGTGCTGAGCTGGCCAGTCCCTCTCAGCACTGCCATCCAGGAAGGAGACGTACCTCGGCAAAAACAGCAACATATCAGGATGCCTCCGTTCGATACGCTCGTAGAATTCATTTTCACGATTGTTAAGCTGTTTGCAGACTGCACGTCTAGAAAAACGAAATACGGTGGTGTGGCCGCCCACCTGATGACGATAAGGCTTCAACTCCACTGCGCCGAGGGGGTGGGCTTGCGCCTAGGGGTAAATTTTGGTCGTTGGGTTGGCGTCGCGGTGGGTGTATCAGCGTCATCGGTGAGGCTACCTGTGGTAGAATCATCAAGGGTAGAGGAGTGTACACTCTCATCGGCAGATACAGATTCGGAGTCGGTAGTGGATTTGTCACCGTGATCATAGCTGTGTTCAGAAATCGTACCCAGAGGTTTTTCTGGTATGCCATCTGTCGGAGACCGAAGACCCGACAAATCGCCATGAAGGATCTTACTTTCATTCTTAGATCGAAAGGATATATCCACATGGCCGACCTCCTGCTGGGAAGATTTGCTACGCTCTTGGGGGACCAACATCAGCTCGTGGCCTGTCTCTGCAGCTGATATCTGAACTGTTTGCACACCATGGGGGTCTGCCTCTATCGGCTCTTTCCTCTGGTCATCTTCGGGTACAGCGACTCTTTCATGAGGAAAGTAGACTGCAGATGAGATTTGCTCATTTTCCTCCTCATCTTCGAACTGGGGCGAGTTTTGACCAGTCTCTTCATCAAGAGAGCTTAGAGACTCGTTGAAACGTTCAATGTGGGGTTCTGCTTGGAAATAATCCCGACTGCGTTCGGTATATTGAGTCGGGATACTTTTGGAGAATGAAGATCCGCGGCCTCCGCCAGGTGTGAGGTGGAAGTTTCGAATTTCTTCTAAGAGACTCAGAGGTAACGTCGGTGGGTTGCGCTTGAAGGGATCTTCATGATCTGCTTGACGAGGGGGGTCGACTGGAGTGGACGGCTCAAAGATTTGCCCATCACTCAATGAGGGAAGCGAGATACTTTTGCGAAGCGACACATCCTCGTCTATTGACGGCGTCGAATTCTGCTGGTCGAAATCCATCACGGAGTTCAAATCGGCATGCCCTTCGTGCAGCCGAGCTCGATCACGGTCCTCCCATCGTTTGCGGTCTGGGGAAGTGGTATTCTCCTTGAATAGACCCAGATAATGGCTGGATTTTCGACTGCGCACGTTGGAGGCTGGCTCCGCATTGGTGAGATTGGCCTCAATGGAATTGTCCAGTCGTCCCCGACGACCTCGATTCGGGTCTGTGAGGGGAGGAAAGGGGACAGCTTCTCCCTCCGGCGATGGCCAGTTGTGGCCAGCTGAGGGTGTCAACGTGCCAGGAGAGTGAGAGACATCGTCTATAGCTGAAGGAAGTAGACTGCGCTCAGTGGGAGTGTCTTCAAAAGCACTAGTATTCGTACCTGTTTCACCCGCAGGCACCGAGTGCACTGTAACACTCGCCTCCCCGTCTTGAGCCTTCAGCTGATCCGCGGATGAGATAGATGAGCGCAAGAGAGATAAGCGGGGGAGCCGAGAGGTTGAGTAGTGAGAAGTAGGGCGCAATGGGTAATGTCTGCGGGCGTCAACTTCCATGTGGGAAGGGTCGACGCAAGAACGGAGGGGGGAGACCTTGGAGGCAGGACTTGGAGATCCAGGCACATCATCGAGACCAGGAATCAAATTGACCTGATGGTCATTCTCATTCTCCACGACTTTCTCGGGGGGCAATTGTGGGGTATTAGCGCCGCTCTCCGAGGGCAGATAGTGAGTCGCAAAGATACTGTCACGTTCGGACAATTGAGGGCTATGGAAAGTGTCGGGACGGGAGAGTGTCTCCAAGGGTAAGGTATGGGTCCTTTTTAGGGCGAAGGCCGGGGTGGGCTGGGACCATTGACGGATGGTGGGGGATTCCGCGCGCGATGGGGACTGAGTCTCCTGCTGAGCCCCCTGGGACAACGAATGTTGGTCCTGCGACAAGTGGTGACGTGGGTTGACCGACGACAACTCGGCTTCCGAGCAATCATGTTGGGCGGGAGCAGCAGGTGTTACCAGGGGGTCAGGCAAGGAGTGTTCGGGAGCGGGAGGCGGGTTTGACATGGAGAGGACATTGGTCAGGCCTGCACAATCGGAATGGTAGGGACAGCGACAGATGGCTATTGGAGGGACTGGGGAAACTGTTCAGAAATGAGGGGAAGACGTTTGCGACACGGCGACACGGCAGCACAAAGACCCAAAGACGCGGCGAGACGGTTCGGGTACACAAGTCGAGGGAGAAGGAGCAGCGGCAGCAGTAGCAGCAGCAGCAGCAGCGAGACAGATGAGACTCTGGCGTCACGGAGAGCAGAAAAGACGAGTTAGTGGACAGCTAGAGAGAGGCGTTGAAGCACGTTGGCGGAGGACGAGTTCTTACAGGTTGCGCTGACCGTAAAATGGGGTCGGAAGGCCGGGATTTCACAGACGGCTTTCAGGTCTGAGCTTCAAGAGATAAAGGAATCAAGCTGCAGTTTGGAGCCAACGTAGGACAGTGACGCCGATCGTCCGTCACCGCCTTGAACAACGGGTGGATCCGATCGGGGCTTTCTTTAGCGGGATTTCTGGAGTTGGGGTTACTAGAGTCACTGGGGTACAGAAGACTTCTAGATGAGATGGAGCCAGGTGCAGATGAAAAAAAAAAGTTTGGAAGGGGGGAGGAGGAGGAGTAAGGGAGTGTGGATAGCGGTGGGTAGTTGGAGTTGGAGTTGGAAGAGGAAGAGGAAGAGGAAGACTCTTTTGGGGAACTTGGCGGGAGACAAGGAAGTTGCCTCTCTTTGCTCTCTCTCTCCCTCGCACACACTCTCTCTTTCTATCACTGTTTCTTCCTCTCCCTCTCTCTCACCCTCTCCTTGAATCACCCTCACCCTACATTTACTTTGCATCTGCGGCTTTATCTCCATTCCAGCGGCCATATCTACAACTGGCTTCCCATAGGGGTGCAGATCGGCGATCTGCACGACCTATCGACTCTCACCCCCCAAGGCCGGGCATTATGATTCGTGGCATCCAAATCTTGCAAGGGCCAGGACCACCCTCCTTGTGATGAGCCTGAGAAACTCGCAGTATCGAGCACGGGATAGATCATGGAATGTAACCACTACTCATGACTCAGTACAGTACCCAGGTGGCCCCCCCAGGTGGACAAAACAACTGGAGGCCGCTGTCTTTCCCCAGCTGGGATCCTTGGTCCGGCTCCCAACGGTAAGTCTCAACTTGTGGGGGCAAGGGATAACTGAGTTCTCGGGTCGATCAGTCGATTCTTGGAACGCTCTTCTGCATCACCTTGCACCAATCACCGATCCTCTTGTACGGCGTGCGGCCATCGTGGTCAGCCATAGGTGTCACTTCTTCATTTATTTCGGACAGCTTGATCCAGTGCTTGCAATTGGATGTGTTTGGTTTGACTTGGATTCGAGACATGCTCTCATCCCGAAGGATCCGGAGAATGTTAGCTTTTCTCCACAGAAGCAGCGGTCAAGTGCCAGGGGCAGCTGACCGAGCGCGATGCTTAATTTCCAGGTTGGTTTCAAGCACTGGGTGTGCACCGCCATCTGTGGCGTTGTTAGCAAAACTTACAGATCGGCATCATGAGGTTTGTTCGACTTGGAAGCTTTCAAGGATAGCCTGTGTCATGGGTAGGTTCCAAGTTGTAGGCAGCACTAACCCAGGTCCGTACCAATAGTGTGTTTGGCCATGAAGATACCGAAAGCCAAGACTTGGGGTGGTCTGGCAACCTGAAGTTTGGGATGCAACGACCTGACCTTGAAATTGAATATGTAGATGTGCGAGTTTATCTATACTCCTGGGCTCGTATATCGGATGGCCCGACTATTATCACGATATGACTCACCAGGGCGCCTTCCATACTTATATTCATGGGTTCGTGAGTGAATCGATCAATCTGAAGCAACTTGAACTCGACAGGCATTCATTCATGCGTTTGGGCAGCAATCTTGAAGGGGCCAAAAATTAGGACCGTGACTGAAAAAGCAAAAAAGAAGACCGCCGATCATGTTAGCTCTCCACTGTGTTGAACGAAGCACCCGATGTACTTACTACCTACAGTAGGCCAGACTTGGATTGATTATCTCAAATTGAGTTTGATATACAGTATTTCCGGAAATCGGTGTCACCCCCTACACTCTTTCATTGTTTCCCGAACACTAAATGCCAAGATACGCTAAACTACTTTTGCTCATTTGTTTTGAGAATGTACCGGAAATTACCGGATTATCATATTAGCGGGGGAAATGTTTATTACCTGTAAGGCGAGAAGCTGCAACCTGAGTGCCCTACGTTGACTTGCGCTATCACTCTACTGGATGTACTACAAACTATGGCTCCCAACCTAGCCAAGTCTACTCTGGGTCTTATTATAACATGATACAAAAGTGTGCCTCTAGCTGGATTACAGTAGCTGGTATCACGTGCTGTATGGCATCTGGGTATTCTGGCCTTTGGCCAATTCTATTCCCAGGAAGGCGCCCTTAGATCTGCGATGATACATGACTGGACAATCGACAAGCAGGGCACCTTGGAGGGTGAATATCTGGCGATAAACGCACTTGTCGACCACAGTCATCACAACGCTGTTAAGCCAGCATTGTGAAACCATGAATACTTACATCTCGTGGAAAACAGCTTGGTTAAATGTGGGATGAATCTCGAAAAATTATTGCATAGTTTGATTTCTGATATCTACAAGCTTTGGAAGAGTAGCACATATGGTAATAGGCAAAACAATTTCCCGATTAAGATGCAGCAAACGTGCAGAATAGGATGCAATGATAGATATAGAACTTGCAGATATCTGCAGGAATAGCCCTAGAACCCTAAAGCCCCTAGAAGCCAGTCCGAAAAGGGTAATACGGAGGCATTACAACGAGCGAATCAGAGAAGCGTGTGGCAAGAGAGTCCATATATGAATGGTAAAACCTTTTTCACTACGTTCTCGCGCACACGTACATCCAAGTTTATTAACACCCTTCCTCTCACTTCGTTCATTTCAGGGCACTTTCAAGATGGCAAGGATGGAAAGTATAAAATGTACAATTATGTACCGCTTTTACATTGTAGTTATAGACTCCGTCATCGCTCCTTTCATGATACAGTATAAAACTTCTACACGACTATAGATATCTGAGGCCTTGAAGGATCTGGAGAAACATAAATATTAACCTCCTCATCAAAGATTAAAACTTCGAAGGCACTTGTCAAGCAAAGGCTTGATCTTAGGAATAGAAGAGGTAATGATAACCGTGTTGTTTTCAACACTATTTCGAGTCAGAATGATGGAGACAGCAGCGTAAAAAGGTGATAATCTTACGTATACCAGATGACCAAAAAACGGAGAGTATCTGAAAGGCAGGTTAGTTGACTCTAAGGGATTATGGTAATGTCGCGATACATGGCTGATCCTGTTTTCCCAAGCCTTCAACGTAAATAGTCTTCATAACACTGCCGACGGTAGCCCTAGGTTGTTATTAGGGAATATGCGACGTATTAGATAGGACGATTTATTCAGCTCACAGGATGCTTAGAGACATGGTAATCATGAGTGTTAATTTTTCCAAAGGTTTCACCTTGAGACGATATATGAGTGCTGCAGCCAAGACCGTCAGCGACAAGTCGGTAAAACTGTTGAATGCTATCTACAAATCAGCCATGTATACTCTTGTAAATGATTTGAAAAATGAAAAGAAAAATTGAATAGAATACTAACCCCCTTGAGCATACGCAAAATTTCTTGTTATGCTAGTCGGCCAACACTTCCCAGTTATGGTCCAACCCCAAAGCTTTTCAACCGGACGACACTGGCAAAATGCGAGGATAATAAGAGAGACATTAATCAAAATCTGCAAAGTTATCAAGGTGAAGAGGAATTGCCGGCGTCGCCGTGATACTAATGCAAGTACTGAGAGCAAAAACGCAGCGAATGATATTCGCCCTAACATTGGCGAGAACACAGCGAAAGGAAGTGCTAGCCAATGGTACTTCACGACTGAGGTCAAACTCGACAGACTCAGATCATAGTAGTGATGGCCAAGACCCCAATGAATGCTAGCGGTGTTAAGCGCACAGCACACAGTGTGTAGAATCTATATCGCAGTATGGTTAAAGTCAGGCTCGCTTCTCTTGCGGAGAACTCACATACCCAGGCCGCCAGCATCAAATAATCATCTATTCCAGGCCGCTTCCCCAAATTAAGTTGTACAACGATTCGAGTCCAAAATACAAGACTTGCTACGCCAAAAGTAACCCAAACAGCGATGAGCGTGCCATGACCGATGTTCACACGTTCGTATGAAGAGAAAGGAGCGACTGCCATCTGATTCTCGAAGCTGCCTCCGATGAGTAAGATGTTTCTCGTGGTTTAAACAAAAATTTGCGCCGTCGAAAATTCACAGTAATTATCGTTTAAGCCGGGCTGCTGAAAATATGAGCATGGAATTTGATTCGGCTTTGCCATCTTCTCATTGCGTTTGTATGACGTTAGCAATGACAAGTTCACATTCAGCTGCGGGAGCAAACCCAAATGGGAATGTTTGGACGTGGGGCACCGAGGCAGCCACTGTCTCGGTATGACATGTATTAAACAAAGAACCAATTTACACAATAATCCGGTATTCTACGATACAAGGCCTACATAGAGCACCAGAGTGTTTTGGAACTACTCCAGAAATAAATTAGCTCTTCTTGGCGTTAGGGTTCAGGGAACAATGAAAGAGTGTAGGTGGTGACACCGAATTCCGGAAATACTGTATGTATATGCTTATTTGTCTTCTATTTTTGATATCTTACTGGCAAACAGTAGACTCCTAGATCTCCTAAATGGGGCGCTGCTTAGGGCCGGGCCGCAGACGCCCCGATAGACACGGATGGATTTACTAGTCCGTACTTTCGCGCTTTCGTAGGCAGTTCGAGGTACTTTAATTGCAGTTGTGACGTAGCGGGCTGTTCTAGCGCTTCAATCACCGACAAGAATGGCACACGACTGTGACTCCGCTGGAGACTCGAATCCAGGGCGATTAATCTATACCCCAGATGTACAACAACTACCCTAAAATGAGTGTATTTCACTAATTCAATTCCTGTTTGCTTATTCTTCTTCTTTCTTTTCCATATTTACAAGTTGGAATACTTTTTCTATCTGATTGAACTGCCATTTCCATTCGCTAAGAAGAAAGAACTCAGTTACACGCGAGTCACACTGGTTGGTTGGCTCGGCGTGTGATGAGGATGGCCCTAACGACTTAACGGGAGGTGCCGGGCGGGTCTCCAGCCCAACCAGCGGCTGGAACGATGTGAACAAGATGCATTAGGGCCATTAGGGTGCCAGGACCACGTTAGCAACCCATGTTCGCCATGAACTTGGAGCTTCTAGGCCAGTCATATCGTTCAGACCCCGCGGAGATCAGACTTGGCCCCCCTCAAAACACATCGACATCTCCACTTCGTTGAACACGGCGGATATCCCCCATCACACGCAGCTCCAGCTCTCAACAGTCTCAATGTTCTTTTCCATTTCCTGTCTCGATCTGCCGTCGCATGTCATTCGAACTGTCACCTGAGTTGTTAGCCGAGCTTGTATCGCATATTGATCTCCAGGGGAAGTTCCTGAGGTGCGGCGTCTGTCGCGATCACAAATTCTAGCTCTCCCCGTCTCCTTAATTGCGGATCGCACGACCATCGACTGCGCATCCCCTGTGCCTACGGAATATTGAGTACGAGTACACCTTCGGTCGCAGTCGAGGATCAAGTTTTGCAGCGGAGAGCTTCTAGCAATTGCTGCCGTCAACATGAATCGGCCACAGCCACTCCAGCTCAATACCCAGGTGGGACAGAATCAAAGATACTCATTCATTGAGACTCCACTGGAAATGAACGCCCGGACGCAGAACTATGATCTCGAAAGTCCCCCTCCAATGCCAGCGAACCCACCGCCAGTCCATCGACAAGAGCAGCCCACACCCGAGCAACCAATCCAGCAACCTCAAGCAGCGGTAGTGTATCAAGAAGACGAACAAGAGTCGCAGGTGGACGAAGGAAGCATTCCCACATACTCGCGATACCCACAATTTGACCAACATCCTGTTCATTTCGCACCAGCGGCCGATACTCCCCAGCCCCAACCACAGCAGCTCCAGATAGATGTGCAATCACCTCAGTATGCATACGGCCAGCCGCCTTATTCTCCGGGCCCCTTACCACCAAAAACCAACCCTGAACCTCCCCGACGAGCAGACACCTTCACTATCACCCCCGATGCGAACCCTCTGCAGTCACCAAGATCGCCATTTTTTCCTCCTCCGCCCGCCTCGGCTCCCTCACAGACACCGGCGATAGATGACTTGGCAACATACCATCAGCCAGGGCAAATAATGCATCCAAATCAGGAAGTGATGGGAGGCGCATGGCACCATGGTCTATGCGAATGCTCGAATTTAGGAACATGCTGCATGGGGCTGCTGTGCCCATGTATCCTTTATGGGAAAACCCAGCACCGCCTCAGCTTGAAGTCAAGAAAAGAGGACCCCACAAACATGCTAGGCTATGAAACATGCAATGGGTCATGCACTGCGATGGCTCTATTATGCGGGTGTCAATGTAAGTCAGGAGAATTTTCTGCGTCCATGTGGCCAGGCAGTCAGAATCGTGCCTAACACCGTGACATTCTAGGGCTTTTTGCAACTATACAACACACGAGGACGAGGAACGCGTATGGGATCCAGGGAGGAATTGCTTCAGATTGTGTGCGGGCAACTTGCTGTACATGTTGCACGTTGATTCAGGATGAGAAGGAAATTCAGGAACGGGAGAAGCAGCGTGGACGCGCAGCTCTTGAGCGTGGTGCAACTCTGCTCTCGCCATACACAGCCCCAGGACCGATGGCGTATCCACCGCCGCCGAAGTGACGACAGAGTACAGTACCACGTCCAGCAATTTGGAATATGTATGAAATGCGCAGTCTTGTACCTATAACGAAACGATGATGAATTATACATAATCGACCCTCGGGTGCGAATTGATTGGCGTACAAGACAGATCTTCCCTCCGCGCTCTGTTGTCCAGTCGGAATCAACGAAATTGGTGGAGTTGGGTGATATCCCGGCATACTGATTTCACCGAGTAAAAAATCGGAAAACTAGAGGGCATATGCATATGCATCGCATGTGTCCTGTATATTGTGGCAAGGTAGAATAACTTGAACGCAAGTTCCACGCGCATTGCCGATCTTCAGGTTCGGACCTGGTTGTTGGGAGTACTCGGACCTGTCAGATGGCCAGACAACCCACACATCTATAAGGATGTCAAATCGGTTACCTTTTCCATACACTATTGTTGATTCGCAGGGATGACAGAGCGAGACAAGGCTCACTTTGTACGGTGATCACAGCCACACGGAATTTCTGGCTCAACATGCGGGTGATCGAGTTGCGCAGTGGGTGTCACGGCAGCAAAAGGAAAATATCCAATTCGCTCTCGCTCTCGCTTTTGAAAATCCGAAATGATGTCAATGCCTCAAGTAAGCTTATACTGTGCAAGGATCATTGCAATATAGGAACAAACTAGTCAACAAGTAACGCTCCCTTCATGATAGACTTCCCGTGAGCTTATGGTTCCAATAATCGAGCAGGGATGTCTGTTTGCCTTCGGGGGCAATTGGGGGCAATTGATTCTGACAGCAGACGGCCTTTCAATTCACTGCATATTGCCTTTGAGATGTGTCAAGGCTCACAGCTCCAGAGGTCTCTGTGTGATCGTGCGATCGCGGAGATCTTGCGATCCCACGATCGGACGAACCAGATAGCCGGGTTGAATGAGATCATAACATCGGATAAGCCTGTCAAGACGAAGATCCCGAAACCCTGCCAATACCCTGCACTCAGAAAATACCCCCACAGCACACTAGCCACGGAGGTATGCAAGGTCATTTCTGAAGAGCTGAGGTTCGCTAAGTTGCGGAGTGGATGTGTCGACTTAAGTTGGTGGCTGGTTGGGGATCAGTGGGGCGCGGACGAGACTCCCCAGAACTTTACGTTCAACACTTTGCCCCGATTGAGTCTAAGCCATATTATGGCTGCTCGTCAGGGTTCTTGCAGACATTAAGCGCGATGAAGATCTCGGGTATGGACCGCTGGATCAGACGTAAGGGCGCGATAGGTCTATTATTCCACTATAGGGTGGCATTGGCAGCACAGCAACACTGGAGAAGTCAATTTTTTGCCGTCGCCATGTAGCAGAACATTGCATTTAAGACCTGTCTACCACGATCTAAACAGACTATCGGGTTTCTGCGTGGCTCCGAGGCTCTCCTGTTTATATTTATTGATCGAGGCTCTCTCCACGATATCCAACTCTTGTTATATTTGAACACATCCTAGAACATCAGCCAAGGGGTAACATTTGATTGTTGCTATACGCAGACGCACCTACGTTCACCATGGCCGACTCAGCTTCGCAGACTGCGGCTGGCTACGACCACCACAATCTGCGCCATGTTGTTATCACATCGACCTGCTTCGCTTTCATCCTTTCTACAGTGGCGGTTGGATTTCGAGTCATCTCGCGAAAATTGAATGGAACTGGTCTATACCTCGATGACTTCCTAATGATAGGAGCTCTGGTGAGCTTTTATGTAATCTTTTCTCGCTTTCAATTACTGACCGGACAAGCTTTTCGAATATGGAATTTCTATCGCTGGAGTTGTTTGTAGGTTTCACACAATCCTAATCGCGTGTATGGTCCACGATATTGACTTTTGCAGTACTCTATAATGGACTCGGAACACATATTGTTTATGTGAAGCCCGAACAGTTGGTTGTCTACTTGAAGGTATGTTGTATATGGTAATTTCACCAATCAGCGTATTTTCTAACTCTTACATATGTACTAGACCCTCTTTACCGGCTCAATCCTCTACACCTGCTGCATTGGCTGCATCAAACTTTCAATTCTCATGCTCTATCGGCGATTATTCCCCGTTAAGAGCATGAAAATTATGGTCTGGATCGTCTCAGCTATCGTCGTCCTATGGGCCTTTGGTGGTATCCTGGTGGGCTGCTTCACCTGCATACCGACCGAGAAGCTGTGGCACCCTATGATACCCGGAGGTTGCTTGAACATGGGCAAATTTTACTATGGACTCCAGATCCCCAACATTGTGACGGATGCAATGATTTTATTCATGCCCATGCACACTGTCTGGAACCTACCCATTTCCCGCGCCCAGAAGGTTGGCCTGTCGGGTATCTTCGTCGTCGGATTCTTGTAAGTCGCCCATTCTCTGGAAAATCAAAGATTAAACCTAACAAGATATAGGACCCTTGTATTTGATATCGTTCGTCTCGTTTCCCTCGTTCAACTTTCCGAGGCGGGCGATGATATTACCTACACTCAGGTCAACCCAAGTGTCTGGACATGCATTGAGCCGGCCGTCGGTATCGTTGCTGCCTGCTTGTCCAACATGCGACCCTTGTTCAAAGTCATGCACGAAAGGGTCTGGTCGCGCTATGTCTCGACTCATGCTAGTAGCCGGGACGATTTTGCTGAGAAGAACAATGAAAAATCATCTTGGACTCGCGACACACCCAGTCCTAATGGTACGACTGTGCACACTGCTACTAGCACCACTCTCTCGAACGAGGAAACTCGTCACCCCGATAGCCCTGCATGAGTACCTATCAAAATGGATATACCCTCTAGGTGCCTGGCTGGCGTTTATAATACCTTGGAATCTCGTCAGCAGCTTGCTCTGTCTTGCATACCATCTATTCTCACATTCAAGTTTCTACTTTATACAACTGGGCACTGATCATTCTGACCTGTAATAATTTCCTAACAACATATTTATCATACCTTTTTACAATGTCAATTATTTGATTCGAGAGTATAGCACGCAAAACCATCTCACAGGTATAAATTATGCCCGAGTGTAGTACTAGTAGCTAGCCCGCGCGGTAGCAACTCAATCGCGCCCTCCCCAAAATTTCGTTCCTCAAAAGATCATGATGATTCTTCACCGTATTTCACATGAAGGACGGGGCGCTTCTGGTGGGGAAATAGCTCAAGAAAGTCTATTTTCCAACAACATCCACTCCGGGCTCCTTACGTGTAGATAAAGAACGATCATACCTCGCAAAGGCTGGGAGTGTGACGCGCACAGAGAAGCCATATGCGCAAGATGAAGCTATGGGCAAGCGTCGATCATGGAAAATCTATCAGGAAATCTTGAAATCAGAGCTCCCATTGGCCGTGACAACGAGGCATCTGAGATGTCCCCCTCTCTGCCAAGCGGCACCAAATGCTAGCCCCTCCCGCCCCGACGCCCACCTGACTAGCAGCCATGCACAATGACGCGAGAAACTCTGTGCGAGAACTGACCCCGGAGAAAATAAAGAGCCCCCATATACCACGGCAAGGTCACACAGCATCTAACTGTCAAAGATGCGTGGACTCGATGAAAGTACCGATGTGTTGATTCGCGTCGGACATACAGCAAGCGAAAAGGTCAAGGATGGCTTGGGCGCCTTTGTCAATTTTGCGGCGCGGGATAATGTTCTTGAAGTCGCGCTTGGTTTGATGTTAGATCGTTCCCCGACCCTGATCTTAGCAGGGATCTGAGTTGCAGACTGACATGCTCAAAACTACAGAATTGGTAATGCCTTCACTAAAGTGGTGACATCGTTCGTGACGGACGTTGTTCTGCCGGTCGTCTCTCTTCTGCCGTTCTTGAATAAGAACATGGATCAGAAATTCGCGGTTTTGTCCAAAGGTCCCAATTATATTCACGGCCAAGGCTACAATACGGTGAAGCAGGCCAGAGACGATGGGGCTCTCGTGCTTGCGTGGGGGTATGTTGGCAGCCCCTGAGTTCCCGAAACTGAATATCCGTGCGAAACAAATGCCGGAGTGCTATTCTGACTATTGGAACAGTCTTTTTATTGAAACGATCCTCAACTTCATGGGGGTCAGCCTTACGTTATTTGCGGTCGCTCACTTATACATGGCCGTCTCACACAACAAAATCATTAAACCCACCGTGAGATGCAGGTACTGCAAAAAGTTCATTAGCGTCGAGGTGCGACTACAGTCCCTCCCCACCTTCTTCAGTCCATTGGCTTACCACTTACCAGGCTAAACGTTGTCTTAACTGCTCAAGCTGGCAGGATGGAAGAGAAGACTTGCCTGGGGAGCAGGAGGACCAGGACGATGACAGTACTCTTACCGGCGATAGAGCGTAGCTACATTCATTACAAAGGAGCTATCTCTAATTCGAGATAGCTAGATTCCCAAAAGAAATTGATACATGTTTGATTATCTAGAAAAGCCCGATCATGATCTTGAAAACTAAATCTTGCTCAATCGACCTTCCACAGAGCGCCTTATCGACGCCTGGCGAACACCCTTGATATTCACAGCCCCAGACAAAGCCATGGTACGAGAAAACTCTCGCTCTAGTATATTCATCACCGTTTCAACACCATTCCGACCATCATATGCGAGTCCCCACAACGCCGGTCGGCCAACGAGCACAAAATCAGCCCCGAGTGCCAGCGCTTTGAAGACG
Source organism: Penicillium cosmopolitanum (assembly GCF_028827165.1). Lineage (NCBI taxonomy): Eukaryota > Fungi > Ascomycota > Eurotiomycetes > Eurotiales > Aspergillaceae > Penicillium > Penicillium cosmopolitanum. Next base: position 2,758,974 of record NW_026622676.1, on the reverse strand, counting down.
TCGCTTCCGTGCCGAATTCCTCCATCCAGAATGACTGGGATTCGCCCTCTCACAGCTGCAACAATTCCCGGCAAAGCTTGAATAGTTGACGGAGCACAATCTAATTGGCGACCGCCATGGTTAGAGACAACAATGGCATCAACGCCGTGCTCAATAGCAAGCTGGGCATCTTCCGGCGCCATGACTCCCTTCAGAATAATTTTCATCTTCGAATTCTGTCTTAAAAAGTTGATGGTTTCCTTCCATGTGAGAGAAGCGCTATTTGCCCCATCTCCAATCTCTCGACGGATCTCGCGTGCGTGCTTTGCCGAGCGCGCATCCATTAAGGTTCGATTGGAAGTTGGCTTGCCTGTCTTTTGTCCATAATCGTTTCCAATATTGGCCAGGTGGAGACCTTTTGGAAGAACAAGTGGAGTCTGTCGCTCATTGACACGATTACCAAGAATCGGCGTGTCAACTGTGAGAACGAGCGCTTCGTACCCCGCAGCTGCGCGAGAATTAGCTCCAAATCCTGAATACCGAGGTAAATGGAGCGACTTGAAACACACCTTCTGCTCTTTTGATAAGAGGTATACTGAGATCGAGCTCAGTTGCTAGATATAACTGAAACCAGAATGGTGTTGTGGATCCCATTTCGCGATTGATAGACATTACATCTTCCAAAGATGTGGTGGAGTTGGAGGACAGAGTGAGGTTCAAGCCCATAGAGGCGGCTGCACGGGCTACATCCATTTCTCCTTCACCTCCTGCTAGTCTTTGCATTGCGCTGGGAGCGATTCCAATGGGGAGAGGATATGTGTGGCCGAACAACTCCGTCGATGTATCCACTTCAGCGACATCACAAAGGACACGGGGTAGAATAAATAGTCTGTTCGATTTGGTTAGCGTTCGAATTAGATAACAGAAAAGACCTGAGAGAATACCGATCAAAATCAGTTCGATTTCTTTCTACCGCTGTCTGGTCGTCTGCGCCACAGGAGTAATAATTGTAAACATTTGCTGGAAGCCTTCTTCTAGCAATGGCTTCCACCTGATCGATGGTAATGGGATCTTCTTCGGCCATATTGCTCGTGCTCTGATAGCTGAGAGTCGAATTAATGAAAATGATAGGATAGCAGAAGAGGGGAAATCTACATTTTGGTCGTCAAATTTCGACCGGAAATTAATCCGGTAGAAGCCCCGAATATCGCCGTCGACTGACCACCTCGGCAGTATTGCAGGCTTGGCCATCACCAAAAATGAGAAAAAGACTAAAGATGAATGGTTAGCTCGCTGGGAGAGGAGGTAAAAAAGCAAGTTTCATAAAACTGTACGAGCTTTATGATGGTTAAAGAACTGATTTGAAACCATCATGTAACCATACTAGTACTAGCAGATTTATACTAAGAACTATATTATATCACATTTACTACCTAGGTAACTACCGTAAAACTCAAACAGACACTGGCATTAAAGATTGAAGGTGTTGACTACGGGTATATAATACTATAGCCTTTTACCTTTGTGGTACTAGTATTAATTAACTATACCTAGGTATTTAATTGCTAACCTTGGAAGTGTATTACTGGCATTCAATAGAAATTTGTATAATTACTACCCTAGGGTTAGAAGATGCCATGGCCCAATGACTATAAACAGGGGTTCTTTGAGCAATGCTCTGCAAAATTATGTGCTGCAGGTTCATGTAGGTGTGAACAAGGAAGCAAGGTCGTTGGTCCAGCCCCAGTTCCAAAAGTTGGAACCTGGGACCTGAATGCTAGGTTCCGCCCGGCTTACAGAACTAGAACCAGATCATTTCGAGGTCAAAGTCGCGCAAACAATATACCAGTCAATATCAACAGACTGTGACAAATTGCGGAAACCTTCCGAAGAGCCCGGTACATGCCTTCGCTATAGTTGCTTTAAGCTTCAGATAAGACATTGTGTCAAACCAGGAACATAGTACTCCAAATCTCAGTTGCTATAACTAGGGCCGGAGTCGCCGAAGCCTACCCCAATGTTAGCCTCCAAGCTCTTCGTCTCGGGCACCCTGTCTCCACTTCTTCATTCCAAATATCATAACGCCGATCTATCTTTTGCCCGGCCGGCTCATCCCTGGAAATCTATCTAGTGAGTATCTGCCGGCCGAAATACACTCTTCATTTTCTCTGTATGCTCTGCTTTTTGTTCCTGAACACTTTCTGACTGGATTTGATGCCTTCATGATGCTTGACTTACATTTCAATAAGCATTGAAGCTTATGATAGAGCACAGCTTTTCGGAAAAGCCTCCACAGTTTCTCGATCGGCTTTTCCTATACGAGTACGGAGTATGTGGTTCACTTGAAGAAAAGTAAAAGTCGGTATTGGTTGAGATCATCGTTCTCCACGTTATGGGCATCTTGGATATTGATATTCCATTTAGATGACTATTACGGATCTTACATTGGGGGCCAGTTTCACTGCAAGAACCTTAATTAGTAGATTGGGCAAATAAACACCAATCACAGCAGATGTTGATTGGTCTGCCAAGGCCAGGGTCAACCCGTGCCAAGGCCAACCCACTAAGCCTCTGACACGAAATAGTTGGGGGCAGCCTTGGCACGGCTACGGCTTTTTTATATTCTTCACGGACAAAGTACCCAACAATCTCTGATGTCATATTACCGACTATGGAAGGGATGGATGGCCAAATTAGGGGACTGAGAAGTATATAAAGAATCTCTTTCCCACATGAATAGCTCAAGAACCACCCAATCTACCAATTCATCTATACTACATTCAAACCCCAAAATATCATGGCTCCTCTCCGCAACACTCTTATCTGCCTGATGGCCGCATCAAGCGTCTATGCCGAGCACCTCAGAGTCGTCTGGTCATCTGGTAGCTTCTCATCAATCTCCGGCCCCAGCGGTGGCAATCAGAATGGCGGATACAGCGGCTTCGCAATCCTCAATGACGCTGGCGACGCTGTCTACGACCAGCCCTACCCTGATGACCATTCACCCTGCTACCTAGGCTCCGGCCGCGAGTTCACCATTGAGGGTGACTGTTGGGCCACCCACGCAAGTTTCAGTGCTCGGCTGACTTCGGAGGCCAGCCTCAGAGCTGTGCGGTCAAGGACGGCGACGGCAATGTCTTGGGCTCTGCCGACGCACAGAAGGATACTACTTTCATTGGTATTGCTATTGGTATTGACGCTAGCTGTGTTATCGAATTCGATTCCGATAGCGATGGCTGCCCTATTGATGATGGCAACGGTCCCCTTCACGTTACTTCCGGATAGATTGTGTTGCAAAATTGCAATGCTTGAAAGATAATGGCAAATTTTGGAACTCGTTTCTATATTATGTTGAGAAATGCCAAGGTATCGAATGTGATGGTAGTTTTACGTTGAATTTAGTAGCTAGCTTTCTCTTCCCTTTTCTCCGAATCTTTGTCTCTGCTAGTCATCCAAGATAATACCATACTATCATTCCATGTCGTTCTTATTTCTTGCTGTTGTTAGTATCTCACTGATTGCAACGCTGTTATATACATAGATCATTAGTCACACCGCTATTTCATATCCCGCAGGCTATCTTCCCCATTGCATGAGGTAGTAACCACTGCTCCTCTTGTTAGGCTGGCTCCGTGGCGCGTAACTACTAGTACAACACCACCACCTACTGGGCAGTAGGTAGTATAACTACTAGTAGATGGATTATCGTGTATTCTTTTAAGGGCTATTGTCGTACTAGTAATAATCACTTACATGCTATCGAACATGATTTTGCTTGTCCAACCACATTCGGCAACTTGAACAGAAGCAGACAAATTCATTTATTGACAAGGCTCCCTAAAGTTTTTTATTATTTTATATTCCTGCATTATATTATATAGCTTCTTGTTTGATTTGGGCAAGATCGTATACTTACGCCACTTCTTGGTGTTCTGGTTCCGTATTGGTGCTCGACGGTCAGATCTTGCCGGCCTTAAATAGGTTGACTTAACCCTTCCGTTTTCTGATGATTCACAACTTTGATGCGACTTTTGCTATCGACCCCGTTTGTGGGAAAATGCAACCCCAGGTATGTATTCATTTACTGCTCACATTTGGTATTATCTCTCATGGAATGGAAGGTGTTTTATTTTAACACAGTCCTTATCCGCGCGAAAACCGTTCAAAACCTGGATCCACGTCGCCGAGTGTATCGCCTGAACTTAGCAACATGCCAGGAACTACACGGTCTTCCGACCGTTGTTATCATCAAAAAAAATGAAAGATGGTTGGCACGATGAATTTGAACAAGAGATGCAAGCCTATGAGAGATTACAAAGCCTGCAAGGATTGATTATTCCCACTTTTTTCGGCCAAGGGACTTTCAACAACAGTCCTGCTATCATCCTTTCCAAGGTGGTTGGGAAAACACCCCATGACCTTGCCCAGAGCAGGTTGTCTTTATCTTTGGAGGATCTTCGACGTCAGCTTGAGAAATCCATGAAGCTACTACATTCGCATGGCGCGGAATATTTGGACCAGCGACTGGATAACTTCATTCTCTGCGATACAAGTGAAGTCATGATTGTTGATTTGGAACAAGTCAGATTCCCATTGGATCTTGAAGAAGATTGGGAGGACAGTATTAATTATGGGGGCGTGGGCTCTCTCTTATATCTATTTCACGATCTAAGAGAAAGAAAGAATCGAATCATCCAGGGCAGCTTTCTGCTTACAGGATCCTACTTTATGAGTGACTCCCTTTATTGAAGCCTGCAAATAGGGAGCTTGGCCATTCTGTAGCGAACAAGTAAAGTAACTACCACTTGGTCTTACGGACCTGGAAAAAAAAGGACTCGAGGACTATATTAATTAAGTATAACTACTAGACAAAAATAAGGTTGAAATTGACTCAAGTTGTTGTTGTTGAGACATTCTAATTTGAATTATCGTCTTAGATATGGGGTTTCGGACCGCACGGCTCGCTTGGAAACGAGGCTCGTTTGGAAACAAGGCTCGCGCATACAAATCACGTTATGAGTCCACCCACTTCGCTACGCAACCTTCAACCTACCCCGCCTGCCCACAGTCTCAACCCCGACCACCTTCAAACACGAACACCTCTGCCACGCGTGATACTTTTCCCAAGTAGCTTTATTCCGTGGCTGTACAGCAAGCTCTAGGCCACACCATGTCGATCACTCACATTGTCCTCTTCCAATTCAAATCCGGCATCGATGCCCAAGTAATCAAGGACGTATGTTTGGCAAATCTCGTGGCTGTGTTGTGTTGCATAACTCAATTGACATTTTGAAAGGTTTGTACGCGCATGCTCGGTCTGAAAGATAACTGCGTGCATCCATCATCCCAGAGGCCATACATTAAGGCATCATCGGGGGGTATGGACAATTCACCTGAGGGTATTCAGGTGAGTCTACCAAGCAAATGGCCCTTTACATGAATGAAGTGCCTGGTATACTACAGGGTTATATATGAACTCTGAACTCAACCGGATCGATTACCTCTAGGCCGGTATCACTCATGCCTTTGTTGTCGAGTTTGAGAACGCGGCAGACCGAGACTATTATTGCAAGGAAGATCCCGTGCACCAAGAATTTGTTCAGAGCCTAGGTGGACTCATCGAGAAAGCCCAGGCGATTGACTATACACCTGGTGTCTACTAGCACCTGTTCGGAGTTGTTACTGGGAACTCGAAGTGGAGGTAAATGGTACCCCAGGTTTGGCTTCAATAAATGTCGTCATTGGATTATACGCGCATTTGCGCCAGTCTTGAGCTCATGTCTTCTATCCAAGCATCACGAGGTGAAAATCACTACTTTCCAATATACACAATAGACCCTTAACAAGTATTTGAAACTCTGCTATTTATAAATGCATAACCTGTGGAGTGTGAATGCAGTTGCCTTGGATGATCATCTCTACTAGTTACAGTACCTGTGCGGGAGTCGGGAATTGATAGAGTGCCGACAAATGTAGGGATGTGTCAAAAGGCGGAGTATTCCGAAAGGGACCTGGGTTTGAATTTATAAAGACTTGCTTCACCCAGCTTGAACATCTAACATACGGAAAAATACATTTTCTAGTATTTGATGAGAACTTGGTTTCTACACCTGGGCAGTACAACCGCTGGATTATATTGTGTCCAAAATATCGATCTACTCTACTTCACCATGCGCACTTCATCTCTGCTCTATATCTTTGCCTTCACATCCTATGTGGTGGCTGGAGATGTAGATGCCAACGATCTTCCATCCCAATGCCAGGACGTCTGCGCCCCTGTAGTCAGCTTGACCTCATCCTGTGACAAGAAGACCAACGACGATGATACCGCCGAGCTGAACTGTATCTGCAAGGACTCTCGAGCAGCAAAGAGCCTACCGGATTGTGATGCCTGCATCTCAAAGTACAGCAAAGATGGAAGAGACAATGGTACATATTTTCTGACATGATTCATTGCCCACAACACTAATTAACTATAACTAGATGCAAATGACCTTGTTCGGTCCTGCTCATTCACTACCACTGAGTACACTGCCATGACCACTTCTGGATCAGGAAACTCCACCGGCTTCGCAAGCATGGCTACAGCAACGGGCTCCAGTAGTAGCAGCATCATTACTGGAAGTGCGTCCTCTTCGGGGGTTTCAACTGCCTCAAATGCTGCTGCCACAACGTCCAACGCCGCAGCCAGCCACTCTGATCCAAAGAATAGCATCATGGGTGCAGTATTCTTTGGCTTAATGGCGTTCGTTGCCTAAAAAAGACCGACTATTATCGCAGAGATACTTAGCACTGTATTTCTTTTTGAAATCTGGACTTTTTTCTCCACTTTCATGCCATCAAAATGAAAATGTATCCAATTCTTGTTAAATTTAACGTGTTCTATGAAAAGAGCTGGAGTATTCAGTTATACTCAATAACACCACTACAAACGCGAGGATCGTGACGTAGAAGACCACCCAGTTCCAGTAGATTCAGTCAAACCTCCATCAATAACCAAATTCTGTCCAATAATATAGCGGGCGGAATGACTCGCAAGAAAAGCAACACAATTGGCCACATCATAAGCATCTCCCATGCTTCCCTGAGGAATATTATGATCTGTAATTTTCTTGTGTATCTCGCGATCTTCCGCCGACTTGCTATTGCCTAGCATTTCCAACAATGGCGTATAAACCATCCCCGGAGCGATTGAATTAACCCGGATTCCCTTCGAAGCGTACATTATACCAGTCACCTTGGAAAAGTGAATAACGGCTGCCTTGGCCGACGCATATGCGACTTGGGGTTTGCCGAGATATCTCATGCCTGCAATCGAAGCATTATTGATCACAGCGCCGCTGCCCTGTTTTTCCATAATAGGGAGAACGGCATTGCAGCTGAGGAAGACTGATTTTAAATTCAGCTCAATCTGCGCATCCCATGCTTCCTCTGACATCGTGGCTGGGTCTCCTGTTTTTGTTCCGCCGACGTTATTCACGAGGATATCGATGCGGCCATACTTGGCTGCTACCTCCGTGACGAGTCGTTGAATATCAATTTGAGATGTTGCATTGGCTTGCACGGCCTCGCAGTGGTTCCCATTTGCCTTGATATGTGATGCGGTGCGCTGTGCTGCTTCTAGGTTCAAATCACAGGCGATTACTCTTGCGCCTGATGCGCTGAGAACTTTTGCGATGGCAGCCCCGTTACCCCAGTATTTCGATGTTGGGTCGCCGGATTGGCCTGCTCCTACGACCAAAGCGACTTTACCTTTGAGGTCTGGGTAAATAGCGAACTGTTCCCTGTATTCAATTTTCAAATTTAGCAATGCCGCTCGCTTTTCAGTGGGGTGGGGGCTATGGTATCACCTGTGAGCCATATTGCGCGAGTTTCTATGGGGTAAAAGCAAATGAAGAGCAGAAGAAAGGCCCCTATATGGATTTGAGATACAAATTCTCCCGGAGGATAATAGTGTTCTTAAATAGTTGAGCCAGAGCTTCGGGGCTAGCAGCCAGTGGAAGACCCCCACACAGCTAGTACGTTTCGCTGCACTCTCCGATGATTGCGGGTAAACGGAAAACGATATCATTGATTGGCCTCAGAAACTTCCTGCAGCACTCGTGTCGAGCCTAGTCAACCTTGAAGGTCTTACCCAGCACTTCCCCGCTCGGAAACATGCCGGCTACATGGCTATGCGTCGTGGGGCCAAGTTGGCCATAAGTCTCATCGCCCTCAGCAATGGGGAACATAATGATAATTGAAAATATCAAGTGAGAGGGGATACTCATAATTTTACGTCGTTATGTCTCTAGGCATTAAGATCAAAAATTCTCACCCCTTTGCTTGAAAAGATACTCAACAACAGCCAAGACCATCAATTTGTGGGGAGTTGTCTTTCTCCGCATTTCCCCAGATTGATATTCTCTACTAGCAGGACTGACTGCATGCCACATACTCCGCTGATCCGGAGAGAAAAGCGATAAATAAATGGGGAGTTTCCTTACCCTCGAAGGCCGCCCCCTCAATGCATTTTCCTCAAAGGAGCATCTCACCATGTCGCAAGTTATCAATGATCTCAAAGTAGAGGCCTCTCACGATGAACAGGCTATCGATATCGACCCTGTTGCCGAAAAACGGCTCATTCGAAAGATTGATCTCTACCTAATGCCCTCAGCCTTTGTTCTCTACTTATTTTCCTACGTGGTACGTGAGTGTTGAAAATAATATCATGTGGACCTTAAAGTACCGCCTGGCTGATTCTCTTCAGGATCGATCCAATATCGGCCTTGCCAAAATTGCCGGAATGGAAGATGATCTCAATCTGAGCTCGAATCAATATTACATTGCCGTTGTCATATGGGTGATAGGGTATACCATAGGTGCGGTACCTTCTAAGTATGGACTTCCAACATTTTCTCCGAGTCCTATATCAGTATAACGCAAGAGATAACCGAGTTCCTCATCCACAGTATGATTTTGGCACGCACCCGTCCATCTATTTTTATCCCTGTTATTACCTTTGGATGGGGATCCATGGCAGCTTTGATAGGTATTGTTCAGAATCAGAGCCAACTGATCGCCCTACGATTCTTCCTTGGAATATTCGAGGCCGGTTTCAGCGTAAGACGACCTCCCCGAGGCTCATCGAAGTCGAAGTAGAATTAGGTGGCAATTGCTCACTCCATTCCATCACAGCCCGCAGTCATCTTCCTCATTTCTACCTGGTACCGAAAAGGAGAGCAGTAAGTAACCACGAAACCAGTGATAGCGACTTCGACCGGCTAACCGTATCCCAGATCCAAGAGATTCATCATATTCCTCACAGCCGGGATTCTCTCCGGGGCTTTTGGAAGTGTCGTCGCCGGCGCAATCACATCAACTTTAGACGGTGTACACGGTATACGAGGGTGGCGATGGCTTTTCATCGTCGAAGGCGTCGCAACAGCAGGAATCAGTCTAATCGTTCATTGGACATTGCTTGACTACCCACACGCCAGTCGCGGCCTGACAACAGAAGAGCAAGACCTGGCGCAGAAACGAATGGTCCAAGATGGTGGAGCCGAATATGTCGCGGACTCGGGCCAATCTATTCTCAGCGCATTTCTAAAAGCCTCCTGCGACTGGCGTACCTGGCTTCTCGTTCCGGCGTATATGTCGATTCTCGGCGCCTTGGCTATTTCGTACTTTTATCCGACTCTGGTTGATGGTATGGGGTATGATGCAACGGCGGCACAGTATATGACTGCGCCCATATATCTCGTCTCGCTGGGGGTTGCGTTGCCGGTCTGTTATTTTGCTGACCAAAGGCCTCACCTCCGGGGTAAGTTTTTGGTAGCGAATTTATTGGTCGGTATGGTATTTTTTGCTCTCACGGCGGGTATTCAGAATTATAAGGCGAGGTATGTTTTCCTTTGTTTTATCAATATGACTATTTGGACTGGGAATGCGTTGGGTCTTTCCTTTTCGACGACGGCGTTGGCGTCGGTTGATAGGGATGTTCGAGCTATCATGTTAGCCATGATGAACGGTGTCGCGGCGCTGGCGCAATTGTATGGAAGTGCTTTGTTCCCGGCTGAAGATGGCCCGGAGTATTTGGTTGCCTTTTCGGTATTTGCGGGTACATTTGCTGTTGGTGCGGTGTTTTATGGGTTGGCTGATTTTCTCTTCAAACGATATCCCTATGAAGGCCGTCGAGGGTGATTTTGAGCGTTTAGGATCGAGTCGCCAATTGAAGTTTCATCACAGTATTATATTTCTTAATGTGGTGTCAATTGGTTATACCAAGGCTGTCAGGCGGATGAAAACCTAATCATCAGAAATCCAGATAAAAACATAGCCTGCAAGAAATTGCCTTCGCCCTAAATGTCCAATGACCCGTGATCTATTAACCACCAAAATTTACATGCATTCTTTCCGCCAAGCAAAACAAAAGCACACCCTTCTATCAAAACAGTCAAAAAGAAATAGATGGTATAATATCGAAGCTGCACCGTGGCACACTGAAGCTTTTCCGTGCAAGTTCAGTGGAGGCCAGGCCGTTGGTCACAGCTTGGCTTGTCGAAGCTTCCTTAGTTGGTGACCTGGGCGGAGGAGGGAGCGCCAGTGTACAGGACAAGCAGGATGATGGACAGAGTAGCACCGGCCATGATACCCTTAGCCTTAGCAGGGTTGGCGCGGCGGTACTCGCCAACTTGGAGGCGAACATCAGTGGTGAGAGAGTTGATCTTCTCAGCACCGAGCTTGTAGTAGACGAGACCAGCCAGGGCGATGGAGTAACCGAAGAACTGCTGGGGGGTGACGGGGTCACGGAAGATCATCATGGAGGCACAGACCAGGAGAATATCCTTGAGGATACCGGCCATGGTGAGGACAACAGCGGAGGTCTTGCCAATCTGTGGAGGAGTTAGCTTCCGTTGGTTTGCCGGAGATGGGGAATGTTTCTTACCAGAAGAACGACGGAAGCGTTAAGCAGGAAAGCAACGAGAGCGTTGGCGATAAGAGTCATGATACCGAGGCCGTAAATGTCGTTCATAGTCATGCGGGGGACATCGGTGAAAAGCGCGATGACACCGTTGGTGATGGCGCAGGCGGGAGCGTAGTAGTACAGGGAGACCAGAGGGTCCATCTTGAACTCAGCGGAGCTCAGCAGACGCTGGACCATGACCAGGCGAAGAGCCTCGAAGATGATACCGCCGACCTGGATGATGAAACCAAGCATGTCGAACTGGATCTCACCGAAGGAGGCGATAACAACACCGACGACGATGATACCGACGTTGCCAAGGGTCTTGAAGTTGGCGGGAGCAATTCCAAAGGCCCAGGTGGCAAAGAGGGTAACAACAGCGTTGGTGGCCTTGAGCATCTGGATGAAGGAGACACTCAGGTAGAGGTAGGCCAGGTTACCACAGATCAGACTCAGAGAGAACATGATACCGATGGGGACAATGGCACGACTGGATGTAGCTATCAGCGGCTGACCTACATGACATGCACCTGTATGGCAGCCACAAAGCTTATTGAGAGGGGACTCACGTGTAGGTGGCAGGGTTCATCGGGACCTTGTGGCGAGAGTCAAGAATGGTGGTGCAGCGAGCCAGGATCTGGGTCATCAGGGTCGCGAAGGCCATGTGCCAGGTGGTCAGGAACAGGGCTATAGAGGGTGTTAGAATTGGTTATTCGATTCGAGGGGAGATTGTATCGTCAATTGATGATCCGATTTTCGGTGGACTCACGGAAGTCTAAAGAGAGAATTCGGGTTAGTTGTCATGTTCACGATGGATGGGTATTTCAACTGGTCCCAATGAAAGGCTCCAGGGAGAGAGGATTCTCAACTTACTGAACTTGGCAGTGTGCAGGACCCATTTGTTGAACAGAATGACACTGGAACTCAGGGCAATCCACAAACTGGGAGAGGGAGTCAGTTAGCAACTTGAACCATTGGCAATTGGCAATGAGCCAGGGGGGGGGGAGAACGCACGCAATGTAAAAGGCAGGGTGGATGCCATCGCTCTTGGAAGCAGGAGCACCGTTCTCAAGCTTGCGTTCATCCTTGTTGTTGGCCATTGCGAAGAGTCGTGATAGCTCGTAAAAGAGTGACTGAGGTGAGTAAGGGAAGAGTGTAGATTGGAGATTGGGAAAAATGGCATTGAAGGGGGTCAATTCTGAATTTAGGGGCAAACGAAAGATCGGCGTGGGGGCGGTGACCCCATTTGGAGGGCTGTGATTGGCTGACTGCCAAATTGGTACACGTCGACGCGTGGGCCCTCCGTTTCGGTTTCAGGTTTTTATCTGGCCTTTTTTTCTTTTCTTTTCTTTTCTTTTCAGGCTATGCTCAGGGTCTAGGTGCCACTCTCTGTCAATGCCCCTTTTCTCAAGGCTTATTTTCTTTTCTTTTGCATTTTCTTTCGCCTATCGCCTCCTGACGATCCACCTCTGGTTCCTTTAGTACACTCTACGGAGTACTCCGCCCCTATAAAGAACTCTGTCTTCATACTCGTATCCAAATCTTCAATTGATTCATTAATCTATGTACTCGTACCCCTACCATACCCGAGACGCCTGTCACATTAACTAGTGACCCCGTCAATCCTTGGCACGATGTCTCCAGTTTCATATAATGTACGTCATCCGCTACCACCTAGTTTGCCCGCAAAATCTCAATCCACACAACCAACAACTTGAACCCACAAACTCCACTTACTCGCTCTTAACCGCTTAAGCGTCTTGCTGCTGAATCTCCACCAAGTTCCCATCAGGGTCTTCCAGAACCAAAAATGTCTCAAACCCAATAATACTCTGCGCCTTAACAAGAGCCTCCTTAGCCGCAAAATGTTCGCCCGCAAACTCCCCAATCCCAAACGCGTTCTGCATCCGGCCCGTATGCGCCGTTATAGGAACCCCTGTTTTCTTAATGATCGTAGCCCCCTTCTCTTCGAAATATTCTTCCGCTTTTTTAATGTCTGGCACAATGAGCCCAACATGACCAAAGGTGTTGGTGCGTTGGGTCGATGCTTGCGGATTATCATCCGACACATTGAATTGTACGAGCTCAATGAGGCCGGCTAGGTTGTTCTTGTCGCGTAGGAGTTCTGCTCCGGTTTGGTATCCAGTGCCGTTTCGTCCGCCCTGGGCGAATCCCATATAGGTCACGGTGAACTCGGGCGTCACATGGGCATCGAAGAGAAGTCGCATTCCCATAATGTCTCCGTAGAAATGTTTCATTCCGGTAAGGTTCTTTGTTACAAGACCAATATGGTTGATGGCAAAGCCAAGAGTCGCTCCAGGTGCTGGGCCGTCATTGCCAATAGTAAAGGGACCGTCGGTATTGTCAATGTCCCGGGGAACGCATGCGTAGGCTAATGAGCCTAGCAGCAATGCAATGCAGTATCGAAATAACATGGTCAAATACAGCGGAAAAAAAAAAAAAAAAAAAGGCAGAGTATTTAGGAATGGACTGCTAGTGTATATCAAAGAGGAGCGGGCTTGATGCTTTTGAGTTGTATGTTTCCAATGATATCTCGAGGAATCTCAGATCCTTTTATATTTTTTCATCTGATATTCATTTATCAAGTCGGAACCACGGACTATTAGGCGTACCGCCAGGCTGACATCCTTTGGCTACTATATTGGCAGTGGCAAGGGCGTTTTTATGCAAACCTGCCATGAATAATGGCATCTGCCTTCGTGTTCACCTCTTGGCCGAGACACGGCGGGGTGCTTGGAACTTCATATGGCGAATCATGGTGCGGTATTGTAGATCAGATCCTGGATTAAGAAGCAATGCTAAAATGGCCCCCATAACTCTAAATTTGCACACTCTTATGAGAACTCTTGCGGCCACCGCCTGATTGAAGGTAAAAGAACATAAATCTACGCAGAAACATACATATGGCTCTTCTGTATACACCGTACGATTGCATATTCAGCCAAATGAGGCTCGCAATAGTTATCAACCCACTGGCCTTTTTGCGACGATGATCCGTCCTGACTGAGGCTGTACCTACTCCTGCAGGGCTGACGTCTGTTGCCAAGCGCTGGGTCGGACTCCAAGCAGAAACAAATGCGCTCCAATCAGCTCACAGCAAGAGTGCTAATCTCACCGCTCCGCCCTGACGACATCTTATCTAGTTCCAAGTTGGTTATCTCCTCTTTGGACTTTTACTATCTTTTATTTTTCTAAATCGGGGCTTGATAGCTGGGCATAATGGATGGAAATGAATATATTTTTTGTTAGCACGTTGTGGGGGCGATAGATTTACCCAGCTGGTACTCGTACTATGGGAAAGAAACCAGTACCTCGAATGGTTTGCTTTGGTCAAAATTATTTCAAGCCGTGTAACGTGACATTGATAATGTCCCTAGTTCAAGAGATATGTAACTCCCTATCGAAGCAACCGATGTGGGCGGTCTACGAGAGGAGAGGAGTGAGGAGTTATCACCCCGCATCACTCCGGCCCCCATTCCAGATTATCTTGCAAGAACATAAACTTCTTTGCTTCCAGCACTCCGTGAATAATAATGGACATAAACCTAGTCGATGAAGCCAAAGCGGCTAACTGCGACCACATCCCCATCATCGACTTATCGAACATAGGTAGCCCAGATGTCGAGAAACGCCAAGAACTTGCTCGAGCAGTCTACGATGCATGTACCCGTGTTGGCTTCTTTTATATCAAGGTATTTGAGGTACCTTGTTCAAGTTTGATAACATTCGCATCTTTGACTCTAAAATGAATGGTTTTATTTGATAACAGAATCATGGCATACCCGAGCACTTGATCAGCGAAATCCATGACGTAGCAGAGCGATTCTTCAGTCTTCCAAGTGAGGAGAAAATGAAGGTCTATATCGGAAACTCAAAGGTTTATCTACTCCAATGCAAATAAGTGATATACAAGGGCAATGAAAACCTAACGTCTCGTTTGTCTGCAGAAATACCGCGGATATAGTCCTATCGGTGCTGAACGGACCACAGGCACAGATGATAACCCCATCCCAGAGGAAGAAGCAGCTGGTGTCCTCTCCGAGGCCTTCGTTATTGGCTATGAAAACGCACTTGATTTTCGAAAATCTGAGAATGATCATTTACCTCCCGGTACTTATGAGCTGTATGGCGACAATCAATGGCCTCACGATGAGACCATCCCTGGTTTCTCCGCAACCTATATTCAATATTGTGCCACAGTTCTCGAGCTCTGTCGGAGAATGCTTCGAATCTTTGCACTTGCGCTAGAAGTTCCGGAGGATTACTTCGACTCAAAGATTCACAATCCTGGTGTCATTTCTAGAATGATGCATTATCCCGCTCAGCCAGTGGGAGACCCCCGTGAAGGACTTGGAGCCCATACAGTGAGACTTTCTTTCACAGTTACTATTAACTTCGTTACTGACGAAGAGAAAATCCTAAGGACTTCGAGTGCTTCACTATACTTTCTCAGGATGCGGTTCCTGGATTGCAAGTCTTGAATCACAACGGCGAGTGGATTCTAGCACCACCTATTCCAGGTACATTAGTTGTGAATATTGCCGACTGTTTATCGACTTGGTAAGTTCAACATATCACACTTTTTAAAACAAATAATTGTGACACTGAATTATGCTAGGACAAATAAAAAATTCAAATCTACGATTCATCGAGTAGCAAATCTCTCGGGCGAACAACGCTACTCAATCCCTTTTTTCTTCGGAGTCGACTACGATGCCACTGTGTCTGTTCTAGAAAACCACACATCAGAGGAAAATCCACCGTGTAGAGAGCCATTCAAGGCTGGCGATGTGAGTTGTCATAATATAAATATTGGATGTGGCGCAAAGAAATTAACCCACCCTCTAGTGGGTCCGCGAGAAACTATCCAAGGCATATCTACCCTACGAAGGGTGATATCGTTATGGATGCGACCAATATAGGCTATTTAGATAACCATCACTTCTGACGCAGAAACAATATTAAGCGGAAGCAACAATTTCTTATTATCCTTTTTTATAATAAAGTTGCCACGGAGAGCCGCAGCTTCTGCCGAATGGTCTTAAAAATGCTCAATGTAGCGTCCGCAGCTTCATGATGACGTGCCCAGGGCTCTGTCATTTCTATCACCATCCCAATTAGCTCGTCAAAATCTGGCACGAGTGAGGCGAGTGATGGTGTCGTTTTAGCCATTGAAATGACGAATACAGCAGCCAGAAGGCTATCATAATGGTAATCAGTATTGAAGTATATGCCGGTTTCTAGACGGAATAGAAAACTTACGCCTGTAGTCTCAGCCAAGTCGAATGTGTCCTTCGCCCAAGAAGTGGGACTGTTGCGTGTAGCAGCTTTCGACAACTTTCTACACAGGTCTCGCAATTTGCCTTGACATATTCCGATAAATGAACTTGACGAGAAACTGCCGCGAAGACAAGACATGGACGAGAAATGATATGTTTTGCCGCATAATATCTTGTACGTAGCTGAGTATCTTGGAGGTCTCGCGAAGTCGGATTTTGGAGATCTGGCTTGATGGATTCGGGTAGCGAGTCGAACCACGCTTGGAGTTGCCGACTTAGCTCAATATTGACTCCCTCCAGCGATGCGATTGAAGGCTCGTAGCTCAATCGAGCTCCATTGGTGAAATTTCCTCGGTAGGATGATTTGTCTGGATTGGTGTCTCGGAAGAGTACATTGTGTTATGGATGCGATTTAGAAGTTTCCGGATAGAGCACATGGCGAGAAACATGAGGTTATTTCGCTCGTTTGGATCTGTGAATTCGGGGAAGGATAATCTATCGACAAGAACTTCGATTCCACTGCGAGGGAAGTGAAATTCCGCGAGATCGTCGCTGTGAATTTTCCGATATTTAGCTATTGATGCATAGACATTAAAATTATATTTACCATTCGAGAACATAACAGCCCCAGGCAATTCGGTTCAATAATGCATGCTTGTTTGAGGGAACATTTTTCTCATTCAGACTGAAACCATTAGCACATAATCCTAATTAAAATGGAAGGAGTGAATATTTACTAGGAGTAAATCAGTTGGACAACGGTAGAGGCTGTATGTATCAACCGCCATGCTTGAAGTGGTCTTCCACTGTATCGAAAGTATAAGGACGCATAGAAGAATGTCAGCGGGACAGTCTGGTCCCTTGAAAAGAGAGTGGTTTGCCCGGCCATCAAAATTTGATACGCATGGGCGAAATATTCTGCACCGACTCCGGTCAAAGATGATTCCATATCAAACAAATCGTTATGTCTTGAGAACGTCTCCCCAGTGCTAACACTGTGAGACATAGGCAGCACCAATCTCACCAATCTGGTCATTAGCTAAGAACTTCTCAAGCAACTGTAAAAACGGCTCCTTTTCCAAAATAGGAAACTGAGAGTGTACATGCGTGAAGAAATTTGAAATAAGCAAATTCGTTGCGGGAATATCTCGATTCAGCCGCTCAATAATCGTAGACATTGCAGTGCCCGGGGTGAGAAAGGGTATCTTGCGCTCAGACTCGAGCAACAAAAAGAAATCTTGCGAATAGTGACCAATAAGCTTTCTGATTGGATCAAGTCCTAAAAGATTCCCAGTTGGTGTTTGGTGACCCAATGGAATAAGAATTGGGTCGTTTTCCATATATGCTTGCCCAATACCGGGAGTCATCAACATAGTTCCGTCAACGGAAAGAGAGCCGGGTACAGAATGAAGACTTTGTCTTCGTGTCTGTGAAAATACCACGGAAGGACTAGTAAGCGAATAATTGACCGCATCTCGATTGGAATAATCCGATAATACGCGATCGGATAGCGTAGTGATCACTGCAGTCTGTTTCTGGACAAGACTCTCCAGTCGATCTAAACGAAGCAGGAGTTCTGCTGAGGTATCACTTTCAGATCTCCACATATTTTCAGCGGTTGTTGTTATCTTTCAACTTAACTTTGAATTACCTTTCGCTCGTATTCTCTTGGTATTCGCACTGAGCGCCTGCATTGGCGCAAAACCCACAAGCGGGCTTCTCGCCGTCACATTTTCTTTTTCTAGAAAGAGTTAATGGGCTAGGTCTAGACTCGCACGGCTTATGAATTCTTGCTTACCGATGCCTGCAGAATGTACATGCAATCGCGGCGCGTTTTCGAGGGAAGTCCATCTGGCTGCAAGGATTCTTAAAGGGAAAGGAGGATCGGATCTGGGGAAAAGGTGGGGCAACTTGTTTAGCGGAGGTTGCCAGTATTACTACGAGTAATTTACTAGCAGTACATTCTAGTACGAGTAACGCCTTATTAATCATCTTCTGGATATCACAGTACTAATATCGAGTTCTCTTCATCTCCGTCAATTTTGTTCAATCACAAATTTCGCATAGGAAACTAAGCTGAATTCCATCCAATACCTAGCTAGTTAGAACTTGTCCTACTTCTGCGGTACCATACTGGTCAACGCCTCTGCTTTGCCCAGACTATCAGTAAGACTTGAGACCCGCCAATTGGAGCAAGCGATCCGAATACTCAGGCTCCTCAAGAGGCTTAGATCTATTGCGAGGATCCACGCTCCCATCGTCGAAACAAGCTTCTCTCTCACGAATGACAACATTATCATGTGCCCAGTGAGTGGTTGCCAGGAATGATTCAAATGCTTCTTTCTTCCGCTCAAGAGTCTCCCGCGTAGCCAATTTCGCCGGTGAATATGACGCGTAAATAACCGTTCTAATAGTGTTACTATCGGCCGTGGGCTCACCACCCCAGTGCACTGTGCGTGAATCCCAGATAATCAAGTCACCAGGCTCGGCGAGTACTTTGATGGGCATCATACCGCGAGACTCAAACCAGGTCATTTCATCCTCACTGATGAAGCGGAAATCCTTTTTCTCCCACGTATCTGCTTTTGTTTCTGTGTCAAGGAAGTTTTCCATCACGGTATTCGACCTTGGAAGCACAATAAGCGATCCGTCCTCCGGGCCGGCGTGGCTCAGGTTGATAATTCCCTGAACGCAGTGCAGACCTCAACGCAGGGGTGATTGATCCACATGGGGCCAGGGCTTGAGGGCAGACTTATCCTCCCTATTAGGCAAAGTCACATTCAAGGCATCGAACGATACTAGTAATTCATCTGTGCCCCAGATCTTAGAAAAAGCGTCCAAGATCTTAGGCTCCATGCGAGCCTCCCACATGAATTTCTCATGGACCACGGAGTAATGCTTGAATGTGTTCACTTTGCTTTGTATGGGTAGATTTTCTGTTGTCCAAGTGGAGCGGTCTTGAAGGTTGAGTGGAGTGCCGAAGGATTGCAGCCAATCTAACGCCTTTTGTTGGTAATATTGCGCCTTTTCAGGGTCAATCGCGTTCTTGATCACGGCGTATCCTTGCGACTGAAGGTCATCTCGCCAATCGCCGTATGGGCCTGCGAGGCTGATAAAGGGTAAGTACCTGCACTATTAGATGTAAGACAAGCCAAGAAGCCTCACCTGAACGAAGATTTATTGAGTGTACTAGTGGTAGTACTAGTTGAAGACATTATGTATGGCTGGAATTCTGGAACACTCGAAATTTAGATTTGACTGTGAACGGAATCCCATATTTATGTTGTTGAGAAATTGACACATCTCCTTCGTGGGTCCTGTGCCAATTACTTTGCCACGTAATTAGCACATCAAAAAGCACAATACTCCTCTTTAATCCAGTGAGAGACTCGAAATACTGAACCCCGCGGCGGGTAAACGGGCCGCCGACCCCTTCGTGCGAATTTAACTGGTTGTTGAAAAAGGTGGGTCAGTCAGCAACAATTGGCATGGTCCAATGTCTTCATCATCGTATGCGATCGGTCATTACTAGTGGAGGAAAGATAAGGGGTACATCTTGTGCCACAGATCCCGATACATGATAGTCAAGACAAAATCGCAATCTCATGACTTATGAGTCAAATGGTTTTGATATTATACTACCACTGGCAGTACTGACTAGGACCTTGGAAGACATCCACCATACTAGTACGAAAGGTAGAGATAAATATACATGCGAACAAAGGCAATATCATCGAATGCACTGCCCAGCTTCAGCAGAACACACCGTGGGGATAAAAAAAGGTCAAAGATGAATATCCATTCCATCACCCTAGTACCACAAAGCCTCATTCCAGTAGAGACTCTTCGCATTAGCGAGGTCATCCTCTTGGGTGTACATAGTAGTGTTGAAGACCAGCTCAGTAGCATTGCTACCATACTTCGGCCAGTAGGTCTTATCGCTGGCCCACTTCTTGTTCGGGTTTCCAGTCAAGACGAAGGAAAGAAGGTATTTTTGCATTTTGCGCTGTATAGATGATCGTCGTTAGCATGGGACCAGAAATAAGGGAAAGACTTTGGAATGGAATCACATACAGCAACCACAGAGCTCACGGAGGAGCTACCGCCAATAGCGACTCCGGCCCCGGCAGCAGCACCGCCAGAGCTGGAGCTGGAGCTGGAGCTTGAAAGAGAGTAGGTGCTATACCCTGTTCCGGCGAGATTTATTAGCTTAAACCAACTTGAAAAGATTCCTGACATGAAGGACTTCTTACAGTAGTAGCTCTGATCAGTACCATGAGTAGCCTGCTCAAGGGCAACCATCGCATTCCATGTGTTGTTGTTAAGAGCGCGGGTCACGGCATAGTCGTGAGCAGTAAGGTCGAAGGATTGTCTCATATCCGCAAATCTGTACCCGGGGCTCGAGTAATCAGAAGCAGGGTATAGATCCATAACCTCCTTGACGACATCATCAGTGATACTGGGGAAGAAGGCGCGAAGTTCACTCTCCACGTCTGCGGTGGTGTTAACGCCAGAAGTGGGCGAGCCATTGTTCTCATGCTGCTCGTGTGTAATGACCAGTGGGCCAGTCCAGTTGAAACGACCCTGGTAAAGCTGCGACTCGTAGGTATCAGCCACAAAGTCGCCGTCGACACGGGGCTGGAATTGGTAGCCGTAGTCATCGTAGACATCGGTCGCGGCATCGGTCAAGTTGGTGAAGGAAACACTGCGCATGCAAGCGAGGTCGCCTCCATTGCATCCGACGGCAGTGGAGACGTTCTGCCAGAAGACTTCGCCCTGGTGATGACCGGCACCGGGGACGAAGCCCGGGGAAGTCACGTAGGCTTTATGGAAGAGCTGCTCATTGTGACCTCCATAGCGAGTCATCATGAAAAGAGGCATACTTCCACCAGCGGAGAAGCCGAAAGAAGTGACATCGTCCGGGTTACCGCCGAAGTTGCTGATGTACTTCTGAACCCACTTGAAAGCATGTTCGACGTCGTATAGAGCGACATTATCGGTGGCGCCCTGGTGAGTGGCAGTCACCGAGTTCGCAATTCCAGTGATTCCAAGACGATAGTTGAAAGAGACAAAGATGAATTCCTTCGACAGGTCGAAAAGGCCCTCAGGTGTGTTCTCCGATTTGGAGCCCCCGGTAAAACCACCACCGTATGTCCAAACCATCACGGGTAGCTTCTTGCCCTTTGCATTGGCTGGGGCCCACACATCCATGTAGAGGCAGTCCTCCTCGGATGAGCAGTCAACATCGGCAGTAGCGTATGTTGTGCCATTGTTGATGCCCGTCTCGGTCGAAGGCCACTGAGGCTTTGCAAAGCGCAGTTTGCCAGTTGGAACCTCAGCAAATCGAATGTTCTGGTATTTGTAGTATCCCAAGGTACTGTTTCCAGCGGCGGCCTTGAGAGTGGTATAGTCAAGAGCGACGGTAGGCTTGCTCGTCGATGCGCTGGAAGTTGGGACCGCTGCAGCCAAGGTGGCGGCAATTGGTAGTAAGAACGTGGAGAGATGCATTGTATGCTGAGCTTAACCCACAGGGCCGGACAGGTGAGTTGCTGAAATTGTGTTGCAGATGTTCCATGATCCTGTTCGTCTTAAGTAGTATCCCATATCCTTGTTTCCCCAGGATATCTTCGTCATGGACATGACGCGGCAATTCGCGCCACTCCGGGCAAATTGGCATGAGAAAACAATACCAAGACATTTAGCCCACATTTCAAGCTATGTTAGCAAAAGCCAAGAGACGGGAGATCCAGATAAATGACCGAAGTACTCCCGCTAGGGAGTTCAGAGCACATTAGACTTGATTGAGAGATGAGGCAGCTGCATTATCCACAAATACCACTCTAAATCTCATGTTTACCGAAGTCTGAAGACCCTACTGATTGGTTCGCCCGAGGTTTTGAGATAATCTAACCAAAACCAGTACAATAGTCCGTCTACGTATGATGATCGGTGGGCTTGGATGAGGCGTCTCGAGAATATCCGTGTGGCTCAGGCCGTAGGGGGTTCTTTCAACGACCCACACACGAGATGTTTTATAGCAGTGATGACGAGGATCTCAGGTTGTCTTTCTCCGATCTGCAATCAAGGTTTTGCATGAGAACCAATTGCAGGATTGCCTTCCCAAAGAGTTTGTGGGGATGGTTAACTGTTTTAGGGCTGAGCGGGTGAATTCATTTCCGGTCACCAAAAATAACCTTAGAACCTTCGTGTGAAGAACCTTGATGGAAAGGAAGGACCGTATTTTGAGGACTGAAATAAGCTATGATGATAGATCAAAGTGTCACCTCCCAGGCAGCAGTTAGTCAAATTATCCATGGACTTGAACAAAATTAAGCAACTCACATTGTAAGCTGCCATCGTTTTTGTCGAATGGCAGTGCAGTCCCCACATAATTTCCACGAGAATCTAATCAAATTAGGGGTTGAAACGTTTTCACAATCTCAATGGACCAATAATTGGTTGTCAAAAGGCACTTGTAGAAGAGAAGATGTTCTTGATCATTGTATGTACTTATTGTGTAGACCTAGCCGAGCCGAGCACCGCGGCCTCCACGATGACCCCAAAAGAGAGAGAGATAGAGAGGAAGAGAAAGAAAATGAGACAGGGAAAAAGAAGCCACGACCCAACACCTATATAAGCCTATTTCCCTGCTCTATTAGAGACACACAATCCCACTTAAACGAAGAAAAATATTTCCTAAAAACCAACCAACACCAACTATCCCACAAAAACTCCCAGTTATATCGCTGTAATATGTAAAACATTCTAGTTTCAGGCGAAAAGCAAGATACTCATATTTCTTGCGCGTCCAGCGCCCAAATCTCCCAGTGTTGTAACACCTCCCATCCAACTCGTCGCATGCGGCGCCGGATAACTTGTCGGTCGTTTGTTAGGACGGGTGGAAAGCAACCCGTCTTTGCGAAGCCGGGGTGAGTGCTCTCGGATGATTCGCGGGCAGTTGTATGATAAAATGACATGCGGCTTTTGCTTTCATTTTCGTCGTCATCATCCCGATTGCGTTTGCCTAATGTTGACGGAGGAATATTTGTGGCAGGGGTGGAAGCTGTTTCAGGGCCGGATTGTCCGTTGGTATTGTGACCACCGCTTTCTTCTGACGTTGCTTCGTGCTGATCGGAGGTAGGGTCGGGCGATTGGGATTCAGACTCATCGTAAACCGGCAAGGGCGCCTTGTAGAAATCGCGTAGTTCGAATGACTTCCATCCCATACCGACGACCTTGACATTTCCATAGACATTCTTATCGGCCAGATCATAGCTCATCATCTCCATGAGAATGTCATCGTCCAAATCAACGATGTCTGCCAGGCTACGGGCGTTTTCGAGCTCCCGCTCGATCTCTTCTGGTAAATTTAGGCGGTTGCTGTTGTTCTGAGAATGTGAGAGTTTTGGCAAGTTTCGGGAATTTTGCGGCGCTGTCGCCACTAAGTGTATGAGATGTGGCTGAATTCGGAGCAGTGCCATTCATGCAGCCTTGCGATGATGCAGAGCCCGCGGGGATCAACAAGCGAAGGGCTACCAGTTTCCGGAGGAAGGGTACCAGCATTCCCAGTGACTCCATACTTGAAAACTCCGTAGCGAGAGCGAGTTGCTCCAAGTTCGGACAGGCGTGAACAAGTCTTGCAATCATGGCTGTTGAAAGAGGCCATTTGGAACACAGAAGTAAATGGCGTAGACTGGCGCCGTGGTTTATGGTAATGTGGGAAAGATAGCTATCACGAACGCTGGTGGCCAGGTTCAGCTGGCTAGCCGGAGATGCGGCGGCGGCGGGTGAATTTCCCATGATGCCGTTTGTATTTTCATGCACTGGGGGTGTGAGTGCTGATGAGGCAGGCCCGAATCCCGGGCGAGGTGAATTGAGATAGTCGCTTGAATCGGCGGTCACGTTCACGAAGTATAGTCGCTCGAGTCCCTTGAAATTGCCCAGGAATTCCGAGTTGCGCTTGGAGACCGCATCCACACGAATGGATTTGATCTGCAGTTTTTTATGGGGCACCACCGTTGGCCAACTATTCTCGATAAATGTGTTGACGAAGCCTGTATTATCCGTGCCGCTCAGGAAAGTGACATCCTCGACAGTGGTCGGATCAAATGCGATATTGAATTCCTCGGTGTGGAAGGCATACATATTCTGGAAGGAAAGCTTCTTGACGGGTATGGGGTGTTTTGCGGCGATGCATTTGCGGAAATATTCGTGCAGGGACACGCTGGGCTCCTGCGCGATGCGCATGCGAGGAGACCAATGGAGCTTTAGTTCGCGCAGCTTTTTGCTCTTGAGGAGCATTGTCGCTATGTCATCAGGGTAGCAGAGCGGGTCGATATCGGTGATTTTGAGAGATCGCAAATGCGGCATGCCCGGAAGCACGAACGTGGGTTGAGGGTGGCGAGTAGAGGGGAAGCGGATCGTTAATGTCGTGAGTCGAGGAAGCTGCGTAAGTCCATGATATACATTGTCCAGCATTTTGGTATTCAGTTCCCAGTGGAAGCTCTCGAGATTGGTCATGCGATCTACTGCCGCCCGCACCGCGATGTTCAGCAACATCGATGAGTCGGGCACGCGGCCAACCTGGGAATGCTCCTCTCAGTTCTCTTTCCTTCCAGTCTCCCCGGAGTGTTACCGATCGAACGAGCGTCGCATATGGTCGGGTGATAATTGCATTCAGACCCATCGTGAAGGGACTGGCGCTTCCGATTCCTTCTGGTTGTTCATTGCGATACCGGATTTTACCGTAGGAATTGAGAGTGAGGCTGCGATAAAGCTGTGGCAGGGCCATGTAGTTGAGAACGCGACATGTGCGACATAGTCGGGCAAGGTCGCCAGTATCGTCGACCTATATAAGATATATCATGTCAGTTCAGTTTTGGTTGACGCGACCCTATGAGGGGATTTGATAAGAGCTGACATTTGAGACGATTTGCGCGATCAAATTCAGTGGCAGCCTCATTAATGAGCCACCACCGATCGGCCCGGTGGTTATACTGGCACCAAACATGTTTTGATTGACGGCCGCCATGATGCGACATGCGACATCTGGTCTGTCAAGGCATGGGAGGATGGGGGGAGTGAAAGGGAGGAGGAATATGGGAATATGGGAATATGGGGTAGGCAGGTAGGCCCGTTCGGAGCAAAAAGTTCCCGATCGCGCAAACGATCCACTTGGACCAGTCAGCGCTCGCCCCAATGTAATTTCATAACTTTCACCCAAGGATAATCCAAGTGTGCTGGCGCACGTTTTCTCTTTTCCATGTGCATGAGCAGGGATCGTGGGCAATTGACCATCGTCGGATGACGCAAGGGTGTGTGGAGGCTGTCAGACACGAGATGACACTGCACGAGGACTCGGTCCGAAACTGGGGAATTCTTGGTGACAAGCCAGGATTGTATAAGATCAGCAGGAACGTAGTACAGTAGTAAGTGGTTCAAGTTGATATTAACAAGTATGTAGTATTAATATGTATAGTCCTAGGGTATCTTCTTTTTACATAGTTCGGATCCATATTCATCGAACCATGTCCTAAATCCTTAACCCAAATCCATATATTCAAATAAATCACCCAAATAAAAACGCCATGAAATGTCGGTCAAAGGCCGGAGTCGCGATCAAACAGCCCTAATACGCCTGCGCACATGCATGCAATCGTCCCGCAGCAAAACAGGAACAACAAAGTTAACAGAATCAAGGAGACTCGTGTCGATGAGTCGGCTGGTGTGACCCAGAGCCACCATGTTCGGAAAGACCGTCGTCTCTGTCCTCTGAAACTGTTGTTTCGGTCCAGCTGGCTTGGTCGGCGATGACGGTATGTTCTTCGTCATGAGGATGAGAGCCCACATCTTCATCGATCAGCGCCGCTGCTTCGGGATCATATCGTAGAGTGTAGTCCCCATCCCCATTTTCAAGATCCGCATTGCTCCAGGGGGCGGAAGCCTGTGGCTGGGAGGGGATAACTCTCACGGGAAGATCAGGACGGGTAGATCGGGGTTCGTGACTGGTTTGGCTAACTTGGCTAGCTCTCGATTGATGTGCGCTGCTTGAGTCAAGCAGTCGATTTTGTGGAGACCATGTATGATGTTGGCCCCTTCGACGAGCAGGGATGACAGTAACCGACAGTGGCGTATCCGAGGCTTGTCCCGAGCCCAAAAGTCCTTTGCGAGAGAAAAGGGGGTTCCCTTTGGCCTGCGAATTGGGTTGCGTGTCTGGTTCCTGCCCGCCAAGCTCATCATCGTCATATAACTCAGATTCGTCTTGGCCCACAGGCTCCCCACCCGCTTGTGCAGAAGCAACTTCCCGTGGGAGGGATGCACGTCTCCGCTTAAAAGGGTTGAGAATAGCTCGCCAGCGGGGATCCTGGACAATCTGAGGGGACTGTTCTCTGGTCTCTGCTTGGGGTGGGGTTTGATCGGTGTCATTATGATCTTGTCTGTCTTCGATCTCAGGTTCCTTTTCTTCTTCCATTTCCTCTTCTTCCACCATATGCGGCATCGTCACTGGTGGTGTAGGACTAGAAACCGGATGGTATCGAACGTTATATACCGTGCTTGCCGCACTAGTAGTATCAGCCCGACTGACCGGAGTCACAGCTGCCGGTGGTGGAGTGGGACGGGTGCTGTTCTGCGGGAAAGTAGCATTGTTCGTGTTCGGCAACAATCCTCCCATGTTGCGATTGCGATTACCACGAGGGATTCCCACTCGAGTTCGGAGAGGACGATGGCCCAAACCCATCACTCCACCCCATCCGGACGATGCACCATGTCCGCCTCCTTTGTCGCCATGCCCCGTATAGCGTGGCCAATCAACCTCTTCCGAAGGAGTAACTTCGAGCATTTCATCACCATCGAAAACCTCTCTTCCGAGAATTCCGTCTTTCGTCTCGTCTCGTTCAAGTGCTTCTATGCGTTCCACCCACTCCCAGACTACCACACTCGCGGCGGCGGATCCAACCCATCTGATATAAGTACCCCATCCGGCGATTTCCGGCCGTGCGATATCCAAAACAAAAAAGACGACCGGTATCAAAATCGCGCAGTAAGATAGGAGCGCAACCAGCGCGATATTGCGCATCTTTGGGTGAAAGAATGCAAAACGATGTTTCGAGATCGAGTAAAAAATCACCCATGCGGCATATAGTAGGTTGAGAGCCAGTTCGAACAGATAGCTGAGCGCGGGAATCGCATCTTCGTATAATCTCGGATGTGTCGAGGTATTCCTGAACCAAAAGTTCTCCAAAATACTAAATGTGGTATCCAAAACGATCAGTGCAAAGCCAGCCCACTTGATCATGACTTTCTCCTTATGTCGTGGGAACAGTCGAATCAAGGTTTGGACTTGAGCCAACCACAAGAATGTGCTCGAGATGACGCGAACGATCCGAATCTCCAACCCATCGATCACCTCTTCCGAAAGTGCCTCCGCGTCCGAATATCCATAGTCATATTGGCGCTCCGCGACTCGGAAAGAATCTACCGTGGCGATCGTCAGGGAGATCGCAACGAGAATGGCGGCCACCTTTTGCAGCCAGGGGCGACCTCCGACTCCGACGACGGAGGAATTTCCACTATACGAGCCGCTGATCATCCCATGGCGTCCGAGGAAATTCGCACCACCCCAGGTCCTCCAACGTAGAATGTTCGCGGTGTGATGAGAAGTATTATAACAAGGACGTAACTGACGACCGTTGCGCATCCGATGGCATAGAGTTGTGGTGTGACTGAGGAATAGAACGGATCGCGGGTATCAAGGACGGCAGAGACATGAGTATAATCCTCGGGTTCGCCTGTACAAACGGGTTCATAGACGGCATTTTTATCGAGGGTGACGGTATATGAATTGTTAACGTGTAGAATGCCTGTGGCGGGGAGTCGCAAAGGCAGCAGGATTAGTATTGAGTCCAAGTCCAACAAGGGGGAGCGAGTTCAGGCGAAAGCAACGCGCGCACATACCATTGCTGGGGAGAAGAATTGGAGTACAGCCGGACGCATAGGTCTTGGTCGACGTGGTGGTCGGGTTCGCCAAATCTGGCGGGGAGTCACACGGGGTGCCTCATCTCCCATGGTCGAGTCGATTCAGGCGGTTTCTAGGCTCGACTCGGCCACTGCAGATCATGCAGTCAAACAATTTCCGCCGGATCGGCTCTCAATGTTCAACGCAGAGTATAGTATCGGTGTCTCGTCTGCTAGACGGCCATTCTCGAGGGGAGGCCGCGCGTGCAGGACCAGATGTGGTGCGAAAGGGAGGCGGATAAAAGCGCAGTCGGGAATCGGGTTGCCGGTCGGTGAAGGGGTGAGGGAGAGCGAAGAATATATAGCGGTAGGATACAGCGCGGTCAGAGATGAGACCTGATCAGGGGATGGGAGAGATCGGTAGGTGAGAACAAGTCAACTTGAAGTCAAGGAGAGAACTTGAAGAGTCTGGAGTCTCTCTGGGGTTGAAGGTCGAGATGATCCGCCACTCTGGTCCACTTGGCGTTCGTTCTCCACTCTTTTTTCTTACGCCTACTACTAGTACTAGTTCTATTGAACAAGGAAAAGATCACTTTCTCTTAAAAGCCTTGATTCATTTGGAGTACACTTGTCGCATTGAAACTACACACCAAATAACCCCATCCGGCCCATCCGGGCCATCCGGGGAAAATGAAGGCGAGGAGGACGAGGAAGACGATGATATATAGACTCGGCGGGGCCAGGGAAAGGTCCCTCCAAACAAGGCATGCCCAGGTGCTGTCCAGGTAGTGGCATCTCTCTCTCTCTCTCTCTCTCAACAAGGCAAATCGGCAAACACGAATTCCAGTGTAGAAAGTAGAACATAGAGGATTCCGAACTCCAGAGGAGACGGACAAGACTTGAAGAGCGTCCAAGCAAAACGCCGAGCAATAGAAGGTCAAGGTGAAGATTGAGGTATGGTAGGGGCTGTCCAAAACCCAAATGCAAGGAATCATAAGAATATTTTGTGGATGAGGACCAATGCATCATGTCATCTCAGTCTTTCGATGTCCAGGTAGATTGCCATTTCGACCTGCTTAAAAAAGGTCGTCCCGAGTAGAACCAGCGAATCTGACTCCCTGGTTAATCGCTGGGTTGGAGCAGGGGTCATAGTGAGTTCTGCCCCCTTGAGCCCTTGAGTTTCTTCCTGTGATATAAATCAATATCCATCCATTGCTATGGCAGGAAGGTGGCGGTAGAATGATGTACAAGGTTCATAAGAGACAGCGCTCTAGCAGGACGTGGAGTCTCTCAAGGTGAGATAATAGGCTGACGGGTCGCCATAATAAGGAAAGTGTATAGACTGTGATCGATCACAATTCCTGTAAAAGGAAGCATGTTGTTTGATATTGCTGCCAGACGGCCCTTACGCCTGCATCTTCATATTGACGTGTGATGTCCGTGGTCTCTAAGTAAATCGGTCTGAGTAGAGTTCATGTCATAGGAAAATCGTTGTCGCAGAATATGTGGTACTGAGAAACAGAGGGATGGGAATGAAGCTAAGTTTTCCATGGGAGGGGATCACAGTTGATAAGTAAACATTCAGTACTAAAATAGTCAACAGTAAACACTGGCAGTAAACAATGGAAGGAGGAAGGTGCAAGGCAGGCAAATAAAAGTGGAAAGTGAGAGTTGTGGAAGGTACTACCCAGGGAAGGTTAAAACAAGGTGGAATAGTACTAGTAGTAGTACTAGTGCCAGTACTAGTTACCCATTTACTACAAGGATTTCAAACGATATCCAATGCTAGTACAAGATGGAACAATCCCAAAGAGTCTATCAATTTACTACCCAAAAAGGCAGTTTACAGCGAAGATCAATCTCAACCAAATGCGTAGTTTATATTATGTGCTGCACGCATTCAAGTTTATAGTAGACACCATGTACAAGCCAAGCCGCGTCAAGACTTAGGCGCAAGGTCACCAATTCAAGTTGTCACATAGATCATCTCATCCCAACATCCTCCGAACAAAGCTAGCCTGCTAGCCAGCCAGCCGACAAAGAACAAAAAAACGAATGGTTTCATTTTCCACACACACACACACCCAGCAAGCGGGAGGGGGCGGGAAAAGTACTCAGGCTCATTAAGAGTTTGATTTGAATTTGACAAATCGAATTAGGCTTATGCCTGGGCGGCGAAGCCGAGGCGAGGTCCGTTGGAGTCGAAGACAGTGTACTGGCTCTTCAGGAAGATGTCACCGAAGATAGAGAAGCCGAGACCAGAGTTGCTCTGGATACCGCCGAAGCAGGTGGAGCTACCGTCACTGACGGGGGCGAAGTTGATCAGGTCACCGGAGACAACGGCGTCATAGCCGCCAATGGTGACGGTGAAGTCGGGGAGCTTGGAAGAGCAGGCGAAGGTGTAACCACCG
Source organism: Penicillium cosmopolitanum (assembly GCF_028827165.1). NCBI lineage: Eukaryota > Fungi > Ascomycota > Eurotiomycetes > Eurotiales > Aspergillaceae > Penicillium > Penicillium cosmopolitanum. Next base: position 2,728,384 of record NW_026622676.1, on the reverse strand, counting down.
GCGGACTGGTCCGACTTGGCACCGTCGACCTGCTTGTAGTAGGCGGAGACAACATCGTCGGGGAGCATCAGCAGGGTGGTACCAGTGTCTAGAAGAATTTTGGTGAGCTTTGGTTTGGACACATGTTGAGTTTAATCGAGGAAGGATTTCACTTACCAGCAATACCCTTGATAGAACCACCAGTCTGGCTGCCAACCTTGTAGCTGTCGGCAGTGAACATCCAGAAGCCCTGGGAGCTGTCGACATCAGTGTAGGCAAGCTGGCCGGTGTACTTGGACTTGTCGATGTAACCGAAGTCGTAGGAGCCGGGCTTGTTGTGCTTCAGGGTGACAGCGAAGAGAGGCTTGTCGAGCTGGCTCTTGACAGTGTCGAAGAAGGTCTTCTGGGCCTGGGGCTTAACGGTGTTGATGGAGCTGAAAGCCAAGCCCAGCAGACCATCGTTGTTCTTGTCCTGCACGAACTGCTGGCTGATCTGCTTGGCAGCCTCAACGGCCTGACCAGAGGCCTTAACACCACCGACAATGACGGTGTCCTTGTAGACGTCACCGCTGGCAGAGCTCTGGTCACCATAGGAGATGGACCAGGTGGCGCCGGACAGCTTGGTACCGTTGCTGGGCTTGTAGATGGAGTGTCCACTCTGCTCAGAGGCGGGCAACTCTCCGGAGAAGACCCAACTATATAAAGAAAAGAGATTAGCATTTGCCATTAAGATCTAATCAGCCAGAGTATAAACTTACAGATCGGCAGAACCGGTGTCGAAGTCCAGGTTCAGGGTTGTACCACCGACGTTGACGGGAGTCAGATACTCTTCATCATTGGCCTCGGGGGTGGTGGTAGCGGAGCCGCTCTCAGCAGCAGCCTTAACACCCGAGGGGATGGTGGCGCCGTACTTGGAGAGGGCATTGGCGTACATGCCGGGCAAGTTGATAGTCCGGGTCTTGGTGACAGGGCGAACCGACTGGTTGATAGTGAACTTGCTCTTTCCACCCATCGGCACAGCCGAAGAGACGGAGGCAATACCGGCCAGAACGGCGGTGACCTTGCTGAAGACAACCATAGTGAATGGATTTAAAAAAAGAACGATACTCTAAAAAGAATGGAGAGTGATCGAAGGATGTTGAGAGGATTGGATGATGGATCTATTCAAATGGGCCGGAGGTTAGGCCTCCTTTATAGGATAGCAGACGTTTCGCCATTGCAAGCTTCTTTTGACAAACAGGTCCCGGGGTGGCACCTATCTCAGGGTCCAGGAGAAGGAGAACTTGCTCTTCCGGGAAGCCCACGGTGCCGATCCAGTACTCCAGGGACCCGAAACCTCAAACTTCAAGATCGACGCGGAGTCCATCGGCCAGCCAGATTAACACGACGGAGTCCGCCAAGAGGGGCACGGGGAGGAGGGCGACCAAGGAGAAGATGAGACAGCATCTCGGTTGGTAGTCCAGGCTGCTGCACCTGGGCGTTCAGGGCACGGCGGGGATCACGCCTTGGGTGCGACAGAAACGAGAAACGGAGGCTTGGTCACGACAAGCTACACTGCCAAACACTGGTGCCAGAACGGGGAAGTCCGGCCAAGACACAACACGAGTATGTAGGAAGCTTGATATCCATTCGGTAGAGCCCTGACGATCTCCATTCGCTGCCATCTTCAGGGTTCAGGTGGGGCGAGACTCCAGAGCCAAGCGATAGACTGTACGAAGTAAGTGAAGTGGAGGTGGAAAGTGATCAGGGACCACGCTAAGAGCAAGAGTAGTCCAATCCATCATGGTTGTCAAATCGAACTGCAATATCAAAGTCGAGGGGATCGAGACTTGGCCCTGTCGATCATCGCCTGTTATCTCCATGAGCAGCCAATCACCTACCCAACATGGCTAGCCACAGACTTTCCCCTCCAATCGAGGTCACATCGCGCCCGCGGCCGCCTTCGCAAGCCGGGAGTTTCATGGATGTGGGCAAAGGTAATTGGAGGGCTCTATCCACTGGTGAAGCAGTCGCTTGGAACCTTCGATATGAGCCCACTCCAGTCCACTTGACCCCAGAAGGACTAGAGGCAGATCGGGACATGGCAGCGCACTCTGGCATTGGATCGATGGAAAGCAGCCTAAAGCAGGGGATAGCACGAGCCTCGGGGAATAATGTGAGCCCGTCGTCGAATGATAGACCTTAATATCGGTCGGCCGGAGTCCGTGGCGCAATCCACCCTGCACATACGTTGAACCCATGCCGCGCGAGCTTGGCGCAGACAAGCAACCACGCCCAGAGATGCCCAGAGTATCGATATAGTGGAAATGATCGGCCAAGGCGATGTGACCCTTGACGGAGGGTAAGCCATGAAAGCCTTCTAGATGCTCTAATGCATGCAGCAGCCAGCCCTGTGGCGAGATCCTTCAGTGCGGCGAACGGCCTCGATGTGGCTTCCGCAATAACCAAACGAAGTGTAGGATCGGCCGAGCTGGATCGACGAGATAGCAGAAAGTCAAAAGTTGTAGACAAACTCCAAACTCGCGATCACATCTGCGTGGTTGAAGAGACATGATAGGTGCGGCTGGGAGGGGTTGGAAGTGCAGGTACTACAAGTCATGTTGCCCTAACCACATTCCTCCGACGGAAAGTGAGTGCTTCGGACTCGCCGATTTACAGATGGAGTTGCATGCACATGAGTTGTATGTACTTATGTCCATTTGCAGGAGACATTCATTTCAAGCTACTAGTAAATGTAATGGGTATTTCCATTCAATCTTCCCAATGCAAGCCGAAATGGTTCTTACCCTCCTTTTTACTCCGTATATCATATTTACCCCCCTGCTCTCTAGAGACAAAATATCTCTAGGCCAAGCCACCCGGTAACCTATTCTACAAGGCTGATAGATTCAAAGCTAAAGATTAAGCATGTGAAGATCCTCCACCACGCGATGAAACTAGGGCCCCGCAATCTTGAGACCGACGGAGACCGCATAGTGACCTTTAATCTCGATCTTCCATACTTTGTAGCTGATCCAATTAATATAAAAAAAATGCCTGGCAAAGGGAGAAGGTGGCAAGGCGTACGTATTACAGAGCAAAGAGAGGGAATAAGAATGGTCTAGATGACAGGTACGAAGAAGGCAGGAGAAAACGTAGGAGAAAAAGGTCATGTTTCAACCAAATTGCTACATCGACCAATCACGGCCCAAGAAATGCACTACCAAAAATTACCAGGCGGGGTTTTCGTAAGGGGGGTATATATCGTCAAACGGGGAAAGGGGCAAAATGCAAGAGAAAACAAAGTACGTGTCTCATCCAGTTCGAAGCGGAGTTCGAGGCAGACCCTCGGCCGGGATTAACGGGCTGCCGGGGCTGTCAGAGAGCTGTCAAGGCAAAAACTGAGACGCAAGCGCCCCACCCCCAGACTCGCCCTCACCGTTGGCATTTCCACCGTCATAGCCCTCATTCAGGAGCACTTCTAGCATATCGAACTCGCCTAGCATTGGACCAGTTCCACCCAAACCTTGATCAACAACACCGGTGGAGCTGTTGAAGAATTGGTCCAGTGGCAGCGCAAACCAATCTAGCGTGCCTGACGTACTCGTCGCTCCATTTGTGTCCCCAACAGCCTGTGATGAAACAGCATGGTTTGGTGAATTAATATCGTTGGTAGGCATCGTCGAGTTCGAGTCGTAGTAATTGTAGTACACGGATGGCGGAGGCGGCATAAATGACACGTTCAGGCTGGAAGAGTTAATGGATTGCGAAGGAATATTCGCCAGTGGATCATGGCCCGATCCGATCGGGTGTCCGCCGGCGCCGTTACTATCCACATATCCCAATCCAGTTCCGCTCGGTGTAGCATCTTGGCCGTGAGATGACGACCAAGGGGTTTGCGGGCCGTCACGGCGACCCGATACGGCCTCGCGCGGTGGAGAATGAGCTCGTGAAACCGGTGCTGAGCCACGGTCGTGTGCGTCGCCATCTCCTCCGCGATCGTGTGGCGCAAATCGCAAAAAGCGTGTACGAATGCTACTCGTCAGAAGCTCCAGCAACCGAGCAACGGTGTTACTGATGTGGACATCATCCACGACAAACGTTCGCAGTGCCTCGACTGTCCGGTCCTGGAGATCCAAGGAGACTCGTACATCGTCTTCTCGGGCACCTAATGTGAAAGTCTAAATGGCGATTTTTGTGAGCTCATATTAATTTTCGGTGGACACAGAAGAGAACTTACTTTCAAAATAAATATCATGCCAGACAAAATGCGGAAAAAAGTCCGGATAGGAGCATGCTTAAGGCGGCCACCGGGGACCAGCCCTTCCAAAACAGTCTGTAGAATCCGACGCGAAGCATCTACAACTTCCTGGATATATTGCTCGTTGACGCGGTATTGCTCCATCAAGGTCCGGAACCAGCCAGTGCTACCGGCAGATGGTCCCATTCCAGGCCGAGCAGGTTGAGTCTGGCCGGACTCGTTGGACATAGTAGTCCAACGGTCAACGACCGCTTGCAAAGCCAACGAATTCACGTAGAGCCCTGTGCCATGTCAGTGGGTACTGTTCATTGATCTAAAGAGGCTTAATATCATAACTCACGTGTATACTCATATTCAATAATCAAAACACTTCGCATAGCCGGAGACACTATTCCTTGTCAATAAATTGAGACAGAGCAATTATCAACGAAGAACTCACTGTTAACACGGTCCAGATGATTTCGGAACTCTCGTAGTTGAGGTTGGAACCAATCGATTCGTTCCCGGTATCTCCCATCCGGATCAGTTCTGATGTCTGCTCAGTCGAAGCGAAAAGTTGGTGGTTGGCTTGGTACACAATCTTAGATATCCCCATCCAACAATCTTGCATCCGATCCAGATCTGAGTCGCCTTCTTTCATATCAGCGGTCGTTGAAGCCGGGTCTTGGCCCCACTCGGGCAATGGAAGCATGGAAGGAATTCCAAGGCGTCCACTGCTGTGTGTAATGAAAACCAGAATCAGCCGACGCAGCCGAAGCTTCCGCGAGTGTTCTACTTGTGGTTCAGGGGCTGTTTTTGATTCACTCTTGTGGTCGAAAACTCCAAGCTCAAAAGCCAAGGCTTGAGCGGTGCTGAGCAGCATCCAGGACATCCGATCTGACCGCCAAGCAGGTTCCAGCCATTTTTGAAAGGCAAGACGTCCTTCTGGAGAGGTAGCCGGTCCCTTGGCATGTTCGCCATCATTTTCCAAGTCCTTGTCACGACTGTATGACTGAGCGTCCATGTCCAAGAGGGTATTTTCGTCATCGCCAGGTGGGAAATGAAGGTTGCGTGGGTGCCAGTCCGTGAGAATCAGTAACGCTTCTACGGTTCCCAGTGCTCTTAGATTACCGTTGGCGTTCGGTCGTCCAGATGTTGGCGCTAAGTCAAGACCTCGAGGCCCACGAATGCCCGGTCCGTTAGCGTCAAATTTCTCTTGGCCCCAAAATAGTCGTTCAATCATGCCGCGAAGATAGGACCAGAGACGATCATGGATGTAGAATGCCCGGGTGCTTGCTCCGTCGCCCTGGGGTTTCAAGTGTCGAGATGAAATTGTGAGAATAGTCACAGCTAGCACGGGCTCTTCCGTGAGTAATGTTCGATGTGTCGAGGGTTGTGAGTAGTCTGGCGTTACCACAGGACTCATTGGAGCAAGGTTCTCATAGTAGTAAGCCACGTAATTCATGCCTTCTTCTACAGTCATCCATCCGGCACGAACAAAGCGTAGCCGTGACCATGCTCGAACCGCATCGATGTATCCGGGATCTTGCGTATCTGTGGAGCTCTCCTCCTGGTGGTCCGCGGGATCCGAGGTCTGGGGATCTGCGACCCCTGCACCACCACCTTGAAAGTAGCCATTGTTACCACTGGAGGACAAACCGGATCGCGGGGTTCGAGAAAAAGACCCGGGCGAGTTGCCATGTGCCAGCGGCGAAGGGCCGGAATTAAAGGATGAGACTGACTGCCGCGCATTAAAACGATTCTCGAGGCTTTGGCGGTTCAGATCCTCTGTCCTGCCGGCCGCCTCTGAAAGTAGATGTAAGGCATCATGGGTATTGGTGATGGCTGGCGACAAGAGCTCCACCGCAGTCCGATTCATCATGGGCTGTCCACCATATACCGGTACCGAGTTCAAATTACGGTCTCCGGTAGCGTATTGCGATAGGCGCGGAGCTCTGGAATCGGCAAAAGGTCTTGACGAGGAAGATATGGGGGCGCTGGGGGTATATCGTTGGGCAGCGGCCGCAGCTGCCGGGGCTGGAGCTGGAGCTGGGGCTGGTTCTGCCCATCGCTGGCGCGCGCGAAAGCCCTCTACGTCGAATGAGGGCTCAGCTGCGGGGAATGGAGAATCTTCTGTGGGTGCTTCTTTCACAGAGACCTCACCGATCATCATTCGCTTGTCCCGTTGAAGGACGGGCCCGGGGCCGGGAGTTTCTTCTTCATCTTCTTCGGCATCGGAGAGCTTGCGCTTGCGACGAGTGGCTGAGAATTCGCATCGTTTACTCTCACGACGACATCGAACACAAGGTGGGGGACGAGGATTATCGACACCTGGTACATGATTTTTTTAGATTAGCCAGCCAGTGACAAGCGGGGGAGGTATTGCTCGTACTGCCCAAGTCACACTTCACCTTGCGCTTGCGACACGGATCGCAAGCCTGATAGCCGCGCCTATGCTGCGGGGCAACGGAGGGCGATGGTGACTTGCCGACATCCGCGTCGAGTCCCATGTTGTTTGTTGCAGCAGGGTGGGTTTAGCGGATTGGCGATGCTGGGGAAAGCCGATGCAAAGCGAAGATAAGCTGGAAGGCGGTCTGGAACGGACCGAGGAGGGGAGGCAGATTTATTTATGCGACAATTGATTGGATGCCGCCATTGGAGAACTGGAGACTGGGGGGGATTGGGGGACTGGGGAGGAAGGGAGATTGGATTGCCTGGAGACTCGGGGACTGATTCAAGAGGAAAATTGGTCAAAAGGTTTTTTTCCCTCTTTTTTTTCACAAAGCAAAATCTAGGCTCTGCACTATCCGTAGTCCACGTCGCCGACCAGCCACCGATTTCCATTGTATAATAGAATAGGTCTGCGGGGTAGAAAAAAAGTGTAAGAGTTACATCGCCAAACCCTCAAAGTGGATTGGACGGGTTCGCTTCTCCTCGTGGGCACCAATGAGCCTATAGCCACCGGAATTAGTATAGGTCATATAAACACGGGCGATCTCGACATTAGATCGCCATGACATCCGATCTGAGACAAACATCGCCAAATTGTACAGGGAATAGTACTACTTTCGTAGATACACACACGGACCGTGTGGCAATCATTCCCATTCGCTAAATGCAACCCGCTCGAATATACCGCGCGCCTCTAAGTACCGAAAAAAAATATTGTACAGAAAAGAAAATGTATCCGTCCCAGTATGTTGCTTAACATCGGACTAAAAGAAAGAAGAAACCCAATGCCGCTTAAGACTAAGCTATTCGGGGCGACACAGACGGACCAGCAACAGCAGCAACAGACTTGGGTGCGTCCTTCATGCTGAGCTCACTCATACGAGAGACCCCGTCCAAAGCTCTGCGCGGTGGAACAAACTCGCCAGAGACCGCGCTATCTGTGCTATTGCGACGAGACAGGTTCGGGGTATACCTCCCAGTGAAAAGACCTCGAATACCCCCAGGCTTCCGGGCCGGTATTTCGTGCACCACCGCAGTCAGTATGTAGAAAAGATATTTGAGATTCGGAAGAGTCTGGCGAATGTCCAGAACGCGGACACCTTGCCGGTTGAGCAGGAACTCGATGTCTTTATTTAGAAGAAACACGCCGTAGCCGAATTTATAATCCCCGCCAACCGGGTATAGAGGGAAAGTTCGTTGCGAGAGGTCCTTGGACACGGGATCCCGAACCAATGAAGCCGAGCTGTTCGGAGTAATCGGGTATGGAATCACCACGGACAAATAGAAAGAAAGAAGATGTACCAAGTGGGCTGCATAGCCCAGAGCGGCGGCCAGAATTTTGGGATCGGCGTCTCCGAACCCGTTAGAGCTCAAGTTGGGTAGCTCCAGTCCCCGAATGGTAAATCCCAGCGTTTGGTCGGGAATAGATTCAATCGGGTAAACATTCATCAAATCCTCCGCAATTCGGCGAATCTGGCCCTTAGTCTCTTCATGCGCCTGGTTGAGTAATTGATCACTGTGAGACAATTTGTCTTTGGCATCAGGAAGATGAGTCCGTTCCTTGTCCATTGTGGCTCGGCCATGCTCCATTGCCTTGCGACGATACGCGAGGCTGGCTTTCAGATCATCTTTGCGCTTCGTCGTTCTTTGCACCGCCTTCCGCTGGGCATCTACAAGCCCCTTGGTTGAATCGCATCGTTCCTTGGCACTCGCAGCCTTGCTAACGAGCTCGAACTGATTCTCATTTTTGGTAACAGTGTCACCAATTTGTGACTCGATAGTTCTCGTTATTGCGAGCGTGTCTTGAAGAACCAAGTCCAAATTAACCATTTTCATCAACTGATCATAAGAAGAGGTGGTAAGAACACTCCCGTCACCGACACCTCGGCGATTGGCGCCATCAAATGGCTTTTCCACCGGAGGAATGTCAGTCAAATTAGCATATACACCATCTGTGAGGTGAAAAACAAGACAATTGGTAGGTAGTGGTTGGTGGAAGCTGTCTAAGCTCTTTCCCAGGAATTGCAAGTATCGTAGATTCTGCTTTAACTCGACCAAAAGTATAAACTCAGACATGGCCTCCGTTTGAACCCATAGTTTGATTGTTATTGTATCAAGCCGACACACTAACGGCCATGACGCATTCAAGTCGAAGAACTGAAAGCTGGGGTTGGTCGTCTTCCTCAGGGTTTCACTGATATACAAAGGCTCTTCAATGCCATCGGAGTGAATCGAGAAGAATGTGTCTGCCATGCGATTCTTCACAATCCCAGCGAGTTTCTCCTGCCGTGATCTAGGGTTGGGGTCGTTCCAGGGCAGGGTACTGCGGCGGCGTGACGGGCCCAGCTCAGGCTTCTTCTGCTTCTTGTTTTCAAGCTGTTGATCTTGTCCCCCGGGCGATTTCAGGTCTGAGAATGATCGGGAGGTATGCAGCGACTGGGTATCTTTCTGCGCGAGAAATTTCGAGGGCGATTTCAGGCTGTTGGGGATATCGTCGTCATCAATGGTTTTGCCGCGGCCTCGAGATGCGGGTGGAGTCACGTCCAGGTTGCGCACCCAGATACCAATTACATTGCGTAGTCGGCGATTCTGCGACGTGTTAGTATTACAGAGAACAATCATTCCACGCTCAACATACCCATGGATAAAGGAACGGCCCTCCCCTGCGCGCACCGGCGTCATGCCCCGGAGCTGCGTCCATGGCGCCCGAACCCTCCATTCGTGGAGGCTAGGGTGACCAGGGGGGGACACGGTACTCAGTAGGTATTCAATAAAGAATGATAAGTATGCATGCTTCACAAACACGAGCCGAATCGTGCAACTTGACGCGTGAGAAACAATGGGGGATTGAAGTAGAAGCGATAAGGCGATGCGGAGACCTGCAGACGGGCCGCCAAGACCACGACTGCCCCGTCAAAAAATCCACCTCCGTCCTCACCTCCCGCAGACACCGAACACCCTCAATCCCCAATCACTCCGATCTCTGCGACAGATTGACCAGTGTCGCCCTCACGATCTTCTGTTTCGAGCGACTGAACACAAACTCCGGCCGCAATGGCCTCCTCAAACTCGGCCGCGAAGCCGATCAAGAAGATCCTTGACGCAACTAAGATCTCTTCCTTGACCTCGAAACTCGTCCGCAGACCCCTCGACCCCAAGGCTCGCGTCCCCATTCAAGGACGTCCCCGAGAGGGTAACTCGAATGCATTCAAGGAGGCTTCCACCCGCGAGAGCGTGCGGTTGCAGAAGGCCTTGAATGCGGTCGCTCACGGCAAGCACATCTTTGTCTACCACAATGTTCGGACGAAGCAAGTCGTGTATTCCCTGACTCGATACCTGGAGGTAAGTTTCCATCGCTGTCTATGATGCCTAAGACTCTGCCTCTTCTATCATTATCATTGCCATTAATTGAATTGATCAATCATGGTGACCCTCTGGTCTACCCTCCATCCAAAGCAAAAACCACAGCCGGCTAATCTAACCATCTCCCTCATACAGAAAACCAACCTCCTGCGGCAAATGGTCTACCACGGCAAGAAAACCGTCCCCGCCGAACTCCGCCGCGATATGTGGGTTCCTTACTACTCCGTCCACTTCGGTGATGCACGACTCGGTCTGCGCGCCTATCAACTCCTCCGCGAATTCTCCCTGCAACGACAGCTCGCCCCGCCAGCGGAGATGATCACCGTGACAAAAGAATTCCTGGACTCCAAGCGGCCGAAGGACCCCCCTAGCCGGGGAGGAATTCGACAAGATCAACCTGAAGCGAATCGGGCAGACGATGGAGAAGAGAGAGCGCGCACGTGTTCTTATGAACCAAAAGGCTACCTCAGTGGCCGATATCGCCGCTGCCCTGGCCATCCAGGATAAGGCAATTGCGAACGGACTTTTGGAAGAGACATCCAAGCGCGGATATCTGACCCGCAAAGCGCGCCAACGCCGCCGCGCAGCTCTGGAGCGCATGGCGAAACAGCAGGAGTGGAATCAGGAACACATCGCCGCGCTGGAGCAACGATTTGCCGACCTTTCCGGCGAGGAAGTGGAGATCGGCGAGGCGGATGGTGAATATCCCGAAAATGCGAAGGACGTGAAGATCCTTTGGCGTGATGTGCACGACGCTTACTTTGCTGAGAGCTGGCCTGCTGATGTGCAGCACGGCGAGCTGGAGCTCAAGCGTACCCACATCATTGGAGCTGAGCTTCGCCACGAGGGCTCGGGTGAGGTCGTTACTGAGCACCAGTTCAACGAGAGAAAGGAGGACCAATAAGCAAGTCGGTTTCGGTTCCTCTGCCGATGCCTGCTTCTTACCGGATATTTCGTTGCCCTTTTTTTTAGTTGGTCTGGGCCGCATTGAGCGATACTCTACACTGTTGATATCATTTTTCCATCTCTTTATGGGGATTGGGCCCAGGCGAGATGGGTGATGCCTTTTGTATTTCACCTTGTGTTTTCCCCCATGTGTTCTACTCAGCTGTGAGGACTTTTTACTGCATAAATTGTATTTTTAGACAATTCAATATCACGTTTGTGACAAATATTGACAACAGAATAAGAACGTAATATGGGGCACTTTGTACTGGCGTTCCGGGTAAACTTCAGGTTTGGGCATTATGAAAATGATTGGATTACCCAGCTAATAACTATACCAACCCATTTCCGCTCACTACCGGCGGGACATTGCGGCGGCCGTCCCGGACAAACTTGAATCACTTGACCGGGATTATATTGCGAGAACGCTGTTTGGCATGACCTGGAAAGAATGGCATTTCCTCACGCCGCACTGGGTTGACAGATGGGTTGACAGAAATGATCCGGTGCATGTTGGGCTGCGGGACTATGGTGAATATGACGAGGTACCCGTTAGAGTTATTCCGAGTATAGACTTCGCTGTGTTTGCTAGGGATGATATTGGTGTGGACCATGATATTTGGAAGAACGAAAAGGATGGCCGTCTTATGATGTTCGAAGTTTATGAATTGCTGGAAGCAGCTGAAGCTTCTCACCGAAGCTTGGCTCAAAGTTAGAATGCCAATAATATGGATGGCTTGGATGCCCAGGCATCCCGAAGGGCGATTCAGGCGATGGTGAAAGATACTTGCAGTTTTTAAGATCTGCATGGCCAATGGGACTGATGGATGCGATGGGTCCTCCCGTTTCCGATCTCATGGGAACGATATTAAGATCGCTATCGCAATCTCTATGATACTAAAAGCCGGTGTCCCTAACAATAAGGTCTATGGTCCTGCCACAGCCCGACTTCCCAAGTCAGGAGCCAGGCCTGGCGAATGTACCAAAACTCCAGACTATATTGCCAATGCCGAGATGAACGAGCGGCTTGACAGTGATGATAAGGAAATTACGACCTACTTCGATGAAGGGAGTAAATCAATGATCTCTACTCCAAAAATGGCACCTGGGTCGCTTGTAACAACAGGGAAAACGGGGCTTCCCGTTTATGGGAGTGGTGTGAAAGTGGCCATCTCGCTGGAACTGCTCTATGGGCGATTGATCTTACGGAATTTATCAGCGGAGATTATGATGGCACAAGGTTAGGAACAGTCTACCCAACTAACTGCACGGAATCCATTGATAATATGGATCATTTGGAGGTAGCAACCGGCATTGACGACTACTACATGAATATTTATCTTATCCAGGCCTTGTCAGGAAACCTTACTACGTCCCTCAGCAAGTATCAAGAACTTTCGGACGATAATTACGACCAGAAGTTTAGCTGGTATAAGGAGGCGGTTCAAAAATCTGCCCCCGAAAATCTACAGTCCTTTTTGAAGGCAAACGACACCCTATATTTTGATTGCGTTCAAGGTGGAGATACAGATGACTACAAGAACCAAACAAGCAAAGATTGTGTTCATGACAGGTCGCTCCGCATTTCAGTCGACGTATCTCTGCGGCACACATTGATGAATTAGGAACGGAAGTTAAGGGTGGAATGGCCCAAGTTGAGAAGTTGATAAAACGGTGTCACTAGGCGGGGACTGCATAACGTTGCTTCAAGATGTCGCGCAAATTCACTAAGCATGGAACGTTGAGTCTGGAGTCAAATGGATGTTTCCCTTCGAGTTCAAGTTGTAATACAAGTAGATATGTTAGACAGTGAAAAACAGGTACTAATAAATGAACTCCAGGTCTACAATCCAAGATTTGTCTGAGAAAAACATAAACCAGTGTGTAGAAGTGTAACGACCGGACCTTGATTTCCGTGCGATAAGATAGCCATACATACAGACATCCTAATAGGATGAGATGGGATCACAACAAAAGTGAAAAGGTTATCGGAAGAAACAAGTTGGAAGAAGGCATTGAAAATAAAAAGTCTTAATCTCATAAAGCCCAAGTTGAGGGCAAAGGGTCCAAAACAGATTGGAAATATGCCAAGAACAGGACACTATGAGAGAGTCCTCAATGGCAACAACAACAAAAAGGCAAGTTTGGTAGGGTTGGTGTGTGTGGATGGGAAGTCATAAATCGGGCGCCGATGTGCAGCGTGTGTAAATCAGAAAATGAATAGAAAAAGAACAGGGGGGTGTGGTGGTGGGGGAAAAAGTAAACAACAGAAACAGCTCCATGTTTCACTGGCAGGCTCAGGCTCAGTCACAGTCATTCAGAAAAGTATGGGATCCAAAATTCATAAAATGAAGACAAGGAAAACGTATGTGCGCATTCTATCTGTTTGCTGTGCTCCTTGGAAGAAGTTCTTTCGGGGTCTGGAGAGAGACTTTTGTCAATAAAAAAAGGATCTTCCGACAACTTATTTGCTCTGCTGAGGAGCGTTACTAGAACTTAGAATATCCACAGAGGGGAGTTGGCGATTGTCTGCGAGATTGAGTTCGGGCCCTGGTTCTTGCTTGTCGTTGCTGCTGGCCATTTTCTCCAGAATTTCTTCATGGGCCTGCTCTGCAAGCTCGGGATTGTCCGCGATGCCCGTACTCGCCATGCTTCTTCGGGCACCTTCCACGATCTTGTCGGCTTCGCTGACACCGCCAGGAACATTGGCTGACGGGTCACCGTCCACTCCAATGGGATCTGCTTTATTGTTCACGACGTCCTTCACCCGGTTGGAATCGAGACGGATGACCATGCAGGACAGATTGTCTGTACTGAAGCGTGCAAGGGCGTGATCCACAAGAATCTTCGAGGCATTTTGGGCATCCTGCACATTGCGGATGAGATCAACAGCCTCTTGGTCACTACATACATCCCATAGCTAGATTTGAAAAGTTAGTTATGTTCTCAAAGTCAAAGGGGGGATTTAGAAGGTAAACATACCCCGTCGCAAGCCAGAATGATGAACTCGTCAGCATCTGGCTGTATCACGGTTTCAGTGGTATAGGGATGCCCAGTAACTAGATCTTTGAGATAGGTATCGCCCAAGGCACGGGTGACGGCCAAAACACCATTGACACGGTTGTTGAGAATTAATCCGCCAGCGTTGGTAATCCTCTTTCCTTCGTTCTCGTCACTTCCCTTGTGATCATACGATAAACGCAGTGCTTTCCCATTGCGACACAGTACAATGCGAGCATCACCAACGTTGGCGGTATACAGCACTCGTTGACGAATAGCCTTTTCTTGCAACTTGGGAATGGACCCTCCTGAGGGGGCATCTTGAGTCGGTGTTTCCGCGGCATCCGAGTTGGCGCTAACAGCCGCGGTGGCAGGGGCAAGGGCAGCAGACCCGGTAGCGGAATTTGAGCTAGGGACACGATCTTCCCAACGGAGGACCGCGGTCACTGCAGTACAGCCACTGTTTTTCAAAGGCAGCTTCTCTAGCTGCTGGTCTACGCTGGTAAACGTTTGATCGAGAAGTTCGGGCACCGGGGTCGTCGGACTCCTGCGCATGACCTCTTCTAGGATCAGATGGAGCTTCTTGCCACACCACTCCGCCGCGAAAGTACCCGCATGCCCGTCGAAGATGGCGAAATAACCATTGTCTGTTTCCACCGCCTTCAGAGAATCGTTGGATGTCTGAGACTCGTTCGCGCTTGTCAGAGAGTCGTTGCCGTTGGTACTAGACGAGCCTGCTGGGGCCGGAGTCCCCAGAAAGTTGTACAGGTAGGCATGTGTATCTTCCATCGTCCGGCGGCATTTTCGATTGCGATCTTCCGTTACGCCAACGCGGAAAGATGAGCGTCCAGTCGGTACCGATTCTCCAGCGGAGTTATTGAAGGACCCTTGCGGGACAATCAGGGCGGGATCCATTTTTCCTAGCTTAGAGAGAGGACTCTCCGAGACGCTCGGACTGGTACTGAAGGAGGAACCTTCGCGCGTACCGTTCAGGGAGAGGCTGTTTTTGGCGGTGCTGAAGAAGTTAGCCGCCTTGGTGACGGTGCTGCTTCTGCGCTTCTTTTCGCCGGCGGGACCCTGATCTTCACTCTGTCGACGGAAGAAGCCAGCGCCAGGCGGGGAGAATCGCTTGTCGCGGGGGCTGGCGTTTTCGGGCTGGAGGCTCAGGGAACTCGTGTCGATTCCAGGTATGGTGGTGGCTTCGGTCTTATCTTTGGGTGGGCTCGAGGAGCCACTGAACATTCTGTTCAGCAACCCACCCTGAGAAGAAAAGCTACGGCGCTTATTTCCTGCCAGCTTGATTGTATCCCTCGAAAAGGATGGCGGGGGAGGTTTCAATGAAGTTGGACTTGGCGCGGGGCCGAGAATGGAGGGCGGCGTTGGGGAAGGGGACTGACGTAGGAGCAACAGTCGACCAGTCAGGAGAGAGGAGGGGGATGAAGCTTTAGGTCTAAAGAGTTAACAGGTGATCACTTCTTGAGAAAGACGAGCGATGACAAGCTGAAAGAAAGAGGATATGGGGAGGGGGGAGTTGTTGAGAGGAGGAGTAGTAGGTGGATGGATTGGGGGGGGACCACGGGAGGGCAAAGAGAGGCGACTTGACTGGAGTCGAGATTGGCAAGGAAGTGGGAGATAGTTGGAGCAGGACGATTGAACAGAGGGAATGTTCGTGGTAAGAGCGCAGGGCCATGCAATCCGTGTACTCGCCCAAGCATCGATGCGGCCAGCGCGCGTATATTGCACTCCTCATGATCATGCTCCATGCTGGCCTAACCCCGCCCTCCCGGAAGACCCGGGCAAGTATCTCTTCAGGGGGAAAAGAAGGAAAGTTGAACATACCGTATGCGTAGAGGGAAGTAGCTTCTAAGGATTGTGGTTGAGAATGGAGAAGGGGAAGAAGTAAAGTAAAGTAGAGTTATGCGACCCGAAGCGATCTGAACTCCGCCCCGTCGCGCGGCACTGGGCGGAGGTGCAGCCAAGAACGGAGGAAGTGGAGCTACTATTGGGAGGAGAGGGAGAGCAGGGAGGCCAGAGATGAGCAGAGGAGATGAATATGGAGTAAAGATAGACTAGTAGCAGTTGGTTACTTTCATAAAGGGGACAGAATCCCTGCACATCGCTCTGCCTATCTACTGACTCGCACCTGATGACGAGCATCACATCACATCATCATACTACTGCATACACTACCAGCACCCAATACTAGTACATCATTTCTATCGACACCTGACAGAAAATCTGCAATATTTTTGACCGAACACTAACTCAGTTGTATAGTAATACTACTAGTTATACTAGTTATACTAGTTATATTAATAGGAAGATGGAATACTGGAGTACGGAGTAGTCAAATCTCACGATGTCCCGATGCGGCATAGATGGCAGATAGCTCATATTTTATGCGGTGATCCAACAGCGCCCCTGAACTCCACCCACTGCCCCTAACAGTCAATCTCCACAAAAGGAGCAAGAATACTAATCATAATGCCTAATAGTAAAAAAAAATAACATCCTCAAATGTACATGTACTCCGTAAAGCCAAGTCCAAACACCACTCATCTACCATGAACTAAAATCTCCAAACCCTCCTGTCCCCTTCGCCTTCTTACGTGCAGGCTCAGGTTCAGGCTCCTCGTCCACAAACTCCACAATCTCGTCATCATCTCCACCACGATCGGCCAGCGCAGCTTTCAGATATTTGCCAACGCCAGTCGAACCGCTTTCACTAGCTCCCTCGCCAGATCCGCGGACGCGCTTACCTGTCCAGGTGACTCGATCGTCGTCCACGCGACGAGAACTCTCGTCCTCTTGTTCTGCGTCACCACCTCGGCCCCAGCCCCAGCGGCGCCTGTCTGGCCCTCGGAGCGTTTCTGGCGAAGGAAATCCTCAAAGGGGTCCACAAAAATGGTGACTTCTTTGATGCGGACTTCTGGCGTGGGTCGGTTGGTAGATGACTCCACGGGATGAGTCTCGAGCGAGTTCAATGTAGCAGATGAAGGGGTTGGATCGTCGATCAGTCTGCCGAAGATAGTGTGTTTGCGGTCGAGATGCGGTAAAGCTCGATATGCGAAGAAACTGGTCGATGGGAGGTTAGCTGCGCTCATACGCAGTAAATCGCAGTCTTCCCACTCACAATTGACTACTATTGGTATTTTTGCCCTTGTTGGCCATACTCAGAGTCCCACGTCCGTCATGTTTCAGCGGTCCCTCAAATTCGTCCGCAAAGTACTTGCCCCAGATACTCTCCCCGCCACGTCCAGTCCCAGTGGGATCACCACCCTGGAGCATAAATCCCTTGATATTGCGGTGGAAGGTGACATCCTTGTAATAGCCCTTCTTGGCCAGCTGAATGAAGTTCCACACGGCCTTGGGCGCATATTCGGGGTACAGTTCCACATTCAAGTGCCCGGCAGTTGTATCCAGTCGCGCATAGCCCTTGGCCTTGATCCGGCCCCGTTTCAACATATACTCTTCCTCAGATAGAAGGGCCAACTCGCCCGAAGTGTGAGGCGTCAGCCCTGTACTCGTAAAAGACGCTGCAGCCTTGCCGGTCGTGAAACGCGCAGCGTTGTACGGCGTGGGCTTCCCTGACTGAGACGCAGCCGATTTTGAGGCATTGGCGCCCGTAGCTCCGGTTTTGGAAATCGCTTTCGAAGCCGCCGAGCCACTTTGCTGTTGCGCGCGTTCGGCCCGCGCCTTGGCCACTGCTTCCTTCGCCTTCAAGATCTTGGCCGAACTGCCCAATGCATTGGCATTCACGCTGCCGGCTGCCTTCTGCTCGTCCAGGATATCTGTTTCTCCGTCTTTGAGGTAGTTGAACGAGCTCAGGTTGCGCGACTCGACATTTTGCGGGTCCTGCAATGTAATAATATCCTTCCGGCTAAACTCCTGGTCCGTAACAAGATCACGCCAAAGTTTTCCCTTGATATTCAATCGCTCGACCGTGTCCCAGGCAAACACGTTGCCCGTATTCCGCAGCGCCACAATGTGCGTGTTGTCCGTTAAAACCTTGTATGTCACCGGGTCGACGTACTCGTTCTCCTCATTTTTCGCGATCGTAAGTTTGATCAGTTCTGAGCTTTTCAGTGGTGATCCGTCGACCGGGTTCGTCCCGTGTTTCTTGATCCAGGGGAGGATATTGGTGAGGTCGAAGATCGTGCCTACGGGTGTGCAGACTGGATGCGCGAATGGCTGCAGGGAGAGCGAGCAGAAGTTGAAAGGTAGGCGCTTGAATGGCGCGTGGCCACCTCCACGTCTAGCTTTGCTGACGCCAGCGCCAGCGCTGGCCGAGAAAGCATCTTCCGATGCCCACTCGGAATGTGTAATCTATATCGAACGATTGTCAGTGAGGATTCGAAAATGCGACGGCGGGGAGTTTTATAACGAAGGAGGTGCGGAAGATCGCGTACATAAAGCTTGTCCGTTCCTAGAGCGCGAGTATGTTAGTGAAATGTCCTTGGCAAAATCAGGAGGGTTGACATACCTTTTCCCATAGTGTATGAAGCTCAAGCATTGGCAACAGCTCGGCCTTCACTTTCGACTCGGAGACGGCGAGAATGACGCAGGAAGTACTAGCCTATTCGGGACTAGTGCATATAGACACCTGATATTTGTGGCGTCAACATGAACTAACGATGTAGATCTAGATAAGCCGGGAAGTACGATAGAGATCATATTGCAGTAGGAAAGATCAAAGGTCGATAAAACAACACGTAGTGACGGGAGCGGACCAAGATGGGATGAAACTGATGATGATGATGGAGGGAGAAGCCCTCAGCAATAACTACTACTAATACTACTACTACTACTACTACTACTACAAAGGACAAACGCAACATGAAAGACTACAAAGCAGTGTGAGGTGACAAAGCCGTAAGCCTGAGGCTCTAGGGCCTCAGTAACACGATCAAGCAAAACGAGTACAATTAACGATCAACGCATTAAGGTAATAATAGAGATTAAACTTCATCTTCATAAACTCCGCTTAAGATTCGTGATATTCAAGAAGATAAAGCTCCAGACCGCAGCGAAAGCAAGTATCGACTTCGGCATCCTTTGCGAAGAAAAGTATACAGTTTATGCACCTTTGTCATGGTGATATCGGCCAATCTTCGAGAGAACATCTTTGGTAAACTCAGCGGTGTCGAGCTTGTGGTTGGCTTCGTTCTTCATAAGCTGGTCAAGATGAACCGAGGCCGCTCTGACCATGTCAGATTCCTGTTGTTAACTGCTGTTGGGCTATGTCGACACCGCCAGTGCGAAGATATCGGTCGACCCCTCCGGGGTTTGAGGGCTGAACTCGACATTCTCCTGCAAAAGCGGCGCACTATAACCCACGCACTTTGAACCATTCGATCAGAACAGCCGAGGTCTTGTTGAATCACAGCGCTTTTGTCGATGCTCGGCTCTGGATTGATAACTCCAAGCCCCTTCATCATACAATAAGCTACGCGATAACCAACAATAGGACGGTAGCGCTTCTGCTAGATCCGGGTGCTGAGCCCACACACGCTCGGGGGGAAATTTCCCGCAATCTTTGAAAGTAAATCCCTGGTAAACTCGATGGTATCAACCTCTTGGAAGGCCTCCTTGGTCAGTTAAGGCGACAAAATAACGGAAGTAGGCGAATCGGAAATAAATAAAGCAATAATGCGACGTAGGGACGAATCGACGAAGCGAAAAAGTGACACAAGTGAGCAAGTCGATAAATCGATTAAGCCATCATTTTTCGTGACAACCACCAGGTCCCGAAGTCCGCGATCATTCTTCGGTATGCTCTCGTAAACAAATGATATGACACCTCGCAGGAACCCACCCGGACTACCAAGCCCGATGCAAACAATCCCGTCAACATTCAAATCCTGCGACGAGGTTTCCGTCTCTTGATCGTGTATCCTTTGGTCCAATTGCACCCTCGGTTTCTGCCATGTCTCCGACTGAATCCATCGCTCATTATAGCCTCTATACTGCGCCTTTAATTCCTCAAAAGTCAGGCCAGCCGATGCCTCGGCTGGACTGAGAAACAGCTCTGTCTCATCAACCCTGTTGGTCTCGCGGTCACTCCGTGCCTTGGTGGTGCGCACTGCGCGCCGCACATTGCTCCCGCTAGTGACATCAGTCCAGCCGTCGTCACCGGTGATCTCGAGGAAATCATCGAAGTCCCATGGCTCCTTCGGCAAGGATCTGAATCTCTGTAGGGAGGCTTTCTTCATTTGTGGCACGAGGTATTTGTCTGCAACTTGATAGACCGCGGCGAGGAATCCGAATGGACTAGGGATGTCGTCCTTGACGGAAAAATGCTCTCTGGGATAGAATAACTTCATCAAGCCAACAATGGCTCATAGATCATCTTTCGTGAGGATAAAGATTTTTTCCCTTGCTTTCCTGATGACTTCTGCCCCAAGAGAAACCGGTGCTCTTGAGAGAGAGAGAAAGCATTTGGGCGACCCCATTCATCAACTTTGGAAAAACCACCACATCGAGTCTCTGACTGTGAGAAGTCTCGTCGAATCCGAGACTAGTAGATTGTGTTCGTATTGGTCTGGTCTTTCTGATCTTTTATCAGGCATGATTTGGAAAAGGCTAGCCTCTAGGAGTCGTTTGACCGTAACATCGTCGAGACCAAGAGCTTGTTGATATCGTCAAAGAAGTCCGCAACAGGTCTCGCTCGAGGCTGTTGTTTTCGATCAATATGGAAGCGGACTCTGAAAGGAATCGATGACTTACTACTTTCCTAATCCCGCTTGCAAAGAATCAGGATCATCATCATCATCATCTCCAAAAGGGCCAATAGGGCCAGGAAACTTGGGAGCAGGGTGTTGAGTTGGAGAACGAGGCATCATGATCTGTTGCAGAGATGTACTTGTATGAACAAGATGGTGCTTTGTTCTTGTCGCGTTGTTCTAGGTGTGATGGTATTGGGATGGGGGATAGTGGGTGTTTAGGGAGGACTCGAGCAGTTGCTTGCCTGCTACCTAGCACGCGGCCGCCGCGCCTGCCTATTCTGGCAACTACCCACTTCACTTATTCACTTCAAGGTACAAACAGTTCAAGTTAGAGTGCACTCCAGGGCTAGCAGAGTGATTGCATCACTGTGAGACACTCTCACTCTCTCGACATACAAGAAATCCATGGATAGCTAGAAAAGTTAGTGCAGCAAATAGAGGCTGAGGAAGATTTGACATTTGAAATCGTAGACTGCTCGCTAATGATACATTTACAAAGACCTCCAGGCCTTCAAAGAATTCTCAACCGGGAGAAAAAAAAATACTCCGCTTGCGCCATAATATCTTCCCACTATTTTCCTAACCTCATTAAAAGCGCCGCTAATGGTTTTTGTTCATAATCAGTCCCATCGTGGCAGGCTGACTTACTGGGTCGACGACTGGTACTGCAGTGGAACCACCCATCGATTGCCAAAGTCAATGCCGTGTCGACGTCGAGTGCCATACTTGCGCCACACGATCTGCGGGATGCCAATGTCGGCAACAGTGAGGTTCCAGCCGAAAGCAAGCCCGGAGACGAGGGCGTTGAGAACGCCGGTCTTCGGTGCGCCGAGGCAGACAACCGAAGTTGCGGAAATGCAGAGTGGGTTGCCCTCTACCATGGTCACCTCTCCTGTTGATGAGATTAGTAAAGTAATTAGAAAATACGAGGCCTATGCAAGCCTAGGGTACGGGCACTTACCATTGGAAGCGGACATCCCCGAAGGAATATCTACCGACAAAACATCGATTTTGCTTCGGTTCACCCACGTAATCATCTCAAACGCCACAGCCTGGTCCTCGGTGCGAAGGTCATCAAAGGCCAAGTGCATGCCGAATAGAGCATCGATCACCAAGTCAGGGACCAGCTCAGCCGAGGAAAGACGAGTAGACAGATCTTCCCACTTAAGAACCCGACCTCCAATCTTGCGGAATATATCGAGCTGCTTGCGGCAGTTCTCCAGCAGTTCAGCCTCGTGTTCCAGCCCGAGTACACAGACAGAGACACGATGGCCACGGTTTCGCAAGTGGCGAGCTGCGGCGAAAGCCCGAGCCCCAGTTCTGTGATTGCCAGTAATTATCAGCATCGTTGGGGCAGCAGCATCACTGGCAAGATTGGCAACTGCTGCCTCGGCAATGCCCCGACCAGCATTCTCCGTCATGATATCTTCGGTGAGACCGAATTCAGCAACGGCAATCTGCTCAACCTCGAGTGTTTGCAGTGGACTGACAGTCGGGCAGCTCCGGCTAGTGGTAGTAAGCCGTAGTGAAGCTCCAGAGACACTAGGGCCAACCATGGGGGACACGGACGATCGGCCGGGTCGAGGACTTGTAGTGCGAGAAATGTTGAGTTGGCTACGACCAAGAGCGCTAATCTGCTGCACCATTGGCTGCGCAATAATTCCGCTACTCTTGCGGGATTGCATGCGTCCGGCGGCTCGTGATCGGTCTCGTCCAGAGATGTTCTCGCTGCTATGTCTAGCATCACTGATGACGTCGACATCGTCGCCAGTGTCGCTATTCTGCGGGCTATCAAGCACGTTCTCTGTCCAGTGAAGGTTCTTTCCGCCATTGGTTCCTGGCTTTGCCTTCCGGTTGAAGCTCACCAGGCGAGCTTCATCCGCAGTTGTGTCATCATTTCGAATTTGCTCAAACACGGTCCGTTTGTCGAATTTTGACAAGTTGCTTTGGAAGTCAAATTCGGGCAGCTCTTGGATATCGGTTGCATCCTCTGTTGCCCAGCCGCTGGCGTCCTCAGCGTATGCGCGGCGTGTTGTCTTCTTCTTGCGCAGCTTCGTGCCAGGCTGAGGAAGGTTCTCGGGCGACACCTGGGTTTGTTCTGTGGCCGGTTCCACGAACGCTGTTTGGCGCCAGCCCTTGCTTTTCGGGTTGGTGCTTGCAGCTGCGCCATGCTTTCGTGCAGGAACATCGTTATTGCCGCGATCTTTGCGCCGTGTGGTTTGCTTGGCCGAAGTCACGCTCTGTACAACCTGAAATCCCTTCGCTTGTGAGCCCCTTTGAGTATTGCCAGTGCCCACATTCAGTTCAAGGTCACTGAATGGCTCGGTGAGAGATGCTGCGACTGTTGGAGGCTCCTCGTTGGCGACCGGCGCCGGGTGGTGGGCTTGAGTGGGCAGTAGGGCCGGCTTAGCGTAGCTCAAAATTGCGGGATCCACAAACGATGGTTTGACAGATGGCTTGGGTTTGGGCTTCGGAGCTCCCATAGGGAGGTTTTGAGCATATTGGGGCTGTGAAGAACCCATGCCCGTCGATTCCAGAGAAAGGTCGGTGATGGAGGATGCGTCGATGGCATACTGAGCGAGTCGTTGGCCATTCCAAAGAAGGGTAACTTCAGAGAGAACTATTAGCTACGGACCAGATCTCAAAGTCATGGAATCTCTTAGCTTACCATCTCGAAGCATCAAGTTTTGTCCGATCACATCAGCAACCTGGCCTTGAAGCTTCCCACCCGGAGGAGTCTGCAAGCTCACAAGCACATTGTAGCCAATGAACTCGGCCGCCATGATTACTATGTTCCGCAGTGAGTTTCAAATAGCCACTCGAACACGGATGGGAACAATTGGGGAGGGGATTGGTGTGCTGGGGATAGACTGCGGGCGAGGCCTCGGGCACCTGGGCAGCTTTGAAGGAAAGAAGAGTCACGTGCTGATAACAGATGCCAGTGTGGGGGGGAATTTAGTGAGGCGTCATACTACCCTGCAGCTGCAGCTTAAGCTGGGCACTAGACCACAACCTTAAAAGGGACAACTTAAAGCTTGAACTGTTACTATATAGCGTGGTTTAAACCCCATGGAGTAAGCGAGTACCTACAGATAGTAGGTACTAGTAGGCGTGCAATATTGGGGACAGGTAGTAGAACTTTGTTTGCAGATATTCTGGGTGTATCACTATGCTTGATGGGTAGGTAGATATATATAGGCAATTCAAACTCCACCAAAATCATTACCGATGGAGCTTCACATACATCTTCATTATCTATACTAGAGAAAATCAAAGGCAGAATCTCCCTCGAAATCATCCTCGATACTGGAATTCTTGGACTTCCCAGGGTTGTTGATCTTGTCAATGGATACCAGTTTGTTGTAGAAGTCAACCACCTTCGGGTGCACCATGACCTTTCGCGGTTCGAAGCGGGTGACTTGCAACCCGGCCGCAGAGGTAGCTCGACTCAGGGCCACATAGGCCTGTCCCTTCTCAAAAACTTTTCCGAGGTCAACCTTCACTCGCTGCAAGGTCTGGCCTTGGGCCTTGTGGATAGAGAGAGCCCAAGCGAGAATCAGTGGAACTTGTTGGCGCTGTGCTTGGACCTCACCATTTGGAAGCTCGATCTTCCAGGTCTCGGGCTGACAGAGCAGGTGTCTTTCAGTACCGTCTGGTTGCATAAAGCATACGAGTGGCCATTTTCGGGTCATAGCGATGCTCCCTTCTTTATGGGCCATTGGCTTCAGCTTCTTGCGTGCACGGAGAGCTGCGTCGTCTTCATCATCAGGATTGGCATCACCGCCCGCAAAATCCGCTTCATTATTTCGATAATGGTCGAAAGCGCCCTCGTCCATAAAGGCTACCACTCGGCCAATGGACCCGTTCACAAGAGAATCTTCCATGTTCTTGATAAGCATCACTTGAGCTCCCTTCTTGAGGTTGATCATCGGGGGAGCCATGCAATTAGACAGTAGTTTTTCACGATACTTGGGATCTGTAATGGTTCCCCCGTCTACTGCATTGAATGTCATCACTTCGCCAGATAGCCTGGTCATCCGTGCAGAGTTAGCACCCTCGACTTCAGCGCGGGTGGGAAATCTAGAAATGTTAGTCTACGTAACTTCGAATGTCAGAGGAGGGGGGGGGTGCTTACAATTCTGTGGCCTCCAGGGCATCATGGAAATCCAGTGGGCGGGAAAGTGCTCGGAACGCAGCAATAGTCTGCGGAGTAATCTTGCCCAGTCTCATTTCGTTCAGCATGTTCGCAAATTCGGGGTCACGCTGACGGAAAACGTGCGTCAACAAAATAGTGTGTTGTATCGTAGTATTCCAAGTCGCCGCAGCGAAAGCAAACTTGGCTTCACGATTGCTACCTTCCGGAACTGGAGGTAGTTGGAAGAAGTCACCGGTGACAACAAGTTGTATGCCTCCAAAGGGGCGAGCGTTGTTCCGAATACGGCGAGCGATCTCTTCGAGTTTGTCGTATAGATCACCATCCACCATTGACACCTCATCAACGACCAGAACCTTTGTGCGCAACCAACGATTCCTGGCCTTCTGGTTCTTCTTGATCTGCTGGCTGTCAGCTCCATTGTGTTTACACGTCCGTCATGTTGCAATTGCTTACCTTCTTGACCAATTCTGGTACAGGTTCTTTGCCCAGCCCAATGCCAGCAAAACTGTGAAGGGTGACACCTCCGATGTTACAAGCCGCGAGACCTGTTGATGCAGTCACTGCAATACGGTCTGGTTCACGTTTGTACTTGATGCGCAGCTTCTTGATAATCTCTCTCATCAAAACAGACTTTCCGGTACCCGCAGATCCGGTGAAAAAGATACTTTTGCCGCGATCCACAACAGCCTCCACGACGCCTCTTTGTTCATCACTCAGGAAAACACCCGGGACTTTGGGTGTGATTTTTTCTTTAGCCGCAGCATCATTGGTTTGGGGTTTCTTAGATTCCCGTCTGAGTTCCTTCTGCTCATCCTTAATGGCACTGGCACTCTTATTCCAAAACTCAGCTGGTTTCTGACGTTTAGGGGTCGCAAGGCTCTTCTTGGGCTGTTCTCGGTATTCTTCCTTGGTCTCCTTCAGCCATGGCAGGTTGCGTGGTTTGGGTGGAGGTTGGAAATGGGCGGGCGGCGACGACGACCATGGCAGTGGCATACTGCTAGGGGGTGCTGCATTTTCTTGCGAATTCGGGGGTAAATCGGGGTAATTGACAGCTGACGGTGATGCTTTGCGCGCTGTAAAGATTGATTTGCTAGGGTTCGATGGAAGAATCTCAAGATCGGGGTATGTAACCGGGTCCGGCTTCGAGGTAGTTGTAGTGGACGGTGCGATGTAGGGCAACGGCTCATCGATATCAAGATCAAGGTCATCGTCAAAGTCGTTTTCATCGAAATAGACCCCACTGTGGAGGGAGCCCAGGGCTGAGGAGCCTGTATTGGTGGTCATGTCGATTTTTCGCTTGACGCCGGCGGGCTGGGGAAGTTGTGGCTTGGAAGAGACGAGCGAGTTGGCGCGGAGGAGATTGGACTGCAGCGGTTTGGTCGACGTCGATGCTCCGACTCCGACTCCCGCTCCCACTGCCGGGTGGTCCTTGACGGCTTTTTTAAACATCACGACTTCTTCAGGAACAAGCCGCGGCACGGAGGAATACGGTCTCTTGGGACAATTCGATGACAATGACAGTGAAAATCGTCGCAAGAGTTCAGTAGCTCGTGCCCCAACTCGGGCAGCATGCATAAACAAAGCGGTACGAAAGGAAGGGAGAATAAAAACACCGATTGCTGTTGAGGTTGATTTCGTGACAAACACGCGCAGCCAGACGCGTGACGGGGCTAATGCAGGACGTGAGTGGTTCCCCACCGCTCTTCGGAGTGGGAGTGCCCCAGTTCGCAGTCCCGCTTTGACTCTTTGACGGGGATAAGACCGCTGCCGATCATATCTTACACGTAAGCAAGTGTGGCCGAGTGGTTAAGGCGGTGGATTCAAGTCCCACTGACGAAAGTCGCGCGAGTTCGAGTCTCGTCGCTTGCATATCTTTTTTTTTGTATTTTCTGCATTTTATCTTTTTTATATAAAAATATCGGAACCGGGCACTGGAAGGATACCAAGCATACGAGTATAATACTACATATTTTCTTCTCTCAGCCCAACCAATTAGAGAGAGTATATTACCACACCGCCCGCGGCGGGATTGCTTATCACCACGTGATATCGTCTCCACGAGGGCGTCGCGAACCATCCCAGCCATGGATCCCTCTGAACGCGCACTCGTCAATTTACACCTTTTAGAGAAAATCGGAGCACGAGACCAAAGAACACGGAATTGTGTTTTTGCCAGCTCCGGGGCCATGAAGGATGGCAGGGTCAACAGCCGTGGGTAAGTTGAAAAACAGCCCTTTCCAGAGCGCGTATGGACATTCACAGCTAACCCGCAAAACCATAGACAAGGAGCACCCGCTCATGGGTGCCGTCATTTGCTTCACATCGGTACCGCCAGAGCGTAGGGTGCGTTCTCAGCAACTGTCTGCCTTCCCCAAAGACCCAATGTACTAACGTGCAACTTCAATTCTCAGACGCAACTCGCCGACTTTGCGAAAGAAATGGGCGCAATTGAACAGCCAGACCTCACCTCGGATGTTACGCATCTCCTCGTCGGAGCAACCGATTCACCCAAATATAAGTTTGTTGCGCGCGAACGGAACGATGTGCTCGTCTTGAAACCAGAATGGATCGAGGCTGTACGGGAACTGTGGATGCAGGACGAGGATACCGATACTCAGGCACTCGAGGAAGAGTATAAACTGCCTGCCTTCTTTGGTCTGACAATTTGTATTACTGGTTTCTCAGACAGTGAGTGACATGGATATGCCTTACGTTATATTTCAAATTACCTAAAGGCTGACAAGATTGTGTGCAGTGGCTTTTCGCAATCAGATGAACGACTTGGCCATGGAAAATGGGGCGGAATTCCGGAAAGACCTAACGAAAAGCGTCACCCATTTGATCGCGCGCAATACTGAGGGCGAAAAATACAAGTTCGCAACGCAATGGCATATCAAGGTTGTTACCGTGAAATGGTTCCATGATTGTGTTGAGCGCGGAATGATCCTGGATGAGGAGAAATACCATCCCATGTTGTCATTGGAAGAACAAGGTGTCGGAGCATGGAACCGGTCGCTACCCGCAGTCAAACAAAAGGCGGGGATAGAGCATGCGGGCGATAATAATACTACCAACCCACGACCAAGGAAAAAGCTTCGCAGGACTGCAAGCCAGAAGCTAGTTGGCCAGAACGAGAATATATGGGGCGATATCATGGGCATGGGCTTCACAGGTGCTGCGCCAACGGAGCCAAAGCGTGACCAATGGGAAGAGGACGATTTCGAAAAACCTAGGCCGCCTGTCATTCAAGCGGCCAAATCCTTTGCGAGCGAGACGACATTCTCCGAGGCAACACAGAATCGCCAGCAATCAGAAAGCATATCCAAAACCGGTGGCTTTCTGGACGGGTCCTATATTCTTGTCCTTGGCTTTTCTCCTAAGCAGGTAAGAATTGAATCTTCAGGTATCTCGCATTGGCAACTGACACCTCCTAGATGACCATTCTGAAAGAACACCTCGGGTACAATGGGGCCCAATGTGTGAAGTCCCTGAGCGAGTTTTCTAGTCCCACTATTCCTAAGACTGGACACGGGCTTTATATCATGGTGCCATATAACACCCCTAGGTCAAATATTCCCTCAACAGACGACATGGCTTTCGAATGTGAGGTTGTGACGGACATGTGGTTAGAGAGATGTCTTGACGCCAGGGCCTTGGTCCCACCAGAAACCCATGTTGCGAGCACCCCGTTCCCTAAATTTCCTTTGCCAGGTAAGATTCTCACCACGGGCCTATAGTAGTTAAATTCTAAACATATTAGGTTTTTCGGGCATGCGAATATGCTCAACAGGCTTTGCGCGTATCGACCTCCTACATCTTTCCAAACTTGTTACTCTTATGGGTGCCACGTACGAAGAGTATCTGACACATCGAGCTTCAGTTCTCATCTGCAACGACCCGCAAACAGCGAGTCGTGACAAACTTCGCCACACGAGCGAATGGGGAGTTCCAGCCGTATCCGGTGATTGGTTTTGGATATCCGTGCAATCTGGCCAGAAGAAGTCATTTGAACCATACCTCGTCCAAAAACAAGTATCACAACAGCAAGGAAGCATGGAAAAGCCCGGAGATGGATTCACAAGCGAGAACAGCTCAGATAAAACCAGCGGCCAGGGACGAAAAAGGCCGTCAAGTCTTTCTGCTCAACCATTAGAAAGAACGGAAAGGTCTGTGCCAAACAAGACGGGAAAATCACAAACATTACCTATTGTTGGCGATGGCTTCTCAAAAGAAGAGGCTGATATCCCACCCAAACCAACAATACCGGAATCACGGTCTGGATCACCCGCCCAGGGATCAGATAATCCGCACCCAAAAGAATCTTCAACCAAAAACCCCGAACAAGATCAATCGGCCGCATCAGCCGGTCCCTCTGCACTAGATTCTGCACTGAAGGGGCTTCTTCAGCAAGCCCAAGCAGCCAAATCACGCCAACAGAGTGACAGCTCAACCACAAACGACGACGGCAGCTATCCCGCTCGACGAAAACGCAAGCCTCTCCTAGGCCGCGCCCCATCGCATTCATCCAACCGTAAACTCGAAATCACCCGCCCAGTCTCCCGGGCTAGTTCAATCGACACATTGAACGACGACGGACTCGGCAGTGCAATCGAGAGCGGAGATCCAACTCGAGAAAACTCTCTATCTCGCACGACTAGCCGTGTCGAGCAGAATACAGGAAGTTTGTCATCTATTTTCAGCGGAGGCAAGTTCGACTTCACAGCAGAGAAGACGCTCGCTCCTATTGACAATGAAGATGAAGAGAATCAAGCGCCCCAGATGACGCAGCTGGACTACGAAGACCCAGATGCTGCGGCTATGAGAGCAGAGTTCTTGCGCGATGCGGGAAAACTTGTTGAGAAGGCGAAGAAACCTGACCCTGTGGCCATTGGTGAGATTAGAGAGTTGGAAGATACAGGATGGGGATCTGGACGCAGGACGAGAAAACAGCCTGCTAAAAAGGATGATGATTGATGATTTTTTTGTTTGTTATTATCTGGCGTTTGCATTGGATTGGGACTGGATTCGTAAAATCAAGGCACATGGATGGCATTGCATCGCGAATGGCGTCTTTCAAATCCTATGGAATTTGCATTTTTTCTTCTTCTACTACTCATTTCCTCAATTAGACTGAGATAACTTGAAGCCCCTTCATTTTGAATGACTCGAATACATAGTACCTACCATCCGTATCTGGGGAAAAAGTTTACTTAAATGGGCATATCATGTAAACCTTGGAATGAAGCTAATCGTGTGGAGTTCCTAATACTCTATTCCAACTTTGTTCCAAGGTTTATATCAGGACAAGAATTTAAAATAGATGAGCCGCGGAAGATTACCGTTGATACTATTGGGGTCATAGACTAAGAAAGAGCATCGTAAGTAGTTTGGGTACATAGACTAGGGATTTATTGAATTCAGTGTCGGTCAAATTGGATGGGAATCTTAGGCTAAAACTTGGAATGACCACCGATGCACGCCGAACCACGCCTTGAGAGAGAAGGGGTAATGCATGCCAACAAACCAGCGATCCCCATGGAAGAGGCAATGCCAGCATCAACGTTGGCAATACAATACATAAAAGGGGATATCAGAACGGAAAGAAAGCATGAGAAATGTACACGTCTGGGATGTTTGGAGAGAATAGTGGGGATGAAAAGGTCGAAATCGAGAAGCGAAGAGAATATGTAGGCTTGGAATTGAAGCCGGGAATGTTGGTACAAGGGACGACTTTTATGCCTCATATGCGCCCATGCCAGCAGGGAGCGGGCCATCAAGGTCAAGGTCATCCACAGAACGGCGGTTCTCGCCACTCTCGCGGAAAAGGTTTCCAAAGTACTTGAGAGCAACGTCGCTCTCTTGCTTGACCTTGCCTACCTCTTGCTTGCGTCGAGCGAGGTCTTCAATATCTTGAGACAGGCTAGCCTGCAAGTTGTTTGCAGGCAGACGGAGGATACGTCTGACCTCGGATGAAATCCGGCTGGAGTTGGAGTGGACGTAGTCCATGTCGGCAAGGGTTGCAGCGATCTTGCGAGACAAACGCGGCGGTAGAGTTGTCGGGATTGAGGATAGCACATAAGCCGTGGTCAGAACAGCTATTTTAATATTAGCAAAAGCACTTCAGGTGAATGGATACAATAGGAGACTTACCCGCCGCAAGTACACCAGGGAGGAAGAGGCGGCGCAGGTTGTTCGGCCCTAAGACCTTGACAGCACTGAGTGCACTATCAACCCAGCTAAAGCCACTAAAGACTTGACCACCAAGCACGGTAACGGCTGTCATTGCAACACCTGTACCTGCCAGCTTCTCCTGGCGTTCCCAGAGACCAGAAACATCGAAGAAATCCCATATTTCGACTTCGGTATTGACTTGTCTGCCAAGGGCGTGGCGACGACCCTTGCGGAACATCATGTCCGCGCGAAAGTTGAGAGGAGAGAACTTGTCTTCTCCTACGTGCAAAAGCCCGATGTTTTGAATAAAGCCAACGCCCTGCACGGTTTTATCTCTGGCGTAATCCTCGCAGCCGGTGACCGCAGCAGAGATTTGATCGAGCATGGCGAGTTTCAAGTCCTCGGCATATTGGAAGACCGAGAATAGACCGGGGTATTCAACGCCAAGATTAGCATCGGAAACTCGAGCAATGGTGCTCGACAAATAAGATCGAGTGTGATTGTACACATCATCGCAAGAATCGTCGATGGCCTTGTCTACACCGTCGGCCAATTCACTCTTTTTCTTCTTACCATTTTCATAAGCGGGCTCCAGTTCTGCCAGCTCCTCGGTCACTCGCTTCAGTTCCGATTCGGCGACATCACGATTGACAGTGGCAAGCGAGTTCAAGTCGGCAAGAAGGTTCAGAAGATAAGTTCGTGCTGGGGCGAGCTTAGATCGAGACCGTTTTTCCAGAACAAAGCGTCTGAGAGCCCCTTCCAGGTTTTCAAAGTCCTGGAGCTTCTCCCTCTCCTTGCCCTTGCCCTTATCCTTGCCGGAATCAGCCTTGTCATCGTCATCATCATCATGGGGATCAGAGCCACCATCACCGCCGCCGGAGCCAGACTGAGACACAGCCACAGGAGGTGCAACTGGAATCGCGTTGCTCGAAACAAAATGAACCAATTCGGCAGATTCTTTATAAGTGCGAGGGCTGAGCTTAGCGACTTGGTCCAGGATCATGCGCTCACATCGTTGCTTGTCCCTAATCTGATCGAATCCGTTTACAACCATAAAGATGTAAGCCTTTTCGTGGGCAGCGTTGAGAATGAATTCCTTTGCGGAGAGGGTGAAGTGGTTAGCGGCAGAGACCACGAACACAACAACGTCAATCTCTTCTTGCCGGGCAAAGACGGCGGTTGTCTTGAGTGAATCAGAGTTGAGACCAGGAGCATCAATCAGTGCGATATCAACCACGCCATTGTTGAGCAAAGACTCGTCGATCGATCGAACGTCCTTGACGTAAACCTTGCATTGCATGTATTTGGTGTTGTCTACAACAATGTTTTCAAGCTCGCTCATTGCATAGACGTCGTATGTGCTTTCATCGTTGCGGCTGTACTGGACATCCTTGTGCACAGCATGAACCTCTTCAATGCCACTGTTCTCTCGGGCGTCCAGAACTTCGCAGAAAATGCTGGTGCAGGGCTGCTGGTCTTCGGGGAGAACCTTCTTGCGTAACAAGGCATTGCAAAATGTGGATTTTCCGGCGTTGAGGTCTCCTGTAATAAGTACCTTGCTTGCAGTATCCTCGATTCGGTCTCGGAGGGAGAGAAGGTGTTTGATGCTCTGGTTAATTTTCCCATCTAGCAGAGAGGCGATTGAAGCCTTCTCCAGCGAATGCACCAGCTCGGCCTGCGATAGAGCGCCCAACTTCAGGTCTAACTTGAGAATGGAGAATTCCTGCGCAATCTGAGGAGTGATTAATCTAGGCTCAGGTTGTGGGCGGCGCTCAGCAGCTGCACTAGACTCTTCCAAGTCATCCCCTCCCATAGTAGTTGCTGCACGTTTGAGTTGTCCTGGGCGAGGCGGCGTTGATGGCTGGTTGTCATTTGCACTGAAATACGAATGCGAATATTGTAATTGAGGCCGTTGCGAAGGGGAAGAAGGGTTGCTTTGGGAGTTTTGCACAGAGGGATAGTGGGCAGGCCACTGGCGATTCATATCCTGGAGCTCTTTCAAGGTTTCGATGGTTCTGGAGATCGCACGGCCTAACTTGGTCCGGTTCGAGTTGCTAAAGACACAAACATGAGCATTTCGGAGGGTTTGACGGAAACCTGGAAGAATCCCAACATACTATAGAAGTTGATGCACATGGTTTGCGACAACTTGTCTTTCGTGTTCCACTATAGCACATGATGTTAGTTCAAAGAACCCGGGGCAGAATGACTGCTGTTTTATCCGTTCGAGTAACTTACTTGCAGGATTCCACTCGCCGGGGCGCGTCGGAGTATGCGCGGGAGTTGGCCTGTCTTGCCTCAACTCCGCACGCCAAGCCGCATTCGCATCGGCTTCCATGGTGCTGTCGCCTGCGATGCTACCTCCATATCCCGAATCGTTGTTCAGCGAACTCATCAAAGCCGTGGCGGTGTCTGACGTCGAACCGTTGCCCACAGTCATATATGCTGGCGGGGGTTGGAACGGACTCCTCTCCTCTTCCTCGCCCCCAAATCGAGACGAACCGGCTCTCGACGAGCCCTCGCCGGGGTGATATTCCTGACTCATGACGGATATATGCAGCGCTGGTGTGCCATCGACGGTGTCAAGGTGTTTGTTTGTTGGATGGGCAGTTTTCCATGGAAGGTCACTTTCGGCTTGAAGGGGTTTAGCCGGGCCATGTGACTTGTAACTTACCGGTGCCGTCATGCCGATCGCTTTTAACACTTCCTGGCTTTTTGACTCGGACTTGTTTGTTAAGTTATATTTTTGTATTGAACTTACTATCAAGAATAAGACGAGTTTAAGAATGAGATTCATTCGTGAGTATGTAAAATTTTCGGTTTTTTAAAAGTGAATGCATGGTCCTGCACTATCCATGTCTACATCTGTATGGTAACCGCCCACGGTACCGTGCCGTAATGCGGCGGTCCCGCCTTGATGTCACTGCCCAGAGGTGCCTTGGGGGCAATTAAACCTCTGCGATTCCCCTCTTCTTCTCCCCATTCTCCCTCCTCCAGATTATCATGAACGTGAGTAGTTTCAGTTCTCCAATCCGCTCAACCGCTGCTAATCTGAATTCCTCCAGGTCATCGAATGGGCCTTCGGCAAGCGCATGACGCCCGCCGAGCGTCTGCGCAAACACCAGCGAGCCCTTGATCGGACCCAGCGCGAACTAGACCGTGAGCGGACGAAGTTAGAGAATCAAGAGAAGAAACTGGTGCAAGACATTAAGAAGAGCGCCAAAAATGGCCAGATCGGAGCTTGCAAGATTCAGGCCAAAGACTTGGTGCGGACACGAAGGTGCGTGGTATACGAACTCCTCGGCGCTGCCTCTTGACAAAGACGACTGACGAAATATCGCACCATAGATATATTCAGAAGTTCTACCAAATGCGTACACAGTTACAGGCCATTTCGCTCCGTATCCAGGTAGGAGCCGACTCACGACTGATGTTCGTTCCGATGCTTACTATTGTTTACCCCAGACCGTCCGAAGCAATGAGCAGATGATGCAGTCTATGAAAGGCGCGACGAAACTCCTAGGCGGCATGAACCGACAAATGAACCTCCCGGGTCTTCAACGTATTGCAATGGAATTCGAGCGCGAGAACGAAATAATGGATGAACGACAAGAAATGATGGATGATGCGATCGATGAAGCTACCGGCATGGAAGGAGAGGAGGAGGAAGGAGAAGACATCATCAAGGAAGTTCTGGACGGAATTGGTGTTGATCTGGGACAGCAAGTACGTTTGCACGACCGAGCACGAAGACCTACTTGCGTGAATGCTGACCATTTTCATCACAGCTGGGCGAAACCCCCTCAGATATTCAAAAGGCACCCGCGGAAGAAACCCGAGTTGCGCAGGCTATAGGTGGCGGGGCGCATACTGATGATGATGACCTTCAGGCTAGACTGGACAGTCTTCGACGATGACGACGACATGTTTATTTTTGCTTTCGTATTCTCCGCTGTTGATGACCAGGGCCTGGAAATGGGCTGGTTTTTGGCGCAAGCCTCTTTGATTTGATACTGCCATCCTTTGCTAAGCGTATTACTCGTCGATTTACATGCAATACCTTGCGACTCTAGCATTGTTGCCTATACTCCGTAATACCCCATTTAGCCTTGGAAGTGGCGAAGTCCTATCGGGAACACCACTATACCTTGGCAATGCTCACAATGTTCAGCTAGATATAAAAATAGCCAGATAATTAGGAACTTTCAATCTCCGAAATAGGCTGCCTGCTTCAAGTTCTCAGGATGAAAGTAAAATCGCCCGAGGCGCCCCGGGTACCGCCTTATGATAGCATGCCACGTTCCGCTTTTGAGTGCCAGATTGCCTCACGGATTGGGCTTATGTTGAAATTTTGGAATCAATCATTATCAAAACGATATACCCAAATAGTTATTACATTTCAAAGTAGCGTAAGTGACAACTTGAACACACCTGAGTTTCGGAGCTGTTTAACTTGAACTTGAACGTTTTGGGCAGTCTTCATCTGAATATATATACTGGTAGTACGAACAATACCTAGATACTGGTACTAGTACTTTTCCTCGACTCAAAAGCCCTAGAGGCTTCGAGTTGAACTTGGTTCCAAGGCCCAACTTGGAATTCATTACTGCGAGTTTCACTTCCATGTTCTACTACTGGTAATTCTATGAAATTGAGCTAGATTATTTGAAAGAATGATGATAGAATCTCCTGGAGAAGGGCCGCCTCCAAACACGATTTACGTATGTCCACTGAAAGAACCAAGGATAGCAATTTGCCAGTCGCCGCAGGGACGGTCGATCTTCCGGATTTCTTGCCAACATGGCACGCAGTACGTCTTTACAATCCTGACTGAGGCCCTCATTCAATAGTAGTGGATCGTTCATAATTCTTGCTCGTCTTTCCATGACTCTTGGAATTTGAGACTCGGAAGAACCAAAATCGAGCAGGTTGTCCTGCCCTTCACGTTGACCATCCCATGGCCAGTAGCCATGCAGAATGCCGAATAAGATAACTCCAAATTTCCAAATGATGACCTGACGCATATCGTGTTTGTCATCTGGATACATTTTAAACCAGCCTTGGACTGACAAAGCCCTGGCTAGCTCGGGTGACATTAGATGTTCCTGGAAAAGCAAGTAAGCACGTCTGTTATTGATAAAGTCAGCCTCCTTCAGCCCAAATTTGACATCTCCCAGGTCAATAATCGTAACCTATAATCCAAAAAAAGTTAGTGCCAAAGTTCAAAGTATGGGTTTTGTATCACTTACATTAAGTTCCTGATCAACGACAAAATTGTTGACCGAGAAATCATTATGCCAGAGATTCAAATCAGCCAGCTCCAAAAACCCTTCCAAGATCTGAGACCCAACTTTGCAAGCTTCCATCTCATCTAAAAGTGGCTTTCCATTTGATTTCATTAGATACCTGCCCGTGAAAGGTTTAAATACACGACGGAATCCTCCTCCTGGAAGAGGATGAAGGTCAGGGGCGTAGTCGACGCAGGGAGACATGACAATTGCCTGAAAACGGTCGTGAAGATGAATGGAATCTAGCTTGGGGAACCTATTACTTGTGGTTAATAAGAGCATGATAAAGGCTTCTGTAGGGATAAATCGAAGATCTTTTGATTTCTCAAAAGTCATAACCATGGGGGGAGAGTAGTATGCTGCCAAAAAATGGGAAAGCATGGTTTGATGCTTTTCCACCTTGATAGCAAAGTGTTTCAAAGAACGCGGGTCAACAAATTTGGTATCTTTTTCGCGTGCAAGATAAACTGTACCAAAAGCTGTGATTTATTAGCATGTTTAACAAATAGTAAAAGGGGGGAGGGTACTAGTAAATTACTTCCTGTACCAGCAAGGCCATACAGTTCCATTCGACTAGTCAAATCAGCACAAAGAGATGTTGCTCGAGTCTCAGATGTGTCTAAAACTGGATCTATCCTATTGATCAGCCCAGTGTCTTCGTTTTCTTGGAAACGGAGTGCATCACTCCGGCCGGCATCATATCCATCGAAAATAGTGTGTGTGCACCGAGAGAGAGGCTGATCACCCCGTGCGACAAATGCCCTTTCTAGACGAGAGCGTAAATTCTGATGAAGATGGGGATGCTCCTTGGCTAAATTGCTATCGGGGTTTAGTAAATCATTAACAATGACGGGGAATGAGTTTGCC
Organism: Penicillium cosmopolitanum; assembly: GCF_028827165.1. NCBI lineage: Eukaryota > Fungi > Ascomycota > Eurotiomycetes > Eurotiales > Aspergillaceae > Penicillium > Penicillium cosmopolitanum. The sequence continues at coordinate 2,691,220 of NW_026622676.1, read as the reverse complement.
CACCGATCGTCAATTGATATCGACATAGTGAAGGCTTGATAGTTTGCAAAATCAGTAGAGCCTTGTATGATCAGAATTTTATCATGAAAGCTTGAATTAAAATGGCTCAAATATCTTTATAATTACAACTTTCGAGGAAGCTTGCTATAAGAGGGAACGAGGGGACTAGCTGAAGACAATGATCACTCTACGTTTTAAGGATAGCATAAATCAAAGAATCCCTTCAAAACAAACGAATAGAGGTACTTCTTTCAAAATAATGATACCTCTTCAGTGACAATGTTTGGCTGGTCTTTGGCACCAGTTTTCACAAAGAGATTTTTATTTTTATTTCGAAAAATGACCCGCGGGATTTCCACAGTAGGTTGACAAAGGAAATTCAAAAGGAAATAAAAAATAACAACAGGATCGAAGAGGATGGTGGATGCAAACACTGACCAGAGTCTGAGAGAGAAAAACGCAAGACCCAAAATGAGAGATGAACAAGGCAGCCTCACTCTGGGTCTAAATGCTAAACCCTTGCATAACAGCTGGGTCAAACATGAAAAACAAAGGTTTAGTACCCATCTACATCGTATTCAAGTTGGGTCATGCGGCTCAATTGGGGGCCGAGAATATCTCACCCTGAGGGTACATCTACGGCGGCCCAGCTGTGGTATATCCTACCAAAGTAAGTAACGTAATTGATTACTAGTGCGGCTCAGGCTATCTGCATACCGGGAACCCATTGAGACAATTTTCTTCAAAAAAAATAATAGTCAAAAATCCTGAATAGTCATCCGCTGTAACTTCTTGGCCCAGATGTCAGTCCATGTCACCCGGGTTTGTGGGGGGCGCGACAGCCTTGAAAGTTAATATGCGGCTCTGCGATGAGTGGCCAATCAACATCGCTTACAACCGCCCGGCCAGTTCGCCCGGGTGTAAGCCAAATACATCACGAGAACATTAATTTCATATAAATTAAAGAGCGCGATCGCATGCAATCTAGAGAAAGCTCAACATTACCTTCAATCTCTCTGAGAACAAACAATCGATTTATGTGCCGTGCGGTTCTATCCTCCCATATACCAGAACCATGACTACTTCTTATATCGACAATGAGACCCCAAGAGAGTGCAGCAAAGACAATTGCGGCTCCTCGGGAATCCCAACCCCTCAAATCTCGCCTCAAATAAGACCAAACCTTCAAATCGATTCTGGAAATGAGCCCCTACAAGCCCAAAGTTCGGGGGCATCGGATTCCAATGTCAATACCGTAGGGTATGAAGGATTTCAATTCTTCAAAGCAGACCCCATGCCTGGACAAAAGGCAACATGGAGCCGGGTGGAGCGCACTCACATGCACCTTAGCCAGAGTGAATTCTATAAGATGGTTCACAAGCGTGCGAATAAAGTCTCAGCCGCGCAGCAGTATCAAAACCTGTCGGATACTCGACGTGCTCACGTGAATCAATTGATCCACGAGCAACGTCGAAACGACCCGTCAAATGAGTGGAGCTGTGTCTATGCTAAAGAGTGTGATAGAGCATCTAAACCCCGCAATGCTCATCGCGACGACTACGAGACTGTCTCCATGGATGTCATTCTTATGAAAAGACCCATGAAGACCAAAGTCTATCCGAGAACACCCATGGGAGATTTGGTTGACCTTGGGGTAACTTTTACTAGACAAGACTCTAACAGACCATCTGCAATTTTGATGCCTCCTGGCTACCAGACAGCCCCACCGTTTGTGCCAGGTCAAATCATTGGCCCGGGTAATGTGGTTCAAGGACCAATGCCACGGCCGGTGTCCGTTACTTCACCCTTTACTAGACTTGATTTGGGACGATCTAGTATCGAAGATCAATACAGAGCTACGCATGGACACACTGTACCCAAAAAGTAAGCAAAAAATCCTAGCCAGCAAACTTGAATTGCCGGATAATATACAACAAGCTTGGATGCCAGTGTTGAAAGAGTAATAGGGAAAACCGAAATATCGACAATCAGTCAATCTGGTCCTCTGAGGAAGTGACCAGTGATGATGATGACGAGTCCATGATATTTGATGAATCTCCATCCGATGTTAGCTCCGACACGGAGCATCCCGATGGCATGGACTGTGAGTGTCAAGAGTCACCATCACACCAAGATCAGGCTACTCCTCGACAGCGCTCTTGTAGCCCTGGTAATCGCGAGGTCCCGGTTGGCTTTGGGCCCCAACATCGTCGGCGGTCAATCAGCCGTAATAGGGAAAGGAAATTGGATAGGTATCATCCTTTGCGCTATTATAATTTAGACATGGTGGCAGCAAAGAACAGCCTTCCCGTTAAGAGGGCCAGGGGCTCCTCGGGAGTGGGAACGGACTCTAATAAAACATGGAAAAAGAAATATCGAATCCAAAGGATCGATGATGAAGAACTACGAAGTCGTCTGCTTGATTGTGAAGCTCGAATTGAGCAGTGGGAGAGGGCTTTTGAGAACCAGACCCGAGTACTGCAGAAAACTATGAAGGATTCTCGTCAGTTACAGCGCCGGAGATCTTTCTGGGATTTCTCCTCGATGCGCCACTGCGGGTGCGATTGCCCGAATACTGGTGGAGTCGGGAATAATCAATAATGTTTAGTTAATTTTGTCCTGGTGATATTAGCTCTGTTGTGATTCTGAAATTGTGTTTGCTTTTCGATTACTGTCATTCATTATCTCCGCATATTATTCAAATCGTGATCTTTATCCCTTTATCCATGCATGTAGCCATTCGGCTTCCCAGGAAAAAGAGAAAGATATACGTGGGATACAGCGATAGGAGAAAAGGGATGAATAGTGGGATATGTGTAGCGAGGAAGAGAGGAGGAGAGGAGGAGAGGAGGGAATCTATGCAGACAAACTGACTCACAAAAGATCTACTTTTAGCAGAAGAAGTAGGACATGGGCAATTTGAGAGTTCAGTTGGTGTTATATTCGGCCGGCTATAGCCAATATGTGGGCGAAATGCTTTACGATACTAGTATTTCCTGGTACTTTGTTTTTGATAGTACCCCGGAAGCATGGCCATACGCTTTTTCAGCCGCATGAATCGACTAGTAAGCGACAGAGAACACCCTTGATGACCTGCAGCTGATCAATGCAGCCTGAAGTGATTCATGCATATAGTTACATATAGACCATGTCTGAGGGTTAAGCTTAAAGCGCATCTTCCATGAATCTTGACAGCTGGTTATGTCATAGTTGGTGCCTTAGAATTCAGGCACAATGCCGATCTTCGGGTTGTCTGCCCCTCCATTTATTTCCCTTCTTTGGCCCGCCCAACTCTCCTCCTCAACCTATTTCCCTTCAGCTTTTTACATCTCAATTACCAAATACCCCCTCAATAATCATTCATCATGTCTCGCACTTTCTTCGTCGGCGGTAACTTCAAGATGTAAGTTACTTTCTCTCTCTATACTACCCCGCGATTCACTTCATTGCCCCTCCTCCATGCCTTCCTCCGCGGACGCGTATCCAGCTTTCCAGAGCATGAATCTGACCAATTCCCAGGAACGGTGTTGTCAAGAGCATCACCGACATCGTCAAGAACCTCAACGACGCCAAGCTCGATGCCTCTACTGAGGTTGTCATCTCTCCCCCCGCTCTCTACCTCACCCTCACCCGCGAGCTGGCCAACAAGCAGATCGGCGTTGCTGCCCAGAACGTCTTCGACAAGCCCAACGGTGCTTTCACCGGTGAGATCAGCGTCGAGCAGCTGAAGGACACCAGCATCGACTGGGTTGTCATCGGTCACAGCGAGCGCCGTGTCATCCTGAAGGAGTCCGACGAGGTACGTACTTTACAAGCTCTATTCTTACACCGGCGGCCCAAAACGGCAGCCGGGGTAGAGAAGGGTGGCCTTGAGCTAACGTATCAAACAACAGTTCATTGCCCGCAAGACCAAGGCCGCTATTGACGGTGGTCTCTCTGTTATCTTCTGCATTGGTGAGACTCTTGAGGTACGTCATTTAGCATTCGCTCGGTTACCCGTTTTTCGTCCCGGTCCCGGTGTGGGTCATCGGGATGGGACCTGCATGAAATACACTCCGCTAACACCCGACTTCTTTGTCATAACAACAGGAGCGTGAGGCCAACAAGACCATTGAGGTCGTCACTCGTCAGCTCAACGCTGCCGCTAAGGAGCTGAGCAAGGAGCAGTGGGCTAAGGTTGTCGTCGCCTACGAGCCCGTCTGGTACGAACACATCTATATCGAACATACTTCCTCTTGCATATAGTTGCTAACTCTTCACTCCAGGGCCATTGGTACCGGCAAGGTCGCTACCACCAAGCAGGCCCAGGAGGTCCACGCCGAGATCCGCAAGTGGCTCGGTGCTACCGTCTCCAAGGAGGCCCAGGACACCGTCCGTATCATCTACGGTGGATCTGTCAGCGAGAAGAACTGCCGCGAGCTCGCTACCCAGCCCGATGTTGACGGTTTCCTTGTTGGCGGTGCCAGCTTGAAGCCTGCTTGTAAGTTGCAATTGATTCGCCCCGTATACTATAAACCCGATACTAATTCTACCTTCAGTCGTCGACATCATCAACGCCCGCATTTAAAGGGTTTATAATACCAGACAGTTTGGCTAAAACATTTAAACGTGATATGTTGTCATGAGAAACTATGTACAATGTTGAGCCGCGAATATTTCCGGTTTGCGGCATATTAAAAAAACCTCCTTCCAACCAATAAGTAATTCGTAGATGTTGGTAAACCAACTTCTAAACTATTTGAACAATAATAATTGAGTAATGAGAATGCAGCGATAGATCCATGTAATGTGTAATGTTCTATCATGATGAATACATCACTGAAACTCCAACCCCGCGCCAGTATGAAGGAGCGCCACCTCCACTCTGCGTTGACCCACTCCCCGGGACGCCGGAGGAAACATTAGGTGACAGGGAGAATGAACCCGGGCCCAGCCCGACACCCGCACTCACCAGGAGCTCTTTGACTCGGCCTTCCCACAGCAGACGCAGATTCCAGGACTGATCGATGCGAAGCTTAATCACTGAATCAGTGGCCTCGCTATTATCACTCTCTGAGCTGGATGCGGGCTCGGGATGAACCGGGTCGGAGAGCAGTGGGGATGCTGGCGGGGAACCGGGCATCGAGGCGGAGAAATCATGCAGGCGCATTTTGCGACGAGCCCATTCAAGATCGTCATCTGCGCGGGCGAAGTTCTTAGTATTGCGCCAGAGTTCAATGCCAGCAACCATCTCGCTTTCCCAACTATAAACATTGAAGCCGAATCGAGAACTGAAGGCGATGTTCGGTGAGGCGCGGAGGGAGTATGTTGTGGACAAAGAGCCGGTGATGGGTGTGAGGGTGAGTGTCAATGTGTATGGGAATGTGGATATTGGCGTTGGGGGACTGGATGAAGATGAAGGCGAAGGTGTGACAGTTGCGGCGGGAAGAGTGCTGAACCGCAGCCCTGTTGACATTCCAATGAGGGAGGAGATCGGGGAGTAATATGCCTCTGCACCAGCAGAGAGAAGTGACAATCGAGGCGGTGCATCGTCGGGAGTGTAGCGAGGGTCAGGGCCGAAGTTCCAAAGACCACGCCAGCCGAAGAGAGCGTTGTCTGTACTGAATAGATACTCATTGCAATATTTTCCCGTATCATGGGATAATTGAGCCAGCATGGAGGCTTGCGGTGCCGACTTTGATAGTGGTGGCCCCTGGGTCGAGCAGACTGCTAGAGACAACTGCATGGTTGGAGACATTCTCCGCAGGAATAGAGCATAAAGGGTAGTTGGCGACGGAAGCTGCAAAGAAGCATGCAAGAGAGTTGCCTTTCGTTGTGCTACCTCTTCCGGCGTTTGATCATCCTTCCGAGGTGATGGAGATCCGTCCTTGAAGCCAGGAATGCTGACTTTGTCTAGGATTGTATCCCAATCCCATGTTTGTATAGGGGCCACTGGCGCATATACCTGGCGATAGCCCAGAGAAATCTTGCGGAGAGGAACTAGTGCGCTCCGGCTAGGAGTATCGTGCAGGGGAACTGTGCTGAAGAGGTATGAGACGGATCCATCGAGCATGCCCCCTGTGCCTAGGGTATAACTGGTCGCAAAATGCGGAGTTGAGAGCGAAGAAGCACGGACACGGAGTCGTTCCGGGTAGAAAAGTCGAGGAGCGCTGTGATTGACACGTTAATATTGGAGTTCATGGCGCATCCCTGAACCAGTGGAAATCGGGAGGATCACTTACATTGCGCGGTTGTTGTGAGGGACAGATAGGAATTGTCGCGATTCCAGTTGGTGGCCTCCGCAAAGGCGAGCTGGATGTAGTCCATGAAATCCAGCATTGTGCCTTGTCGGCCCTCACCCTGGTCGTCTCGCAATTGTAAATAGAAAGAGGAGCGGAAGTGTAGAGGATGGGATGGGATGCGCTGCAGCTGGTTGCCACATCGGGGCTAGTGGGGTCGGATAAGCGCGGCACAATTGTTGATCCGGTTATCAGAAAAAAATGGCCATGGCATTTTAAATGCCACAGGCCCTCCTCCGCAAACTACAAACCACACTTCAACTCCACCAATTTCACAATGCCTCGTTCAAAGCGCGCGCGCGTCGTCCATGAGTCCAAGACGACCAAGAAGGACCACAAGGAGCAGACCCGCCGTCTGTATGCCAACATTCGGGAATGTGTCGAGGAATATGATCATCTGTTCCTCTTTGCGGTGGACAACATGCGGAACACCTACCTGAAGGATGTGCGCGCTGAGTTCTCAGACAGCCGGTATGTGTCGAGGAATCTAGTGGGGCAATATTGCAGATTTGATTTTGTTGTCGAACGGCGCAATCGTCCTGTTATATATGCCAATTCATCTCTTCAACTTTACTAACATAATATCTCCAGTCTCTTCTTCGGCAAGACCAAGGTCATGTCCAAGGCTCTGGGAAGCACCCCCGAGACTGAGGCTGCTCCCAACCTGCACAAGCTTACTCCCTTCCTCACCGGCGCTGTCGGTCTCCTGTTCACCTCCCGCCCCGCCAAGTCAGTCACCGACTATTTCGAGAACTTCCGTCCCCAGGATTTCGCCCGTGCCGGCACCGAGGCCACTCGCTCTTTCTCTATTCCCAACGGCCTGGTCTGCGCTCGGGCTGGCGAGATCCCTGAACACGACGACGAGCCCCTCAGCCACACCATTGAGCCTGCGCTGCGCAAGCTCGGTGTCCCCACCCGCTTGATTAAGGGCAAGGTTATGCTTGAGCTGACCGAGGGCCAAGAGAGTTTCCCCCGTGTGCCGCAAGGGCGACACATTGGATTCCCGCCAGACTACTCTTATGAAGATGTTTGGTGTCACTTCCTCCGAGTTCAAGGTCGACTTGAAGGCGCAATGGGAGCGCGAATCCAACGAGGTGAAGATCCTCGAGCAAGGTGATATGGAGGTGGATGCATAGATGCCGATGCTTTCTGTTCATTTGTCTCTCTCTCTGTCTTCTTCGGCCTCTGTATGGTCGACTAAAAAAAAGATTCTCTGTGGGCATCTTACGGAGTTTTTGGGTTGGCGCTTTCCTTCTCCTTTGAAATATATTGAATATTTTTTTTCTTACACAAATTTCTCCTGGAAGATTGTGATCTCTTCCGATTGATGTGCCTATGACTAGTACTATGGATACCAAATTGGATAAAAAAAATCTCTACATAGAATCTCTGTGACCCCACGTATGAAACTCTTGATACTACTAGTATATTTATCTTCGCTCATTCAACTAGTACCTAGCGAGATGTCTGCTTTTCAGTCATTGCAACGGACCTTACCTGGTCTTACCTGAGCTTCATTGAATTCCACCATTTGAAGAAAAATTGGTTCGACTAAAGTACATACTTACCCCTGCGGAGAGACACAAAGACCCAACTGGACCAAGTAAAAAAAAAGACTGGAACAAACGTAAAAGAGACCAAAGTCCCGAGGGGCCTCAGAACAGATAGAAAACGGGGAATACAGAAACACTTCGTGGGACCACAAGGGTTTGAGACCGACTCCGGCTCATATGTGCGCCTCGGAGCAAGGTAAAGGAGGGGCCCTGGTAATCAAAATAAGAGCAGAGGCGGTTTTCTTCGCGGGTTGGGAACAATCGACATTCTACACTGAACATCTCGAACCGATTTCCCAATGCATCGTTTTAGTTCTCGCCTTACCCCTTTGACCTTGTAAAGAAAGGGACGCACGACAGAGAAATCGGGGATACCCACCAGCATATCGGGGCTGAGAAGGGGAAAAGAATAGCTTCCGTGGGAAAACAAGGAGCTAGGGCATTTAATCGTATCGCCTCCTAGATCGCGGGTCGTCGCGTTCATCATCCTCACGGTGTCGCTTCCGTCCGTAATCCTCTCGGCCGCCATACCTGTCACGCTCACGATCACGATCCCTGTAGCGGTCTCCGCCACGATCGCCGCCACGATCGCCGCCACGGTCTCCGCCACGGTCTCCATTGCGGTCTGACATGCGGTCACGGTCTCTGTAGCGGTCACCGTCGCGGTCACGACGGTCACGGTCAGCGTAGCTATCTCGGGGCCTGACGGGCTCTCGGTTGCTGCCAGTACCGCCACGGTCGAATCTGTCTCCTCCTCCTCTACCACCGTAGCCGCCTCCGAACCCACCACGTCCACCACCACCTGGGCCAGAGGGAGCATTTGGAGGCGGCTGTCCACCGAAGCCATTGCGGCCTCCTTGGTAACCAATTCCACCGCGGGGTCCAAAGCGATCTCCACGGTCACCACCGCGGTCACCGCGGAAGCCTCCCCCACGGAAGCCTCTTCCACCAAAGCCACCTCGGAATCCACCGCCAAAACCACCGGGGCCTGATGGCGCATTGAATCCCATGGGTCGGGCGGGCATAGCCTTCGTGTATCCACGTCCACCGAGGCCACCACCGAAGCGGCGAGGCTTCCAGCCTTTGATTGTGCGACCACGTTCCACATCCACTAGGACTCGTCGATCCTTGATCCGGATTCCATCTGTTTCCTTGTAGGCGGCTGATAACGTGGGCGAACTGTGTTAGCATTGAGCTTTTCTTACCACAGACTGGAAAATTCTTGCTGCGAGTGTAGAGTATATCTGATAGTATTACCTTTCATGTCCTTTTCACGCTCGTAAACGATGAATGCATAGCCCCTAGCGGGTCTCTTTGCAGCCTTTGGCGAGACTGTGTCCTTCACTATGCGAATCTGAGAGTAAAATGTCAGTAATCGCAAATTGGCTGATCGGAGCTCGGGGATAATCACTCGTTCAATGGGGCCGAAGCGGCCGAATTCTCGTTCTAAGTCTGCTTCTTTCACGTCGAAACTGAGTCGCGCAAGGAAAAGGGTCCTGTATGGGTCACCTCGAGCTTGAGGGTCATTTTCGGGGTTGACTATTTGACAGAAATGGCAGTTAGCATTGGGTAGGATATCAGAGAGGGAAACCTTGAGCAGCGCATACAGGTCTTCAGGCCCTCAGTCAGCTGATTGGCAAGCTGCTCCTTTTTCTCAAGCTTCTGGCGCCATTTGCGCTGGATCCAACAGTCCGTAGCATTGTAGGGCACCTCTTCTTCGAACTTCTTGGCCTCGGCAAGGTACTGGGCCACGCCGGAAATGGTGCTTTTCTGGCAGTCCTCGGGCGCGCGATCGGAGGGAGGGATGAATCGAAGGGGCGGCCGCGGCTGGAAGAGGGCCAGCAATGGCGGGGGGAGTTTGTCTGTCATCGAGAGATGCGACTCGTTGCTATCGCTGTGATGTGAAGATGAAGTCCGGAACCTGACAAAGGCGTCAGGAGGGTCGCGTCCTGCGGTAGCAAGGAAGTTATGCGCCATAGACGCCACAGACGGCTCTGGCGCGGGTGGGGTTCACCGCCCACGTGATCTCTGAAAATGTTCCCGGGCAGTTTCCCTGTCGGCGTCAGCAAGCCGTGTAAGTGGGTGAATCTCAAGAACACTTCAGTTACAACGATGCCGGTAAAAGCAATCAAGACGATCTCGTCGGCCAGGGTATGTTTATGGATGAATGGAGGGGATGCAAGCCGGATCTTTGTTGAATGTGAACTGACTGAACCGTGTACAGAATGGCGTCGGTGCCTTCATCTTGCAATGCAAGCGCCTCGACTTCCACTATTGCAACTTTGGCGGAAGCTCCCGGGGCATGCTGTAAGTGAGAGTCATTTAATTGAAATGATACATGTTGCTAACAAGACGGAAACCACTGCAGTTCCTTCCTAACAAAGGATCTTGCTGCCTTTGCCCGTGAACACCCCCAGATCGAAATCCGCGTCTCCCCACGACCAGCAAAGCACCCCGTTATCAAGGGTCACTACATCAATGGCCACGAGAAAGCCATCTGCGTGCGAAACCTTGAGCCCAGCGAAATTATGAAGAAGACCAACATCCTCAAGGAGGCCAACGGCGAGAAGTTGAAGCGCACCAAGAAGCCCGTGACAAGTCTGAACGAGAGTGTACGTGGTATCTGGTCGCCTTACCACGGTGATCTGCGTGGCGTATGAGCTATCTAGCAGGGCGTTTTTCGAGGACTTCATCTCTGGGAGGTAGTGATTGCGGTCACCCGGTTTTGACCCTTTTACACTGCCTTCTACTTCTGTATTATTGAACCGGATCCAGTTTCTTTCTTTGTTCATTTGTCACTCCTACCTCTTTGTCATTTTATGGTGGTCGAACAACACCATTTTGTTTTTGCATCGCCAAGCCAGCCACTATACCAAGTGAAATCAATCTCGAATCTACAATCATAAGGCTTAAATACAGTTCTTGGATCTCAATCACAAAACGTATCTTAGGGTGACAACTTGAAACTGCATAGTAAGCTTGAAATTTTGGCGGCCAAACCTCGGGGATTTGCATAAAAGCACTGCCCAGGCAGTAGTTCAAACTTCAAGTTTCAGTTTGAAGTTGGTTTATATTCCTACCTAGGCAGTATCCAGTAGTAGTAAAATATATTGTGTCTCACCTGGGCATGCCAACCACTGGCAGCTAACGCCGGGCCTCCACTGCACCGGCAGTCATCAGAATACTTCTATATTTACTCGGACGAGTTCAAGTTGAGACAGCAATTGTATTGACTGAGCGGTCAGTTATAGATGTTCGCTGCTTTTACTGCAAAAGAATCCAACCAGGCTGTAAAAATGCCTAATTTGAAACGGACAAGCTCAACCCTGTAGATCATCGACATCCCGGGACAAAGGGCCGCACCACTAGTGGGTTGGAATTAAATGAGCCGGCTGTTTTAAAGTGCGACCTGCCAATTGCAGATCTCGGGGCAAATACCGAATGACGATAACTAGGCCATTGCCATTCTATCTTGCAAACACTGTTTCGACCGTGTTGTTCCGACTCGTGGAAAATGCCCCATATATCAAACCACCCATTGAATGAAGGGCCAGATTTACCTCCACTAAGCCACTATGATAGAAGTGGGCATCTTTTGGAAAGAAGTATAAAGAACACGGATTCTCGGCGACAATCGAAGCTTTAACAGCCCATTCAATTTGAATCCTGATTATATCTGTCACAATGCCTTCCTCTGCTCAGATCGCTTCTGCTCTCGCTGTCCTGGCCTTCGGCTCCGTTGAAGCTGCCATGGGCCCTGCCTTTAGCACAGGTCCTGTCTCGGATAACTCCTGGATTCGCGAGGCTACCTCTACTCTGGTTCTTCCCCAAGCCCCGAGCAACAACCAGGGAGATGCCTCCCTGTGGGTTGGAATGGGAACCTCGAATGGCGACTTGATCCAGGCTATCGCCGACAACTGGCAGTCTGATGCCTGGAGCGTCTATGCCTACACTCTGACCAGTACTAGCGGTTCGTTCTGCGACTACTCTATTCTCTCCCCTAATACTAACCTTGTTTATAGCAAACACTCAGATGCCCGTCCAGGGACCGGCTAAGGATGCCACTGCTGGCCAGCGGGTGACTATGCACTGTATGAATATACTCGAGATGAATGATGGTATAGTTCAAGCCAGCTAACAATTCATATAGACAAGTATGACGACGCGAGCGGAAACTACACTCAGACCGCCCAGATCAACAACAGGACCGTTTCCACTCTTTCCACCAGCTCCGGCCATGCTCAAGGCTGGGGAAGCTCCGTTGAGTGCGCTGAAGAAAACTGCGGCACTGTCGGCGCCCACTGTAAGTTATAAAAAGCAGCATGCCTGTGCGAAATTATGGCTAATACATTCATTTCTAGCGTGGATCAACACCAAGATTATCCTCGACACTGCCGACCCAGACTACATCAACACTATGGGCAAGGGTGAGGGAGTCACTGGCGATATGAAGACCAGCGATGGTGGCAAGACCTGGACTGTCAGCCGTATTGACATTCCCGAGTACAGCTTCTAAGCGTATACCTCTGCGGACTTGAAGTACTCAGGATAGACATATTGAGTGACTGAGGTACCATTTACTGAGGTACCAATTCATACTTGTAACTATACACAATAACTTTGAAGCTCGACTTCGAAATCCCTCGAATCGAAGGGTATTTCTCACTGATTAAGAGTGCTATTGGCTACTTGAGTAGATACTCCCTAGTCTGATCATGTGGAAGACTATTTTAAACTGAAGTAAAAACCCATTCAAATACCAAGAAGTTCTTCACAAGAAACACCTGGAGAATGTTCAAACATGTTACTAAGTAGTACTACCGTACATTTCTATTGAGGCCTATTTTGATAGTATACTACTAGTAGTGCATTCCAAGGTTACTGCGTGCCTTCTAAATTTTAATTTGTTGAAACCGTCCAAATAAAAAATGACTTTTCCCAAGTAAGTTTCTATCTTGTCTTTTGTTCTATGATTTTGAAGCCCTTCAAGGTTGACTTCATATTTCTCAATAGAGATGAGAGACCTACAGCTATGCTACCCACAATACTAGTAAAGAAGTCCGGGCCGAAAATGTGAACGGAATTGTACGAAGCACGATCATTGATTCGAATCCAAGAAGCCCGACCAAGTATTATGCGCACGCAGAGAGAAAAACTCCGACATGCAAAAGAATTATATAGAAGAGAGAAAAAAGGCAAAACGCCATCCATTTCCATGCATAGTGGGTATCGACGTGAGAGAGAATGAAACTAAACTTGAGAGATGATAGCCGAGAGAACAACTCCGACATGCAAGAGAGCGATGCAAGGCATCACAAGAGAGATTTAGAGGTAGATGTGGACCATTGAAGTCGGCGCGCTGACAGATTTGCCGCAGTCAAGAACCTGGCACTTCGAGAACGGTTTTGTCTTGATAGAGCCTTGTGCCTTCTTAGCTTTTGATAAGGATCGGTTGTCAGTGCATTCTCCACAGTAGACCTGTAAAAGATGTATCAGTATGAGAATCGTCTGTGAGATGAGGGGCCAACAAACATGTCCACACTGTTTTGCAACCCAAATCTCTTGCTTCTTGCCTTCTCCGGTACCTAATTCCCAATAGCAGTTGGGGCAAATAGCGACGTCCTCTTCGCCAAGTGTCCGCGTAAAACCTTCCGGCGCAGGGCTCGGTGGCTTGTATTCATTTCGTCGACTTGGGGGTGCTTGCGGCGTTGAACTTCCCATGGGGAATGAAGACATGGCATAGTTGAGTTGACCTAGGTCATCGAGAGAGTCAGGGAGTAATTCCGAGCCAAATATGTAAGACTCAACATCCGGAGCCGGGAATCTAGCCAAACTTCTTCGTCCAAGTAGACTTGGAACTGAGGAAAAGATTGACGAAAGCATACTGTCGTCCATACTGTTGTGCACGGGACGACGTCTCGGATTCGGTGGGGCGAGGTTCGACCTGCGCACGGAGAAAGGGTCTACTCCCCGGGATGGAAGGGGGTGGCGGCGAGTTGTGGAACCGACGAACTGGACTTCCGGGCTGGTGGATGTCCCTCCGGTGGGATTGCTGGTAGGCTCTTCTTCATCCGCCTCAAGATCAACTATGTTCTCCAAGATATCCCTCCCGAATCGCGGGAGTCTCCCGGGATTTGAGTTTCGGCTTTCCGAGCCGCGAGGCAAGATACGTTGCGGGGGTGTTTCGGGCTCCTCTGTAAGGTCAATGACGGCTTCTTCCTGCGCTGGCCTATGGACAGGGCTCCGAAGGTCATATCCATCGCGCGAGGTTCGGATGTGTGGCAATCGAGAAGGGCGAGCACTGGTGATTTCGGGTCTGGGACGAAAGTGATCAAACCAGGATCTTGATGATCCTTCGCTTGATTCCTGCGACATTTCCTGATGTGTTCGCTGTGACCAGGAAACAAGCGATACAGTTAGAAGATTGCTTTCTTTATCAGTTGCCCCGCGGTTTTATGGCTCACCTTGGACCTGGCGCCCACGATCTGGACGCCAGTCTCGTCGTTCATATCAAAGCCAAAGCGCACAGACAAATAATGGGCTGATCAGCTTGGAACAAAGCGTGGAATGGCCATGGAGAGATAAAAGGAGGAGTAAGGTCAACGCCCGGCGGCACCATCGTCACCAGGTCGAGTCTCCCGGGCGGTAGATATTTTGTCACTTACCATAGGGCGGTGACAGCGAAGGCGGTAAGTGAGGATTCACGTGCTTTATCTCACAGCACACGGAAGATAAAAGAAACATAGTAATGTGTGAACTAGTAGTTATACTGCAGCAACAGAGGTTAATTCTCACTGCCAAAAGGCTAGCTTTAGGGAACATCGTTTAATACAAATCCAAAGAGACTCGAGCAGCTACGGACACACCAGTAAAGAAAGCATTGAGGCTTTTTCTTGCATTGAGAGCTGTTGTGAACGCAAAAACCTTATAGAAATTCAGATATCCAGCTCTAAAATTACACATTTTAACAAATGATCATGACTGTGCGAGCACTGTAATCGCGCCGGCTTCATTCAATGCCACAATGCTCTGAGCGTTGGCTCCCCAGGCCACAGCAACTGCGGGAACCGCGCTGCGCAAGGGCTCTGACCAACTCTTCGACGACTTGGTGAATTGCTGGACAGTCAATCCACTTGGGCCACCAGTCAACAAGAATTGACCACTGTAATCCCAGAAGATTGAGTTGACCAGGCTGCCGGTGTCCAGCACCTTGGTTTCCGAAGAGCTGCGCAGGTCCCAGATCGAGACTGTGGTAGATTGCGCAGCGACTGCTGCGAGGAAGGTACCATTCTCGGAGAAGAAGAGAGACTTGACGGGGCCAGACATGGCGAAGTCCGCAGCAGGGGAGCCAGTCTTGACATCAAAGATTTTGATCTGGTTATCAGACCCACCGGCGGCGATGAGGTGGCCATCGGGGTGGAATTGGACGGACAGCAAAGCTGATAAAGTGTGGTTAGCTCTGTTCTTAATATCAAACGAGTGTAAAATGGGGTCAGCGAGTACTCACCTGCATCAGTGAAAATCTGGGTAATGACGGAGTTCGTAGACAGATCGTAGAGCACGTAGCTCTTATCAACACCAACAGAGGCAACAATATCACCAGTAGGGTGGACATCAATAGCAGTCACCTCGCCGGCGTGGGAGGCAAAGCTTGCGACTTCGCTTCCATTCTCAAACACCTTTACGGAACCAGTAGCAGAGGCAACGACCGCCTTATCACCGGCCCATGTGCCACCAGTAACCGGGCCATCTGCCTTCAGAGTCTGCAGGACATTCTTCTGGGAAATGGAGTAGACACCAGCCACGCCATCAGCACTGCCAACCAGGGCCAATTCGCCAGTGGGATTCACGGCCAAGACACGGCCACCGGGGTACAGAGGCTCAGATGCCTCGGTGGGCTTATAGGCAGAGATACCGTCGCTGGTAGCCCAGTTATCGGGAATAGGGCGCTTGCGGCGTGTCTTAGAAAGACTATGAAAGAAACTTGTTAGTGATATTCGACAAGAATCGCAAACCAATTGTTAACGTACGCAGCTTGTGTGTTCTCAACCCGCTCCAAAACAGCCTGGGGAAGACCAGCAGAGTCCACTTGCATGGCCTCGCCACCCGCAGCGGAGCGAGTAGCGCCAACAGTGACCTTTGAAAGGGCATTGCGGGCCTCATCCCGCTCCTTCGTCACCCGCGCGATCACTCGCACGGCAGCATCGTGCTGGTAAAGGGCCGCGCTCAGCTCACGGCGTGTTTGTGCCAAGTTCTGCTGCAGGGTATATGTTTCAAGGGCAAGCGCATCCCACTCTTCTTGGAAGACGCTGAGAAGAGAAGGAATGGAAGTGAGAGTGGGAGGTCGGGGCCGAACGACGCGCTGCGACTGGATATCGATGAGATCTTCGGTGGTAAGCTCCTCGCCGTTCACTGGGTCCTTTCCATGCTCGGAAATGTAAGCCTCGATTAGGCGCTTCTCAAAAACACTGCCTATTAAGGAGTCAGGTGGATGTCAATTGCGCAATACGGGATTGAAAGACCTACCGCTCTTGGGGGAGAGGACAGGCACTTGAGGTGCCTCTCCGGAGACTGTGAAGAGATTGTCAGCGATCAACTCGGCAAGCAAAACACAAGTCGGGCGACTCCAGCAGAATACTCACTTGCGCAGAGCATGATTAATTGGTGTGTGGGTTGAGGATGGGTGGATGGAGAGATCTTAACGCGCAGAGCGGCTCCTTGGGACTTTTCGATGTGTCCCGTTTTGGTTTAGCGTGGCAGGAGCTGTTCGCGGCTGTTCCTCACGCAGCGTGGAAGTTGACCTCTCTGACGCCTCACGATTTGACGATTACAATTTAATCTTCGCCCGGATATGACCCAGTCGTGAAATTCTCCATGGATGTTTCTCGATGATTCACTGCAATTGTTCCACAGAGACTACGGTTTTGAACCTAACCTGGCCTGACCTGACCTGATCGCAGTCAAATCACAGAGCGCCGCGACCATGTCGAAGAACCCGAAGCTTGCCTACGGTACGCCACGATCGCATTACTATATAGAGCCGTGCTCATTCATATCCTAGAGGCAAACGAGCCTGCTTTTCTCTCGAAGCTCCGAGGCCAATACGGAAGCAGTGAAGGTCGCCTGGAGCGACCTGCTATGCGACCTCGCAAAGCCAAGGACCCCAAAGATGAAGAGGACGATGAGCCGGTCTACGTGGATGAGGAAAGCAACGAGGTGATATCTAAAGAGGAATACAAAGCTCTTGTCAAGGGCGATGACCCGACGGACGACACCTCAACAGCCGATAACAAGGACGAATCAAAACCTCAATCTGATACCGCCGCCTCCAAACAGAGCAATTTGACCGAGATTGGAGGTCAGAAAAAGCGAAAGCAAGCGAAGGTGGTGGGCGAGGACAACAAGCCAGAGCCCGAAGAGATGCAACCGAAGGAGACACAACCCAAGACTGCAGCTACGCGGAAACCTAAGAAGGCGAAGAAGATTAAACTCTCCTTTGATGAAGAGTGACTCAGTCGTTCTGGAAATACTATTGCAGCAAGAGAAGGCCCGAAGTCCCCGTACCGTTTCGAGAATCACGATGAATCACGATGAGTCAAAAGGTGGATTGGACTGTACAGCGTCAACAAAGCCATGTCGTAAAAGTACCACTTCATAGAAATAAAGAATAAAATGCCTAGAAAATATATTTATGCACCCACTATGACGTAGATTAGCAAAATCTAGTTTGCTATAATCCCAGGGGATTTCTCTGAAGTAATTTGCGCAGTTGTCGCATTGTCAACGGGCGAGAGGCGGCGGCCGGAACTACTTTGTATTTCTCCATTTCTCAGCAACTTTTTTTTTCTCCGAACCAAGTCGACTTCCCCCACCACTTTCCCCTTCACTGAAGTCACTGAACCCCCGGGCATGCTCAGAACTGATTAAAATGCCCGTGGTTAACGTTCGACGATCTAGTTCGCCTTCAGCGAAAGCCTGAGGACATTCGAAATGTGAGATTCTAGATTCTGCCCCTCCATCCCACTGTGATGTCAGTGCCCTCGGATTCCGATATACTAACTCGCGTGACCAGATTTGCATTTTAGCACACGTCGTAAGTCGACAAATCATGATCAGCTCCCTTATTGAGGGCGAGAAGCAAAACTGATTATTAATGTCTTCTTTTTTCTTCTGAATTGTAGGACCATGGCAAAACTTCATTGACAGACAGTCTGATTGCCACAAATGGCATCATCTCGCCTAAGCTGGCGGGTAAGATCCGCTACCTGGACTCTCGTCCAGACGAGCAGTTGCGAGGTATTACTATGGAGTCTTCGGCCATCTCTCTTTTCTTCTCCATGCTCCGTCGCCCCAGCCCAGAGGCTGCGCCTGTACCAAAGGAGTACCTGATTAACCTGATCGACTCTCCGGGTCACATCGATTTCAGCAGTGAGGTATCTACGGCATCACGACTCTGTGATGGAGCCGTTGTTCTGGTTGATGCTGTTGAGGGAGTATGCAGTCAGACCGTGACGGTGTTGCGGCAGACCTGGGTCGAAAAGCTGAAACCAATCCTTGTCATTAACAAGATGGATCGATTGGTCACGGAACTCATGATGAGCCCAAGCGAGGCCTACTCGCATCTCAGCAGACTATTGGAACAGGTCAATGCCGTCATTGGTAGTTTCTACCAGGGTGAGCGCATGGAGGAGGATCTCCAATGGAGAGAACGCATGGAAGACCGCGCCAATACTTCCTCTGCCAAGGAAAAGTCCAAATCCAAAATTGTGGACGATGAGTCGGCCCAGAGTGTCAGCGAATTCACCGATTTTGAGGAGCGTGACGATGAAGATCTCTATTTCGCCCCTGAGAAGAACAATGTCATCTTTTGCAGTGCGGTTGATGGCTGGGCTTTCACAATCAGGCAGTTTGCTGCGATCTACGAGAAGAAGCTTGGAATCAAACGCACAGTTTTGGAGAAGGTTCTATGGGGTGACTATTATCTGGACCCGAAGACTAAGCGTGTCCTGGGTCAAAAGCATCTGAAAGGCAGGCCCCTGAAGCCTATGTTCGTACAGTTGGTACTCGACAGTGTTTGGGCCGCATACGCTGCCACGACAGGTGGTGATAAAGGGAAAGGGTAGGTTGAAATAAAACAATAATGAAATTCCGGTGCTAACTCGGTGATAGTGATCCGGTATTGCTTGAAAAGATCACGAAGTCTTTGAATATCAACATCCCACCATATGTTCTGCGCTCTCGTGATCCGAAGAATATCATGACCACCTTGTTTTCACAGTGGCTACCCTTGTCAACGGCTGTTCTCGTGTCAGTGATTGAATACCTTCCGAGCCCACCTTCTGCACAAGCTGCCAGGCTTCCGGATCTGATCGAATCATCCCCCGGATCAAAATTTGTCTCAGAAGAGATCAAACAAGCTATGATCAAGTTCAAGACAGAACCCAAGGAGCCTGTCGTTGCATATGTTAGCAAGATGGCCGCTATCCCGGAGAGCGAGCTATCCGCAAGCAACAAGCGTAGCGGTGGGACTATGACCGCGGACGAGGCCAGAGAAATTGCTCGACGCAAGCGAGAAGAGATTGCAAAAATGCAAGCAGAAGCTGGCGCAGGACAAGGAGACGAATTTTCGCGAATGCACTCCGCTTTTGAGAACACGACTCTAATAACAGAAACCGATGAACCTGAGCAGACGGAAGAAAAAGAAGATCCTGAACATCTTATCGGATTTGCCCGCTTGTTCTCGGGAACTTTGTCTGTCGGAGATGAGATCTATGTCCTTCCCCCCCAAATTCTCACCCGCAAGCCCGCACGAGAGTCCAGAGCCAAGAAAGATTACGGTCACCGACCTGTATCTGCTCATGGGCAGAAGTCTAGAACCTCTCAAGTCGGTTCCTGCAGGTGTTGTATTCGGAATTGGTGGTCTCGCTGGCTACGTTCTCAAGACCGGAACCCTTTGCAGTCAGGTCGAGGGAAGCGTCAACTTGGCTGGTATTTCATTGAGCACACCACCTATCGTTCGTGTTGCACTTGAGCCAGCAAACCCCGCAGACCTTGGCAAGATGGTGAACGGTCTGCGTATGCTTGAGCAGAGCGATCCCTGTGCACTGTATGAGGTGCTTCCCAGCGGTGAACATGTCATCGTTACTGCTGGTGAACTGCATTTAGAGCGCTGCGTCAAGGATCTCACTGAGCGCTTCGCTCGCTGCGAAATCCAAACTGGTGAGGCCATCGTCCCCTATCGGGAGACGATTGTGGAATCCCCAGAAATGGCTGCTCCCAAAGACCCCGAAGTGGGCCGCGGAGGCGTCTGTATGGTGTCCGGCTCCAAGCAAATGACTATTCGCTTGAGAGTTGTGCCCTTGCCAGAGGCTGTGACGGAGTTCCTCACAAAACAGGTCGGCACTATCAAGAAGCTCCAATCAGACAAGAGGTCTGCCACTGAAGGCGCAGCTGAAAATGGCCAGCCCACTGAGATTGTGGCTACTGACGCGGCTGATGAGGCCCGCGAAGGTAGCATTCTTTCATTGAATGAATTCCGAACAGAGCTGCAGAGAATATACAAGGAGGCAGGCGAGAGCGAGAAGTTTGGAAATGATCTCATTGATAAAATCATTTCCTTTGGTCCTCGGAGAATCGGCCCCAACATCCTTATTGATGCCACATCAGTCAACACTTGCGATAAATTGTGAGTTACTCTTACCACGTAATTCTTTTCCGGAGAAGCAAATGACTAACATAATTATCTAGCCTTGTGGACGAGCCTAAACACAATGCCAATGAGGCCAATGATCTGCAAGCTCACCTTGTTCGCGATCTCTGCGACAAGATCGCGTATTCCTTCCAGCTGGCCACCGGCCAAGGACCACTCTGCCAGGAGCCGATTCAAGGTATTGCGGTTTTCCTGGAAGACATTTCTGTGCAGGCCAATTCAAACGACGAGCTAGATATGGGTCGTCTAACTGGCGACGCAATCCGACTTGTCCGTGAAGGAATTTCGCAAGGCTTCCTAGACTGGAGCCCGCGCATCATGCTTGCGATGTACAGTTGTGAGATTCAAGCAACGAGTAAGCTCTCTCCCCCTCCACCCTTTTTCTACATCACTAGTTCTAATCAGTGTACCCCAAAACAGCCGAAGTATTGGGTCGTGTCTACGGTGTCATCACTCGTCGCCGTGGCCGTATCATTTCCGAGCTCATGAAAGAAGGAACCCCATTCTTCACAATCATGGCCCTTCTCCCTGTTGCCGAATCATTCGGTTTTGCTGAGGAGATTCGCAAGCGGACTTCTGGCGCAGCCCAGCCGCAATTGATCTTCGCAGGCTTTGAAGCTTTGGACGAAGATCCTTTCTGGGTTCCCGCCACCGAAGAAGAGCTAGAGGATCTGGGTGAATTGGCTGATAAAGAGAATGTTGCGAAGAGGTATATGGATGCAGTGCGCAGCCGGAAGGGTTTGGTTGTGCAGGGGCGAAAGTTGATTGATGCTGAGAAGCAGAAGACACTGAAGAAGTAAACCTTCGATTTCATGTTGCCTCTAACGTGCTAACTTGAAATGTGCTCTATTTTCTTGTTGTGCGGATATATAAAAGTCATACTAGTATATTTTTGGTTCCTCTCAAGTTTGCTAGTAGTACTCAGGGCTAGAACTACTACTACCCGTAATGAAGGTTGTGGTTTCGGGGACCCTTCTGAGGTTTAATTCCGACTACACCCCCCCTTGTCTGTGAGATTTCCGGCTACCCCACAGGGTATTAAAGAAATTATGGTACGACCTAAAGTAATGATTTCCAAAGACTTCCTGGTGCCTAGGTACTACTAGTGATAGTTTGAAATCCAGATCGCTCCTGGCATACTGAATATGCGCTATTCAATTCAATCATGCCCAGGTGAAAGATCTTTATTACAACTAGTAAATGAGCAATTGATATCAGTTTAGCTTTTCTTTCCTTTGGCAAAGGGGACAATTTCTAAGGAGACCCGAGCACTCCTCTCTTTGGTTAAATATTGAATGGATTTATATTGCCATTGACTTCTTTGTTATGATGGTCATATTTTTCGGAACCCGCCTGGTATCAAAACCACAGTTCAATATAGAGGTACCTAGTCCAATACGCCATTTTGATAGATCTGTAACTTTTTACAAGTTCTCTTTGGATCTCGCCATTATACCTGGGTTACACTTTCAACTTAATGTTTGCTGATGGATGAGGCTGAGAGCTTTTCACATTGATATAATCCCACATAGCAGTTTGTACTAGTAGCCCGTGGCGGTTACTAGTGGTTTCCACAACCTATAAATTAAGTGTGTTAGAAACTAAATCCGCCAGAATTTCCTCTAAACTTCATTCTAAGAAGTACCTATCACCCAGATTTCAATACTATCAGGCGACCAATGGCGACCTGTTACCCCCCCCTCGTCGTCAATCAAAACGGCGCAGCAAGTCTTGTCCCGAAAGTAAGGAAGCCGCTCTTTCTGCCCCCAATGACACCGGCAATCCTCCTCCCACAACTGATTGTTTGATTACAGGAATGGCGAAGTAAGTTATTGATTCTCTCTAGATTTTGTCTCGATATTGATTAAAGATAACAGCCTTTGGGGAACTGATAGTTTCACTGATGTCACACTCAAGTTTGGGGATGATGGTACCCTTCCAGTACACAGAGTGGTTCTTGCCAGCCAATCTGCCTACTTTCAGAACCTGTGGCTCGGGAATAACTGGAAAGTATGGCGTTCTATGTCCTGCAGAATGCAAGCTCTCTAATATAATATCTTACAGGAAAGCGGGGAAGAAATTATATCCCTAAAAGAAGACGATCCACATGCCATGATTGCGATGATGAAGTTCTTCTATAAAAAGGAGTACTTTCCGTCTAAGGACGGTGTCACAAGCCCCCTCCATTTTGTCGCTATGGTCTATCAAGTCGCAGATAAATATCTCGTGCCACAACTAAAGGAGCAGTCCCTAGAAAGATTCAGATCCCTGCTAACAAGCGACTGGGATCTCAATGACCCCAGTGACCTCGATGGTTTCCTAAGTGCCACAGCAGTCATCTACGAGAGCACACCGCAGAGTGATCGCGGGCTTCGAGATAGTGGTTGACATGGCTTTTCAAGATCTTAATACTCTTGGGGAAAGGAAGGGCTTCCAAGAACTTCTACATGATACCACAGGGTTCGCCGCAAATTTAGTCTTGAAGATAGCTAAATATCGCGTTCAAGGGCTGTGTACAAGCTGTACATGGGTTGACCCTTGCTTATGTTTTTCAGTCTTTCCAGAGAATGTAGTCGACTGCTTTTTCTGTGGAAAGAAGCTGACGCTTGTCCGTCGTCAAGAAGATTGAGCCGACTCTCCTATTTTGAACGCCAATCAATCAGTTTTAGTATGCGCTAGTCCCCAGACACCCAATACGTAGTACTAGTACTAGTAAAATATGACTTTTGTCAACCAGCGCTGTAATAAGATGCATGGTACAAGAGATGTATTCAATGCCTGGTCTAGTATACAAGAAAGCATTCAGATCTCTTTCTCTTAAATAACAACTTGAATATCCATTTATTCTCTCTGTATTACATGCTACCCTCCCTGGTGGCTATGTCTAGCTTACAGATTTATACCGGTTGGGGTGTTCTCTCTGACATTCATTTCTTTCATCGGTAACTTCTGGGGTAGCTTTAACTGGTAAAAGAGAGAGGTAGGTTATTAAAGGGTCTTACCAGCACCAAATAATCTTAAAAAAAGCGCTATTGCCGCTCCTAATAAAGACAGCTTACTGCTTAGCTGAAAAGATATTCACCCGGCACAACCACAACCAACACCTGATAAAGAACCGATGTAATCCCCCTTTTTTGTGTTTCTTTTGATCAAGAGACAGTCAATTTCTAAAAGAGGGTAGTATATAGCCAGGGTTTTGCTCTAACTACTAGTAGCGTTAGAATAATATGTAGAATATAACAACTTACACATATCTAAAGCCTGACGTACACAGGTTTGAAAGCAATTCAGCTCCTTTCAAGATTTTCCTCGGATAATCACTTCTGGGTGTTTTCTCCAAGGGCTACTGCTCACTGCTCCTGGTCAGTTTTTGCTCTCTGGTAATCTTTTTATCTGGTATTCCCCTATTTTGGCATCTTTTAGTGAATGTTTCTATATATAATATTAGCAAGTCTTTGGCTGGTCAGATTCTCGAAAACCACAGCTCAACTTAGATACTCCCGAGGTCGTACCTAGTCCAATATTCTATTTCGATAGATATCCAATTTTGTGCTGATTAAGGCTTCTCGCCCCTATACCGGATCCGCCCTTTTAGCGTTATGTTCTATGGGTGAGGCTGGGAACTTTTTACAGCAATGTGATCCAACGGAGCTGGTTGTAGCCCTACGCGATTGCAGTGTGAATTGAATGTCTCATGCTAGAAAACCAAATGTGCCCGAGTCCCCACTCATCTTCAGTCAACTTCACGTAACTTCATTCTAGGACGTGTTTCCTCTGATTTTCCTACATTCAGTCCCATCGATCAATACTGTCACGCATACTAGGATCGTGCAGCTTGTTGCAGAGGTGCAGGTGCACTCTGAAACAGACCATTATGCAGCGTTCTCGAAGCCGGCACCCTGATTTTCCTGGCCTTATTGGCCCTTTTAGCGATGAAAATGATCCTGATTCCTTGACTGCGGGGGTGGGGGAGTAGTAAGTCATTAATTCCTCCAAGAATCCAGTCGGTCCCTATATTGATCAAAGAAAACAGTCTCTGCAACCCTGGAGATTATAAGCCCGCTAACATGTCTCACAGGAAAGTGGAGACAAAATCATCTACCTGAAGGAAGACGACCCCAAGGCCATGATGGCTATGATCAAGTTTCTCTACAGAAGAGAGTACTTTCCTACCAAAGACGCACTTGACAGTCCCCTCGAGTTTCTCGCCTCCGTCTACGAAGTTGCCGATAAGTACCTGGTCCACCAACTCAAAAAGGACTCCCTCGAGCACTTCAGATCCATTCTGAAGGAGAACTGGGACGCAGACGAATTCCTCCGTGTTATCCCATTCGTCTATCAAAGCAGCCCCCAGACAGACCGTGGACTCCGGGACCTGATGGTCCACGCAGCTTGTGCTCGTACTGAGGAGCTTACGAAGAGCGAGGGATACCAAAAGCTTGACACGGTCGAGTTCACTAGAGATGTGATCTCGAGGATTGGCGGATACCACCACGCCAAAGTATGCCTAAGCTGTGGGCTGTTCTTTGAAAAGGACGCCCAAGCCGATACTTGCCATCAATGCAGCATTGAGCTGTATTTTATTGATGTTCATAAAGCGTGAGCGGAGTTATTGTCAAGCGGAGTGTTCCGGGGTGAAGTTTCCTATCTATTGATACCTTAATGCTTTGATTTTTACTACTGCAATATGATCTCTATTAAAATGCAAATTTGTAGTATCTTACGCTATAGTCAGTAAGATTCTTCATTGCTCAAAGCTTCGGTAGACTACTGGTATTTAAGCAACTATATGTTGGTCAATGCGGCATTTAGCAAGACATACTAGTATATCTTAAAAAATACCGCGGAATCACCGACTTCTTCCAACATACTGAATTTGACAAATTCAAGTTGACGACTGTATGTTGAAACCCCTCTGATTTGGCGTGGGATCACTAGGCCAGGATCTCAGATATCCTTGAAAGAGATAGCTTGGAAAGCACCAAGCAAGGTATGGTTTTAAAGAAAGGCAAGTTACTAGAAGGTTGAATGGTAGTAGGATATTAGTAAATGTGATATATTCAGAAAGAAAGGCTATCTGATTTACATGTCGACTCAACTCAACTAAATAACAGTCAAGAACAGATATATACTACGTCGCCAGGGCAGATATAGTTATAACAACTCATTAGCAGAATTACAAGAATGTAACCCCCTTATCAATTACTCTCCAGCCAAAAGTCAGACAGGGAACAGTAGGAGAGGGTACGCAAGGATGAGAGTCCCGCGCCGAAAACTTCAATCTTCCTCGCATGACAAACACAGCCCGACATTGAGTGTCTCGACCATGTATACTTAGGAGGTGTGGTTGGTGTAAAAGAAAAGCACTGTCAAGGGGGAAAAAGGCCAAGGGATCCTATCCTGGATTGAAAACCGAGAAAGAGAGAAACGAAAAAGAAATAGAAGAGCTATGAAGAATAATTTGCATGCTGCGTTAGAAGAAGAAAGACGAAAATATTTTCATTTCTCGTTTTATGGGTATCATGAAGTTGCAGGGATGTTTCAATCCCCGCTGGTAATAGATTCGCGATATTCCTCAGCCGCGAGTCGTATCATTCCGGGATAAGCGGCAATCGCGAAGGACTCCGCATGGGATGCTTTCCGTGGGTGGCGTAGCACGGACGGGAGCCTAAAACATATCACCCGGGTGCAGGTGCGGGTGTGCGTTCAAATTCTGAGCCCAAGGCTCGGTGGGAACCCGGGTGTATGACGGTACCCAGATAGCGGGTAGGATATCGGGAGTTGGTATCACGGCTGTGGCAGCTCGGCTCTCAGCTAGAGTCTGCATGTAATTCGGAAGAGCCAAAGGCCTCCTCTTGCTCGAGCGCGTCGGAAGGATGAGCGTGCTGGCCAAACGCCGTGAAAGCGATAGGCGGTAAGGTAAGATAGGATAACCGTTCCTCAGTAAGGGCGAGCAACCTTTCTCTGCTCCCCGGCTCCAGTGACAGGATCCCTCATCTCCTTCCAGCTAACGGGGAACATCATGTTGCCAGCCTCGCTGCGAGCCATGACGACGCCGAGGTCGTTGCGTGCGGTAGTGAGGTAGTAGGAAGTTTGATCACCGAGTGAGAGAACACAGCCACGGACAATATCTCCGACGCGGAACATTTCTTCCATGACGACGCGGTCCTTCTCGACGGCTCGCACGTCCTCTTTGCGGATTATGGCTTGGAAACGCAGCTCGTCAGTGCTGCTGTGGTTTTCGGGATTCGCGGCCGAGGTAAGGATAGAGGCGATGTTGTCGTTATCTGAAGCTGCCTTGGTGAGGTCGGCATTGGGGGCGGATGTCTCGTCTAGGACGACGAGGATGGAGACGGCGGCTTGACGCTTTTGCACACGGGTGACCCGTGCAAGAACGATTGAATCGACCGCGGGGAGGGTGTTGTATCTGGGCTTTGATTTTGCGAACGCGGCAGCTGGGGAGGATTGAGCTGCAGTAGAGAGTATCCGTGTAACTCGAAGAGTGGCTTTTGATTGTGTGTTGGGCTGGGCGGGATCCAGGATGACAGGGCCAGCGATGGAAGCGAAGATATTCGTTTGTTGGATGTGGGTGCCGGGGCCGGCGGCATATGTGTTGGCAGAGCCCAGGCGTTGACCGGGGATGGCCAATGACGGAAGTGAAGTTGCCATTGTATTCGTTATTGGCCCTTTAGGGCAGGTCTATTCAAGATGGTGGAGAGGTGGAGGTTTCTTCCATGGATTTTTTTTCGGGGAAGAGGGAAGCTCCCTCCGGAAGAAAGATTCTCCAGTACCGCAGTATAGAAACAGCAAACGGATATATTAGGAAGGCACGATGGACTAGGTAGCAGGACAACAACAAACGCAAAAAAGAGAAGGAGGGAAAAGAAACAAACCAAATAAATGCCCTGGCCTGGTTATGACGCTGCAACCTGGAAAAAATCCAAAAAGACAAGGTAGGCACGCACCAGTCCCATTGCGTCTCTTCAAAGCCTCCTCGCTCTTTCCCCCCGAATGATCAAGGCCAATACCATTAGACCATTCGGAGGCTTATTAACCCACTGATACTTGTTTGATATTCTTACCCGATAGTTTGCCCACTATTTGGTTTGCAGCTGCGGCTCCTCACCGGGCACGGAGCTGCGCTAGAGAGCTGGCATTCTCCAAGAACACCAATGGAATGCGTCTAGAAGCTCGGTTTTACTAGAATATCTGAATTGTACGAAATACCACACCTGGGATGGATTAATTATGGAAAGCCCATATCTAGCATGAATACACGGTGTATGCGTAGAAACAAGACAGTGGCACCAGACCTATCCTTGGACCTGGGCGAAACAGGAGGAAACACAAAAAACGAGGCCCTTGCCACTCCAAATGCCCGCTCGCAGTAACCGAAGTAAATTGAATGCCCATACTAACACCCAAAGGGTAAGAGAAGAAAAGAAGTGCGAGAGAGAGAGAGAAAGAGAAAGAATGGCCGGCCAAAAAAGGAAAAGGACCGAAAGATAAATAGTCCGAGTCGTGCTTGCAATCGTCAAAGGGCCCTAAGCCTCCACTAGGGTCTGCTTAGGACCAGCCCCCCAGTAACTCCAGGCATCGCCGTGAGAGTGCAATAACCTCACCCTCACCACCGTCGTCACCCTCGTCCTCATCTGAGCCAGCTCCAATGTCTTTGTCCGAGATCGATTTCACCATTTGTACAATGTCGTCGGATTTGGAGATATAACCAATAAGCTTTTTGTCTTCGGATTCGAGTAGTTGCAGGAGTGTCCAGATGGCAATGTGCTGGAAAGTTGGGTCTCCGCTCGCGAGGAAGCGTTGGAGGTAGCCATGGATACCTCCGTTTGGATCGGCCCAGTCGCGTACGAAGATCGAGTAGTCACCAACTGCACTTGTTAGCTCGATGTTCGAATGAAAATGAACAAAGAAAATATATGAAAGGATGGGGGGCGAGGGTGAGAATCGATCATACCTTTCGAGGAGAGATTGCCCAAGGCCGCTGCACTGTTTCCTTGAACCTCAATACTTTCCGAGTTGGTGAGAGGTATCAAGACATCGAACACCCCGAGGCTGAGGAGATGAGGCTTCA
This sequence comes from Penicillium cosmopolitanum, assembly GCF_028827165.1. Classification (NCBI taxonomy): domain Eukaryota; kingdom Fungi; phylum Ascomycota; class Eurotiomycetes; order Eurotiales; family Aspergillaceae; genus Penicillium; species Penicillium cosmopolitanum. The sequence goes on along the minus strand of NW_026622676.1, from coordinate 2,662,591 downwards.
GCTCATCACTCAGTGCGAGGACGGCGATCGCAGCAGTCATTTCAGACTGGACGGTCAGCGGAACCCGGAGAACCAGGTCCTTGCATTTCTGAACTGCGCCGGCCTGCAGGACAAGTTCTTTGTTGCGATCAGAGCTGGCGGCAAGATTGCGCAGCGTGGAGATGGCGTGGCATTGGATTTCTTCGTTGTCGGTAGAACCAAGTAGGTCCACCAAAGGCTTCAGGAAGCCTGCCTCAATGATGGGGGACTCGTTGAGAGGGTGAATAGAGATGTTACGAATACAAGCCACGGCGGATAATATCAACGGAAGGTAGGAGGACTGGAGAAGGCGCAGAAGTGGTGACAAGCCCTTGGCGCGAACAATTTCTAGTTGGTATTTTTCGTCGGACGCAAGGTTGCGCAGCGCCAGTGCTGCTTGGCACTGGACCTTCGGCGTGGATGAGTCCATCAGATGGACCAGAGATTGAACTAAGCGAGACTCGGTTTGGGCTAGGCGCTTGCGATTTGTTGAGTCAACGGCGATATTGCTAAGGGCGGTCGTACAGTAGTATTGGACGTCGACATCGGGAGAGGAGAGAAGATGAACGAGGACGGGAATAGCACCAGCGTTGACGAGTTGCTGCCGGTTATCATCTAACAGCTTGATTAGCCCCTAAAGCTCCGTTCCAACCGTCATCGCCAAAGCTACTTACCGGAATGTGTCATGTTCAGCAAAGCGCCCGTGGCATTGCGCTGAACGCGCATATCCTTCGACTTGGCTAAGCGGATAAGAGGACCCAGCGCGCCTGAGCGAGCGATCTTGGCCTTGTTTTCTTCGTGTGTAGCCAAATTCGTGATACATCCCACCGCGTTGCACTGTACCTCCACATTGGGCGACATCATTTGGCGGATAAGAGGGGCCAGCCCTCCCAAGGAGACAATCAGGACCTTGTTATCAGCTGTAGCAAGTTAGCGACAGAGAGCAAAGATAGGAGAGCTGAGAGGATTGGGAGGCATACCATTGACGGCAAGATTGCCCAGCGCCGCGCTGGCCGCTCGTTGGACCTCGATATCGGAGCTTTGGAGCAGGAATAAAATGGGTTCTAGGGTGTCTCGGTCGACTTCACGGACATCTGCAGAAAGGGAAGGGTGTTAGTTGCTTCCATCGGGTCACCATCTCGACCGCCGCACGCACCTCGCTCCGTGATCTCCGCGAAGGTCAAGCTCGCACTGCGTTGTAAATCGACATTATCGGAGTATACCAAAGTACTCAGCGCTCGCAGAGGCTCTCCGGTGAAGAAATCGGTTTCGTTGCGCTGTGAATATACAGGTATAGGTCAGTAATGGCGGGTTTGGCAGATATGACGACGCTCCTATCGGACGACGACGGAAGGAGACAAAAGCGATGCGACGTACGTTCTCTAGATAGCCCAGCAGATCGGAGACGGCTTCACGTTCGTTATCGGCGAGAGTTGTTTCATAGATGCCATCTCGCGATCGACCTCCACCCAGGCAGGCGGTGATATGACACCATCGGTCGACGGCCGACAGGCACGACAGACAAGTGGTTACGATTCCACTCATGCCTCCTCAACAGGCCCGCATCAGGGCACTAGCAACAAACAGGCGATGGTTCAGGGGAAAAGAATCGTCGGAGACAAGATGATCTCGAAATCTCCGCGGGGAGGCGGGACGGGGTCGAGGGAGGGTGGCTGGGGCTACTGCATGCACCGGTGTCAAGCTTTGTGGAGGGAACACAGAAAGCGGGCGCGTGATGGCGGGAAGGGTAGAGACGAAGAATTCGGTAAGTAGGTGGGTGATCCAAATGAGGAGAGAAAAAAAAATAAGGGTGGAGGAGAGAGATAGGGACGGGGAGAGAAGAGAGAGGGGGGTAGGAGAGAGAGAGAGCGAGGAAGAGGTTGCAGGAGCTCACTAGTTTCCCCCCCTCAAGTCTCTCCAGGTCGGGGCGGGCACGTCAGTCACCTACAGAGTGGCCCAGTAGTAGAATTAACTCTAGATTGTAGAAAGCATATGAATGTGAAGATGAATATTTATTTTCATATGAAAATGACTCTGAATGTAATTCCTGTTCCAACTTCTATAGTAATTAATTAGCTATAGCCTATAGCCTATGGGCTAAGGACTAAGGATGAGATAACGCAGGAGAGCTCCCCGTCCCGCGCATAACATCATCCCGAACGGCCAATCCGATCCGGCGGGTTGCCTCTTCCATTTTCCCCCCCATCTTCAAACTGGGTGTCTGCGTCTATGGTGACCATGATCACGGTTGTCACTTGTGACCATGAGGATACTGATCCATTCGACTAGTTTGTGCATACTCTGCTCATTTTTCATCCAGCTTGATCTTCTCTTGCCTTCTTTCCTGGTGACAGCCCTGGATCATCTGTGGCTCTGGGTCTATGATCTATGTGGTATCCTGGGAAGATCTCATACTCCACAGTCCCTCGAGGTCAGGGTCTACATAACAGGGCCCTCTCTCCCCTTGGAAAGAGAACAAGGAAGAATCTTGTGTCCCTTGCAAACCGTTTCGAGGTCCGTGCAGGTCCTACTGATCCAATGCGCCCTTGTGATGCGAAATATCGCAGCTGATCATCCGTCCGGTGATCAGTTCAGCTCAGGGCAAGAGGCAAGAGGCAAGACGAGATGAGCTAGCAGAGACACTTTCTACCAAGTGAACCAACCCACTTATGGCCTCTACTTCTGCAGAGTGACATCGCGATCGGCATTCCGCCCTCCGGTATACCGTGGTAGGCCATGGTAGATATTCGGGGAGGCGCCGAGGCATCCATGATTGAAACAAGTCTTCGTATTTAAAGGGACTCACACACGGGACGGTGGCAAGCCATTGTAGAGGGCCAAGGGGCGTCGGCTAAAGAAGACGACTAAGAAAAAAAAAAGTCCCGAATAGGGCTGCTTCCCCGCAAAAATCGGGCCACTTGGAGTAGTAATCATACTGTCAGTACACGGAGCCAGAGCAGAGGTACTTAGTAACTAAGTTGTCACTGACCCTGTTGCCGCAAAGGTATATTCAAGAAACTAAACTACCCGAAATTCGGCTAGTCTATCTGAATTCCCTTGGTCCAGCCTTTGGGTCTCCTGGTTCAACTGGGTTTGGCTCGTCCCGCAAAGTCGCCAACGGTAACATCATACCAAGCCCCCTCTCCCATTCCCTTTCTCTTTCTCTCTTCTTGATTCTTCCTTTACCTTCGCCCCTTGGCTTTGCTACTACTCTCTCCGAAATTGCTTTTTTTATACCTTTTACTTTTGTACCTTTCTTTGTCACCTCACCTCGGATCACCCTCCCCAAGATGCATCACTAGAATCCTCTTCCCCTGTCGCATTGATCGCATTGACCGAATCTGGAATCGCATCAAAGAGTCTCTCCCCGCTCCCCTCATTCGCAATTGCATTGAGCGCCTGGACGCCCGACCCGAGTCGCGTGGTCCGATCTACACAGAGAGAGGGAGTGAGATAAAAGTGAGAAAGTACTGCTGTGGTCTCTCCCCCCCCATGTCGGCCTCAACAATGGAGACCGCCACCGCCTCCACCTCCTTCCCCGATTCTTCTTCTCCTCGTTCCAGCCGCCTTCGTCGCTTCAGCCAGCTGCGTGCCTACACCCAAAATATATCGTCTGGTCATCGCTCCCGTAATAGCATCAGCAGTCGAGTACCTTGGTTGTCCCCATCGCCTGGCACCGATTCCACAGTGACGCAGGTGGGGAACTCCACTGCTCCATGCCCCGAATCTGACCAACCCGCCCTCTCTCGCTACACTTCAGCGCCCCCTTCGAGCTCCTACGGCCTCAGTATTGACCAGGCCTCATCAACCGACTCTTCGCACTCGACCCCTCCGAACGAGTCGCACCAGTCGTCTCGAACATCCAATGTCATGGCGCGGCTGAGAAGTGCCTCCGCTGTTCAAGGTCGCCCTCCCCGAAACCTGGGCCAAACCACCACCTCAGACGCTCCCACCTCGTCGCCAGAGCCCTTCGCCGCGACAAACGAGACTCCAGAGCCGATAGATACACCCCCTAATGATGCACAAGAGGGAGACTCGAACCAGCCGAAGCAAAAAGCCACCATTCGATTTTTTCCCTACCAAGACTCCTACCAGAGCTCCCGACCTTCCCTACCGTTCGTCCCAGTCACTCGCACTCTTCCCTCAGAAAGCTGCGTCGTTCGAGTCGGTCGGTATTCAGAGCGTGATGGTATTCCCATTCCCAACCCTGCCGAGCCTTCGGACGCCCCCGTCGGCTTCAAGTCAAAGGTCGTCAGCCGAAAACACTGCGAGTTCATGTTCATCAATGGACAGTGGCACGTCAAAGATGTTGGAAGTTCCTCAGGCACATTTTTGAACCATATGCGTCTCAGTCAGCCAAATATGGTCTCTCGTTTGTATTCCATCAAAGACGGCGATATTGTGCAGCTCGGTATCGATTTCCGGGGAGGAGAAGAAATGATCTTTCGCTGTGTGCGGATTCGCATCGAATGCAATAGATCTTGGCAGCAACAGCCAAACGAGTTCAAGTAGGAACCACCCCATCAGCTGCCTATCGGCTTTTTTTTTCATTCTATCGGTTCTCCAGCTAACATGATGATAGCAAAAACACCGAAAACCTCATCCAAAACCTCGGTAAAGGAGATAATGTGGACTACGCTGGCTGTCGTGAATGCTCTATCTGCCTTGGCTCCGTTTTACGGCCATACCAGTGTTTGTTCATGGCAGCTTGTGCTCACGTATGGCATTACAAATGCATTAGTCGCCTTCTTCACTCTCCCGATTATCCCATGTTCCAATGCCCCAACTGTCGGGCTTTCACAGACCTGAGTGCCGAGGTCGACGACTCGAATGATCAAGACGTCGAAGCAAAAAGGGCCGCATCTGCGTCTGCCAACGTACAAGAGGCAGCCCGTTCCGAAACCCGGACCCCAGCAGATGTACCAGTTCCAAACAACGATGGGCAACAGCCGCCCGCGCAAGAAACGAGCCGCCCCGAGGAAATTGAACTAGTCACCGATGTTGAAAATCTACACCTGCAGGAGGGCCAGCTGCTGAGCGCAGATACCGAAAGTCGAAGTTCGAACTCGCCTGCTCCAGATAGTAGCAGTAACGACCTGGCCCGTAGCGCGACAATCAATATCCCTGGCTTTCAGCCAACACAGCCCCTTAATGTTCCGCCCGGCCGATCGTCACATCTCCGCGCCGATACCCCAGTTCGATCGGAAACATCAGATGACAACCCGCTGACCCCACGAAATGACTCCGGCCCTCTGGCATTTGATGGTCGTGCCACTATGCAATAACGGCACCCGAAATGCTTGACAAGACTCGATGAGTTATTTCTATCAACCTTGCATCCGTGCATTTTTCAGCTCATGCATCGAATCATGCCCGAGTCCCTATCGTAACAGACCTTGGTCATGATCGCGCATACCCTAGGACCTGAGGGTCTCATCAACCAGCACCCAATTTCTTGCATACCACTTTCCGTGTTCCGCGATTAAGTGCGCATACACACTAGTTACGGACCTCTATTGATCGGGTTTATCAACGCCGATCAGTTGCATTTCTCTTTTTTTGTTGAATAGCGCTCACATTCTTGTTCTTGTTAAATTCCATTGTGTATGGAACCTTGGCGTTTCGTCGTTTTTTTCCTGCATCCCACCCTTTCCATCGTTCGATATACCCATTTGAGCAGCCTGGGCTGTTGTTGGTGATTATTGGTGATATGAAGGCGAACTAGGAACCTTCTTTTCGGGCTGGCCTTGGTCTATGTCCTTTCACTGTTCATACTAGCACCCTTGGGTCTGGAGTTCTACACCAAAGAAGTCGTTTCTCCGGCCCGGCAATCCACATAAACTTATTACTATCCTCATCAACATGAAAGTAGACTTAGAATAGCAAAATAGCGAATTGGCAGCTACCAGTACATGAGAAAAAATCCATGGATGTTGACTAGGCCAAACCGGGCCAGACAAAACAGGCAGTGATCGTCTCGCTTAAGCTACGGGCAAACCCAGACCCACCACCCATCCTCACCGCCCAGCACACCCAAGTATAAAATGCCGTCGCCCTCCGAACCTTCTTCTCTTTTTCAAGCGACTCTACGTTAGTGATCCCACCCCCATAGTGTTCACAACAGAACACTTTTCTTACAGGAACGCCTTTTACTAACAACCTCCCAGTTCAAAGAATCACTTTAGAGTAGACGTCCTCTTCTAAGCTCTTTATAAGAGCCACAGAATCTCCACCCTTGCTGATGACTACATGTCCTCGATGCCCTAAAGTGAAACCTTTTTACTCCCGCCTCGACTGCTACGCGTTCCTTCTGGTTCTGCGTTAATGTCCAGGGAGTGGTGATGATCTTGACCTGGTTTCGGTGTCTGACTTCGGTCGGCTGGGCCTGGTGGGTGTGGAGGAGGTCTGAAAGGTTTTTGGTTACGTCTCCCCATCATTTATTCGGCAGTGCCGGGTGTCTGGAGGGGGGTTTGACATGGAATATTGTGAAGTCGGAATAGAGATGGAATAGAATAGCTTTGGAATTAAGACGACTATGTGCATGTAGTATTTGCGGTCGCACGTACGAAGAGAGCGCCCTCAATACTAGTGCTGAACCGCGCCAACTACTGGCCAATTCCAATCAGTAAAACTCTGTTATGAATGAAGACTCAATCACCACATCTTCTCCCACATCCGCCTCGCCCAATTCATCTGAGCTAATTCAACCTTCCGCCTTTCCTCCCACTCCCCATCCTCCCAAATCTTACACTCCTCATCGATCTCCGCCTTCCCGAAACCAAGTCCGCATCAACCGGACTAACAAACTTCGTCCTATGAAACACCTTCCAAAATACAAACATCACTGCCCAAAACGCCATCCCGAAATACGCAGTGACGAACCCTTCAATCGTGAACGGCTTGAATACCGAGAACCCATTGAATAACGCAGTCAGGCAGCCGATGACAATAGCGACAACGGCCATGTATGGCTGGCATGGAGCCACCCAAGGGACGAACGCCTTGCGGTCGATTCCCTGCGCCTTTAGGGCCCGGTACCAGGCGATGAAGACGCAAAGCATGCCCGTGTAGGTTAAGACGAAGGCGATGGTTGTAAGGTCGACGAACCAGAAAAACACCGTTACGGACGAAGTATCCGCGACGAGGAAGGTAATACACGAGAGCAGCGTGACAGTAAACACGCAGTTAATGGGAATACCCGACTTAGTACATTTGAGCAGGAACTTGGGCGCTTGGCCATCGCGAGCGAGAGAATATAGCGTTCGACTCGAACTGTAAAGGTACGCATTACCGCACGACCAGCCAGATAATAGGATCAGGAGATTGATCAGATCGGGAAGACCCTGGATATCAAGGTTCTGGATCCCAATTACCCAAGGTGAAGCGGCAGATCCGGCCGCAGCGTCGTCAATGGCGGATATAAGGCGAGGATCTCGTGGACTGCAGATGATCCCGACGGCCAGGACGCCAATGACGTAGAAACCGACGATACGCCAGAAAGTCGCCTTAACGACGCGTGGGATTGTATGGCGCGGGTTCTGAATTTCACCTGCGGCGAGGGCTGGGAGATCTGGACCTGCGACGGAGAAGGCTGCGTAAACCATTACGGAGAAGAAGCCGAGGAATCGACCCGTTACGCCGTCGGTGTAGTATTCGTACATTACTCCGTAGGTCCAGTTGCGGAAGCCGTAGACATCATGTTTGGGGTTTCCGCCTACCATTGTGATGAACGTGAGCATGACCAGTCCAATGAGGAGTAATATCTTTGTCGACGCCATTATGAATTCGGCTTCGCCGTAGTATTTCACTGCGACGAGATTGAGACATGTGCAGACGACTAGGGCCATGGCTACCCAGACGGCGGGATTGACGCTGGTATTCCAGTATTGCATTACGGTAGCGACGGCGGCATATTCGGTACAGACTAGCATAACGCCACCGTAGAAGTAGACCCATCCCCTATAGTAGGCAGAGATCAACAATGAGAATGTGGATCACTTATTGGAATGCGGGGAAGCCCGACAGGGTGGAGACTTGACTTACATGGCGAAGCCAAAAGCAGGGTCAATGAATCGTGCAGCGAGTTCAAAGATCGATCCTCGAATGGGTAGATAGGCACACATTTCTCCGACACTCAAATTCACGGGTAAAATGAATAAACAGCCCCAGATCAGATACCCCAGGAATAATGATAGCGGGCCTGCATCGCGTAGGTAGGAGCCAATTCCGACGAAGAGTCCTGTGCCAATTGAACCCCCAATAGCCATCAATTGCACATGGCGTGAGGCGAGACCGCGCTGGGTCTCCCGGTAAGGGAGAACGGTGCCGGCGTTGGCATCTTCTTTGGAAAGGGGGATGTCCTCTACCGAAGCCTTCTTCTCCATGTTGATCGTACTCGTATACCGAAGAGGTATGAGGGGAATGGATCCAGATCAGAGAGCGGGGAACATGGACTCTTTATAGCTGAACGCGCACCGACGTTCTATTTGAGCGAAATAGTAGGACTCGGACCATCGTGCGAGTGCGGAGTCGTGTGCTTTGCCATGTTGATAGGCATCTCGTGTGCCTTTGAGGGGTTATCGCTCAAGGTATACTGCACGACGCTCTGGTTGGCTTGTAAAGTGTATAACACCATGTTTGCAGGTTGAAGAAGCTTTGACAAACTGCCAAGTACAGATAAAGGAGAGACTAGAGGCGTGCGTTATCAGCGGCACAACTACCCCAACCCCTGAAGGGGAGGAGATGGCGATGCCAAGTGATAAGCCTATCGCGGATTGGATGGGGGCTAGCGGGCGTGACTTACCCCAGTTATTAGTATGTTAGGTTATGCTAGGTTACTACTAGTATGCTTTTCCGGTCCCCGGGCCGGATATGACAGACTTTTAATTCGTGAGGGGTTGGCCTTGGCCCCGGGCAGATTCCAGAGGGGTTAGCAGGAAATATTAGCCTCATTAGATGTGGCTATGTGAACAGACATTCTCGTTCACGCCTTGTATCAATAAGAAGAAAGAGTACTCTTTCTGTGCATAAGACATTCCAGGGACGCAATAAAAGTAAAACAGATCTATTATCTATTCGATAAATTATGGCTTATAGACTATATTCCACACATCTCTAAGAGTCGTTCTTGACCTGCACAGAGAAGGTATCGTGGAGTTTCAGATCCCTCGAACTGGCACCGATGTAAACCTTGTAAGTGCCAGGAGCGACAGCCCACTGCTGTGCCTTCACATCCCAGTAAGAAATATCGCGACGACGAAGTTCAAACTCTACATCGGCCTTCTGTCCGAATTTGATGTCCACATTTTCAAACCCACGCAACTGGCGCAGAGGCTGCTGGGCAGCCTTGGGGTAACTGATGTACAGCTGAGGCACATCGGCACCATCAACGGATCCAGTGTTGTGGACGGTGGCGCTAATCTTAGAAACCACATTCCACAAATCCTCGTAGCCACCGACGGAGAGCTTGCCGGTAGGATATTTAGAAACTTGAAGTGACTTGGGCGAATCAATCTTGAGATCGGTGTAGGTGAAGTTGGTGTAAGAAAGACCGTAACCAAACTCGTAGCGCGGAGTGACATTGTACGCATCAAAGTAGCGGTAGTCGATGAAGTTGCCCTCGGCAAAGTTGCAGTTGTGCGTCTCACAAATTCCGACATTATAATCAGACTCATTCTTGGCAATCGTGTAGATCAATCTTCCGCTGGGGTTGACGTCGCCGTAGAGAACGTCAATGATCGAATGGCCGGATTCCTGGCCTAACAAACTGCCATACAAAAGGGCAGTCACATTGTCATGCTCAATCCATTGGTCGACAAGACGGGCACCGACGGTGTTGATAACCACCACGGTATTCGCGCAGTTGTCGGCAACTTCGTTGACCAAAGCGTCCTGGTCATCGTTGTACAATTCAGTTCGGTCAGCACCTTCACCTGCAAGTGCGTTGATAAAGACAAGGCAGACATCCATGTTCTCGGCATAGTTGCTAATAGATGGTGAGACAGAAGTAGTATCAGATCCCTTCACAACAAGACTAGAGCCACTGGAAGCAGAGTAGGTATCATTCGCAACCCAACGGAGGATAGTTCCGTCTTGACTCGCCTTGATCGTCAAGGCGATCTCGGGAGTGATAAGATAGGGTAGAGATCCCTGTCCAGATCCGGAATCGGTAGCAAGGTGGCCATCATAAGTAGGACCAGATCCCTGGACGCTGAATTCCTGGTTGGGACCAGCGACGACAGCGCGGGCATTGGAACCAAAGATGGCCATTGTGTGAGGCTTCTTGAGAGGCAGAGCGTTGTTCTCATTTTTAAGGAGAGCCAGAGACTTGGCGCCATTGGAACGGATGAGCTTAGCATGGTTACCTCGAACGTCAACGTAGGCATCCTCCTCGGCGGTCGCAGGCTGGGTACCGTTATCCAGATTGACATAGTAGTATCCAATGAGATTGCGAACCGCCATATCATTCAAACGGGCTTCAGTCATGTTGTGCTTCTTGAGATAACCCTCAATTGTCGACGTACTCCAAAGACTGGAAGAACCATAGTCCAAACCGTTGTTTGCCGATAACAGAGCGTGCTGCTGGCCATTGGTGTCGGGGAAGACGAAGCCTGGGAAACCAAGCTCGGTCTTAAGAAGATCCATCAAGAGCGAAGATGATTCGCACGAAAGTGTGTTGTTAACCTTTGTCATAGCACACATGACACCGCCAGCGCCGGAGTGTACGGCATCGTAGAAAGACCAGAGATAAGTTTCATGAAGAGTCTTCGAATCGACGTTGGAAGAGTAAGGGGCCCCGGAAGATGAGGAAGACGATGAAGAGGAGGAAGATGGCATCCCTCCCATGCTCGATGCACCGACAGAAGATGAGGGCTGAGCTGCTGCAGAGCTCGAGGAGGATCCCATGCCAGGAGGGGCACCGCCGCCACCACCACCACCTCCTCCTCCCATACTTCCAGTACGGTTGGTCTCCTGCTCGTTCAAAATGAAGTGCTAAGAAACGAAGTGTTAGCAAAACCACCTGTGTATATGCAACCAGATTGCATACCTTGATTCCACCAATGACACCAGTATCCTTGTATGCCTTTGCACCCAACCCCGTTGCAATACCATTCAAGTAGGGGTCCGGTCCAAAGGTTTCGACAAGTCGACCACCCCATGGAGTGCGACCAAGTGGTTGCGAAGTCGGTCCATCAAGAACTTGAATTCCCTTGAGATAGAACTCAGTAGCAATGGCCTTTGACTGGGCATACATGGCATCCTTATCCCAGGTCATAGCCAATGCAGATGCCTGACTGAAGGCCGATACATAGTAATAGTCCTGGAGACCCATGGAACCATCCAAGAATTCGAGTGCGGTAAAGGACTGGCTTCCATCTGTGGTATTAACGCTGCTTCCGGTGATGAGGTTGATTTTCTCGGTGGTGTTCAGTTTAGAGACGAATTTGGCAGCTTTCTCGTAGGCGGCTTGCCATTCGTCACTCAGAGTAACTTTGAAGGTATCAAGTTAGTCAAGATAATTCCAATAGACCTCTGGTAGCTTACCCTCGCCATTAGAGAGAAGACCCTTATTTGCATTGCTAGACAATGCAGAGGCAGAACCCAAGAGGGCCGCGAAAAGGGCTGAAGAGTGGAGCTTCATAGCTCAAGTTTGAGATGTACGGGTCCAGAAATGAAAGTTCCAGACGAAAATGAAGGAGCAGATCATAAGATTTATAGCCCCATTTTAAGCTTATACAGATTGAGGGATCCAGCCTTATGCGTATTAATTCAAACCGGTATTTGCACCGATGAAAAATCACGTAAAACCCCCGAGACGCGTACTGCATCAGGCTCCGAGAGAGCCGACATCAGGACTGTCGATCAGGACATGAAACAAGTAGAAATCAGCAACTAGTCAGTCCCTTGTCGTGGATCGGGGAGCCCTATCGTCGAACTATGGGGACCATTACGTGGATTCAGGGGGCCATTACGCGGATGGCGGAGGTCCCGGGAGTAAAGAGGGTCCTGCAAAGAGGTGCTGCTCGGAAAATCCGAGATTTAGAGCCATTTAGGGTTCCCGCACTGCAGAGTCGGCAACCCGACACCGTCAGGATCCCTGTTTGCCCCGGTAATTTGAAAATAAGAGTTTGGTTTAAATAAAGTGAGTACGTAGTGTTCCGATGGATCATCTAGTTTATCTCCAACTTTGATCAAACCAAGATGCTCTTAGGGTGATTGTTTCAAGCATCGTGTTGCTCCGATAGGTTGGGATTATCTGAGAAGACCAAGGAGACTGACTAGTCACGGTAAAAGGCTCTCTGCCTAGAGAATAAATTCAGATGCCTAAACGGTGCATTAGGAAAATATGCACGTCGTCAGTGTTGAGACACGGGTCTACTCTACTCGTCCGATATCCTTGACCCACTTGGTAAGAACTGAACATCTCGAGAGCATAGTTCTTTTCCAGACGACGAAACAAAAATCGAGATGGTATTGTAACAAAACATCTTTACATTATTAACTACATCGCTTGCTTTTCTTCAAATCACCATTCTGTGAATCTGCAAGTCCTCGATTTGGAACAAAAGCAGCTCGATATCCTCGGGGCAGTCTCACAATCCCGGTCATTCCAACAAGCATCGTCAGGAAACTGACGAGAATGAGCCCGGCCTGAATGAAACGCGTCAGAAGTGTTATCTATACCTACTCAGGCATTCAAACACAATGGGTGCTACACCGCAGCGAGATATTATGAGAGAATCGAAGATATTTGTCACATTGAGACGCAGCTAGCTATGAAAGTAGCTACAACATGTGATCTAGATCCGGCGGCGTCTCATAACATAACAATGGGAGTCAGATACCATTCCCTGATGAGATATCAATGCCGCAACAATGGGGCCTGTAGAGACCAATAAAGATAGAATAAAAATAACAAATAAACTGGATATGTATTGCGACATCGTGTTGGTGTTATGATGTTGTGATGTGGCCCGTGGGAGTGCTCTGGTAGGTCTTTGGTATTATATTGGGTTGTGGAAGCCTTTGAACAACCTATGATGCACAGTGTTAATTAGCTTCGATGGACGATTCAAAGATGGAATAGTTCGCATGATCCCGAAATATGTCACCGATCTCGGCGTTGACATAGCGAGCAGTTCCGTGCAAGGAGTGTGGTATGCCATTGGTTGACTCCGAGAATGAGCTCTGACCAGAGGTGCTTAGGCAGTCGATTTTGCCGTCATAACCGTGACTAAGGGCTCGATTAACCAACGATTTTGGACTTCGTTGATACCGGACAATTGATGTGCGTAAGGAGGATGTTGAATGAATTCGACGCCGACAGAGAGAAGCAATTGAGTGGAGCTTATCCCCCTGAAAAGAGCAGAAGGAACCGGAGCAGGCACCATCTGTCATCCGGAAGCTTCTGCCATAACTCGAAACGCCGGCGACTAGTTGCCGCGCCTCCACCCCAGTGATCATAACCAAGGCGTCACGCCTTGGTCTTGTTTATGAGTGACCGAAGGCATTTTCCGAATGGACAGCCAGGAATGACGACTTTCTTCCAGGTTATGAATGCCAATTCCTGACTAACGTCGCGCTTGGATATTGTGCTCAATCCCTGGGCCATCAGTTGTAAGAATCGTGAACGCGATATGTTCAGGTATCTTCCCATACGGATAAGCCGTGCAAGTTGCTGCTGCTCTGTTGCGTCGATAAACGCAGGCTCCATGAGGATGATATGTCGAGCGACAGATAGATCTAAATCTGTACTAAGTAGTCCAGTCGTGCTCACGAGAACACGGGGTTTGGCTGCTTTTCGTGGCTCGGTTGGTGGTTCACTCCATGGCTTCTGGAATTTGAGCAGCTTTTGTTCTCGCTGCTTGGAGTCACTGAGCAGCAGTGTTAGGTTGTGATTCAAGTTGAAGACGGCACTTGCTAGATATACTAGGTGTAAGCGTGGGTGCCTAGCTAGTAGGTGGGTGGGTGCTATAACGTGTTTTATGGGTAATCCGGCCACCCGTGTAAGCCGGCCACGCAAGAACACCATACATTTTTTCAGGCTATATTTTGTCAGATATTTCTATAATGAGATATTAAGCAATATATTTGAATTCGAATTCATCTGATTGTTCATTTATCAGATTACCATTAATTACTCAAAAATTTATGTATTTTATCAAGCAAAAGGATATTTCGTGACATATATCTATCTAGACTATATTTTGTTTTATTTTTGTGATAGTGGTACAATAGAGGCTATAGAACTTCAATATTTAGATAATTAATATGGTTGCCAGTGTTGAGATATCGAATTGTAATTTATCGCTTTTAGTATGGTGTTTTGAATGGCTGGCTTGCACGGGTGGTTGGATTACCCATGAAACACGTTAGTAGGCCTAAGGCATCCACGTTAATCGTGATGACCCAGTTCATTATATGTTATATAATTTTGAAAATCTAAAATCTAAAATTGACAGATATATCGTGTTAGAATACCGCTGGTAAATATTGTATATAAACTATTGTCTATAAACTAGTATTCCAGTAAATTCCTTGAAAGAAAAATGCCAGTGTTCTAGGTAGTTTTGAGTTGTATTTGATGGAGGTTTTTTGTATACAGCCCAAAATAACACCGTAAATTTCTTTGTGCTTTCTAGTACTACTAGCTTCAAGATGCTGCCAACATCCGCCATACTCACTCTGGAATCCGGGATAAGAGCGAACCTGCATGACGTGCAGACTAGCCACGCCTCTCACAACTAGTGAACACTGTCTTGTCCAATGATTGGTTACTATAGTTGTTTGCGGGCCTCCACTGGCAGCCAAAATTTGCTTGCATAGTATAATTGAACGTCTAATATAGCCATGGTATCCAGAAATTAAACACAGCATCCAAGAAGAAGCCCCAATCTGAGCTAGTAGGTAGACGTCAAAGTCATATGTCATTGACGCCGATCCTTGGGGCTTCCCCACCTTTTGTCCGCCCACGCTTTGTTGACATCGCGGAATCTCGACCCACCCCTATTGATTGACCGCCAGATTCTCTTTAGTCGACGAGGCTGTGTCCAGCCCTGTTCCAACACCTTGTCGAGAGCTGAGGAGATTCTTGAACACTGAGGCATATCTGCGTCAACTCCACCACTACCAAAGAGTTATCTCGATGTCCATCGAACGGGTTCGGCAGAGCGGCCCGCGCTTGAACTTCAGCGAGCCGCCCACCCCGACCATGAGTCGTCAGAATACCTCCCTATATGAGAGACATCATAAGCGACGTACCACACATCCGCACTTGCTATCCTCTCGCAGGAAGCCGAGGAGGTGAGTTGAGTTGAGTTGCGTTTTCAGTCCCGCCAGTCCTATCAAACTAACAACCCGTGCAGATGGCCGCTCGTTTTCCGCTTTATCAAGGGCGCAATCCATGTCGAGATAATTCTACCCGTTTTCTTACATGCATTATTCACAGCATTCGTGGTATATCTCGATACCTACGTCTTTGAATCGGTCGGATTACCCGCTAGCATCGTTAGTCCCCCCCCCCCCCCTAATCGAAGGATATCATAACTCCGAGCCATCAACTAACTATAAATCCAGATCCCATCCCTCTCCATCGTCGTGGGTTTGATCCTAGTCTTCCGCAATCAAACCTCCTACAACCGATTCTGGGACGGCCGCAACGGCATGAGCACACTAAACACCTGTGTCCGCAACCTATCCCGAACAATAGTAACAAACAGCTACAACACCAAACGCGGACCACCAACCCCATCCGAGCGCGAAGATATAGAGCGCACAATCCGCATCCTAGTTGCCATCCCATTCGCTACGAAGAATCATCTTCGCGCGGAATGGGGCGCCGCATGGGCTGGTGGTGGATTTCTCGGAAACGACGTCGACGAACATGGCACTGCGGCTTATAATCCTGAATACGCGGGTTTACTTCCAGCTGGACTGGAGGGACATGAAGATGAGGGACTGGGATTGCCGTATCAATTGACCTTTTTTGTGGATGGGTTTATTAAGCGTGGTGAGGATAGGGGTTGGTTTAGTGCGCCTAGTGCGAGTCAGATGCAGGCGCAGTTGAATACGCTTCTTGAGGCGTATGGGCGGATGGAGACTATTAAACTTACTCCGATCCCTGTGGCACATTTGTAAGCTTGACGATCGATTGATTCGAAACACTGACGAATACTGTCGGCGGAAGAGAGACCCGTGTTGTACTGACATGACTATACAGGATTCATCAGAAACAAGTCCTCGCCCTGTTCGGGTGTGTACTTCCTTTTGCGATGGTGGATGAGATGGGCTGGTGGGCTATTCCCATTGTGAGTTTGGTGATTTTCACTCTTTATGGTATAGAGGGAATTGGGTCTCAGCTTGAGGACCCCTTTGGTTATGACAGGAATGATATCAATATGGATGCGCTGGTTGGTGATACCAAGACGGAGATTGACGTTGTTCTGAGTGAGTGGCGTCAACATTCCAAAATTATGGAGGGTGGTATGAACGCACGAGAGGGAGAAGACGCATGGAAAACAATGCTTGGACGCGGGTAATAATGGCAATGGCACCACTTTGAATGGAGAACGGGATAAGGCGAAGTATTTGCCGACTGATCTGTTTCTCAAGTCGAGACCCCGGACAGCAACTTGAAGTTAAATACTGCTTTAGACAAGCTTATTCAAGAGTCCCTTATGGCACATGCGTTTCAAGATGATGGGATTTCAAATAGCCTCCTTGCGGGTATGTATGATTGCGATAGGCTTTGCGCTAGAATTACATTTCCAAAAATACAAATAAACACATAATCCCCTGTAAACGCCCCACATGAAATATATACTCGGGTATCACGATGATGCAGAAGCCGACTGGACGGCGGTGTCGTTGACGAAAGAAGCAGCAGAATATTGGAAGGAGGAGAGGATCAGCTCGCGCTGACAATAGATGGGGAGCGAAGTGAATCAGGGGTGTTCTGGACATTCACATCCGCCACC
Organism: Penicillium cosmopolitanum; assembly: GCF_028827165.1. Classification (NCBI taxonomy): domain Eukaryota; kingdom Fungi; phylum Ascomycota; class Eurotiomycetes; order Eurotiales; family Aspergillaceae; genus Penicillium; species Penicillium cosmopolitanum. Next base: position 2,645,597 of record NW_026622676.1, on the reverse strand, counting down.
TCTGCTATTTCTGAAGGTGGCGTCGAAGGCTTGATAGTCTCAGCAGACAATTGCTGATCCGGGGCGGAAACACTAGTCGCACGCGAGGTGCTAGAATCTGCATCCGTGATTGTGGATTTCGTGGACATGTCTTCAGACATAGTGAAATTGGAGAGCGACTCCGCCAGGTCGTAGTGGACAGTTTTTGGATCAACTGCCTCTTCAGAGAATTCAGGGACGTTGTCCTTGATAGCTTCGTAGAAAAGCATGAAAGCACCACCCTGCGACATCACATGGCCTTCGCTCACCATTTGCACATCGTCGTCACTGAGCCGGTACCAGCGCTCCCGTTTCTCCTTGTCACCTTCGGCCTGCAGAACTTCGTCTGGGACAGGTGCTGGAAAAACTGCTGTGGGGTACTTGCGGTAGCAGATGTAATGCCCATTTTCATGTCGACCATAATGTGTGATGATGGCTCTGAGCTCGTATCGTCTGCTCGGTATGTCGATTGCTTCACCTGCGCGAGGGAGCATAGATTGAGAAGGATCGGTAATCCATTTCTCACGGGAATCCCCGGATTCTTCGGCTGGCCGAATGCCAAGACACCACTGGTTGAGATCCATTATCCTGGGGAAATTGACACCGGCGTAATTCTTCTTGAGCATGTAAGTCGTCTCGTCAAACAGACTTCGATTGATATGCACAACGAGAGATTCTGGTGCTCGAGCGATAACCGCTTGCCGAGATTTCGTCGCTGTGACCCGGTTCTTTGAGGGAATATGGCATTTTTCTGTGAGCGTTTTCTCGGCGAAATCATCTTCGTCCAGGGCGGCGTTCACAGCCTCAAGTCTCATTTTTGCAGAGGTTTTGACGGCGTCTGACAAGCCAGGCGAGGTGGACTTGTCCGCAAACTTATCAACTTCGGAACAATCGCCCAAGAGGTTATTCAACTGTTGTTGAGCACGCAGGAGCGTACACTTGGCACACTCCACGCCTTCAATTTCCTCCAACGCGGTGTAGTGATCCAGACATTCGTCCACATCGTATTCATATTTACTCCCCAGAGGTACCGTTAGGCAGTTGAATGGGATGAGAGATAGTCCCTCCGTCCAACCACACTTGGTGCAGCCGACTCGTTGAGCAAGTAGGCCTTCGAGGGGATTGCGAGATAAGGCCGATTCAGGTGTTGAAGCCGCGATAGAACTGTCATCACAGGTCGTTGATTCAGAGCTATGGCCACCAAGAATGTTCTCCTCTGGCCCAGCCATCTTCAGACCCATGTTCCTTGTTTGTCCCTTTGAAGCCTGTCGAATTTCGATGTCGATTTGGTCCACCAATTTCGAAAAGTATTCCTGGGCGTCTTGCTGTTGCCAACTGCTCATTGATTTGAGCTCCGATGGGATCCATAACTTGCTTCCGGAGTTCGATGCACTATTCAAAAGTTCGATAATACTCTGCAGTGCTTGGTGTGTTGAGAGTGGGCTCTTCTCAGCCAGCTCATCGACATTTTGCCTAAGAAAGTCCGAGAGAGATTTCAAAGAGGCCAGCCCTTGGATGGTGCTATTTTGATAACAGGAGTTGTCCCAGTTTCCCAGCCCCGAAGGAGTCGTATCTCTGCTGTTGCCCAAGAAAACGCTGCCGATGCCGGAAAGCGACCGCGGACGAGGAAAGGAAGGGAAGGAGGTGTTGTCAAGGCCGAGAATCCGTTGCATCGATTCACTTTTAGCGTGGAAGGTCATTTGCGAGGGGTTGGAGGGGTCGGAATCGGACGGTGACATTCGGGAATCTAATGCGACAAGGATGCGCGAGGGCGTTATGTAGACGAGAACGTTCCAAAGAAACTGGATGAGGGACACCGGAGCGAAGCCAAAGTGATCCGCAAGTAGATAAAGAGATGCGAGGCCAACAAGCGCGTATGCTAGTGTCTGGTGGTTCTGTAGGGCTGTAGCAGATGTCGCATCGTGGCTGCTCGAGCTTGCGTAATAGATGGGGCCGTTCGAGTAGATGTCAGCTCTCCCTTGAGCATTCATGGCGGAAAGGGTATGTTGAGAGAGCTGCTGTAGTACGGATGCGTGTCAGGCATGGACTAGCAGTATCTGGTTGACCGGCCCAACAAAGGGTAAAGGGAGACTTTGTCGGAAGGTGGAGGGGAGAGACGAAGTTGAGTTAAATGCTTTGTCGGAGTATTCCCGGGTTGCTCAATGTATATTTTGGTCCGGGGCTGCGCTTTGGGTCGATCGCGCCCTCCGTAAACTTTTTTTTTATCGATAGTGGTTCTCCACACACATTTTTGACTGAGTGGGAGAGACTTGATCTTTTCAAAACACAACCCATCATGGCGAAAAGCAGACGTGAGTCGCATACCTTTCCTATCTCCTCTTTTTGTAAAATATTTCTAACACTCCTCTAGCTGCTGGTCAAAACACCCGCGCGGCGAGGCGCGCTGCCACCCCCGAGGACAAGTCCATAGCCGCTTTACCACGAGCAGATTCCCCCACTACTTCGCGACCTTCCCTCTTGGCCGATCGTGCAAATATCGGCGTTTCGAAAAAGAAGAAAAACAACAGCAAGATTACAAGGGCACAGCGTTTGAGACAGCAGAAGGGACTGGAGAGAGCCGAGGCCGTCTCTGACCAGTTGCTTCTCAAGAGATCCAAAAGCATTGTTAAAGCGAAGGCCATCAAAACAAGAAGTGTATGATTCTCCTAATATTGACACACTATTCTATCAACGATCCGCGGCGACTGACAGAATATTCTAGTCTGAGTGGGAGGATACCAACCGCACTGCATCCGCATTTGCAGCTCTCCAACAAGACGACGAAGACGACGAAGATGACGAGGACGATGCCATGGCCGAGGACAAGCCGCAGCAAAAGCCTAGGGCAAATATCTTTGAAGCTCCAGCGGAGCTGGAGGATGCGGACCCTGCCCCGGTTGACGAAGATGATGAAATCACTTGAACATGATATGCCGCCCCAAATAATGTCGACGCTCTTACCCATTACTTCCTTGGCTTGAGTTGGTTGATCATACGTTCGATCTCTGCGGACGCCGGCCCAGAAGCTTTGGTTCGAAGGGCTTCAAGGGTACCCAGGTCCTTGGCCTTTTGTGCCTCTTCTCCTGCCTTAATGATCATTCCACACTTCACCCACATTTCAATCCGCTCGGCAGGCTTTAGAGTTGTGCATTTCGGGACAAACGCGGATGCCAACTTCGTGTTTCCTGCACCAAGAACCTCGTTATAAAAGGGCTGCAGCTTTCATATTAGTATATTGTCAAATAGCCACGACTTGCATGCCAATGATATCTTACCTCCCACCCAATTGGGGACTTCTTAGCCTTTGCGATTTCTTCCAGTTCGCCCCAATCCCTCTTTGCGACCAGCGCTCTTAATCGTACCCACCAGTAGGTTTTTTCTGGCATCTTGAATTCGGACTGCATCTTATGCGCTCGTTTCCCGTAGCCCGCTCGGAATAGTCTAAATATCGTCTCATTCAGACTGAGACCGAGGAACTCAGCGCGGTCTGCAAGGTCTTTGTCCAAAGCTTGTTGAGCCTTTAAGAGTTGCGAGGCCTCGGAGACAAGTTTCTGCTGTAGTACCACCGTTGGATCCTTTGAGTCGGATAGTAAACGTGCTGCCAGATGAAGTTTCTCAGTTTTGCGCTCTGGCTCAATTTCTCGTAGAGCTTCCGACAGCAAGACATTCGAGCCATCGACAGGTCGATCATCTTGGTAGAAAAGATCCTTGAGAAGTTCTGTATCTTCACCTCGGGCAGCAGTCTCAACCAATGCAGATGCCATAGGGCGGCTGTTGATTGTGCGGAAAAAGCTGGCGAGAGGTAGCTTACTCTTCAAGTGCAAGAGAACGTAGTTTACCAGGTCGTCGTCGCCACTTTCAATCGCCTTATCCAGTGCCACCTCATCCTCTTCCATGTTCAATAGCAGGGGCACCTGCTTGCCAGCACGAGGTTCGTGGTCAAGGAGCTTAGTAGCCAAGTATGTTCGTCCTTCGTCGTAGGCGGTTTGTGCGATTGTTTCGAAAGAGATTCCCGGCTTTCCTTCCAGTCTTTGGACAATGAGTTTGCATACGGCCTCGTCATCAACCGTGGAGACCCGGACCTTTTGGCTCGCCCAGTGAACATAGATTCGATCTGCGGGTATCTCGAGATATTCGGAGACACGAATTGCTAGCAAGTATTCATGGCGGCTTATGAGTCGTTCGATGAGGCCTTCGGGGGTCAAGCGTAAATATTGCTCGTATGAGAGTGGTAAGCCGACTTTGAAATCCCGGACGGCGATCAGAACTCGAAGCTTTTCGGTCATTGCGACAAATTCATCACTGTTATAAAGCACGAGATCTGACTTCCCAAACGAAGCAGCCTTTAAGAGACGTTTCTGCCAATGTACATCAAACTCATGGCCCGCTGCCTTGATGCAGGTATCTACCGCATCAGGGAGGTCTGATTTGATGCCCTGTATGTGTTCATCGGCCTTTGGTGACATCTTCTCTAGTTGCTCAACAGAATCGAGAAGCACTGATGCTGGAGTAGAAGAGCCTAGCTTGAAGATCTTCTCCGTCACATCTGTGACTTTTTGTAAGAATTCACACGTGTCGTTCGTTATTAAGCGAACACCATCGAATTCTGGTATGACATGGACCCGGGCATCATAATAGAACCTAATGGCCGTTAATAATGTACTAGAAGATCGAGGGTATGTTTACTGACTTGGATGCGGCTCCACTGGGGCCAACCAGATGGATCTCATCTTCCCAGGCAAGAACCACGGCATCGTCCCCACACCAATCCATAGAGCTGGGAACAACTCGAGACTTGGAGTCGTACTCGCAGAGTTTGTTCTGGAAGTCGACGCTGACGACCCACAGTTTCCCTTCGCCAGTGAAAAGTGCCACAAAACGTCCCGACGGAGAGACGCTGATATGTTTGAATGGCCCATCCTGCAGTATCTTATCTTCTGCTTCGTTTGAATCGACGAGATAGACTGTTTTATCAACGGCCAGCAGAACCTCGACTGAGCGCGAAAGCGTATGCGCGGGTGGGGTTAACGCCCAAGACGAGACCTCGCCCTCCGGACAGGCGGCGAGAAGTCGAGGGCGTGGCTCGTCGTATTTTGAGACAGAGATTAGCTGATTATTAGACAGCAAAGCCACCAGACCGGAGGCCCAGAATTGGCAGCTCCGCACCCCGTATTCCTCTGCGCCCTGCATATCGTCAGCGATTTGCAATTCCTGATGAAAACAGGGGTATAATTTTTGGAAATGGACTCACGTTGCCCAGCGAGAAAGATGTGAACTCGCCATCTAGCCCAAAGTAACGACGGACCGTGCCATCTTCGGCAACAACGAGGAGTTCCTCTTTGTCGGACCATCCAAGTCCTCGAATTGTTGTTTGGTCCCACTGAGAAGTAATTAGTTTCCGTTAAGTTTGAAAAACAGAAATAATAGACACAAGTACATTAATTTGATTGATAAGTTTGCCTGAGCATGAGTAAATGTCGATACCCGACCGCAATGCTTGCGAGTCGCGTAACCTGAAAGGCTTGTTATCATCACGATAGAGCGCTGTGTCAAAGTTGTCATTAGCTAGTCCCACCACTAATAATGAGACCTGCTTGAGTCGTACCTATCGCTCCTCCATACGGAGCGCCTGCAACGATGTAGTTCTCTAGTTCGACCTCTTCATCGAACACGGCATCGTAGATCGGAATTTTGCGATAGAAACTGTCGCCGAGTTTTTCCCAGTTGGCTAAGGGATTTGAAGGAGCCATTTCTGGCTGGTATGTATCACAGACGATGGCCTTTGAACAGACCCTCAATCCATGCCCCCCGTGTTGACGTTGGCGACGGAGGGCCAGGCGGAACTCGGCCAAGGTGGTTGGATGCGCTAGTCCAAAAGTGGTAGCTGTTTGTGGCCCCAAATATCAGGTGTTGAGGCGGTAAGGCAACAAGGCAACAAGGCCAACGTCAACTGTCCGTCTGTTCCCCTCCACTCATCATTGCCGTCATCGCATTTCACCAGGAGCCTTCAGAACCTTCATGGAGTTGGGAAATGGATGATCACAACCTGGAAGAGATTGCCAGACAGCTCTCTGATCTGGAAGTGGCGCTCTTTCTGTGCCTAGCGAGTCGCGAGCATTGCTTGATTGAGACCACGGGCAATTGTCTCAACGATCTCGCAAAAGAGTTGGTTTTAGTACACCTCTCACTCCCTGATTCATCGGTTTCTTGTTATTCCTTTGGCACCAATGACTGACGTACTCTTCAGATAGCTTCCAACACATTTGAACTGTCATTCTGCATTGTTGACTGTACCCCCACAACCTCCATTGGGGAGCTTCACAATGATATTCTCACCCCAGATGCGCGCAGAAATCAAGAGAGGCCATCATACTTTCGAATGAAAACAGAATCGGTGTGCTTCCCACGAATCCTTCTTCCGGACTTTGTGCATAGCTTTGTGCTAACGTGTCACAGTCCAGTAATCTCTCCTCATATATGGGCCGTCGGGATCGAAGCAAATCCCCAATCCCAAACACTCCCTTGGAGGAAACCAATGTGGTGAATGTGGTCATCGCGAAGAATTTCAATCTGGTGGAGTATGATGTCCAGGTTCAGGCATTGCAGGTAACACTGCCTCGTCCCAATATGAAAACGGGGCTATGCTGATGGAATCTACAGTTGATGCGGACAAGGAAGTTGGTCACCGAGATGGGAACTCTCAGTGCACCAGAAAGCTTCCTATTCATTCCACTGGTAGTCCGAGAATCTGATCAGCTCAAGCCTGCTCTACAGACACATCTCGTGAGCCTTCTCTCCATCGAGCCAATTTCCTAGTCTCGTTTTAATTTGAGATCACAGACCGAACATCTCTTGGTATCACATTTCCATGCCCCTGAAGACGGATTCGTATTTCTGGAAGAAAGTGAATGGTTCTCAGACGGCCAACTCTCCGCGTCTTCTGTTGTTCACAATACCAAATTGGCCAAAAGGAAACGTGCCAAAATCGATGCTACAGTAATAATTCCTTCCCTGTTTCGTTTTATGTTGCTAACGACCTGAAGCAAATCGAGTGTCTCCGAGAGGCGAGTGAATCAGTAACCACAAGCGCGGAGGTAGTTCGATATGTCCAGGATATCGTTGTCTTTCTGCGTCTCAGCCGTGCTGTTGCCGGCGGCGTCTCTGCGAAGGCAAATAATCAATTTGCTCGGTTCGCACAGTAAGTTATGTCTGCCATTTCGTCCGGGATATTGCTTATTGACTGTGAAATCCAGATTCCTGGCTCCAGTCCACGGTATCGATTACCTTACGCCATCAATTGTGGCACTGGCCGCGAGAAAGGTCTTCCGCCACCGAATGATTGTTGCAAACCCAGATGACGACCGCAGTCTCCAATACGGAAGTGATCTGGGGGCGGTCTCTCATGTCCTGATGGATGTGACTCCAGACTCCATCTTGGACGGCGTCCTGGCCTTAGAGCCGCCGATATGATCATTGCGTTGTGAATTTTTATACCCCATTGGCGAGTCAATTAGAAAAGTTTCTCAGTTTGTCAGTCCAGAAATGTCTTCCGTTCATATAATCCATTGGTTCATAGCCTGAATTTATTTCAATCATTTATATCTATGTTCCAAAGTCACACTTTTCTCTACATACTTCTCTACTCACTTATTCCTCTACATATCCCTTTACTTACTCCTCTACTCACCCTCTACTCGCTCCTCTATTCTATCTTCTATTTATCCTCTACTGCCTCCTTCACCTCCCTCTTCCTCTTTACTTTCGCTCTTACCATCTCCCTCCTTCTCTCTTGGGTCTTGCTACTAGCTACTTCTGTGTTCCTGGGTGGCACAATCTACCTTATCAACAGTATGTCCTTTCTCAAATCCCCTCATTATTTCTAACACCAACAAATCTCTCCATCCCTCTATTTATCTGCCCAGATACTACCTCTCCTCGCCTTCCCTCTCTTCCTCCCTCCACCTCCTCATCTCCCCCCTATCTTCCTCTCCATCTCTTCATCTATCACCTCTTCCTCTCTTTTTATCTTCGCATCTACTATGCTCTTCATCTTCTCAACTCTTTCATTAATCGAAAGGTTTGTTCTCACAACACATATCTCATCAGACATATCAACCTCAATACTGATCTCAAACTAACCAAATTGTCTCTCTGACTCGCAGAATTCCCACCGAAGCCTTCATTATACCTTACCTTCCATATTCTCCACCATGGTTTCTCATCAGTTTCTGACTCTGGCCTTCCGCTTGTGTCAGAATCATCTCGACAAATGTTTACTTGAGATAAGCAATCATGATGCAGAATCGCACCTTCCGACTAAGACTATGTCGAGGCAAGGTCGACAGCTAATTCAGCAGGCGTCCAATCTACTCAGTGGCAGGTCCTGTGATGAGCTCAGCACTCGTCAAGGAAATGACCGAACAGCCGTCCAAGATCAAATCACGCCGAAACCCCAACGCAGATTATCTCAGCCCCCCAAAAGTCCACTTCCCAGAGGCCTACCTCCCAAAAGTCCACTACCTGAAAGTTTACCCCTCGAAAAAGAAATTAGTCGATCATTGTCGCTGGCTGAAGATCTCCACACTCAACTTTCTTCGAGTCCATGGAACATCCAGATTTCTGATGATGACATTCAATCTAAGGAGAGTTCCAGTGAGAAGACAGCTAGTATCCACAGGTAAGTATAAATGAGATTGTTTCGATTTCCTGATCTAACCTCTTATAGTCCAGAGAATCCCGAGCTACCCTTTGAATTCCTCGAGTGCCTCTCAGCAGAGGACCAAGTTCAATTTTTGAGAGCCCGAAATGAAAAACAAAAACGTCAATTGACACTTCAAAGCAGCTCTTCCAGTGATGTGGATATGCTCTCGGAAGGCTTTGGGGATCGTGAGCACGGTTCTCATAGCCATAGCCTCGAACTTGAACACTATGCTGGTCAGAACGATTTCGACGACGACGATGACGATAATTTGCTGTTCTGTAAACTAGCAGAACTCGCCGAGGAGCCACTTGATCCCGACATTGAAAAAGACCAATCCATGGGTCAAGAGCTCGAACTTGAAGACGCTGACACTCACCATGAAGCTGTGTTGGAAAATGTCGAAGAGGCGACTGTTCAAGATCCGGCTTCCAAATCGAAAAAGAAATCCCCGAAAGTAGTAACCTCCAAACTCTCCCGGAAGGAACAGGAGACCGCAAAAGGAATAGGGCGTCGCAAGATTCTCACAGACAAGAAGCAGAAGTCAGATGGCGTCAAACTTGGCACCGGATCTCCCCAGAAATGGCGGCAGCCTCAGACAAAGACGACTAGGCTCTCGGATCATGAGCTTCGGAGTATTTTTGTCCATAGTGACATTGTCAGAATTTCTGAGATAAACTCAGAATTGCCCGCAGTCCCAGGATTCTCTAGTCATGTGCGAAAGGTTGCCCTTCAAGAAATGGTCGCGAGCATCCCTACCGAACAACAAGCCGAAGCTCGATCAGACAAACAGAGAATCAACGAGGCAATCAGGCAGTTCAACCACAAGCCTAAAAGTGATCAGCAGGGACTTTGGAAGGTTAAAGGCCTGAAAACAAGTCTTTTCCACCACCAGGTATGAAAGTCTAGTTTATGATCATTTCAGTAATTAAAGCTAACTCTAAATATTAGGTTTTGGCTGTGGGTTGGATGGTAGGTTTTGATCTTCGTCTCCCTATTCATCAATTACTAATATATTTGCTATCCAATTTAGCGTGATCGAGAAATATCAACTACGCCGCCATATGGTGGTTTGCTTTGTGATGTGATGGGGTTGGGCAAAACCGTCACGGCACTTGCAAATATCCTGGACGGCAGACGCCTGGAAAGAGAGGAGCGAAGGCCTCCCACCTTGATCGTTGTTCCCTCACAGCTCGTTGATCACTGGTAAGAGCTTCCATTTATAATTCAATTAGATATACTGACCCTGTCTAGGATGCAACAAATGAAACTCCATTTCGATCCTGGTGTTTTTGGTACCGTCTACAAGTGGGACAAGCGATCAAGCTCTGCCTTTGAATTTAACCCCGACGGCATTCTTGCATTTGATGTGGTGTAAGATCTGGTCCACGGCTCGATTTATAAATCTTTACTACTAACTCTATCCTAGGCTCGCCACATTTGAGAACATCCGCAAATCGTATCCAAATCCGAAGGTACCGAGTGAACTCCAATCGGACGAGGATATCGATAAATGGTGGTCTGAATTTTACGACCGTGAGCAAGGCGTATTTCACAAGATCAAATGGTATAGAATCGTCCTTGACGGTAAGTGTGCCTTTCCTGAAGAAACCCGCACAAAAAGCTGTACTCTAACCAATATATACAGAGGGACATGTCATCAAAAACCGAGACTCGCAAACATCCATGGCTGTGCGAGCTCTGTCTGGGTATTTCAAGTGGATTCTCAGCGGGACTCCTCTACACAAGTAAGTTTGGTTCTATTTGTTACCATTTTACCCCGCAATATCATACTTACAGTGTCATGGTGTTTAATTAGCTGTGTCGAGGAGATGTTCCCATATTTTAATCTGCTCGGCGTCCCGAACAGCTCTCACTTTGAGGTATTCAAACGGAGTTACTGCGATGTGAGTGAAGTCATCTTATCTATGAGTTTTCAATGAGACATTTTCTAATTCCTCCTTCTATCAAAGTCATTTGCAAGATCAAAAAAGCGTTTGATCAATATCTTGCGCTCTATCCTCCATCGGAAGACGCATGAAAGTCGTTTCATGGGGCGTCCACTAGTGGAAATGCCAAAGATCACACAGAAAGATCTAACAGTGAATCTCTGCGAAGCGGAATTATCTCTCTACAAAGCAGTGACCGATTTGTTCATTGAAAACGTCAACAGTGAGTTTCAGCCGAGAACTATCAGCCCCCTTCCTGGCCTGGGTACCAGCCACGGTAGCTACTTCTTTACCTACTTAAGTAGCGAAAGAGATAGGAGTCTTTTCAGCAAGCATCCTGATTCTAACATACACTGATTTTCAAGAACTTTCTCATCGTCCATCCTCGCAATGGAAATGTATCTTGACGATGTTTCTCAAGTTGCGCATGTTCGTCAGTCATATACTCACTTCCCAGGACATCGTCCGGTATGCTCTCAAGCACGATGGCGATTTGATGAAAAATCTCAAAACTTTGACAACATCAGACTCAAACGATGCATCAACTCAAATTGTCGAGTCCTTGATGGTCATGACAGACGCTGAATCCGTTCCAAAAGCCCCAATTAGGGCTCAGAATCAACTTCTCGTACTAGGCCCGAGGCTGAGAGGAAACTACAAAATCCTGTCTGCTAATTTTGAAAAGTTCCTGGAACAACTTCGTGAAGAAGGACACTGGGTTGAGCGCCACAGACGACTGCGCTGTGCTCACTGCGAGTTCCCACCTCAGGCAGGCATCTTAACCTCATGTTATCATCTATACTGTGAAGAGTGCTTCGATTCTCTCTCAAGTACGGAAGCTGGGTCTAACACAGAGACCCTGGTATGTTACAGTTGCACGCAGGTTATCACTGAAGCAGCCTCCTACAATATCTTCGACAGAATCGACCCTGAACAAGCAGCTTCCCCGGTTTCTACTACTTCAAAGAAGCGAAAGCGGGGAAATCAAACCACTCAGAGACACAGGACAGGTGGAAACGGTACCAAGCGAGCTAAAAAGCCCTCCAAATCCTCCAAGGCGTTCAAGTCTCAATACGGCAGGTTTCATCCGAGCTTTCACGACGATAGTGATGACGAAGAAGATGATCCTCCCGAAGCAGATGACCCCAATGAAGACTGGATTCCTATCATCGGCCAAAAGACACCCGGCGCTAAGCTTACCGAAACTCGAGAGCTTATTCGAGATTTTATGCAAAAGGACGACAAAGTCAAAATAGTGATGTTCTCTATATTCATCGACACCACGACATTGATGGAACAAATATGCGAGGAAGAGGGATGGTACTACACGAAGGCAAGTTACTCAACGCAAATTTAGTAAGCCCTGTTTCTAATTTGAATAGATAACTGGAAAAATGTCGATTCCAGTGCGAAATGAGAACATCACCCGTTTCCGTCAAAATACCGATATAAAAATCATGATTGCGTCGCTGAGAACTGGTGGAGTCGGTCTTGATTTGTCTGCTGCCAACAAATGCATTCTCGTCGATTTATGGTGGAACGAGGCTGTAGAGGAACAGGCAAGTAAAAAAAAAGCTTTGCTTTTCTTTTGATACCATACTCCTTCTAACCAAGCATTAGGCACTCTGTCGACTATTCCGGATTGGCCAAAAGCGTGAGGTGCAGTTCGTCAAGCTTGTCGCAGGGGGTACGATTGATGACAAGCTTCTTGCTATGCAGAAGGACAAGAGCAGGAAGATCCAAGAAGTCATTAGCCCAGAGGTTCTCGCCGGCCGTGATACGGATAAACAGCTCCTTGAGTGGTTCGGGGAAATTCAACAGGTTAAGGGAGGGGGAATCAAGATTATTCCCCGTCAGCCTGGAAAGAAGGAAACGCCCATTATTGTGGATTGAGGGCAAATTGCAGACATTTTCAGCAAGTTTTGATCTTCATATTTCCTTTTCTTTCTTCGCCTTATGTCATTTTTTTTCTCTGGCGCTTCGCACTCAGAATGGGTTTGAATTATTTATTCGTTGATTTATCTGCTGGCATTGCGAGTTAGTTTGCATGGTTCATTCGTGGATTTATTTGAATTTTCATCATGCTGGACAAAAATTGATCATGAAGGGCGGAGGGTTTTCGGACATTTATTTAGTTTAGTTACTTACTGCATTATTTGACATTTTCTGCTTTTTTAAAGCTGTGCTATTCCAAATATTCAGGTTCATTTAGTTTGGTTTCTGCGTTCTTTGAATTTTCTATATAGCCAAGGTCAGAAACTACCTAGAAAGAGAAACTACCTAGAAAGGAGAGCGAACAGGCAAGTAATTACGGGTGACCTCATTGTGAACTACACAGGAACAAGACCCATTTCAGTAAGCGATATTGTGCACTCATCTCGCAAGATCTCAAGGCCCAGGCTCATAATATCATTCCCATTTCTCTCTTTCACCAAAGCCGAACGACGTCTGAACCAAATCACATTTGTTGCAAGGTTCGGCCGTGGGAAAATAGTCTGGAAAGTTAACGAACTAGCATGTAACCCATTAACCGAATATCTCGCCTGCGGCTACGGTGCTCCATAAGCGCAGGGTGGTCAGTAGTTGTATATTCAGCTATACAGATAATCTCTGCCATAGGGGGCTTTCTTTTCTTGGCTGCCGCCGCTTTTGCAAGGGCGTTCAGGCTCAGGCTCAGTAAGTAGACGTCAGCATGGGCTCAGACTCAGTCATCACTCAGGGCTGCTCAGTCATCATTCGATGCTTACCTCGGTAGTTACCCGATTGTGAGCCATGTCCAATTAAGGCTATTCCCAAATCGGTACGGCCTAACAGGTCATTTATTCCGTGACAACTAGCGCGCTCATGCTTGTAAGCTGAATGTATCCGTTTAAGAAAAAAGGCCTGCGCCATTTCTACCCACCATATCGAAAATGGGAATGAGAGTACTGTCTTTGTTCATTCTTTCTCGTTTTGGGATGACATGATTAAAAGTGGTGATTTCTCTATCATGTCTTGAGTACGGTTGTAATTTCTCAATATAAAAAGCGGCCCAGATTCCCCTTCCACATTCCATCAAATGCACATCCCACCTCAACTTGTCTGTGCCAAAGTCCAATCCTTATCAAAAAGTCGACTACTAGACCCCAAACCGGACAAACATCTGAATATGAGGCATGATAATGAAGCCAAAGAACGACGCCATCTCCAACGGCAGAAGAATGGCTGTCTCCCCAATGCTCACGAAGAAGATGAAATTCTAAACAAAAATAAGAAATTTCCGGAGACCAAAGAAAAACATAAAGAAGTTCTTAATCTTTGGCTTTAGTATACCATTTGGAAATACCCGTGCTATAATCTCTCGTAACTTAGTCTGCCAGCCATGGAGCTGCCTGTGCAAGTCCGGCTACAGGACCGATAATTGCACCAGGCCGTGCATGTCAAACAACCGCTCGCCCATTTTCAGATTCCTACAGAATATGTACTTCAATCACATTCGGCTCAGGAGCTCCACTCTGATAACATTGGACTATCTACTTTAGTCCCTGCGTGCTCCACATTTAATCATATACTTTCGCCCCCAAATCCAACCCGTCCGTGGAGACTCAAGGTCAGGGTCTCGTGATTTAGCGCATGTTAGGGCGCGTCGTGGATTCGGGGGCAATCGACTGAGGCTCCCCTCCTCCTCAAGCCATGAATCTCAGTTCAATGTATTCACCCAATCGATTCCGATTGGGGAAATTATCTTTCTTGTGGCTGCTTATATATATAGTGCCGAGTTATGCTGATGCAGACACCTGTTACTATCCAGATGGCTCGACCGCAGCCAGCATGATGCCTTGCCCTAACAGCAAGGCATGTTGCGGTAAAAACCAGGCGTGTCTTTCGAATGGACTTTGTTTTGGAGCTGATCTGGGAGTCATATATCGCGGTAGCTGTGCAGACAAGTCCTGGCCGATAGCAGAATGCCCCCGGGCATGCTACAGTGGTATGTTTGCGCTTTACCCCATGAGCTTGTGCTCTATCTTGTTGAGCTCATCGCTGATCGAGTTATTTCGTGTCCACAGAAATCCAAGATAAATACGCGAACCTCTTCCAATGCCCCAGCAATGGTAACTGGAAGAACATGACATGTAGTACCCGAGCAGACGCGGAAACGGCCTGCGGCGAAGATGCTATGGGCTCGTGGATATGGACCGCAGGAGGAAACGTTACTTCAGCTCAGAATGGCGCCTCGACGTGCGAAGATATGGGATCTGGCAATACGACCGCGTGTACAACGGCTGCGACTGATTCAACTGCGACAGTAACGGCGTCAGCGACGACATGCCCAGAATCGTCTTCATCTCATCCGTCTACAGTTGCACTCGGAGCTGGTCTCGGAGCTGGTCTGGGCATACCTCTCCTGATATCCACAGCACTTTTGATATATTGCGAAATCTCAAGGCGACGACTACTAGCTAGCTCCCAGCTGGGCATAAACCAGCAAACTGCGCGGGTGCCAACACGTCCTTCGGAGTTGGATGGGGGCCTTGTGGCTGCTGAAATGGCAGATAAAACGGGAATGCGATCCGAATTGCAAGGATCGTAAAACTGTGGATCTTATCTCTCATGGCTGCTGGCTCTTACATCCCTTCATGTCTTGTGCAGTCATGGCACAACAACAACAACCTAAATGAGAATAGTCATGCCGCTACTACCGACCTCTTGGTGGGACTTGAAATTTGCCGGCATCCTATCGGCCATCACCTTCCGCGTGAAATACGCACCAAGTGCATTCCCGCCCTCATTGCCACTTGTTGTTGTAATGGCGTTGCTATGGCCTTTGTCTTGGTCTTGGGGTGCTTAATGAAAGCGGATAATCGCAGAGAAACAAGGCACAAGGTGTGAATCTATACGTTTTGGATGTCGATACATCCGATCTGCCTGACGGAAATGAATCTCTAGAAGAATCTCTCAACTTCAGTATTTCACTTGAAGGGGACCGCGTGCTGAGCTGTGCTATGTAGCATCAATATTTTTTAACTTGGAACCACTTTTCATTCATAGATTTAGTTCGGTTGCTGGGTTCTTTAAATTTTCTATATAGTCAAGGACGGACAAGACGTGTCTAGAAAGGAGAACGAACTAGCAAGTAATCCCGGACGGCCTCATTGTGAACTATGCGGGGACAAGACCCATTCTAGTAAGCGATATTATGCACTTATCTCGCAAGAGCTCAAGGTCCAGGTTCATCACATCATTCCCATTTCTCCCTTGCCTCAAAGCCGAGCCAAACAAGTCACGACGTTTGATCCCAATCATTTGGTTGGTTGCAGGGCTCTGGCGTGGGAACATAGTCCAGAGATTTGAGGGATTAGTATGTAACCCATTAATCAAAAATATTCTCTGTGGCCGAGGCGCTCCATAAGCGCACGGTTGTCAGTACTAGTTGCATATGTACTCGTATAGCGGTTTTTAACAGGCACCGCAAATGTTTCCAAGCCTTTGTTGACCAGCCTGGTCTCCACCTGACTAATGGAAGACAGCCAAAAATGGTGGGCAATAGGAGGTTCCAAACTGTTGCAATACCACTGTAAAATACCCCTATATAAAACTACTGACTACCGTGCGCTTATGGAGTGTTGTAATTGTCTTGAACATACCTCTTGCTGTATTAGTCGAGCTATGTTGGCATTGTCTCGTTTGTATAGTTCGATAGTTCCGGAGACGCGGTTATCTGATAGCTTCCGCCATTTCAAAAGAGCTACAAGATCGATTGCTCCGTTCCCCCAACCAAAAGCTTATTGATATCGTCGTCAAAAAGTTTGGTGTTACTCTCAAACCATCCAGATTCTACTACGAAGATTGGAAAACGATGCCCATCCACCATGATGGAGTAGTCAGGAGCTTTTTGCCAACCTTTGTATAATCCAGAATTGAAAACAATTGCTATTCCATTTATGTCAGCCCAGTTCTTTCAGGCGGAAATGATGAGATAACTGACTTGCACTGCCCGAACTCATTAGCAGGTCGCGCTCCGATTGAGTGAGAATTTGGTCAACATAGCGCCACTGCCCGATCATCAGGGGGATGAACTGATAAGCGATTTCGTGCAAATACTCTGGCTTGACTTTGATTTGCAAGGTACGATTGTAGGGATCCAGAGTTTGCCTGGAAGAACTTGAATAAATAAAAGCCCCCCCGATCATCAGATAGCTCTGTTAACATACCGGCAAGGAAGAAATTCATCAATCGCCTCGAAAGCAGCTCTACCCCATGATTCGGGAACTTCAGCGAACAGAAAAACTCGATGTTATTTCACCTCTGCAACGACAGAATACACATGCTGTACAAAATCATATACGGTCTTGAACTTGTCGGCTGATGTCGTGATGAGAAACTCCGAATCCGAATCTTGAACGGCGGATGGAGACAGGGTATTTTCCGACATAGTACCTAAGCTTAGTAAGGGAAGAGGAAGAAGAAAGAAGATGAATTTGAACTACTCAGGAAGAAGTTCAAGTTGAAGGAGCAGCCAGTACATATACTCTCGCCAAGATCATGTGATTCCAAGGTTCGAGTTCCTAGAGTCGTAATCAACGCATCATTTCTTCAAGGGTTATCGGGAATTGCTTGCTTGCTTGCTCGTTCTTTCTCATGTATTGTTTATCTCATCAAGGTCTTTTGAATGCACCTGAGCGGCCCGGGGTTCTTTTTACCCTCTACTATGCTGATATCTCTTTGCTTCCGGGGTAGTGGGTAGTAATTAACGCTAAGATGCCAGTGATGGGCCTGTATAGCCACTAGCGAGATTGGAGATATAAACACTAGTATTATACTACTTAGTAGTTGACAGTTTCCTACCCAGTTTCATAGCTAGTTAGGTAATTAGAGCTACATTGAATTGCTGGGATCAAGAAATTCGTATGGGAAGAATGGCTTCGGTAGCAGCGTCTTGGTGATTTTGAAACACTCCAGGGCTGCTAGAAACACCGGACCGATTGAAGCTATGGAGGCCATGGATACATGCATTGCCCTAGGTACTACTGGTATTATTCTCACAGAATCCTAGGGCAATATTTGCGAGAATGAAATTCGTTATCATTATCATCAAGGCCATCATCATAATCACACTAGGGTGCGCTAACTAGTATCAACATCACATATTGGAACGCAAGGGCAGCCATGGAGCCTCCGTCATTTTCATCGAGGACAGTCCTTCATCGGGGGCTGCCCGCCCCAGTGAAACGACGACGACGGTCCTGGTGCCGCCGAGAATGAGCGGTACGTCGAACCTCAAGGAAGTGTCTTCTTTGCCTCTGTACATTGTGATCACGCACGGGAGAACCTCGCTCGTATTGCCATCTTTGCTCCGCGCCCCGATTAATTGTATCGTTCACTCGGGCAAGTTCCTCGCCCTCGTGAGGCGACGGACCATCATTCCACTCCATGTCCATTTCGTCCTCCTCGCGCAGTGCAACTTGCATCGTGAGTCGAGCATTGTTCTCGACAGGAGTCGGCTGGGCAGAAGGCGTGGCATCGGTCCCCTGAGAATGTTGCAAGAGAGTAGGCCCAAAAATGGAAGTGATGGGCATCCCGAGGACGTCGCGAGGACCGGCTGGCAGCCTCATCTCGTCCGTGCCAACAGTCTGACTTTCTGATTCTGGTTCTGTATCGTAGTCCATGACGGTGGTATACACGTTTTCTTTGTCGTCGCTTCTGATGGATTCGAAAACATGGCCAGTTGGGCAAATCTGCGAGCCTCGTTGGGGGGAATCTTCCCAGATGACGAATCTTGGCGGAGAATTAAGGTCCCAAGCACGGAATCTGCTGCGACTTGGGGTAGAGGATAAGTTCATGTGCGGTTGATGAGCCTCTGGACTAGGACTGCCTGCATTTGCGGGAGGAGCTGAGGCGTCGGACTCTGGGGTCACTGGAGTTGCGTGTGGTGTCATTGTCTGTTTTCCACCTGCATGAAGAGATGAAGAGCGTGAGTTTGTGCAAAAGGATTCTCCAACATAATGGAATTGCCAGAAAGAGCTCAGTTTCAATGAACTTACGTCCTGGGGCTCGGATATGGATGGAATGATTGGGAAGGTCCACATCAGCGCTGGATTCAGGTGAGGGAGCAGGTGTGAGACTAGATCGAGTCTGGGAACGCAACGTCATGGAATGTAGCGAACGAGGAGATCCAGGCCCATTAGGGGAGCCCTGTGGGCTTGATAAATCGTGCGAACGAGAGTTCACTCGCTGCAATGCCTCCACACAGGGTGATTCCTCTCGGTGAGTCCGGACTAGTCTGATGTGTGCTGCCTGTTGGAAAGTCAGTGGAGCTCAGAAAGGTATACAGAATGGACTGGGCTCCGAACTTACTCCGTTTTCAACAGAAAGTGACATCTGCATGCCGGAAAGATCCATGATTACCGGGCGTCGAGAGAGAAGTCAAATAGAGAGGGCAGCAGTATGGAAGAAGTTGGGATGGTTTGCACACGTCTTCGCCTTCCCGCACAACAACAATACGCAGTTTGCGCACAATTCACCAAAATGGCGGATAGTTCCGCCCTCATACCACTGCTACTTCATTTCACAGTTCTGTTTGTAGGGTGCATGCTGCCCTGTCTAGGTCGAATGTGAAAATTTGAGGTGACCCATATGATCGTGCTACAGTCATGGAGATGCACGCAGTGTATTTTGCTGCTTATAGCCGCTGAAGAGCGTGAACCGGATACCTCTGCTTTGTCAATTTGCTGGTTCGTCTTCGCTTAAAGAATCAAAAGTTCATTCCCTGCCAGTGATGAGGCGCGGTCTTGATTAACGTCATTATAATTTCTGTATGTTCTTGGGTTAAGTGGTAAATATAGCCCGAATGCTCAACCGCCCGAATAATCAACCACCCGCACTGGCAGCTTGACTTGAACATTGATACTGAACTCTTTACAATATGGTCATATAACTCATACAGAGGAAGGAGTACCTTGATCACACATTCCCAAAAAGTCACTACAGAGTATACAGAATATACTCTGCACACTGTCTGGGTCTCCCATCCGAAGCAGATACAGGGAACGATAGACGTCACGGGGCCGGATGCCTAATTTTTAAGCACGAGCGGTCAGAGTTACGGAATCTGGGAACAGTCATGTCATCCGGGGGAAATTCGTATATTCTCTATCTATTTAGTTTCTACTATGACTGCGAGCTGGAGTTAAAGCTATATGTAGTGTACGTGGTAACTAACTAGCCAGATTACCTAAATAGTAGCTACTACCTAATTATTAGCTACTATCAATAGTATATTCCGGAAGTTGAACGATCAAAACCTTGGGGGTAGAACCTTAAAAACGAATATGTAGTACGTCAAAGTGATGCATGCAGTATGCATTCGTACTACTAATCTACCTAAACCTCAGAAATATTTTTACTTCCACCTTCTCTTCTATATCGTCGTTTTCATCTTCCACTATGGAACTTCAATACTCACAGTACGTCGAGAACGAAATATACACCATTACTAGTGCTCCTGCTACTCAGTTCAGCAGCTATGATGAATTCATAGATCACATTATTTCTCTTCTATATCAAGTCAAAGAGCATTTGAGACACGATTACGTCTTCACTTTCACTGATGTGCCTCCCTCTTGGGGAGCGGCTGCTTGGGACAGAATTGAAGAGTTGGACATAGTTCAAACTCGGTGAGTGGAAGCCCTTCTAATCTTCCAAGGTTTGGAGTCTTACTTACTGTGTCAGAAAAACCCACGATCCATGTGATAAAATATTTCGGATCAAGGCTTAGCTGAATCATGATGAGATATATGATCGCTACTAGTATTAAAGATGGATATGGAAACTGCTGTATTCCCTCGCCCTAGCCGGACAATCAATCAAAAGCTACTGATTTGCTGCCGAAATCTCTTTGGGTCGGCCTTCTTAGCTAACCGAAATGGAAATAACATCCTGCCACTGGTATATCGTACTTCGAGAGCCTACGATATGATGCTAGAGCTATCTTTCTTGTGAACCTTGCTTCTGTCTAGCCTACAAATGATTGCTAGTTACCAACAATACCAGTTGATTTACCGAGCGCAAGAAAGCTTCAAGTTCCCAATAGTAGAATAAATTTAGGTACTCAAGTCATATAGAACACGAACATAGAATACACAGATTGTCACAGGCAGGATATAAGTACATTAACGTGTGGGATCCATAACGAGCACTAAATTTCAGGCACCGGCTCGGCGGCGTCTATCGTTCGTGGTACGCAGGCTACTCATGAGGTTCATCATGAAAGGATGTCTAGAACCACGTTGTTTAACGACGTCGATGAAAGAAACAAAACACTCCAATGCAAGGACCAAGCTCGTTATATCGTATATTCGTAGCATTCCCTATACACTTATGTAGGTTACTATACGTACCTGATTTTTCTTTTCAGATATTCAAGTCTATCATAAATTGTACAGGAAGTAGAATTGGTCTACGAAGCTGATTGATGATAATCTAAAATTCCTAAGACCAGACGCTATGATTCCGTTATCCTTGGTCTCTTCCCTCCCTTCCATTCCTCTAATACCGCAATAACTTTATTATTTTTCATTCGTTCTGGCGATATGGATCTGCTCCTTGCTCAAGCAGCAAGCGTGTGATACGGTCCCCTCCAGAGATTTCAGGGCCGATACCACGGCAAATAGGCAATCCCACCCATGGGGGGGGGGGGCTTCGCGGTTAACATCCCATCCTAGATCATTCAGAAAGTATCGGGCTAGTCCCATTGCATCTTCCAGAAAATTTATAGACGCACGCTTGGAAGCGATGACGAGATCGTATGGTCCTTGTTGAGCCCCAAGGCTTTGTAAAAACTTGTATACCTCAACGTTTCCACGTTTAGTCGCAGATTCAAGGATACATGGATGAGCCCAATCATCGATTTTGCCATCGTCTATTTCGCCCCATGGTCGAGAGACAGCGTACCAGATCTAGGTCTTTGCAGGCCAGGTCGAGGAATCGTAAGTTTTCGTGGCTGAATGTTGAGCCAAGCTGGCCGGCGTCCCACCCTCGCTCCACCGCCTCTAACCATAGAGGCTTGGACTTCATGTCAAACAATCTTTGGGGATTTAGATAGCCCACAGTAGCGTTTTCCTCGTCTAGGAGGTACATGAGAATTTCTTCTACTTCGTACCGGAGAGAACCCCGGACTGCATCTCCAAGAGCTTTTTCGTATGTCTCGGGAGAAGTTTCTTCAGCCCATCGGAGACCATGACGAACGTCATCAAGGCAGTGGGTAACGCAGCCGACGCCCACGAGACCGACTGGGGTTTTGCGCCGGTGTGCGCGAGACCTTTGTTTTTGAGCCTCTTCTGAACTCTCCATTGAGAGCTAAGGTAAGATAAGACATATGATTCTGTCTGTCTTCTCTGGAGTTTACTGTGAGCCTAGCGCTCAGGCAGCTGATAAAGTTGATGAAATTGATGAAGTTTGAGCTTCACAGATGCGGAGCTGCGTTGATGGGTTTCTGCCTCAGGCACCAGGATCGCCGTTGGTGCCGCAGGCTACAACGGGCCAATCAGCGACCGCAAAATTTCGATGGCGTCCGAACCTCGCAGCGACCAAGAAAAAAATAACACCAACACTCTTGTCACCACAAGAATGTCGCACATCACAGAGCATCCACTACGGGCTAAGAGGAGAAAGCTGGATGATGATTCCCATCCAGTTCCAGAGGTGAATTTTACATCGCCGGCCCAGTTGCGCGAGTTGCTAGTCTTTCAACAAAATCCGGCGACCGCCAAGCAAGGTCAGTCTATCGTTGCATCGCATACCTGAGGATTGCGGTCGCTAATCTGAGAATATAGGCCTTGTTCATTTCAAAGAGTTTCTCTCTTCTATCCATAACCCGGAAAAAGAAAAAGACAAGGCCCAGAAGCTGAAGGTTCTGAAGGGCTACTGCGATAAGCAAATCTCGCCGGGGAAGGAAGAAGGCGACTCCATCTGCTTCCCAGACATTATCCAGTCCTGGAGCTTTGCGGACGCTAACAACAATGAGCCACTCCTGACTACTGTTCCTTCGGTACTTGCCATCTTCTTGAAGACCATCTCTCGAGAGATTGATTTCCGCGACTTTGGCCTTGCCCTGTGCAAGCATCTGTTACAGAAGGATCAACTGAGGCTTTTCAATCGTGGCCTGACTGCCGCAAAAGCGAAAGAGCATCTTATTTCTCCTTGTCTCCGCCTTTTGACCGAAATCGTCACATATGATGGCGGTGCGGTGGCCCGGCAATTATACAACCGCCGCTATATCGCCTTTAAGCGTCTGGAGATCTTTTTAACTCCCAACAAGGTTAATCCTGATGCGGATCCGGAGGAGGCATCAAAGTCGACACTTCGCCGAAATGCCCAACGCTATTTACTCGCCAATCTGAGGGTGCAACATACACTCGAGAAGAGCGACATCATTGAGCAGTTCAAACTCACCAGAGCATTCCTCGAGCCTCTCCGCAAAGATCCTCGGGATATCACATTGGAAGTGGTCAAGGCGATTGAGAGAGATATCATCCAGGATGCTTCTATTCCACGAAAGTCCAAGAGCAAGTTTTTCAACCGAGGAAATATGGAGAAGTTGGTCACACTTTATGGCTACGACCGAGAATCCGATGAGCCCAACCCCGAAGGAATCTCAATCTCGAATGAGATCCACCGAATCTTGTTGAACCTCTGCAAAACCGCCGATCTTGGCGTACTTCTTCCTGAGTCGGGATGGTATCCGGTCGGAGTTGACCCGGAGAGGCTTCCTGTGGACGACGATGAGTGTATTGAGCTGGGCCTCGATTCGCCAATTTATGTCGACAAATACCGGGAGTTGGTTCCCGTTCGCAACGGCACGTTGTCATACCTGATTCAATGTCTACGCCCCGATGTCGATAGTCTCCAGATTGAACTGCTCGTAACAATCTTCAAGGTTGCACCAGAGCTGATTGCCGACTACTTCACCAAGAAGACGATGTTCACAGCCGACCCTAAAGCAACACCCTCCTGGATGGCTGAGTCTGCATTCCTATTTTCGACGGTACAACTTCCTGTTCCTACGAATTGTGGCTGGAAAGACAAACAACCGATCCTGCCGCCACCAGTCTCAATCGTCATTGAAAACATTCTCCCGCGCCCTTTGAGCCAGAAGATTATGTCTCGCTGTTTGAACCAGAATGCGGAGATCATTACCCTGTTTTCGGTGCGAATCTTGTCTCTTGCATTTACAAAATTGCGGGCAGTTCTCAAGATCTTCCGGGAGGACCATGGCCAAGCACAACTGTTTTGGAACCAAGCCTCGTCAAGGCTGCTCGCTGAGTTCTCTCGTCGTTGCCCCGCTCTCAAGGATGTTATCCTCCTGTTCCGACGAACCGCCAAGGAAGATCTTCAACAGCAGCAGGCCGTGGCGGAGCTATTGACCTTCTATTATGATGTGATGCCCGACATCGCCTTAGAAGAGAATTTCGATGTGTCACTAGTTCTAGTAGAGGTTCTCAAGCGACTAGAGGAGTCGGAGCTTAGTGCAGACGATTCCGAGCTGCTCTTAAGCCAGCTTCAGAGTGTTCTCCAGATCGCACAGCAATCCACATCAATGCGTTGGTGGCAGAAACCAGCCTCTATGCAATACTCGCCGTTCACCTCGGTTCTCAAAGTCCTTGTCGGAACCTCGGACAAGGTCTCTTCGCGACGAATCTCTGTTCTGTTAAGGACTGTCCTTGTGGATAGTTCTGTCTTCCAAAGTTCTCCGCTGTCATTCAATGCGCTCTTGACAAGTCTTGAGGATGCTGAATCGGAAACTTTGCACAAGCAGCTGGTTTTCATCGAGAATTGCATTTCTCGCGTGGCTAAGAAACCTGTTCATTACCTCGACCTCCTCAACTCGCTCTCCAAGGATGCTGCTACTACAACAAGCCCCTTTGTGGCTGCTATTGTCGAGCAGTGGCCCTTTGTGGTGAAGGCAGGCGACGCAAGCACCGAAGTTGCCGTGGGCACCTGGATTGCCAAGCTATTCGGCCAACTCAAGCAAGCCGAACAGAACACAAGTGCTCTAAAGGCCGCGCGTGATGCCCTGACTGAAGCCACCAAAGCCAAGAAGGTCCGCTCTGCGCTGAAAAAATGTCTTAAGGGAGTCGAAGATGTCGAATCGGAAGATAAAATGGAGATTGACTCTGGCCCAACTCAGCCAACTTCCTCCATCAAGCCCGCGGAGGTGGATTTGGACGAAATATTTGGCTTCCTTCCCACCGAAGGCACGACTCATAACGCACTGAACCGATGGGAGAGAGAGGAACTCGAAGCAGCTGTGGAGCAAGGCCAGATTGCCGAGCTGATGCTCTGCTTGTGCTCCGAGCACGAGGAAGTGCGGAGGCAAGCATTCGCCAACGTTGCACGCTTCATGGCCCAATTGAAGGAATCCAAGTACGCCGAATGGCGCTCTGTGTACACCCTGACTGGTGAATTACTCGAGACCGTCAACGCGCTTGGTATCAGTGCGGGTGAGCCCATCCCTTGGATTGTCGGTGAATGCGCGGCCAACTGCCTTGCGGTCATCACAAGCCCGCTGCACAAGGTATATGGCAAAGTGAACAAATTCTTGCAAAAGGGGCCAGCATGGGAAGTTGAAAAGATCCCGTCTTACTGGATCGACAAGATCTTCTTGCACGAGCCTGAGCTGGATGATGGATTCTTCGACGAGATTGATTGGCTCTTGGGATTATTCGTGAAGGGTCTTCGCAGCAAAGCGGTAAGTCTATAACTAATCCTATTGAGAACTCTCTACATAAGAGCTGTGGCTAATGGGCTGGCTTTTTTAGGATATGGAAATCTACCGTCGTGCGAATGTCTTCGAACGCATCCTCTCGCTATATCAGTCTTCAAGCATTGGCACCGAGGCTCGCAAAAAGATCTTGCATATCATCTTCCGTGCCGCCCAAGTTGGTGGCAGCACGACGCTCATCACTCGGGCTGCCATCATTAGCTGGGTTCAGGTCCAGATCACTGAGGCCAATGCTAAGGAGGCGGCTCTCCTCTCGGCTCTCGCGCGGAAGTTATACGAAATGTCTGATCGCGAACGAGTTGACGCTTGGAGTGCGGGCACGATTGAGCAGGCGCTCCAGCAGATTGAACAGGCATAAAAGGGGTGATGAATAGATAGATGTATTATAAGACTTCGTTTTTCTACTTAATTTGACGGGGTGAAATCTGGAAATCTGGAGGTATTATCGTAAATTACCAAAATACTAGTACTAGACTAGGTAGCCAGTGCCTACTAGAAACAGAAAACATTCACACTGTGATCTTTTGTTTAGTTGAAATATTTCCTTGGGATTCTACCAGAATAATACTATTAGTAAAAGCCAGGCAGTCTATTGTTCGTTGTAGGTCACATACACAGCAGCCTGGGTATAGACGATTGTGAATAGGCAAGGAGGAGACTCAACATCACAACTAGTAGTAACAATTGAATTTCTATTGAGAAGTGACCAGGTGGACAATCAGGATCAATTTGCATACCGACTCAGAGTACATTTTTGCCTTCACATACTAGTATTACACACTTCCCCTCTTCAAGGCTGTCTCTTTGACCGCGTGATAAGCTCAACACCATCAGCAGCTCCATGATTTCGTCTATTCTTCTGTTTTCCCTGTCCAGATTCAAAGTTGAGTACTATATCAGCTTATTTATCATTTAGAACAGTTGACTACCGAGTCAGTCTTATCGGGGGGGCTCTGATATTCTAACTCACATAATTTGTACTCTGAAGGAGCTGCCCCTTTCGGCTGTGACCCCTCGGCAACTTCAATTTCGACTTTCAACCTCACCTTCTCCCACTTCTCCCACTTCTCCCACTCTTCCACTTTACCACCGTCCTATGTTCGACCACCCTGCTACCCTACCCCCGAAAACTCCTCTCAGATCCACTTGATCCTTGTTTTTTTTTTTTTTGCCTTGTGGGAGTATCTCCTTGCTGGAATCTCCTGTCACCGCCGACTCCGCCTTGAGCTTCGCCACAAGTGGCTTGTCCGCTTCTCCTCACCCCGACCTCTTTCGATCTCGTTTTCTGGATTAAACCTTCCAACCCCCACGGTTTCTCCCTGTGACGACCTCATTCCATACGCCTCCCTGGCCTCACCCCCGAATACTCCTGTGAATTGCAGAATACCACCCCCATCGACCAATGAGGGGATCATAAACCTTTGTCGATAAAGACCGCACACACTCTCCCAGACACCGCCGTCATGGCGCGACGGTACAAGATCGACGAGCTAATATGGCTGCGCGATTCGCCTCTTGTCGCCAAACCTCCAGGCCTTCCCCCAATTGAAGAATGGATGTATGTACAGCTCTTTTCATCTTTCTGATCGACGTGCCGCATCGTTTCAGGCCCAAGACTAACCATCCACCTCTCTGTGCAAAAGGCCTCAACCCGACCCTACGACCCAACGCAAGCAACCAACAACCCGCGACCCCAATAACCCATCCGAAACAACTACAAATAGAAGACCGAGCTTTTTCGAAGCTCGCCATATCTCGCGGGGCTCCAATTCAGGTATCGCCCATGATCCTTCGTTTATACTATCCCTCCATCTGATATTGACTGACTCTATTTTTTGAACTGGGTGTAGATGAAATCGTGCTTGGACCTCCAAAGACCAACTTTGCCTCATCCCGCATAGGAGGTAAAGGCTCCTTTGACCTGACTGACCGACCAGCCCGTCCAAATGAGACGGATGAGAAGAATGACCGTTTCAACTTCCGAGATCGCATCTTCAAAGAAAAAGACACCACCCAGGAGAGAGACTATGACCGGCGAGACGGACGACCCGCTGCCCTGAACGGCCGACGTGGAGAGAAGGAAGACTGGAATGCTGGGCGCACGCGTCGGACATTTCCACCAGAAGAACAAGAACGCAAGCCTCGACGCACCGGGGAATTCGATCGATGGGAGAACCGCGAGGCGCCTCGAGATCCCCTCAACAGTGAACGTGGAGTCCGGGATCGGGATGGCCGCTTCCCTGCACGAAAGGAGGGTCAGCCGACGACAAGAACCAAATACGATGGAAGCTGGTTCCGTGAAGAGAACGGCAATGAAGCAATCGAAGCAGATGATGACAAGCCAGCGCTACGCAACCGAGAATGGCGGCGCGATCGCCACGGCGCAGACCGCGACTGGGCTCGTGGTACTGCTAAAGTCGAATCAGAACCCGAATGGTTGGATGCGAACGATCGTGACGAGCCCCGACGGGCGCACACACAGGAAGACTTTGAGCGCTGGAAAGAGCGTATGAAGGCCGGCTCAGGGACTGCTCAACCCCCTCCATCGCAAGCGGAGAGGAAGGAAGAATATATCGAATCGGATATCCCTACCCAGAAACCCGAGACGCACCGTACAGACGGCGAGATTTTTAGCTCCGGCGCTCAATTCATGGGAGATACCTCTATGGACCGGTTTTTCGGTATGCTTGGAGAACCGAAGCCACCAGTTCCCGAGGCCGTTGCATCGCCTGTTCAGGTCCAATCGACCCCGCAGAAGGACAACTCTTATGTCGCAAAGTCTGGAAAGTCATCTCGATTTGCTGGACTTTTCAGCCCTCCACCCGATAGCCCGTTCAGAGCTCCAGAGTCACCCGCCCTTCCTAAATCTTCAGCTGGAAGTACCCCTGCCAACCCCCAAGAGGCGGACCAAGAGGGATTCCAACGAATTCTGGCGATGCTTGGCGGCCCCGGTGCTGCTGGTCCTGGACACGGCCCACCGCACGGTACACCTCATCAAAACGAACATTCTCGGCCGTCGCCGATGGTCCACCCAGATCATGCTCGCGCGGCCATGAACATGTCTTCTCCTGTCAGAGAGCACATGGGTCGTCCGGACTTTGCGAGCCCATCTCAAGAGATTCCCTTGGCCCAGATGGCCGGGAAGGAACCCCACCCTGGTGAGCGTGATCATCTCCTTCGATTGATGCAGCAGGTTCAAATTGGCCCCGGACCTCAAGGTGGTGTTTCTCAGCGGTCCCCAAATGCCGGACCAGCTCCTCCTCCGGGCTTGATGCCGGAGATGATGCCCCGTCCTCCCCCTGGGCTGACTGGCCAGAAAACTCCAAACTTCTTCGACGACCCTGCTATTGCCAATATGCAGCGGCCTGACAACGAGCAGCTCCGCCGACGGGCCCCCAACGGCCCGCCTATGGGCTACTTTGAGGACATTCCTTTCCCTCAAGGCGGCCAGGGCCCCATGACTCCGGGTGGTTCTCGCCCACCAAATCAACCTCCGATGCCACTGCAGCGACCTCCTGGCTTGGAGCACCTGCCTCCTCCCGGATGGACCGGTCAACCTCCCCCACAACAAGGCAACGGACCAAGCCCGATGGGCCCCCATCCTGGAATGCCGACTCCAAACCGCGGTCCTCTCAATTTCCCCCCCAGGCATGATGCCGATGCCCGGAAACGGACCTCCCCTCGGCGAGCGACAAGGCTTCCCTCCTCGTGGGCCGCCGGGCCCTCCTCCTGGCATGATGCCACCGCCCGGATATATGGGTGGCCCTCCTCCGGGCTTTCCTCCCATGCCCCCAAACCCCGAGGCTATGATGGGACTTGGCCCTGGCGGCCAAGGTCCTTTCGGACCTGGAAATCCTGGTCCTCAGGGCCCTCCTCCTTCATCGCGACACCTACTTGAGATGTTTGGCCAGTCCGGCGGTGGCGAAGTTCGTGGCGGAATGGTCGGACCCGGCCCGTATAGGTAAACGGCTGACATCTTGAGCTTTTCCATCTTATCTGACATTTACTTGCTCCATTTGATATGTGACTATTCTGGGCAAAGATGCGATGGAAGAGTCTATGCGGCGCAAGAGTCTCGGTCTTCTGTTTTAACCCGGCCTGGTTACACGGCAACGTTGCATCATCCTTCTTGAGAGAGATCCAAAGCATCCCCAACTTCTTCTTCATTTTCTTTTCTATCTCAAATTTCACTTTCATGTCTTTCTTATTTCCATGTTGTATTTGCTCATTCCCATTTTCGGTACCCTGGCAAGGGGATGCCCTTCTTCCTGCTGCCCAGCTTCTGTCTAGCAAGCAACCCACTCTCAGCCTTGACTTTATTCGTCCTTGGCTCTTTTCCGTGTTATTTCTGTAACCAATGACCGAGGGGATTGCTTTTTCTCTCTCTCTCTCTCTTTTCTCTTTCTTCACTTTGCTATCTATTGCTTCTCAAGGGGATTGATTGCCTTTACCGAGCCACCGGTGCCGACCGAGTTCAGTCGAATTGTCTTGCAAGGAGGATGATCTAGGGATGTGATGTGGTTTGACCGATCTAGTGGTGGAGTGAGTGGTGGCGGATTGCCGTAAATCTATGCTCGGCGAACAGGCACTAACGTGGGTTTTGCTTTTCGTCAGTGGATACGAATTATTCATAGAATATCGACAGGTACAGATTTGCAATCAATCTATCAATCGCTTGGTCGATCGAATAACTATTAGTATTTATCTTTCTTTTTCTCCTAGCTTCTTACTAGCGCGTCGGTAGACAGATCAGACCGATGCCCGAAGGGCCAATGTGGCTAACGTACTAGTACTACCCTAGTAGTTTGACTGGGCCACGATGATTAAAGGACAGAAGACAAAGAACTAAGTCATGAAACAGATGTTGCAATGGGCTCAATAACGCTTTAAATTAAGTTGATCAGATTTGTACACCATTAGTGCGTGAGCGAGATGGAAGCGGGTTTGAAGCGTGTCGGTAACCCTGCACAATCCAATCTCAGCCTGCGCCTATATACTCGTAACCATAGGCGAAGCAATGTTGACATTATTGATACCGAATCATCTCTCTCGAGACCGCCACGCACGTTTAAGCTGACAGGGCCTGGCGAGCGTCACGGATGGACTTGTAGATCGCCTTGTTGTCCTCCTGGATGATGTCCAGGCAGTAGGGAACGGCGGTCTTGGCGACATTTTTGACGAAGTCCTATATGCAGACGAAGTTTCAGGTTAGCCGGATGTCTCGGGTGGGATAAGTGGATTATTGATTTTGATGGCACATGTGATGGAACTTTTTTTGGATTCGACACTCACGCTAGTCTCCTCAGTGACCTTGTTCAGGTTGTGCTGCAGATCGTGGCGCTGGGTCTGGTTGAAGTAATTGGCGCTGAAGGTGAAGTCGGCGTTTAGGTCCAGGCCAGTCAGAGCAAGCTGTAGCAGGATATTGTTAGGGATTTTTGATTGCAATTGAATTGATTCTTTAAGTTTTGGGGTGGATTTTACCGAGTGGAAGGACTGGCAGATAACCATCTGCTGGGAATCCTCCAGAGCCTTCCAAGGCTGGGGCATCATCATGTCAGTCGCCTCACGGGCAACGACCTCTCTGTAGGCGACAACGATGTCCTGAGCAGGTCGAGTTAGTTATTTGACGTTGTGCGAGAGGTAGGACTCGAGAGTCTCGTGGACGTACGTCGGCGGTGATGCCACCGATGTTGTTCTTCAACTTGTTCAGCATCACATCGGTCTGCTTGAAACCGAGATCAAGCTGGGCGATGCGGCCCTGGACGCTGGGAGCAATATCACTGCCATTGTTGGCGGCGACGGCACTGATGGCCATGAGGGAGGTGACGAGAAGGCTCTTGAACTGCATTATGAATGGTATAAATAAATTTATAATCTAGATCGAAATCTAGTAGAAAGTTATGAATGAATGAATGAATGTATAGGGTTGGTGAATTCAAAAGGAGTGAAAGAATGACTGGATGTGAGTACTCGAGAGCTAGAACTAGAAGAACGCCAGGAGGAACGTGCTCTCCTTTATATAAACTTTCTAACGGACGGTCGAGTCTCCCCCCCGGCCTGTAAGTAATCCGTACCGGGCATACTGCATAGACAATACTCTACTCCGCAGTACTCCGTACATACCTCGTAGTATCATTTGGAATCCCAAGTGAGCTTTTTTGGCCCAAATCCCTGCAGCATTTCTTGTGCGGTCCACTCGGGATGTCTGGGTACTAAAAGTACTCGTACCAAAAAGAGGGCCTAGAGGGCTAGCGGTACCGATTAACGCGTCTGGTTGGTAGTGTCTACGATTCATGCGCCGTGCGTGGAGATCCGATCGACACCCTCAATCCGGATCTGATCGAGTAGGGTTCAGAAAGCTGGGAACGGGAATGGCAGATCTGGAGGGGTTAGTGTCTGCCGGACCCAAAAGTTATTGAACGGGTGCATGAAGTGGAGACCAACATGGGGTTAGACCAGCTGTTGATCAGAGCGAGGCCCCAGTGGAGCTCGATAGCCCACCAATCTAGCCATGTTTCGGCGGGAATTGGGATCGCCGTAGCGCAGTTGAGGTGATGAAAAGAGACCCAAAAGAGACCCAAAAGGACCCAAAACTGAGACCTGGTCGCCGCGTCTAGCTCCACTGAGCTAAGGCAGCCGGAGAGCTTATTCCAGCCGCGGAGTACGGTGACTGGGATAGATCTAATCAGCAATGAAGTTAGGGGCGAAGGATTCAAGCCGCAGATTCCGGGTGGCCCAATATCCACTTTATCAACGCTAATCGTCAGGGGATCGACCCGAGAATGGCTTCATTTGTCATGTCTTGATCTCCTTTTCGCAACCTGGGGGGGGGGGGGGTTCAGGAGAGGCGCAATATTGCTCATATCAGGATGATAGCTAGAAACTGGTTGAAGACATCGAGGTAGTAAAAGGTAAGGAAAGTGAGCAACTCCATAGATGCTCGGTATCTCAATATACTCGATCCGAAGATCGAGCATCTCCACTGGCAGCCTCGAAACCCTAATTATCAATATCAATTGGCCGCTTTTCTTCACATGCCTGCATAGTACAGCACTAGCTCGGCTCCTCGACCAAAAGCCTTTTTTGTGATGTCCCCAATTTCACAAATGCATTATCATTTCCACGATTTATCCGCTCTGTTCTCCGGAATATCCAGCTAAACGGCCGGAACCCCTTTCTAGAGTTCCGCACCGTACCCGCACCGTGCCGACCCGGATCCTCGTGGACAAGCTTGGTCCCCATTTTGGAGTGCTCTATTTCTTTTGTCGTGCTTGTGAACGTCAACGTGGTTCTAGGCCTCCGTTCATGATCAACCCGTGCGTGGCCCCCTTACGGCGAACG
Organism: Penicillium cosmopolitanum; assembly: GCF_028827165.1. NCBI lineage: Eukaryota > Fungi > Ascomycota > Eurotiomycetes > Eurotiales > Aspergillaceae > Penicillium > Penicillium cosmopolitanum. Next base: position 2,612,833 of record NW_026622676.1, on the reverse strand, counting down.
ATAGACGCCACCGGGCCGATGCTTGATCTGATTACTCGTTATGTTGGCAAAGTACGGAGTAATAGTTTTTGTTTATAGTAGATGGCCAGCCATCTAAAAGTAGCCCAACCTAGGAGCTACTACTATAGCTACCATGTGCCCTACATACTGTTTTAAATTCAGCTCGCTGTTATAGTGCTTATATTCTTCGACTATCGTCATGACACAGCACCGCGAGATCTTCTCCAGTCCGCTGGAATACTCGATTTCCAGGTAGCTGCACATGACAAATACATTCACGCTAGATAAGTAATGATTGAGAATTCGAAAAGGTGGAAAGAAACTTGACCCTAAGCTAAGGCACTCAGAGCTCAAAATACAAAGATTTGCTCTTAATTCAGATCTCGGCACCTAGTCGTAACACAAGTGCTCAACCTTTTTGCTATTCTCCAATCCCCAGTCTCCACCCTTGCAAGCTCATTCCTATAAATGAGGTAGACAGTAGTGATCACAATAAAAGGTCATGCCCTCTATTATCTCACGAACTGTTCCTTGTGTGACTTGAACAAGGTACTGCTATCTAGAATCTCCCCAGTTGTAGACTTGATAAAGTCAACCTGCAAATGCTGTTCATCTAACAACTTCACCGTAGCATAACTCCAATCGTCGGCGTAGTTAAACTCATTCTCCGGAGGTACAGAACCAACAGGTGTCAATCCTTCGATATTACCCGCACCGCCAGCAATGATATACATAGGGGCTGTTGGATCGGTCAGATTATTTGGATCAACCTTTCCTTGGTACATGGGCGGGAATCGCTGAGAGTTGTGAACGTGTCCGAAGATTCCCAGATCTACACCATAGGTATAGAAGATATCCTCAAAGGCCTTCTGGCACTCTCTGCACATATGAGCTGAGCCCCCACAGCTGTAGTATGGACGATGACTAGCAACAATTACCCAAGGTGTGACACTTCGGTCAACACTAGCAAGATCGGCTTTCAGGAACTCTAGCTGCTGATTCCGTTTGCCGAAGTTGCCTTGGTTAAGCCCAGTGGAGCCACCAGGTCCTTCGGGTGCATCTTTGAAGTCTGTCTCAGTGTTGATCATTACGACATGTGCCATGCCATATTCAAAGGAGTACCAGAATGGAGGTTGTGCAGCGCTCCGTGCCTTTTTAGCTAGTGCTTTTGCGGTCGTGTTCTTGGAGAATGATGGGTACGCGTTTGGCATGGTTCGATCAAAGCGATGCATAAAGTCTGTGAAATTCATTTGACCCTGTGGGCAGAAGTCTTTGAAAGGAATGGCTAACTTCTTGCCGGCATATGCGAAGGGGATCGTTGTATTGCTCGGGAAACAACTTGCTTCGTGGTTACCGGGGCTAGCCATGTAAGGCTTGCGGCCAGCAATTGGAGCTAATTGGTCATAGAATCGCTCTAAGATCGACTGGTAAACTTCTGTGGCGGCGTAGAAATTATTTTCAATGTGATTGTCTATATTTGCTCCGGGTAAAAACCGACTGTCGACCCACCAGTCATCGGCATAGGCGAAATCCCCGGGATGAATGACGATCTCATACTCATCGACAGTTTGGGCAAGGCGGCCGATGGTGCTGTGGTTTAGCTCTGGCTGAATCTCACGTATTGTATCTTTCTTGTCGACCAAATTCGAGACGTGGCCTTTGGTGAAGCCATTTTCGCCGTAAACACCGAGGGCAATAACCACGTCTATCGCGAAAGGGGTCTTGTCACCTGGGATTCGAGGGCTCAAAAAGTGTTCCACGCTGGAGTTTGTTGAATCGATTTGATAGTAATAGGTCGTGGAGGAGTTTAGGCTAGGCAGAACTACTGCTTGGGACCATGTTCGCGAGGTTTGATATGTAGTTGACGGCGTGGTCGAGCAAGCGCGACGATCCAGTTTTCCATGAGATGTACCAAAGAACACACAAGGCTGTTCTATGGGCTGGTAGGTGTTCCATCCGATGGAGACAGCTATACAGTGTTAGCTTTTCTTTTATATCTTTTCCTTCTTGTTTTAGGGGTATATCTTACAATTTGGCCCATACACTGCCAGTCGCTGTTGAAACGGCGTAGTCAGGTCATCTGGAATAGTTGGATAGTTTAGATAACTGGGCAGATTGTTGAAAGCATCGGAAATGCTAGCCAAAGTTCCTCCTGCCAGGAAAGGCAGAGCGTTCATCAACGAGAGAGAGCCGACCATCATGGTTAGTTGAGACTTTAGCTTAGCAATTGAAAGACTGTTCAACGTCGATAATACATGAAAACCTATTCGACCGGCTTCTCCTTATATGTATATTTCTTTTTCTTTCCACGTAGGCAAAAGTATCCACGTCCAAGCAAGGCAATGCAGTTGTTGTATAGGTCGGGGCGGCCAATCAATTCAGTGGAAATGCTGACGCGATGCTTAGCCTCATCTTATTCCTTGGCCCAATGATTATTGCGGTATTATAACATGCTAAATGACGTCAAAAGAAGTGTTAGAGATTTGGGGGCCCTGTAAACTGTAGGTACAGATGCATTTTACGCCCCCATCAGCTTCCCGCTCTGCCCATGCCTGTGCGTATTTGCCAATGAGATATCGCCATTACTCCACCTTAATTACTTGTTTGAGGTAATTGTGCGAAGCCCTGCGTTCCCAATAGTTCAATGATACACAAGCTTCTCTTTATTGATACATTCTTTAAGTACAAGTCCGTGCGATGTGGGGTTTAGTTAATAGCTACCCACTCAAAAGTTGTATATAATTAGAATACTGTGCCGTGGTAGCAATTTGTCCCTGAGATGAGCTCATTTCTCAAGATAGAGCCTTGTTGGGCTGTGTTTGACACATCCCTTGTCGAGTCTTGATGTTGAAAGGTGTAAATTGATGGCAACAAAGGAAGGCGGCTGATATAGGCGATCCGGAGCTGCCAGTTGAGCATACAATTAATTCATTTCAAAGCTCAAGCTACAATTTACTAGTACTAGTAGGTACTTCATAATTTTCATTTTACATTGAAAGTACGTTTCGCAGGCAACTTTGATCATCCCAATCCATGGATGTCAGTATGATACATTGCCAACACAACCTGAAAAAGATTTGTTTCGAACTAAAATTGTACACAGCCAGTTTATCATGGCCAAAGTGATTGCAAACTCTGCTCCGTTTTCTTAGTATACTATTATATGACAGATCAACCCCAAGTTCCACCACCACCACCTCTGCCTTGACGTCTTTGAGCAGAAAGACGCCAATCATCTTCACCAGCAAACCGATTATGCAGGGGCTGAATACGCTCGGCCTTCTTTCGCTTAGACAGACGATCAGTAGGCGCCACCTTGAAGAATGTCGGCGCCGCCTCGACCAGCCATTTAGGTTCAATCGACGTTGTGCAGTGCATGTACTCCTTGGAAGTGAGCACCAAATCGTGATAAATAACATGCTCTGATGGCTTGCCGAAAAGTGCAGAGCTAGGGTGCATGTAAACCGGTGTGCCTTCAACAAGTGTTTTGTATCCTTCCTGGGGGTCCTTGCGAGCGGCGTTCCGGAAGAATCCTGTGCAGAGGGCCTGTCGGACCTTCATCGTGTCCCGCCCACACGAGGCGATCTTGTGTCGATAGCGATTCATGATGCCAAGAAGTTGTTGTCGGACATCTTGGGCACGTTTAATCTGTCGCGCTTGGATGAAGTTCTCGAAACACCATGCACTGCTGAACTTGGAATGTTTCCAGGCGTTATAAACATTGAGCAATGTCAGGTGATCTCCATGAGGATCGTGGAACTTAGATTTCTTCTGATCGGCTTGTTGTTGCTTCTCCTTTGGACGATAGAATACCGATGTTATTGAAAGCATGGCGACAATGCTAAGCATTTCGTCGGAGCAGCTCATGTCCACAGAAGCAATGAGCACCTTGGCCAAAGCAGGTTCCATAGGGAAATCGGCCATCTTCCGACCTAGTCGGGTAAGAAGACCCTCGTCGTCAAGAGCAGACAACGCATATAGCTCTTCCAAGGCTGAAAGCATGGTATTTGTTGGTGGGGGGTCCATAAAGTCGAAGTGCAGGAGATCGTTAATACCCATAGCTTTCAGCATGAGAATGGTATGTGAAAGGTTCTGGCGTTGAATTTCGGGGATTGTCGTCGGAAGCATCTCGCTGTTGAATGCAGCTTCGGTATACAAACGGAAGGTTTTTCCTGGGCCCGTACGTCCTGCACGACCAGCGCGTTGCTTGGCCTGGGCTTGAGAAATGGGGGTAACCACAAGAGAATCCATACCAAGCTTAGGGTCATAAGCATTCTGTTTGACAAAGCCGGGGTCGATAACGACTACAAGGTCATGTTAGCTCTGCCAAGAAATTTCGGGTAATAGGAATCTCGGAAACTTACAGTAGATGTTGTCGATCGTAATTGATGTCTCCGCAATGTTGGTCGCGATGATGACCTTTCGCCTAATTTGGAAATTCTCGTCAGCAATTATCAATCAAAGAAAGAAGGACTGAACTTACCCGCCAGGTGGTGCAGGCTCGAAAATTCGACTCTGCATCTCACTAGGAAGTGCAGAATAAACGGGTAGAATGACAAGCTCCGGTACTGAAGGACCGAGAGCTTTCATTCGCTCGTATAATATCTCACAAGATGTGTCAATTTCTTCTTGTCCTGTGAGGAAAACCAGAATATCTCCGGCAGGCTCCGTCAAGTGAATCTGCATCACAGTGATAAGAGTAGCATCCAAATAATCGGACTCGGGCTCCTTCGAGTACATAATTTCGACGGGGAAGGTTCGACCTGGAATAGAGAAGATAGGGCAGCCATTGAAGTATACTGAGAACTTTTCAGCATCAAGAGTGGCAGATGTGACAATTAATCGAAGATCTGGTCGTCGCTTGATGGTTTTCTTCAACAGTCCAAACAAAATATCAGTGGCAATGGTTCGCTCGTGAGCTTCGTCAAGCATAATCACGGAGTACTTCTTAAGATCTGGATCCAGCAGAATCTCTCGTTGAAGCATACCGTCGGTCATGTACTTGATCTTAGTCTCTGGGCTGGTGCAATCCTCGAAACGAATAGTATATCCAACTTCGGCACCGAGCCTGCAGCCCACTTCCTCAGAGACACGTTTGGCAACGGACATGGCGGCCACACGGCGAGGTTGAGTGCAGCCAATCATACCATTGTTTCCATACCCGGCCTCTGCCAGGTACTGCGTGAGTTGTGTGGTCTTTCCCGATCCAGTGTCTCCAACGACAATCATCAACTGATTATCTTTGACCGCATCAAGCAGTTGTTTGCGGAACTTATAGACAGGCAAGCTCTCACGTTGTTGTTTGATGGACATGTCAGTACGTTTTCCCAGAGACACATTCTTGCCCATTGTGACCTTCTTCCATTCTGGCACAGATTCGTCTTGTTGCTGGGTACTGCGTAGGTCTGCAGCGAATTTTCGATCTTCAGCTGCAACCATCGGATCATGCCATTGGGCATTAAGGTCAACATCGGCTGCTCGCTCGGCCGCTTTATCCTGTGCTTCTTGCTGTTTCAATTCGCGCCTTTCCTTGGAAAGATTTGCGCCGGACATTGCCGCTCGGTTCATCGATCCATCAGGGGCCTTGACAACACGAATGGGAGAAAGCTCGAGAGACTGCTTAGTCTGGCCAGCCAGGAAGGGAGGCTCCTCATCTTTGACCTCAATATCAACGTCTTCCTCCTCTTCAAATGTACCCTCGCCAGTAAGTGTGGCATTGTATTCCTCCTCGAGGTCTGGGTAGTCGGCTGCTGAAGCAACTCCCGATGCAATGAGCTGTCGGATTTCCCAGCGCTCTGGCGAGGTCATACGCTTCCGGTTCCTCATTGGCCTGCCAGAATCCTCGATGATAGGAACATCAGAGCTGAGGGCTCCGTAGCGATCATCCTCGGCTGAGCCATCAAGGCGTTCCATGTTGGCACCCGAGGCCAGACGGCGCTGGGGAATGAGATCGCGCCCTGTTGTTTGATCCACCTCCTTCATCGAGAGCCCGATACGAGTTCCTTCAATCTTAACCACCTTGACTTTGACGGGTTGGTCACGCGATACAAGGTCAGAGGGGTGGTTCACCCGCGCGCCTTCCTGCATCGCCGAAACGTGAACAAGACCGTCAACCTTGCCTTTGACTCCTTTAAGGTTGACAAAAGCACCGAAATCCTTGACACCCGTCACACGACCATCATAAACTTTGTAGATAACAGGGTGATCATCCAATTCCATGGGTGGTGCTTTATCGAAGTAATCATCTCTTTCGCGATCCCGACGCTTGCGTCGATCACTGTGGCCATTGCGGTGGTTTTCCTCCCTATCCCCGTATTTTCCGATGGATCTTCCAAACTCGTCCACCAACTCGTCATTTTTGCTGCGTCGATGCGTGCTCCGAGATCTAGAACGGTATTTCTCACGGTGTCGGCGCCCACGGTTATCGTCATCGTAAGGGCTGCGGCTGCGCTTCCTGCCATCGCGTTCGTCTCTTGAGGGGCGCGGTTTTTCGTCCTTTGGTTTCCCAGCCAGTCCTTCCAACATCGCAAATGTATCATCCATTGCTCCTGCTTGGTCGTCGTTGCCCTTTTTATCAAGGTAGTCGTCTTCCTCCCAGCGGTTGTCTCTATCCGGAACAGCAAGACCCTTAAAAACGCGGGACTTGCGTTCCAAGGCACCAAATTCATCCATCAAATCATCGTCTGCGACCGCGGCGTCGCCGTTTTCCTCCTTCTTCCCTTTGTATTTCGGGTGCATCGTGAGAACAAGGCGGTCGACACTCTCCATCAAACTCTGCGGAAATTCGGCGCCCATCTCGTCGAGACCTGCCTTGAATTCAGGAAAGTTTCCATTGCATTTCAGGTGTTGGTCAATGACGAATTCAGCCAGCGTTTTGTCGTTAATACCCAGGTGATTCTGGAGCTCGTTCGTCACTCGTGACACGAGCGACAACAGCTCCAGGGATTCCAGGTCATCCATGGTGGTGACCGGGTAAGTGAGCGACGGCGAAAACGAGGAGACGAGAGGCGCAAGCTGACGAGGTAGAAATGAGGGAGTGCGCAGAACCCTGCTCTGGTCGCGTAGGTGACTTCGAGCAAAGTGAAGGCGGAAAATCAGTGCAGCCCGGGGCCGGCGCCACTGATAAGAGATAAGAAGCCTGAGGCAGAAAGAACGGCCACAGCCACAGCCACAGGTACAGTAACAGCCACAGTAGCTATATGGCCATCCATACCCTAGGGTAACCACCATGCTATTCTACTTATGGATATTGCGAGGGGGCCTAGCATATATTCCAATATTAAAGAGTGGGTTTTATACATCTAATATACAATACTAGTTTTACATTAGTCCAGTCACGCAGAATGAGGTGGCTTGGGTTTCTCGCTATCCGGCGCCTCCTTCTCAGGCTCTGGAGTGCTTTCTCCAGTAAGGTGGTCCAGCATCAACTCCGCGCTAGAAGCTTCGTTATCCACAGTCTCTTCGAAGCTCTCTTCATTCAAATCATCTTGCATCTCCTCCTCCGCAGACTCCTCGCCGTCCGCCCTCTTTTGAGAGCCATCTTCGTCCATACGGATCTGCACATCGCCCTCTCCGCCTTCAGCGGCCTGCGGCATGAGACCCTGAGAGTCGATGGCTTTCTGTCGATGCAGCTGCTTCTGAAGTGCAATCTGGCGTTTCAATGAGGCATCCTTGCGTAGCGACTTGTTGGCAGAGAATTCAGTCAGCGCCCGCACCATTCTCTGTTCAACAAGTTCTTTGACATGTGCAGCAAGAGTCCGGTCCGTAAATACTCCACCAAAGCGAAAGCTCAACCAAGAGTAAAGGATAATAGCTTTATGCAGACTCTCCAACTCATGCAAGTAGTCCTTGTTGCCGGATACAGGGCGCTCTAGAATTTCAAGGTTGAGATGGGGCATATCCAACAGCCGTCCGCGATTATTATCAGCCACGCAGTCAGCAAAAGCGGCAGTGACTTCGCGTGCGCTTTGAGTTTTGGTGTCCATCGGCGCAGCCATGAATGTCAACTGGTCCACAACTCGTAGGCCGTTCGTAGTGTCGATAATCTCGGCATTTTCCAGTTGGCCCTTGTTATCGCACATGAAGAAAAGAGGATTGATGGCGGCGATTTCATTTAATCGTTTGATCAGATACTCGAACGGGACTTCTTTCGGGAAGTATGCCGAGAGTTTCTCGAATACGACATTAGGCGGGAAAATGCCGGCGGCGCGAAGGGGTGGGGGCTCCATATTCATAGCCATTTGGATAGAAGGAAGGTCAATCTCTTCGAGAGACGTGACCAAACCCACGTTTGACTTGTCGTTTGGGCTTTCTTTGGCACCGGCTGGCCGGTATCGACCAGCACGCCCACCTATCTGCTTGATTTCCGGCACAGTCAACTGCTGAAGACCGCCCGGAAGTCGTTTGACCAACGTCTCGAATATAACACGCTTGCAGCTCCTGTTTGGAATTGGTCAGCAAGGGCTCTATTTCGGTCAAAGTCAATGAACTGGTTTAGACTTACAGATTCAATCCCATGCCAATTGCATCACTAGCAACCAGGAAATCATAGTCATTATCCGGGTCGTTGAATAAATTGGCTTGTTGCGTTCGAATCTCGGCGGGAAGACCTCCATAAACGATAGCTGCTCGTCTCCCAGTAACCTTTTCAATGTCTGCTTTCAGAGCGTGGATTCCAACTCGGGAAAAGGCGACGACACAATCACCCTTTTCAAGACTCTTGAGGTTACCCCTTAAGCTTTTGTTCATGACCTCCAAGCGGTTCAATCGCTCATATCGATGAATCTCCAGGGTGTCTCCTGTAAGTGCGCATAGTTCACGGATGAGAGGAACGGCCCTCGTTTCACCACAGAGGTGGAGTTCCTTTGCCTGGCTTCCTAGAACAGCTCGTGTCCACGCCCATCCACGCGCTGCATTGGATATCATTTGGATTTCGTCGATGACTCCAATATCATACTCCTGTCCCACGCTGACCATTTCAACTGTGTTGCTCGTGATACGAGGTATTTGACCATCTTCCGGCGTCTTGACATCGTCTCCAGTGACGAGACTTGTAGGAATGCCTTCGGCCTTGAATCGATGGAAAACCTCTTGCGCGAGTAACCTAAGCGGCCCTGCATAGAAACCCGATTTGCTTTCTTTCAACCGTTGTAGGGCGTGATATGTCTTTCCGGAATTGGTTGGGCCGACGTGAAGATGGATCGTTCGTTGCATGGATCGGGCCTTTGGATACCACTCGGCGGGATAGCGAAGATCGGCTATTTTCTGATGCACCTCCAGGTTCGGGGTCGAGTACTTCGCGGTAAGATCGTCCGCATAGCGCATATAGTCCAACTCGCCACGCAGTCCTGCTACTCCGCCAGACAGGTATGCCCTTTGCAGCGACGACTTGATTTGTTTCAAAGGACCCCATTTCGCATCTGATTTTGAATCCTCCACCTTGCACGCATTCGATATTTGACGCTCAAACTTACCCCACGAGTCAGGTAAGTCCCCTGTTGAATTAAGTCGCACCTTCGCATCATGCAGAGCGGCCTGCACGACTCGGTTGAAATCTCTCTGGGCGGCGACGCTGTTTCGGCTGGGACCCGTAGAGCTAGATTTCATCGCCGACTTGGCGGATCTCTTCGTGCCCGAAGCGGCATTGTCCGCCCTAGCTTCTTTGTTCTTATTTTCGCGTTTCGACCGGTGTAGAGGGAGGGAGGTGGTGAATTGTCGTTGTCGTTCAACGGGTCGAGGGAAGAATCGCAATGCGCAGAAGAGGGAACGACTGCCTCTGCCAGTCCATGACTGCATTCCTAGACAGTCGTGGGTAATCAATATGAGCGGAAGGGAATGAACGCGCTAGAAGGTAAAACGAGTGGAGAAGAAGGTGGCAGACATGCGGACATGCGGACATGCAGAAAAAACGAATGCTTATCGGGGACGAGTTCCTAAGGTTCCCTGGCGCGCCACCGGGAGATCCACTTGAGAAGCTCCCATCATCAAAAATGGTGGGGAATCCGCGCCCTCCTTCATATACCTCATACGAGCCACCTCTCCCTTGACTCTCCTCCCCAGAATTCCCCTGTCCACCCCTCTGGTGTGCTCAACCTTTTGCTCGGCGGTATTTCCGTCACTTCCGCTTCGCTTTCTCTCTTTGACACACTCTGCGTGAGCCTCGCTCCGGGCTGCCCGCCAACATGAGCACTTCCATCATCAACGTCCAACGCGACAGTAGGTGGCCCCATGGCTTCCCCGGTACTCGGTGTCTGCTCCGAAGAACCTGAACTAACAAACAATCCCTTTGCTAGTCATCCTTAATACCATCCGCAATGCCGGTGGCCACGAAGTACGTCACACCTTCCGCCCCTCCCCCCCGCCTGCGAATACTGACGCCTGTCCCGCACAGTGGAAAGTCTTGGTGGTGGACGAGAACAGCAGGAAATTGATCAATTGTGCTGTGAAAGAGGAAGATATTCTGAACCTCAATGTATCCAGTGAGCTTGCCTGGTTTATTTCTACCACGTGGACCTTAGGCAGCCTACTAAACAGCATCATCATCGCCCCGCAGACATCGAGCAGATCGACCACCGGCGAATGGCCAACCCGGATATGGACGCCTTATACATACTATCACCGGAGTCTTGGATCGTGGACTGTCTCATGGCCGACTTCGAAGTGAAGAGATATCGCAGAGCGTTCTTGGTGTGGACTTCATGTCAGTCGGCAACATTGGGACCTCGGTTGATCTCAGCTAACAGTGGAAATAGTTCTTGATCCCAAGCTGCGCGCTCGAATTGAACGGTCACAAATGGCGCGCGATTCCATTGCTGATTACCGCATAATGAACATCGACTTCTACCCCCGCGAGTCGCATCTGGTCACATTCCGCGATCCGTGGAGCTTCCCTGTCCTGTTCCACCCGGGCTGCAACCATTTAATCCGTCGCCACCTTCAAGATCTCGCCCAGAAGGTATATACAAACGTCCGCTCATTTCGAGGTACCCGGCTGTCTAGCTAATCTTTTACACCAGGTCGTCTCTCTCTGTGCTTCCCTAGGCGAATACCCGGTCATCCGCTATTACCGACCCCGATCCCCCACTCACGAAGCTGGCGTCTTATGCTCGCATTTGGCGCGCTTTGTTCAAGAGGAACTAGATCAATTTGCTCAGTTCCAGCGTGACTTCCCTCCCCATCAAACCGTCCACGAGGAGTTTTGTTTATTGTCGACCGCTCAATGGATGTCTACGCTCCTCTTCTCCACGAATTCACATACCAAGCAATGGTGCATGACCTTCTGCCGATCAAAGATGGCGACAAGGTTACCTATAAGACACGACTCAACGAGGGCAAAGACAATGAAGAGGAAAAGGAGATGGAACTTGGGGAGCACGATAAAGTTTGGGTGGACTACCGCCACATGCACATGAAAGACGTGCTCCAGAAGCTCGGCGAGGACTTTGCTAAATTCAGAGCAGCCAACCCACAGTTCGCCGAGGAGTAGGTGTTCCCTGTTCCCACTTTTCCCTGTCTGTGTCAGGCTAACGAGTATCTACAGCAACGACAAACAAAATGTCAACACCATCAAAGATATGTTGGCCGGACTGACAGAATTCACAGAAGGAAAAGATGCGTACACTCTGCATTTGAATATGGCAGAGGAATGCATGAAGTACTTTGGGGCCCGAAAGCTTATTGAGGTCAGCTCCATGGAGCAATCCTTTGCCACTGGTCTCGACGAAAATTACAAGAAAGCCAAAAACTTGGCGGCACAACTTGTACAGCTGCTCGATGACGATGCAGTAATTTCACCGGATCGACTCCGACTGCTCCTACTGTACATCATCTATCGAGGCGGTCTGCTTGGTGGCGACATTCGGAAGCTCATGGCACACGCACAACTTCCCGGCCAAGACGGAAACGTTATTTCCAATCTTGAACTTCTTGGAGTTCGTGTGGAGAAGCCTCTCAAGGATGAAAAGCCACCAGTGCAACCGCTGTTCCAGCGACGAACCCCTTTACCGGAATCGGAAGAGCTGAGCTTGACACGGTACGACCTTGGGCTCAAACAGATGCTAGAGGAGCAAATCCGTGGCACATTGGACTCGACATTATTCCCCTACACCAGACCTCACACTGACACCGATGGCGGAATGGCCGCGCAAGAGATGCTCTCTCAGCAAGCCTCACTGCGCAGTGCGAAACCTACATGGGCACGCACCCGATCCGTCGACCAACCTCGCCAACGTATGATTGTCTTCATGGCCGGCGGCGCCACTTATGGCGAAGCGCGTAGCTGCTATGAAATCTCGCAGACCTACGGCCGTGATGTATTCCTAGCCACAACTCACATGCTCACGCCGGGGCTCTTCATGCGCCAGGTCGGCGATCTGGGTATCGACAAGCGCCGCCTTGATATTCCTGCCGAGCGACCCAAGCCCACGGCCCCTGCTCATCTCTTTGAGCGCGAGGCGCCCCCAGCACCTACACCTCCGGCGCAGAAGAAACCTATCTCGACGTCGCATCTGAATCCACCCGCGCCTCCTGAGGCACTCATGTCCAACATGTCTCTGGGGTCGAACGGGTCGGCCGGGACTCCTCCGCCCGGCGGGAAGTTGCATAAGAAGGACAAGGAGAAGAAGGATAAGAAGGATGATAAGGAGAAGAAGAAGTACCGCTTCTTCAAGTGATTCATCTCATCTCCTATCCGTATATTTCCCTTGTCATTTTTGTCGCTCTCCGTGCTGTGCGCGGGTATATTCAGCGCTGTTTTGATACCATCTTTTTTTTGTCTTGTTTTGGAGGCGCTTGAGCTTGTGCCTTGGGATAACATAGGGTCTTTGCAACGTGTTGTGAAAATGGAAGGGGAGGATAGGGTCGGAGGATGAAGGGGTGAGGAATTGCAAATTGCAATACTCAATAGCGCAGAACATATAAAATCAAATCATCATCAAGTTTCCTGAATCTCCTATGCTACTGGGAAAACGCTTCCGGGCTTTTTTTTTCTGAGAATATTCATTGATTATGGATACTTTGGTTACAACAGCAACCACTAGAGTCAATCTTCGGGGAGACAATTACCTAATGTTCAACGAATTGCAAACCGGACATAATGCAACTTGAATATCTACTAGTACTTGCGAAGTAGCAAGCCTAGTGTAGTATTGAAACCTTTCAATGCCTCCTTGATCTTCCGCACTCTGTAGTTAAAATAAGGTTTGTCAGGTTAAGGGTAATGATGATGCAGTGCCTTCGCTCCTTCCTCCATCCTCCTTTGCTTGTTTATATTTCCTTACCGATACTATGCCCCACAGTAGTCAGAGCCAGCGACCTCAACTGTCCGCACTTGCTTCACTATAAATATTGATCTCGACGAAATACCAACATCATAGTTGTTACGCTATGGCAACGCAAAGATCTTCTCTCAGGGCGTTCTCCGGACTCCACCAGCTAGCATATCGCCAACGCTTACAGAAAAATAGACCACTGGGCCCTTTTTGGCCCTGAATACAAACCTGAGAACTGGACAGCACTATAATGAATAGTGGAGCGAAGCCATGTACGAGTAGTAGCCATAAACCAGTCTTCCAACTACATTAAAGACGAACTTAGTGAGAGAGACGGAAGGACGGGTTGGAAGATAAAGATGGATCTATGCGATGGAGGGAATACTGACGCTAGACAGTCAGATGGAGCTTATGCTATCTCTCCAGTAATCTTTCATGTGCAACCTTGGAAAATGTTTAATATTAGACAGCTTTCTCCGTCAGAGGTAGACAAAGACCTATCCTACTAGTATATGTGGCTCATAAAATAAATTAAAAAAAAAAACAACGCGCTTCATGCCCAGGTGATATAGCCACCGACCCGGCGCCTCCTCCGAGCCTGGGAATATGTCTTTCTAGGTATAAATATGTCCCAATTATCAAGAGTATTCAAGTTCAACTATATCGACTCTCTCGAACGACATATTCTTTGTACTGGCTCTACATACTAGCCCTGGGGTAGTATTCTCACGGATGTCCTTTGTTCCAAGTCCCTATAAATACTACATAGTAGACCACCTGATCTGTCATTTATGGTTGTCCAATTACGTCTCACCACCACTGGCATCCGGTTAACATGAAGTATACTAATTTTCCTCCGATCCCAATTTTGGTTTATCCTACAGCTATAAACTTAAGGCTGTCTCCATCGAAATTCTTATCTACAAGGACCGACCATGCTTCCCGCACTTAAGATGTTCCCGGGCCGCGGGCCGTTGGCTGCTGACAAGCTCCGCCCGAAAACAAGCAGCCAAACTTGAAACTTGAACTCTTAGATATCGACCATCTCTGTGTATGATGTGACAGGGTCCAGGGATCTTGCGACAATGAATGCGATAGACATTGCGACCGTGCCGAATCAGAGATTGCCCGGATATATCTGCATACATAATGCAGTGGATGCAATCGGAGGCAGCCAATGTCACTCAAACTACGGGTGGAGAGTACTCCTCCTCGTCATCATGAAACCACGAATACTCAGTAAATGGCCAGAATCTAGAAGTCTTGTCCTCCGCAAATACGGAGTGGACAGCTAACTTGAACAACGACCTAGACTGTGCCAACGGCCATATCCTCTGGGCAGCTACTCCACCGCATTGGCCAGGCCTAGGCGACGTAAGAGACGAAAGTTTGTAGTGGGCCCTGACCCCCTTTCCTATGTTATTTTTTTTCTCCGTCGCGCGGGAGTTAGGTGGGCTAGTGAAGACAAGCCTTTAGGACGAGTGGACAGTGAAGATAGAAGTCTGGGGCTGTACTCGTACAACAGGATGGAATCATGTTAGGCGCGCCATTGAGTGAAAGCAGCGAACAATGGCAAGTTCAAGTTTCCATTGTGGCAGTGGTAATACGGGGATACACAAAGCGTACCGCCTGCGCCTGCGAGGATGCAACGCTACCTTGGAACGGTCGGCCGGGGCTTCCTCGGTGATTCGCTGACAGGCGTGGCGAGTGAACACAGCCGACATCATGAGTATTGAAATAGTAGTAGATATGCACTCTTTGACAGTATGTATACTATGTACTCGTATATAGAACTTAGAATATGGCCATGATAATTACCATGATTGTGAGAATACTGTTCAGTGAGAATAGGGTGGACACCAGATTCAGGGGATTCAAGATTACGTCGTTGCAAAATCTGCAAAGCGGAAGAGCCCCGATTTCCCCTTTCCGCATTGGTACAATCCATTGTTTGGTTATTTCCCAATTTTATATCGCCGCAAGGGAGATGCCCGCATCTAGGGATACGATGCAAACGGTTCCCCAGACAAATAAATTAACGTACTGTAGCAGTGTTGAGTGTATTCAGTGCCCAGTACTCCGTACAAGCTAATGCTCCAGCGTAGCGCTAAAGGAGTCTAACGCATGCATCTATTAATACGACTAGGAATGCGGATACCATCCATACACAACGATCGTAATCGGCCAGTCCTTCTCCACTCCAGTCGACTCCCCCCCCCAAAGCAGGTTCCGGTTTCCACTCTTCCCACACACTCAACCACCTTCGCCCATGGCTCCCGACTAGATTCGGTGCTGTTTCTTGTCTCGTGTCTTGGGTTTCTCTTCTCTCTTCACTTCACTTCTCTTCTCATTTCTTTTCTTCTTTCAACTTATCCCGGTGTTTGGATGCTCGTGATCATCTCCCCCTGAGGCGACCACCACGACGTTCGTATCATCCTCCTTAAACACGTCCAACTCGAATCCCCGTCACTCGTTCTTCGGCTCTTCGGCTCTTCGATTCAATCTTAATACTCCCTCCCCTCCGACTTCAGCAATCTCCAAAGCGTGTGTGCATCCCGAGACCTCCAGCGTCCCGGGCCCGACTTTTCGCCCCGTCTGACTAGGTGGACCAGCGGAGGATTCCTCACGACCGCCCGTCGGCTTCCTGGACCCGTTCCTTGTCGTGATTCCCCGTGTCTCTCGCCAAAATGTCGTCCAACGTGAAGCGAGCCAGCAGTGCCCCGACGGCCACCAACGCCGACACTACCAGTGCGTCCGACACCCCGGTCGCCTCTGAATCCGCATCGGCCACTACTGCTGGGCCCACGACCACCTCTTCCAAGGAATCGACTACGACTTCCTCCAGCGAACCATCGACCACGAGTACCACGTCTAAGTCGACCACCAGTTCATCCTCGAAGGCCGATCCGACCACAACAACGACCTCATCGACATCCTCGGAATCTTCCTCGACGCCAACTCCCACTTCAACTTCCGATTCGACCTCAACAACAACCTCTCAACACACTACCGCCACCCCTACTGTTGTCACAACCACCTCTAGTAACAGCAACGGCGAGTCAACCGTGGTTGTGATCACCCAAACTCAAACCGACTCTGGAACATCGACCGGCACTTCAGCTAGCGCGACCGGCACCGGCACCGACTCACCCTCTTTGTCCGGCACCAGCGCTGCCTCTGGATCAGGCGGTCTCTCCGACAGCGGTAAGATTGCCGTGGCCGTTGTTGTCCCGGTTGTCTCCGTCGCCTTAATTATCCTCGCCGCAATCTTCTTCTGGCGCAAGCGCAAGGCCAACAAGGCTGCCGAGGAGGAGCGCCGCAAGGAAGTCGAAGAGTATGGCTTCAACCCGAACAACGACCCAACCCTCCCCGGCATGATGGCTGCGGGTGGCAGCGTTGCCCCCAAGGACGACACCTCTTCTGGATATCGCGGCTGGGGTACCACCTCCGCCGGCCGCAAGGCCTCGACCAATCTCTCCAGCGGCATGGGCGGCCTGGCCATGTCCGAAGGCAGCGGTGCTGGTGGAGGCTACCACCACAACGCGACCCCCAGCGAAGGCACCGTGCAGTACTCTGACGGCCGTCCCGACTCCGGCGAAGTGGAACCCATCGGTGTGCTAGGCGCGGCTCCCGTTGCTGCTAACAACCGCAATGGCGATATCCACCGCGGCCCATCGAATGCCTCTTCCGCCTACTCTGCTGCTAACCGCTCCGAGGCCTCGGAGGAGAGCCACATGTCTGCTGCGCACCCATCGGGAGGATACTACAACGATAACCCGTACTATGGTGAAATGACCGGCCACGGTGCCTACGGCATCGACGACTACCAGCCTGTCATTCGGGATGTGCAAGCGCGCCGGAACACGCGCATTGAGAACCCTGGCGTGTACCCGCGACAGGGCAATGCGGGTATTGCGCAGAACTTCTAAGAAAAAAAAAGAAAAGCTTCTGTGCAGCGCACAACCTCTCTTCCTTCCTCTCTGCTTTGCCCAGCCTTCTGTACCGCATTTTCAGTTGCATCTTATTACAGCCACACCATTTCAACGACATGATTGCGCGACAAAAGTTCGGCTTCCCCACAAACCAAACACATTCCGTTCTCGCATACAATGGCAAATACATACGCACACACACTCCCTTTCCTAGGTTCGAACCGACTTCCATCTTTCCATTCTTTGTTTTGTTTTTAAAACCCACCGCCGATTCCACTCCTTAGCGGGGCCGCCTCTTGTGACTTTTGGCCCAGTCCCTCCGTGTCTTTATCTTCGATATCGATTTTTGTCTTGATTCCCGGCGTGATGGAGATTCGCTTCGCCATGTGTTTATTCGATACTGTACTTCTTTCGACCTGTCTGATCTCCTTTACATTTACTCTACCTTTTTCCCTTTTTTTTCTTTCTGTTTTTTTATTACTCCCCCCCACATCGTCTTGGTCTTGTGTCATCACCTCTTCTTCCCTTCTCTCTATCTTTTTCGCGGGGTTCATATATCTTGCGAATTAGACATTTCTCTCTACGTAATCGGTTCTGTCGGATTTGATTCCCCCATCTCCGTTGCCAATTTTCTATTTTGATATATCCCACGCACATTACACAATTCTATGTTTGTTCAAGTCAATAAAGTCAAGGTTTTTTTTTTCCCTCCTCTCTTCTCATATTCATATTTTTTTCGTTCTGAACGTGCTCTGATCTGCGCTATTCTGCTCTGTTCCGGCTTGGTTTGACTTGTTTCTCGTTTGGGCCTGACTGTACAGTTCGCCGAATTTTGTCAGATTCGGTTTGTCCATTGGGCTGGGCTTTTTGTTTTATAGTGTTGGTCTTAAATTGACTTCACGATGGTTAAGATCTTGGCTGTAAAGGGTAAATCCATGGATGTAGTGTAGATTTTGGTCTGTCGTAGGGTACCAATAGATACTGCCCTAGTAGTATGGTGCGATGCCATGTATACCTCTACCTTGTACTCCAACGTTGTCCTCTTAGAATTTGACTGCATTGGGGATATGAATCTAAGTTCTTCTCTACATATCTCGAGTATTCTCAACACAACCTGATGATACCCAAGTAGAAGAGAGGGAGGTCTTATTAAACCTTGGAATGCTTAGACAATAAGAGCACCTCGGTATCATGCAGGAGGCCATCCAGACTCACATAAGGCTGATCCGCAGCAATCAAACAGCCAATAGCCAGCCCTCAACCCAAGGCCTTGGCCTTGGCCCTTACTTAGCCACAGCTTCTTCATGCTTGAGAAAGACAGACCTAAACCAGTCCAGTCAGCACTCGTACTACTAGTACAAGTACTACTAGTACTAGTATAATGGACAACATAATAATATATCCGTCAGTGGCCACAGTGACTTTAAAGATACTACTAGTACTTCATGAATACCTTTTCGATGCTAAGATTCTTATCTTTGCCCTGTCACTTCATCACTGCAGATCATATTCAGAAATGGGTCACTAGCGCCAGTTAACAGGATTAAGCGGTAGCCCAAGCCCAAGCCAGGGCAAACAAAGCCAATGATACTAGTACTTTGTGCGCAGAAGCGCCGGCTGGGCGCTCAGGCCTGTGTATGTACTCCACGAGATCTCCTTGACGCGCGCTAGTGGCTTAGGTGCTTGGTAGATAAGGTAGGGTAGGTGTGATGGTGATCGATGATAGTAGAGTAGATAATGGTAGGACGGAGGGTAGATGGAAATGAAGAGAGAGTACTAAATACCCAATTAAGTACTCAATTAAGTACAAAGTACCAAATACGAATACTAAATACCCAACTAAGTACTAAATACTAAATACGAATAAATGGCAAATGGAAATTCAAATCTAATTCCAAATTCCAAATTGGGTAGTGCATACAGTAGGGCCTAAATTGGGTATAGATCCAGGAACACGCAACACCACACCACACTGCAATGCTACCTAGAAAGACCTGGGCCATACAATCCAACTCTCCACTAGACTCGCCTATTTCCTCCTCCATCAATATATTCAGTCTTAATATTACTCCGTAGAGATAATATTAATATTAATATTAATAAAAGGGACTAACGACTAACCAAACTAACCTAACCAGAACTCAGCCCCACTGCCCAGTCAGCAAGCAACGTGCTCCGGCTGGATGCGATGATTGGCACCCGCCGAAGCTCCCCACTGAACGACTTTAGTTCCTCCGCGATTCCTCCAAGTCTACTTTGATAGGGTACCATCGGCTGCCCCTAGGAACATCTCTGGTCGTCGAGTCGCCTATACCAGCAGTTCACAGTCTTATCTTATTCAACTCACTCCAGCTCTTCGCCCTGTTCTGCCGTCTGTTCGTTTCCGACTAGCCGAGCGGTGTCCACCAGAGCAACCTCCAATCCCCCGCGTTCATGGACTGCCAACGGGCTTCATCTATCAACCTCCCTGTCATACAGTGACACTGCGCGCCTGTCCCACTCCCATCACTGCCGTCCCCACCCTCATTGCGCCGGCCCCTCCCCCTCGACTCGAGGTTTCCCTGGACCTTGTCTGGCCACGCCACGTCCTGCCCGGAACCCTTCTCTTCTCTTCTCATCTTTCCTCTTCTCCCTCTCCCTCTCTCTCTCTCCTCCCCCCCCCTCTCCAATCCTCGCGCTTTTCAACAATTGATCCCTCGAGGCGGGATCTCCTAAATTACCCCTCACGTCTGCCTCCAGAACATCGCTGGCGCTCTCGCCCTGAGAGCTTTCTAAGATGTGAGTACCCCTCCAGCGCAATCGCCGCACCACGAAACAAAAAAAGCTAATCACTTATGAAGGAAATTCGGAAAGCAGATTCAGCGCCGGCAGCTTGATCTCCCCGAATATGCGGCCAGCTTCGTGAATTACAAGGCTTTAAAAAAGGTGGGTGCACATTGCTGACATCATATGGATGACAACAATACAACTACACTTCATTGGAGGCACCGCTGACCCTTTTGCAGCTGATCAAGCAACTCAGTGCCACGCCAACCATTCCTGCGCAGAGAACCGCCGAGGAAATCGCCCAGGATGGCACTTTGGACCCCCAGGCTGCCCTCCGCGCCAATAAGGAAGTCTTCTTCTTTCGCTTGGTAAGAAGCCGGACGGATTCAACTAGCTAGCCAGCAAATGTATACTAATCAGCGCGCTACAGGAACGCGAAATCGAGAAGGTCAATACCTTTTACCTCCAAAAAGAATCAGAGGTAGGCTGATCCTGACTTGCCCGTTGAAGGAAGGATGCATCAAACTGACATATGTTCATCTAGTTTTCGCTACGACTCAAAACACTAGTCGACAAGAAGCGCCTAGTCCAAACTCGGACCGTCTCCAACTCCAAAGCCCCCTCGAACTTTGTGGCTCTCTTTGAAGGCCTCCAGCAGTTCGATGGTGACTTGAACAAACTACAGCAATTCGTGGAGATCAACGAAACCGGCGTATCCAAGATTTTGAAGAAATGGGACAAAACCTCCAAGTCCCGCATGAAGGAGCTCTATCTACACCGTGCAGTCGAAGTACAACCGTGTTTCAACAGAGAAGTCCTCCGTGATCTCGCAGACCGAGCCACGACGGCTAGGTTAGAGCTGGAGGCCTGGGCGGAGGGAGAGAACTTACAGTTTGATTCGTCTCGACCTTCAGATCGCCCGGCGCTTACATTTGGATCGGAGGAAGAGGAGCTGGACCAGCAAATCCTACAATCCGCCTCCACTGGCAATCTTCAAAACTTGCGCGAGTGGCTGGTGAGGCTGTCTTCTTCTGCGGATGCTCGTGATCGGGCGACCCGGACTTTCCTAACCGCGATCAATGGTTTCTCAGACGATGTTCTTGCTCTGCTTTTGGAGAGTGGACTGGTTGATATCCACGCAGAAGATGATATCAACGAGCGAAATTGTCTGCACGAGGCGACCATCTCGGGGCGAGACTTTGTTTTCAAGGCTGGACTGGCAGCCGAGGTTGACATATCTCGCTCAGATGTATATGGGCGGATCCCTCTGCACTATGCCTGTAGGAATGGCAGGGCAGGGATGGTGCGGGAGCTCCTGGCAGTGGGCCCGCATACGGTCGATCTTATGGACCACGATAACTTCACTCCTTTGATCCACAGTATTGTCAAGGGCCAGCTAGCGTGTGCTGAGCAGGTGCTGAAAAGCAACGCTCGTATTGATCCGACCTCCGAGTCAGATCATATTCCCCTCAATCTTGCCTGCCAGCACGGCTCTCTCCCGATCGTGAAGATGCTCCTTGAACGCAATGCGCAGGTTTTGCCAGATGCAGAGGGACTCTATCCCCAACATATGGTTGCGCGTGCCTCGCAATCGCCAGAGCTCCTTTTACTTCTGAAGCAACATGGAGCCGACCTTGATCAACGAGACAAGCTGTACCAGTGGACGCCGCTTTTTCACGCGGCCAGCGAAGGCTGTGTGCCATGCCTGCGCACATTGTTGGAACTTGGAGTGGATGCAAAGGTTGTGGACGAGAAGGGCCTCTCATCTATGTACTACGCAGCTTGGGAAGGGCATCTCGAGTGCATGCTCCTGCTCTGGGCCCAGCCTTCCCAAAAACCCAGATCTTGGGGTCCTCTTGATATTTTGAATGGTATACAGTTCCAGGACCCCATGGTAGAGGACATTAGTGCCTCTAGACGTGCCAGTGAAGCTGAGATGGATATGGCCGATGGCATTCCCGACCTCGAACTGCCCCTCCCTATTATTCCCCTCCGAAGATACGGCCACAACTTCCTCGACAAGAAGGTGTTTGTGCAGCTTCTTTTCGACCAAGGGACGCCTGGCTCGATTACCTTCGACCAGTCCGGCCGGCATCCCGCTGCTCGCCTGACAATTTCCTCCAAACTCTCCGACCTTATTCCTCGCACAATTGTACTACCCATTCAAGAAGACTCTCGATCAATATCCTTCCACGTTGACAACTTGGACACCTTCACCGTGGACTTTGAGATTTTCCCTACTTTTGGATCCAAAGTTATCGCCAAGAGTGTGGCTCTACCGATTAACTTCCGCGCGGAGCAGTCTAGCACTGGATCTTGCTGCTTACCATTGTTTGACCCTCGCCTCCGGAGCATCGGTCAGCTGCGGTTCAACTTTCAGGTCATCAAGCCATACCACGGCGATCCCTTGGAAATTACGCACTTCGCGACCTACTGGAAGGCCACGAGCGCACTGGACTCTGAGCACAATGGCCTTATCACTGGCTCTAGTTTGTCAGGTGATTATGTGCAGCTTTTCATCCAATTGACTCGCGATCGTGTACCAGTACTATACCCCCAGTTCACCATCGACCACCACGGCATCGACATCCCCG
The DNA here is from genome assembly GCF_028827165.1 of Penicillium cosmopolitanum. Classification (NCBI taxonomy): domain Eukaryota; kingdom Fungi; phylum Ascomycota; class Eurotiomycetes; order Eurotiales; family Aspergillaceae; genus Penicillium; species Penicillium cosmopolitanum. The sequence goes on along the minus strand of NW_026622676.1, from coordinate 2,590,273 downwards.
TTTCGCAATTATCGTACGCTCAGTTCCAAAGGCTTGGTATCGAACGAGGTGTCAATCCTAGTGAAGTTACCGAGTACCTGCAGACCAAGGCAGCTGGCAATATGCCACAAGCCCACCGCATCTTGGCGGCATCCTTCATGTCTCTCCGTGAGGTCCTGCGTGACTTGCCCATCGACCTCAATGTCAACCTATCTATCCTCTACCCGTCCGCCGCCGACGAGAAGGCGTTGGAAATGAACTCTTTGGCCGATGTCAACAGCTTTGCTGACAGAATTTTGACCGATGTCTTCGACCACGCTCGCGTGGCCCGCGAGACGAACCCCGACTTTATGCGCTCTGTTGTGTTCACCTCGTATAATGCGAACATCTGTGCAGCGTTGAACTGGAAGCAACCGAACTGTAAGTTCAACCACACGATCATCATGGTCACCCCGCCAGGCATCCATTTACCAACTAACAACTCCTCCAGACCCAGTTCTCCTGTGCAACGACCTCGGACAGATCCGCGACTTGGCTCGCAACGTAGACTCCATGCCTCACGTGGACAGCAGCGGACGGGCCTCAATGTCAATCAAGGAATCTGCCCGGATATCTCAGAGCAATAACTTCATGGGTATAATCTGCCGGTCCAGCCTCTTGGTACGTTTGCCCTTCTCGTTAGCCCCCGCGCAGCCCTCACCACTAACACCGTCTCTATAGAACGTTGTCCCCGCCCTCGTGGAAACAATCAAAGAACTCGGCCTCGTCTTGGTCGCCGATACCTCAGACGAAATGGGGCAGCCGGACAGCGAGGCTCTCCACACCACCAGCGCATTGGGCGTGGCGGACTGGGCATACAGGATGCCAGACGGTGTAAATGGCGTGATGAAAGCAAACGGCATCTTGAGATTCAACGATACGATCGACATGTAACCTCCCCAAACACAACCACAACAACAAACACCCTTACTTACTCTACCTTACCTTACCTTGCCCTTTGTTCACACACAACACAACACTTGCTTGCCCTTGTCTCTCCCATCTAGCATGCCAATATTGCATCCCGTTTATGTTACCTTCCCCTTCCCCTTCCCCTCCCATCCCTTTTCTTTATTTACGAGACAAAGACCACGAGAATCAAGTAGCTATGCTATGCTATGTCTGTTTGCGATTGTTCATTCCTGGTCTAGCTTTGCTGGCGTGGCATTGATTGATATCTTACATAGAATGGGAACGTGATGGCTATGCCCATGGCCATGGCCATGTGGCTCTCTACTTTCTACGGAGTTAGGCACTCTATCAGATATTATCATTTACCACTTTTATGAATGGCGTGTATGATATCCCCTCCCCTCCATTCTTCCCGATGTTCTTTCCATTTCCTTTTTTTGTAGATCGCAATTCAACTTGAGCGGGGACGGTCCACAGACCGGATTGAATTAGATGAGATCCTCTATCTATGTAATGTACAATTCCAACTTCGCTATGCTCTCTATACTCCCAAAATCAGCACCAAAAAAAACCAAATAAAAAAATGAAAACCTTCTAGACAAATCCCTCCTCCCAGCTCTCTAAGAATTACACAAAAATGGGCCCAAGCAAGTAAGTAAGCAGAGTAGAGTGGAGTAGAGTAGAGTAGAGTCGGGAAATCACGGCTTCCCGGGTTGATTTCCCTAGGTACTCTTCGGCGCCCGCTTCCCAATATCCCAACCCCATCGACGCAAAACCTTAACAACCTTCGGCGTCACGGCCGCCGTCAACGGAACACGCACGAAAATAAGAAGACTCTTGTGAATGGCGTAGGCGAAGACAAGTTGGGTCCAAATACCTGAGTTGAGTTTGAGTTAGCTAATAGGCTCCTCCATGGCTTGCTTGCTAGGCAGTACATAGTATAGCAAAGGGTATAGTATGGTATGATATACGTACTCGCTTCCCCAGCCTTGCCAACAATAGTAGTCCCATCCGCACCGAGAACGGCGTCTCCCTCAACCTCTTTCTCGCCCTTCTTCTCCTTCTCCTCGCCACCTTCCTCGGCGGGGAAGAAGAAGAGGAAGAAGAGAAAGAACCAGGCCAAATCGGCCCAAAAACCCCCTTCAAATACCCCAAAATAACGTGCTCGAAATGTCCAATCCGCTCAACACCCAGCAATCGCACGGCCGCGAAACAGAATGGGAAATCGAGCGCGCTGAGCGTTAGATACACGCCCAGCGCGGCCCAGCCGTATTCGCGGGTGAGCTTTTTTAGGCGTGCAGATAGACCGCTTGGTTCTTTGCTGCTTTGCTGTTGTTGGTGGCCTTGGTTCGGTCTTTGCGCATTGGGGTTGCTGTTGTTGGTTGAATTGAAGCGCTTTTGGTATTGATGTTGGTTGGAGCGAGGGTTGGGTCGCTGGAATGGTTGGGTATATTTCGTTGATAGGGTTCGTGTGTTGCTGCGCGCGCTGCTTAGGGAGAATGGGCGGAGGGCGGGCCTTTGTATTTGCGTTGCGCGGAGGATGGTGGTTGCGCGTGTTGGCTGGGTGAGCCAGCGGGTGAAATTTGGCGTTGGTCGGAGGGACATGGTTCTTTTGCCGTATAGGAGGACCCGCTAGGTTGGGTGGTGAGCCTAGAGTGGGTTTTGTAGGTGGTAGATGTGGTGAGAGTGAGGGTGAGAAGTGGGTGGGAAGTGAGAAGTGAGTCTGAGTGTTTGGAGGCTGCGGGTTGTTGGCTTTTTTTGGGGCGATCCTTTCCGGCGTCGGCGGGTTCGGTCCGTTCGGAGTTAGTCTCGGCCTGTGGGCTTAGGAGTATACTTTGCATCGCCATCCCATCCCGGTTTTTATTCTCGGCTTGAGTCATGGCCTGGTAACTGCCACTAACTGGTTGAACTTGCTGCTTCTCTTGGGTTCCGTTTTGCTGGATGGATTAATTCAAGTTCCTATGTAATAGAGTGCTTATGTTGGATGTTGTGTATAGATCTGCTAAGCTGGGTGGGATTCAAGATGCTGGAGGCGTTCGAGGTATTTGAATTGGTAAAATATACCGATATTCAGTATCGCCCAATCCATTCCCAGTCCTTCTACAAAAAGTAAAGATAGATTTATAGGAATACAGAGATCTTTGGGTGAACTATACTCACCGTAGCCCGTAGTTTAAGTTATGCTGTCTGGATGCTTACTCATCCGACCAAAAACTTTCCACGCCAACCCCATTGGAACATTCAAGTCCGATCCGATCAACTTCACCACCCACAACCATGTCGCCACGTCTAGCAGGGAAGCTCCTGCAGCTTTCCTCCTCCGCGAGGGCACGGGAGCAATCACTGCTCCCCTCATCCCCATCCGAGGATTCGGCATCCGCTCCCTCAATGAGCCCAAACCAAACCGCTTCAACGTCGGCGCCAACCTGCCCGTCCTCGAATCAAGCACGACCGCCGCCCTCCTCCGCAAAGCAAACTCCCTGCCCCTGCGAACCGGCGCAATCGCCACAAAGAAGGGCATGACCGCGATCTTCGACCCGGAGTCCGGAAAGCGCACCGCCTGCACAGTCCTCCAGCTCGACCGCGTCGAGGTCGTCTCGCACAAGACTCGCCAGAAGCATGGATACTACGCCGTCCAGGTTGGTGCGGGCTGGAAACACCCGTCCAACATGACCAAGTCGCTGCTCGGACACTTTGCCGCCAATGGCCTCTCGCCCAAGCGTCATGTCTATGAGTTCCGCGTTAAGAGTGAGGAGGGTCTTTTGCCGGTTGGAGAGAGTATCTATGCCAATTGGTTCCAGGAGGGCCAGTTCATTGACACCAAGTCCAATACGAAGGGTAAGGGCTTTGCTGGTGTTATGAAGAGACACGGTTTTGGTGGTCAGGATCGTTCTCACGGTGTGAGTTTGAAACATCGTTCTATGGGTTCGTCGGGTCCTGGTCAGGGTGGTGGTTCTCGTGTCTACCCGGCAAGAAGATGGCCGGAAATATGGGAAATACCCAGAACACTGTGCAGAACTTGAGGATCCTCAAGGTGGATCGTGATACTGGCGTTGTTGTCGTGAGCGGTAGGTTCCCCTTCTCCTCTCCCCCAGCTTTCCTCGCTGGATGTTTGCAATTTGCGTTTTACTAACTCCCTCGCCCTCTCTAGGCCACGTTAGCGGTCCCAAGGGCTGCGTCGTCCGCATCCAGGATGCGGTTAAGAAGCCCTGGCCTGAGGTTGCCCCTGCTGCTGAGGCCGAAGCTGTTACGGTCTAGGTTTATTGGACAACACGGGCAGCTATGTACTACTACAACACTACACCATTCGCGCAATATTGTTCTCTTGAGCGGCGTTTGTATATGATACATTCAAATGATATCCTTTTCTTCTTCAAAGCTCCCCCGTCAGACCACGCATTTAGCGTAGACAAGACTGCAAATAAACCTTTCCGTAATGATCCCAAAACGCCAATCCTATGCACAAGCAGTCAAATATTTGTACAAAATTCTGCGCAACCGCTCCGGTTGGTCTTTGTCTTTTCCCTTAAATCTAATCCTGTCGGAAAGGATCGGTGCCATCTAGCAGCTGCACAACCGTTCCATCCTCAGTCTCCAAGCTCCACACCTCAGTTTGGAACTAGATTGAGAAGAAAAAAAGTCAGCCAATAATCCAATACCGCTCACAAAGAGCAAATCCCAGGGAAAATAGGGGTGGGAGAAAGGGACAAAACTAACAAAACTCAACCGATCAGGCCTAATACTCCGAAACCTCATCTTCCCCTGCGCCTTAGTCCCCTTAACCCAAAAAGAAATATCAATCCGTCCATGCAACTGATTCATCTCGCCCGAAATCCAAGGAATCTGCTGCGCAAAATAGATCTCATCACCGAGGATATCGCGCGCCTGCGTCGACGTCCGCAGCGCATAAAGCGTACTATTCACAACACTGCTAGAGCTTTTCTGGTAATTGAATATACCCAGCATACCCGCGCCGGTAGCGACGATGAAAATCGGCAGAGAGTACAGCCAGCCGCGGCCTTTGTTTAGGGAGGGCAGTTCGCGGTCTGCGCGGCGTTCCATGATAGGTCCAGTGTTGGGTCCTGGGGCTGGCATGATGGTGCGTCGGGGGGATGGGCGGGGTCCGGATGCGCTGCGGGATTGTTGGATAGTGCGAGTTCCGGCGCGCCGGAGGGCTCGTGGGAAGAGCATTTTGGCGAGTGTTGTGTGTGGGTGGATTGGGTGGGAGGAATTGGTTCAAGTTGTAGTTATGGAATTGTGTAGATCTCGGAGTCGGAGCGTGAAGGTGAAGTTGCGGGTGGTGTGAGAAATTCCAGACAAACAGGACAAACACACAGCCGCACCCGCTGTTGTTCACATGAGATATCCTCCCGACGTCACGGACTCTTAGGCTGCTTCTTACAGATATTCCTGCTCAACATGGCGGCTGTGAGGCTGCGTAAAGCATTTCGATATCCCGAGGAATCGGACGATGATCGCGAGGAGCTTGATGAGGAGGAACAAGATCGGGTGATTCAACAGTTGCAGCAGCAGAACGAGGCGCGGAATGCGCAGTACAGTGTATGTAATGTTATATCCACGTCCCATCTCTCTTTTCCATCCCCTTTCTAGATAAATGAATGAAAGGGAATAGCTGCTGACAGCTCTACAGCTCGTGTTTACTGCGATTCCACTGGTTTCCACTCTGACTTTCCTGCCATCTCTGTTTACCGCGCAGAGCTTCGGCGAAAGGCTGCTTTCGCTGCTGGGAATACTCTCGTTGTTGGCTACGGCTTACATGATGAGGTTAGCTCCTCTGCACCCAGATCGGAAGGGCAAGAAACCACTCTCACCGGAAAATGAGCGGTTGGAAAAGATCCATTCTGCTCTGTTGCCTGTCAACGGTGCAGTGGGCGTTCTGCTTACTCTGATCTACCTCCTGTTCTTGCGTGGAGGTTCCTCCTTTATTATCAGTCCGGTCTTATATTTGATTCCTGGAGGTAAGTCTTCTGAATTTATGTTTTGAACTCCTCTTGGCCGTACAGAAAGAAACTCATCCTTTGATTCTTCCGCCCTTTAGTCATGCTCGCGGTTATCTTACTTGCGAAGGACACTATGCTTTCGGTGGACCTTGCAACTCTCAAGGATCTTCAATACGAGTACAAAGGTGCTTAGAATGTTCATCTTTGTTAAGCGGAATCCATTTGAAATTCGTCATATCGTCGTAATCCTATTAAAGGTACAGCAAGGTAGATGTAACTATGCTGGCACAGGGTATGTGGTAAATGCAGTAAAGTCGCTGAAATAAGCCATAGGCGGAACTTGTTGGGCCCCGGATAGTCGGGAGAGAAAAGAATCTGAATCAGTCATCACACGCAGCCCAGAGCAGGGTCGAGGGTCGCCACGAAAGTGTCATCGAGGCGCAGTGAGGGGTCCACGAGCAGATCGTTAGGCTCGTAGACCTCCCGGACAATGCTATCATCGTTCATCTGAGGACCGTTCATCTGCGCAACGTTTGCCAACGCATCGTCGAAATGCGCTCCGTTCTGCTCAGCGATGATCTTCTCGTCAACTTGGAAGATATCCCTGGTCTCGTCCAGGGCCTCGCGCGCCTTCTCGGCATCGCGCTTGAGCTTGTCGAGGCGCTGTTGAATGAAATGAGGTTTAATGCGCTGGAACTTCTTCATCCATCCAACATTCGACTGGCGAAGATCAACCAGCGACTCGACACTTCTTTCATCGGCAACTTTGAGTGTGTCGTGTCCAAGCAATATCTTTTGGGGCATGTATGGCTCCATCATGTTTGCTTTTTTGTTGCAGCCGGCGCAGCTGCAAATCTTCTTACATTTGGGGCATTCCCAAACGGAAAATTGCATGGCCTGCTCTGGTGGCAGGTCGAAGAGACGGAAGAGACAACCGTAGCAGTACTGTGAGTCGCATGTTGAACAGTGTTTTAGTGTCCAGATAGGTCGAGATTTGCAAGTGTGGCAGCGTCCCATCTCGCCGGGCTTCTTTTTGACCGGCTTGTCCTTGGTCTTGGCATTGTTGTTGTTGTTGTTGTTGTTGTTGGTCTTACGACGTTTTGCGGATCGACGCCCGTGGACCTCTTCGGACTCAGAGTCACTGGGGGTTGTTGGTTTCACTTCCTTGTTGCAGTCGACCCAGGGGCGCACACGAAGCTGCTCTTGGCAAATCTCCGCCACGGACTTTCGAGTCATCGAAGCCCGGACAGCAGAAAAGACAGGATGATCCATCCCGTATCCCTCTTTTTCATTGCGGGCCATGATCTGGAGTCGCCACTTTTCATGGCGAGCTTCGAGATCTTTCCAGTGAAACTGTTCGACCCACTTCAGCTTAGAGATACATTTGCAGCTTCGACCGAAAACATAGCAATCCATGCAAATATCATAAGTCTCCTCGCCATCCACACACGCCCCACAAGTCAAAAAGCGGTTGAAGATATTACAGCGGCAATAGGAACATGTCACATCGCTAGTGAATTCCAGGTATTCTGCTTTCTTCGCTGGCGGCCCTGTTGAGAAACTTTCAGATAAGAGGATGTCAGTGAACATCTTGAACAAATACTCAAAGTCGTCCCAGAGTGCATCCACGCTGGGATGGTTTTGTTTTGGGTCTTGTTCGAGCAGCTTGGAATATTTTTCCAGGCTGTAGTAGATGATCGCTTTATTCTTGTATGACTCTTCCCGGCAAACCGCTCGTGCACGGGAAAGCTCCTCGTCTAATGCCCACCGCAGAGTCTCAACGGTCGTTCTATTCCAAGCGACCTTCATTGTTCTAGTGCCGCGGTTCCACACCTGCTGCACAGAAAGAGGAGGAACAAGAACGAGATCCCCGGGGGTTTGCTCAACCACATATGTTGTAAATGGGGCTTTCTTCCAAGCTTCGAGCTGTGCGAAGTGGTTTTCTAGGTCAAGATCGTGGCCAAGAAACGACCTCCAGTACTCGGATACAAGGGGCCGTTCATGAGTCTCCGTCATTAGCCAGATCGAAGATCCTGGTCTCACTGTCTTGTTGCCCTCGGGGGTGCCATCTGACGCCTCCACCATGAGATTTTGGCTCAGAGTGCCGCACATTTCCTGATGTGCTGCGGTATAGGTGCCTTCATGGCCGATGTAGCACATGAGATTCTTTGCGCGCATCTCTTCAGGCAAGCTACTCATGAGATCTCCAGCCTTTGCAATTGGCATGTTTTCCGCTGTTCGAGGGCAGGGTGGCAGCTCGGTGTATTTGGAGCCCGGGCCAGCGTAGGCTTTTGGGGACTCATTGAAATAGAAGAGGAAGGGAGGGATGATCGTTTCCAACGATTTGTGCCATTCCTCCGGGCAGTCGATGTCCTTGAGATAGATCCTTTGAGGTTCCGTTCTTCTCTCCCGTCTTGAAACCACATTGCCTTCGGTGAGTGTCGACATACTATTCAGGTAATGTGTGATCGAGAACTTTGTGTTTTGTTGGGTGACCAGATCTCGACATTCTTCTCCTGCGTGGGAATATTCCGGTCAGCAATCCGATTATGCGCAAGCAGAGGAAGTGAAGAACCTACTTTGACCTCCCTTGTACTTCCGCAGCCAGTCCACTGAGAACAAGTTCTGGTTGAGACGGTCCTCAAATCCTTCAATGACCAGAGGTTTTCCAAGTCGAATGACATGAGTGTAAATCAAATTTTCAAATTCTTCCAGCGGATACTCGTCGATAGAATCGCAGGTTATGCGAGTTGCGAATACAATGTTCTCTTTCGAATTGACAAAGTCTCGGATATCGAGATTGGTTGGAAACGCCGCAAACGCCGCGCGCGCACCCGAACTCATGGCGACGGTGCCAGCGCGCGGCTGGATTTAATCAATTATGGCGATCTTGGTCGGCACTGTGGGGTCGCGGTCGTTTCATGGGGAGATTCAGGGAAGAGGTGCAGCGTGGGCGAGATGAGGCGCGTCGCGTTGGATAGAGCGGCCCACTCGGCGAAGATCACTGGGATACACGAGGGAAGAGGTCGGATGTATCGAAGAAGGGATAGATGAGGGTCGACAGGATGATAGTAGAAGAGAGGTAGGAGAGAAGGGAGGAAGTAGTAGAGGAAGTGAAGAGAAGGTACGAATAGTGACGGCAGTGAATGTAGCGAATGCGAAAGTGGGGAGGAGCGTACCTGGCGGCTCCGCGGCAGGCTAAAGTAGCAGGGAAGCCATACACTTCCAGGCGGTGGGTCCTGGTCCTGCTGCTCGCCGATTTTAAACTTCACCTCTTTTTTACAACACTAAACAAGATCATGACTCGGTAGCACCACTCCAGCTCTTCTCGATTGAATCCATTCACTTTCACTGCCTCGAATGATTACAGCTCTCCGCATCTCCGCACCTCCGCACCTCCGACCTCCCGCCGCGATGCTCTCCTCCATCTCCGGCTCCCGACTCCTCCGTCGATCCCGGGTACCTCAATGCTGGCAAGCGCAAGGATACACTGGTGGTTCTCGGAATAACGGTGCCCTGTCGACCTTCATTCGCACACAGTCATTGACTACAACCAAGCGGATCCGACCTTCTCAGCTCCAATCGCACCGCGCATCTTTGCAGATCATCCCAAGGCGCAATGCGCAGGTACAAACATCCGAGCCCGAGACACAGAATGCAAATGCAAACCCAGCAACACATTATATCCCTCCGCAAACAGGATTGATTGCATCCCTGCCAAAGTCGTGGATTCCCTACGCCGAACTAGTCCGCCTGGATAAGCCCGCTGGTACCTATTACCTCTTCTTCCCGACCCTCTTCTCCACGCTTCTCGCCGCACCAATGGCCACCGATGTAACACCGATACATGTTCTGGGAACAGTTGCGCTCTTCTTCAGTGGTGCTTTGATCATGCGTGGCGCTGGATGTGCAATCAACGACCTTCGGGACAGGAATCTGGACCCTCATGTCGAACGAACCAAATATCGCCCAATTGCGCGAGGAGCCCTTTCACCCAAGAAAGCTGTGCTCTTTACGGGTTCGCAGCTGCTAGCTGGACTCGGGGTCTTGGTATCATTTCCTACTCAATGTATTTGGTATGGAATCCCTAGTATGCCTCTTGTCGTGGCATACCCACTGGCTAAGCGGGTGACCCACTACCCCCAAGCGGTCTTGGGTCTAGCCTTCTCATGGGGGGCAATGATGGGCTTTCCAGCCCTGGGTGTGGATTTACTTTCTAATAATGATGCATTGATGGCCGCGGGGGCCCTGTATACCAGCTGTGTTGCTTGGACTATCCTCTACGATATGATCTATGCGCACATGGACATCAAGGATGATGTGAAGGCCGGAATCAAGTCCATCGCCCTCCGCCATGACAAGGACACCAAGGCCATTCTGACTGGTCTGGCCACAGTTCAGATCGGACTTTTGGGGAGCAGCCGGTGTTGCTGCAGGATGTGGACCGGTCTTCTTCGTTGGCAGCTGCGGCAGCGCCATCCTGTCCCTTGGCCTGATGATCTGGAAAGTTCAGTTGAAGAATGTTCGAAACTGCTGGTGGTGGTTTGTGAATGGGGGTCTCCTCACGGGTGGTGGTATCTCGTTGGGTCTTCTTGGTGAGTATGCCGCGCAATACCTGGGTTTGTACAATAGCGACAAAGGACTTTCCGAGTCCGAGTCAACACAGCAATAGATGTAAAATATATCACGAATCAACCACCGGGAGATCCAGATACTCTCGGACAGTATTCACAATATCTCTCCAGTCCATCATTCCACCCGTACCCGCGTCTCCGCAGGCCAGAGACTTCTCAATGGGCGGAAGAATAGTGACCCAACCTTCAGGGTTGGACTGACTCCTACCCCATTCATCCCGCAGTATCTTCAGTGATTTCTCAGTCACCGGGTGAACATACATAGCCGTGTTCATCGCAGGTGCCAGGAAAACCATTGGCTTTTTAGCCTTGAATCCCAAATCCACCAGACCGGTCGTGTCCCAAGCTCGTAGCACCGACAGTAAGAGGTTATCAGACATGCCCACCGTCATCTTAGCCATTGTATTAGCGGACAAAGGCGCCACTAGTAATATATGTGCCCATTTCCGCAATTCAATGTGAAGAATTGGTGCTCCGCGAACCCAAGGCCTTGCCCATTCATCACTGTCTCTATAGATTCCATCAACTCCGGGAGTATTGCGCAAACTATCGAGAAGCGGTTGCTCGGCACTTTGAGCCGTCAGGAATCGCTCCGCGGAGTCAGTGACTATGATGCGAATCGAGACATTTGGGTGACGACCGAGAGCTTCTGCGATATTCGGGATTTTGATGGTGGCGACGGAGCCGGATGCTGCGAGGAGGATGTGGATTTTGTTGTCTTGGCGGTGTTCTTGAGCGGAGAAAGGGGGTTCAGAGTGAGGATCCATGGGGATTCTATCCCTACGGTGAATATCACTGTTCGAGAATATGTAAGTGAGGGAGAAAGTGAGAGGTGGGTTGAAGCTTGATGTGGGGCAACGACGTAAGACCTGCGGCCAACGATGCATTACTAAACCAACCCAAACCTCCGAGGGCAACTCCGACACCCGCACTTTTATTTCCTTTGGACCTTCACATCTCTCCAACTTTATACCCACACAGCCGATACCATGTTCTCCCGAACTGCATTCTCGGTGCGCAAATACCCAGCCAGAGCATCAAGTCATCTGAAGACTAACCTTCCCAGGCCTTCCGCCCCATCGCGCGGCCAACATCTCTGCGCCCCGTCCGCGCTTCCGCCCCGGCCTTCAAACTGCCCTCCATCCTCCACGCCCGTCTCATCTCCACCGAGACCAAGGCCGCCATCGACAAGGCCGTTGGCTCTGCCCCCGTCGTGCTATTCATGAAGGGCACCCCCGAGACTCCCCAGTGCGGTTTCTCGCGCGCCAGCATCCAAATCCTCGGTCTGCAGGGCGTCGACCCTAAGAAGTTTGTTGCGTTTAACGTGCTGGAGGACCCAGAGCTTCGCCAGGGTAAGTTAATACCATCCAATCGGCTTACAAGGATCTTCGCTTGGGGTTTGTTCTGACCGTTTCCGCAGGTGTCAAGGAGTACTCCGACTGGCCTACGATTCCCCAGCTGTACCTGGACAAGGAGTTCGTTGGAGGATGTGATATTCTGATGTCGATGCACCAGAATGGTGAGCTCTCGAAGATGCTCGAGGAGAAGGGTGTCCTTGTGGCGGCGGACCAATAAATTTGATACCTTGGCTTTTTCTTTGGCAGTGCGTTGGCATTGCTGGACGGCTTAATACCTTTGTAAAATATCTTCATCATCCCTTTTAGATTGAATATCCCTTCTCAAGCACATTCTGGAATTTGCTCTAGTCCTCAATGTTTCAGCGATACAATCTTGGCTCGAATATCTATATGCAATAGTTTTGGCGTGACTCGGGGCAAGGATCCTACGGTGCTCCAGAGCCGCAATCGACCACTGTTTCCGCCAGCGTCCCAATATGACCTCTAATAAAGTTACCTGTACTACTTCAGACTTTACCGCCCTCTCGGTGAAGCTAATCTACTTATACAAATTGCTTGATCCTAGTGCTAGTTAGTAGTGACAATTTAGGGTACTAGTATATATCTAACTGGGAAACATTGAGTCGATGCTGCTAGTATGGAGCGCCGCACGATCCCAGTCGCTCTGAGTCAGGAAAACACACGACAGTCCTGAAGTGACCCTATTCGACGATCCAGTCCAATCAATTTTGAGACTGCAATCCTTTCCACGATCAACCTCGCAGATTGCCACAAACCCTCGGGGCGTATTCACGCCGCAGTCCTCGAATGGCCGAATGACGTGCCTAATATACGACGATATCGCGGCTTTTGTTGGTTACACATAGCATCGACCTTTTTTTTGTCCTTTCCAGGCCACCTGCGCATCCTTCTCTGATTTACTGAGGGCTGTGCAGCATAGTAATATAGTTGATTTCCGTAAAGTGCTTGTTCTGTCCAACCACGCTGATGCACTGTTTTCCCGACAAAGTTCTCTTGCATACTTGCCCCGTTTTCAAGATATCCCCGGGTCCCTATTCATAAACTGGACTCTACATATCTACTGTGATCGGCCATGTTAATGTACATTCGAGATTCATCACCTCAATTGCCAGCAAATACGAGCCCCCGCTATGTCGTCGGACTAGGAATTAGCGCCTTGATGATTGTGATTTCAAGCTCCCTAGTCGCTCTGCGCTTCGTCTCTCGTCACATCACTAAGTCGATTAAATGGGATGACTGGCTTTGCTTGATGTCTCTACTCTTCGCATATGGTATCCTAGTCATTACCGCCTTATCAGGAACAGTTGGTCGTGCCGGTTACCATGTTACGGTAGATACCACTCATGGCCTAGCGAAATTTTACAAAGTTCGTTTTCCTCCCAAGTTGAATATTTATCCCGTTGCTTTTTATACGTGTCAGGCAATAGATTACAGAGATAACCGTGTGAATAATCAACTAATTGATAGTCAAAATTTTAGTAGATTACGCTGGCGAACCGGATCGTCTATTGATCAGCTATTTCAACTTCGAAACTATCTATCTTGCTCTTCTTCCGCCGAATATTCAGCGTGAAAATAACATTTGACGTCGCAGTTTGGGTTACTTTTGGCCTGGTCACCATCTACTGGATTGGTTCGGAACTTTCCTTGATCTTTAGGAAAGATCTCAACCCGTTTCAAGCGCAATGGAAAACCTGGTTTCCGGTCTGCGGAGGTGAAGACGGGATATTTTGGAAGACAATGGGAATCATAAATATCCTGTTGGATTTTACTATCCTTTGTCTACCTCAGCCCTTGGTGTGGAAGCTTCATTTGGATACGAAGCGTAAGATTCATGTGTCTGTGGTACTTTGCCTTGGGCTCTTGTGAGTGCAGGAACTATTTTCCGCTCTCGTTTAGGATATATGTTTCTGACAGGTTTCTAAGTGTATGCGTTGCGAGTATTGTGAGAATGACTGCCCTTTCACTGGAGCTCACAAATGGTGGCGTTTCAAGTATGTTTCTCCTTCCCACCGTTGCAACTTCTGCGTTCCTTTGATGATACCTAACTAGACATTTTAGCTACGCCCCTTCTCTGTACCATTCTTGAGATACACATGAGTATTATTTGCGCCTGTCTTCCTCTGGTGCCAGGCCTGGTGCGTCACTACCGGGGAAAATCTGAGCTTGGTCGCCAGGCAACTGGGTGGCCGAGTAATTCTCACGACGTGCCCTCTCCGAGAGGCTCACAAGATCAACTAGGGACTACTCCTACTCGGTCTCTGGAGCTCAGACCCAAGTCAAGCCAAAATACAGAAGAAGAACTGGTGCATGATCCGAGTCCCAACGTCGTCTAAATTACTCGAAAGAATAAGTATTGCATTTATTATCCCTAGTCTCTCAGCGCAGTGCAACCCATGGGCTTTTTGTTTTCGTCAAGTCTCTTACTACTAGTAGAATCAAAAAGAAAGAAAGGTCCTTCGAGCCTCAAAGTCTATAATTTGGCTACATCGGATATTTCTTCTTATTCTTCTGCTACTAGTATAGTCCTGATATCTAACACCCGTGCCTTCATTGTAGTCATCTCAAGTATAGATTTCTTTTCTTCTCTCTTCTCTTTTATCACGAGCTCTCGTATATCGTGCTGATATAAGCCCAAAGTAACCTTTGTCGTTATTGAGACAGCCAAGTTATGGACTTGCTTACTTTGACACGCTCATTGTCTGCCTTTATTCCCCGCCTTTACCGCTCGTTCACACCGTAGATCCTTCCGACCTAAACAATTCACTTCAACTCATATTCGTCAGTCATAGTCTGGACCCGCCTCATCTACTCTATACAGCTTACTTAATCTAAGCATGATATCCCGAATCACCAACTGGGATGATCTAGAATTCATTTCGGAGGAAGTAGTCCCTGACACCAATGAATTACAGTATACATCGTTTGGCCTCATCGACGACAACGACACCTTCCATCATGGCCAACTGAGCGCTCCAAAGACGGAAATATCGCTCGAAAATATCATGGCTGCTTTAAGTCCTGTCCTCGACGACGCCATATTCCCCCCCATGGCCCCTGTCAGAGGCGAAAATTCGCAGAACACCAGAAACACTACCTGCAAAAGTGTATATCAAACGTCCCCCGCTGGAGCTGTACAGTATGCTCAAAAATATGGGGATTGAGAAACAGCTGTACAACGCATTCGTAGTAGAAGTGCAAGTGCTAGAAGAACTGTCGCAGCATCCACACCCTAACCTGATCCAATACCATGGCTGTCGTGTCGCGCGCGGCCATATTACCGGCCTCGTGCTTGACATACATCCGCACGATCTACAGACCTATGTGAAGCACGGATACGAGAGACTCGATAAAGTCCTCTTTATGACCGCGCTCGAGTCTGTAATTCAGCATCTACATGGGCTTGGTTGGGCGCATAATGATCTCAAGCCAACCAATGTCCTAGTTAGCGATGCCGGAATGCCGGTCTTGATTGACTTTGGGGGATGTCAGAAGCTTGGTACGAAGTTGAAATATATTCGGGGAACAAAAGGGTGGATTGAAGGGGAGATTGGAGACTATACCATGTCGGAGGCGCGGCATGATACCTTTGCGCTTGGAAAAATTAGAGCTTGGCTCGATGATCCAAGCTCGCAAGAGTGACCTTGGGAGTGCAGTCGTTGGGTGCTATCAACAATGAATACTACTAGTGTGCCACCTTCAGCTTCCCTAAGGGTCTATTATAGCTCAGCTTCACCGCTAGAAGGATCCTACATGATACCACAGCATAATCTAGATGTACTTACTATGGCCAGATCTTCTTGACTTCATTGACAAGGTATGCCCAGACTATCCTGGAAAATAGAAGGAGACCCATTTATCACAACTACCGCTGTGGAACAGATCATTGGCAAGATTTGACCGCGGAGAAGTCTTAGAAACGGATCCCCAGTCAAGCTATGCTAACCACAATAGTGGCATAAAAAGCTATAGCAAAACCATATCCAAATGGGTTTAAAGTCTTCCTCGGAACTTACTCAGAAACCTGCAGTGCCCAGGCATGATTTAACTACTACAGTACTACTAGTAGATACTAGGGCTACTTTGGATAGTCCCTCTTCCCTGCTACAGACTTGAACATCCATCCAGTTGACTATAGGTATGTATACTAGCATTGATTTTACTTTATCGATAACAAAGCCTAAAATCTCCTCCCCATATTTAATGAACCCCAGTTGATGAGGCCCAAATATATACAGCTAATTAAGTTTTCTTTTCGTTCCTTTTACATTCGCGTACTACTCACACGATGGACTGAGACAAGTTTAAGCAGAGCCCTGCTCTTGCGATTTAAACAAATCTTCCGCAGCACCCTTCTGCAACTTCGCGCGCTGTCTAGCCTCATAAGCCTCGCGGCTCTTAAGAATGCGCGCGACAATCTCGCCAGCGTTCACATGCTGGAAAGCGTGGCGATCGACCTCGCGGAAGATACCCATCTTCTTAGGCCCGGTGTAGGGGTCGTAGGTCAGGGGGATGAAAGTGGTGGGTCCGTGGTAGACGACGTCGGGAGTGCCGAATGGCAGAGTCTCGAGGTAAGGCTGGCTAGGCACAAAGGGGGCGGAAAAGACGACAGCGTGGATGTACTAAAAAAAGGGTTGGAGGCGTTAGCGTGGACTTAATGTAACGAAGGCCCCCCAAAAAATAAAAATTTAAATAGTGGGTGGGACGAAATTGGGAAATGTCTCACCTTGCACTGGAGAACGCAGAGACCGCGCTCGAAAATGTTCATGATCGGGTAGTTCAGGCCCTTCCAGTGGTTGATCACGTCGTCGTCGTGAATGCCAGCAACAATGAAGGCTGGAGCGTAGTCTTCGCCATGTTCTTGGATTCGCTTCTCCTTCGCCTCGGGTTCGTACCAGCCTCGTGTAAGTCCTTCGGCTTCTTCGTGCTCCATGGCCTTGCGTAGGAACTCAATGTGACCGGAGGAGAATAGGTCGAAGCCTCCGTCAACGTAAACAATCCGTTGGCCGGGTTTGGGCCCCTTTCCAGCGACGAGAGTCTCATACTTTCCTGCTTCCTCGACCTGGTCGTCGATCTTGGCGCTACCGGATCCAGTCCAGGTCCAGACCTGGGGACCAGGCTGCAGGCCGCTCTCATCTGTCGCGTAGTCGGTAATTCTCTGCAGAAGGTCTGTGGCGGTTGCCTTGCGCTCTTCGGGGCTTCCGGATCCCTCCTCTCCAGCCAGAGTGTTCTTGACGGACTTGACAAAGTGGTTCTTGGTGCAGAGAAGCATACGACCAACGAGGTCGGTGGTAGAAATACCAGGAGTGCGCTTGACAACCTTGAAGCGACCGGCGGCCTTGACGAATCGGTAGCAGTCGTTTCCATCGCTGTCAGAGGTAATGTCGTCGCCGTGAACAACGTATTTGCAGCCGTAATGGGAGACCCAGGGCAAGTAGGTCACATAGGGAGCATGGGGAACACTTTGAGTAGCCCAGCGACAAGCATCGACGGCAGAGACACTGAAAGCATTGAAAATAATGAGGTGAGCACGTTGGAAGAATTGGAAATTGGGCGCCAATCGCGGAACTTACCGTTCGTCCAGAGCCATCACCGTTGGACCCTTATTTTCTAGAATTGCCTGGTCGGAATGAATACCCACGTAGAGCTCCTTGCCGAGACGACGAGCTTGAAGCATAGCACCAGCATGGCCTAGAGTAGACGGTCCAATGTCAGTTTATTGCAGTGTCAAGAGGGCGCATGCGCATGCGCATGTTGTTGCCTACCGTGGTGAGTGAAGTCGAAGCAACCGTCGACCCAAATCTTGTCCTCGGAGATGGCCTGGTCCTCCTGGGGATGTACCGGCCATTGGCCAGGCAGAGGAACCTGTTCTTCGGGGGATGTAGAGGTCATTGAGTCAATTAATTGTGAGTAAGGAAAAGTGGTTGAAAGGGGAAAAAGAATTCGAGGGGCAGCGGAGTAGAGAGTAAATTAATTAGTTCCAGGCGGAAAGGGACCGGAGGGGCTGTGGGGAAAGACTCCAGATCTTCTGCGCCCAGGGCCAAGCCTCCCTTTTTTCCCTTATCCAGTTGCTTAGGAACGTCATCTGTGCCCCTCTAACCTGGACTTCTCCTCCGGACTGCCTCGATTCTCGATTCTTGATTCTTGGTCTTTATTTCCATTCCGTGGATGCGATCGCGATAACCCGGGGGACCCCCCTGTCTGTCATCCCTGTGCGCCCAACGTCATATTGCCTATCGAATCTCTGTGAACGAGACACAACTACAAATCCACAATGATTGCATCTACATTTGCCCCAAGCTTGTCACGGAGGGACACAGCCAAGTCCACTGGCGGATATGACACTCCACATGGAAGCATCCCACCAGTGTCAAGCGGCGGAGGTCCCTTTGGGCCACAGAGCGCCACAGCCATATATCAACAAATTCACGACATGGCTACGAAGCGGATCTCGACTCTGGGCTACTTGAGAAAGGCGTAAGCAATATCGGCCTACAAGACGAATACATTTGAGAACCGACAAGCTAACCAAGGGGCGTCTTCTCATTTCCAGCCTCGAGGGCCGTGTTTACTGGTTCAATACTGTCCACTTCTCCCGAGCAGACATCAATCGCATGCCATATTTCGAAGCCCGAAAGCTCTCCCGCCGAGCCGTCAACTATCTCCTCCTCGGCCTATCCCTCCCACCAATCCTGGACGTCAACTCGACTCCATTCGAGTACATGCGAGCCTTGAACGCCCTCCTCCTCGAATTCGAAGCATACCAACAAGTCCACCCACCAGACGGCAGTTCCTCATCCAGTCTCGCCCGAGCACGTATACCCCAAATGTTCAAGCGAGCCGCACACGCCGGCACCAAGACTCGAAGAGCCAGCTCGGCCACCGAAATCGGTTTACCCATGCAAACAAGCGATCCCTCAGATCTGAAAAGTGCGGCGAATAACATTTCGCCCGCCAATGCGGCGGCAGCCTCGATAATCTCCTTCCCCCTCACCGAGTCCTCCGACCTCCTCCCCGGTGAAGAATACACGTACCTCCTGACGCCCTCATTGCCCTTTGAGCCGGATTTCTTTGAGACGTTCGCTACGCTTTGCGATGTGCTGATTGATTGCTACACGAGGATTCTGAGCTTGGTTTCGTCCCCGTCGACTTGTACGGTTGGGCTTGGGGAGTTATTCTCTAAAGCGGATGCTAAACTGCGCAAGATTATGGTTGCTGGTGCGGTGCGGGAGTTTGAGGACGCAAGTCGGAATAGCGTCAAGAATGAGGTTTCTGGCGTCAATCGGGTGGTGCTTGGTGGATTGATGGGTTGATTTGATTTGGTTTGATATGATATGATGTGATGTGGTATTTATCACGACATTTACCCTTTAGATTATGAATGGGTCCCGAAGATCTCACCGGCTTCCGCGAGCCTACGAGTATAATTTCTGTTTTACGATCCGAGATAGGCGTTTTCGGGAGTTCGTTTCTTTTTTTACCTGGCTGGATACTGGATACTGGCTAGTGGATTTATTGAATTTGTTCGGAATTGATTAGATGATTTAACGAGACCAACAAAAGGCAATTCTGTACAGTAGTTGAGAGAGTTCGGTCTTTTAACTTCGATAACTGGGAAACTTCTATGCATCTCTATGCCCTCAAGGGGTGGATATCACTCGCTCGTATTCAAACGTAGAAAAATGAATCGCTGGGAACAATTCATAACTTTTCTTTTTGCTGGCCATGTTGGTTTATACGACACCGGGGATTGTTCCGGTGCATGGCGCAGGGTTCCCTTTTTCCGTGAGGGGTAGGGCGGAAAACGACAAAAAATCGATTCGATTGGGGTAAACTCCGGGTGGCGCCGTGTGCTTTGAAATGCTGGGAAAGAAGAAATAGGACAGGAAAAAAACAAAAGCGCCGGTATTATGCAATCGCTCGATGCAGGAATCGTTAAGGAGAGGTGATGCTTCGAATGTCGTCGGGTCGAGTAGAGTAGGTTAGGGCGGAGGAAGGTGGAAATGAAAGGTGGCGGTGTTACAGAGCGAGGCCGATGTCGGCTACAGCTTCTGCTTCTCGAGATCGCGTTGTTCGCCAAAGACTCGGCGGCTCATCTCGAGGACTGTTTCAAATCCTTCGCGGCCGATAATGGCGTTCTCCTTGAATCGTTCCACGCTAGCCTCTTCGACCTTGTTCTTGATCTTTTGCCATCCGCCGCAGAGAGCGGTAATCTTCGCCTCCTGAGTGAACTGGGTGGTGGCGGATGATGATGGCTGGTAGGTAACGGTCTCACGGACGTTGAGGACATTCGACCATGTCAGGTTGTTGGAGCACATGGTGACTTTCTTAGAGACGGGGTCGACGTAGGAAACTTCGTAGACGTGGGAAGTCGTAGATCCGCCGAGAAGGGTGACAACCCATTGTGGTGCAGATTGGTTGCAGGTAATCAGACGCTCAGTACGCAGCTGAAAGAAAGGTTAGCTCGGGGTTCAGGGTAAAACATGCTGTATCGAGTGTTGACTCACGATTCCGGTCGAGGGGTCGATAGTCCGGGAGAGAGTGTCGACACCGACAACGTGGGTTGCCTTGTCGTTCCAGGGGCAATACTTGCGCCAGTTTGCCGTAGACACCTCCTCCCAGGAGTAGTCGAAGTCGCAGGTAGATGAGAAGACCTTCATCGTGAGGCGCGTTCAACAGGCGAGTCCCTTGGAAATGGGTGATTGCGAAATTGCGAAACACCAGACGGGGTGAAAGAGAGTATGGAGAGTTTGAGGACGCGAAGATCAAAAGTGGCGAGGTCGAAACAATATCAGTGGACACAAAAAATCCCTAGATGAGTCAGGTGTTGGGCTAGAAAAAAGAATGGGGAATATGTGGGTTTGAGTGGCGATCAAGAGAAAACGTCAAATCGAGATTTTTCACGCGCGCGGGTCAGGGCAGTCCCGAGAGGAGCCGTGGGTCGGAATCTCCCGTGTTGGTGTGCTTGGCGCTTAGTCATTACATGTACCGTAGTGTACCTGGTACGCAGGCACAACAATCCCGCACGAGGAGCTGCAGCTGAGCTATCCATTCTCTCCACTTCACACCCCATCCCCCCTCATTATGGTTGAACTTCGCAAGCGCAAGGCCCCCGCGCCTCCTCCTGTCGTGGAGAAAAAGAGCAAGCCTGGTCCCAAGCCAAAGGCGACCAAAAAGGAGGAGACTGTCGCTCCAGTTGATGATGATAAACCGAAGGTACCTCAGGTGGGCGATGTCATTGACCTAGAGGCCTTTGGTGGTGATTTCGAGACCAATGAAGGCACCGCGACCTCTCTGAAGAAGCTTGTCGACGACAGCAAGGCTGGTGTGGTCATTTTTACCTATCCTAAAGCTTCGACTCCTGGATGTATGTCTCCATCCTACCGCGCCCGCGCGCTGATAGCCAACACCATTTCGTCCCCTCATCATATTTGAATCTTAAATCTAACATTTCATCCATAGGTACCAAGCAAGCATGCCTCTTCCGCGACAACTTTGTCCACCTTTCATCCACCGGTCTATCTATCTACGGTCTTTCGGGCGACTCGCCCAAGGCCAACACCACCTTCAAGACTAAGCAGAATCTTCCATATGAACTGCTGTGCAACCCAAGCTATGGCCTCATCGGCGCCATTGGTCTGAAGAAGGCCCCTAAGGGAACCATTCGCGGTGTCTTCGCCGTCGACAAGAGTGGCAAGGTCCTGATTCGTGAGCAGGGAGGTCCTGATGCTACCGTCGATGCTGTCCAAAAGATTGTGGCCACGGGTCCGGCCAAGGAGGAAGCAAAGGAGGATACTAAGGAGGAGAACGGCGATGAGGCTAAATAGTCGTGTTGAGCATGGTGAGATGACGGAGAACACCCTGCTATGGTGATCACCCCTGTTCGACGTAGTACTACCAGATCACCCGAATCTTGTGATTTATAACGAAACCACCTTTACGCAAACATGTTTTAGGAAATACCCAAGGTGATATTTGTTTTCAGTTTTCCCCACAAGTGAAGCATACGTTGAGATTTACAACTATTTTGTCATGAGGTGTGAGAGGGAAGCCAGAAATGCCATGGGGCACCCGCAGCTGTGGCCCGGGCACAACTCCATGCAAGCCACTGCATTCCTTGAATGTCGTCACGGTGTTTATTGGGTGTTCAATCTTTATGAAACATCAATTGCCGACCGGGAACCTTACAAGATAGAGACTGATTAACAAGCAGGTCGTTGCTACTTGTAAAACATAGCCTAACTGAATATGTGGATACCAGTAAGGAAAGTGGAATATTCAAATTGTGATGACCATGATACTAGTATCAAATAGAAATTCAAACCAATGATTTTCCAGAGCGTCCATCAAATACTAAATATTATGAAATAGTGAATAGTACCGAATTACTCACCAAGTGTGTCCTAAATTTTGTTGATCGGGCATAGCTACCCTATGTATGCTTTCGGCGTTTGTGGTATGTCTTATATACCTACATCCAGCTATTGGGTAAATAAAGTACACGTTGTCTTGATAGATAGACAGATAGGTAATAGTTGGTTCATTATATGAGACATCACTGAGTTTCATTTCCTATATCCCATCTCCAGCAACTGTATTGTCAGGTAAATAAGTAGAGAACAGACATTAGTAATGGGAGCGTCGATGGTTGGTTGACAACCGGGAATGTGGAGATACAATAATCCGAACTCAACTGCACCACTCCGTATCCTGACGTGCCGCATCTTGAATATTGAAGGCCGCCACCACCGCTTGACGAGCTTAAAGACTTTTCAACGTGAGTAGGAGACTCAATTACACTGATACACTTACCCTCTACCATCGAGGGGGAGGATTTCGAGCTTTGTGTGCTGATACAGGGATTCAGTTCAAAGTCTTCAGTATGGCCGGCGGTGCTATCAAAGCCGCTAAGGCGGCATCCCACGTCGTTCCAATTGCGCAGGTACGTCCTAGAAGGAATTGACAAATTTCTATGACCTAAATTAACCCTCTCCGATCACAGAAATACACCCTCGAGTCCAAGGGTATCTGGGACTGGGTCCGTCGCACCCTCGCGGTCGACCCGAACCGATCATCCGGTGTCCCTCTGAACTCTCAGTTCCGCCTGCCCACCCCTGGCTCTAACCCCCCCTCTCGCCTACGATGACCCAGTCACCCTCCCCGCCGGTGACATCGCCGACAACCCTTACTGGAAGCGCGACGCCCGGAGGAACTACCCGACACTCAGCACCATCACCCAGGCCGACGCCGTGTCTCTCCTGACCGTCGGCAGCCAGGCCGCGCCCAAGGACGACGTCCTGCAGCTCGGCGAGGCTGGCGCCAAGCAGATTGTCTCTGTCAAGGCGGAGGGCGAGGAGCGTGGTCTTGCCGGTTACTTCGAGAAGAACAAGACTGGTGTTGCCAGCGTTCTGGGTGCCAATGGCTTGCCTCCTTCCCCTACCAACCTCAACACTGTCGCCAAGGAGTCTCAGTCCACATACCAGCTCGGTACAGAGAACGGTTACCCCGATATGTGAGTCGTTTTTGTTTTCTTTTCCGAGGGTTCCCTTGCCTGCAATGGTTTTTCCGGTCTGTCACTAATGCTGGTATTTTAGCTACCCGTGCCGCACTTTTGTTTGATTAGATCGTTTCGTGGAGAGGCTTTGATTACGCCCTCAAAAGGGTTGGCTAGTTTATGTGATATTCAATACATATTTCCTTTTTTCAATTTCTTCTGTTCCCCTTGTCTAGAACAATCGATATCAAGCGGAAATGGTATGGGACCATAACGAAGCGAGTGAATGGTTCTAATGCCAGTTGATTTCAAGTTGGCATATGCTCGATTCTTATTTCCTTCAGGTTGTAGTCACGGACTAGAATCACAAGATATCCAACACAACCTCATCAGCCTTCTTCGCATAAGTTGAGAATAATCTTTTGATATATTCATCAGTTGTTCCGCACTATTTGTAGGTATACATTCCATCAAGCAAGTCCCAGTGCCCACTGCTCTATCCTCTAACGTTTTGAGTGATAGGTGTGCTTCCAGCTTGCGAGTCTAAGCTGCTTGGGTAGTACGAGCCGCTGACTACGTTTTCAAGTAGTATGTGTACTACTTGTACGTGTACTTTACTACTACCTGGGTGCCACATCTCTAAAATTGCCATGCATTGCCAGTGAGTATCCTAATATATGATACCAGAGCATACAATGAGCTGTGGCACATTGACTCGGTTCAACAACTTGAAGTATTCTGAGAGGCGCCAAGGATGGGTTACAGGACAGCTTTTAACAATAGAGAAGGCACATTTGTGTTCATTTACATTAGAGAGAAGAATTAGACCGTAGATACACAGACGCCGACACCCTCTTCATATCAATCATGTCCGGGCCCGAGCTAACTGAGATAATTTATCCGGCACATAGACTCCGTAGAGATAACTAATCGAACGGGTTGGTGCGAGTTCCCCACCAGGTGAGGAACAAGCTGAGGCCAACGGTCTCGAACACGCGAGATACCGCACCGACAGCAACGGTGTCAATGGGCCTCTTCTCGGCGAAGATCTGGCTGACGAACTGTGATGGAACATTAGCATGTATGCACTTCTAAAGTAATCGCGTTATTCTTTGGAGCGGACGTACACCGGGAGCAGAGCTGGCGAAGAAGATCAGCGTTCCGAGGTATGCGGCGCCCTTGTAGCTCAGGGTGCCGGTGGCGTTGATCAGAGCAGCGACACCGTAGGTCTGGACGGCACTGCCGACGAGGGAGCTTCCCCATGCGGCGGCGGCACCGGCAGCCTCCTTGGACTTGATGAACTCCTCTTTGGAGTTGGCGGCCTGGGCGCGGTGGTAGGTGTCGCCGAAGACTGGGGCCAAAATGCCCAGGGAAGCTGTGTGGGTGAAGAACGTACCCAGGGCGATGGCCGAGGGCTTGACGGGGGGAAGGTCTGACAGGTAGAAAAAGGTATGTTAGTGAAGCTGCTCTCAATGGTTGTCTGTCTTGCAGTTGGCAATGCAGGTACATACAGTGCAAGGTAGTCATGATGAGTAAAATTGCTTTATTGGATGATCAAATCTGAATGGAAGAAAAGTTCCAAGGGAGCACATGAGGTTTTAAAGCAACTGGGAGCTTTCCATGGCGTGGTAGGTATGCAAGTGACGTCGTCATGATTCAGTGCAATGCGGAGGGCACATGACGTCAGATCACGTTTACGCCTTGAAACTGAAACTGGAACTGGCTACGGGTGGTTCTTTCCTCGGAAAGCACGAAAACGATTACTTGCAAGTCCACTGAAATTGGGAACTTGTTTTAGAAAGCACGTCAGAGTCAGATTGCCTTGTACTCTGCACTCCACACTCTGTACTCCCCACCGTATATGGTATGATGTCCCCCAGCCTCGGGTCGACCCCGTAACACCTCCACCATGTGGGGGTTCGCCCACCTGCCAGGATTTGCAGATCTCCATTGGGGAATAGCGCACGGGCGCAAGCTTCTTTTTTTGCTTCTTTGTGTTATTCTCCAATCCCAGCATGCACACGGTATATCGTGTTTCATCCTAGCAAGTGCTCTATACGGAGAGTGGCCCTAGGGACTAGCCAAGTCTTCCAGTGATAGAGAACAGCATCTATATCAAGGATTGCATATTGTGCATTATGATTCCTGCTATCTTTTCTTTTCTTCTCATCGTATACTACCTTCATTCCCATGCTATATCTTCCTATTTTCTAGCCTCATGATTTTCACTCCGTCCATCATGTGATTCGCCGGCGATAAGCACCGGGCTAAGGCGAAAAGGCCCCACTGGATGGCAGTAGACTGGTTTGTATTTGCCGCACCGAGATTCTTTGCTCTTCCACCCTTCCAGAGAAAAAAAAAAATAAGAAAATAAACGTCCACTGCCCTCACTCACAATCAGACTCAATGGAGAGATCAGTTAGCCCAGAATCCAATCCGGATGCCCCCTTCAACGTGAGCAATACTTTAGCTCCCCCACGAGTCAACAAGGCCGCCGGTACTACGAATGTCACCTTCGACGGACTCCTGAGCGATCCGCTGCTCTTGAAGGAAGATCTCAAAAATGGCTGCGGTGGTCAGCTTTGGCCAGCCGGAATGACTCTGGCTAGATATCTTCTTGCTCAACACGCCTCGGACATGTCTGGGAAAACCATGTCGGTTAGCCCGTGTGTGTTAGGGGAAACCCATGGCCACCAACCTCTCTCTTCATCCCCTATTCTCCCCCACCTCGCCTGGCTGCTACCAAATAAACAGAATCAAACTGACACCGCAGTATAGCGTGGAAATCGGAGCCGGAGGAGGCCTCGTCGGTCTCGGCGTCGCACGCGGATGTGAATTCGCATCACCGATCCACATCACTGATCAACTACCCATGTTCGACCTAATGCAAGACAACATCCAATTGAACCAACTCGGCACAAAAGTCAAAGCCTCAATATTAGACTGGGGAGAGCCGCTCCCGGCTCACATCCCCGCAAATCCGGACATCATCATTGCTGCCGACTGCGTCTACTTCGAGCCCGCTTTCCCTCTTCTCCTCTCCACCCTGCAAGATCTCATCGGCCCCAACACAGTGTGCTACTTCTGCTACAAGCGCCGCCGAAGAGCGGATCTACGATTCATGAAAATGGCCAAGAAGGCCTTCGATATGCAAGAGATTCGTGACGACCCTAATGCGACTACCTATAACCGCGAAAATATCTTTCTCTACTCCATTCGACGCAAGACACCCAAAAGCAACAATGAACTTGCAACGAAATAGACAGCGACATTCCATCAGAAACCAGCAGAAACAGCGAAACTATGGACCATTTTCAATAGATGCAGCGATGATATTATCCAACTCATGAAATAAAAATTCTATACACAAAATGTGGCTCCTCAACTCCCCATCACTAGATATCCTTTCCTATCGACTTTTTGTTTGTACAGCTGTGATCTTTCACAGCTTCAACTTATCACCCTTGTTACCGTGCTCTTTCCTGTCTTTACCACCGTCCATGTTGGTGACCTTGCCCTCCTTGTCAATGACCTTGACGCCACCCTTCTTCAGATCAGAGACCAGTTGTTGCTTCTCGGCCGCCTTGCCCTTGGGTTCGGCGGGCTTGTCGCTGGACTTGTACTGGGCCTTGTTCTGTCGTCTCTTGCGGGCCTTGTCCTCACGGCTCATCTCATCCTTGGAAATAGATGCGCCAGTCTTGAGAAGAACCTCGCCAGCAACCTTTCCACCGTCGCCAGGTGCGTAGACTTCTTGAGGAGCGAGCGCAGATGGTCCGCCAGCGGCGCTGCCAGCTGTAGGACGAGCATCCTCCATCGTGATGGTTGCGGCATCGGTAACCACATTGATATTGGCCTGGGGGGCCTTGGGAGTGTAGTGCCAGTTGCAGAGCGTATCCAGCTGAGCGCTGACATCCTTCCAGAGGTTCTGGATCTCAGCATGCTCTCGCATGAGCTTCTTATCCTTAGTGTCGACGTAGTTCGGATCATTGGCGCGCTGGTGTTCAGCCTCATACATCTCAGCCAGACTTTCTTGCGGCTTAGTGTCTGCCAGCTCGAATCGTGCGCGACGCTGGGCCTTGGAGTCACCGATACCCGGACGACGGCGAATGACTTCATCGAACTCGTTGGCGAGAATTCGGCGCTTGACAAGTTCCTCGATGTCCTCGGATGTTTCATTCGTCACGACGGGAACTGGCTTACCCACTCGTTCGAAGTCGAGATCTTCTTCGATAAGTGAGTTGACAGGTCGCTCCACAGCCCGGGCCTCACCAGCCATTGTCCACTCCTTTTTAGCAACATTGGAGGCTTCTAATCGGCGAATCTCATCCGCGATCTTGGCCCTTTGCTTCTCGTGGGTTGACTTGGGACCCTGGCTCTCGCCATCTACCTCCATGTCTTCGCCTCCCTCCTCCATCTCGTCCTCGTCATCGAAAAGGTCGCGTCGGACATCAGCCATGGCCCGATCGACATCTTCTTGGGTGATATCCGCAGCAGCCTTAGGCTGGGTCTTGGGGAGAGCGCGGAATTTCTTAGATGAGGCCTTGCGAGCCGGCGCTTGGAAAAAGTCGGCATATTTGATGTTGCTGGTGTCGCCATAGCTGGTCGCTTCGGGGTCAACGTCAGGCTCGACATCGTCGTCATCAGAGTCGGCAGCGTTGAGATCAGCGTTGCCGAAAGTCGGCCCGTCTTCTTCGCTGTCATCGTCCATATCCTCATCCTCGCGACCACCCCCGATGGGATCTTGCTTAGCTTTAGGAAGAGCGTCAGTCGCAACAATGGGGTCCGCGTGCCAGTTGACTTCCTCCTCTTCATCATCGTCGTCATCGTCCGCGCCACCCTTCATGTCTTGCCTCTCTAGCTCTTCGGACTGTTTGTTGAAGTCGTCGATAGAGAAGAATCCGTCGTTAAGGCCGAATTTATCTTCAGTGTAGAAACCACCATCTTCCTCCTCCTTCTCGGAGGCAGCGGAGCCTTCCTCGTCTTCATCGCTGAATCCTTCTCCCTCCATCTCATCAAAGTCGTCAACTCCGCCCTCTTCAAGCCCTTCAAGCTCATCCTCCTCTCCAAGCTCAGCCTCAGACCCCTCAATATCCTCCTCATCCCCCGAGAAAGCATCCGACATGCTCTCAGCATCATCACTCTCAGAACCCAGCTCTTCAGGACCCGACCCCTCAGCCAAAGAACCCTCCTCATCCTCCGAGCCAAGATCCCCAAACTGCGCAATAAGAGCAACATCCCTCTGAATCTCCGCGCCCGCAGACTCCAATATCCGCGTCGCTTGTTCCCATACTTGATTCGATGTGAAGCCGTCAACGTAGAGATTCTTTAATTGCAGAGGCGGCGCGGCGTCAATCTCTTCTGATCGCTTGCGCTTCTTGTTGAGTTGTTTGCGGGCGGTTTGTTCATCCACGACGGATGTCGCGAGTGGGTCGAGGATTTGTTTAGCAGAGTCTGCGAGGAGTGCGTGGAGGTCGCTGGAGGGTTGGAGGAAGGACCAGGGTGTGGACAGCGCTGAGGGGAGGTCTGTCTTTGTGGTGGTGGTGGGTGTCACCATAGTGGCTGCGTCGGAGGTGTTCTTTCGTTTCGCCATTGTGGAATTGTGTGTGGGAGCGTAGCGGTTGGAAACGCTGGGCGATGGTGCTCTTCCGAGGCGGAGGGAATCTTTTGAGGCCGCCGAAGAAAAATTGTACGGGCCTGGTTGTTGGCCAATCACCGCCCTCGTTGATAAGATAAGGACCAAATGGGGCATCTATACGTAAGGTACCGGTAGTGAATTGCTTTATAAAGATTGATTTATTTGCTCTAAGAGTATTTAAATAAATTAATGATCTAGATGTCACACTATTATCTGCATGCAATTCTTCTCTACAGAGCTCTATACATACAATGACGGCAACCACTCCTTCTACAGACACTTCCGGCTAGTACCAATCTAGGAAGGCACATGGCCAGTCGCAACTGCCTGTCAACAATGTCAACAAAAAGCGTTTGCCCCAGGGAGAAAAGAAAATAAAAAGAATTTGGTCGCTGGCAGGCAGGATCGAGCCGCTGAGCAAAAAGCAAAAAGATAAGCCCGCAATTCAGCTTCTCCTATCCCGCATATGGACTTTCCTAGAGGAACCAATTGTTCCCCTAGACCATAGACAGAGACTTCCTACAAATAAAACCATGCCATTGCTCTCCTTTTGTGACCAATTTTGCATTTATGCGAATGTCATCACCGAGGCATCCCACCTCGTTATTGTCATCACTCCTATTGCCGTCCTCCTTATTCTCCCCTCACGCAAGGGGTTCTCTTCGGTTTCCGGATGCTTCAACACAGGCTTTAACATAGTCTATCTAGTAAAGGTGTACTCATGTATCGAGAGCGGTCTATTAGTTTATCCCAATCCATTTAATGGGCCAATAAAGTTATTCATAGTCATTTTGAATGTTCGAGTCATCGGGGAAACGCCGTGGCAAGTCCAATCAAGCACCTCCCAGATACCCCAGTCATCCTTCAACAAGATATCTATGTCCCGATCCTTATGATAAAAATTGTGCATGTGAAATAGTATCAAGACAAATCCTCATGTCGCGAGATGACGACAAATTACCATCATGCTTTTGTCTCAAAAAAGTTGCCATCTGATCTGAACGTGGCAAACCCCAACCATTGTAACCACAATCCAGTCCTCTCAAATCAGAGAAGATGTTTCTGTGTCTAGAATCATGGGGGCTCCAGAAGTGCCACCTTCTAATCATTTTTGCCATTAAAGTTGCCAAATCATGCCCTTGAGAGGATGCATAGGGAAGTTATATCTTCGGTGGCACCAATCTCTAGCACGGATCAATGCCACCTGCAGTAATTAGCACATCTCTTTGGCTCAGGCCCTAGTGAAAAACAATTGAAAATGTCATTGTGACGAAAAGCGCCTTGGGATTCTTAAATACATGCTCTCCCAGCATGATCAAGATCTAATCTCCTAAACTTGATCCAACCCATTTGTCACCTTGAAATTCCGTATACATACCAGAGAATTCCAAACCAGATCAACTCCTCTCTATCTAATATTATAACTAAAACTAATCAAAATGCCGCTCCATGTCTCCCAGTCCACAGAGAGGCCAGCCAGTGGCTCGAAGTCCCAGTTCGAGCCAGGTAAGACACCAACGATTTGCTGGGAGTCTATAGATACTAAATTAAATTGAACAGGTCACAAGATCCCCATCCAACACTTGAAGATGCCCGGCTTGCAGGCAGACATGGAAAACCCCAAGCCTGTCTCCGATCAGATCCCCACCGAAGATGGCGGATATCAAACCTACAAGGCCGCCGGCAAGCTCGAAGGAAAGAATGCCATCATCACTGGTGGCGACTCGGGCATTGGACGTGCCTGTGCAATTCTCTTCGCTATGGAAGGTGCATCCAGCATGATCGTATATCTCCCCGAAGAAGAGAAAGATGCCAAAGAGACGAAGAGGCTGGTCGAGCAGTACGGTCAGAAGTGCTATTGTATGCCAATCGATATTCGCAAGAAGGAAAATTGCCAGAAGATCGTCGATACGGCAGTCAAGGATATGGGTGGTGTCGATATCCTGGTCAACAATGCCGCATTCCAGAATATGCTGGCCGATATTAGTGAAGTCACCGAGTAAGTTTTGAGAGAAATACCTTTGTTGATAAAAACAGCCCTAGACCTCGTGAGAGGTCCAGCAGGTTTGCTGATATATTTGATATACAGGGATCAATGGGAGAAGACTTTCGACACAAACATTCACTCATTCTTCTATCTCTCTAAATACTCTCTCCGGCACATGAAGAAAGGTTCAACTATTATCAATTGTGCCTCGGTGAATCCTTACATCGGCCGAGGGGACCTGCTTGACTACACGTCTACCAAGGGAGCTATTGTGGCATTCACACGTGCGCTCTCAAATCAACAGGCCAAGAAGGGAATTCGAGTCAATTGCGTCTGTCCGGGTCCTAGTATGTGTCTGCCCTTGTATAAAACCACCAGCAAAGTTGGGGAGCTAACAACATGCTATAGTCTGGACTCCTTTGATCCCAGCAACAATGATGACTGAAGCGATGGAACAGTTCCATGCAGTGCCAATTGGTCGCCCGGGACAGCCGAGTGAGGTTGCAACTTGCTTTGTCTTCCTTGCGAGTCAGGACAGTAGTTATATTTCTGGTCAGTGTCTGCATCCCAATGGCGGTGTTATGGTCAATGGATAGACCCGTCGGTGCGCAAAGGTTGGTTCTGTTTTTGAATAGCGGTAGGCGTTGCTTCCGCGAGGACCTTCGGCCTAAAGGGCTATTGTAGGCGATTTAGAAATAAAATAAGCTATAAGATTAGGTGTTAGATGGCCTACTGGGAAATTTAACTTCCGAGTTATTCTTTTCTTAATACCAATCACTCGAAAATATAGTTGTTTGTATGCAGTCGAGATCAAGGACTACTAGTTTGCTTTAATGCTTTTTATCAACGCAGAGTCAAGAAGGTGGAAATTTTAAAGAAATTTCATTGGACTAATCAAGGAAATTGGAGTCACAACCAGAGGCCTAAGATATACAGTAATAAGACACAAGAGACTCCACGATGGCTTGGTATGCGTTTTGAATCCACCGCGTCTAACGGAACGAATAAATGAAAGGGTAACGGAAAAGGGAATTTGCCAAAAGGCTTAACGGCGGTACCACATGCGGGTGATGCGAGTGTGGCGCATCTTCTTCTGCAGCTGGAAGATACCGTACATCAGAGCCTCGGAGGTAGGGGGGGCCTGGATATGATAGTTAGCAACGGAGATTCACGGGAAGAAAGGAAACAGAGAGTTGGGATAAAACTGACATCCAGGAACGTAAACATCAACAGGCACAATACGATCGCAACCGCGAACAACGGAGTAACTGTAGTGGTAGTAACCACCACCGTTGGCACAGCTGCCCATAGAGACGACCCATCGGGGGTCGGGCATCTGATCGTAGACTTGACGCAGGGCAGGGGCCATCTTGTTTGTCAAGGTACCGGCGACAATCATGACATCGGATTGACGGGGGGAGGCACGGAAAATGATACCCAAGCGATCTTGATCGTAGCGGGGGTGGAAAGGTGCATCATCTCGACGGCGCAGCAGGCGAGACCGAAGGTCATGGGCCACAGGGAGGATTGACGGGCCCAGTTGGTAACTTGATCGAGGGTAGTCCTAGAAGCGATTAATTGTTAGCCAGAGCACCGCGGGCAAGATACGTCGTGGCGAGACGGTTGTGTGTGGAGGTTGCCGAGGCAGCGTACAAGACATATTGCATAGCACCCTTCTTGGGCTCCTGGGTGAGGAGAGGAACCTCCTGGCGGACCTTGCCAGAGGCAGTCAGGCCCTTGCCTGATGTCGATTGCTGCTCAATGGCAGTGGCGGATTTCACAGATGAGGTCGAAAGGGCCGCAATGGGCGAGGCGCGAGGAGGGCATGTCGCCAGGCGGGCGCGCGCTGTTGGACGGATTAGAAGGGATCTAGGCATTGCGAGTAGAGGGGATGTACCGCTCAAAGAGCCGGAGAGGGCCGGTCGCACGAGAGGCATCATGATTGTAGTCTCAGTGAGATGGCGAGTCTGTTCCGGGCAGCTTGAAGGTGGCGGGCGCTCTCTGGGTAAGGAGGACTTTTGCCGGAGGAAAACGGTAAGAATGACGTGGTAACAGACTGGTTTGTGCAGGTTCAGGTAAGGGATTCTCGAGTCGATTATTGGCGGAGAGCAGGTAATTTTCCGTTCCTGCGTTGTGTATGGTAAAAGCGGTGAATGGCTTGGAAAGAGAATCGGGCTTCGCCTGATTGGTTCCCCATATTATGGCCTGAGGCTACAAAATTGTGGTCAGTGCGTGGTCACTTCCCTTCCGCTATCGCCCCAGCTATCTTGGCCCGATATGCGGGTGCTTTGGAGCTGCATCCAATTCAATCTGCCATTTCACTACATTTCCTCGCACCCCATCGAATAGAAGCATAGCCTGCTTTCATTTATCACGCCATATATCAGCACTGATATCGGTCACCTTATCACTCGCCACGCTTCTCCAGTCGCCTGACGCAAATCGGACAGGGGAACAGTGTCCAAAACAGCTGCCCCTCCAATTCTGAACTCAATATAAACAATCACCTTGGGAGATTGGACATTCTGCAAAATGGCAGGACCAAAAATTGCCTGTATAGGTATCATTGGCAAATCAGTACGAAGTAAACTGACCCTGCGCAACTTGACTTTTGCTAACTTCAATCCAGGACAATCCTCTCCACATCTCCCTCTTCCCTCCATATACAGATTCCACAATTGAATTCTCCTTCCTCCTCAACTCATGCCTCGACATTTTCGAAATCCGACGCAAGCACACATCTATCGACCAAGATCTCGGTCTACTACAAGCAATTGACGAGAGGCTAGCAGCTTACGGCTGGCTGACAACAACGGGCGTGAAGCTTCTGGTCATCGTGGATCTATTTGGCCAAGAGACTGCTGGTGCAGGGAAGCCAATAGGCTCTGCAGTTAGCGGTTTGAGGGACGCAGATGTCAAGCCCGTAAGTCGAGGGACCGTCTTTCCTAGGAAAATAAGTGCTTGCTTGGCTAACCTACATACCCTCATGAATTAGGCATTTCGATCTCTTCAGAGCGCATACATTCAGCTCCTTCAAAATCCTTTCTATTCCCCAGATGATCACGCTCCTGCTCCGGGATCAGCAGCTAGTGCAGCATCTAATTCCTTGCCGATCTCCAACCCCAAGTTTATCGCCGAAGTTCAGCGTATTGGCGAAACGTGGGTGCCCGGTGCTACTGCATAGATTATGATTTAATGAAAACTCCCCATTTTGTACTTCAAATAAATTCATTGCTTGTCATAAGATGGACGTAAATTTTGAATACAATTACAGACATGTTTTTCACTGTGTCTTCAGGCACGTTTTCAATGGTTCCTGACTTCGGCTTCGGTCTGTTCCAGGGCAACAATCATTTCCTCCATTTTCTCTCGGGTTGCAGACGGCCCATACGCCACCTCCTTTGGTATTTACCCGGCCAACTTCTTTTCCAACAAGATTTCGGCCTACTTTGCCAGGCCCGATGCCGATCCAACGTCTGACACCTTGTTCTTGGTGAAGATAGCGTATGCTGTCCCACCACCGGACAGTATCCGTGCATTGTCGAGACAGTAGATTTTTGAGATCTTCCTTTGATTTGAAAGGTAGAGATGAGACATTGGAGATACAAGGTATTCTGCCAGGGAAGCTAATGTCGGTGTGTTCGAGTGCGGTTCGCATATATTGGGTAGCGGGAAACATCACGGGACTGTGGAAAGGGCTTTCGCTTTTGAGTCTCACGGCACGGGGATCGTGTCCGCCAAACTGGCGCAGCTGGACCAGGAGAGTTCTGATTCTTTCGATACTGCCGCTGAGAACGATCTGGTTGGAGGAATTGATGTTCGCCACCATAACTTGCTGGATTGACGGGGTTTGAACAGTGTCGTCAGTTCCTAGTCCGAGGAACTCATGCACGGTTCTGAGAAGGCTTTCGAGGTGTTCGGGTTCGCAGATTAATGCTACCATCCCGTATGTTTCGCCGGAGTGCTCGACCACTTCTCGGGTACATCGGGCCATGACTTCAGCCCGGTGTCGTACCAGCTTGAGCGCGTCGGAAAATTGGAGATAGCCTCCAGCAACTAATGCTGTGAATTCTCCGAGGCTGTGGCCCAAGGTCACGTCGACCCGTGATGTAGTATTTAGTCCGTACTCATTCTCTAGAATGCGGAGGATGAGAACGGAGATGGCCATGATAGCCGGCTGCGCGTTTTCGGTCTTGTTTAATTTTGAATTAGGACCATCAGAGATGATGCGGGATAAATTGAATCCTAGGATGGAGTCCATCTCATCCAGGAGGCGCGTTGTGGTTCGAGGGAACCGATCCATCCAGGTATTGGCCATGCCCACCCGCTGTACTCCATGGCCTATAGTTAAGTCATTTAGCTGCCGTCCAGCGTCCAGCGACAGGGGAAACACATCAGAGAGTACCTACCTGGGAAAAATAGAGCTGTGTGCAGCTCCCTCCTGGATGAAGGGGCCCGGGCCATCATCCTCAGAGCCCCCGTCATGGCTGGGGAAGTTAATCCCCGCAGGTGACGCCTTGAAATCATAACCGAGCGCATTGTAAGACTGCGTGCTGGGCGACTTTGGCCTTGATCAAGACCCAAAACAACATATGATCATGGTGATAGCTGCATATACCCGTGAGAAAGAGCAGACATCAAGATGAGAACGAAAGACCAGACATAAAGTTGACCAACTCCTTTGGAATCCCCAACGTGGGCGTGGGGCTGGGGATTCACGTGAGCCTTTCTTCCGCATTTCGGGGGAATCGGGGGAATCGGGCCCGGAACACGGCACTTGTCCAGTCCTGAGCCACGAATTACTATCTGATCTGGTGTTGAGCACGGGAACGATTCTCCGTGTTTTCGGATGCCGCTGCATAGCTATTTGCTATGCTTTTAGTGGAGACCAGAATTGAGCTACTACGAGTAGTTAGTTCCAGTTGTGATTCTCTTACTAGTTTTTCTTTTATTTGTTTGTGGTATATATTGCCGCCATTTCAATAGCTGTAAGTCCTCAGGCTTCAAAGGGGTCAATTCCAAGGTTTAATTTGTAAGATTCAGTTTAGCATCAATCGATTGATCCAGTAAGAAAATGACATAGTAAGTAATTAAATACTGTTAAAACAATATATTATTCAACTCCAGTAGCTAGTTAGTAGTTACTACTCTAGTTAGTATTGGAAGTGAATGCATTCCACCACACTCACCGCCCTGGGCAGAACGCCAACTTCTTTGGTGTAAACACTCTCATTGCCAGAGCTCTGAGCCCATCCTTCCATTGCTATCTGATTGCGCCCTTCTTCGCCATATCTAGGCGCATTCTCCCCAGGCCATTCTTTCGCTCTATCTCCTGGCTTCGGCCGGTGTAATGTGAAGGCTGAGACCAGTTTCGAAATAGAAAAAAAATGTTCGCACCTCGAGCCGCTCGCACGTCTCGACGCCGCCAGAGAACCAGCTCCGACGACTCGGTCGGTCCCCCCGAAAGCCAAGAGACAACGTTCTGTTCTACGCCAATCCGGAGATACCACCGCTGCGAGCTTGCTGAGAGACAATGCCGCAGAAGCACAGTCCGCGACATCGGCCCTGTCCAACGATCACGACCTAGCTACGGACCCCACTGGCCTTGAGTCGCTACCAATTCGTGGCGCAAAACCGAGTGAAGCTTCTAAAGGTGATTCGGAGGGAGCAGTAGCCCTGGTAAGTCAAATGCTGCTTTGAATGATT
Organism: Penicillium cosmopolitanum; assembly: GCF_028827165.1. Taxonomy (NCBI): domain Eukaryota; kingdom Fungi; phylum Ascomycota; class Eurotiomycetes; order Eurotiales; family Aspergillaceae; genus Penicillium; species Penicillium cosmopolitanum. The sequence goes on along the minus strand of NW_026622676.1, from coordinate 2,553,547 downwards.
GCCCGCTGGAGATATCACTTTATTTGAGTGCAAGGCATGGCCGCTGATACCGCTGAAAATAGTCAAAAACAGATTACTATATTGTCAACCAACTTCCAGCTCTGCCGGATCAGATCCGAGGCTCACAGTCAGGTAAGAAGCTCTACACGATATCTCAATTTGGGACGCCGGTCCTAACATCGTGGAAACACAGATCCGTTGAAGTGCTTTTTCGCGCCCGGTCACGACCATGCCTTAGCCTTGACGCACTCGCATGCGATCGTATGGCCCTACTCGGTCGCCACTTCTTCACCTTCGCCCTCAGAAACCTTTACCGTGTCGATCCCCAAATCATGCAGAGACCCATACGGACCAGTACCCCTCGGTGCCCTAGTATCTACAGCCACCGGAGAACACCCTGGTCTTCTAGTCATCATTCCTTCGACAGGCAAAATCATATACTGGGAGACTGTATCGAGCGCGGCATCTTTGGCATTGTCTCGACAAAAACAGAATGGAATTCAAGGGTCTACCCCCGGACTACTCTCGGGAGAAGTTGCAGTGGAAGTTATGAATTGTGAGCCCTCGGGTCTTATTGTTACATTTTCCTCTGGGCGAGTAGCACATGTCACTCTGAGAGACCCTCAGGGCAAGCCCTCTGTATTGGTCAACTTCCTCAGGAGCACTGGTGGTAGCGGGGGTGGACTCTTCGGCGGATTGAAGAATGTTTTGGGAGGTGGATACTGGAGGAAAGAGGTCACTGCTGTTCACCCAGGTCCCTCCCGCCAGCGGGGTCAGCGGGATGTGCTCGTGGCTACCTCGACTGGTCTGGTAGAGATCTGGAGTACCCACTGGCATCACGGAAGTGCCCTGAAAAAGAAGTACGATGTCAAGGAGGAGATCGCGGCGGCACTTCCTTCAGATATGAAGAGTGTGACCGAAGTCGATCTCAAGGTCATGGATTTTGCCTTTTCTGCCCAGTCTTCGGACGAACAGGAGTCTGATGAATCGTGGGGTCTTTTCGTTGTCGTCAGCACCCCTCAATCCTTGGAGGCCAAAACAATGTTTGTCGTCCAGCTCCAATTATCTGGAAACCAATCGCGCGTCCAGTCTTCGTTCGCTGTGGGCCTTCACAGTATCCCGGCCATGGGTCAGGAATTGAAACCCAAGATTCTGATCACAACTTCCGAGGATACTGCTTTCATCATACTTGGGCAATCTCTCGTTATTCTCTCCCTTACAGCTATTGATGAGTCTCCAACCTCCCAACTTCTACACGACGCCCAAAAGTTGGCCCTTCCTTTCCAGGATACAATCAATCTTCGATCTGGCGAAGAGTTCGAAGTATTGGGATATGGTCCCGAGGAACGCACTGACGATGAAGAGGGCTCTTCATGTGTGATCATGATTCGGAACTTTGGTGTTGTTCGAATCGATGTGACACCTCAATTTTCTACAGAGCACGACGTGGAGGAAGGCCCAGTCACGGCTAAACACAAACTCGAGCAGGCCATTTTCTTCGGTACTATGGCAAAGAATCCTCTTAATCTGGTTGGCGATGGCGGTCTCGACTTCCCTCCCGAGGAGGTTGAACAAGCCTCCTTGGAAATCTGTAGGGAGCTCCTTCAATCCGACACCCGATTTATCCCAAGCACTACGATTTCCATTGATCAAAATCTGCGGCTTCGGGCCAAAGCTCTCAACGACCTTGCGTCTTTACTTTCGAAGAAGGGCAATCCCTTGGGCCGGACGGCTAGATGGGAGCTCCTTTGGGGCGCAGAGAAGCTTGCTGCCCAGCGGGCTATGTGGAAATTGGAAGAGACGCTCCGCAACAAGAACGAGGGTCTCTTCCTTGGCCAGGTAATCGATTCGATGAATGACAAGTTCAAGACCAGCCCTAGCGGCGACACCGATCCTGTCCGCCAGTGGTTCTTGAAGGATACATATCAGATGGAGCATATCATTCCATGGATCAAACACTCTGTCAAGTCTCGTAAGGGCAGCTCCAAGCAGACGCGCAAGAACTCCGAGCAGATCCTGGAGGCTAGCGAGCTGTTCCTTGCAGTTACAGAAACAGCCTTCCGGTATCGTGATGATCATGCTTCAATGTATGGTCTGGGCGACGACTTTGTGGAGGATGGCGTTCTTGCCGATGGATACGACACGCTACCCGAGTTCTGGACCTCCCGACGAATGGGATATACGGAAGCCGGAGATCTTCTGGAAATTGAAATCGACAGTGTTCTCTCCTGGGTGCAACAAAAGAAATCTAGCGCAGATGCACCGGACGGACAAATTGCGAAGAGACTCGCCGAAAACAGTGCTCGTCACCTTCGAGCTGTCGGTCAGATGCACCGCGAGCGAACCCGCTGGCTTGCAGCACAGGAGGACCCCAAGCTCATCGATGAGGGTGTTTCGATTGAGCAATCCTTTGTTAAGGAACGCAAGTGGTCGCTCTTCAAATTGGCAGGAATTGGCCATCTTCAAGACGCAATCGTTCTAGCGGAGCGGTTCCGTGATATGGAAGCTCTGGTCGAACTGATCCTTGAACTTTCCGACCAAGTTAAGGACCGCGCAGAGAAAGGTCTGGCACTAGAAGGCACGGAAACATCTGTCTTTGGTGTGGCTCCTATCGGAAACAGTGTTGCAGATGTCGAGCGCCGGGTTGCGCATTATTTCGACAAGTTTGGCGAGCCTTGGTCAGACGCATACTTCACACGACAGATTTCTATGGGAAATCCTGGTGCGTTGCTCTCAATGAGGAAGTATCAGCGATGTGTAACCGGCTTCCTTCGGAAAACACCTGCATATGCTAAGTTGAGCTGGATGAACGATGTGGCCGGCGAAGATGACTATGAATCCGCTGCTTCATGCTTGGAAAACCTGGCTATCGGCAGTGAAAAACAACTTTGGAACCACCATGTCGAGATTTCGCTGGCGAAGCTCAGCAAGTTGGCTTCAAGCGAAAAAAAATCCTTCTCTTAGTAACGGTTCGGCCTTCCAGGAGGATATCAAGCGCCTCGACGACTCTATCGCCATTGACGAGACCCAAGATAAGCTCTACTACTACATCCGACCATTCACCGATGGCGCAATCGACCACAAAGCTGAGCAAGAGCTTGCCTTGGATTATTTCGGAAGCTATCTGGCGCAAGATCGTCCATCCCTTCACGAAATCTTAGGCGACGCTCTTTCTACTCTCGTCAACCGAAGTATCATCGGAACCGACGGACTTCTTGATGTCCTCACCCTCATCGGTTATGTTGAGGTACCGGAAGACGTTGACAGTGATCTTTGCGGCCGGGAATTCTACCAAGCCCTCCGGGTTCTTGATCATAGCCGCTATGCGCAGCGAGACCCTTCATATGTATCTGCCTTGCGAAAGCTGATTTGGCGACGATGCATGATCAAGGATGACTGGAATGCTCTTGGAAAGGCCGCCGAGGGAACCAACGGAGACTCGGCCAGTGCCACTCATAACACCTCCCTCTACCAGACCTTGTCGTCCTGTTTGACAGGTGAGTTTATGATGAATCATGATTCCTCAACACATTCCATTCTAACATTTTTTACAGAACACTCTGGGTCTAGTCTCCAATCTCTCTTCCAACCCGTATCCCCAGCCGAGGCATTGATGGCCGACTCCGAGTCAGACATTCTCGTCTCACGCTTCCGCCCGGAACAAAGGGCCCGTGTTGCTACCGACCTCCAGCGGGAAGACGATCTCCTACGTGAATATATCGAAACTGGCAAGCTCGACTTCTGGTTCCAAAATCTCCTGGAATCAATTGGAACCCAGACATCTGCCCAAACAGATACTCCTGCAGGGAATGCCGCTTCCCCCTCTCAGGATCCCAAGGCGCGATTGACGTTCGTTTAAGCTAGTGTGGTTTCTTTTTGTCTTGGTTTGTGGCGGTGCTAGAGGTTTCACAATGGTCTGCGGGCTGGAATGATTTGTATTTGTAGCATTTACGGAATATCTGAGTCTCCTATTTTCTCTCGCTCACTTTCGCGTTCTTTCGCGTAATGATATTTTTTCCTTGCGACAATTTTCCTTTGTTGATCTTATTAGGGGCCTGTCATCAATGGATACCCCGCCTTTAATGAGCACATACATTCGCTGCTCGACGCGTGGCACAGACTCAACAAACGAGCGAGTGCAACGTCATAAGAGCATGGCTTGTAGTTATCAACCAATGCTTTGACATATTATCGGTCTAATTGCTCGTTGGAAGGCTACTTCAATTGTCCTTGTCTACATGGTATATGGAAGAAAGACAAAAGTTGATAAATTCCAAAACTTAGATACTCCGTTGACAGTCGTTACAATAGGTTATGTAGATGTTGACACAATAATAGAAACAAACGAGGTCGTCAACAACTCGACGGCGACGACGACCCGCTTACACCTTAGCCCCATTCTGCTCAGTCTCACTAGGACTGCTGCTGCTGGCACTATCGACCTTGGTGACTGTTTCTCCATTCTCATTCACCACTTCGCCGCCGTGGACCTGTTCTTCGAAAACGGGCTCCGGGTCGATGGTCTCGAACTTCGTTCTGAAGTCGGCGAGGCCCTGTGTGCTGCTGTTCGAACGGCGGCGGGCATTGTTGAAGGTGTAACCATAGTCATGGACTTCTTCGCCATCACGACCCCTGGATGAGGTGGGGTCATATTAGTACATGTTTCAAGTTCAGGCGAGGTAGGACGAAGATGATGACGAGGAGGATGCATTGGATGCAGTTCTGTAGACTTACCAGTTACCCTTACCACCACCATCTTTCTTTGTCTTCTTAGGGTCAGCATCGGTTGGACCGGACTTGGCGAAGAAACGAGGGAGGTTCTCCTGAGGGGCGATCACACCACTCTCAGGAGCCTGGTATTCACGGTCATTGAATTTGTGAGAGCGAGTCACTGTTCTCGTCAGTATGGAATGGAAACGAATCTCGATGGAAGAGGGAGGGGATGGACAAACTGATGCGGGTATTTGAGATGATGTTTTGAGATGGATGAGAAAGGGAAATGGAAAGGGAAGACAAGCCGGCCGAAGCTGAGCAACCAAAGGGAGTGCCGCATCTCGCGTGACTCGTGACCTCATACCCCCGAAAATGCGGGGGGTTGCACTAAACCCGGCCCCACCAACCTTAATGCATCATGACGGAGGGCTTAAACTAGCATATTTCTGAGCATTGTTTGATTATTTGGCTTCGGGTGCTTTAGAATGTACTATTTACTCTTCAATTGGCCCTTTTGCTTTCTGGGGATTATACATTATATCGTGGTGCGAATATAATGGGATGATGTGATGTGTCACGCCATACACATCATACCATGAGCCCAAGTGGTCAATTGCCATGAATTGTACGATTGCAGCAAGCTTTTAAACAAATTGCACCGACTCAATCGCTCAATTCACCAATTGAAAGCGATAGATGGGTGGAAATTTGGGATAAGCGGCTCGGGAGCTTTGTCGAGAGAGGCTGAGATGACCTATTTAGAATGTCTTGGCATTCCGATTCCGCGCATTCCAGTATTGGTTTTGGGTTTAGACAAAGCTTACCACTCATTAGTGCATTTGTAAGGGGTGTTATAATACTTGGATGCTAGGCTTAATATTGAGTATATTTTGCTCGAAACCTAGTCTTCGATACAACGAATTGTCCAACGATACATGAGCAACGAGATGTTTTCTTCCATGATATTGCAGAAATATGACAAGTAGTCATAGATTTCTGGAGATCAGAAGTCATAGTAAAAGATCGAATACATGAAGGAGTGTATAGGCTGCAATCTGCAGAATCAGAAGAAGAAGAAGAGGTCCTAAATCCGAAAACATACCTAATCAAATCATCCTCGTCTTGCTTTACTAAGTAAGACCAATGAAAAAACCCTGAAAAGGATTGATACGATGTTTAAGTACCCAACCCTGGCCAACTACTCATTCTATGAGTATCGTGTTGAAGAAATGGAGGAGGAAACGGCCAACTAGTGGGATGGATCTTCGGCCCCTTCGTATACTTAAAGGTGACGGCCGTCGGGTGGATGATATTTCCCCGGCAAAAACAATATATTTTACACAAAGTCGTATTCCAGGCTGTTCTACGGTGTCCTCTCCTTGAAGAATACTATCAGGGATTACTATAATACGACTAGTAGTTGTATATACTAATCTTATCACATATACCAAGAAAGGTGATTGAGGATGATATGAAAATTTACTAGTAGAATTCTGCCCTTCAAACAATTGATCCTTCTACATTTTGATCATCTTCAAATCTACGGATTATCGTAGCCGGTACACCGCCGGCAAGACATCGTGGCTCAATATCGCGTGTCACCACAGCCCCCGCAGCAATTGTAGTGCCTGACCCAATACGAACACCGTCCAGAATCGTAGCCCGGGCACCAATCCAACAATCTGCTTCGATAATTATAGGGCGAGCAAAAGAGGTCCCATTGTTTTGTCTTCGGTCTTTTGCCTCGAGTTGATGTGTACCCGTGCAGATACACACGCCAGGACCGATTAAAACGCGATCATCGATTCGAATAAACGCATTATCAAATAGGGATGCACTGTGAGCCCAGAGGTCTCTGTAGTAAGTATGTAGTGCATGGGATGTAGGAGCGAGCAACCAAAAAAGAGACGTCAACTAACTCGCGGTTGATGTATACATCATCCCCAATAAAGACGTTACAGCCCCATCCAACGAAAAAGGGCGGTTCGATATTTACTCTCTCTCCCATTTTACCCAGGAGGTCTTTAGCGACTGTCATACGCCGGGTCTTCAACGATACAAGCGTACTTCCTTCTGGAATACTTGTATCATTGAAATCGTTCAGCGATCTAAGTGTTCGGAGCTTATGGTCTTGGAGTTCGCGAGATCTCGAGGTCGTAAAGCTAGAGAAGCTACGCTTTAACATAGCAGTGAAGATTGTGGCACAGAAACGACAGACCTCATTCCACTTATCATTTTTTCGTATTCGTCGCACCAGGGAACCCGCGCATGGCTTTTCTTCAGCTCCGATATCATAATATGGGTTTCGGTGGAAGATGACATGTTGGCTGACCTTGGAAGGCTTGTACTGTAGAGCTAGTATGTTTAAGTTATCTTTGAAACTGTCGCAAATTCCCGGAGATGAGTAAAAGCAACCGTTCGTCAGATTCAGTTGCATAGGCCATTTAAGACGTGGTCAGCAGGGCTCACATTCAAGCATTCAAGGGGTGCCCTAAGGGACTTGGGCGCCAAACCTTCCACCGCGCCAACGTTTCAGTGAGGGGAAACCCTATCTCACCCGCCCAATGAAAAGCCTCGGCACGCCTTGCATTGTTCAACGCAGGAACAATCGCTTTGTCTCTTGAGTCTGAGGATTTTTACTGGTTCGACTAAAATACGATATGTTTGAAGGACAATGAGCTCGGGCGAATTATGTCATGGATTGTTTTACTTGGTGGCCTACATACTACGCGATCCGCATTCCCCAACCAACCTCCACCAGTATGAATGCCTCCACCATCTGCCTGAAATGAATTGCCCTTGTTTCTAAACCCGCCACCTCCCATCCCCCGCAAGCAATGCAATTCAGAAATGTTAGTCCAAGCGGGTGTGGAATAAAAGGCTGATGTTTCTCCCTCTTTCTCATCTCTATCAATCAACGCCTCAATCCATCGCCTACCTACTCGTCTGATACAGTTGCTGGTCAACCATATCCCCATTTAGCGCCAGATCTACAACTCTACACTTCACCTCACAAGATACTTCTACGCCTAGTATTTTACGAAACCGCCAATATGCACTCCATCCTGACCACTTCGCTCTTCCTCTCTCTCGCTGTCTTGTCCACGGCAGTTCCCATCCCATTCTCCTTGGCAACAAAGGACACAGCCCTAACTGAGGCTCAACTGCTTCAAATCGCCCCAACGTCAAATACCTGCGATAATGCCCCTGCTAAAGGAGAATGCGCCACGGCGAAGACAGCCGCCACCTTCGTCTCTCAGTCCTTCAGTGACTACAAGGTCACTAACAAGGCCGAGCAAGCCGCGATCCTGAGTCTGATGGCTTTTGAGAGCGACGACTTCAAGTACAATAAGAACCATTTCCCCGGCACCCCAGGTCAAGGCAGTAAGTATATGCATTATCCTTTCCTAAGATCAGGACATGTCTAACTAGAACTGCCATTAGCTCGCAACATGCAATCCCCAGCCTTCAACAAGAAATACGCCAATAGCATTCCTGCCCTGAAAGACAAGATTGCCCCTGTCGCCAATAGCCCCGCTGATCTACTCGACTTGCTGCGTGATAACGAAACCTACGATTTCGGATCTGGCGCCTGGTTCCTTACCACTCAGTGCTCTAAGGATGTGCGCTCCGCTTTGCAGGATGGCTCTGAGACAGGCTGGCAACAGTATATCAGCAGCTGTGTTGGCACTTCGGTTACTGATGAGCGCAAGCAGTACTGGGAGCGAGCTGTGAAGGCTCTCGGTGTGTGAAAAGATGCTTGAATATTGTCTCAGCGGGCATTGAATCGGTGTTCATGTGTTGGTGTTTCAGGAGTTTTGGTTTGCTTGCACCCGAAGCTGGTTCTTCGTGGCATTCCGGCGCGGTTTGTGGTTGTGGTTCGTAGATTGGTGTTATGAGTTTATCCTGGTTATGAAATTATGTCTTTTTATGTTACCACCACAAAGCAAAGATATCGATGGTATGCAATTTCCCGCCCAATCTTGCAAAGTCCTTGGACTAGTAGTCTATTCGTAAATAATATTAACGTAGAAATTTTGGTATCTCATCTCATTGCCGTAGTCTCGTTTCATATACAAAAGATTTAACTTTTTGTCAATATTCACAGAACACCCTTAGTGCTAACGATATCGCCAGCGCCGACCTCACCGGCCGATTTCCGGGTAACAGCAGTGCGGATAGCAACAGCGAGAGCCTTGAAGGCACTCTCCGCGCGGTGGTGGTCGTTGTCACCGTATGTGCAGCCAACGTGAAGCGTTACGTCGGCAGCCTGAGCGAAACTCTGCAGACCGTGGGTGATCATCTCAGTGCTCAGGTCGCCAATCTTCTCGCGGCGGAAGCCAAGGTTGATCACAGCCCAGGGGCGACTTGACAGGTCGATCACGGCCCATGAGAGAGCCTCGTCCAGCGGGGCGTCACCGCGGCCAAAACGCGCCAGTGATTGACGGGCGCCAAGGGCTTTTGTGAAAGCAGTTCCAACGGCTAGGAAGGTGTCCTCGGTGGTGTGGTGGTCGTCAACTAAGGAAAGAGATAGCGACGATTAGCGGACTGCTTGTCTTTGCTGCAAAAGAAGAAGAACAAGAAAAAGATTGACGCTGACGCTGACTACTGTCGTCAAGACTGGCGGAACTTACTGTACAGGTCGCCCTTTGCGCGAACCGCCAGACTCATTCCGGAGTGCTTCGCCAACGCATGCAGCATGTGGTCCAGGAAGCCAATTCCAGTGCTCACGGTGATCTGCTGGGTCGGGGTGAATTGTGTGGCATGACCGGCATCCTTAGGAGGGACAATGCCCTTCTTCGCGGCCTCTGCTTCCTCGGGATCTGTTGGCGGGGGAAGTGGGAGGAGGGCTCGTAAGGCGGGAGGACGCCACCGTCCAGGGAGAGCGACACTTGGATTTTGGTCTCGTTAGTGACACGCGAGACGACGGCGGTACGTGCTTGGAGGGCCATGGTGGTCAATTGGAGGTGGTTATGCGGCGGTGAGAGAGTTGAGTCAAGTCATATAATTCCAATTGTTGCTAATCATAGTTTCTTTCTATGTGACTCGCCGCCCGCTCTCCGACGGGGGAAATTTCCAAAAAGGGTTGATCCGCACCTTCTCCATCATTCGGTGTCTGAAGCAAAGACCGTTCAGTTCAGTTCATTTCCACCTTTTAAAAACACTGGCTGGTCCAGATTTTTCTGCATGATCCATATCTGATCAATTCAATATAACTGAGTTTCTCGCGGCTGCTTAATCCCTATCCTTTGCCTCTTCTTCGCCGTCTCATCAGCTTCCCCCGCGCCCCGAGCTCAATAACCAACCACCACCACCACCATCATATCCTCCAGCCTTAGGCTGCCCGACACTCCTTGCATCTTACGGCGGTCATATAAACTCAATTCCAGCCATTATGCCACCGCCATCCAACCAACGGAAGGACATCGAGCCCCCGGCTGAGGTCACCACTCAGGCCATGATGGGCTTCATGACCGGTGTGTTCCGGGTATGTTATCCTTGAGAGCCAGTGCAGGTAGACCGCCGTTCGATGAAAATTAACATCTGATGCAGTTCGGCTCGGTCTCCATATTTGCGCATATGATCATGAACCTACCACATCCTTTCATCTTCTCTCCTCCAAAGCCGCCCACGACACAATCGCAAGCTCGATCTCGGCCCTCGATGTTCTCGCGCGACTATCTTCGTTCTCGTCTCTTCTACCGTCCACTGGAGGGGTTCTCGGAATGGATCTCGCCAGGTTCTCGTGTTTATCGTGGCTTGACACCGCAATTCAAGGTGTTCCTGCAGATCGCAGCCATGACGCTCGGTGGCTGCATCTGGGCCGAAAGACGGGTCGCAGAGTACATTGAACTGATGCGGCGTATCAAAAGAGCCGAGCGTCTCCAGGCCGAGCGCGAACAGGGTTCCCGACCGTACTAGTAAAATGAAATTGCTCGAGTCATGCGGAGCATATGGGTACAGTATGCCATACGATTACATAGACTACACCGATTGTCGGGGACAGCGTGTATGTGCATGGGATCGACGGATGTGCCTCGTATCTGCGAGAACTACCTGACCGAATAAGTAAACATGCTTCCCGAAGGCTCCGGGAATTCTCTTTGTTCTTTGAGCAGGACTTTTTTTGGGCAGGAGATATGACGCAGTTTTCATTGATGCCACGCGAACGGAATTGATCTGAGTCCTGGAGATTATCTCGAAGCTTACCCCCTTGTGGCGCTGTCGATCTATATTACGATCTCCATCTTCGTGGACCCCAGAGACGTCAGTTTTACCCCATCCACTCCATTCCCCCTGGGGGCACATCCCCATGCTCAAAGACGGCGGAGCTCGCGAGGTGTCGATCACCCATTTTCGATGTGGATCCAGGAGGATCGCACTTTGATAGTTCCATCGCCCCATACGGACTACTCGTACCCATATCAATAGTCATTCATGGATCGCATCACAAATTTGTCCACACACACACCACCGTGCCACGAGAGCGAATCACGCAAGCGCCGTGCGGGAACGGGTGGTTCCTGCGGAGCAGATTAGCCGGGCCAATACATCCTCATATGTCTTGTACAATCCCTGCTATAACAGTCCGTAGTGGGCTGCACTATGTACTCTTAGCGGATGCACGCCCTGGGTGGAGTACGCCTCTTACGTGGCCAAGAAGCCCCCATCTCTCGAATGCGGATGCAATTCGACATGTCGCGAACGCATGTCTCATCGGGTCAGGTAAGACGGTGCATTTGGCCGAGTCATGTATAAGCGCAATCCAATACGAGTAGATTTGAAATGTACACAGAGGCTGGAATATCAAAGGATAGTTAGCGGGTAATAGTTATACTCAAGACACCATATCAGAGATAAGAGGAAAAAGAAAAGAAAAGAAAAGAAGAAAAAGTTAAGCCGATAACAATAGGCAACCAGTGTCTACTACTCCATAGTAAAAAATAAGAGAAAAAAACGAGACCTGAAACATGGCGATGTTCAGCGGCGAAGCAACTGGGAGGGGCGACCGTTTTACTGCATCCGTCCATTCCTCACTTCACCTCCTTTTTTCCCTCTCCTCTCCTCCCGAGGGGACCGTTAGATCTCATCGCTGCACTCGTCCAATTTCTCCAGGTTAGTTCCCTGTTCTCTCTGCTCACGGGGGAAACTCTACTGCAGAGTTTGACCCTTGCCCTGAGATCTCTGCCTCTGCCTCTCCCTCTCCAAACCCCCCGCCACCAGTAGAACTTTGTCCGTCTTTCACACTCCCAAGTTGATCGGCAATCCTGACCTCATTCTGGGTCAGATCAGCTCTCGGAAGCCAGAGAGATCTTCTGCGACGAATCGACTCCATTGATCACCGCCTTCTTTCATTGTTTTCCCCAGGCTTCCTCGCCGTTTTGAGTCTGTGTTTTCGGAGCCAAGCTCTTGAACTTCTCCCCTTCCGGCGAACCTATAACCTTCGGTGCAACCTCTCTTTCTTCGCCACATTGTTGACAGCTATCACACGCGTCTGGAGCAATTCACTTTTCTTCCATATAACCACCAGGTCCGCTTTTTTTCTGACGGTGGAGTCTGTTTGCTATCCCTAGCATCTTTACCCGTCAATTGCTTCCATGGCGACTTGAAGCTGTACGTTCCTTGTCCTTGTTCCTACCCCCGGTACCCCCGCTTTCGCCAGTTCTCCCCATGCCCCATCCCCAAGCCTTTCGGAACTTGCCAGCTCCAGCTCTTCTGCCTGACATCCACCGACATGTCTTCCAGTCCCCTTTGCTAACTGTGGTTGTTCAGTGAGAACGACGTTGGGGTCGTCAATGGGACAAGCCCGTTTCTCACCACTATTTCCGCCGATATTTTCGACGCCTACACTCGCTACTAGTTAAATCCTGCCTCTACCTCCTTCATAATATCACCATGGCCGAGCTCAAAATTGGCTCGAAGGAACGAAGGAAAAGTTTCAGCATGTTCAGCCCAGCCTCAACATCCTCAGCCCCACTTCTACGACCTCCGATTCACGATCGAACCCCCTCTGATGATACCTTCTCGAAGAATAAGAAGTCCCGTCGCAACTCGGGCTTTTTTGGCCGGTCCCAAAGTCCGAATCGATGGTCAACGGGACCCAATGTCCTCCGCCGACCAGGCACTGCGGGAGAGACAGCCGCCTGGTCTGCGGCTATGTCCTCTGCAACCACGCCCACCTTGGAAGCCCCTCAACCACGTCGCAAGTCATTGCAGAAGAAGCGCACTTCGGTCTTTGGATCTTTGAAATCCCTTCATTCTCTGGAAGACGATGACCCTCTCAGTGCCTCCGTCGGGTCATTGGGCGACGAGCATTCCGGGATTAGTCCCCGAAATGGGATCTGGTCCTCGGCCATCCTCCACCATGGAGCACTCCAAACGACAGGCGGTATGTGGCGAAAGAAGAGCCAGTACTTGGTTCTCACCGACAGCCACATCATTCGTTTCAAAAACCAGGCCAAGGCGGCCGATTCCTTCCCTTCAATCCCGCATTCGTATGCACGGGCTCCTGCCTCGCATCGCCAGTCCGTCGCCTCGATTAGTTCACTGCAGGACATGCAGCTCTTGGTTGCAGAGCCTTCTGCAGGAATTCCGTTGAACAGCATTATTGCGGTATACATGCTGGAGGACGCCCGAGTCTCCCCCCACGGTGGAGGTGGCTTATCTTGATGAGCGCACTCACAAGGCTACCCTGGTTCAAATGCAGACATCTGACCTCCAGGAGCTACAGCTTTGGATGGTGGGTATTCGCCAAGCGGCACAGATGGCACGGGCAAATGACCCTCTCCCTTTCGACCGGGGCTCGGTTGAGTATGTAACAAGGATGTTGGAACACGAACGAGATTACGACCCGGCTGTATTTCGAATGTTCCGAGTCATACAGATTGCCTCCAGCAAATCTCCTACGCGTTCGTCTTCCGATGACCTGACCAAACTGTCGCCTACTGGCTGCTACCTCGCCATTGGACTGCATAAGGTCCACTTGATTCCGATGCAGAAAGCAGCCAATCGATCGTCTGTTGTGTCGTTGTCTGATCTGGAGACCACTACATCATTTGGCCTTATGAATCTGACTGGTCTGTCAATGGAATACGGGGACGATAGTCTGCATTTAACTTTCCGGTGAGGGATCACGGAAGCCCGCATCTGCCACTGACGTTGCTAATGATGAAGCAGTACCCCTTTGAAGAAAGCGTTCAATGTGTTCCTTGCTTCAGTTCATTCTGTCGAAGTTGCTTGTTGGATCCGACAACATACCGAGTACCTGCGCCCATTGTGGACACAACAGCCGTACGATTTCGTGGTACCACGTGAACTACAGAACGAAAACTTCCCACCCGCTACTCTGGATGAAGACTATGGCTGCTTCGACCGCACATTAGTTGCATATTCGGCTAGTTATGACGTTGATACATCCAACATTCGGTATACCATCGACTTGGAATGTGAAGATGCACCATGCTTTCGCCTTCTTCGACCAGCATCTTCCAAGACTTCGCGCTACAGTGCGCATGAGCTGATCGCTGTTATGCGTGCGCTCCGGTATAATGAATCATTTCGATCGATCTCGTTCCGCGGGATAAACCTCGATGCATTGCAGGGTATCCGTGATGTACTTGGGGTGGATGTTGATGTTCATCTTGACCGAAATGGATCCCTCGTGAACATCCCAGGGCAAACCAATTTGACGGTTCTGTCCCAGGAGGTGCGTGCCTTGGCATTGAAGAGCCAGTCACTTCGTCGACTCGACTTTTCATACTGTCTAACACGAACGCCAACGCCAACTCTGGACAAAGGTAGCCGGGACCCTGGATGTGGCATCCCTGAGGCTATTTTCCCAGTTTGTCGCCGTGAATTGACCAATGTGGATTGGGTTGTATTGAATGGAATTAAACTGGGCGAGTCAGACCTGGATTATCTAGTCGACGCCGCATCCCAGAGACGGAGTCATTTGCGAGCTTTGGAGGTCGGCGATTGTGGGCTATCTGTGCACGAAATAGACCTCTTGCTGTCTACCATCGTTGCTCAAGAGTCAACGCTCGAAGCTATCAACATCTCGGGGGTGCAAGGCCGTTTGAATCCCGATGTCCTGCAGCAGTATATTGGGTACTTTGGCCAGATAAGGAAGGTCAATCTTTCTCGCATCGCCAGGACATCGGGCTCTGACCCTCTGATAACAGCAGAGATGCTGTTCAATTGGCGGCTTGAAGAACTGATTCTCAGTCGAACAGCGGTGAACCGCGAAACTGTGGACTCTCTCGCTACTTATCTGGCCAGTGATCGGTCCCAAAATCTTCGCACGCTTCGCCTTGATCAGTGTGGCCTGAGTGGAGAGGATATTGCCATGTTCATGCATTCGATGTCTACCGACCCAGGCAGACCGCGAAGCCTCCATTTGCATGTCAACGAGAATCGTCTTGACAATGGCTGTTCTTTCCTTTTTGATGCGATCGCTAAAAACCTGACTCCGTCCCACCTTTCCATGCAGATGATTGACTTCAAGAAAGAGAAGCATTTCCGACAGTTGGTCGATGCGGTGCGCCAGAACAATACTCTTCGCTATCTGGATATCTCGAAAGCTTCTCTTCCATATGATGCTGGTCCGGAGACGTGCCGAGCGCTCCAGTTGATGTTTGAGGAGAACGATACCCTCGAAGCTTTGGACATTAGCGGAGAGAGTGCGCATCTAGACGTTGCACGCTTCGGAATTGGTCTCAATCTTGCACTGACTGGTCTGAAGAAGAACACATCACTCAAGGTCCTGAAGATTGAGCATCAAAAACTCGGCCTTCAAGGCGCAAACACGTTGGCATCTGTACTTGAGGAAAACGAATATCTACGCGAAGTGCACTGCGAGAACAATGACATCAATCTACAGTCGTTCACAGTACTGGTTAATGGTCTACAATGCAACCGTACCCTACTCAGCCTCTCCAATATGAACCAAGACCGATATATGTCTCTCGACAAGGTTCGTCGAGAAGTCGACAACGTTCGCTGGGATGCGGGCACCACTCATAGCTCGACGGCAAACTCGATTCGCCGTTCTTTGCATGCAGCCATGGGTACTAAGAGTCACCGTCTAAGCAAACATCAACCAGCCAACTTTTCCGTGTCGCCTACCGAGAACTCGCAACTTGCAGCTCAGAACGTGGAATTTATTCTGCAGTCCCTCCACCGCAAATGGGATATGGAAATTTCTCGATTGCAGAGGTACCTCCTGCGTAACTACAATGTTACTCATGGAATCGAAGATCCGGAAACAGATGACGCAGCTAGTGATGGACGTCCTGGGACCGCAGCAAGCCTGGGAACAATGCTCGATAACTTCAAGTTCGAAGTTGCAGTATCTGCAGACGAAGTTCACGCCTCTCCCCCTGACGACTCGGCTGCATCAATCCACCTCCCTCAGGAAGTCACGGCTCTACCATCAACCGAACGCCGCGATTCAGAGCCTAGACCCAAGGCCTTATCCAAGGCCTCGCGCACGGCCAGCCGAATGAAAAGTGTGCCCAACCTGCGACAACAAACCGCACGCACATCGCAAATCATGCCACCCGGATTCGGTTCTTCCAGCCCTGATTCCTCGCGCCTCGCCCTTCCCGTCCCTCCTTTACCCTCAGCGGTGACCAAGGCAAGCAGTGTTCGCAGTGCCCGCAGCTCCAGCACCGTCTCAACTGGCACTGGTAGCGCGCGCAGTACATACGGGACGGCTTCATCCTCCCTAAGAAACTTCCTGACTGGCAGCGCCTTGAAGGAGCGACGACGAGTGGAATCGATACGCCCTGTCTGTGTATCAAATGTATCAAACGACAGCCCCCCCACAGCTAGACTGGACACCGCCAAAACTCGATTTGCAGGAGCTACAGTAGCTTTCATTCGCTATATGCGAGATGTACAGCAAGGGAATCAATCATCCCACAACGCCCTACCTATATCACCACCTCCCATTCACTTCTCCACGAAGCATGTCTTCAGAAATTCCTGTATAGGATTCTCGAGCGCACACGACTTTCTCGCCTCCTATATATGGATCTTTTGCCATGTTGAGCTTTTTTTTTCGACCTGCTCAACTCCTGGTCATTCTTCCGAGGCTCTCTGTCTCGTTTCAGAATGCCAACCAGCCAGCCTCTGGCTCTCGATACCCTTGCCTTTTCTTGAAAAAGAACCTTCATTCTGCAACTCTGCTCTACTTTTTGATCAAACCACTATCAAGACGGAGTTCTCCTGCAGTTACTTTTTTTATTTGCTTCTCTTCCTCCATTTCTGGCGTGATTCTTGTGGATATCATTTGCGAGGCGCTCCGGCATTTCGCAGCGACGGCGTTTTTTTGCTTCTCTTTTCTTCTTCATTTTCTTTTCCCATCATTGTTGCCATTGCCTTATTTATACTCGTCATTGTTTTTTCTCGTTCTATATCCTATCCTACTGCCTACTAGGGCTTCTCAATGTGACCGTGAACCTTACATGATTGCTTTGCTTTGCTTTTTATGATGGTAGTCATGGGTGTTTGCTGGGCTGGTTTGGCTGGTCTTGGTACTACTCACTCAGCTGTGGTAATTGTTAATGCTGTTGTCTAAAGATCCATTGGTAGCGTGTGGGCATAACTTGAATGAATATCAGGTCTCGAGTCAGAAGTTTCTTCTGTGGATTGTTCTATACCTAATAGGTTGTAGAAAGTAGTAGTAGTCACGGTGTTCTCATAAGGCTCTGTCATCCTCCCAGTGAAGCTATTCTGCGTAGTACTAATTGAGCCTAACCTTGGAGCAATCCAGGCTACTGGGTCTATCACTTCCTGGCTGTTTTAATTAAAGTCAATATCCTACTTGTACTTATAATAAATGAGTTTGGGTAGAGAAACAATATTATTCTTTCAGAGGGTCTGGCCAAATGCTTGATTATCTTGATGTAGAAGTAAGTATTCTTGGTGAAACCTAGTGCTGGTAGGCCAATGATTTTGTAATCTGTACTGTCGAGCTTAGCACAGGGCATGCCTAGAATCTTATCACGGGTCTGAGTTATTGTAACCGGATAGAATAACACAAATGCTAGTACACGTCGGGGCTCTTGGATTAGTTCATGGGTAAAGAACCCAATCGTATATCCAAGCTTGTCTGTCCATGCTTGAAGAAATCCCCAGGGGCGTCGATCAGATGTGAGAGTAGGAAATTCTGGGCTTTGTCGACAACTATCGTTGCCGGGAGAGTCTTCGTCACGTTGGTTGATAGCCGCGGCATAGGTCTGCCGTCGAATCTCCGTCTAGGGTGCAGCCTCATCTCAACCCCGCCTTCTCCTGACAAACTCCCGACATCATCCCCACAGCCTCCACTTTACATTGTATTCTTTCTCCTATGTTCCACACAAATTTAAGGGATAGAAATCAAAGGCACAGTCGGACCGGGGTAGAGTCAGTCTACTATGGATGCCAGGACCCGATCACACGATGATTATACGGTCGGATGGATATGCGCCTTACCAGTGGAGACGGCGGCTGCGAAGCTGATGTTGGATAATATACACCCGCTTTTGCCTCGCCTGCCGAGGGACCAAAATACATACATTTTTGGAAGCATCGGGGAACACAATGTCGTTATTGCTAGTTTGCCGACTGGTGTACATGGTAATACGTCAGCTGCGACGGTTGGGATGCAGTTGCTGTCTAGTTTTAACGCCATCCGCTGCGGTTTTATGGTTGGTATTGGCGGCGGAGTACCAACCAGCAATGCAGACATTCGACTCGGGGATATTGTAGTGAGCCAGCCGACGGACACATCTGGAGGCGTGATCCAGTACGATTTAGGGAAAGCGCTAAGCGGCGGCCAATTCAAGCGAACCGGAATGCTTAATCGACCTCCCAAGGTTCTGTTGACTGCTCTCGCGATTGTCCAAGCACATCACCTCACAGAAGATAGTCGGATCATCGAATTTGTTTCCAACCTGCAAGCAAAAATGGCGCCCCACAAAGCTACCAAATTCACGCGACCGACGCAGGAGGATTGTCTATTCCAAGCAGAATATGATCATATCATATCTGATACCTGTGTTGATTGCGATAGATCTAGATTAGTTTCACGAACCCGACGAGAGCACCAAAAACTAGTCATTCACTACGGACTCATCGGATCGGCAAATCAAGTTGTGAAGGATGGCAAGCAGCGAGATCAGCTGGCTCAAGACTTAGGTATATATTGTGTGGAGATGGAAGCGGCGGGACTCATGAATGACTTTCCGTGTCTGGTCATTCGGGGTATCTGCGACTACGCCGACTCACACAAGAATAAGGAATGGCAAGGATATGCGGCGGCAGTGGCGGCGGCCTACGCGAAAGAGCTTCTCTTGGTGATTGCAATCGATCAGATCAACAGTACCCCAACTGCACGAGACACACTAGCAGACTCTGGTGAGAGAATGTCTACAGAACTCCTTAACTAGTTCGAATTCATTGCTGATTCGTCGTTCACATAAATAGTCCACCGCTTTGACGTCCCATTAGACCTGACGGCTGTGCCAGTGATTGAAAGTTTTCTGGGACGGCAAGGTGAACTAGACCGACTCTGGCAGTATTTACAGCCCACGGATTCCCGATCACGAAAGGTTGCAATTGTTCACGGGCTTGGCGGGATGGGAAAGACACAACTAGCGATTCGTTTCGCACGAGACCGCAAGCACGATTTCTCAGCCATCTTCTGGCTGAGTGGCAAGGATCGAGTCACAATCTTGCAATCCTTGAGCTCTATCTTACCCCGATTACCAGGGCAGTCACATGCTGACGGGGCGATGAATGACGAGGAAGTGGAGCAACGAGCTAGAGATGTGTTAAAGTGGCTAGCAATAGAGGGAAACTCACGCTGGCTGATCATTTTCGACAACATCGACCAATACTCCCCTAGCCCCATTGGTGATGCATATGATATTGCTGAATTCTTCCCTGGAGCCGACCATGGCTCTATTCTCATTACCTCTCGGCTGCAAGGGTTGACGGAACTGGGAAAGTCATTTCCTATCCATAGGCTTGACTTGAAGGATGCGATTCAACTGCTCTTACAAAGCAGCCGTCTATCAATGAATAATATAGCTGAGGAGCTTAAGAGCAATCCCGGTATGAATGGACTTGATACTTGAATATTATTTATGATACTAATATGTATAGATACCGTTGCTCTTGCGAACCGTCTTGATGGACTTCCATTGGCAATCGTCATCGCCGGGGCGTTTATGCGTGAAACTGGAACCAGCATCACTGAGTACTTACAGTACTACCAAGTATCTTGGTCCGACCTACAGCTGCAATCAAATCCTGAACGCCAGTACCAGCAAGGCAATATGCTGCAAACATGGATGATCTCATATCGTGAGATTCAGAAGCGAGACACGAACGCAGCAGAATTGCTTCTGTTCCTTGCTTGTTTCGATAATAGAGATATTTGGTATGAACTCATAAAAGGTAGCTGTCACAACTCAAATCTCCCAATTTGGCTCGAAAGAACTATATCAAACAGAATTGCATTTAAGATCGGTGTCAAGGCTCTCATCGGGTTCTCTCTACTCGAGGTTAAGGAACAAGGGGGCTACGCTATGCACCCGGTGGTACAAGATTGGTGCGTTCACCTCGCCAGCGCAGACAAAACTGTGAATCCAATCCAGCTTAATGAGCTGGCATTGGTATCTGTTGGGTACACTGTCCCTAGTACAAGTGTCAGAAATTATTACGAGCTTCAGCAGCGGCTTATTCCACATGCGAACTATGTACGTCATAGGGATTGTTCAGGCCATAATATTTTGGTGTGGGAAGCATTTGATAATTTAGGAATCCTCTACTCTGATCAGGGGAAGCTGAAGGAGGCAGAGGAGATGTACCAGCGAGCACTGGCAGGCAACGAGAAGGCCCTGGGTCCTGATCATACGTCTACTCTTCGGACAGTCAACAACCTTGGGAATCTCTACGCTGAACAGGGGAAGCTGAAGAAAGCAGAGGAGATGTCCCAGCGAGCACTGGCAGGCAAGGAGAAGGCCCTGGGTCCTGATCATACGTCCACTCTTGATACAGTCAACAACCTTGGGAATCCCTACTCTGATCAGGGGAAGCTGAAGGAGGCAGAGGAGATGTACCAGCGAGCACTGGCAGGCTACGAGAAGGCCCTGGGTCCTGATCATACGTCTACTCTTCGGACAGTCAACAACCTTGGGAATCTCTACGCTAAACAGGGGAAGCTGAAGGAAGCAGAGGAGATGTATCAGAGAGCACTGGCAGGCAAGGAGAAGGCCCTGGGTCTTGATTATACGTCTACTCTTGATACAGTCTATAACCTTGGGAATCTCTACGCTAAACAGGGGAAGCTGAAGGAAGCAGAGGAGATGTACCAGCGAGCACTGGTAGGCTACGAGAAGGCCCTGGGTCCTGATCATATATCTACTCTTCAGACAGTCAACAACCTTGGGAATCTCTACGCTAAACAGGGGAAGCTGAAGGAAGCAGAGGAGATGTACCAGCGAGCACTGGCAGGCAAGGAGAAGACCCTAGGTCCTGATCATACATCTACTCTTGATACAGTCCATAACCTTAGTCTTCTTTACTCTGATCAAGCCAAGCAGGAAGAAGTAGAGATTCGCCAGCGAGGACTGGCAGGCAGTCACAAGGCCGCGCCCCTAGATCGCACTAGAAGCCGGCGGATTGATCAGATGAGTTAAACATCGCGGGTAGAAAATGGTGCATACAACTTATAGCGTGCATAAAATGAACAGATTATTACAGTATCATATGAGTTCAAATACTATCTACGGCGGACCAGGAGAGACGATACCAAGAGGCAAAACTCCAACAAAATAGGAAATAATACAGCCTCGCCAGGTCAGATCTGCGGAAACCCACTATAAGTTTCCATGGAACTCCACGGACTTTTCGTACGCATAATGTACTATTACGTGCCTATGACCTGTAATATACAAACCGCATTTTACTGCGTCACTCAGTTTAACGTGGGCTGCTCAATAAATGATCTGCGCTAAGGCCTTGGCGGTGGGGCCAAGAAAGAGAGTCTAAGTGTGCACTGGTCAAGCCGATTTCGAGAATGACTGTATCATCATCGTTAACAAGAGTGTATTCCACCCCACAAGGCAAAAACTCGCCCGATTTTCAAGAGGATTTTGCGTTTGACCTGTTTGCATTTCTATGGGAAATTTCATGTACCATGGCTTGCTCATACTACGTTGTCGAGGCATATATTGAGTAAATTGTAATACTGGAAATGTAACGACACAGCAATATACCTCTCAGAGTTATGTTGGACCTTGGCATTAAACTCGAAAAACAATCAACACCACACCGATTTCTGGAAGTACTGTATCATTATTACTATAAAGTTAATTGCCATCGTTATGCAATTGTACTTAACATTATTATTGTCATCACTAAGTAATTTTACTTACTATCTAATGACCATTATCTGATCGCTTGTTTGTATACAAAAGTAGCGCTGCTACTACTATTGCCTGATTATTTTTGTTTGTAAACATTATACGACTTTAGGTCCTACCCACCTGGGCAGTTATATTCTCAGAGCCCTGAATTGTTAGAATCAAGGGTAATTTGCATGGGCAGGATAGCTTTGCTAAGGGGCAAGGCCTATAGGAACATTGGTAATTTTGGGAGGCTGTCGCCGCGCCGTCAGAATCACTGGGCTGATTACGGCCATGAAGAGTTGTATTCCCGCGTAATCCAATGTTTCGATGCTTCATCTCAGCTTAGTAGGGTGCGTTCTACCCCTGGAAGCGAAAGAGCTACAATCAACAATGAAATGTAGAAAGAACACTCCGCTCATATGAATTCAAGAGACCTTCAATGATAGATATACAGCCCAATAAAGAAAACATTTCAACCCCAATGATTTTGAAATCAAAGACCAATGCCCAACAATGCCAGAGTTGAAAGGAGTAAAAAAAAAGAACAAGAACAAAACAAATATCTACTAATGTACAAAGAAGAGAGACCTAAGCTCTCTCAAATAGGTATCGAAACCACCCTAAAAGATAGGGCACGATGTTTTAAGTTCCCCTATGGAAAATCTTTTACACCTCACCATCCAACACCACAATACCCTCCTCTTTATCGCGCTTATTCTCCTGTGCGCGGTACTTGCGTCCCTGGCGCGCGAGCTTCTGGAGATTGCGGAGGTAGAACTTGTTGTGATCATTAAGTTCCTCATCGCCTCGGCCTGCGAGGGCTTTTTGACGTCGCGTTTGGCACATGTTGTACAAGTGTCGTCCTTGTTTATCGTTCAGCTCACTTAACTCCCAGTCGACAGTCCACAGGTCTGCGGAGGAGAAGTTTTCCGGCCTCTTCACGGGCTTGCCGTTGACAAGATTTTTGGCTGTCAGGCAGTATGCTAGCAGGGGGCCCTTTGGTTCGAGTGCCTCGGTTTGTTCGGCGTTGAAGGTTTCGTCTGGGGGTAGCGATGAGTCGTAGACGCCGGGGGCGGTCTCTGCTTCGGATTCCTCTGATTGCTGGGACTCTTCGACAACTTCGGATTCAGGGGCTCGGAAACCAGGCTCGAGCGGGAAGTCCTCCTCCTTCGGGATAAGATTCAAAAGACGGTTTTGATACTCCTCGATCTCATCTTTGTTCTTATTCTGGATGGCGTGGATCTCATCTTGAGTGACGGGCTCCACGAAGATATACATGAAAGGCGTGACGGTGTCACGCGAATCGAAATGGAAGCGTAGAGACTGTTTGGGGAACTTCTCTGTAGCTTTGTTCAACACCTCATTCCACATTCCTAGACTGAGCTGGAACTCGGTGTCGCCCAAAGCGGTATCAGACTGGCCGTGCAGAGCCTGATCCATCTCTGGCAAGCTCACGTACTGGAATCCGAAGATGCGCTCAATGTTGTGGAATGCGACGAAGATACCATCCATACGACCAATACGCACTTGCAGCGAGTATTTGAGGAAGGCAGCGCGGATCATATCGTAGAATTCACGCTCGTAGGATTCAAAGGCTCCGTACCGGTCCTTGATCTCATATCCAAGTCCCTGCTCGAAGTTCTTTGCGTCCATGCGAATGGAGACAACGGCTCGTGTCTTCAGATCAAACATGCCGGTTCCGGGTAGACGGGGGTCGTAGGCGTCCAGCTGCGAGCGCATAACAAAGTCCCCATAGGTAGAGTAGTGGTAAGCTTCTGGAATTGATTCTTCTTCCTCGGCAGATATCTTGTTCTCATGCGAGCGTCGATAGCGCTCGAATTCTTCCTTTGGCAAGGTGAGAAGTTTCTCCATGGACTTTCCAAGGTTCATCAAAATATTGGCCGAATCAAACTCCTTGTCTGCGTCAATTGCATAAGTGCCATCCTGGTAATGGAGGAACATGGCGGCTGGTGATCGAAGCAGGCGAGTGAAGCTGCGCATCTTCTCCGGAAATCCCTGGGAGACGGTGCGGACGTCGATTTCTCTCCAACCAGACAGAAGAAAATGAAAGTGGGAAAGAACCGAGGTCATGCTGGAGGAGGACCCAATATACTTCTTGTTCGCTTTGACGGCGACTTCGCGGAGAGTCTCGTCCTTGGAGGACGTAATATAGTCCTTCAACGTGTTGAAATCGAATTCGGTGACGGGCATGATCGAGCCGAGATAAGGGTCGAAATTGTAGACGCGAGAGCGAGGATCCCGTAGATGATAGACACCGGGGCTGTGTACTGATGTTAGAGTACTGATGGTAGAGCACGAGAGATGAAATTGGCAAACTTACTTGAACAAAACTCGGTCAAGTCCAAAAGAAAGACCAGGAACGGGCGCCGTGGGGACATCAAGTGCTAAATAATGTTTAGCAATGGGGCCGGGCCTGCATTTCACGCCAATGTTCGAACTTACGTTTCACCTGCTGGCCTGTTGAGTTGATTGATCCAGTGTACTTATTCTCGATATTTTTCGCAACGTGTTTGAGGAGTGCCCTATCTTCTCCAGCAGTCTCCTTCCTAGCCCTGGCCTCTGGGTTCATGGATGAGGATGGTTTCTCGGGCTCGGGGATATCAAATGCGGTTAAGACTTGGTCATTGGAGGCCTGAACTGGGTCCAGTCGGTTTTGTTCAGTCGTCTCGCCGTCGGCATCTTGTTTTCTGGTCGCCTTATCCCCGCCGGATTCCGATCTTTTGGAGTTTCCTTTCCGCTCATATTTCCGATGGTTGGATTTCTGGATGGTAGCCAATTGCGTCAGTGTCTTATTCTCTATAACCAAAAAAATGCAACATACCGCATCTGGATCCTCAAAGTTCTTCTTCCATTGCTTGCTAGTCTTTGCAGTCTTGTGTTTGGAAAGAGTGGGAGGTGTGGTGTGCAGTTGGCGGAATTTGGCTTGCGCGCTGGATTGGACCGCTAGACAGGAGAAGCAGACATGGCTTCGTGTTGGGCCTGGGACAGACCGAGTTGAAAGACGAAGCATTCGGTCCACTTGACTCCAATCGAGAGGAGAACAAGAAAAAGAAAGGGATGTCTCCTGACAAAGATGGCGCGCGAAAACGAGTTGACCGCAGGCAAACCTCCGCGCCGCAGAATGTTTTTTGCCTCGCGTCACCGCTTTGTAATTGATGCCTGAGCGATCAGGACTGAAACTAGTAGACAACTAACTAACGTGCTAAATATGAAGAAATGAGTAATTAAGGCATTGGGATATGTATGTATTGATAGAACTAAGCAAAATCAGCAGTTGTCTTGGTAATTATAATTTTCTACGAGAACACTAATTCTCATCTTATTCTATTCTAATATCGATACTGCCTATAAAATTAAAGTTTTCCCGCCTTAGGTATCTGTCTGATTTGGTCGGTACTCTAACAGGCACTGTACTAGTAAATCTTTGATAGAAAATACAATCTTACATATTTAGGCTCTCTTTCAGCCTTGCTAAATACTCCAAGTTCAATTCTGCTCACTAATGAAGAATTCCAAATGTAAATGCATAAATGATTTTCCCCCATACCCATACATGAGTCAGTCCACGCGGCGGAGAAAATCGTTCCGCCGGCAGAAAAAAAAGTTATCTTCAATCCAATCTACAAAGTCTACCAAGTCCCTCTCGACCGCAATCCACCCCCTTTGCAGTTGCCTCTCAGGTCTCTCGAGGTTAGTTTCTTATCCGCACTGGCTATCTTATCCCAAGATTCTGGCATTCCTCTTTCTCGACCCCTCAATTCCATTCCCTGGCCCTCCAATCCCAGCGGAGGAGGGGCATACCCGCGATGGACTCCCACAGTCGCTAACAACTTCAACACAGTCACTCGAGACACTGCTTTTCACAATGGCTTCCGAACAATTACGCGTTCTCATTGTCGGCAATGGTGGCCGTGAACATGCTCTGGCTTGGAAGCTGAGCGAGTCTCCTCTGGTCGACATCGTCTACGTCGCTCCCGGAAACGGTGGCACTGGTCTGGGTGCCTCCAACAAGATCGCCAATGCCAATGTCAAGGGCGATGACTACCCCGGTCTGGTTGCCTTTGCTCAGAAGAACAGTGTCAACCTAGTCGTCCCCGGCCCCGAGGCTCCTCTCGTCGACGGTATCCAAGGTTACTTCCAGGCTGGTAAGTTCACTTTATACCAACCTATTCTTCTCGATTCCGATCCTGTGCCTTCAGATTCACTAACATATCTGGTCTCTCTATAGTTGGAATCCGATGCTTCGGTCCCTCCAAGGCTGCTGCCCGCATGGAGGGCTCCAAGACTTTCTCCAAGGACTTCATGCAGCGCCACCAGATTCCCACCGCTGCCTTTGGAAACTTCTCCGACTACGAATCTGCCGCCAAATATCTCGACTCCGTCAACCACAACGTTGTTATCAAGGCTGACGGTCTGGCCGGTGGAAAGGGAGTTGTTATCCCTACCACCAAGGAGGAGGCGCACCAGGCCCTCCGCGAGATGATGATCGATCACCAGTTCGGCAAGGCTGGTGATGAGGTCGTCATTGAGGAGTTCATGGAGGGTGACGAGCTGAGCATCCTCACCTTCAGTGACGGTTACACTATCCGTTCTTTGCCCCCGGCTCAGGACCACAAGCGCATCTTTGACGGTGACCAAGGCCCCAACACTGGTGGCATGGGCTGCTATGCGCCCACCCGCATTGCGCCCAAGGAGGTGCGCGAGGAGATCGACCGTACTATCATCCAGCCTTCCATTGATGGTATGCGCCGTGATGGATTCCCCTTCGTTGGTATCCTCTTCACCGGTCTCATGATGACCAAGAACGGACCCAAGGTCCTTGAGTACAACGTCCGTGGTGGTGACCCCGAGACTCAGACCCTGCTGCCGCTGCTGAGCAAGGACACCGATCTGGCCCAGATCATGGTCGCCTGTACTGAGCACTGGCTGGATGGTGTCTCCGTCAAGGTCGAGGACAACTACTCCACCACCGTCGTCGCCGTTGCTGGCGGATACCCTGGCACCTATGGCAAGGGTCAGACCATTACTCTGGATCCTGCTCCCGCCGGTACCCTCATCTTCCACGCTGGTACCACTCTGTCCGGCAATGAGCTGCAGACCGCTGGTGGCCGTGTCATCGCTGCCACTGCTACTGCCCCTACCCTCGAGGAGGCCGTCTCCAAGAGCTACGAGGGTGTTGCTACCATTCACTTCGATGGCATGTTCTACCGCAAGGATATCGCTCACCGTGCGTTCCGCCAGACTGCCGACACTTCTCTCACCTACGCCCAAGCCGGTGTCTCCATTGATGCCGGTAACGAGCTTGTGAACCGCATCAAGGCCTCCGTGGGCCGCACCAAGCGCCCCGGTACTGACGCCGTCATCGGTGGCTTCGGTGGACTCTTCTCTCTGGCCGCCGCCAACTCCCAATACCACCCTCACTCTCCCACCCTCATCGGAGCCATCGATGGAGTCGGCACCAAGCTCAAGATCGCTCACAGCGTCGGCATCCACGACACCGTCGGTATCGATCTGGTCGCCATGAACGTCAACGACCTCGTCGTCCAAGGCGCTGAGCCTCTCTTCTTCCTGGACTGCTACTCTTGCGGCCACCTGGACGTCCCCACCGCCGCGGCCTTCGTGACTGGAGTCGCAGAGGGCTGTGTGCAAGCCGGCTGCGCCCTGATCGGTGGTGAAACCGCTGAGATGCCTGGTCTCTTCGTCGACGAGTCCTACGACGCCGTCGGAGCCGCCGTCGGCGCCATTAACACCACCGGCGAGCACGCCCGCAAGATCCTTCCTTACACGGACTCCATGCGTCCCGGCGACGTCCTCCTCGCCCTGGGCTCTTCCGGCCCTCACTCAAACGGCTACTCTCTCGTCCGCAAGATCGTCGAGCGCGCTGGCCTGAGCTACACCGACCAGGCCCCCTTCACTATGCCCGGCCAGTCCTCTTCTTCTCCCCTCTCCCTCGGCGCTGCCCTCCTCACCCCTACCCGCATCTACGTCAAGTCCATCCTCAACGCCCTCGCCTCCCACCCAGCTGCCATCAAGGGTCTGGCTCACATCACCGGCGGCGGTCTCGTCGAGAACGTCCCCCGTATGCTGCCCGCTACCCTGACGGCCCAGATCGACGTCAGCACTTGGGCCCAGCCCCCTGTCTTCTCTTGGCTCCAGCGTGCCGGTAATGTGTCCGCGGCTGAGATGGCTCGCGCCTTCAACTGCGGTATCGGTATGATTATCGCTGTCGACCCGGCTTCTGAGGCTGCTGTTCGTCAGAGCTTCGTCGAGCAGGGTGAGGATGTTTACCGTATTGGTGAGCTGCGTGCTCGTGCTGAGGGTGAAGAGGGATGTGTTCTCTCTGGACTTGAGTCGTGGGGCGCATAAGTGCATAGATGGCTTGCCCTGGCTTGGCTGAGGCTGAGGCTTTTGTTT